>NC_091747.1:9548364-10793225 GCF_043380555.1 Nothobranchius furzeri
TCCTGGAGGCGCTCAGTCAGACCCAGTGTTGACACGTGGCAAGACGCTCCTCGGGGCGCGTCTTGCTTGGGCCTCTCTCCTGGAGGCGCTCAGTCTGACCCAGTGTTGGCATGTGGCAAGACACTCCTCGGGGCGCGTCTTGGTTGGGCCTCTCTCCTGGAGGCGCTCATTCAGACCCAGTGGTGACATGTGGCAAGACACCCTCGGGGCGCGTATTGCTTGGGCCTCTCTCCTGAATGCCCTCTGTCAGACCGAGTGTTGACATGTGTCAAGACGCTCCTCGGGGCGTGTCTTGCTTGGGCCTATCTCCTCGAGGCGCTCAGTCAGACCCAGTGTTGACATGTGGCAAGACGCTCCTCGGGGCAAGTCTTGCTTGGGCCTCTCTCATGGAGGCCCTCTGTCAGACCCAGTGTTGACATGTGTCAAGACGCTCCTCGGGGCGCGTCTTGCTTTGGCCTCTCTCCTGGAGGCGCTCAGTCAGACCGAGTGCTGACATGTAGCAAGAAGCTCCTCGGGGTGCGTCATGCTTGGGCTTCTATCCTGGAGGCCCTCAGTCAGACCCAGTGTTGACATGTGGCAAGACGCTCCTCCGGGCGCGTATTGCTTGGGCCTCTCTCCTGGATGCCCTCCGTCAGACCCAGTGTTGACATGTGGCAAGACTCTCCTCGGGGCCCGTCTTGCTTGGGCTTCTCTCATGGAGGCCCTCAGTCAGACCCAGTGTTGACAGGTGTCAAGACGCTCCTCGGGGCGTGTCTTGCTTGGCCCTCTCTCCTGGAGGTGCTCAGTCAGACCCAGTGTTGTCATGTGGCAAGACGCTCCTCGGGGCGCTTCTTGCTTGGGCTTCTCTCCTAGAGGCCCTCAGTCAGACCCATTGTTGACATGTGGCAAGACGCTCCTCGGGGCACGTCTTGCTTGGGCCTCTCTCCTGGAGGCGCTCAGTCAGACCGAGTAGTGACATGTGGCAAGACGCTCCTCGGGGCGCGTCTTGCTGGGTTTTCTCTCATGGAGGCACTCAGTCAGACCCAGTGTTGACATGTGGCAAGACGCTCCTCAGGGCGCGTGTTGCTTGGACCTCTCTGCTGGAGGCGGTCAGTCAGACCGAGTAGTGACATGTGGCAAGACGCTCCTCGTGGCGCGTCTTGCTTGGGCCTCTCTCCTGGAGGCACTCAGTCAGACCCAGTGTTGACATGTGGCAAGACGCTCCTCGGGGCGCTTCTTGCTTGGGCTTCTCTCCTGGAGGCCCTCAGTCAGACCCATTGTTGACATGTGGCAAGACGCTCCTCGGGGCACGTCTTGCTTGGGCCTCTCTCCTGGAGGCGCTCAGTCAGACTGAGTAGTGACATGTGGCCTGACGCTCCTCGGGGCGCGTGTTGCTTGGGCCTCTCTCCTGGAGGCGCTCAGTAAGACCAAGTGGTGACATGTGGCAAGACACTCCTCGGGGCGTGTCTTGCTTGGGCCTCTCTCCTGGAGGCCCTCTGTCAGACCCAGTGTTGACATGTGTCAAGACGCTCCTCGGGGCGCGTCTTGCTTTGGCCTCTCTCCTGGAGGCGCTCAGTCAGACCGAGTGCTGACATGTGGCAAGACGCTCCTCGGGCCGCGTGTTGCTTGGGCTTCTCTCCTGGAGGCCCTCAGTCAGACCCAGTGTTGACATGTGTCAAGACGCTCCTCGGGGCGCGTCTTGCTTTGGCCTCTCTCCTGGAGGCGCTCAGTCAGACCGAGTGCTGACATGTAGCAAGAAGCTCCTCGGGGTGCGTCATGCTTGGGCTTCTATCCTGGAGGCCCTCAGTCAGACCCAGTGTTGACATGTGGCAAGACGCTCCTCCGGGCGCGTATTGCTTGGGCCTCTCTCCTGGATGCCCTCCGTCAGACCCAGTGTTGACATGTGGCAAGACTCTCCTCGGGGCCCGTCTTGCTTGGGCTTCTCTCATGGAGGCCCTCAGTCAGACCCAGTGTTGACAGGTGTCAAGACGCTCCTCGGGGCGTGTCTTGCTTGGCCCTCTCTCCTGGAGGTGCTCAGTCAGACCCAGTGTTGTCATGTGGCAAGACGCTCCTCGGGGCGCTTCTTGCTTGGGCTTCTCTCCTGGAGGCCCTCAGTCAGACCCATTGTTGACATGTGGCAAGACGCTCCTCGGGGCACGTCTTGCTTGGGCCTCTCTCCTGGAGGCGCTCAGTCAGACCGAGTAGTGACATGTGGCAAGACGCTCCTCGGGGCGCGTCTTGCTGGGTTTTCTCTCATGGAGGCACTCAGTCAGACCCAGTGTTGACATGTGGCAAGACGCTCCTCAGGGCGCGTGTTGCTTGGACCTCTCTGCTGGAGGCGGTCAGTCAGACCGAGTAGTGACATGTGGCAAGACGCTCCTCGTGGCGCGTCTTGCTTGGGCCTCTCTCCTGGAGGCACTCAGTCAGACCCAGTGTTGACATGTGGCAAGACGCTCCTCGGGGCGCTTCTTGCTTGGGCTTCTCTCCTGGAGGCCCTCAGTCAGACCCATTGTTGACATGTGGCAAGACGCTCCTCGGGGCACGTCTTGCTTGGGCCTCTCTCCTGGAGGCGCTCAGTCAGACTGAGTATTGACATGTGGCCTGACGCTCCTCGGGGCGCGTGTTGCTTGGGCCTCTCTCCTGGAGGCGCTCAGTAAGACCAAGTGGTGACATGTGGCAAGACACTCCTCGGGGCGTGTCTTGCTTGGGCCTCTCTCCTGGAGGCCCTCTGTCAGACCCAGTGTTGACATGTGTCAAGACGCTCCTCGGGGCGCGTCTTGCTTTGGCCTCTCTCCTGGAGGCGCTCAGTCAGACCGAGTGCTGACATGTGGCAAGACGCTCCTCGGGCCGCGTGTTGCTTGGGCTTCTCTCCTGGAGGCCCTCAGTCAGACCCATTGTTGACATGTGGCAAGACGCTCCTCGGGGCACGTCTTGCTTGGAACTCTCTCCTGGAGGCGCTCAGTCAGACCGAGTGCTGACATATGGAAAGACGCTCCTCGGGGCGCGTCTTGCTTGGGCTTCTCTCCTGGAGGCGCTCAGAAAGACCCAGTGTTGACATGTGACAAGACGCTCCTCGGGGCGTGTCTTGCTTGGGCCTCTCTCCTGGAGGCGCTCAGTCAGACCCAGTGGTGACATGTGGCAAGACACTCCTCGGGGCGCGTCTTGCTTGGGCCTCTCTCCTGGAGGCCCTTTGTCAGACCGAGTGTTGACATGTGGCAAGACTCTCCTCGGGGCGCGTCTTGCTTGGGCTTCTCTCATGGAGGCCCTCAGTCAGACCCAGTGTTGACATGTGTCAAGACGCTCCTCGGGGCGTGTCTTGCTTGGGCCTCTCTCCTGGAGGCGCTCAGTCAGACCCAGTGTTGACATGTGGCAAGACGCTCCTCGGGGCGTGTCTTGCTTGGGCTTCTCTCCTGGAGGCCCTCAGTCAGACCCATTGTTGACATGTGGCAAGACGCTCCTCGGGGCACGTCTTGCTTGGGCCTCTCTCCTGGAGGCGCTCAAACAGACCGAGTAGTGACATGTGGCAAGACACTCCTCGGGGCGCGTCTTGCTGGGGCTTCTCTCATGGAGGCACTCAGTCAGACCCAGTGTTGACATGTGGCAAGACGCTCCTCGGGGCGCGTCTTGCTTGGACCTCTCTCACTGAGGCGCTCAGTCAGACCGAGTAGTGACATGTGGCAAGACGCTCCTCGGGGCGCGTCTTGCTTGGGCCTCTCTCCAGAAGGCCCTCAATCAGACCCAGTGTTGACATGTGGCAAGACGCTCCTCGGGGCGCGTCTTGCTTGGGCCTCTCTCCTGGAGGCGCTCAGTCAGACTGAGTAGTGACATGTGGCCTGACGCTCCTCGGGGCGCGTCTTGCTTGGGCCTCTCTCCTGGAGGCGCTCAGTCAGACCCAGTGTTGACATGTGGCAAGACGCTCCTCGGGGCGCGTCTTGCTTGGGCTTGTCTCCTGGAGGCCCTCAGTCAGACCCATTGTTGACATGTGGCAAGACGCTCCTCGGGGCACGTCTTGCTTGGGCCTCTCTCCTGGAGGCGCTCAGTCAGACCGAGTAGTGACATGTGGCAAGACACTCCTCGGGGCGCGTCTTGCTTGGACCTCTCTCCTGGAGGCGCTCAGTTAGACCGAGTAGTGACATGTCGCAAGACGCTCCTCGGGGCGCGTCTTGCTTGGGCCTCTTTCCTGGAGGCGCTCAGTCAGACCGAGTGCTGACATAAGGCAAGACGCTCCTCGGGGCGCATCTTGCTGGGGCCTCTCTCCTGGAGGCGCTCAATCAGACCCAGTGGTGACACGTGGCAAGACGCTCCTCGGGGCGCGTCTTCCTTGGGCCTCTCTCCTGGAGGCGCTCAGTCAGACCCAGTGGTGACACGTGGCAAGACGCTCCTCGGGGCGCGTCTTGCTTGGGCCTCTCTCCTGGAGGCGCTCAGTCAGACCCAGTGTTGACATGTGGCAAGACACTCCTCGGGGCGCGTCTTGCTTGGGCCTCTCTCCTGGAGGCCCTCTGTCAGACCGAGTGTTGTCATGTGGCAAGAAGCTCCTCGGGGCGCGTCTTGCTTGGGCTTCTCTCCTGGAGGCCCTCAGTAAGACCCATTGTTGACATGTGGCAAGACGCTCCTCGGGGCTCGTCTTGCTTGGGCCTCTCTCCAGAAGGCCCTCAATCAGACCCAGTGTTGACACGTGGCAAGACGCTCCTCGGGGCGCGTGTTGCTTGGGCCTCTCTCCTGGAGGCGCTCAGTCAGACCAAGTGGTGACATCTGGCAAGACACTCCTTGGGGCGCGTCTTGCTTGGGCCTCTCTCCTGGAGGCCCTCTGTCAGACCCAGTGTTGACATGTGTCAAGACGCTCCTCGGGGCGCGTCTTGCTTGGGCTTCTCTCCGGGAGGCCCTCAGTCAGACCCATTGTTGACATGTGGCAAGACGCTCCTCGGGGCGCAACTTGCTTTGGCCTCTCTCCTGGAGGCGCTCAGTCAGACCGAGTGCTGTCATGTGGCAAGACGCTCCTCGGGCCGCGTGTTGCTTGGGCTTCTCTCCTGGAGGCCCTCAGTCAGACCCATTGTTGACATGTGGCAAGACGCTCCTCGGGGCGCGTCTTGCTTGGGCCTCTCTCCTGGAGGCGCTCAGTCAGACCCAGTGGTGACATGTGGCAAGACACTCCTCGGGGCGTGTCTTGCTTGGGCCTCTCTCCTGGAGGCCCTCTGTCAGACCGAGTGTTGTCATGTGGCAAGACTCTCCTCGGGGCGCGTCTTGCTTGGCCTTATCTCATGGAGGCCCTCAGTCAGACCCAGTGTTGACATGTGTCAAGACGCTCCTCGGGACGTGTCTTGCTTGGGCCTCTCTCCTGTGGAAGCTCAGTCAGACCCAGTGTTGACATGTGGCAAGACGCTCCTTGGGGCGCGTCTTGCTTGGGCTTCTCTCCTGGAGGCCCTCAGTCAGACCCATTGTTGACATGTGGCAAGACGCTCCGCGGGGCACGTCTTGCTTGGGCCTCTCTCCTGGAGGCCCTCTGTCAGACCCAGTGTTGACATGTGGCAAGACGCTCCTCCTTGGCGCATCTTGCTTGGGCCTCTCTCCTGGAGGCCCTCAGTCAGACCCATTGTTGACATGTGGCAAGACGCTCCTCGGGGCGCGTCTTGCTTGGGCCTCTCTCCTGGAGGCGCTCAGTCAGACCGAGTGCTGACATAAGGCAAGACGCTCCTCGGGGCGCGTCTTGCTGGGGCCTCTCTCCTGGAGGCGCTCAGTCAGACCCAGTGCTGACATGTGGCAAGACGCTCCTCGGGGCGCGTCTTGCTTGGGCCTCTCTCCTGGAGGTGCTCAGTCAGACTGAGTGCTGACATGTAGCAAGAAGCTCCTCGGGGTGCGTCATGCTTGGGCTTCTCTCCTGGAGGCCCTCAGTCAGACCCATTGTTGACATGTGGCAAGACGCTCCTCCGGGCGCGTATTGCTTGGGCCTCTCTCCTGGATGCCCTCTGTCAGACGCAGTGTTGACATGTGGCAAGACTCTCCTCGGGGCCCGTCTTGCTTGGGCTTCTCTCATGGAGGCCCTCAGTCAGACCCAGTGTTGACATGTGACAAGACGATCCTCGGGGCGTGTCTTGCTTGGGCCTCTCTCCTGGAGGCGCTCAGTCAGACCCAGTGTTGACATGTGGCAAGACGCTCCTCGGGGCGCTTCTTGCTTGGGCTTCTCTCCTGGAGGCCCTCAGTCAGACCCATTGTTGACATGTGGCAAGACGCTCCTCGGGGCACGTCTTGCTTGGGCCTCTCTCCTGGAGGCGCTCAGTCAGACCGAGTAGTGACATGTGGCAAGACGCTCCTCGGGGCGCGTCTTGCTGGGGCTTCTCTCATGGAGGCACTCAGTCATACCCAGTGTTGACATGTGGCAAGACGCTCCTCGGGGCGCGTGTTGCTTGGACCTCTCTCCTGGAGGCGCTCAGTCAGACCCAGTGCTGACATGTGGCAAGAAGCTCCTCGGGGCGCGTCTTGCTTGGGCTTCTCTCCTGGAGGCCCTCAGTAAGACCAATTGTTGACATGTGGCAAGACACTCCTCGGGGCGCGTCTTGCTTGGGCCTCTCTCCAGAAGGCCCTCAATCAGACCCAGTGTTGACAAGTGGCAAGACGCTCCTCGGGGCGCATCTTGCTTGGGCCTCTCTCCTGGAGGCGCTCAGTCAGACTGAGTAGTGACATGTGGCCTGACGCTCCTCGGGGCGCGTGTTGCTTGGGCCTCTCTCCTGGAGGCGCTCAGTCAGACCAAGTGGTGACATGTGGCAAAACACTCCTCGGGGCGCGTCTTGCTTGGGCCTCTCTCCTGGAGGCCCTCTGTCAGACCCAGTGTTGACATGTGTCAAGACGCTCCTCGGGGCGCGTCTTGTTAGGGCTTCTCTCCTGGAGGCCCTCAGTCAGACCCATTGTTGACATGTGGCAACACGCTCCTCTGGGCGCGTCTTGCTTGGGCCTCTCTCCTGGAGGCGCTCAGTCAGACCGAGTGCTGACATATGGAAAGACGCTCCTCGGGGCGCGTCTTGCTTGGGCTTCTCTCCTGGAGGCGCTCAGAAAGACCCAGTGTTGACATGTGACAAGACGCTCCTCGGGGCGCGTCTTGCTTGGGCCTCTCTCCTTGAGTCGCTCAGTCAGACCCAGTGGTGACATGTGGCAAGACACTCCTCGGGGCGCGTCTTCCTTGGGCCTCTCTCCTGGAGGCCCTTTGTCAGACCGAGTGTTGACATGTGGCAAGACTGTCCGCGGGGCGCGTCTTGCTTGGGCTTCTCTCATGGAGGCCCTCAGTCAGACCCAGTGTTGACATGTGTCAAGACGCTCCTCGGGGCGTGTCTTGCTTGGGCCTCTCTCCTGGAGGCGCTCAGTCAGACCCAGTGTTGACATGTGGCAAGACGCTCCTCGGGGCGCGTCTTGCTTGGGCCTCTCTCCTGGAGGCGCTCAGTCAGACCGAGTGCTGACATATGGAAAGACGCTCCTCGGGGCGCGTCTTGCTTGGGCCTCTCTCCAGAAGGCCCTCAATCAGACCCAGTGTTGACACGTGGCAAGACGCTCCTCGGGGCGCGTCTTGCTTGGGCCTCTCTCCTGGAGGCGCTCAGTCAGACTGAGTAGTGACATGTGGCCTGACGCTCCTCGGGGCGCGTGTTGCTTGGGCCTCTCTCCTGGAGGCGCTCAGTCAGACCAAGTGGTGACATGTGGCAAGACACTCCTCGGGGCGCGTCTTGCTTGGGCCTCTCTCCTGGAGGCGCTCAATCAGACCCAGTGGTGAAACGTGGCAAGACGCTCCTCGGGGCGCGTCTTGCTTGGGCCTCTCTCCTGGAGGCGCTCAGTCAGACCCAGTGGTGACACGTGGCAAGACGCTCCTCGGGGCGCGTCTTGCTTGGGCCTCTCTCCTGGAGGCGCTCAGTCAGACCCAGTGGTGACACGTGGCAAGACGCTCCTCGGGGCGCGTCTTGCTTGGGCCTCTCTCCTGGAGGCGCTCAGTCAGACCCAGTGTTGACATGTGGCAAGACACTCCTCGGGGCGCGTCTTGCTTGGGCCTCTCTAATGGAGGCCGTCTGTCAGACCCAGTGTTGAGATGTGTCAAGACGCTCCTCGGGGCGCGTCTTGCTTTGGCCTCTCTCCTGGAGGCGCTCAGTCAGACCCATTGTTGACATGTGGCAAGACGCTCCTCGGGGCGCGTCTTGCTTGGGCCTCTCTCCTGGAGGCGCTCAGTCAGACCGAGTGCTGACAAGTGGCAAGACGCTCCTCGGGCCGCGTGTTGCTTGGGCTTCTCTCCTGGAGGTCCTCAGTCAGACCCATTGTTGACATGTGGCAAGACGCTCCTCGGGGCGCGTCGTGCTTGGGCCTCTCTCCTGGAGGCGTTCAGTCAGACCGAGTGCTGACATGTGGCAAGACGCTCCTCGGGGCGCGTCTTGCTTGGGCTTCTCTCCTGGAGGCGCTCAGAAAGACCCAGTGTTGACATGTGACAAGACGCTCCTCGGGGCGCGTCTTGCTTGGGCCTCTCTCCTGGAGGCGCTCAGTCAGAACCAGAGGTGACATGTGGCAAGACGCTCCTCGGGGCGCGTCTTGCTTGGGCCTCTCTCCTGGAGGCCCTCTGTCAGACCCAGTGTTGACATGTGGCAAGACGCTCTTCTGGGCGCATCTTGCTTGGGCCTCTCTCCTGGAGGCCCTCAGTCAGACCCAGTGTTGACATGTGGCAAGACGCTCCTCGGGGCGCGTCTTGCCTGGGCCTCTCTCCTGGAGGCGCTCAGTCAGACCGAGTGCTGACATAAGGCAAGATGCTCCTCGGGGCGCGTCTTGCTGGGGCCTCTCTCCTGGAGGCGCTCAGTCAGACCCAGTGCTGACATGTGGCAAGACTCTCCTCGGGGCGCGTCTTGCTTGGGCCTCTCTCCTGGAGGCGCTCAGTCAGACTGAGTAGTGACATGTGGCCTGACGCTCCTCGGGGCGAGTCTTGCTTGGGCCTCTCTCCTGGAGGCCCTCTGTCAGACCCAGTGTGGACATGTGTCAAGACACTCCTCGGGGGGCAGTCTTGCTTGGGCTTCTCTCCTGGAGGCCTTCAGTCAGACCCATTGTTGACATGTGGCAAGACGCTCCTCGGGGCGCGTCTTGCTTGGGCTTCTCTCCTGGAGGCGCTCAGACAGACCCAGTGTTGACATGTGACAAGACGCTCCTTGGGGCGCGTCTTGCTTGCGCCTCTCTCCTGGAGGCGCTCAGTCAGAACCAGAGGTGACATGTGGCAAGACGCTCCTCCGGGCGCATCTTGCTTGGGCCTCTCTCCTGGAGGCCCTCAGTCAGACCCATTGTTGACATGTGGCAAGACGCTCCTCGGGGCGCGTCTTGCTTGGGCCTCTCTCCTGGAGGCGCTCAGTCAGACCCAGTGTTGACATGTGGCAAGACGCTCCTCGGGGCGCGTCTTGCTTGGGCCTCTCTCCTGGAGGCGCTCAGTCAGACCCAGTGGTGACATGTGGAAAGACGCTCCTCGGGGCGCGTGTTGCTTGGGCCTCTCTCCTGGAGGCGCTCAGTCAGACCCAGTGTTGACACGTGGCAAGACGCTCCTCGGGGCGCGTCTTGCTTGGGCCTCTCTCCTGGAGGCGCTCAGTCAGACCCAGTGTTGACATGTGGCAAGACGCTCCTCTGGGCGCGTCTTGCTTGGGCTTCTCTCCTGGAGGCCCTCAGTCAGACCCATTGTTGACATGTGGCAAGACGCTCCTCAGGGCACGTCTTGCTTGGGCCTCTCTCCTGGAGGCGCTCAGTCAGACCGAGTAGTGACATGTGGCAAGACGCTCCTCGGGGCGCGTCTTGCTTGGACCTCCCTCCTGGAGGCGCTCAGTCAGACCGAGTAGTGACATGAGGCAAGACGCTCCTCGGGGCGCATCTTGCTTGGACCTCTCTCCTGGAGGCGCTCAGTTAGACCGAGTAGTGACATGTGGCAAGACGCTCCTCGGGGCGCGTCTTGCTGGGGCCTCTCTCCTGGAGGTGCTCAATCAGACCCAGTGGTGACAAGTGGCAAGACGCTCCTCGGGGCGCGTCTTGCTTGGGCCTCTCTCCTGGAGGCCCTCTGTCAGACCCAGTGTTGACATGTGGCAAGACGCTCCTCCGGGCGCATCTTGCTTGGGCCTCTCTCCTGGAGGCCCTCAGTCAGACCCATTGTTGACATGTGGCAAGACGCTCCTCGGGGCGCGTCTTGCTTGGGCCTCTCTCCTGGAGGCGCTCAGTCAGACCGAGTGCTGACATAAGGCAAGATGCTCCTCGGGGCGCATCTTGCTGGGGCCTCTCTCCTGGAGGCGCTCAGTCAGACCCAGTGCTGACATGTGGCAAGACTCTCCTCGGGGCGCGTCTTGCTTGGGCCTCTCTCCTGGAGGCGCTCAGTCAGACTGAGTAGTGACATGTGGCCTGACGCTCCTCGGGGCGCGTCTTGCTTGGGCCTCTCTCCTGGAGGCCCTCTGTCAGACCCAGTGTGGACATGTGTCAAGACGCTCCTCGGGGCGCAGTCTTGCTTGGGCTTCTCTCCTGGAGGCCTTCAGTCAGACCCATTGTTGACATGTGGCAAGACGCTCCTCGGGGCGCGTCTTGCTTGGGCTTCTCTCCTGGAGGCGCTCAGACAGACCCAGTGTTGACATGTGACAAGACGCTCCTTGGGACGCGTCTTGCTTGGGCCTCTCTCCTGGAGGCGCTCAGTCAGAACCAGAGGTGACATGTGGCAAGACGCTCCTCCGGGCGCATCTTGCTTGGGCCTCTCTCCTGGAGGCCCTCAGTTAGACCCATTGTTGACATGTGGCAAGACGCTCCTCGGGGCGCGTCTTGCTTGGGCCTCTCTCCTGGAGGCGCTCAGTCAGACCCAGTGTTGACATGTGGCAAGACGCTCCTCGGGGCGTGTCTTGCTTGGGCCTCTCTCCTGGAGGCGCTCAGTCAGACCCAGTGGTGACACGTGGAAAGACACTCCTCGGGGCGCGTGTTGCTTGGGCCTCTCTCCTGGAGGCGCTCAGTCAGACCCAGTGTTGACACGTGGCAAGAAGCTCCTCGGGGCGCGTCTTGCTTGAGCCTCTCTCCTGGAGGCGCTCAGTCAGACCCAGTGTTGGCATGTGGCAAGACACTCCTCGGGGCGCGTCTTGGTTTGGCCTCTCTCCTGGAGGCGCTAATTCAGACCCAGTGGTGACATTTGGCAAGACGCTCCTCGGGGCGAGTATTGCTTGGGCCTCTCTCCTGAATGCCCTCTGTCAGACCGAGTGTTGACATGTGGCAAGACGCTCCTCTGGGCGCGTCTTGCTTGGGCTTCTCTCCTGGAGGCCCTCAGTCAGACCCATTGTTGACATGTGGCAAGACGCTCCTCGGGGCACGTCTTGCTTGGGCCTCTCTCCTGGAGGCGCTCAGTCAGACCGAGTAGTGACATGTGGCAAGACGCTCCTCGGGGCGCGTCTTGCTTGGACCTCCCTCCTGGAGGCGCTCAGTCAGACCGAGTAGTGACATGTGGCAAGACGCTCCTCGGGGCGCATCTTGCTTGGACCTCTCTCCTGGAGGCGCTCAGTTAGACCGAGTAGTGACATGTGGCAAGACGCTCCTCGGGGCGCGTCATGCTTGGGCCTCTCTCCTGGAGGCCCTCTGTCAGACCCAGTGTTGACATGTGGCAAGACGCTCCTCTGGGCGCATCTTGCTTGGGCCTCTCTCCTGGAGGCCCTCAGTCAGACCCATTGTTGACATGTGGCAAGACGCTCCTCGGGGCGCGTCTTGCTTGGGCCTCTCTCCTGGAGGCGCTCAGTCAGACCGAGTGCTGACATAAGGCAAGATGCTCCTCGGGGCGCGTCTTGCTGGGGCCTCTCTCCTGGAGGCGCTCAGTCAGACCCAGTGCTGACATGTGGCAAGACTCTCCTCGGGGCGCGTCTTGCTTGGGCCTCTCTCCTGGAGGCGCTCAGTCAGACTGAGTAGAGACATGTGGCCTGACGCTCCTCGGGGCGCGTCTTGCTTGGGCCTCTCTCCTGGAGGCCCTCTGTCAGACCCAGTGTGGACATGTGTCAAGACGCTCCTCGGGGCGCAGTCTTGCTTGGGCTTCTCTCCTGGAGGCCTTCAGTCAGACCCAGTGTTGACATGTGGCAAGACGCTCCTCGGGGCGCGTCTTGCTTGGGCTTCTCTCCTGGAGGCGCTCAGACAGACCCAGTGTTGACATGTGACAAGACGCTCCTTGGGGCGCGTCTTGCTTGGGCCTCTCTCCTGGAGGCGCTCAGTCAGAACCAGAGGTGACATGTGGCAAGACGCTCCTCCGGGCGAATCTTGCTTGGGCCTCTCTCCTGGAGGCGCTCAGTCAGACCCAGTGTTGACACGTGGCAAGACGCTCCTCGGGGCGCGTCTTGCTTGGGCCCCTCTCCTGGAGGCGCTCAGTCAGACCCAGTGTTGGCATGTGGCAAGACACTCCTCGGGGCACGTCTTGGTTGGGCCTCTCTCCTGGAGGCGCTCATTCAGACCCAGTGGTGACATTTGGCAAGACGCTCCTCGGGGCGAGTATTGCTTGGGCCTCTCTCCTGGAGGCGCTCAGTCAGACTGAGTAGTGACATGTCGCCTGACGCTCCTCGGGGCGCGTCTTGCTTGGGCCTCTCTCCTGGAGGCCCTCAGTCAGACCCAGTGTGGACATGTGTCAAGACGCTCCTCGGGGCGCAGTCTTGCTTGGGCTTCTCTCCTGGAGGCCTTCAGTCAGACCCATTGTTGACATGTGGCAAGACGCTCCTCGGGGCGCGTCTTGCTTGGGCTTCTCTCCTGGAGGCGCTCAGACAGACCCAGTGTTGACATGTGATAAGACGCTCCTTGGGGCGCGTCTTGCTTGGGCCTCTCTCCTGGAGGCGCTCAGTCAGAACCAGAGGTGACATGTGGCAAGACGCTCCTCCGGGCGAATCTTGCTTGGGCCTCTCTCCTGGAGGCCCTCAGTCAGACCCATTGTTGATATGTGGCAAGACGCTCCTCGGGGCGCGTCTTGCTTGGGCCTCTCTCCTGGAGGCGCTCAGTCAGACCCAGTGTTGACACGTGGCAAGACGCTCCTCGGGGCGCGTCTTGCTTGGGCCTCTCTCCTGGAGGCGCTCAGTCAGACCCAGTGGTGACACGTGGAAAGACGCTCCTCGGGGCGCGTGTTGCTTGGGCCTCTCTCCTGGAGGCGCTCAGTCAGACCCAGTGTTGACACGTGGCAAGACGCTCCTCGGGGCGCGTCTTGCTTGGGCCTCTCTCCTGGAGGCGCTCAGTCAGACCCAGTGTTGGCATGTGGCAAGACACTCCTCGGGGCGCGTCTTGAATGGGCCTCTCTCCTGGAGGCGCTCATTCAGACCCAGTGGTGACATTTGGCAAGACGCTCCTCGGGGCGGGTATTGCTTGGGCCTCTCTCCTGAATGCCCTCTGTCAGACCGAGTGTTGACATGTGGCAAGACTGTCCTCAGTGCGCGTCTTGCTTGGGCTTCTCTCATGGAGGCCCTCAGTCCGACCCAGTGTTGACATGTGTCAAGACGCTCCTCGGGGCGTGTCTTGCTTGGGCCTCTCTCCTGGAGGCGCTCAGTCAGACCCAGTGTTGACATGTGGCAAGGCGCTCCTCTGGGCGCGTCTTGCTTGGGCTTCTCTCCTGGAGGCCCTCAGTCAGACCCATTGTTGACATGTGGCAAGACGCTCCTCGGGGCACGTCTTGCTTGGGCCTCTCTCCTGGAGGCGCTCAGTCAGACCGAGTAGTGACATGTGGCAAGACGCTCCTCGGGGCGCGTCTTGCTTGGACCTCCCTCCTGGAGGCGCTCAGTCAGACTGAGTAGTGACATGTGGCAAGACGCTCCTCGGGGCGCTTCTTGCTTGGACCTCTCTCCTGGAGGCGCTCAGTTAGACCGAGTAGTGACATGTGGCAAGACGCTCCTCGGGGCGCGTCTTGCTGGGGCCTCTCTCCTGGAGGTGCTCAATCAGACCCAGTGGTGACACGTGGCAAGACGCTCCTCGGGGCGCGTCTTGCTTGGGCCTCTCTCCTGGAGGAGCTCAGTCAGACCCAGTGGTGACACGTGGCAAGACGCTCCTCGAGGCGCATCTTGCTTGGGCCTCTCTCCTGGAGGCGCTAAGTCAGACCCAGTGTTGACACGTGGCAAGACGCTCCTCGGGGCGCGTCTTGCTTGGGCCACTCTCCTGGAGGCGCTCAGTCAGACAAAGTGTTGACATGTGGAAAGACACTCCTCGGGGCGCGTCTTACTTGGGCCTCTCTCATGGAGGCCCTCTGTCAGACCCAGTGTTGACATGTGTCAAGACGCTCCTCGGGGCGCGTCTTGCTTTGGCCTCTCTCCTGGAGGCGCTCAGTCAGACCGAGTGCTGACATGTAGCAAGAAGCTCCTCGGGGTGCGTCATGCTTGGGCTTCTCTCCTGGAGGCCCTCAGTCAGACCCATTGTTGACATTTGGCAAGACGCTCCTCGGGGCGCGTATTGCTTGGGCCTCTCTCCTGGATGCCCTCTGTCAGACCCAGTGTTGACATGTGGCAAGACTCTCCTCGGGGCCTGTCTTGCTTGGGCTTCTCTCATGGAGGCCCTCAGTCAGACCCAGTGTTGACATGTGTCAAGACGCTCCTCGGGGCGTGTCTTGCTTGGGCCTCTCTCCTGGAGGAGCTCAGTCAGACCCAGTGGTGACACGTGGCAAGACGCTCCTCGAAGCGCATCTTGCTTGGGCCTCTCTCCTGGAGGCGCTAAGTCAGACCCAGTGTTGACACGTGGCAAGACGCTCCTCGGGGCGCGTCTTGCTTGGGCCACTCTCCTGGAGGCGCTCAGTCAGACACAGTGTTGACATGTGGAAAGACACTCCTCCTGGCGCGTCTTGCTTGGGCCTTTCTCATGGAGGCCCTCTGTCAGACCCAGTGTTGACATGTGTCAAGACGCTCCTCGGGGCGCGTCTTGCTTTGGCCTCTCTCCTGGAGGCGCTCAGTCAGACCCAGTGTTGACATGTGGCAAGACGCTCCTCGGGGCGCTTCTTGCTTGGGCTTCTCTCCTGGAGGCCCTCAGTCAGACCCATTGTTGACATGTGGCAAGACGCTCCTCGGGGCACGTCTTGCTTGGGCCTCTCTAATGGAGGCCGTCTGTCAGACCCAGTGTTGAGATGTGTCAAGACGCTCCTCGGGGCGCGTCTTGCTTTGGCCTCTCTCCTGGAGGCGCTCAGTCAGACCGAGTGCTGACATGTGGCAAGAAGCTCCTCGGGGCGCGTCTTGCTTGGGCTTCTCTCCTGGAGGCCCTCAGTAAGACCCATTGTTGACATGTGGCAAGACGCTCCTCGGGGCTTGTCTTGCTTGGGCCTCTCTCCAGAAGGCCCTCAATCAGACCCAGTGTTGACACGTGGCAAGACGCTCCTCGGGGCGCGTCTTGCTTGGGCCTCTCTCCTGGAGGCGCTCAGTCAGACCAAGTGGTGACATGTGGCAAGACACTCCTCGGGGCGCGTCTTTCTTGGGCCTCTCTCCTGGAGGCCCTCTGTCAGACCCAGTGTTGACATGTGTCAAGACGCTTCTCGGGGCGCGTCTTGCTTGGGCTTCTCTCCTGGAGGCCCTCAGTCAGACCGAGTAGTGACATGTGGCAAGACGCTTCTCGGGGCGCGTCTTGCTTGGGCCTCTCTCCTGGAGGCCCTCTGTCAGACCGAGTGTTGACATGTGGCAAGACTCTCCTCGGGGCGCGTCTTGCTTGGGCTTCTCTCATGGAGGCCCTCAGTCAGACCCAGTGTTGACATGTGTCAAGACGCTCCTCGGGGCGCGGCTTGCTTGGGCCTCTCTCCTGGAGGCGCTCAGTCAGACCCAGTGTTGACATGTGACAAGACGCTCCTCGGGGCGCGTCTTGCTTGGGCTTCTCTCCTGGAGGCCCTCAGTCAGACCCATTGTTGACATGTGGCAAGACGCTCCTCGGGGCGCGTCTTGCTTTGGCCTCTCTCCTGGAGGCGCTCAGTCAGACCGAGTGCTGACATGTGGCAAGACGCTCCTCGGGCCGCGTGTTGCTTGGGCTTCTCTCCTGGAGGCCCTCAGTCAGACCCATTGTTGACATGTGGCAAGACGCTCCTCGGGGCGCGTCTTGCTTGGGCCTCTCTCCTGGAGGCGCTCAGTCAGACCGAGTGCTGACATGAGGAAAGACGCTCCTCGGGGCGCGTCTTGCTTGGGCCTCTCTCCTGGAGGCGCTCAGTCAGACCCAGTGTTGACATGTGTCAAGACGCTCCTCGGGGCGCGGCTTGCTTGGGCCTCTCTCCTGGAGGCGCTCAGTCAGACCCAGTGTTGACATGTGACAAGACGCTCCTCGGGGCGCGTCTTGCTTGGGCTTCTCTCCTGGAGGTCCTCAGTCAGACCCATTGTTGACATGTGGCAAGACGCTCCTCGGGGCGCGTCCTAATTTGGCCTCTCTCCTGGAGGCGCTCAGTCAGACCGAGTGCTGACATGTGGCAAGACGCTCCTCGGGCCGCGTGTTGCTTGGGCTTCTCTCCTGGAGGCCCTCAGTCAGACCCATTGTTGACATGTGGCAAGACGCTCCTCGGGGCGCGTCTTGCTTGGGCCTCTCTCCTGGAGGCGCTCAGTCAGACCGAGTGCTGACATGAGGAAAGACGCTCCTCGGGGCGCGTCTTGCTTGGGCTTCTCTCCCGGAGGCGCTCAGAAAGACCCAGTGTTGACATGTGACAAGACGCTCCTCGGGGCGCGTCTTGCTTGGGCCTCTCTCCTGTAGGCGCTCAGTCAGACCGAGTGGTGACATGTGGCAAGACACTCGTCGGGGCGCGTCTTGCTTGTGCCTCTCTCCTGGAGGCCCTCTGTAAGACCGAGTGTTGACATGTGGCAAGACTCTCCTCGGGGCGCGTCTTGCTTGGGCTTCTCTCATGGAGGCCCTCAGTCAGACCCAGTGTTGACATGTGTCAAGACGCTCCTCGGGGCGTGTCTTGCTTGGGCCTCTCTCCTGGAGGCGCTGAGTCTGACCCAGTGCTGACATGTGGCAAGACGCTCCTCGGGGCGCGTCTTGCTTGGGCTTCTCTCCTGGAGGCCCTCAGTCAGACCCATTGTTGACATGTGGCAAGACGCTCCTCGGGGCACGTCTTGCTTGGGCCTCTCTCCTGGAGGCGCTCAAACAGACCGAGTAGTGACATGTGGCAAGACGCTCCTCGGGGCGCGTCTTGCTGGGGCTTCTCTCATGGAGGCACTCAGTCAGACCCAGTGTTGACATGTGGCAAGACGCTCCTCGGGGCGCGTCTTGCTTGGACCTCTCTCACTGAGAAGCTCAGTCAGACCGAGTAGTGACATGTGGCAAGACGCTCCTCGGGGCGCGTCTTGCTTGGACCTCTCTCCCTGAGGCGCTCAGTCAGACCCAGTGTTGACATTTGGCAAGACACTCCTCGGGGCGCGTCTTGCTTGGGCCTCTCTCCAGAAGGCCCTCAATCAGACCCAGTGTTGACACGTGGCAAGACGCTCCTCGGGGCGCGTCTTACTTGGGCCTCTCTCCTGGAGGCGCTCAGTCAGACCGAGTAGTGACATGTGGCAAGACGTTCCTCAGGGCGCGTCTTGCTTGGACCTCCCTCCTGGAGGCGCTCAGTCAGACCGAGTAGTGACATGTGGCAAGACGCTCCTCGGGGCGCGTCTTTCTTGGGCCTCTCTCCTGGAGGCGCTCAGTCAGACACAGTGTTGACATGTGGCAAGACACTCCTCGGGGCGCGTCTTGCTTGGGCCTCTCTCATGGAGGCCCTCTGTCAGACCCAGTGTTGACATGTGTCAAGACGCTCCTCGGGGCGCGTCTTGCTTTGGCCTCTCTCCTGGAGGCGCTCAGTCAGACCGAGTGCTGACATGTAGCAAGAAGCTCCTCGGGGTGCGTCATGCTTGGGCTTCTCTCCTGGAGGCCCTCAGTCAGACCCATTATTGACATGTGGCAAGACGTTCCTCAGGGCGCGTCTTGCTTGGACCTCCCTCCTGGAGGCGCTCAGTCAGACCCAGTGTTGACATGTGTCAAGACGCTCCTCGGGGCGTATCTTGCTTGGGCCTCTCTCCTGGAGGCGCTCAGTCAGACCCAGTGTTGACATGTGGCAAGACGCTCCTTGGGGCGCTTCTTGCTTGGGATTCTCTCCTGGAGGCCCTCAGTCGCACCCATTGTTGACATGTGGCAAGACGCTCCTCGGGGCATGTCTTGCTTGGGCCTCTCTCCTGGAGGCGCTCAGTCAGACCGAGTAGTGACATGTGGCAAGAAGCTCCTCGGGGTGCATCTTGCTGGGGCTTCTCTCATGGAGGCACTCAGTCAGACCCAGTGTTGACATGTGGCAAGACGCTCCTCGGGGCGCGTGTTGCTTGGACCTCTCTCCTGGAGGCCCTCAGTCAGACCGAGTAGTGACATGTGGCAAGACGCTCCTCGGGGCGCGTCTTGCTTGGGCCTCTCTCCTGGAGGCGCTCAGTCAGACCCAGTGCTGACATGTGAAAAGAAGCTCCTCGGGGCGCGTCTTGCTTGGGCTTCTCTCCTGGAGGCCCTCAGTAAGACCCATTGTTGACATGTGGCAAGACGCTCCTCGGGGCGCGTCTTGCTTGGGCCTCTCTCCAGAAGGCCCTCAATCAGACCCAGTGTTGACACGTGGCAAGACGCTTCTCAGGGCGCGTCTTGCTTGGGCCTCTCTCCTGGAGGCGCTCAGTCGGACTGAGTAGTGACATGTGGCCTGACGCTCCTCGGGGCGCGTGTTGCTTGGGCCTCTCTCCTGGAGGCGCTCAGTCAGACCAAGTGGTGACATGTGGCAAGACGCTCCTCGGGCCGCGTGTTGCTTAGGCTTCTCTCCTGGAGGCCCTCAGTCATACCCATTGTTGACATGTGGCAAGACGCTCCTCGGGGCGCGTCTTGCTTGGGCCTCTCTCCTGGAGGCGCTCAGTCAGACCGAGTGCTGACATGTGGAAAGACGCTCCTCGGGGCGCGTCTCGCTTGGCTTCTCTCCTGGAGGCGCTCAGAAAGACCCAGTGTTGACATGTGACAAGACGCTCCTCGGGGCGCGTCTTGCTTGGGCCTCTCTCCTGGAGAGGCTCAGTCAGACCCAGTGGTGACATGTGGCAAGACACTCCTCGGGGCGCGTCTTGCTTAGGCCTCTCTCCTGGAGGCCCTCTGTCAGACCGAGTGTTGACATGTGGCAAGACTCTCCTCGGGGCGTGTCTTGCTTGGGCTTCTCTCATGGAGGCCCTCAGTCAGACCCAGTGTTGACATGTGGCAAGACGCTCCTCGGGGCACGTCTTGCTTGGGCCTCTCTCCTGGAGGCGCTCAAACAGACCGAGTAGTGACATGTGGCAAGACGCTCCTCGGGGCGCGTTCTTGCTTGGACCGCTCTCACTGAGGCGCTCAGTCAGACCGAGTAGTGACATGTGGCAAGACGCTCCTCGGGGCGCGTCTTGCTTGGACCTCTCTCCCTGAGGCGCTCAGTCAGACCCAGTGTTGGCATTTGGCAAGACGCTCCTCGGGGCGCGTCTTACTTGGGCCTCTCTCCTGGAGGCGCTCAGTCAGACCGAGTAGTGACATGTGGCAAGACGTTCCTCGGGGCGCGTCTTGCTTGGACCTCCCTCCTGGAGGCGCTCAGTCAGACCGAGTAGTGACATGTGGCAAGACGTTCCTCGGGGCGCGTCTTATTTGGACCTCCCTCCTGGAGGCGCTCAGTCAGACCGAGTAGTGACATGTGGCAAGACGCTCCTCGGGGCGCGTCTTGCTTGGGCCTCTCTCCTGGAGGCGCTCAGTCAGACACAGTGTTGACATGTGGCAAGACACTCCTCGGGGCGCGTCTTGCTTGGGCCTCTCTCATGGAGGCCCTCTGTCAGACCCAGTGTTGACATGTGTCAAGACGCTCCTCGGGGCGCGTCTTGCTTTGGCCTCTCTCCTGGAGGCGCTCAGTCAGACCGAGTGCTGACATGTAGCAAGAAGCTCCTCGGGGTGCGTCATGCTTGGGCTTCTCTCCTGGAGGCCCTCAGTCAGACCCATTATTGACATGTGGCAAGACGCTCCTCTGGGCGCGTATTGCTTGGGCCTCTCTCCTGGATGCCCTCTGTCAGACCCAGTGTTGACATGTGGCAAGACTCTCCTCGGGGCCCTTCTTGCTTGGGCTTCTCTAATGGAGGCCCTCAGTCAGACCCAGTGTTGACATGTGTCAAGACGCTCCTCGGGGCGTGTCTTGCTTGGGCCTCTCACCTGGAGGCGCTCAGTCAGACCCAGTCTTGACATGTGGCAAGACGCTCCTCAGGGCGCGTCTTGCTTGGGCCTCTCTCCTGGAGGCGCTCAGTCAGACTGAGTAGTGACATGTGGCCTGACGCTCCTCGGGGCGCGTGTTGCTTGGGCCTCTCTCCTGGAGGCGCTCAGTCAGACCAAGTGGTGACATGTGGAAAGACACTCTTCGGGGCGCGTCTTGCTTGGGCCTCTCTCCTGGAGGCCCTCTGTCAGACCCAGTGTTGACATGTGTCAAGACGCTCCTCGGGGCGCGTCTTGCTTGGGCTTCTCTCCTGGAGGCCCTCAGTCAGACCCATTGTTGACATGTGGCAAGACGCTCCTCGGGGCGCGTGTTGCTTAGGCTTCTCTCCTGGAGGCCCTCAGTCAAACCCATTGTTGACATGTGGCAAGACGCTCCTCGGGGCGCGTCTTGCTTGGGCCTCTCTCCTGGAGGCGCTCAGTCAGACCGAGTGCTGACATGTGGAAAGACGCTCCTCGGGGCGCGTCTCGCTTGGGCTTCTCTCCTGGAGGCGCTCAGAAAGACCCAGTGTTGACATGTGACAAGACGCTCCTCGGGGCGCGTCTTGCTTGGGCCTCTCTCCTGGAGAGGCTCAGTCAGACCCAGTGGTGACATGTGGCAAGACACTCCTCGGGGCGCGTCTTGCTTGGGCCTCTCTCCTGGAGGCCCTCTGTCAGACCGAGTGTTGACATGTGGCAAGACTCTCCTCGGGGCGTGTCTTGCTTGGGCTTCTCTCATGGAGGCCCTCAGTCAGACCCAGTGTTGACATGTGTCAAGACGCTCCTCGGGGCGTGTCTTGCTTGGGCCTCTCTCCTGGAGGCGCTCAGTCTGACCCAGTGTTGACATGTGGCAAGACGCTCATCGGGGCGCGTCTTGCTTGGGCTTCTCTCCTGGAGGCCCTCAGTCAGACCCATTGTTGACATGTGGCAAGACACTCCTCGGGGCACGTCTTGCTTAGGCCTCTCTCCTGGAGGCGCTCAAACAGACCGAGTAGTGACATGTGGCAAGACGCTCCTCGGGGCGCGTCTTGCTGGGGCTTCTCTCATGGAGGCACTCAGTCAGACCCAGTGTTGACATGTGGCAAGACGCTCCTCGGGGCGCGTCTTGCTTGGACCTCTCTCACTGAGGCGCTCAGTCAGACCGAGTAGTGACATGTGGCAAGACGCTCCTCGGGGCGCGTCTTGCTTGGACCTCTCTCCCTGAGGCGCTCAGTCAGACCCAGTGTTGACATTTGGCAAGACACTCCTCGGGGCGCGTCTTGCTTGGGTCTCTCTCATGGAGGCCCTCTGTCAGACCGATTGCTGACATGTGGCAAGAAGCTCCTCGGGGCGCGTCTTGCTTGGGCTTCTCTCCTGGAGGCTCTCAGTAAGAACCATTGTTGACATGTGGAAAGACGCTCCTCGGGGCGCGTCTTGCTTGGGCCTCTCTCCAGAAGGGCCTCAATCAGACCCAGTGTTGACACTTGGCAAGACGCTCCTCGGGGCGCGTCTTACTTGGGCTTCTCTCCTGGAGGCGCTCAGTCAGACTGAGTAGTGACATGTGGCCTGACGCTCCTCGGGGCGCGTGTTGCTTGGGCCTCTCTCCTGGAGGCGCTCAGTCAGACCAAGTGGTGACATGTGGCAAGACGCTCCTCGGGGCGCGTCTTGCTTGGGCCTCTCTCCTGGAGGCCCTCTGTCAGACCCAGTGTTGACATGTGTCAAGACGCTCCTCGGGGCGCGTCTTGCTTGGGCTTCTCTCCTGGAGGCCCTCAGTCAGACCCATTGTTGACATGTGGCAAGACGCTCCTCGGGGCGCGTCTTGCTTGGGCCTCTCTCCTGGAGGCGCTCAGTCAGACCTAGTGCTGACATGTGGCAAGACGCTCCTCGGGGCGCGTCTTGCTTGGGCTTCTCTCCTGGAGGCGCTCAGAAAGACCCAGTGTTGACATGTGACAAGACGCTCCTCGGGGCGCGTCTTGCTTGGGCCTCTCTCCTGGAGGCGCTCAGTCGGAACCAGAGGTGACATGTGGCAAGACGCTCCTCAGAGCGCGTCTTGCTTGGGCCTCTCTCCTGGAGGCCCTCTGTCAGACCCAGTGTTGACATGTGGCAAGACGCTCCTAGGGGCGCGTCTTGCTTGGGCCTCTCTCCTGGAGGCGCTCAGTCAGACCGAGTGCTGACATAAGGCAAGACGCTCCTCGGGGCGCGTCTTGCTTGGGCCTCTCTCCTGGAGGCGCTCAGTCAGACCCAGTGCTGACATGTGGCAAGACACTCCTCGGGGCGCGTCTTGCTGGGGCCTCTCTCCTGGAGGCGCTCAGTCAGACTGAGTAGTGACATGTGGCCTGACGCTCCTCGGGGCGCGGCTTGCTTGGGCCTCTCTCCTGGAGGCGCTCAGTCAGACCCAGTGTTGACATGTGACAAGACGCTCCTCGGGGCGCGTCTTGCTTGGGCTTCTCTCCTGGAGGCCCTCAGTCAGACCCATTGTTGACATGTGGCAAGACGCTCCTCGGGGCGCGTCTTGCTTGGGCCTCTCTCCTGGAGGCGCTCAGTCAGACCGAGTGCTGACATGAGGAAAGACGCTCCTCGGGGCGCGTCTTGCTTGGGCTTCTCTCCTGGAGGCGCTCAGAAAGACCCAGTGTTGACATGTGACAAGACGCTCCTCGGGGCGCGTCTTGCTTGGGCCTCTCTCCTGGAGGCGCTCAGTCAGACCCAGTGGTGACATGTGGCAAGACACTCCTCGGGGCGCGTCTTGCTTGGGCCTCTCTCCTGGAGGCCCTCTGTCAGACCGAGTGTTGACATGTGGCAAGACTCTCCTCGGGGCGCGTCTTGCTTGGGCTTCTCTCATGGAGGCCCTCAGTCAGACCCAGTGTTGACATGTGTCAAGACGCTCCTCGGGGCGCATCTTGCTTGGGCCTCTCTCCTGGAGGCGCTCAGTCAGACCCAGTGTTGACATGTGACAAGACGCTCCTCGGGGCGCGTCTTGCTTGGGCTTCTCTCCTGGAGGCCCTCAGTCAGACCCATTGTTGACATGTGGCAAGACGCTCCTCGGGGCGCGTCTTGCTTTGGCCTCTCTCCTGGAGGCGCTCAGTCAGACCGAGTGCTGACATGTGGCAAGACGCTCCTCGGGCCGCGTGTTACTTGGGCTTCTCTCCTGGAGGCCCTCAGTCAGACCCATTGTTGACATGTGGCAAGACGCTCCTCGGGGTGCGTCTTGCTTTGGCCTCTCTCCTGGAGGCGCTCAGTCAGACCGAGTGCTGACATGAGGAAAGACGCTCCTCGGGGCGCGTCTTGCTTGGGCTTCTCTCCTGGAGGCGCTCAGAAAGACCCAGTGTTGACATGTGACAAGACGCTCCTCGGGGCGCGTCTTGCTTGGGCCTCTCTCCTGGAGGCGCTCTGTCAGACCCAGTGGTGACATGTGGCAAGACACTCCTCGGGGCGCGTCTTGCTTGGGCCTCTCTCCTGGAGGCCCTCTGTCAGACCGAGTGTTGACATGTGGCAAGACTCTCCTCGGGGCGCGTCTTGCTTGGGCTTCTCTCATGGAGGCACTCAGTCAGACCCAGTGTTGACATGTGTCAAGACGCTCCTCGGGGCGTGTCTTGCTTGGGCCTCTCTCCTGGAGGCGCTCAGTCTGACCCAGTGCTGACATGTGGCAAGACGCTCCTCGGGGCGCGTCTTGCTTGGGCTTCTCTCCTGGAGGCCCTCAGTCAGAACCATTGTTGACATGTGGCAAGACGCTCCTCGGGGCACGTCTTGCTTGGGCCTCTCTCCTGGAGGCGCTCAAACAGACCGAGTAGTGACATGTGGCAAGACGCTCCTCGGGGCGCGTCTTGCTGGGGCTTCTCTCATGGAGGCACTCAGTGAGACCCAGTGTTGACATGTGGCAAGACGCTCCTCGGGGCGCGTCTTGCTTGGACCTTTCTCACTGAGGCGCTCAGTCAGACCGAGTAGTGACATGTGGCAAGAAGCTCCTCGGGGCGCGTCTTGCTTGGACCTCTCTCCCTGAGGCGCTCAGTCAGACCCAGTGTTGACATGTGGCACGACGCTCCTGCGGGCGCATCTTGCTTGGGCCTCTCTCCTGGAGGCCCTCAGTCAGACCCATTGTTGACATGTGGCAAGACGCTCCTAGGGGCGCGTCTTGCTTGGGCCTCTCTCCTGGAGGCGCTCAGTCAGACCGAGTGCTGACATAAGGCTAGACGCTCCTCGGGGCGCGTCTTGCTTGGGCCCCTCTCCTGGAGGCGCTCAGTCAGACCCAGTGCTGACATGTGGCAAGACGCTCCTCGGGGCGCGTCTTGCTGGGGCCTCTCTCCTGGAGGCGCTCAGTCAGACTGAGTAGTGACATGTGGCCTGACGCTCCTCGGGGCGCGGCTTGCTTGGGCCTCTCTCCTGGAGGCGGTCAGTCAGACCCAGTGTTGACATGTGACAAGACGCTCCTCGGGGCGCGTCTTGCTTGGGCTTCTCTCCTGGAGGCCCTCAGTCAGACCCATTGTTGACATGAGGCAAGACGCTCCTCGGGGCGCGTCTTGCTTTGGCCTCTCTCCTGGAGGCGCTCAGTCAGACTGAGTAGTGACATGTGGCCTGACGCTCCTCGGGGCGCGGCTTGCTTGGGCCTCTCTCCTGGAGGCGCTCAGTCAGACCCAGTGTTGACATGTGACAAGACGCTCCTCGGGGCGCGTCTTGCTTGGGCTTCTCTCCTGGAGGCCCTCAGTCAGACCCATTGTTGACATGAGGCAAGACGCTCCTCGGGGCGCGTCTTGCTGGGGCCTCTCTCCTGGAGGCGCTCAGTCAAACTGAGTAGTGACATGTGGCCTGACGCTCCTCGGGGCGCGGCTTGCTTGGGCCTCTCTCCTGGAGGAGCTCAGTCAGACCCAGTGTTGACATGTGACAAGACGCTCCTCGGGGCGCGTCTTGCTTGGGCTTCTCTCCTGGAGGCCCTCAGTCAGACCCATTGTTGACATGAGGCAAGACGCTCCTCGGGGCGCGTCTTGCTTTGGCCTCTCTCCTGGAGGCGCTCAGTCAGACCGAGTGCTGACATGTGGCAAGACGCTCCTCGGGCCGCGTGTTGCTTGGGCTTCTCTCCTGGAGGCCCTCAGTCAGACCCATTGTTGACATGTGGCAAGACGCTCCTAGGGGCGCGTCTTGCTTGGGCCTCTCTCCTGGAGGCACTCAGTCAGACCGAGTGCTGACATGAGGAAAGACGCTCCTCGGGGCGCGTCTTGCTTGGGCTTCTCTCCTGGAGGCGCTCAGAAAGACCCAGTGTTGACATGTGACAAGACGCTCCTCGGGGCGCGTCTTGCTTGGGCCTCTCTCCTGGAGGCGCTCAGTCAGACCCAGTGGTGACATGAATCAAGACACTCCTCGGGGCGCGTCTTGCTTGGGCCTCTCTCCTGGAGGCCCTCTGTCAGACCGAGTGTTGACATGTGGCAAGACTCTCCTCGGGGCGCGTCTTGCTTGGGCTTCTCTCATGGAGGCCCTCAGTCAGACCCAGTGTTGACATGTGTCAAGACGCTCCTCGGGGCGCATCTTGCTTGGGCCTCTCTCCTGGAGGCGCTCAGTCAGACCCAGTGTTGACATGTGACAAGACGCTCCTCGGGGCGCGTCTTGCTTGGACTTCTCTCCTGGAGGCCCTCAGTCAGACCCATTGTTGACATGTGGCAAGACGCTCCTCGGGGCGCGTCTTGCTTTGGCCTCTCTCCTGGAGGCGCTCAGTCAGACCGAGTGCTGACATGTGGCAAGACGCTCCTCGGGCCGCGTGTTGCTTGGGCTTCTCTCCTGGAGGCCCTCAGTCAGACCCATTGTTGACATGTGGCAAGACGCTCCTCGGGGCGCGTCTTGCTTGGGCCTCTCTCCTGGAGGCGCTCTGTCAGACCCAGTGGTGACATGTGGCAAGACACTCCTCGGGGCGCGTCTTGCTAGGGCCTCTCTCCTGGAGGCCCTCTGTCAGACCGAGTGTTGACATGTGGCAAGACTCTCCTCGGGGCGCATCTTGCTTGGGCTTCTCTCATGGAGGCCCTCAGTCAGACCCATTGTTGACATGTGGCAAGACGCTCCTCGGGGCGCGTCTTGCTTTGGCCTCTCTCCTGGAGGCGCTCAGTCAGACCGAGTGCTGACATGTGGCAAGACGCTCCTCGGGCCGCGTGTTGCTTGGGCTTCTCTCCTGGAGGCCCTCAGTCAGACCCATTGTTGACATGTGGCAAGACGCTCCTCGGGGCGCGTCTTGCTTTGGCCTCTCTCCTGGAGGCGCTCAGTCAGACCGAGTGCTGACATGTGGCAAGACGCTCCTCGGGCCGCGTGTTACTTGGGCTTCTCTCCTGGAGGCCCTCAGTCAGACCCATTGTTGACATGTGGCAAGACGCTCCTCGGGGTGCGTCTTGCTTTGGCCTCTCTCCTGGAGGCGCTCAGTCAGACCGAGTGCTGACATGAGGAAAGACGCTCCTCGGGGCGCGTCTTGCTTGGGCTTCTCTCCTGGAGGCGCTCAGAAAGACCCAGTGTTGACATGTGACAAGACGCTCCTCGGGGCGCGTCTTGCTTGGGCCTCTCTCCTGGAGGCGCTCTGTCAGACCCAGTGGTGACATGTGGCAAGACACTCCTCGGGGCGCGTCTTGCTTGGGCCTCTCTCCTGGAGGCCCTCTGTCAGACCGAGTGTTGACATGTGGCAAGACTCTCCTCGGGGCGCGTCTTGCTTGGGCTTCTCTCATGGAGGCCCTCAGTCAGACCCAGTGTTGACATGTGTCAAGACGCTCCTCGGGGCGTGTCTTGCTTGGGCCTCTCTCCTGGAGGCGCTCAGTCTGACCCAGTGCTGACATGTGGCAAGACGCTCCTCGGGGCGCGTCTTGCTTGGGCTTCTCTCCTGGAGGCCCTCAGTCAGACCCATTGTTGACATGTGGCAAGACGCTCCTCGGGGCACGTCTTGCTTGGGCCTCTCTCCTGGAGGCGCTCAAACAGACCGAGTAGTGACATGTGGCAAGACGCTCCTCGGGGCGCGTCTTGCTGGGGCTTCTCTCATGGAGGCACTCAGTGAGACCCAGTGTTGACATGTGGCAAGACGCTCCTCGGGGCGCGTCTTGCTTGGACCTTTCTCACTGAGGCGCTCAGTCAGACCGAGTAGTGACATGTGGCAAGAAGCTCCTCGGGGCGCGTCTTGCTTGGACCTCTCTCCCTGAGGCGCTCAGTCAGACCCAGTGTTGACATGTGGCACGACGCTCCTGCGGGCGCATCTTGCTTGGGCCTCTCTCCTGGAGGCCCTCAGTCAGACCCATTGTTGACATGTGGCAAGACGCTCCTAGGGGCGCGTCTTGCTTGGGCCTCTCTCCTGGAGGCGCTCAGTCAGACCGAGTGCTGACATAAGGCTAGACGCTCCTCGGGGCGCGTCTTGCTTGGGCCCCTCTCCTGGAGGCGCTCAGTCAGACCCAGTGCTGACATGTGGCAAGACGCTCCTCGGGGCGCGTCTTGCTGGGGCCTCTCTCCTGGAGGCGCTCAGTCAGACTGAGTAGTGACATGTGGCCTGACGCTCCTCGGGGCGCGGCTTGCTTGGGCCTCTCTCCTGGAGGCGCTCAGTCAGACCCAGTGTTGACATGTGACAAGACGCTCCTCGGGGCGCGTCTTGCTTGGGCTTCTCTCCTGGAGGCCCTCAGTCAGACCCATTGTTGACATGAGGCAAGACGCTCCTCGGGGCGCGTCTTGCTTTGGCCTCTCTCCTGGAGGCGCTCAGTCAGACTGAGTAGTGACATGTGGCCTGACGCTCCTCGGGGCGCGGCTTGCTTGGGCCTCTCTCCTGGAGGCGCTCAGTCAGACCCAGTGTTGACATGTGACAAGACGCTCCTCGGGGCGCGTCTTGCTTGGGCTTCTCTCCTGGAGGCCCTCAGTCAGACCCATTGTTGACATGAGGCAAGACGCTCCTCGGGGCGCGTCTTGCTGGGGCCTCTCTCCTGGAGGCGCTCAGTCAAACTGAGTAGTGACATGTGGCCTGACGCTCCTCGGGGCGCGGCTTGCTTGGGCCTCTCTCCTGGAGGCGCTCAGTCAGACCCAGTGTTGACATGTGACAAGACGCTCCTCGGGGCGCGTCTTGCTTGGGCTTCTCTCCTGGAGGCCCTCAGTCAGACCCATTGTTGACATGAGGCAAGACGCTCCTCGGGGCGCGTCTTGCTTTGGCCTCTCTCCTGGAGGCGCTCAGTCAGACCGAGTGCTGACATGTGGCAAGACGCTCCTCGGGCCGCGTGTTGCTTGGGCTTCTCTCCTGGAGGCCCTCAGTCAGACCCATTGTTGACATGTGGCAAGACGCTCCTAGGGGCGCGTCTTGCTTGGGCCTCTCTCCTGGAGGCGCTCAGTCAGACCGAGTGCTGACATGAGGAAAGACGCTCCTCGGGGCGCGTCTTGCTTGGGCTTCTCTCCTGGAGGCGCTCAGAAAGACCCAGTGTTGACATGTGACAAGACGCTCCTCGGGGCGCGTCTTGCTTGGGCCTCTCTCCTGGAGGCGCTCAGTCAGACCCAGTGGTGACATGTGGCAAGACACTCCTCGGGGCGCGTCTTGCTTGGGCCTCTCTCCTGGAGGCCCTCTGTCAGACCGAGTGTTGACATGTGGCAAGACTCTCCTCGGGGCGCGTCTTGCTTGGGCTTCTCTCATGGAGGCCCTCAGTCAGACCCAGTGTTGACATGTGTCAAGACGCTCCTCGGGGCGCATCTTGCTTGGGCCTCTCTCCTGGAGGCGCTCAGTCAGACCCAGTGTTGACATGTGACAAGACGCTCCTCGGGGCGCGTCTTGCTTGGACTTCTCTCCTGGAGGCCCTCAGTCAGACCCATTGTTGACATGTGGCAAGACGCTCCTCGGGGCGCGTCTTGCTTTGGCCTCTCTCCTGGAGGCGCTCAGTCAGACCGAGTGCTGACATGTGGCAAGACGCTCCTCGGGCCGCGTGTTGCTTGGGCTTCTCTCCTGGAGGCCCTCAGTCAGACCCATTGTTGACATGTGGCAAGACGCTCCTCGGGGCGCGTCTTGCTTGGGCCTCTCTCCTGGAGGCGCTCTGTCAGACCCAGTGGTGACATGTGGCAAGACACTCCTCGGGGCGCGTCTTGCTAGGGCCTCTCTCCTGGAGGCCCTCTGTCAGACCGAGTGTTGACATGTGGCAAGACTCTCCTCGGGGCGCATCTTGCTTGGGCTTCTCTCATGGAGGCCCTCAGTCAGACCCAGTGTTGACATGTGGCAAGACGCTCCTCGGGGCGCGTCTTGCTTGGGCTTCTCTCCTGGAGGCCCTCAGTCAGACCCATTGTTGACATGTGGCAAGACGCTCCTCGGGGCACGTCTTGCTTGGGCCTCTCTCCTGGAGGCGCTCAAACAGACCGAGTAGTGACATGTGGCAAGACGCTCCTCGGGGCGCGTCTTGCTGGGGCTTCTCTCATGGAGGCACTCAGTCAGACCCAGTGTTGACATGTGGGAAGACGCTCCTCGGGGCGCGTCTTGCTTGGACCTTTCTCACTGAGGCGCTCAGTCAGACCGAGTAGTGACATGTGGCAAGAAGCTCCTCGGGGCGCGTCTTGCTTGGACCTCTCTCCCTGAGGCGCTCAGTCAGACCCAGTGTTGACATGTGGCACGACGCTCCTGCGGGCGCATCTTGCTTGGGCCTCTCTCCTGGAGGCCCTCAGTCAGACCCATTGTTGACATGTGGCAAGACGCTCCTAGGGGCGCGTCTTGCTTGGGCCTCTCTCCTGGAGGCGCTCAGTCAGACCGAGTGCTGACATAAGGCAAGACGCTCCTCGGGGCGCGTCTTGCTTGGGCCTCTCTCCTGGAGGCGCTCAGTCAGACCCAGTGCTGACATGTGGCAAGACGCATCTCGGGGCGCGTCTTGCTGGGGCCTCTCTCCTGGAGGCGCTCAGTCAGACTGAGTAGTGACATGTGGCCTGACGCTCCTCGGGGCGCGGCTTGCTTGGGCCTCTCTCCTGGAGGCGCTCAGTCAGACCCAGTGTTGACATGTGACAAGACGCTCCTCGGGGCGCGTCTTGCTTGGGCTTCTCTCCTGGAGGCCCTCAGTCAGACCCATTGTTTACATGAGGCAAGACGCTCCTCGGGGCGCGTCTTGCTTTGGCCTCTCTCCTGGAGGCGCTCAGTCAGACCGAGTGCTGACATGTGGCAAGACGCTCCTCGGGCCGCGTCTTGCTTGGGCCTCTCTCCTGGAGGCGCTCAAACAGACCGAGTTGTGACATGTGGCAAGACGCTCCTCGGGGCGCGTCTTGCTGGGGCTTCTCTCATGGAGGCACTCAGTCAGACCCAGTGTTGTCATGTGGCAAGACGCTCCTCGGGGCGCGTCTTGCTTGGACCTTTCTCACTGAGGCGCTCAGTCAGACCGAGTAGTGACATGTGGCAAGAAGCTCCTCGGGGTGCGTCTTGCTTGGACCTCTCTCCCTGAGGCGCTCAGTCAGACCCAGTGTTGACATGTGGCACGACGCTCCTGCGGGCGCATCTTGCTTGGGCCTCTCTCCTGGAGGCCCTCAGTCAGACCCATTGTTGACATGTGGCAAGACGCTCCTAGGGGCGCGTCTTGCTTGGGCCTCTCTCCTGGAGGCGCTCAGTCAGACCGAGTGCTGACATAAGGCAAGACGCTCCTCGGGGCGCGTCTTGCTTGGGCCTCTCTCCTGGAGGCGCTCAGTCAGACCCAGTGCTGACATGTGGCAAGACGCTCCTCGGGGCGCGTCTTGCTGGGGCCTCTCTCCTGGAGGTGCTCAGTCAGACTGAGTAGTGACATGTGGCCTGACGCTCCTCGGGGCGCGCCTTGCTTGGGCCTCTCTCCTGGAGGCGCTCAGTCAGACCCAGTGTTGACATGTGACAAGACGCTCCTCGGGGCGCGTCTTGCTTGGGCTTCTCTCCTGGAGGCCCTCAGTCAGACCCATTGTTGACATGAGGCAAGACGCTCCTCGGGGCGCGTCTTGCTTTGGCCTCTCTCCTGGAGGCGCTCAGTCAGACCGAGTGCTGACATGTGGCAAGACGCTCCTCGGGCCGCGTGTTGCTTGGGCTTCTCTCCTGGAGGCCCTCAGTCAGACCCATTGTTGACATGTGGCAAGACGCTCCTCGGGGCGCGTCTTGCTTGGGCCTCTCTCCTGGAGGCGCTCAGTCAGACCGAGTGCTGACATGAGGAAAGACGCTCCTCGGGGCGCGTCTTGCTTGGGCTTCTCTCCTGGAGGCGCTCAGAAAGACCCAGTGTTGACATGTGACAAGACGCTCCTCGGGGCGCGTCTTGCTTGGGCCTCTCTCCTGGAGGCGCTCAGTCAGACCCAGTGGTGACATGTGGCAAGACACTCCTCGGGGCGCGTCTTGCTTGGGCCTCTCTCCTGGAGGCCCTCTGTCAGACCGAGTGTTGACATGTGGCAAGACTCTCCTCGGGGCGCGTCTTGCTTGGGCTTCTCTCATGGAGGCCCTCAGTCAGACCCAGTGTTGACATGTGTCAAGACGCTCCTCGGGGCGCGGCTTGCTTGGGCCTCTCTCCTGGAGGCGCTCAGTCAGACCCAGTGTTGACATGTGACAAGACGCTCCTCGGGGCGCGTCTTGCTTGGGCTTCTCTCCTGGAGGCCCTCAGTCAGACCCATTGTTGACATGTGGCAAGACGCTCCTCGGGGCGCGTCTTGCTTTGGCCTCTCTCCTGGAGGCGCTCAGTCAGACCGAGTGCTGACATGTGGCAAGACGCTCCTCGGGCCGCGTGTTGCTTGGGCTTCTCTCCTGGAGGCCCTCAGTCAGACCCATTGTTGACATGTGACAAGACGCTCCTCGGGGCGCGTCTTGCTTGGGCCTCTCTCCTGGAGGCGCTCAGTCAGACCGAGTGCTGACATGAGGAAAGACGCTCCTCGGGGCGCGTCTTGCTTGGGCTTCTCTCCCGGAGGCGCTCAGAAAGACCCAGTGTTGACATGTGACAAGACGCTCCTCGGGGCGCGTCTTGCTTGGGCCTCTCTCCTGTAGGCGCTCAGTCAGACCCAGTGGTGACATGTGGCAAGACACTCCTCGGGGCGCGTCTTGCTTGTGCCTCTCTCCTGGAGGCCCTCTGTAAGACCGAGTGTTGACATATGGCAAGACTCTCCTCGGGGCGTGTCTTGCTTGTGCCTCTCTCCTGGAGGCGCTGAGTCTGACCCAGTGCTGACATGTGGCAAGACGCTCCTCGGGGCGCGTCTTGCTTGGGCTTCTCTCCTGGAGGCCCTCAGTCAGACCCATTGTTGACATGTGGCAAGACGCTCCTCGGGGCACGTCTTGCTTGGGCCTCTCTCCTGGAGGCGCTCAAACAGACCGAGTAGTGACATGTGGCAAGACGCTCCTCGGGGCGCGTCTTGCTGGGGCTTCTCTCATGGAGGCACTCAGTCAGACCCAGTGTTGACATGTGGCAAGACGCTCCTCGGGGCGCGTCTTGCTTGGACCTCTCTCACTGAGAAGCTCAGTCAGACCGAGTAGTGACATGTGGCAAGACGCTCCTCGGGGCGCGTCTTGCTTGGACCTCTCTCCCTGAGGCGCTCAGTCAGACCCAGTCTTGACATTTGGCAAGACACTCCTCGGGGCGCGTCTTGCTTGGGCCTCTCTCCAGAAGGCCCTCAATCAGACCCAGTGTTGACACGTGGCAAGACGCTCCTCGGGGCGCGTCTTACTTGGGCCTCTCTCCTGGAGGCGCTCAGTCAGACCGAGTAGTGACAAGTGGCAAGACGTTCCTCAGGGCGCGTCTTGCTTGGACCTCCCTCCTGGAGGCGCTCAGTCAGACCGAGTAGTGACATGTGGCAAGACGCTCCTCGGGGCGCGTCTTTCTTGGGCCTCTCTCCTGGAGGCGCTCAGTCAGACACAGTGTTGACATGTGGCAAGACACTCCTCGGGGCGCGTCTTGCTTGGGCCTCTCTCATGGAGGCCCTCTGTCAGACCCAGTGTTGACATATGTCAAGACGCTCCTCGGGGCGCGTCTTGCTTTGGCCTCTCTCCTGGAGGCGCTCAGTCAGACCGAGTGCTGACATGTAGCAAGAAGCTCCTCGGGGTGCGTCATGCTTGGGCTTCTCTCCTGGAGGCCCTCAGTCAGACCCATTATTGACATGTGGCAAGACGCTCCTCTGGGCGCGTATTGCTTGGTCCTCTCTCCTGGATGCCCTCTGTCAGACCCAGTGTTGACATGTGGCAAGACTCTCCTCGGGGCCCTTCTTGCTTGGGCTCCTCTAATGGAGGCCCTCAGTCAGACCCAGTGTTGACATGTGTCAAGACGCTCCTCGGGGCGTATCTTGCTTGGGCCTCTCTCCTGGAGGCGCTCAGTCAGACCCAGTGTTGACATGTGGCAAGACGCTCCTCGGGGCGCTTCTTGCTTGGGCTTCTCTCCTGGAGGCCCTCAGTCAGACCCATTGTTGACATGTGGCAAGACGCTCCTCGGGGCATGTCTTGCTTGGGCCTCTCTCCTGGAGGCGCTCAGTCAGACCGAGTAGTGACATGTGGCAAGAAGCTCCTCGGGGTGCATCTTGCTGGGGCTTCTCTCATGGAGGCACTCAGTCAGACCCAGTGTTGACATGTGGCAAGACGCTCCTCGGGGCGCGTGTTGCTTGGACCTCTCTCCTGGAGGCCCTCAGTCAGACCGAGTAGTGACATGTGAAAAGAAGCTCCTCGGGGCGCGTCTTGCTTGGGCCTCTCTCCTGGAGGCGCTCAGTCAGACCCAGTGCTGACATGTGAAAAGAAGCTCCTCGGGGCGCGTCTTGCTTGGGCTTCTCTCCTGGAGGCCCTCAGTAAGACCCATTGTTGACATGTGGCAAGACGCTCCTCGGGGCGCGTCTTGCTTGGGCCTCTCTCCAGAAGGCCCTCAATCAGACCCAGTGTTTACACGTGGCAAGACGCTCCTCAGGGCGCATCTTGCTTGGGCCTCTCTCCTGGAGGCGCTCAGTCAGACCCATTGTTGACATGTGGCAAGACGCTCCTCGGGGCGCGTCTTGCTTGGGCCTCTCTCCTGGAGGCGCTCAGTCAGACCGAGTGCTGACATGAGGAAAGACGCTCCTCGTGGCGCGTCTTGCTTGGGCTTCTCTCCCGGAGGCGCTCAGAAAGACCCAGTGTTGACATGTGACAAGACGCTCCTCGGGGCGCGTCTTGCTTGGGCCTCTCTCCTGTAGGCGCTCAGTCAGACCCAGTGGTGACATGTGGCAAGACACTCCTCGGGGCGCGTCTTGCTTGTGCCTCTCTCCTGGAGGCCCTCTGTAAGACCGAGTGTTGACATGTGGCAAGACTCTCCTCGGGGCGCGTCTTGCTTGGGCTTCTCTCATGGAGGCCCTCAGTCAGACCCAGTGTTGACATGTGTCAAGACGCTCCTCGGGGCGTGTCTTGCTTGGGCCTCTCTCCTGGAGGCGCTGAGTCTGACCCAGTGCTGACATGTGGCAAGACGCTCCTCGGGGCGCGTCTTGCTTGGGCTTCTCTCCTGGAGGCCCTCAGTCAGACCCATTGTTGACATGTGGCAAGACGCTCCTCGGGGCACGTCTTGCTTGGGCCTCTCTCCTGGAGGCGCTCAAACAGACCGAGTAGTGACATGTGGCAAGACGCTCCTCGGGGCGCGTCTTGCTGGGGCTTCTCTCATGGAGCTACTCAGTCAGACCCAGTGTTGACATGTGGCAAGACGCTCCTCGGGGCGCGTCTTGCTTGGACCTCTCTCACTGAGAAGCTCAGTCAGACCGAGTAGTGACATGTGGCAAGACGCTCCTCGGGGCGCGTCTTGCTTGGACCTCTCTCCCTGAGGCGCTCAGTCAGACCCAGTGTTGACATTTGGCAAGACACTCCTCGGGGCGCGTCTTGCTTGGGCCTCTCTCCAGAAGGCCCTCAATCAGACCCAGTGTTGACACGTGGCAAGACGCTCCTCGGGGCGCGTCTTACTTGGGCCTCTCTCCTGGAGGCGCTCAGTCAGACCGAGTAGTGACATGTGGCAAGACGTTCCTCAGGGCGCGTCTTGCTTGGACCTCCCTCCTGGAGGCGCTCAGTCAGACCGAGTAGTGACATGTGGCAAGACGCTCCTCGGGGCGCGTCTTTCTTGGGCCTCTCTCCTGGAGGCGCTCAGTCAGACACAGTGTTGACATGTGGCAAGACACTCCTCGGGGCGCGTCTTGCTTGGGCCTCTCTCATGGAGGCCCTCTGTCAGACCCAGTGTTGACATGTGTCAAGACGCTCCTCGGGGCGCGTCTTGCTTTGGCCTCTCTCCTGGAGGCGCTCAGTCAGACCGAGTGCTGACATGTAGCGAGAAGCTCCTCGGGGTGCGTCATGCTTGGGCTTCTCTCCTGGAGGCCCTCAGTCAGACCCATTATTGACATGTGGCAAGACGCTCCTCTGGGCGCGTATTGCTTGGGCCTCTCTCCTGGATGCCCTCTGTCAGACCCAGTGTTGACATGTGGCAAGACTCTCCTCGGGGCCCTTCTTGCTTGGGCTTCTCTAATGGAGGCCCTCAGTCAGACCCAGTGTTGACATGTGTCAAGACGCTCCTCGGGGCGTATCTTGCTTGGGCCTCTCTCCTGGAGGCGCTCAGTCAGACCCAGTGTTGACATGTGGCAAGACGCTCCTCGGGGCGCTTCTTGCTTGGGGTTCTCTCCTGGAGGCCCTCAGTCAGACCCATTGTTGACATGTGGCAAGACGCTCCTCGGGGCATGTCTTGCTTGGGCCTCTCTCCTGGAGGCGCTCAGTCAGACCGAGTAGTGACATGTGGCAAGAAGCTCCTCGGGGTGCATCTTGCTGGGGCTTCTCTCATGGAGGCACTCAGGCAGACCCAGTGTTGACATGTGGCAAGACGCTCCTCGGGGCGCGTGTTGCTTGGACCTCTCTCCTGGAGGCCCTCAGTCAGACCGAGTAGTGACATGTGGCAAGACGCTCCTCGGGGCGCGTCTTGCTTGGGCCTCTCTCCTGGAGGCGCTCAGTCAGACCCAGTGCTGACATGTGAAAAGAAGCTCCTCGGGGCGCGTCTTGCTTGGGCTTCTCTCCTGGAGGCCCTCAGTAAGACCCATTGTTGACATGTGGCAAGACGCTCCTCGGGGCGCGTCTTGCTTGGGCCTCTCTCCTGGAGGCGCTCAGTCAGACCGAGTGCTGACATGTGGAAAGACGCTCCTCGGGGCGCGTCTCGCTTGGCTTCTCTCCTGGAGGCGCTCAGAAAGACCCAGTGTTGACATGTGACAAGACGCTCCTCGGGGCGCGTCTTGCTTGGGCCTCTCTCCTGGAGAGGCTCAGTCAGACCCAGTGGTGACATGTGGCAAGACACTCCTCGGGGCGCGTCTTGCTTGGGCCTCTCTCCTGGAGGCCCTCTGTCAGACCGAGTGTTGACATGTGGCAAGACTCTCCTCTGGGCGTGTCTTGCTTGGGCTCCTCTCATGGAGGCCCTCAGTCAGACCCAGTGTTGACATGTGGCAAGACGCTCCTCGGGGCACGTCTTGCTTGGGCCTCTCTCCTGGAGGCGCTCAAACAGACCGAGTAGTGACATGTGGCAAGACGCTCCTCAGGGCGCGTCTTGCTGGGGCTTCTCTCATGGAGGCACTCAGTCAGACCCAGTGTTGACATGTGGCAAGACGCTCCTCGGGGCGCGTCTTGCTTGGACCGCTCTCACTGAGGCGCTCAGTCAGACCGAGTAGTGACATGTGGCAAGACGCTCCTCGGGGCGCGTCTTGCTTGGACCTCTCTCCCTGAGGCGCTCAGTCAGACCCAGTGTTGGCATTTGGCAAGACACTCCTCGGGGCGCGTCTTGCTTGGGCCTCTCTCCAGAAGGCCCTCAATCAGACCCAGTGTTGACACGTGGCAAGACACTCCTCGGGGCGCGTCTTACTTGGGCCTCTCTCCTGGAGGCGCTCAGTCAGACCGAGTAGTGACATGTGGCAAGACGTTCCTCGGGGCGCGTCTTGCTTGGACCTCCCTCCTGGAGGCGCTCAGTCAGACCGAGTAGTGACATGTGGCAAGACGCTCCTCGGGGCGCGTCTTGCTTGGGCCTCTCTCCTGGAGGCGCTCAGTCAGACACAGTGTTGACATGTGGCAAGACACTCCTCGGGGCGCGTCTTGCTTGGGCCTCTCTCATGGAGGCCCTCTGTCAGACCCAGTGTTGACATGTGTCAAGACGCTCCTCGGGGCGCGTCTTGCTTTGGCCTCTCTCCTGGAGGCGCTCAGTCAGACCGAGTGCTGACATGTAGCAAGAAGCTCCTCGGGGTGCGTCATGCTTGGGCTTCTCTCCTGGAGGCCCTCAGTCAGACCCATTATTGACATGTGGCAAGACGCTCCTCTGGGCGCGTATTGCTTGGGCCTCTCTCCTGGATGCCCTCTGTCAGACCCAGTGTTGACATGTGGCAAGACTCTCCTCGGGGCCCTTCTTGCTTGGGCTTCTCTAATGGAGGCCCTCAGTCAGACCCAGTGTTGACATGTGTCAAGACGCTCCTCGGGGCGTGTCTTGCTTAGGCCTCTCTCCTGGAGGCGCTCAGTCAGACCCAGTGTTGACATGTGGCAAGACGCTCCTCAGGGCGCGTCTTGCTTGGGCCTCTCTCCTGGAGGCGCTCAGTCAGACTGAGTAGTGACATGTGGCCTGACGCTCCTCGGGGCGCGTGTTGCTTGGGCCTCTCTCCTGGAGGCGCTCAGTCAGACCAAGTGGTGACATGTGGCAAGACACTCCTCGGGGCGCATCTTGCTTGGGCCTCTCTCCTGGAGGCCCTCTGTCAGACCCAGTGTTGACATGTGTCAAGACGCTCCTCGGGGCGCGTCTTGCTTGGGCTTCTCTCCTGGAGGCCCTCAGTCAGACCCATTGTTGGCATGTGGCAAGACGCTCCTCGGGGCGCGTGTTGCTTAGGCTTCTCTCCTGGAGGCCCTCAGTCAAACCCATTGTTGACATGTGGCAAGACGCTCCTCGGGGCGCGTCTTGCTTGGGCCTCTCTCCTGGAGGCGCTCAGTCAGACCGAGTGCTGACATGTGGAAAGACGCTCCTCGGGGCGCGTCTCGCTTGGGCTTCTCTCCTGGAGGCGCTCAGAAAGACCCAGTGTTGACATGTGACAAGACGCTCCTCGGGGCGCGTCTTGCTTGGGCCTCTCTTCTGGAGAGGCTCAGTCAGACCCAGTGGTGACATGTGGCAAGACACTCCTCGGGGCGCGTCTTGCTTGGGCCTCTCTCCTGGAGGCCCTCTGTCAGACCGAGTGTTGACATGTGGAAAGACTCTCCTCGGGGCGTGTCTTGCTTGGGCTTCTCTCATGGAGGCCCTCAGTCAGACCCAGTGTTGACATGTGTCAAGACGCTCCTCGGGGCGTGTCTTGCTTGGGCCTCTCTCCTGGAGGCGCTCAGTCTGACCCAGTGTTGACATGTGGCAAGACGCTCCTCGGGGCGCGTCTTGCTTGGGCTTCTCTCCTGGAGGCCCTCAGTCAGACCCATTGTTGACATGTGGCAAGACGCTCCTCGGGGCACGACTTGCTTGGGCCTCTCTCCTGGAGGCGCTCAAACAGACCGAGTAGTGACATGTGGCAAGACGCTCCTCGGGGCGCGTCTTGCTGGGGCTTCTCTCATGGAGGCACTCAGTCAGACCCAGTGTTGACATGTGGCAAGACGCTCCTCGGGGCGCGTCTTGCTTGGACCTCTCTCACTGAGGCGCTCAGTCAGACCGAGTAGTGACATGTGGCAAGACGCTCCTCGGGGCGCGTCTTGCTTGGACCTCTCTCCCTGAGGCGCTCAGTCAGACCCAGTGTTGACATTTGGCAAGACACTCCTCGGGGCGCGTCTTGCTTGGGCCTCTCTCCTGGAGGCTCTCAGTAAGAACCATTGTTGACATGTGGCAAGAAGCTCCTCGGGGCGCGTCTTGCTTGGGCCTCTCTCCAGAAGGCCCTCAATCAGACCCAGTGTTGACACGTGGCAGGACGCTCCTCGGGGCGCGTCTTACTTGGGCTTCTCTCCTGGAGGCGCTCAATTAGACTGAGTAGTGACATGTGGCCTGACGCTCCTCGGGGCGCGTGTTGCTTGGGCCTCTCTCCTGGAGGCGCTCAGTCAGACCAAGTGGTGACATGTGGCAAGACGCTCCTCGGGGCGCGTCTTGCTTTGGCCTCTCTCCTGGAGGCGCTCAGTCAGACTGAGTGCTGACATGTGGCAAGACGCTCCTCGGGCCGCGTGTTGTTTGGGCTTCTCTCCTGGAGGCCCTCAGTCAGACCCATTGTTGACATGTGGCAAGATGCTCCTCGGGGCGCGTCTTGCTTCGGCCTCTCTCCTGGAGGCGCTCAGTCAGACCGAGTGCTGACATGAGGAAAGACGCTCCTCGGGGCGCGTCTTGCTTGGAGTTCTCTCCTGGAGGCGCTCAGAAAGACCCAGTGTTGACATGTGACACGACGCTCCTCGGGGCGCGTCTTGCTTGGGCCTCTCTCCTGGAGGCGCTCAGTCAGACCCAGTGGTGACATGTGGCAAGACACTCCTCGGGGCGCGTCTTGCTTGGGCCTCTCTCCTGGAGGCCCTCTGTCAGACCGAGTGTTGACATGTGGCAAGACTCTCCTCGGGGCGCGTCTTGCTTGGGCTTCTCTCATGGAGGCCCTCAGTCAGACCCAGTGTTGACATGTGTTAAGATGCTCCTCGGGGCGCGTCTTGCTTGGGCCTCTCTCCTGGAGGCGCTCAGTCTGACCCAGTGCTGACATGTGGCAAGACGCTCCTCGGGGCGCGTCTTGCTTGGGCTTCTCTCCTGGAGGCCCTCAGTCAGACCCATTGTTGACATGTGGCAAGACGCTCCTCGGGGCACGTCTTGCTTGGGCCTCTCTCCTGGAGGCGCTCAAACAGACCGAGTAGTGACATGTGGCAAGACGCTCCTTAGGGGCTCGTCTTGCTGGGGCTTCTCTCATGGAGGCCCTCAGTCAGACCCAGTGTTGACATGTGTCAAGATGCTCCTCGGGGCGCGTCTTGTTTGGGCCTCTCTCCTGGAGGCGCTCAGTCTGACCCAGTGCTGACATGTGGCAAGACGCTCCTCGGGGCGCGTCTTGCTTGGGCTTCTCTCCTGGAGGCCCTCAGTCAGACCCATTGTTGACATGTGGCAAGATGCTCCTCGGGGCACGTCTTGCTTGGGCCTCTCTCCTGGAGGCGCTCAAACAGACCTAGTAGTGACATGTGGCAAGACGCTCCTCGGGGCGCGTCTTGCTGGGGCTTCTCTCATGGAGGCACTCAGTCAGACCCAGTGTTGACATGTGGCAAGACGCTCCTCGGGGCGCGTCTTGCTTGGACCTCTCTCCCTGAGGCGCTCAGTCAGACCCAGTGTTGACATTTGGCAAGACACTCCTCGGGGCGCGTCTTGCTTGGTTCTCTCTCCAGAAGGCCCTCAATCAGACCCAGTGTTGACACGTGGCAAGACGCTCCTCGGGGCGCGTCTTACTTGGGCCTCTCTCCTGGAGGCGCTCAGTCAGACCGAGTAGTGACATGTGGCAAGACGCTCCTCGGGGCGTGTCTTGCTTGGGCCTCTCTCCTGGAGAGGCTCAGTCAGACCCAGTGGTGACATGTGGCAAGACACTCCTCGGGGCGCGTCTTGCTTGGGCCTCTCTCCTGGAGGCCCTCTGTCAGACCGAGTGTTGACATGTGGCAAGACTCTCCTCGGGGCGTGTCTTGCTTGGGCTTCTCTCATGGAGGCCCTCAGTCAGACCCAGTGTTGACATGTGGCAAGACGCTCCTCGGGGCACGTCTTGCTTGGGCCTCTCTCCTGGAGGCGCTCAAACAGACCGAGTAGTGACATGTGGCAAGACGCACCTCGGGGTGCGTCTTGCTGGGGCTTCTCTCATGGAGGCACTCAGTCAGGCCCAGTGTTGACATGTGGCAAGACGCTCCTCGGGGCGCGTCTTGCTTGGACCTCTCTCACTGAGGCGCTCAGTCAGACCCAGTGTTGACATTTGGCAAGACACTCCTCGGGGCGCGTCTTGCTTGGGCCTCTCTCCAGAAGGCCCTCAATCAGACCCAGTGTTGACACGTGGCAAGACGCTCCTCGGGGCGCGTCTTACCTGGGCCTCTCTCCTGGAGGCGCTCAGTCAGACCGAGTAGTGACATGTGGCAAGACGTTCCTCGGGGCGCGTCTTGCTTGGACCTCCCTCCTGGAGGCGCTCAGTCAGACCGAGTAGTGACATGTGGAAAGACGCTCCTCGGGGCGCGTCTTGCTTGGGCCTCTCTCCTGGAGGCGCTCAGTCAGACAGTGTTGACATGTGGCAAGACACTCCTCGGGGCGCGTCTTGCTTGGGCCTCTCTCATCGAGGCCCTCTGTCAGACCCAGTGTTGACATGTGTCAAGACGCTCCTCGGGGCGCGTCTTGCTTTGGCCTCTCTCCTGGAGGCGCTCAGTCAGACGGAGTGCTGACATGTAGCAAGAAGCTCCTCGGGGTGCGTCATGCTTGGGCTTCTCTCCTGGAGGCCCTCAGTCAGACCCATTGTTGACATGTGGCAAGACGCTCCTCGGGGCGCGTCTTGCTTCGGCCTCTCTCCTGGAGGCGCTCAGTCAGACCGAGTGCTGACATGAGGAAATACGCTCCTCGGGGCGCGTCTTGCTTGGGCTTCTCTCCTGGAGGCGCTCAGAAAGACCCAGTGTTGACATGTGACAAGACGCTCCTCGGGGCGCGTCTTGCTTGGGCCTCTCTCCTGGAGGCGCTCAGTCAGACCCAGTGGTGACATGTGGCAAGACACTCCTCGGGGCGCGTCTTGCTTGGGCCTCTCTCCTGGAGGCCCTCTGTCAGACCGAGTGTTGACATGTGGCAAGACTCTCCTCGGGGCGCGTCTTGCTTGGGCTTCTCTCATGGAGGCCCTCAGTCAGACCCAGTGTTGACTTGTGTCAAGATGCTCCTCGGGGCGCGTCTTGCTTGGGCCTCTCTCCTGGAGGCCCTCAGTCAGACCCATTGTTGACATGTGGCAAGACGCTCCTCGGGGCATGTCTTGCTTGGGCCTCTCTCCTGGAGGCGCTCAGTCAGACCGAGTAGTGACATGTGGCAAGAAGCTCCTCGGGGTGCATCTTGCTGGGGCTTCTCTCATGGAGGCACTCAGGCAGACCCAGTGTTGACATGTGGCAAGACGCTCCTCGGGGCGCGTGTTGCTTGGACCTCTCTCCTGGAGGCCCTCAGTCAGACCGAGTAGTGACATGTGGCAAGACGCTCCTCGGGGCGCGTCTTGCTTGGGCCTCTCTCCTGGAGGCGCTCAGTCAGACCCAGTGCTGACATGTGAAAAGAAGCTCCTCGGGGCGCGTCTTGCTTGGGCTTCTCTCCTGGAGGCCCTCAGTAAGACCCATTGTTGACATGTGGCAAGACGCTCCTCGGGGCGCGTCTTGCTTGGGCCTCTCTCCTGGAGGCGCTCAGTCAGACCGAGTGCTGACATGTGGAAAGACGCTCCTCGGGGCGCGTCTCGCTTGGCTTCTCTCCTGGAGGCGCTCAGAAAGACCCAGTGTTGACATGTGACAAGACGCTCCTCGGGGCGCGTCTTGCTTGGGCCTCTCTCCTGGAGAGGCTCAGTCAGACCCAGTGGTGACATGTGGCAAGACACTCCTCGGGGCGCGTCTTGCTTGGGCCTCTCTCCTGGAGGCCCTCTGTCAGACCGAGTGTTGACATGTGGCAAGACTCTCCTCGGGGCGTGTCTTGCTTGGGCTCCTCTCATGGAGGCCCTCAGTCAGACCCAGTGTTGACATGTGGCAAGACGCTCCTCGGGGCACGTCTTGCTTGGGCCTCTCTCCTGGAGGCGCTCAAACAGACCGAGTAGTGACATGTGGCAAGACGCTCCTCGGGGCGCGTCTTGCTGGGGCTTCTCTCATGGAGGCACTCAGTCAGATCCAGTGTTGACATGTGGCAAGACGCTCCTCGGGGCGCGTCTTGCTTGGACCGCTCTCACTGAGGCGCTCAGTCAGACCGAGTAGTGACATGTGGCAAGACGCTCCTCGGGGCGCGTCTTGCTTGGACCTCTCTCCCTGAGGCGCTCAGTCAGACCCAGTGTTGGCATTTGGCAAGACACTCCTCGGGGCGCGTCTTGCTTGGGCCTCTCTCCAGAAGGCCCTCAATCAGACCCAGTGTTGACACGTGGCAAGACGCTCCTCGGGGCGCGTCTTACTTGGGCCTCTCTCCTGGAGGCGCTCAGTCAGACCGAGTAGTGACATGTGGCAAGACGTTCCTCGGGGCGCGTCTTGCTTGGACCTCCCTCCTGGAGGCGCTCAGTCAGACCGAGTAGTGACATGTGGCAAGACGCTCCTCGGGGCGCGTCTTGCTTGGGCCTCTCTCCTGGAGGCGCTCAGTCAGACACAGTGTTGACATGTGGCAAGACACTCCTCGGGGCGCGTCTTGCTTGGGCCTCTCTCATGGAGGCCCTCTGTCAGACCCAGTGTTGACATGTGTCAAGACGCTCCTCGGGGCGCATCTTGCTTTGGCCTCTCTCCTGGAGGCGCTCAGTCAGACCGAGTGCTGACATGTAGCAAGAAGCTCCTCGGGGTGCGTCATGCTTGGGCTTCTCTCCTGGAGGCCCTCAGTCAGACCCATTATTGACATGTGGCAAGACGCTCCTCTGGGCGCGTATTGCTTGGGCCTCTCTCCTGGATGCCCTCTGTCAGACCCAGTGTTGACATGTGGCAAGACTCTCCTCGGGGCCCTTCTTGCTTGGGCTTCTCTAATGGAGGCCCTCAGTCAGACCCAGTGTTGACATGTGTCAAGACGCTCCTCGGGGCGTGTCTTGCTTGGGCCTCTCTCCTGGAGGCGCTCAGTCAGACCCAGTGTTGACATGTGGCAAGACGCTCCTCAGGGCGCGTCTTGCTTGGGCCTCTCTCCTGGAGGCGCTCAGTCAGACTGAGTAGTGATATGTGGCCTGACGCTCCTCGGGGCGCGTGTTGCTTGGGCCTCTCTCCTGGAGGCGCTCAGTCAGACCAAGTGGTGACATGTGGCAAGACACTCCTCGGGGCGCATCTTGCTTGGGCCTCTCTCCTGGAGGCCCTCTGTCAGACCCAGTGTTGACATGTGTCAAGACGCTCCTCGGGGCGCGTCTTGCTTGGGCTTCTCTCCTGGAGGCCCTCAGTCAGACCCATTGTTGGCATGTGGCAAGACGCTCCTCGGGGCGCGTGTTGCTTAGGCTTCTCTCCTGGAGGCCCTCAGTCAAACCCATTGTTGACATGTGGCAAGACGCTCCTCGGGGCGCGTCTTGCTTGGGCCTCTCTCCTGGAGGCGCTCAGTCAGACCGAGTGCTGACATGTGGAAAGACGCTCCTCGGGGCGCGTCTCGCTTGGGCTTCTCTCCTGGAGGCGCTCAGAAAGACCCAGTGTTGACATGTGACAAGACGCTCCTCGGGGCGCGTCTTGCTTGGGCCTCTCTTCTGGAGAGGCTCAGTCAGACCCAGTGGTGACATGTGGCAAGACACTCCTCGGGGCGCGTCTTGCTGGGGCTTCTCTCATGGAGGCACTCAGTCAGACCCAGTGTTGACATGTGGCAAGACGCTCCTCGGGGCGCGTCTTGCTTGGACCTCTCTCACTGAGGCGCTCAGTCAGACCGAGTAGTGACATGTGGCAAGACGCTCCTCGGGGCGCGTCTTGCTTGGACCTCTCTCCCTGAGGCGCTCAGTCAGACCCAGTGTTGACATTTGGCAAGACACTCCTCGGGGCGCGTCTTGCTTGGGCCTCTCTCCTGGAGGCTCTCAGTAAGAACCATTGTTGACATGTGGCAAGACGCTCCTCGGGGCGCGTCTTGCTTGGGCCTCTCTCCAGAAGGCCCTCAATCAGACCCAGTGTTGACACGTGGCAGGACGCTCCTCGGGGCGCGTCTTACTTGGGCTTCTCTCCTGGAGGCGCTCAATTAGACTGAGTAGTGACATGTGGCCTGACGCTCCTCGGGGCGCGTGTTGCTTGGGCCTCTCTCCTGGAGGCGCTCAGTCAGACCAAGTGGTGACATGTGGCAAGACGCTCCTCGGGGCGCGTCTTGCTTTGGCCTCTCTCCTGGAGGCGCTCAGTCAGACTGAGTGCTGACATGTGGCAAGACGCTCCTCGGGCCGCGTGTTGTTTGGGCTTCTCTCCTGGAGGCCCTCAGTCAGACCCATTGTTGACATGTGGCAAGATGCTCCTCGGGGCGCGTCTTACTTGGGCCTCTCTCCTGGAGGCGCTCAGTCAGACCGAGTAGTGACATGTGGCAAGACGCTCCTCGGGGCGTGTCTTGCTTGGGCCTCTCTCCTGGAGAGGCTCAGTCAGACCCAGTGGTGACATGTGGCAAGACACTCCTCGGGGCGCGTCTTGCTTGGGCCTCTCTCCTGGAGGCCCTCTGTCAGACCGAGTGTTGACATGTGGCAAGACTCTCCTCGGGGCGTGTCTTGCTTGGGCTTCTCTCATGGAGGCCCTCAGTCAGACCCAGTGTTGACATGTGGCAAGACGCTCCTCGGGGCACGTCTTGCTTGGGCCTCTCTCCTGGAGGCGCTCAAACAGACCGAGTAGTGACATGTGGCAAGACGCACCTCGGGGTGCGTCTTGCTGGGGCTTCTCTCATGGAGGCACTCAGTCAGGCCCAGTGTTGACATGTGGCAAGACGCTCCTCGGGGCGCGTCTTGCTTGGACCTCTCTCACTGAGGCGCTCAGTCAGACCCAGTGTTGACATTTGGCAAGACACTCCTCGGGGCGCGTCTTGCTTGGGCCTCTCTCCAGAAGGCCCTCAATCAGACCCAGTGTTGACACGTGGCAAGACGCTCCTCGGGGCGCGTCTTACCTGGGCCTCTCTCCTGGAGGCGCTCAGTCAGACCGAGTAGTGACATGTGGCAAGACGTTCCTCGGGGCGCGTCTTGCTTGGACCTCCCTCCTGGAGGCGCTCAGTCAGACCGAGTAGTGACATGTGGAAAGACGCTCCTCGGGGCGCGTCTTGCTTGGGCCTCTCTCCTGGAGGCGCTCAGTCAGACACAGTGTTGACATGTGGCAAGACACTCCTCGGGGCGCGTCTTGCTTGGGCCTCTCTCATCGAGGCCCTCTGTCAGACCCAGTGTTGACATGTGTCAAGACGCTCCTCGGGGCGCGTCTTGCTTTGGCCTCTCTCCTGGAGGCGCTCAGTCAGACGGAGTGCTGACATGTAGCAAGAAGCTCCTCGGGGTGCGTCATGCTTGGGCTTCTCTCCTGGAGGCCCTCAGTCAGACCCATTGTTGACATGTGGCAAGACGCTCCTCGGGGCGCGTCTTGCTTCGGCCTCTCTCCTGGAGGCGCTCAGTCAGACCGAGTGCTGACATGAGGAAATACGCTCCTCGGGGCGCGTCTTGCTTGGGCTTCTCTCCTGGAGGCGCTCAGAAAGACCCAGTGTTGACATGTGACAAGACGCTCCTCGGGGCGCGTCTTGCTTGGGCCTCTCTCCTGGAGGCGCTCAGTCAGACCCAGTGGTGACATGTGGCAAGACACTCCTCGGGGCGCGTCTTGCTTGGGCCTCTCTCCTGGAGGCCCTCTGTCAGACCGAGTGTTGACATGTGGCAAGACTCTCCTCGGGGCGCGTCTTGCTTGGGCTTCTCTCATGGAGGCCCTCAGTCAGACCCAGTGTTGACTTGTGTCAAGATGCTCCTCGGGGCGCGTCTTGCTTGGGCCTCTCTCCTGGAGGCGCTCAGTCTGACCCAGTGCTGACATGTGGCAAGACGCTCCTCGGGGCGCGTCTTGCTTGGGCTTCTCTCCTGGAGGCCCTCAGTCAGACCCATTGTTGACATGTGGCAAGACGCTCCTCGGGGCACGTCTTGCTTGGGCCTCTCTCCTGGAGGCGCTCAAACAGACCGAGTAGTGACATGTGGCAAGACGCTCCTCGGGGCGCGTCTTGCTGGGGCTTCTCTCATGGAGGCCCTCAGTCAGACCCAGTGTTGACATGTGTCAAGATGCTCCTCGGGGCGCGTCTTGTTTGGGCCTCTCTCCTGGAGGCGCTCAGTCTGACCCAGTGCTGACATGTGGCAAGACGCTCCTCGGGGCGCGTCTTGCTTGGGCTTCTCTCCTGGAGGCCCTCAGTCAGACCCATTGTTGACATGTGGCAAGATGCTCCTCGGGGCACGTCTTGCTTGGGCCTCTCTCCTGGAGGCGCTCAAACAGACCTAGTAGTGACATGTGGCAAGACGCTCCTCGGGGCGCGTCTTGCTGGGGCTTCTCTCATGGAGGCACTCAGTCAGACCCAGTGTTGACATGTGGCAAGACGCTCCTCGGGGCGCGTCTTGCTTGGACCTCTCTCCCTGAGGCGCTCAGTCAGACCCAGTGTTGACATTTGGCAAGACACTCCTCGGGGCGCGTCTTGCTTGGTTCTCTCTCCAGAAGGCCCTCAATCAGACCCAGTGTTGACACGTGGCAAGACGCTCCTCGGGGCGCGTCTTACTTGGGCCTCTCTCCTGGAGGCGCTCAGTCAGACCGAGTAGTGACATGTGGCAAGACGCTCCTCGGGGCGTGTCTTGCTTGGGCCTCTCTCCTGGAGAGGCTCAGTCAGACCCAGTGGTGACATGTGGCAAGACACTCCTCGGGGCGCGTCTTGCTTGGGCCTCTCTCCTGGAGGCCCTCTGTCAGACCGAGTGTTGACATGTGGCAAGACTCTCCTCGGGGCGTGTCTTGCTTGGGCTTCTCTCATGGAGGCCCTCAGTCAGACCCAGTGTTGACATGTGGCAAGACGCTCCTCGGGGCACGTCTTGCTTGGGCCTCTCTCCTGGAGGCGCTCAAAAAGACCGAGTAGTGACATGTGGCAAGACGCACCTCGGGGTGCGTCTTGCTGGGGCTTCTCTCATGGAGGCACTCAGTCAGGCCCAGTGTTGACATGTGGCAAGACGCTCCTCGGGGCGCGTCTTGCTTGGACCTCTCTCACTGAGGCGCTCAGTCAGACCCAGTGTTGACATTTGGCAAGACACTCCTCGGGGCGCGTCTTGCTTGGGCCTCTCTCCAGAAGGCCCTCAATCAGACCCAGTGTTGACACGTGGCAAGACGCTCCTCGGGGCGCGTCTTACCTGGGCCTCTCTCCTGGAGGCGCTCAGTCAGACCGAGTAGTGACATGTGGCAAGACGTTCCTCGGGGCGCGTCTTGCTTGGACCTCCCTCCTGGAGGCGCTCAGTCAGACCGAGTAGTGACATGTGGAAAGACGCTCCTCGGGGCGCGTCTTGCTTGGGCCTCTCTCCTGGAGGCGCTCAGTCAGACACAGTGTTGACATGTGGCAAGACACTCCTCGGGGCGCGTCTTGCTTGGGCCTCTCTCATGGAGGCCCTCTGTCAGACCCAGTGTTGACATGTGTCAAGACGCTCCTCGGGGCGCGTCTTGCTTTGGCCTCTCTCCTGGAGGCGCTCAGTCAGACGGAGTGCTGACATGTAGCAAGAAGCTCCTCGGGGTGCGTCATGCTTGGGCTTCTCTCCTGGAGGCCCTCAATCAGACCCAGTGTTGACATGTGGCAAGACGCTCCTCGGGGCGCGTCTTGCTTGGACCTCTCTCACTGAGGCGCTCAGTCAGACCGAGTAGTGACATGTGGCAAGACGCTCCTCGGGGCGCGTCTTGCTTGGACCTCTCTCCCTGAGGCGCTCAGTCAGACCCAGTGTTGACATTTGGCAAGACACTCCTCGGGGCGCGTCTTGCTTGGGCCTCTCTCCTGGAGGCTCTCAGTAAGAACCATTGTTGACATGTGGCAAGACGCTCCTCGGGGCGCGTCTTGCTTGGGCCTCTCTCCAGAAGGCCCTCAATCAGACCCAGTGTTGACACGTGGCAGGACGCTCCTCGGCGCGCGTCTTACTTGGGCTTCTCTCCTGGAGGCGCTCAATTAGACTGAGTAGTGACATGTGGCCTGACGCTCCTCGGGGCGCGTGTTGCTTGGGCCTCTCTCCTGGAGGCGCTCAGTCAGACCAAGTGGTGACATGTGGCAAGACGCTCCTCGGGGCGCGTCTTGCTTTGGCCTCTCTCCTGGAGGCGCTCAGTCAGACTGAGTGCTGACATGTGGCAAGACGCTCCTCGGGCCGCGTGTTGTTTGGGCTTCTCTCCTGGAGGCCCTCAGTCAGACCCATTGTTGACATGTGGCAAGATGCTCCTCGGGGCGCGTCTTGCTTCGGCCTCTCTCCTGGAGGCGCTCAGTCAGACCGAGTGCTGACATGAGGAAAGACGCTCCTCGGGGCGCGTCTTGCTTGGAGTTCTCTCCTGGAGGCGCTCAGAAAGACCCAGTGTTGACATGTGACAAGACGCTCCTCGGGGCGCGTCTTGCTTGGGCCTCTCTCCTGGAGGCGCTCAGTCAGACCCAGTGGTGACATGTGGCAAGACACTCCTCGGGGCGCGTCTTGCTTGGGCCTCTCTCCTGGAGGCCCTCTGTCAGACAGAGTGTTGACATGTGGCAAGACTCTCCTCGGGGCGCGTCTTGCTTGGGCTTCTCTCATGGAGGCCCTCAGTCAGACCCAGTGTTGACATGTGTCAAGATGCTCCTCGGGGCGCGTCTTGCTTGGGCCTCTCTCCTGGAGGCGCTCAGTCTGACCCAGTGCTGACATGTGGCAAGACGCTCCTCGGGGCGCGTCTTGCTTGGGCTTCTCTCCTGGAGGCCCTCAGTCAGACCCATTGTTGACATGTGGCAAGACGCTCCTCGGGGCACGTCTTGCTTGGGCCTCTCTCCTGGAGGCGCTCAAACAGACCGAGTAGTGACATGTGGCAAGACGCTCCTCGGGGCGCGTCTTGCTGGGGCTTCTCTCATGGAGGCCCTCAGTCAGACCCAGTGTTGACATGTGTCAAGATGCTCCTCGGGGCGCGTCTTGTTTGGGCCTCTCTCCTGGAGGCGCTCAGTCTGACCCAGTGCTGACATGTGGCAAGACGCTCCTCGGGGCGCGTCTTGCTTGGGCTTCTCTCCTGGAGGCCCTCAGTCAGACCCATTGTTGACATGTGGCAAGATGCTCCTCGGGGCACGTCTTGCTTGGGCCTCTCTCCTGGAGGCGCTCAAACAGACCTAGTAGTGACATGTGGCAAGACGCTCCTCGGGGCGCGTCTTGCTGGGGCTTCTCTCATGGAGGCACTCAGTCAGACCCAGTGTTGACATGTGGCAAGACGCTCCTCGGGGCGCGTCTTGCTTGGACCTCTCTCCCTGAGGCGCTCAGTCAGACCCAGTGTTGACATTTAGCAAGACACTCCTCGGGGCGCGTCTTGCTTGGTTCTCTCTCCAGAAGGCCCTCAATCAGACCCAGTGTTGACACGTGGCAAGACGCTCCTCGGGGCGCGTCTTACTTGGGCCTCTCTCCTGGAGGCGCTCAGTCAGACCGAGTAGTGACATGTGGCAAGACGCTCCTCGGGGCGTGTCTTGCTTGGGCCTCTCTCCTGGAGAGGCTCAGTCAGACCCAGTGGTGACATGTGGCAAGACACTCCTCGGGGCGCGTCTTGCTTGGGCCTCTCTCCTGGAGGCCCTCTGTCAGACCGAGTGTTGACATGTGGCAAGACTCTCCTCGGGGCGTGTCTTGCTTGGGCTTCTCTCATGGAGGCCCTCAGTCAGACCCAGTGTTGACATGTGGCAAGACGCTCCTCGGGGCACGTCTTGCTTGGGCCTCTCTCCTGGAGGCGCTCAAACAGACCGAGTAGTGACATGTGGCAAGACGCTCCTCGGGGCGCGTCTTGCTTGGACCTCTCTCACTGAGGCGCTCAGTCAGACCCAGTGTTGACATTTGGCAAGACACTCCTCGGGGCGCGTCTTGCTTGGGCCTCTCTCCAGAAGGCCCTCAATCAGACCCAGTGTTGACACGTGGCAAGACGCTCCTCGGGGCGCGTCTTACCTGGGCCTCTCTCCTGGAGGCGCTCAGTCAGACCGAGTAGTGACATGTGGCAAGACGTTCCTCGGGGCGCGTCTTGCTTGGACCTCCCTCCTGGAGGCGCTCAGTCAGACCGAGTAGTGACATGTGGAAAGACGCTCCTCGGGGCGCGTCTTGCTTGGGCCTCTCTCCTGGAGGCGCTCAGTCAGACACAGTGTTGACATGTGGCAAGACACTCCTCGGGGCGCGTCTTGCTTGGGCCTCTCTCATGGAGGCCCTCTGTCAGACCCAGTGTTGACATGTGTCAAGACGCTCCTCGGGGCGCGTCTTGCTTTGGCCTCTCTCCTGGAGGCGCTCAGTCAGACGGAGTGCTGACATGTAGCAAGAAGCTCCTCGGGGTGCGTCATGCTTGGGCTTCTCTCCTGGAGGCCCTCAGTCAGACCCATTGTTGACATGTGGCAAGACGCTCCTCGGGGCGCGTCTTGCTTCGGCCTCTCTCCTGGAGGCGCTCAGTCAGACCGAGTGCTGACATGAGGAAATACGCTCCTCGGGGCGCGTCTTGCTTGGGCTTCTCTCCTGGAGGCGCTCAGAAAGACCCAGTGTTGACATGTGACAAGACGCTCCTCGGGGCGCGTCTTGCTTGGGCCTCTCTCCTGGAGGCGCTCAGTCAGACCCAGTGGTGACATGTGGCAAGACACTCCTCGGGGCGCGTCTTGCTTGGGCCTCTCTCCTGGAGGCCCTCTGTCAGACCGAGTGTTGACATGTGGCAAGACTCTCCTCGGGGCGCGTCTTGCTTGGGCTTCTCTCATGGAGGCCCTCAGTCAGACCCAGTGTTGACTTGTGTCAAGATGCTCCTCGGGGCGCGTCTTGCTTGGGCCTCTCTCCTGGAGGCGCTCAGTCTGACCCAGTGCTGACATGTGGCAAGACGCTCCTCGGGGCGCGTCTTGCTTGGGCTTCTCTCCTGGAGGCCCTCAGTCAGACCCATTGTTGACATGTGGCAAGACGCTCCTCGGGGCACGTCTTGCTTGGGCCTCTCTCCTGGAGGCGCTCAAACAGACGAGTAGTGACATGTGGCAAGACGCTCCTCGGGGCGCGTCTTGCTGGGGCTTCTCTCATGGAGGCCCTCAGTCAGACCCAGTGTTGACATGTGTCAAGATGCTCCTCGGGGCGCGTCTTGCTTGGACCTCTCTCCCTGAGGCGCTCAGTCAGACCCAGTGTTGACATTTGGCAAGACACTCCTCGGGGCGCGTCTTTCTTGGTTCTCTCTCCAGAAGGCCCTCAATCAGACCCAGTGTTGACACGTGGCAAGACGCTCCTCGGGGCGCGTCTTACTTGGGCCTCTCTCCTGGAGGCGCTCAGTCAGACCGAGTAGTGACATGTGGCAAGACGCTCCTCGGGGCGTGTCTTGCTTGGGCCTCTCTCCTGGAGAGGCTCAGTCAGACCCAGTGGTGACATGTGGCAAGACACTCCTCGGGGCGCGTCTTGCTTGGGCCTCTCTCCTGGAGGCCCTCTGTCAGACCGAGTGTTGACATGTGGCAAGACTCTCCTCGGGGCGTGTCTTGCTTGGGCTTCTCTCATGGAGGCCCTCAGTCAGACCCAGTGTTGACATGTGGCAAGACGCTCCTCGGGGCACGTCTTGCTTGGGCCTCTCTCCTGGAGGCGCTCAAACAGACCGAGTAGTGACATGTGGCAAGACGCACCTCGGGGTGCGTCTTGCTGGGGCTTCTCTCATGGAGGCACTCAGTCAGGCCCAGTGTTGACATGTGGCAAGACGCTCCTCGGGGCGCGTCTTGCTTGGACCTCTCTCACTGAGGCGCTCAGTCAGACCCAGTGTTGACATTTGGCAAGACACTCCTCGGGGCGCGTCTTGCTTGGGCCTCTCTCCAGAAGGCCCTCAATCAGACCCAGTGTTGACACGTGGCAAGACGCTCCTCGGGGCGCGTCTTACCTGGGCCTCTCTCCTGGAGGCGCTCAGTCAGACCGAGTAGTGACATGTGGCAAGACGTTCCTCGGGGCGCGTCTTGCTTGGACCTCCCTCCTGGAGGCGCTCAGTCAGACCGAGTAGTGACATGTGGAAAGACGCTCCTCGGGGCGCGTCTTGCTTGGGCCTCTCTCCTGGAGGCGCTCAGTCAGACACAGTGTTGACATGTGGCAAGACACTCCTCGGGGCGCGTCTTGCTTGGGCCTCTCTCATGGAGGCCCTCTGTCAGACCCAGTGTTGACATGTGTCAAGACGCTCCTCGGGGCGCGTCTTGCTTTGGCCTCTCTCCTGGAGGCGCTCAGTCAGACGGAGTGCTGACATGTAGCAAGAAGCTCCTCGGGGTGCGTCATGCTTGGGCTTCTCTCCTGGAGGCCCTCAGTCAGACCCATTGTTGACATGTGGCAAGACGCTCCTCGGGGCGCGTCTTGCTTCGGCCTCTCTCCTGGAGGCGCTCAGTCAGACCGAGTGCTGACATGAGGAAATACGCTCCTCGGGGCGCGTCTTGCTTGGGCTTCTCTCCTGGAGGCGCTCAGAAAGACCCAGTGTTGACATGTGACAAGACGCTCCTCGGGGCGCGTCTTGCTTGGGCCTCTCTCCTGGAGGCGCTCAGTCAGACCCAGTGGTGACATGTGGCAAGACACTCCTCGGGGCGCGTCTTGCTTGGGCCTCTCTCCTGGAGGCCCTCTGTCAGACCGAGTGTTGACATGTGGCAAGACTCTCCTCGGGGCGCGTCTTGCTTGGGCTTCTCTCATGGAGGCCCTCAGTCAGACCCAGTGTTGACATGTGTCAAGACGCTCCTCAGAGCGCGTCTTGCTTGGGCCTCTCTCCTGGACGCGCTCAGTCTGACCCAGTGCTGACATGTGGCAAGACGCTCCTCGGGGCGCGTCTTGCTTGGGCTTCTCTCCTGGAGGCCCTCAGTCAGACCCATTGTTGACATGTGGCAAGACGCTCCTCGGGGCACGTCTTGCTTGGGCCTCTCTCCTGGAGGCGCTCAAACAGACCGAGTAGTGACATGTGGCAAGACGCTCCTCGGGGCGCATCTTGCTGGGGCTTCTCTCATGGAGGCACTCAGTCAGACCCAGTGTTGACATGTGGCAAGACGCTCCTCGGGGCGCGTCTTGCTTGGACCTCTCTCACTGAGGCGCTCAGTCAGACCGAGTAGTGACATGTGGCAAGACGCTCCTCGGGGCGCGTCTTGCTTGGACCTCTCTCCCTGAGGCGCTCAGTCAGACCCAGTGTTGACATTTTGCAAGACACTCCTCGGGGTGCGTCTTGCTTGGTTCTCTCTCCAGAAGGCCCTCAATCAGACCCAGTGTTGACACGTGGCAAGACGCTCCTCGGGGCGCGTCTTACTTGGGCCTCTCTCCTGGAGGCGCTCAGTCAGACCGAGTAGTGACATGTGGCAAGACGTTCCTCGGGGCGCGTCTTGCTTGGACCTCCCTCCTGGAGGCGCTCAGTCAGACCGAGTAGTGACATGTGGCAAGACGCTCCTCGGGGCGTGTCTTTCTTGGGCCTCTCTCCTGGAGGCGCTCAGTCAGACACAGTGTTGACATGTGGCAAGACACTCCTCGGGGCGCGTCTTGCTTGGGCCTCTCTCATGGAGGCCCTCTGTCAGACCCAGTGTTGACATGTGTCAAGACGCTCCTCGGGGCGCGTCTTGCTTTGGCCTCTCTCCTGGAGGCGCTCAGTCAGACCGAGTGCTGACATGTAGCAAGAAGCTCCTCGGGGTGCGTCATGCTTGGGCTTCTCTCCTGGAGGCCCTCAGTCAGACCCATTATTGACATGTGGCAAGACGCTCCTCTGGGCGCGTATTGCTTGGGCCTCTCTCCTGGATGCCCTCTGTCAGACCCAGTGTTGACATGTGGCAAGACTCTCCTCGGGGCCCTTCTTGCTTGGGCTTCTCTAATGGAGGCCCTCAGTCAGACCCAGTGTTGACATGTGTCAAGACGCTCCTCGGGGCGTGTCTTGCTTGGGCCTCTCTCCTGGAGGCGCTCAGTCAGACCCAGTGTTGACATGTGGCAAGACGCTCCTCGGGGCGCTTCTTGCTTGGTCTTCTCTCCTGGAGGCCCTCAGTCAGACCCATTGTTGACATGTGGCAAGACGCTCCTCGGGGCATGTCTTGCTTGGGCCTCTCTCCTGGAGGCGCTCAGTCAGACCGAGTAGTGACATGTGGCAAGAAGCTCCTCGGGGCGCATCTTGCTGGGGCTTCTCTCATGGAGGCACTCAGTCAGACCCAGTGTTGACATGTGGCAAGACGCTCCTCGGGGCGCGTGTTGCTTGGACCTCTCTCCTGGAGGCCCTCAGTCAGACCGAGTAGTGACATGTGGCAAGACACTCCTCGGGGCGCATCTTGCTTGGGCCTCTCTCCTGGAGGCGCTCAGTCAGACCCAGTGCTGACATGTGAAAAGAAGCTCCTCGGGGCGCGTCTTGCTTGGGCTTCTCTCCTGGAGGCCCTCAGTAAGACCCATTGTTGACATGTGGCAAGAAGCTCCTCGGGGCGCGTCTTGCTTGGGCCTCTCTCCAGAAGGCCCTCAATCAGACCCAGTGTTGACACGTGGCAAGACGTTCCTCAGGGCGCGTCTTGCTTGGGCCTCTCTCCTGGAGGCGCTCAGTCAGACTGAGTAGTGACATGTGGCCTGACGCTCCTCGGGGCGCGTGTTGCTTGGGCCTCTCTCCTGGAGGCGCTCAGTCAGACCAAGTGGTGACATGTGGCAAGACACTCCTCGGGGCGCGTCTTGCTTGGGCCTCTCTCCTGGAGGCCCTCTGTCAGACCCAGTGTTGACATGTGTCAAGACGCTCCTCGGGGCGCGTCTTGCTTGGGCTTCTCTCCTGGAGGCCCTCAGTCAGACCCATTGTTGACATGTGGCAAGACGCTCATCGGGGCGCGCCTTGCTTTGGCATCTCTCCTGGAGGCGCTCAGTCAGACCGAGTGCTGACATGTGGCAAGACGCTCCTCGGGCCGCGTGTTGCTTAGGCTTCTCTCCTGGAGGCCCTCAGTCAAACCCATTGTTGACATGTGGCAAGACGCTCCTCGGGGCGCGTCTTGCTTGGGTCTCTCTCCTGGAGGCGCTCAGTCAGACTGAGTGCTGACATGTGGAAAGACGCTCCTCGGGGTGCGTCTCGCTTGGGCTTCTCTCCTGGAGGCGCTCAGAAAGACCCAGTGTTGACATCTGACAAGACGCTCCTCGGGGCGCGTCTTGCTTGGGCCTCTCTCCTGGAGAGGCTCAGTCAGACCCAGTGGTGACATGTGGCAAGACACTCCTCGGGGCGCGTCTTGCTTGGGCCTCTCTCCTGGAGGCCCTCTGTCAGACCGAGTGTTGACATGTGGCAAGACTCTCCTCGGGGCGTGTCTTGCTTGGGCTTCTCTCATGGAGGCCCTCAGTCAGACCCAGTGTTGACATGTGGCAAGACGCTCCTCGGGGCGCATCTTGCTTGGACCTCTCTCACTGAGGCGCTCAGTCAGACCGAGTAGTGACATGTGGCAAGACGCTCCTCGGGGCGCGTCTTGCTTGGACCTCTCTCCCTGAGGCGCTCAGTCAGACCCAGTGTTGACATTTGGCAAGACACTCCTCGGGGCGCGTCTTGCTTGGGCCTCTCTCCAGCGGGCCCTCAATCAGACCCAGTGTTGACACGTGGCAAGACGCTCCTCGGGGCGCGTCTTACCTGGGCCTCTCTCCTGGAGGCGCTCAGTCAGACCGAGTAGTGACATGTGGCAAGACGTTCCTCGGGGCGCGTCTTGCTTGGACCTCCCTCCTGGAGGCGCTCAGTCAGACCGAGTAGTGACATGTGGCAAGACGCTCCTCGGGGCGCGTCTTGCTTGGGCCTCTCTCCTGGAGGCGCTCAGTCAGACACAGTGTTGACATGTGGCAAGACACTCCTCGGGGCGCGTCTTGCTTGGGCCTCTCTCATGGAGGCCCTCTGTCAGACCCAGTGTTGACATGTGTCAAGAAGCTCCTCGGGGTGCGTCATGCTTTGGCTTCTCTCCTGGAGGCCCTCAGTCAGACCCATTATTGACATGTGGCAAGACGCTCCTCTGGGCGCGTATTGCTTGGGCCTCTCTCCTGGATGCCCTCTGTCAGACCCAGTGTTGACATGTGGCAAGACTCTCCTCGGGGCCCTTCTTGCTTGGGCTTCTCTAATGGAGGCCCTCAGTCAGACCCAGTGTTGACATGTGTCAAGACGCTCCTCGGGGCGTGTCTTGCTTGGGCCTCTCTCCTGGAGGCGCTCAGTCAGACCCAGTGTTGACATGTGGCAAGACGCTCCTCGGGGCGCTTCTTGCTTGGGCTTCTCTCCTGGAGGCCCTCAGTTAGACCCATTGTTGACAAGTGGCAAGACGCTCCTCGGGGCATGTCTTGCTTGGGCCTCTCTCCTGGAGGCGCTCAGTCAGACCGAGTAGTGACATGTGGCAAGAAGCTCCTCGGGGCGCATCTTGCTGGGGCTTCTCTCATGGAGGCACTCAGTCAGACCCAGTGTTGACATGTGGCAAGACGCTCCTCGGGGCGCGTGTTGCTTGGACCTCTCTCCTGGAGGCGCTCAGTCAGACCGAGTAGTGACATGTGGCAAGACGCTCCTCGGGGCGCGTCTTGCTTGGGCCTCTCTCCTGGAGGCGCTCAGTCAGACCCAGTGCTGACATGTGAAAAGAAGCTCCTCGGGGCGCGTCTTGCTTGGGCTTCTCTCCTGGAGGCCCTCAGTAAGACCCATTGTTGACATGTGGCAAGAAGCTCCTCGGGGCGCGTCTTGCTTGGGCCTCTCTCCTGGAGGCGCTCAGTCAGACCAAGTGGTGACATGTGGCAAGACACTCCTCGGGGCGCGTCTTGCTTGGGCCTCTCTCCTGGAGGCCCTCTGTCAGACCCAGTGTTGACATCTGACAAGACGCTCCTCGGGGCGCGTCTTGCTTGGGCCTCTCTCCTGGAGAGGCTCAGTCAGACCCAGTGGTGACATGTGGCAAGACACTCCTCGGGGCGCGTCTTGCTTGGGCCTCTCTCCTGGAGGCCCTCTGTCAGACCGAGTGTTGACATGTGGCAAGACTCTCCTCGGGGCGTGTCTTGCTTGGGCTTCTCTCATGGAGGCCCTCAGTCAGACCCAGTGTTGACATGTGGCAAGACGCTCCTCGGGGCGCGTCTTGCTTGGACCTCTCTCACTGAGGCGCTCAGTCAGACCGAGTAGTGACATGTGGCAAGACGCTCCTCGGGGCGCGTCTTGCTTGGACCTCTCTCCCTGAGGCGCTCAGTCAGACCCAGTGTTGACATTTGGCAAGACACTCCTCGGGGCGCGTCTTGCTTGGGCCTCTCTCCAGCGGGCCCTCAATCAGACCCAGTGTTGACACGTGGCAAGACGCTCCTCGGGGCGCGTCTTACCTGGGCCTCTCTCCTGGAGGCGCTCAGTCAGACCGAGTAGTGACATGTGGCAAGACGTTCCTCGGGGCGCGTCTTGCTTGGACCTCCCTCCTGGAGGCGCTCAGTCAGACCGAGTAGTGACATGTGGCAAGACGCTCCTCGGGGCGCGTCTTGCTTGGGCCTCTCTCCCGGAGGCGCTCAGTCAGACACAGTGTTGACATGTGGCAAGACACTCCTCGGGGTGCGTCTTGCTTGGGCCTCTCTCATGGAGGCCCTCTGTCAGACCCAGTGTTGACATGTGTCAAGACGCTCCTCGGGGCGCGTCTTGCTTTGGCCTCTCTCCTGGAGGCGCTCAGTCAGACGGAGTGCTGACATGTAGCAAGAAGCTCCTCGGGGTGCGTCATGCTTGGGCTTCTCTCCTGGAGGCCCTCAGTCAGACCCATTATTGACATGTGGCAAGACGCTCCTCTGGGCGCGTATTGCTTGGGCCTCTCTCCTGGATGCCCTCTGTCAGACCCAGTGTTGACATGTGGCAAGACTCTCCTCGGGGCCCTTCTTGCTTGGGCTTCTCTAATGGAGGCCCTCAGTCAGACCCAGTGTTGACATGTGTCAAGACGCTCCTCGGGGCGTGTCTTGCTTGGGCCTCTCTCCTGGAGGCGCTCAGTCAGACCCAGTGTTGACATGTGGCAAGACGCTCCTCGGGGCGCTTCTTGCTTGGGATTCTCTCCTGGAGGCCCTCAGTCAGACCCATTGTTGACAAGTGGCAAGACGCTCCTCTGGGCATGTCTTGCTTGGGCCTCTCTCCTGGAGGCGCTCAGTCAGACCGAGTAGTGACATGTGGCAAGAAGCTCCTCGGGGCGCATCTTGCTGGGGCTTCTCTCATGGAGGCACTCAGTCAGACCCAGTGTTGACATGTGGCAAGACGCTCCTCGGGGCGCGTCTTGCTTGGGCCTCTCTCCTGGAGGCGCTCAGTCAGACCGAGTGCTGACATGTGGCAAGACGCTCCTCGGGCCGCGTGTTGCTTGGGCTTCTCTCCTGGAGGCCCTCAGTCAGACCCATTGTTGAAATGTGGCAAGACGCTCATCGGGGCGCGTCTTGCTTGGGCCTCTCTCCTGGAGGCGCTCAGTCAGACCGAGTGCTGACATGTGGCAAGACGCTCCTCGGGGCGCGTCTTGCTTGGGCTTCTCTCCTGGAGGCGCTCAGAAAGACCCAGTGTTGACATGTGACAAGACGCTCCTCGGGGCGAGTCTTTCTTGGGCCTCTCTCCTGGAGGCGCTCAGTCAGAACCAGAGGTGACATGTGGCAAGACGCTCCTCGGGGCGCGTCTTGCTTGGGCCTCTCTCCTGGAGGCCCTCTGTCAGACCCAGTGTTGACATGTGAAAAGACGCTCCTCGGGGCGTGTCTTGCTTGGGCCTCTCTCCTGGAGGCGCTCAGTCAGACCCAGTGTTGACATGTGGCAAGACGCTCCTCGGGGCGCTTCTTGCTTGGGCTTCTCTCCTGGAGGCCCTCAGTCAGACCCATTGTTGACATGTGGCAAGACGCTCCTCGGGGCATGTCTTGCTTGGGCCTCTCTCCTGGAGGCGCTCAGTCAGACCGAGTAGTGACATGTGGCAAGAAGCTCCTCGGGGCGCATCTTGCTGGGGCTTCTCTCATGGAGGCACTCAGTCAGACCCAGTGTTGACATGTGGCAAGACGCTCCTCGGGGCGCGTGTTGCTTGGACCTCTCTCCTGGATAAGCTCATTCAGACCGAGTAGTGACATGTGGCAAGACGCTCCTCGGGGCGCGTCTTGCTTGGGCCTCTCTCCAGAAGGCCCTCAATCAGACCCAGTGTTGACACGTGGCAAGACGCTCCTCAGGGCGCGTCTTGCTTGGGCCTCTCTCCTGGAGGCGCTCAGTCAGACTGAGTAGTGACATGTGGCCTGACGCTCCTCGGGGCGCGTGTTGCTTGGGCCTCTCTCCTGGAGGCGCTCAGTCAGACCAAGTGGTGACATGTGGCAAGACACTCCTCGGGGCCCGTCTTGCTTGGGCCTCTCTCCTGGAGGCCCTCTGTCAGACCCAGTGTTGACATGTGTCAAGACGCTCCTCGGGGCGCGTCTTGCTTTGGCCTCTCTCCTGGAGGCGCTCAGTCAGACCGAGTGCTGACATGTGGCAAGACGCTCCTCGGGCCGTGTGTTGCTTAGGCTTCTCTCCTGGAGGCCCTCAGTCAAACCCATTATTGACATGTGGCAAGACGCTCCTCGGGGCGCGTCTCGCTTGGGCCTCTCTCCTGGAGGCCCTCTGTCAGACCCAGTGTTGACATGTGTCAAGACGCTCCTCGGGGCGCGTCTTGCTTTGGCCTCTCTCCTGGAGGCGCTCAGTCAGACCGAGTGCTGACATGTGGTAAGACGCTCCTCGGGCCGTGTGTTGCTTGGGCCTCTCTCCTGGAGGCGCTCAGTCAGACCAAGTGCTGACATGTGGAAAGACGCTCCTCGGGGCGCGTCTCGCTTGGGCTTCTCTCCTGGAGGCGCTCAGAAAGACCCACTGTTGACATGTGACAAGACGCTCCTCGGGGCGCGTCTTGCTTGGGCCTCTCTCCTGGAGAGACTCAGTCAGACCCAGTGGTGACATGTGGCAAGACACTCCTCGGGGCGCGTCTTGCTCGGGCCTCTCTCCTGGAGGCCCTCTGTCAGACCGAGTGTTGACATGTGGCAAGACTCTCCTCGGGGCGTGTCTTGCTTGGGCTTCTCTCATGGAGGCCCTCAGTCAGACCCAGTGTTGACATGTGTCAAGACGCTCCTCGGGGCGTGTCTTGCTTGGGCCTCTCTCCTGGAGGCGCTCAGTCTGACCCAGTGTTGACATTTGGCAAGACGCTCCTCGGGGCGCGTCTTGCTTGGGCTTCTCTCCTGGAGGCCCTCAGTCAGACCCATTGTTGACATGTGGCAAGACGCTCCTCGGGGCACGTCTTGCTTGGGCCTCTCTCCTGGAGGGGCTCAAACAGACCGAGTAGTGACATGTGGCAAGACGCTCCTCGGGGCGCGTCTTGCTGGGGCTTCTCTCATGGAGGCACTCAGTCAGACCCAGTGTTGACATGTGGCAAGACGCTCCTCGGGGCGCGTCTTGCTTGGGCCTCTCTCCTGGAGGCGCTCAGTCAGACTGAGTAGTGACATGTGGCCTGACGCTCTTCGGGGCGCGTCTTGCTTGGGCCTCTCTCCTGGAGGCGCTCAGTCAGACCCAGTGTTGACATGTGGCAAGACGCTCCTCGGGGCGCGTCTTGCTTGGGCTTCTCTCCTGGAGGCCCTCAGTCAGACCCATTGTTGACATGTGGCAAGACGCTCCTCGGGGCACGTCTTGCTTGGGCCTCTCTCCTGGAGGCGCTCACTCAGACCGAGTAGTGACATGTGGCAAGACGCTCCTCGGGGCGCGTCTTGCTTGGACCTCTCTCCTGGAGGCGCTCAGTTAGACCGAGTAGTGACATGTCGCAAGACGCTCCTCGGGGCGCGTCTTGCTTGGGCCTCTCTCCTGGAGGCGCTCAGTCAGACCCAGTGGTGACACGTGGCAAGACGCTCCTCGGGGCGCGTCTTGCTTGGGCCTCTCTCCTGGAGGCGCTCATTCAGACCCAGTGGTGACATGTGGCAAGACGCTCCTCGGGGTGCGTCTTGCTTGGGCCTCTCTCCTGGAGGCGCTCAGTCAGATCGAGTGCTGACATGTGGCAAGACGCTCCTCGGGGCGCGTCGTGCTTGGGCCTCTCTCCTGGAGGCGCTCAGTCAGACCGAGTGCTGACATGTGGCAAGACGCTCCTCGGGGCGCGTTGTGCTTGGGCTTCTCTCCTGGAGGCGCTCAGAAAGACCCAGTGTTGACATGTGACAAGACGCTCCTCGGGGCGCGTTTGCTTGGGCCTCTCTCCTGGAGGCCCTCTGTCAGACCCAGTGTTGACATGTGGCAATACGCTCCTCCGGGCGCATCTTGCTTGGGCCTCTCTCCTGGAGGCCCTCAGTCAGACCCATTGTTGACATGTGGCAAGACGCTCCTCGGGGCGCGTCTTGCTTGGGCCTCTCTCCTGGAGGCGCTCAGTCAGACCGAGTGCTGACATAAGGCAAGACGCTCCTCGGGGCGCGTCTTGCTTTGGCCTCTCTCCTGGAGGCGCTCAGTCAGACCGAGTGCTGACATGTGGCAAGAAGCTCCTCGGAGCGCGTCTTGCTTGGGCTTCTCTCCTGGAGGCCCTCAGTAAGACCCATTGTTGACATGTGGCAAGACGCTCCTCGGGGCGCGTCTTGCTTGTGCCTCTCTCCAGAAGGCCCTCAATCAGACCCAGTGTTAACACGTGGCAAGACGCTCCTCGGGGCGCGTCTTGCTTGGGCCTCTCTCCTGGAGGCGCTCAGTCAGACTGAGTAGTGACATGTGGCCTGACGCTCCTCGGGGCGCGTGTTGCTTGGGCCTGTCTCCTGGAGGCGCTCAGTCAGACCAAGTGGTGACATGTGGCAAGACACTCCTCGGGGCGCGTCTTGCTGGGGCTTCTCTCATGGAGGCATTCAGTCAGACCCAGTGTTGACATGTGGCAAGACGCTCCTCGGGGCGCGTCTTGCTTGGACCTCTCTCCCTGAGGCAATCAGTCAGACCCAGTGTTGACATTTTGCAAGACACTCCTCGGGGCGCGTCTTGCTTGGGCGTCTCTCATGGAGGCCCTCTGTCAGACCGAGTGCTGACATGTGGCAAGAAGCTCCTCGGGGCACGTCTTGCTTGGGCTTCTCTCCTGGAGGCCCTCAGTAAGAACCATTGTTGACATGTGGCAAGACGCTCCTCGGGGCGCGTCTTGCTTGGGCCTCTCTCCAGAAGGCCCTCAATCAGACCCAGTGTTGACACGTGGCAATACGCTCCTTGGGGCGCGTCTTACTTGGGCCTCTCTCCTGGAGGCGCTCAGTCAGACTGAGTAGTGACATGTGGCCTGACGCTCCTCGGGGCGCGTGTTGCTTGGGCCTCTCTCCTGGAGGCGCTCAGTCAGACCGAGTAGTGACATGTGGCAAGACTCTCCTCGGGGCGCGTCTTGCTTGGACCTCTCTCCCTGAGGCAATCAGTGAGACCCAGTGTTGACATTTGGCAAGACACTCCTCGGGGCGCATCTTGCTTGGGCGTCTCTCATGGAGGCCCTCTGTCAGACCGAGTGCTGACATGTGGCAAGAAGCTCCTCGGGGCGCGTCTTGCTTGGGCCTCTCTCCAGAAGGCCCTCAATCAGACCCAGTGTTGACACGTGGCAATACGCTCCTCGGGGCGCGTCTTACTTGGGCCTCTCTCCTGGAGGCGCTCAGTCAGACTGAGTAGTGACATGTGGCCTGACGCTCCTCGGGGCGCGTGTTGCTTGGGCCTCTCTCCTGGAGGCGCTCAGTCAGACCAAGTGGTGACATGTGGCAAGACACTCCTCGGGGCGCGTCTTGCTTGGGCCTCTCTCCTGGAGGCCCTCTGTCAGACAAAGTGTTGGCATGTGTCAAGACACTCCTCGGGGCGCGTCTTGCTTGGGCCTCTCTCCTGGAGGCGCTCAGTCAGACCGAGTGCTGACATGTGGCAAGACGCTCCTCGGGCCGCGTGTTGCTTGGGCTTCTCTCCTGGAGGCCCTCAGTCAGACCCATTGTTGACATGTGGCAAGACGCTTCTCGGGGCGCGTCTTGCTTGGGCCTCTCTCCTGGAGGCTCTCAGTCAGATCGAGTGCTGACATGTGGCAAGACGCTCCTCGGGGCGCGTCGTGCTTGGGCCTCTCTCCTGGAGGCGCTCAGTAAGACCGAGTGCTGACATGTGGCAAGACGCTCCTCGGGGCGCGTCTTGCTTGGGCTTCTCTCCTGGAGGCGCTCAGAAAGACCCAGTGTTGACATGTGACAAGACGCTCCTCGGGGCGCGTCTTGCTTGGGCCTCTCTCCTGGAGGCCCTCTGTCAGACCCAGTGTTGACATGTGGCAATACGCTCCTCCGGGCGCATCTTGCTTGGGCCTCTCTCCTGGAGGCACTCTGTCAGACCCAGTGTTGACATGTGTCAAGACGCTCCTCGGGGCGCAGTCTTGCTTGGGCTTCTCTCCTGGAGGCCCTCAGTCAGACCCATTGTTGACATTTGGCAAGACGCTCCTCGGGGCTCGTCTTGCTTGGGCTTCTCTCCTGAAGGCGCTCAGTCAGAACCAGAGGTGACATGTGGCAAGACACTCCTCGGGGCGCGTCTTGCTTTGGCATCTCTCCTGGAGGCCCTCTGTCAGACCCAGTGTTGACATGTGGAAAGACGCTCCTCCGGGCGCATCTTGCTTGGGCCTCTCTCCTGGAGGCCCTCAGTCAGACCCATTGTTGACATGTGGCAAGACGCTCCTCGGGGCGCGTCTTGCTTGGGCCTCTCTCCTGGAGGCGCTCAGTCAGACCCAGTGTTGACATGTGGCAAGACGCTCCTCGGGGCGCGTCTTGCTTGGGCCTCTCTCCTGGAGGCGCTCAGTCAGACCCAGTGGTGACACGTGGAAAGACGCTCCTCGGGGCGCATCTTGCTTGGGCCTCGCTCCTGGAGGCGCTCAGTCAGACCCAGTGTTGACACGTGGCAAGACGCTCCTCGGGGCGCGTCTTGCTTGGGCCTCTCTCCTGGAGGCGCTCAGTCAGACCCAGTGTTGGCATGTGGCAAGACACTCCTCGGGGCGCGTCTTGGTTGGGCCTCTCTCCTGGAGGCGCTCATTCAGACCCAGTGGTGACATGTGGCAAGACACCCTCGGGGCGCGTATTGCTTGGGCCTCTCTCCTGAATGCCCTCTGTCAGACCGAGTGTTGACATGTGGCAAGACTCTCCTCGGGGCGCGTCTTACTTGGGCTTCTCTCATGGAGGCCCTCAGTCCGACCCAGTGTTGACATGTGTCAAGACGCTCCTCGGGGCGTGTCTTGCTTGGGCCTATCTCCTCGAGGCGCTCAGTCAGACCCAGTGTTGACATGTGGCAAGACGCTCCTCGGGGCAAGTCTTGCTTGGGCCTCTCTCCTGGAGGTGCTCAGTTAGACCGAGTAGTGACATGTGGCAAGACGCTCCTCGGGGCGCGTCTTGCTTGGGCCTCTCTCCTGGAGGCCCTCTGTCATACCCAGTGTTGACATGTGGCAATACGCTCCTCCGGGCGCATCTTGCTTGGGCCTCTCTCCTGGAGGCCCTCAGTCAGACCCATTGTTGACATGTGGTAAGACGCTCCTCGGGGCGCGTCTTGCTTGGGCCTCTCTCCTGGAGGTGCTCAGTCAGACCGAGTGCTGACATAAGGCAAGACGCTCCTCGGGGCGCGTCTTGCTTTGGCCTCTCTCCTGGAGGCGCTCAGTCAGACCGAGTGCTGACATTTGGCAAGAAGCTCCTCGGGGCGCGTCTTGCTTGGGCTTCTCTCCTGGAGGCCCTCAGTAAGACCCATTGTTGACATGTGGCAAGATGCTCCTCGGGGCGCGTCTTGCTTGTGCCTCTCTCCAGAAGGCCCTCAATCAGACCCAGTGTTAACACGTGGCAAGACGCTCCTCGGGGCGCATCTTGCTTGGGCCTCTCTCCTGGAGGCGCTCAGTCAGACTGAGTAGTGACATGTGGCCTGACGCTCCTCGGGGCGCGTGTTGCTTGGGCCTCTCTCCTGGAGGCGCTCAGTCAGACCAAGTGGTGACATGTGGCAAGACACTCCTCGGGGCGCGTCTTGCTGGGGCTTCTCTCATGGAGGCACTCAGTCAGACCCAGTGTTGACATGTGGCAAGACGCTCCTCGGGGCGCGTCTTGCTTGGACCTCTCTCCCTGAGGCAATCAGTCAGACCCAGTGTTGACATTTGGCAAGACACTCCTCGGGCCGCGTCTTGCTTGGGCGTCTCTCATGGAGGCCCTCTGTCAGACCGAGTGCTGACATGTGGCAAGAAGCTCCTCGGGGCACGTCTTGCTTGGGCTTCTCTCCTGGAGGCCCTCAGTAAGAACCATTGTTGACATGTGGCAAGACGCTCCTCGGGGCGCGTCTTGCTTGGGCCTCTCTCCAGAAGGCCCTCAATCGGACCCAGTGTTGACACGTGGCAATACGCTCCTCGGGGCGCGTCTTACTTGGGCCTCTCTCCTGGAGGCGCTCAGTCAGACTGAGTAGTGACATGTGGCCTGACGCTCCTCGGGGCGCGTGTTGCTTGGGCCTCTCTCCTGGAGGCGCTCAGTCAGACCGAGTAGTGACATGTGGCAAGACTCTCCTCGGGGCGCGTCTTGCTTGGACCTCTCTCCCTGAGGCAATCAGTCAGACCCAGTGTTGACATTTGGCAAGACACTCCTCGGGGCGCGTCTTGCTTGGGCGTCTCTCATGGAGGCCCTCTGTCAGACCGAGTGCTGACATGTGGCAAGAAGCTCCTCGGGGCGCGTCTTGCTTGGGCCTCTCTCCAGAAGGCCCTCAATCAGACCCAGTGTTGACACGTGGCAATACGCTCCTCGGGGCACGTCTTACTTGGGCCTCTCTCCTGGAGGCGCTCAGTCAGACTGAGTAGTGACATGTGGCCTGACGCTCCTCGGGGCGCGTGTTGCTTGGGCCTCTCTCCTGGAGGCGCTCAGTCAGACCAAGTGGTGACATGTGGCAAGACACTCCTCGGGGCGCGTCTTGCTTGGGCCTCTCTCCTGGAGGCCCTCTGTCAGACAAAGTGTTGACATGTGTCAAGACACTCCTCGGGGCACGTCTTGCTTGGGCCTCTCTCATGGAGGCCCTCTGTCAGACCCAGTGTTGACATGTGGTAAGACGCTCCTTGGGGCGCGTCTTGCTTGGGCCTCTCTCCTGGAGGCGCTCAGTCAGACCGAGTGCTGACATGTGGCAAGACGCTCCTCGGGCCGCGTGTTGCTTGGGCTTCTCTCCTGGAGGCCCTCAGTCAGACCCATTGTTGACATGTGGCAAGACGCTTCTCGGGGCGCGTCTTGCTTGGGCCTCTCTCCTGGAGGCTCTCAGTCAGATCGAGTGCTGACATGTGGCAAGACGCTCCTCGGGGCGCGTCGTGCTTGGGCCTCTCTCCTGGAGGCGCTCAGTCAGACCGAGTGCTGACATGTGGCAAGACGCTCCTCGGGGCGCGTCTTGCTTGGGCTTCTCTCCTGGAGGCGCTCAGAAAGACCCAGTGTTGACATGTGACAAGACGCTCCTCGGGGCGCGTCTTGCTTGGGCCTCTCTCCTGGAGGCCCTCTGTCAGACCCAGTGTTGACATGTGGCAATACGCTCCTCCGGGCGCATCTTGCTTGGGCCTCTCTCCTGGAGGCCCTCAGTCAGACCCATTGTTGACATGTGGCAAGACGCTCCTCGGGGCGCGTCTTGCTTGGGCCTCTCTCCTGGAGGCGCTCAGTCTGACCGAGTGCTGACATAAGGCAAGACGCTCCTCGGGGCGCGTCTTGCTGGGGCCTCTCTCCTGGAGGCGCTCAGTCAGTCCCAGTGCTGACATGTGGCAAGATGCTCCTCGGGGCGCGTCTTGCTTGGGCCTCTCTCCTGGAGGCGCTCAGTCAGACTGAGTAGTGACATGTGGCCTGACGCTCCTCGGGGCGCGTCTTGCTTGGGCCTCTCTCCTGGAGGCGCTCAGTCAGACCCAGTGGTGACATGTGGCAAGACACTCCTCGGGGCGCGTCTTGCTTGGGCCTCTCTCCTGGAGGCACTCTGTCAGACCCAGTGTTGACATGTGTCAAGACGCTCCTCGGGGCGCAGTCTTGCTTGGGCTTCTCTCCTGGAGGCCCTCAGTCAGACCCATTGTTGACATTTGGCAAGACGCTCCTCGGGGCTCGTCTTGCTTGGGCTTCTCTCCTGAAGGCGCTCAGTCAGAACCAGAGGTGACATGTGGCAAGACGCTCCTCGGGGCGCGTCTTGCTTGGGCATCTCTCCTGGAGGCCCTCTGTCAGACCCAGTGTTGACATGTGGAAAGACGCTCCTCCGGGCGCATCTTAGTTGGGCCTCTCTCCTGGAGGCCCTCAGTCAGACCCATTGTTGACATGTGGCAAGACGCTCCTCGGGGCGCGTCTTGCTTGGGCCTCTCTCCTGGAGGCGCTCAGTCAGACCCAGTGTTGACATGTGGCAAGACGCTCCTCGGGGCGCGTCTTGCTTGGGCCTCTCTCCTGGAGGCGCTCAGTCAGACCCAGTGGTGACACGTGGAAAGACGCTCCTCGGGGCGCATCTTGCTTGGGCCTCGCTCCTGGAGGCGCTCAGTCAGACCCAGTGTTGACACGTGGCAAGACGCTCCTCGGGGCGCGTCTTGCTTGGGCCTCTCTCCTGGAGGCGCTCAGTCTGACCCAGTGTTGGCATGTGGCAAGACACTCCTCGGGGCGCGTCTTGGTTGGGCCTCTCTCCTGGAGGCGCTCATTCAGACCCAGTGGTGACATGTGGCAAGACACCCTCGGGGCGCGTATTGCTTGGGCCTCTCTCCTGAATGCCCTCTGTCAGACCGAGTGTTGACATGTGGCAAGACTCTCCTCGGGGCGCGTCTTGCTTGGGCTTCTCTCATGGAGGCCCTCAGTCCGACCCAGTGTTGACATGTGTCAAGACGCTCCTCGGGGCGTGTCTTGCTTGGGCCTATCTCCTCGAGGCGCTCAGTCAGACCCAGTGTTGACATGTGGCAAGACGCTCCTCGGGGCAAGTCTTGCTTGGGCCTCTCTCCTGGAGGTGCTCAGTTAGACCGAGTAGTGACATGTGGCAAGACGCTCCTCGGGGCGCGTCTTGCTTGGACCTCCCTCCTGGAGGTGCTCAGTCAGACCGAGTAGTGACATGTGGCAAGACGCTCCTCGGGGCGCGTCTTGCTGGGGCCTCTCTCCTGGAGGTGCTCAATCAGACCCAGTGGTGACACGTGGCAAGACGCTCCTCGGGGCGCGACTTGCTTGGGCCTCTCTCCTGGAGGAGCTCAGTCAGACCCAGTGGTGACACGTGGCAAGACGCTCCTCGGGGCGCATCTTGCTTGGGCCTCTCTCCTGGAGGCGCTAAGTCAGACCCAGTGTTGACACGTGGCAAGACGCTCCTCGGGGCGCGTCTTGCTTGGGCCTCTCTCCTGGAGGCGCTCAGTCGGACACAGTGTTGACATGTGGCAAGACACTCCTCGGGGCACATCTTGCTTGGGCCTCTCTCATGGAGGCCCTCTGTCAGACCCAGTGTTGACATGTGTCAAGACGCTCCTCGGGGCGCGTCTTGCTTTGGCCTCTCTCCTGGAGGCGCTCAGTCAGACCGAGTGCTGACATGTAGCAAGAAGCTCCTCGGGGTGCGTCATGCTTGGGCTTCTATCCTGGAGGCCCTCAGTCAGACCCAGTGTTGACATGTGGCAAGACGCTCCTCCGGGCGCGTATTGCTTGGGCCTCTCTCCTGGATGCCCTCCGTCAGACCCAGTGTTGACATGTGGCAAGACTCTCCTCGGGGCCCGTCTTGCTTGGGCTTCTCTCATGGAGGCCCTCAGTCAGACCCAGTGTTGACAGGTGTCAAGACGCTCCTCGGGGCGTGTCTTGCTTGGCCCTCTCTCCTGGAGGTGCTCAGTCAGACCCAGTGTTGTCATGTGGCAAGACGCTCCTCGGGGCGCTTCTTGCTTGGGCTTCTCTCCTAGAGGCCCTCAGTCAGACCCATTGTTGACATGTGGCAAGACGCTCCTCGGGGCACGTCTTGCTTGGGCCTCTCTCCTGGAGGCGCTCAGTCAGACCGAGTAGTGACATGTGGCAAGACGCTCCTCGGGGCGCGTCTTGCTGGGTTTTCTCTCATGGAGGCACTCAGTCAGACCCAGTGTTGACATGTGGCAAGACGCTCCTCAGGGCGCGTGTTGCTTGGACCTCTCTGCTGGAGGCGGTCAGTCAGACCGAGTAGTGACATGTGGCAAGACGCTCCTCGTGGCGCGTCTTGCTTGGGCCTCTCTCCTGGAGGCACTCAGTCAGACCCAGTGTTGACATGTGGCAAGACGCTCCTCGGGGCGCTTCTTGCTTGGGCTTCTCTCCTGGAGGCCCTCAGTCAGACCCATTGTTGACATGTGGCAAGACGCTCCTCGGGGCACGTCTTGCTTGGGCCTCTCTCCTGGAGGCGCTCAGTCAGACTGAGTAGTGACATGTGGCCTGACGCTCCTCGGGGCGCGTGTTGCTTGGGCCTCTCTCCTGGAGGCGCTCAGTAAGACCAAGTGGTGACATGTGGCAAGACACTCCTCGGGGCGTGTCTTGCTTGGGCCTCTCTCCTGGAGGCCCTCTGTCAGACCCAGTGTTGACATGTGTCAAGACGCTCCTCGGGGCGCGTCTTGCTTTGGCCTCTCTCCTGGAGGCGCTCAGTCAGACCGAGTGCTGACATGTGGCAAGACGCTCCTCGGGCCGCGTGTTGCTTGGGCTTCTCTCCTGGAGGCCCTCAGTCAGACCCAGTGTTGACATGTGTCAAGACGCTCCTCGGGGCGCGTCTTGCTTTGGCCTCTCTCCTGGAGGCGCTCAGTCAGACCGAGTGCTGACATGTAGCAAGAAGCTCCTCGGGGTGCGTCATGCTTGGGCTTCTATCCTGGAGGCCCTCAGTCAGACCCAGTGTTGACATGTGGCAAGACGCTCCTCCGGGCGCGTATTGCTTGGGCCTCTCTCCTGGATGCCCTCCGTCAGACCCAGTGTTGACATGTGGCAAGACTCTCCTCGGGGCCCGTCTTGCTTGGGCTTCTCTCATGGAGGCCCTCAGTCAGACCCAGTGTTGACAGGTGTCAAGACGCTCCTCGGGGCGTGTCTTGCTTGGCCCTCTCTCCTGGAGGTGCTCAGTCAGACCCAGTGTTGTCATGTGGCAAGACGCTCCTCGGGGCGCTTCTTGCTTGGGCTTCTCTCCTGGAGGCCCTCAGTCAGACCCATTGTTGACATGTGGCAAGACGCTCCTCGGGGCACGTCTTGCTTGGGCCTCTCTCCTGGAGGCGCTCAGTCAGACCGAGTAGTGACATGTGGCAAGACGCTCCTCGGGGCGCGTCTTGCTGGGTTTTCTCTCATGGAGGCACTCAGTCAGACCCAGTGTTGACATGTGGCAAGACGCTCCTCAGGGCGCGTGTTGCTTGGACCTCTCTGCTGGAGGCGGTCAGTCAGACCGAGTAGTGACATGTGGCAAGACGCTCCTCGTGGCGCGTCTTGCTTGGGCCTCTCTCCTGGAGGCACTCAGTCAGACCCGGTGTTGACATGTGGCAAGACGCTCCTCGGGGCGCTTCTTGCTTGGGCTTCTCTCCTGGAGGCCCTCAGTCAGACCCATTGTTGACATGTGGCAAGACGCTCCTCGGGGCACGTCTTGCTTGGGCCTCTCTCCTGGAGGCGCTCAGTCAGACTGAGTATTGACATGTGGCCTGACGCTCCTCGGGGCGCGTGTTGCTTGGGCCTCTCTCCTGGAGGCGCTCAGTAAGACCAAGTGGTGACATGTGGCAAGACACTCCTCGGGGCGTGTCTTGCTTGGGCCTCTCTCCTGGAGGCCCTCTGTCAGACCCAGTGTTGACATGTGTCAAGACGCTCCTCGGGGCGCGTCTTGCTTTGGCCTCTCTCCTGGAGGCGCTCAGTCAGACCGAGTGCTGACATGTGGCAAGACGCTCCTCGGGCCGCGTGTTGCTTGGGCTTCTCTCCTGGAGGCCCTCAGTCAGACCCATTGTTGACATGTGGCAAGACGCTCCTCGGGGCACGTCTTGCTTGGAACTCTCTCCTGGAGGCGCTCAGTCAGACCGAGTGCTGACATATGGAAAGACGCTCCTCGGGGCGCGTCTTGCTTGGGCTTCTCTCCTGGAGGCGCTCAGAAAGACCCAGTGTTGACATGTGACAAGACGCTCCTCGGGGCGCGTCTTGCTTGGGCCTCTCTCCTGGAGGCGCTCAGTCAGACCCAGTGGTGACATGTGGCAAGACACTCCTCGGGGCGCGTCTTGCTTGGGCCTCTCTCCTGGAGGCCCTTTGTCAGACCGAGTGTTGACATGTGGCAAGACTCTCCTCGGGGCGCGTCTTGCTTGGGCTTCTCTCATGGAGGCCCTCAGTCAGACCCAGTGTTGACATGTGTCAAGACGCTCCTCGGGGCGTGTCTTGCTTGGGCCTCTCTCCTGGAGGCGCTCAGTCAGACCCAGCGTTGACATGTGGCAAGACGCTCCTCGGGGCGTGTCATGCTTGGGCTTCTCTCCTGGAGGCCCTCAGTCAGACCCATTGTTGACATGTGGCAAGACGCTCCTCGGGGCACGTCTTGCTTGGGCCTCTCTCCTGGAGGCGCTCAAACAGACCGAGTAGTGACATGTGGCAAGACACTCCTCGGGGCGCGTCTTGCTGGGGCTTCTCTCATGGAGGCACTCAGTCAGACCCAGTGTTGACATGTGGCAAGACGCTCCTCGGGGCGCGTCTTGCTTGGACCTCTCTCACTGAGGCGCTCAGTCAGACCGAGTAGTGACATGTGGCAAGACGCTCCTCGGGGCGCGTCTTGCTTGGGCCTCTCTCCAGAAGGCCCTCAATCAGACCCAGTGTTGACATGTGGCAAGACGCTCCTCGGGGCGCGTCTTGCTTGGGCCTCTCTCCTGGAGGCGCTCAGTCAGACTGAGTAGTGACATGTGGCCTGACGCTCCTCGGGGCGCGTCTTGCTTGGGCCTCTCTCCTGGAGGCGCTCAGTCAGACCCAGTGTTGACATGTGGCAAGACGCTCCTCGGGGCGCGTCTTGCTTGGGCTTGTCTCCTGGAGGCCCTCAGTCAGACCCATTGTTGACATGTGGCAAGACGCTCCTCGGGGCACGTCTTGCTTGGGCCTCTCTCCTGGAGGCGCTCAGTCAGACCGAGTAGTGACATGTGGCAAGACGCTCCTCGGGGCGCGTCTTGCTTGGACCTCTCTCCTGGAGGCGCTCAGTTAGACCGAGTAGTGACATGTCGCAAGACGCTCCTCGGGGCGCGTCTTGCTTGGGCCTCTTTCCTGGAGGCGCTCAGTCAGACCGAGTGCTGACATAAGGAAAGACGCTCCTCGGGGCGCATCTTGCTGGGGCCTCTCTCCTGGAGGCGCTCAATCAGACCCAGTGGTGACACGTGGCAAGACGCTCCTCGGGGCGCGTCTTCCTTGGGCCTCTCTCCTGGAGGCGCTCAGTCAGACCCAGTGGTGACACGTGGCAAGACGCTCCTCGGGGCGCGTCTTGCTTGGGCCTCTCTCCTGGAGGCGCTCAGTCAGACCCAGTGTTGACATGTGGCAAGACACTCCTCGGGGCGCGTCTTGCTTGGGCCTCTCTCCTGGAGGCCCTCTGTCAGACCGAGTGTTGTCATGTGGCAAGAAGCTCCTCGGGGCGCGTCTTGCTTGGGCTTCTCTCCTGGAGGCCCTCAGTAAGACCCATTGTTGACATGTGGCAAGACGCTCCTCGGGGCTCGTCTTGCTTGGGCCTCTCTCCAGATGGCCCTCAATCAGACCCAGTGTTGACACGTGGCAAGACGCTCCTCGGGGCGCGTGTTGCTTGGGCCTCTCTCCTGGAGGCGCTCAGTCAGACCAAGTGGTGACATCTGGCAAGACACTCCTTGGGGCGCGTCTTGCTTGGGCCTCTCTCCTGGAGGCCCTCTGTCAGACCCAGTGTTGACATGTGTCAAGACGCTCCTCGGGGCGCGTCTTGCTTGGGCTTCTCTCCGGGATGCCCTCAGTCAGACCCATTGTTGACATGTGGCAAGACGCTCCTCGGGGCGCAACTTGCTTTGGCCTCTCTCCTGGAGGCGCTCAGTCAGACCGAGTGCTGTCATGTGGCAAGACGCTCCTCGGGCCGCGTGTTGCTTGGGCTTCTCTCCTGGAGGCCCTCAGTCAGACCCATTGTTGACATGTGGCAAGACGCTCCTCGGGGCGCGTCTTGCTTGGGCCTCTCTCCTGGAGGCGCTCAGTCAGACCCAGTGGTGACATGTGGCAAGACACTCCTCGGGGCGTGTCTTGCTTGGGCCTCTCTCCTGGAGGCCCTCTGTCAGACCGAGTGTTGTCATGTGGCAAGACTCTCCTCGGGGCGCGTCTTGCTTGGGCTTATCTCATGGAGGCCCTCAGTCAGACCCAGTGTTGACATGTGTCAAGACGCTCCTCGGGGCGTGTCTTGCTTGGGCCTCTCTCCTGTGGAAGCTCAGTCAGACCCAGTGTTGACATGTGGCAAGACGCTCCTTGGGGCGCGTCTTGCTTGGGCTTCTCTCCTGGAGGCCCTCAGTCAGACCCATTGTTGACATGTGGCAAGACGCTCCGCGGGGCACGTCTTGCTTGGGCCTCTCTCCTGGAGGCCCTCTGTCAGACCCAGTGTTGACATGTGGCAAGACGCTCCTCCTTGGCGCATCTTGCTTGGGCCTCTCTCCTGGAGGCCCTCAGTCAGACCCATTGTTGACATGTGGCAAGACGCTCCTCGGGGCGCGTCTTGCTTGGGCCTCTCTCCTGGAGGCGCTCAGTCAGACCGAGTGCTGACATAAGGCAAGACGCTCCTCGGGGCGCGTCTTGCTGGGGCCTCTCTCCTGGAGGCGCTCAGTCAGACCCAGTGCTGACATGTGGCAAGACGCTCCTCGGGGCGCGTCTTGCTTGGGCCTCTCTCCTGGAGGCGCTCAGTCAGACTGAGTGCTGACATGTAGCAAGAAGCTCCTCGGGGTGCGTCATGCTTGGGCTTCTCTCCTGGAGGCCCTCAGTCAGACCCATTGTTGACATGTGGCAAGACGCTCCTCCGGGCGCGTATTGCTTGGGCCTCTCTCCTGGATGCCCTCTGTCAGACGCAGTGTTGACATGTGGCAAGACTCTCCTCGGGGCCCGTCTTGCTTGGGCTTCTCTCATGGAGGCCCTCAGTCAGACCCAGTGTTGACATGTGACAAGACGCTCCTCGGGGCGTGTCTTGCTTGGGCCTCTCTCCTGGAGGCGCTCAGTCAGACCCAGTGTTGACATGTGGCAAGACGCTCCTCGGGGCGCTTCTTGCTTGGGCTTCTCTCCTGGAGGCACTCAGTCAGACCCATTGTTGACATGTGGCAAGACGCTCCTCGGGGCACGTCTTGCTTGGGCCTCTCTCCTGGAGGCGCTCAGTCAGACCGAGTAGTGACATGTGGCAAGACGCTCCTCGGGGCGCGTCTTGCTGGGGCTTCTCTCATGGAGGCACTCAGTCATACCCAGTGTTGACATGTGGCAAGACGCTCCTCGGGGCGCGTGTTGCTTGGACCTCTCTCCTGGAGGCGCTCAGTCAGACCCAGTGCTGACATGTGGCAAGAAGCTCCTCGGGGCGCGTCTTGCTTGGGCTTCTCTCCTGGAGGCCCTCAGTAAGACCAATTGTTGACACGTGGCAAGACACTCCTCGGGGCGCGTCTTGCTTGGGCCTCTCTCCAGAAGGCCCTCAATCAGACCCAGTGTTGACAAGTGGCAAGACGCTCCTCGGGGCGCATCTTGCTTGGGCCTCTCTCCTGGAGGCGCTCAGTCAGACTGAGTAGTGACATGTGGCCTGACGCTCCTCGGGGCGCGTGTTGCTTGGGCCTCTCTCCTGGAGGCGCTCAGTCAGACCAAGTGGTGACATGTGGCAAGACACTCCTCGGGGCGCGTCTTGCTTGGGCCTCTCTCCTGGAGGCCCTCTGTCAGACCCAGTGTTGACATGTGTCAAGACGCTCCTCGGGGCGCGTCTTGTTAGGGCTTCTCTCCTGGAGGCCCTCAGTCAGACCCATTGTTGACATGTGGCAAGACGCTCCTCTGGGCGCGTCTTGCTTGGGCCTCTCTCCTGGAGGCGCTCAGTCAGACCGAGTGCTGACATATGGAAAGACGCTCCTCGGGGCGCGTCTTGCTTGGGCTTCTCTCCTGGAGGCGCTCAGAAAGACCCAGTGTTGACATGTGACAAGACGCTCCTCGGGGCGCGTCTTGCTTGGGCCTCTCTCCTGGAGTCGCTCAGTCAGACCCAGTGGTGACATGTGGCAAGACACTCCTCGGGGCGCGTCTTCCTTGGGCCTCTCTCCTGGAGGCCCTTTGTCAGACCGAGTGTTGACATGTGGCAAGACTGTCCGCGGGGCGCGTCTTGCTTGGGCTTCTCTCATGGAGGCCCTCAGTCAGACCCAGTGTTGACATGTGTCAAGACGCTCCTCGGGGCGTGTCTTGCTTGGGCCTCTCTCCTGGAGGCGCTCAGTCAGACCCAGTGTTGACATGTGGCAAGACGCTCCTCGGGGCGCGTCTTGCTTGGGCTTCTCTCCTGGAGGCCCTCAGTCAGACCCATTGTTGACATGTGGCAAGACGCTCCTCGGGGCACGTCTTGCTTGGGCCTCTCTCCTGGAGGCGCTCAAACAGACCGAGTAGTGACATTTGGCAAGACACTCCTCGGGGCGCGTCTTGCTTGGGCCTCTCTAATGGAGGCCGTCTGTCAGACCCAGTGTTGAGATGTGTCAAGACGCTCCTCGGGGCGCGTCTTGCTTTGGCCTCTCTCCTGGAGGCGCTCAGTCAGACCGAGTGCTGACATGTGGCAAGAAGCTCCTCGGGGCGCGTCTTGCTTGGGCTTCTCTCCTGGAGGCCCTCAGTAAGACCCATTGTTGACATGTGGCAAGACGCTCCTCGGGGCTCGTCTCGCTTGGGCCTCTCTCCAGAAGGCCCTCAATCAGACCCAGTGTTGACACGTGGCAAGACGCTCCTCGGGGCGCGTCTTGCTTGGGCCTCTCTCCTGGAGGCGCTCAGTCAGACTGAGTAGTGACATGTGGCCTGACGCTCCTCGGGGCGCGTGTTGCTTGGGCCTCTCTCCTGGAGGCGCTCAGTCAGACCAAGTGGTGACATGTGGCAAGACACTCCTCGGGGCGCGTCTTGCTTGGGCCTCTCTCCTGGAGGCGCTCAATCAGACCCAGTGGTGAAACGTGGCAAGACGCTCCTCGGGGCGCGTCTTGCTTGGGCCTCTCTCCTGGAGGCGCTCAGTCAGACCCAGTGGTGACACGTGGCAAGACGCTCCTCGGGGCGCGTCTTGCTTGGGCCTCTCTCCTGGAGGCGCTCAGTCAGACCCAGTGGTGACACGTGGCAAGACGCTCCTCGGGGCGCGTCTTGCTTGGGCCTCTCTCCTGGAGGCGCTCAGTCAGACCCAGTGTTGACATGTGGCAAGACACTCCTCGGGGCGCGTCTTGCTTGGGCCTCTCTAATGGAGGCCGTCTGTCAGACCCAGTGTTGAGATGTGTCAAGACGCTCCTCGGGGCGCGTCTTGCTTTGGCCTCTCTCCTGGAGGCGCTCAGTCAGACCCATTGTTGACATGTGGCAAGACGCTCCTCGGGGCGCGTCTTGCTTGGGCCTTTCTCCTGGAGGCGCTCAGTCAGACCGAGTGCTGACATATGGAAAGACGCTCCTCGGGGCGCGTCTTGCTTGGGCTTCTCTCCTGGAGGCGCTCAGAAAGACCCAGTGTTGACATGTGACAAGACGCTCCTCGGGGCGCGTCTTGCTTGGGCCTCTCTCCTGGAGGCGCTCAGTCAGACCCAGTGGTGACATGTGGCAAGACACTCCTCGGGGCGCGTCTTCCTTGGGCCTCTCTCCTGGAGGCCCTTTGTCAGACCGAGTGTTGACATGTGGCAAGACTGTCCGCGGGGCGCGTCTTGCTTGGGCTTCTCTCATGGAGGCCCTCAGTCAGACCCAGTGTTGACATGTGTCAAGACGCTCCTCGGGGCGTGTCTTGCTTGGGCCTCTCTCCTGGAGGCGCTCAGTCAGACCCAGTGTTGACATGTGGCAAGACGCTCCTCGGGGCGCGTCTTGCTTGGGCTTCTCTCCTGGAGGCCCTCAGTCAGACCCATTGTTGACATGTGGCAAGACGCTCCTCGGGGCACGTCTTGCTTGGGCCTCTCTCCTGGAGGCGCTCAAACAGACCGAGTAGTGACATTTGGCAAGACGCTCCTCGGGGCGCGTCTTGCTTGGGCCTCTCTCCAGAAGGCCCTCAATCAGACCCAGTGTTGACATGTGGCAAGACGCTCCTCGGGGCGCGTCTTGCTTGGGCCTCTCTCCTGGAGGTGCTCAGTCAGACTGAGTAGTGACATGTGGCCTGACGCTCCTCGGGGCGCGTCTTGCTTGGGCCTCTCTCCTGGAGGCGCTCAGTCAGACCCAGTGTTGACATGTGGCAAGACGCTCCTCGGGGCGCGTCTTGCTGGGGCCTCTCTCCTGGAGGCGCTCAGTCAGACCCAGTGCTGACATGTGGCAAGACGCTCCTCGGGGCGCGTCTTGCTTGGGCCTCTCTCCTGGAGGCGCTCAGTCAGACTGAGTGCTGACATGTAGCAAGAAGCTCCTCGGGGTGCGTCATGCTTGGGCTTCTCTCCTGGAGGCCCTCAGTCAGACCCATTGTTGACATGTGGCAAGACGCTCCTCCGGGCGCGTATTGCTTGGGCCTCTCTCCTGGATGCCCTCTGTCAGACGCAGTGTTGACATGTGGCAAGACTCTCCTCGGGGCCCGTCTTGCTTGGGCTTCTCTCATGGAGGCCCTCAGTCAGACCCAGTGTTGACATGTGACAAGACGCTCCTCGGGGCGTGTCTTGCTTGGGCCTCTCTCCTGGAGGCGCTCAGTCAGACCCAGTGTTGACATGTGGCAAGACGCTCCTCGGGGCGCTTCTTGCTTGGGCTTCTCTCCTGGAGGCCCTCAGTCAGACCCATTGTTGACATGTGGCAAGACGCTCCTCGGGGCACGTCTTGCTTGGGCCTCTCTCCTGGAGGCGCTCAGTCAGACCGAGTAGTGACATGTGGCAAGACGCTCCTCGGGGCGCGTCTTGCTGGGGCTTCTCTCATGGAGGCACTCAGTCATACCCAGTGTTGACATGTGGCAAGACGCTCCTCGGGGCGCGTGTTGCTTGGACCTCTCTCCTGGAGGCGCTCAGTCAGACCCAGTGCTGACATGTGGCAAGAAGCTCCTCGGGGCGCGTCTTGCTTGGGCTTCTCTCCTGGAGGCCCTCAGTAAGACCAATTGTTGACATGTGGCAAGACACTCCTCGGGGCGCGTCTTGCTTGGGCCTCTCTCCAGAAGGCCCTCAATCAGACCCAGTGTTGACAAGTGGCAAGACGCTCCTCGGGGCGCATCTTGCTTGGGCCTCTCTCCTGGAGGCGCTCAGTCAGACTGAGTAGTGACATGTGGCCTGACGCTCCTCGGGGCGCGTGTTGCTTGGGCCTCTCTCCTGGAGGCGCTCAGTCAGACCAAGTGGTGACATGTGGCAAGACACTCCTCGGGGCGCGTCTTGCTTGGGCCTCTCTCCTGGAGGCCCTCTGTCAGACCCAGTGTTGACATGTGTCAAGACGCTCCTCGGGGCGCGTCTTGTTAGGGCTTCTCTCCTGGAGGCCCTCAGTCAGACCCATTGTTGACATGTGGCAAGACGCTCCTCTGGGCGCGTCTTGCTTGGGCCTCTCTCCTGGAGGCGCTCAGTCAGACCGAGTGCTGACATATGGAAAGACGCTCCTCGGGGCGCGTCTTGCTTGGGCTTCTCTCCTGGAGGCGCTCAGAAAGACCCAGTGTTGACATGTGACAAGACGCTCCTCGGGGCGCGTCTTGCTTGGGCCTCTCTCCTGGAGTCGCTCAGTCAGACCCAGTGGTGACATGTGGCAAGACACTCCTCGGGGCGCGTCTTCCTTGGGCCTCTCTCCTGGAGGCCCTTTGTCAGACCGAGTGTTGACATGTGGCAAGACTGTCCGCGGGGCGCGTCTTGCTTGGGCTTCTCTCATGGAGGCCCTCAGTCAGACCCAGTGTTGACATGTGTCAAGACGCTCCTCGGGGCGTGTCTTGCTTGGGCCTCTCTCCTGGAGGCGCTCAGTCAGACCCAGTGTTGACATGTGGCAAGACGCTCCTCGGGGCGCGTCTTGCTTGGGCTTCTCTCCTGGAGGCCCTCAGTCAGACCCATTGTTGACATGTGGCAAGACGCTCCTCGGGGCACGTCTTGCTTGGGCCTCTCTCCTGGAGGCGCTCAAACAGACCGAGTAGTGACATTTGGCAAGACACTCCTCGGGGCGCGTCTTGCTTGGGCCTCTCTAATGGAGGCCGTCTGTCAGACCCAGTGTTGAGATGTGTCAAGACGCTCCTCGGGGCGCGTCTTGCTTTGGCCTCTCTCCTGGAGGCGCTCAGTCAGACCGAGTGCTGACATGTGGCAAGAAGCTCCTCGGGGCGCGTCTTGCTTGGGCTTCTCTCCTGGAGGCCCTCAGTAAGACCCATTGTTGACATGTGGCAAGACGCTCCTCGGGGCTCGTCTCGCTTGGGCCTCTCTCCAGAAGGCCCTCAATCAGACCCAGTGTTGACACGTGGCAAGACGCTCCTCGGGGCGCGTCTTGCTTGGGCCTCTCTCCTGGAGGCGCTCAGTCAGACTGAGTAGTGACATGTGGCCTGACGCTCCTCGGGGCGCGTGTTGCTTGGGCCTCTCTCCTGGAGGCGCTCAGTCAGACCAAGTGGTGACATGTGGCAAGACACTCCTCGGGGCGCGTCTTGCTTGGGCCTCTCTCCTGGAGGCGCTCAATCAGACCCAGTGGTGAAACGTGGCAAGACGCTCCTCGGGGCGCGTCTTGCTTGGGCCTCTCTCCTGGAGGCGCTCAGTCAGACCCAGTGGTGACACGTGGCAAGACGCTCCTCGGGGCGCGTCTTGCTTGGGCCTCTCTCCTGGAGGCGCTCAGTCAGACCCAGTGGTGACACGTGGCAAGACGCTCCTCGGGGCGCGTCTTGCTTGGGCCTCTCTCCTGGAGGCGCTCAGTCAGACCCAGTGTTGACATGTGGCAAGACACTCCTCGGGGCGCGTCTTGCTTGGGCCTCTCTAATGGAGGCCGTCTGTCAGACCCAGTGTTGAGATGTGTCAAGACGCTCCTCGGGGCGCGTCTTGCTTTGGCCTCTCTCCTGGAGGCGCTCAGTCAGACCCATTGTTGACATGTGGCAAGACGCTCCTCGGGGCGCGTCTTGCTTGGGCCTTTCTCCTGGAGGCGCTCAGTCAGACCGAGTGCTGACATATGGAAAGACGCTCCTCGGGGCGCGTCTTGCTTGGGCTTCTCTCCTGGAGGCGCTCAGAAAGACCCAGTGTTGACATGTGACAAGACGCTCCTCGGGGCGCGTCTTGCTTGGGCCTCTCTCCTGGAGGCGCTCAGTCAGACCCAGTGGTGACATGTGGCAAGACACTCCTCGGGGCGCGTCTTCCTTGGGCCTCTCTCCTGGAGGCCCTTTGTCAGACCGAGTGTTGACATGTGGCAAGACTGTCCGCGGGGCGCGTCTTGCTTGGGCTTCTCTCATGGAGGCCCTCAGTCAGACCCAGTGTTGACATGTGTCAAGACGCTCCTCGGGGCGTGTCTTGCTTGGGCCTCTCTCCTGGAGGCGCTCAGTCAGACCCAGTGTTGACATGTGGCAAGACGCTCCTCGGGGCGCGTCTTGCTTGGGCTTCTCTCCTGGAGGCCCTCAGTCAGACCCATTGTTGACATGTGGCAAGACGCTCCTCGGGGCACGTCTTGCTTGGGCCTCTCTCCTGGAGGCGCTCAAACAGACCGAGTAGTGACATTTGGCAAGACGCTCCTCGGGGCGCGTCTTGCTTGGGCCTCTCTCCAGAAGGCCCTCAATCAGACCCAGTGTTGACATGTGGCAAGACGCTCCTCGGGGCGCGTCTTGCTTGGGCCTCTCTCCTGGAGGTGCTCAGTCAGACTGAGTAGTGACATGTGGCCTGACGCTCCTCGGGGCGCGTCTTGCTTGGGCCTCTCTCCTGGAGGCGCTCAGTCAGACCCAGTGTTGACATGTGGCAAGACGCTCCTCGGGGCGCGTCTTGCTGGGGCCTCTCTCCTGGAGGCGCTCAGTCAGACCCAGTGCTGACATGTGGCAAGACGCTCCTCGGGGCGCGTCTTGCTTGGGCCTCTCTCCTGGAGGCGCTCAGTCAGACTGAGTGCTGACATGTAGCAAGAAGCTCCTCGGGGTGCGTCATGCTTGGGCTTCTCTCCTGGAGGCCCTCAGTCAGACCCATTGTTGACATGTGGCAAGACGCTCCTCCGGGCGCGTATTGCTTGGGCCTCTCTCCTGGATGCCCTCTGTCAGACGCAGTGTTGACATGTGGCAAGACTCTCCTCGGGGCCCGTCTTGCTTGGGCTTCTCTCATGGAGGCCCTCAGTCAGACCCAGTGTTGACATGTGACAAGACGCTCCTCGGGGCGTGTCTTGCTTGGGCCTCTCTCCTGGAGGCGCTCAGTCAGACCCAGTGTTGACATGTGGCAAGACGCTCCTCGGGGCGCTTCTTGCTTGGGCTTCTCTCCTGGAGGCCCTCAGTCAGACCCATTGTTGACATGTGGCAAGACGCTCCTCGGGGCACGTCTTGCTTGGGCCTCTCTCCTGGAGGCGCTCAGTCAGACCGAGTAGTGACATGTGGCAAGACGCTCCTCGGGGCGCGTCTTGCTGGGGCTTCTCTCATGGAGGCACTCAGTCATACCCAGTGTTGACATGTGGCAAGACGCTCCTCGGGGCGCGTGTTGCTTGGACCTCTCTCCTGGAGGCGCTCAGTCAGACCCAGTGCTGACATGTGGCAAGAAGCTCCTCGGGGCGCGTCTTGCTTGGGCTTCTCTCCTGGAGGCCCTCAGTAAGACCAATTGTTGACATGTGGCAAGACACTCCTCGGGGCGCGTCTTGCTTGGGCCTCTCTCCAGAAGGCCCTCAATCAGACCCAGTGTTGACAAGTGGCAAGACGCTCCTCGGGGCGCATCTTGCTTGGGCCTCTCTCCTGGAGGCGCTCAGTCAGACTGAGTAGTGACATGTGGCCTGACGCTCCTCGGGGCGCGTGTTGCTTGGGCCTCTCTCCTGGAGGCGCTCAGTCAGACCAAGTGGTGACATGTGGCAAGACACTCCTCGGGGCGCGTCTTGCTTGGGCCTCTCTCCTGGAGGCCCTCTGTCAGACCCAGTGTTGACATGTGTCAAGACGCTCCTCGGGGCGCGTCTTGTTAGGGCTTCTCTCCTGGAGGCCCTCAGTCAGACCCATTGTTGACATGTGGCAAGACGCTCCTCTGGGCGCGTCTTGCTTGGGCCTCTCTCCTGGAGGCGCTCAGTCAGACCGAGTGCTGACATATGGAAAGACGCTCCTCGGGGCGCGTCTTGCTTGGGCTTCTCTCCTGGAGGCGCTCAGAAAGACCCAGTGTTGACATGTGACAAGACGCTCCTCGGGGCGCGTCTTGCTTGGGCCTCTCTCCTGGAGTCGCTCAGTCAGACCCAGTGGTGACATGTGGCAAGACACTCCTCGGGGCGCGTCTTCCTTGGGTCTCTCTCCTGGAGGCCCTTTGTCAGACCGAGTGTTGACATGTGGCAAGACTGTCCGCGGGGCGCGTCTTGCTTGGGCTTCTCTCATGGAGGCCCTCAGTCAGACCCAGTGTTGACATGTGTCAAGACGCTCCTCGGGGCGTGTCTTGCTTGGGCCTCTCTCCTGGAGGCGCTCAGTCAGACCCAGTGTTGACATGTGGCAAGACGCTCCTCGGGGCGCGTCTTGCTTGGGCTTCTCTCCTGGAGGCCCTCAGTCAGACCCATTGTTGACATGTGGCAAGACGCTCCTCGGGGCACGTCTTGCTTGGGCCTCTCTCCTGGAGGCGCTCAAACAGACCGAGTAGTGACATTTGGCAAGACACTCCTCGGGGCGCGTCTTGCTTGGGCCTCTCTAATGGAGGCCGTCTGTCAGACCCAGTGTTGAGATGTGTCAAGACGCTCCTCGGGGCGCGTCTTGCTTTGGCCTCTCTCCTGGAGGCGCTCAGTCAGACCGAGTGCTGACATGTGGCAAGAAGCTCCTCGGGGCGCGTCTTGCTTGGGCTTCTCTCCTGGAGGCCCTCAGTAAGACCCATTGTTGACATGTGGCAAGACGCTCCTCGGGGCTCGTCTCGCTTGGGCCTCTCTCCAGAAGGCCCTCAATCAGACCCAGTGTTGACACGTGGCAAGACGCTCCTCGGGGCGCGTCTTGCTTGGGCCTCTCTCCTGGAGGCGCTCAGTCAGACTGAGTAGTGACATGTGGCCTGACGCTCCTCGGGGCGCGTGTTGCTTGGGCCTCTCTCCTGGAGGCGCTCAGTCAGACCAAGTGGTGACATGTGGCAAGACACTCCTCGGGGCGCGTCTTGCTTGGGCCTCTCTCCTGGAGGCGCTCAATCAGACCCAGTGGTGAAACGTGGCAAGACGCTCCTCGGGGCGCGTCTTGCTTGGGCCTCTCTCCTGGAGGCGCTCAGTCAGACCCAGTGGTGACACGTGGCAAGACGCTCCTCGGGGCGCGTCTTGCTTGGGCCTCTCTCCTGGAGGCGCTCAGTCAGACCCAGTGGTGACACGTGGCAAGACGCTCCTCGGGGCGCGTCTTGCTTGGGCCTCTCTCCTGGAGGCGCTCAGTCAGACCCAGTGTTGACATGTGGCAAGACACTCCTCGGGGCGCGTCTTGCTTGGGCCTCTCTAATGGAGGCCGTCTGTCAGACCCAGTGTTGAGATGTGTCAAGACGCTCCTCGGGGCGCGTCTTGCTTTGGCCTCTCTCCTGGAGGCGCTCAGTCAGACCCATTGTTGACATGTGGCAAGACGCTCCTCGGGGCGCGTCTTGCTTGGGCCTCTCTCCTGGAGGCGCTCAGTCAGACCGAGTGCTGACATATGGAAAGACGCTCCTCGGGGCGCGTCTTGCTTGGGCTTCTCTCCTGGAGGCGCTCAGAAAGACCCAGTGTTGACATGTGACAAGACGCTCCTCGGGGCGCGTCTTGCTTGGGCCTCTCTCCTGGAGGCGCTCAGTCAGACCCAGTGGTGACATGTGGCAAGACACTCCTCGGGGCGCGTCTTCCTTGGGCCTCTCTCCTGGAGGCCCTTTGTCAGACCGAGTGTTGACATGTGGCAAGACTGTCCGCGGGGCGCGTCTTGCTTGGGCTTCTCTCATGGAGGCCCTCAGTCAGACCCAGTGTTGACATGTGTCAAGACGCTCCTCGGGGCGTGTCTTGCTTGGGCCTCTCTCCTGGAGGCGCTCAGTCAGACCCAGTGTTGACATGTGGCAAGACGCTCCTCGGGGCGCGTCTTGCTTGGGCTTCTCTCCTGGAGGCCCTCAGTCAGACCCATTGTTGACATGTGGCAAGACGCTCCTCGGGGCACGTCTTGCTTGGGCCTCTCTCCTGGAGGCGCTCAAACAGACCGAGTAGTGACATTTGGCAAGACGCTCCTCGGGGCGCGTCTTGCTTGGGCCTCTCTCCAGAAGGCCCTCAATCAGACCCAGTGTTGACATGTGGCAAGACGCTCCTCGGGGCGCGTCTTGCTTGGGCCTCTCTCCTGGAGGTGCTCAGTCAGACTGAGTAGTGACATGTGGCCTGACGCTCCTCGGGGCGCGTCTTGCTTGGGCCTCTCTCCTGGAGGCGCTCAGTCAGACCCAGTGTTGACATGTGGCAAGACGCTCCTCGGGGCGCGTCTTGCTTGGGCTTCTCTCCTGGAGGCCCTCAGTCAGACCGAGTGCTGACATGTGGCAAGAAGCTCCTCGGGGCGCGTCTTGCTTGGGCTTCTCTCCTGGAGGCCCTCAGTCAGACCCATAGTTGACATGTGGCAAGACGCTCCTCGGGGCACGTCTTGCTTGGGCCTCTCTCCTGGAGGCGGTCAGTCAGACCGAGTAGTGGCATGTGGCAAGACGCTCCTCGGGGCGCGTCTTGCTTGGACCTCTCTCCTGGAGGCGCTCAGTTAGACCGAGTAGTGACATGTCGCAAGACGCTCCTCGGGGCGCGTCTTGCTTGGGCCTCTCTCCTGGAGGCGCTCAGTCAGACCGAGTGCTGACATAAGGCCAAACGCTCCTCGGGGCGCGTCTTGCTGGGGCCTCTCTCCTGGAGGCGCTCAATCAGACCCAGTGGTGAAACGTGGCAAAGACGCTCCTCGGGGCGCGTCTTGCTTGGGCCTCTCTCCTGGAGGCGCTCAGTCAGACCCAGTGGTGACACGTGGCAAGACGCTCCTCGGGGCGCGTCTTGCTTGGGCCTCTCTCCTGGAGGCGCTCAGTCAGACCCAGTGTTGACATGTGGCAAGACACTCCTCGGGGCGCGTCTTGCTTGGGCCTCTCTAATGGAGGCCGTCTGTCAGACCCAGTGTTGAGATGTGTCAAGACGCTCCTCGGGGCGCGTCTTGCTTTGGCCTCTCTCCTGGAGGCGCTCAGTCAGACCGAGTGCTGACATGTGGCAAGAAGCTCCTCGGGGCGCGTCTTGCTTGGGCTTCTCTCCTGGAGGCACTCAGTAAGACCCATTGTTGACATGTGGCAAGACGCTCCTCGGGGCTCGTCTCGCTTGGGCCTCTCTCCAGAAGGCCCTCAATCAGACCCAGTGTTGACACGTGGCAAGACGCTCCTCGGGGCGCGTCTTGCTTGGGCCTCTCTCCTGGAGGCGCTCAGTCAGACTGAGTAGTGACATGTGGCCTGACGCTCCTCGGGGCGCGTGTTGCTTGGGCCTCTCTCCTGGAGGCGCTCAGTCAGACCAAGTGGTGACATGTGGCAAGACACTCCTCGGGGCGCGTCTTGCTTGGGCCTCTCTCCTGGAGGCCCTCTGTCAGACCCAGTGTTGACATGTGTCAAGACGCTTCTCGGGGCGCGTCTTGCTTGGGCTTCTCTCCTTGAGGCCCTCAGTCAGACCCATTGTTGACATGTGGCAAGATGCTCCTCGGGGCGCGTCTTGCTTTGGCCTCTCTCCTGGAGGCGCTCAGTCAGACCCAGTGGTGACACGTGGCAAGACGCTCCTCGGGGCGCGTCTTGCTTGGGCCTCTCTCCTTGAGGCGCTCAGTCAGACCCAGTGTTGACATGTGGCAAGACACTCCTCGGGGCGCGTCTTGCTTGGGCCTCTCTAATGGAGGCCGTCTGTCAGACCCAGTGTTGAGATGTGTCAAGACGCTCCTCGGGGCGCGTCTTGCTTTGGCCTCTCTCCTGGAGGCGCTCAGTCAGACCAAGTGCTGACATGTGGCAAGAAGCTCCTCGGGGCGCGTCTTGCTTGGGCTTCTCTCCTGGAGGCCCTCAGTAAGACCCATTGTTGACATGTGGCAAGACGCTCCTCGGGGCTCGTCTCGCTTGGGCCTCTCTCCAGAAGGCCCTCAATCAGACCCAGTGTTGACACGTGGCAAGACGCTCCTCTGGGCGCGTCTTGCTTGGGCCTCTCTCCTGGAGGCGCTCAGTCAGACTGAGTAGTGACATGTGGCCTGACGCTCCTCGGGGCGCGTGTTGCTTGGGCCTCTCTCCTGGAGGCGCTCAGTCAGACCAAGTGGTGACATGTGGCAAGACACTCCTCGGGGCGCGTCTTGCTTGGGCCTCTCTCCTGGAGGCCCTCTGTCAGACCCAGTGTTGACATGTGTCAAGACGCTTCTCGGGGCGCGTCTTGCTTGGGCTTCTCTCCTTGAGGCCCTCAGTCAGACCCATTGTTGACATGTGGCAAGACGCTCCTCGGGGCGCGTCTTGCTTTGGCCTCTCTCCTGGAGGCGCTCAGTCAGACCGAGTGCTGACATGTGGCAAGACACTCCTCGGGGCGCGTCTTGCTTGGGCCTCTCTTCTGGAGGCCCTCTGTCAGACCGAGTGTTGACATGTGGCAAGACTCTCCTCGGGGCGAGTCTTGCTTGGGCTTCTCTCATGGAGGCCCTCAGTCAGACCCAGTGTTGACATGTGTCAAGACGCTCCTCGGGGCGTGTCTTGCTTGGGCCTCTCTCCTGGAGGCGCTCAGTCAGACCCAGTGTCTACATGTGGCAAGACGCTCCTCGGGGCGCGTCTTGCTTGGGCCTCTCTCCTGGAGGCGCTCAGTCAGACTGAGTAGTGACATGTGGCCTGACGCTCCTCGGGGCGCGTGTTGCTTGGGCCTCTCTCCTGGAGGCGCTCAGTCAGACCAAGTGGTGACATGTGGCAAGACACTCCTCGGGGCGCGTCTTGCTTGGGCCTCTCTCCTGGAGGCCCTCTGTCAGACCCAGTGTTGACATGTGTCAAGACGCTTCTCGGGGCGCGTCTTGCTTGGGCTTCTCTCCTTGAGGCCCTCAGTCAGACCCATTGTTGACATGTGGCAAGACGCTCCTCGGGGCGCGTCTTGCTTTGGCCTCTCTCCTGGACGCGCTCAGTCAGACCGAGTGCTGACATGTGGCAAGACACTCCTCGGGGCGCGTCTTGCTTGGGCCTCTCTCCTGGAGGCCCTCTGTCAGACCGAGTGTTAACATGTGGCAAGACTCTCCTCGGGGCGCGTCTTGCTTGGGCTTCTCTCATGGAGGCCCTCAGTCAGACCCAGTGTTGACATGTGTCAAGACGCTCCTCGGGGCGTGTCTTGCTTGGGCCTCTCTCCTGGAGGCGCTCAGTCAGACCCAGTGTCTACATGTGGCAAGACGCTCCTCGGGGCGTGTCTTGCTTGGGCCTCTCTCCTGGAGGCCCTCAGTCAGACCCATTGTTGACATGTGGCAAGACGCTCATGGGGCACGTCTTGCTTGGGCCTCTCTCCTGGAGGCCCTCAAACAGACCGAGTAGTGACATGTGGCAAGACGCTCCTCGGGGTGCGTCTTGCTGGGGCTACTCTCATGGAGGCACTCAGTCAGACCCAGTGTTGACATGTGGCAAGACGCTCCTCGGGGCGCTTCTTGCTTGGGCCTCTCTCCTGGAGGCGCTCAGTCAGAACCAGAGGTGACATGTGGCAAGACGCTCCTCGGGGCGCGTCTTGCTTGGGCCTCTCTCCTGGAGGCCCTCTGTCAGACCCAGTGTTGACATGTGGCAAGACGCTCCTCCTTGGCGCATCTTGCTTGGGCCTCTCTCCTGGAGGCCCTCAGTCAGACCCATTGTTGACATGTGGCAAGACGCTCCTCGGGGCACGTCTAGCTTGGGCCTCTCTCCTGGAGGCGCTCAGTCAGACCGAGTGCTGACATAAGGCAAGACGCTCCTCGGGGCGCGTCTTGCTGGGGCCTCTCTCCTGGAGGCGCTCAGTCAGACCCAGTGCTGACATGTGGCAAGACGCTCCTCGGGGCGCGTCTTGCTTGGGCCTCTCTCCTGGAGGCGCTCAGTCGGACTGAGTAGTGACATGTGGCCTGACGCTCCTCGGGGCGCGGCTTGCTTGGGCCTCTCTCCTGGAGGCGCTCAGTCAGACCCAGTGTTGACATGTGGCAAGACACTCCTCGGGGCGCGTCTTGCTTGGGCCTCTCTCCTGGAGGCGCTCTGTCAGACCCAGTGTTGACATGTGTCAAGACGCTCCTCGGGGCGCAGTCTTGCTTGGGCTTCTCTCCTGGAGGCCCTCAGTCAGACCCATTGTTGACATGTGGCAAGACGCTCCTCGGGGCGCGTCTTGCTTGGGCCTCTCTCCTGGAGGCGCTCAGTCAGACCGAGTGCTGACAAGTGGCAAGACGCTCCTCGGGCCGCGTGTTGCTTGGGCTTCTCTCCTGGATGTCCTCAGTCAGACCCATTGTTGACATGTGGCAAGACGCTCCTCGGGGCGCGTCGTGCTTGGGCCTCTCTCCTGGAGGCGTTCAGTCAGACCGAGTGCTGACATGTGGCAAGACGCTCCTCGGGGCGCGTCTTGCTTGGGCTTCTCTCCTGGAGGCGCTCAGAAAGACCCAGTGTTGACATGTGACAAGACGCTCCTCGGGGCGCGTCTTGCTTGGGCCTCTCTCCTGGAGGCGCTCAGTCAGAACCAGAGGTGACATGTGGCAAGACGCTCCTCGGGGCGCGTCTTGCTTGGGCCTCTCTCCTGGAGGCCCTCTGTCAGACCCAGTGTTGACATGTGGCAAGACGCTCTTCTGGGCGCATCTTGCTTGGGCCTCTCTCCTGGAGGCCCTCAGTCAGACCCAGTGTTGACATGTGGCAAGACGCTCCTCGGGGCGCGTCTTGCTTGGGCCTCTCTCCTGGAGGCGCTCAGTCAGACCGAGTGCTGACATAAGGCAAGATGCTCCTCGGGGCGCGTCTTGCTGGGGCCTCTCTCCTGGAGGCGCTCAGTCAGACCCAGTGCTGACATGTGGCAAGACTCTCCTCGGGGCGCGTCTTGCTTGGGCCTCTCTCCTGGAGGCGCTCAGTCAGACTGAGTAGTGACATGTGGCCTGACGCTCCTCGGGGCGAGTCTTGCTTGGGCCTCTCTCCTGGAGGCCCTCTGTCAGACCCAGTGTGGACATGTGTCAAGACACTCCTCGGGGGGCAGTCTTGCTTGGGCTTCTCTCCTGGAGGCCTTCAGTCAGACCCATTGTTGACATGTGGCAAGACGCTCCTCGGGGCGCGTCTTGCTTGGGCTTCTCTCCTGGAGGCGCTCAGACAGACCCAGTGTTGACATGTGACAAGACGCTCCTTGGGGCGCGTCTTGCTTGGGCCTCTCTCCTGGAGGCGCTCAGTCAGAACCAGAGGTGACATGTGGCAAGACGCTCCTCCGGGCGCATCTTGCTTGGGCCTCTCTCCTGGAGGCCCTCAGTCAGACCCATTGTTGACATGTGGCAAGACGCTCCTCGGGGCGCGTCTTGCTTGGGCCTCTCTCCTGGAGGCGCTCAGTCAGACCCAGTGTTGACATGTGGCAAGACGCTCCTCTGGGCGCGTCTTGCTTGGGCTTCTCTCCTGGAGGCCCTCAGTCAGACCCATTGTTGACATGTGGCAAGACGCTCCTCAGGGCACGTCTTGCTTGGGCCTCTCTCCTGGAGGCGCTCAGTCAGACCGAGTAGTGACATGTGGCAAGACGCTCCTCGGGGCGCGTCTTGCTTGGACCTCCCTCCTGGAGGCGCTCAGTCAGACCGAGTAGTGACATGAGGCAAGACGCTCCTCAGGGCGCATCTTGCTTGGACCTCTCTCCTGGAGGCGCTCAGTTAGACCGAGTAGTGACATGTGGCAAGACGCTCCTCGGGGCGCGTCTTGCTGGGGCCTCTCTCCTGGAGGTGCTCAATCAGACCCAGTGGTGACAAGTGGCAAGACGCTCCTCGGGGCGCGTCTTGCTTGGGCCTCTCTCCTGGAGGCCCTCTGTCAGACCCAGTGTTGACATGTGGCAAGACGCTCCTCCGGGCGCATCTTGCTTGGGCCTCTCTCCTGGAGGCCCTCAGTCAGACCCATTGTTGACATGTGGCAAGACGCTCCTCGGGGCGCGTCTTGCTTGGGCCTCTCTCCTGGAGGCGCTCAGTCAGACCGAGTGCTGACATAAGGCAAGATGCTCCTCGGGGCGCATCTTGCTGGGGCCTCTCTCCTGGAGGCGCTCAGTCAGACCCAGTGCTGACATGTGGCAAGACTCTCCTCGGGGCGCGTCTTGCTTGGGCCTCTCTCCTGGAGGCGCTCAGTCAGACTGAGTAGTGACATGTGGCCTGACGCTCCTCGGGGCGCGTCTTGCTTGGGCCTCTCTCCTGGAGGCCCTCTGTCAGACCCAGTGTGGACATGTGTCAAGACGCTCCTCGGGGCGCAGTCTTGCTTGGGCTTCTCTCCTGGAGGCCTTCAGTCAGACCCATTGTTGACATGTGGCAAGACGCTCCTCGGGGCGCGTCTTGCTTGGGCTTCTTTCCTGGAGGCGCTCAGACAGACCCAGTGTTGACATGTGACAAGACGCTCCTTGGGACGCGTCTTGCTTGGGCCTCTCTCCTGGAGGCGCTCAGTCAGAACCAGAGGTGACATGTGGCAAGACGCTCCTCCGGGCGCATCTTGCTTGGGCCTCTCTCCTGGAGGCCCTCAGTCAGACCCATTGTTGACATGTGGCAAGACGCTCCTCGGGGCGCGTCTTGCTTGGGCCTCTCTCCTGGAGGCGCTCAGTCAGACCCAGTGTTGACATGTGGCAAGACGCTCCTCGGGGCGCGTCTTGCTTGGGCCTCTCTCCTGGAGGCGCTCAGTCAGACCCAGTGGTGACACGTGGAAAGACACTCCTCGGGGCGCGTGTTGCTTGGGCCTCTCTCCTGGAGGCGCTCAGTCAGACCCAGTGTTGACACGTGGCAAGAAGCTCCTCGGGGCGCGTCTTGCTTGAGCCTCTCTCCTGGAGGCGCTCAGTCAGACCCAGTGTTGGCATGTGGCAAGACACTCCTCGGGGCGCGTCTTGGTTGGGCCTCTCTCCTGGAGGCGCTAATTCAGACCCAGTGGTGACATTTGGCAAGACGCTCCTCGGGGCGAGTATTGCTTGGGCCTCTCTCCTGAATGCCCTCTGTCAGACCGAGTGTTGACATGTGGCAAGACGCTCCTCTGGGCGCGTCTTGCTTGGGCTTCTCTCCTGGAGGCCCTCAGTCAGACCCATTGTTGACATGTGGCAAGACGCTCCTCGGGGCACGTCTTGCTTGGGCCTCTCTCCTGGAGGCGCTCAGTCAGACCGAGTAGTGACATGTGGCAAGACGCTCCTCGGGGCGCGTCTTGCTTGGACCTCCCTCCTGGAGGCGCTCAGTCAGACCGAGTAGTGACATGTGGCAAGACGCTCCTCGGGGCGCATCTTGCTTGGACCTCTCTCCTGGAGGCGCTCAGTTAGACCGAGTAGTGACATGTGGCAAGACGCTCCTCGGGGCGCGTCATGCTTGGGCCTCTCTCCTGGAGGCCCTCTGTCAGACCCAGTGTTGACATGTGGCAAGACGCTCCTCTGGGCGCATCTTGCTTGGGCCTCTCTCCTGGAGGCCCTCAGTCAGACCCATTGTTGACATGTGGCAAGACGCTCCTCGGGGCGCGTCTTGCTTGGGCCTCTCTCCTGGAGGCGCTCAGTCAGACCGAGTGCTGACATAAGGCAAGATGCTCCTCGGGGCGCGTCTTGCTGGGGCCTCTCTCCTGGAGGCGCTCAGTCAGACCCAGTGCTGACATGTGGCAAGACTCTCCTCGGGGCGCGTCTTGCTTGGGCCTCTCTCCTGGAGGCGCTCAGTCAGACTGAGTAGAGACATGTGGCCTGACGCTCCTCGGGGCGCGTCTTGCTTGGGCCTCTCTCCTGGAGGCCCTCAGTCAGACCCAGTGTGGACATGTGTCAAGACGCTCCTCGGGGCGCAGTCTTGCTTGGGCTTCTCTCCTGGAGGCCTTCAGTCAGACCCATTGTTGACATGTGGCAAGACGCTCCTCGGGGCGCGTCTTGCTTGGGCTTCTCTCCTGGAGGCGCTCAGACAGACCCAGTGTTGACATGTGATAAGACGCTCCTTGGGGCGCGTCTTGCTTGGGCCTCTCTCCTGGAGGCGCTCAGTCAGAACCAGAGGTGACATGTGGCAAGACGCTCCTCCGGGCGAATCTTGCTTGGGCCTCTCTCCTGGAGGCCCTCAGTCAGACCCATTGTTGATATGTGGCAAGACGCTCCTCGGGGCGCGTCTTGCTTGGGCCTCTCTCCTGGAGGCGCTCAGTCAGACCCAGTGTTGACACGTGGCAAGACGCTCCTCGGGGCGCGTCTTGCTTGGGCCTCTCTCCTGGAGGCGCTCAGTCAGACCCAGTGGTGACACGTGGAAAGACGCTCCTCGGGGCGCGTGTTGCTTGGGCCTCTCTCCTGGAGGCGCTCAGTCAGACCCAGTGTTGACACGTGGCAAGACGCTCCTCGGGGCGCGTCTTGCTTGGGCCTCTCTCCTGGAGGCGCTCAGTCAGACCCAGTGTTGGCATGTGGCAAGACACTCCTCGGGGCGCGTCTTGAATGGGCCTCTCTCCTGGAGGCGCTCATTCAGACCCAGTGGTGACATTTGGCAAGACGCTCCTCGGGGCGGGTATTGCTTGGGCCTCTCTCCTGAATGCCCTCTGTCAGACCGAGTGTTGACATGTGGCAAGACTGTCCTCAGTGCGCGTCTTGCTTGGGCTTCTCTCATGGAGGCCCTCAGTCCGACCCAGTGTTGACATGTGTCAAGACGCTCCTCGGGGCGTGTCTTGCTTGGGCCTCTCTCCTGGAGGCGCTCAGTCAGACCCAGTGTTGACATGTGGCAAGGCGCTCCTCTGGGCGCGTCTTGCTTGGGCTTCTCTCCTGGAGGCCCTCAGTCAGACCCATTGTTGACATGTGGCAAGACGCTCCTCGGGGCACGTCTTGCTGGGGCCTCTCTCCTGGAGGTGCTCAATCAGACCCAGTGGTGACAAGTGGCAAGACGCTCCTCGGGGCGCGTCTTGCTCGGGCCTCTCTCCTGGAGGCCCTCTGTCAGACCCAGTGTTGACATGTGGCAAGACGCTCCTCCGGGCGCATCTTGCTTGGGCCTCTCTCCTGGAGGCCCTCAGTCAGACCCATTGTTGACATGTGGCAAGACGCTCCTCGGGGCGCGTCTTGCTTGGGCCTCTCTCCTGGAGGCGCTCAGTCAGACCGAGTGCTGACATAAGGCAAGATGCTCCTCGGGGCGCATCTTGCTGGGGCCTCTCTCCTGGAGGCGCTCAGTCAGACCCAGTGCTGACATGTGGCAAGACTCTCCTCGGGGCGCGTCTTGCTTGGGCCTCTCTCCTGGAGGCGCTCAGTCAGACTGAGTAGTGACATGTGGCCTGACGCTCCTCGGGGAGCGTCTTGCTTGGGCCTCTCTCCTGGAGGCCCTCTGTCAGACCCAGTGTGGACATGTGTCAAGACGCTCCTCGGGGCGCAGTCTTGCTTGGGCTTCTCTCCTGGAGGCCTTCAGTCAGACCCATTGTTGACATGTGGCAAGACGCTCCTCGGGGCGCGTCTTGCTTGGGCTTCTCTCCTGGAGGCGCTCAGACAGACCCAGTGTTGACATGTGACAAGACGCTCCTTGGGACGCGTCTTGCTTGGGCCTCTCTCCTGGAGGCGCTCAGTCAGAACCAGAGGTGACATGTGGCAAGACGCTCCTCCGGGCGCATCTTGCTTGGGCCTCTCTCCTGGAGGCCCTCAGTCAGACCCATTGTTGACATGTGGCAAGACGCTCCTCGGGGCGCGTCTTGCTTGGGCCTCTCTCCTGGAGGCGCTCAGTCAGACCCAGTGTTGACATGTGGCAAGACGCTCCTCGGGGCGTGTCTTGCTTGGGCCTCTCTCCTGGAGGCGCTCAGTCAGACCCAGTGGTGACACGTGGAAAGACACTCCTCGGGGCGCGTGTTGCTTGGGCCTCTCTCCTGGAGGCGCTCAGTCAGACCCAGTGTTGACACGTGGCAAGAAGCTCCTCGGGGCGCGTCTTGCTTGAGCCTCTCTCCTGGAGGCGCTCAGTCAGACCCAGTGTTGGCATGTGGCAAGACACTCCTCGGGGCGCGTCTTGGTTGGGCCTCTCTCCTGGAGGCGCTAATTCAGACCCAGTGGTGACATTTGGCAAGACGCTCCTCGGGGCGAGTATTGCTTGGGCCTCTCTCCTGAATGCCCTCTGTCAGACCGAGTGTTGACATGTGGCAAGACGCTCCTCTGGGCGCGTCTTGCTTGGGCTTCTCTCCTGGAGGCCCTCAGTCAGACCCATTGTTGACATGTGGCAAGACGCTCCTCGGGGCACGTCTTGCTTGGGCCTCTCTCCTGGAGGCGCTCAGTCAGACCGAGTAGTGACATGTGGCAAGACGCTCCTCGGGGCGCGTCTTGCTTGGACCTCCCTCCTGGAGGCGCTCAGTCAGACCGAGTAGTGACATGTGGCAAGACGCTCCTCGGGGCGCATCTTGCTTGGACCTCTCTCCTGGAGGCGCTCAGTTAGACCGAGTAGTGACATGTGGCAAGACGCTCCTCGGGGCGCGTCATGCTTGGGCCTCTCTCCTGGAGGCCCTCTGTCAGACCCAGTGTTGACATGTGGCAACACGCTCCTCTGGGCGCATCTTGCTTGGGCCTCTCTCCTGGAGGCCCTCAGTCAGACCCATTGTTGACATGTGGCAAGACGCTCCTCGGGGCGCGTCTTGCTTGGGCCTCTCTCCTGGAGGCGCTCAGTCAGACCGAGTGCTGACATAAGGCAAGATGCTCCTCGGGGCGCGTCTTGCTGGGGCCTCTCTCCTGGAGGCGCTCAGTCAGACCCAGTGCTGACATGTGGCAAGACTCTCCTCGGGGCGCGTCTTGCTTGGGCCTCTCTCCTGGAGGCGCTCAGTCAGACTGAGTAGAGACATGTGGCCTGACGCTCCTCGGGGCGCGTCTTGCTTGGGCCTCTCTCCTGGAGGCCCTCTGTCAGACCCAGTGTGGACATGTGTCAAGACGCTCCTCGGGGCGCAGTCTTGCTTGGGCTTCTCTCCTGGAGGCCTTCAGTCAGACCCAGTGTTGACATGTGGCAAGACGCTCCTCGGGGCGCGTCTTGCTTGGGCTTCTCTCCTGGAGGCGCTCAGACAGACCCAGTGTTGACATGTGACAAGACGCTCCTTGGGGCGCGTCTTGCTTGGGCCTCTCTCCTGGAGGCGCTCAGTCAGAACCAGAGGTGACATGTGGCAAGACGCTCCTCCGGGCGAATCTTGCTTGGGCCTCTCTCCTGGAGGCGCTCAGTCAGACCCAGTGTTGACACGTGGCAAGACGCTCCTCGGGGCGCGTCTTGCTTGGGCCCCTCTCCTGGAGGCGCTCAGTCAGACCCAGTGTTGGCATGTGGCAAGACACTCCTCGGGGCGCGTCTTGGTTGGGCCTCTCTCCTGGAGGCGCTCATTCAGACCCAGTGGTGACATTTGGCAAGACGCTCCTCGGGGCGAGTATTGCTTGGGCCTCTCTCCTGGAGGCGCTCAGTCAGACTGAGTAGTGACATGTCGCCTGACGCTCCTCGGGGCGCGTCTTGCTTGGGCCTCTCTCCTGGAGGCCCTCAGTCAGACCCAGTGTGGACATGTGTCAAGACGCTCCTCGGGGCGCAGTCTTGCTTGGGCTTCTCTCCTGGAGGCCTTCAGTCAGACCCATTGTTGACATGTGGCAAGACGCTCCTCGGGGCGCGTCTTGCTTGGGCTTCTCTCCTGGAGGCGCTCAGACAGACCCAGTGTTGACATGTGATAAGACGCTCCTTGGGGCGCGTCTTGCTTGGGCCTCTCTCCTGGAGGCGCTCAGTCAGAACCAGAGGTGACATGTGGCAAGACGCTCCTCCGGGCGAATCTTGCTTGGGCCTCTCTCCTGGAGGCCCTCAGTCAGACCCATTGTTGATATGTGGCAAGACGCTCCTCGGGGCGCGTCTTGCTTGGGCCTCTCTCCTGGAGGCGCTCAGTCAGACCCAGTGTTGACACGTGGCAAGACGCTCCTCGGGGCGCGTCTTGCTTGGGCCTCTCTCCTGGAGGCGCTTAGTCAGACCCAGTGGTGACACGTGGAAAGACGCTCCTCGGGGCGCGTGTTGCTTGGGCCTCTCTCCTGGAGGCGCTCAGTCAGACCCAGTGTTGACACGTGGCAAGACGCTCCTCGGGGCGCGTCTTGCTTGGGCCTCTCTCCTGGAGGCGCTCAGTCAGACCCAGTGTTGGCATGTGGCAAGACACTCCTCGGGGCGCGTCTTGAATGGGCCTCTCTCCTGGAGGCGCTCATTCAGACCCAGTGGTGACATTTGGCAAGACGCTCCTCGGGGCGGGTATTGCTTGGGCCTCTCTCCTGAATGCCCTCTGTCAGACCGAGTGTTGACATGTGGCAAGACTGTCCTCAGTGCGCGTGTTGCTTGGGCTTCTCTCATGGAGGCCCTCAGTCCGACCCAGTGTTGACATGTGTCAAGACGCTCCTCGGGGCGTGTCTTGCTTGGGCCTCTCTCCTGGAGGCGCTCAGTCAGACCCAGTGTTGACATGTGGCAAGGCGCTCCTCTGGGCGCGTCTTGCTTGGGCTTCTCTCCTGGAGGCCCTCAGTCAGACCCATTGTTGACATGTGGCAAGACGCTCCTCGGGGCACGTCTTGCTTGGGCCTCTCTCCTGGAGGCGCTCAGTCAGACCGAGTAGTGACATGTGGCAAGACGCTCCTCGGGGCGCGTCTTGCTTGGACCTCCCTCCTGGAGGCGCTCAGTCAGACTGAGTAGTGACATGTGGCAAGACGCTCCTCGGGGCGCTTCTTGCTTGGACCTCTCTCCTGGAGGCGCTCAGTTAGACCGAGTAGTGACATGTGGCAAGACGCTCCTCGGGGCGCGTCTTGCTGGGGCCTCTCTCCTGGAGGTGCTCAATCAGACCCAGTGGTGACACGTGGCAAGACGCTCCTCGGGGCGCGTCTTGCTTGGGCCTCTCTCCTGGAGGAGCTCAGTCAGACCCAGTGGTGACACGTGGCAAGACGCTCCTCGAGGCGCATCTTGCTTGGGCCTCTCTCCTGGAGGCGCTAAGTCAGACCCAGTGTTGACACGTGGCAAGACGCTCCTCGGGGCGCGTCTTGCTTGGGCCACTCTCCTGGAGGCGCTCAGTCAGACAAAGTGTTGACATGTGGAAAGACACTCCTCGGGGCGCGTCTTACTTGGGCCTCTCTCATGGAGGCCCTCTGTCAGACCCAGTGTTGACATGTGTCAAGACGCTCCTCGGGGCGCGTCTTGCTTTGGCCTCTCTCCTGGAGGCGCTCAGTCAGACCGAGTGCTGACATGTAGCAAGAAGCTCCTCGGGGTGCGTCATGCTTGGGCTTCTCTCCTGGAGGCCCTCAGTCAGACCCATTGTTGACATTTGGCAAGACGCTCCTCGGGGCGCGTATTGCTTGGGCCTCTCTCCTGGATGCCCTCTGTCAGACCCAGTGTTGACATGTGGCAAGACTCTCCTCGGGGCCTGTCTTGCTTGGGCTTCTCTCATGGAGGCCCTCAGTCAGACCCAGTGTTGACATGTGTCAAGACGCTCCTCGGGGCGTGTCTTGCTTGGGCCTCTCTCCTGGAGGAGCTCAGTCAGACCCAGTGGTGACACGTGGCAAGACGCTCCTCGAGGCGCATCTTGCTTGGGCCTCTCTCCTGGAGGCGCTAAGTCAGACCCAGTGTTGACACGTGGCAAGACGCTCCTCGGGGCGCGTCTTGCTTGGGCCACTCTCCTGGAGGCGCTCAGTCAGACACAGTGTTGACATGTGGAAAGACACTCCTCCTGGCGCGTCTTGCTTGGGCCTTTCTCATGGAGGCCCTCTGTCAGACCCAGTGTTGACATGTGTCAAGACGCTCCTCGGGGCGCGTCTTGCTTTGGCCTCTCTCCTGGAGGCGCTCAGTCAGACCCAGTGTTGACATGTGGCAAGACGCTCCTCGGGGCGCTTCTTGCTTGGGCTTCTCTCCTGGAGGCCCTCAGTCAGACCCATTGTTGACATGTGGCAAGACGCTCCTCGGGGCACGTCTTGCTTGGGCCTCTCTAATGGAGGCCGTCTGTCAGACCCAGTGTTGAGATGTGTCAAGACGCTCCTCGGGGCGCGTCTTGCTTTGGCCTCTCTCCTGGAGGCGCTCAGTCAGACCGAGTGCTGACATGTGGCAAGAAGCTCCTCGGGGCGCGTCTTGCTTGGGCTTCTCTCCTGGAGGCCCTCAGTAAGACCCATTGTTGACATGTGGCAAGACGCTCCTCGGGGCTCGTCTTGCTTGGGCCTCTCTCCAGAAGGCCCTCAATCAGACCCAGTGTTGACACGTGGCAAGACGCTCCTCGGGGCGCGTCTTGCTTGGGCCTCTCTCCTGGAGGCCCTCTGTCAGACCCAGTGTTGACATGTGTCAAGACGCTTCTCGGGGCGCGTCTTGCTTGGGCTTCTCTCCTGGAGGCCCTCAGTCAGACCGAGTGCTGACATAAGGCAAGATGCTCCTCGGGGCGCGTCTTGCTGGGGCCTCTCTCCTGGAGGCGCTCAGTCAGACCCAGTGCTGACATGTGGCAAGACTCTCCTCGGGGCGCGTCTTGCTTGGGCCTCTCTCCTGGAGGCGCTCAGTCAGACTGAGTAGTGACATGTGGCCTGACGCTCCTCGGGGCGCGTCTTGCTTGGGCCTCTCTCCTGGAGGCCCTCTGTCAGACCCAGTGTGGACATGTGTCAAGACACTCCTCGGGGGGCAGTCTTGCTTGGGCTTCTCTCCTGGAGGCCTTCAGTCAGACCCATTGTTGACATGTGGCAAGACGCTCCTCGGGGCGCGTCTTGCTTGGGCTTCTCTCCTGGAGGCGCTCAGACTGACCCAGTGTTGACATGTGACAAGACGCTCCTTGGGGCGCGTCTTGCTTGGGCCTCTCTCCTGGAGGCGCTCAGTCAGAACCAGAGGTGACATGTGGCAAGACGCTCCTCCGTGCGCATCTTGCTTGGGCCTCTCTCCTGGAGGCCCTCAGTCAGACCCATTGTTGACATGTGGCAAGACGCTCCTCGGGGCGCGTCTTGCTTGGGCCTCTCTCCTGGAGGCGCTCAGTCAGACCCAGTGGTGACACGTGCAAAGACGCTCCTCGGGGCGCGTGTTGCTTGGGCCTCTCTCCTGGAGGCGCTCAGTCAGACCCAGTGTTGACACGTGGCAAGACGCTCCTCGGGGCGCGTCTTGCTTGGGCCTCTCGCCTGGAGGTGCTCAGTCAGACCCAGTGTTGACATGTGGCAAGACGCTCCTCTGAACGCGTCTTGCTTGGGCTTCTCTCCTGGAGGCCCTCAGTCAGACCCATTGTTGACATGTGGCAAGACGCTCCTCGGGGCACGTCTTGCTTTGTCCTCTCTCCTGGAGGCGCTCAGTCAGACCGAGTAGTGACATGTGGCAAGACTCTCCTCGGGGCGCGTCTTGCTTGGGCCTCTCTCCTGGAGGCGCTCAGTCAGACTGAGTAGTGACATGTGGCCTGACGCTCCTCGGGGCGCGTCTTGCTTGGGCCTCTCTCCTGGAGGCCCTCTGTCAGACCCAGTGTGGACATGTGTCAAGACGCTCCTCGGGGCGCAGTCTTGCTTGGGCTTCTCTCCTGGAGGCCTTCAGTCAGACCCATTGTTGACATGTGGCAAGACGCTCCTCGGGGCGCATCTTGCTTGGGTTTCTCTCCTGGAGGCGCTCAGACAGACCCAGTGTTGACATGTTACAAGACGCTCCTTGGGGCGCGTCTTGCTTGGGCCTCTCTCCTGGAGGCGCTCAGTCAGAACCAGAGGTGACATGTGGCAAGACGCTCCTCCGGGCGAATCTTGCTTGGGCCTCTCTCCTGGAGGCCCTCAGTCAGACCCATTGTTGACATGTGGCAAGACGCTCCTCGGGGCGTGTCTTGCTTGGGCCTCTCTCCTGGAGGCGCTCAGTCAGACCCAGTGTTGACATGTGGCAAGACGCTCCTCGGGGCGCGTCTTGCTTGGGCCTCTCTCCTAGAGGCGCTCAGTCAGACCCAGTGATGACACGTGGAAAGACGCTCCTCGGGGCGCGTGTTGCTTGGGCCTCTCTCCTGGAGGCGCTCAGTCAGACCCAGTGTTGACACGTGGCAAGACGCTCCTCGGGGCGCGTCTTGCTTGGGCCTCTCTCCTGGAGGCGCTCAGTCAGACCCAGTGTTGGCATGTGGCAAGACACTCCTCGGGGCACGTCTTGGTTGGGCCTCTCTCCTGGAGGCGCTCATTCAGACCCAGTGGTGACATTTGGCAAGACGCTCCTCGGGGCGAGTATTGCTTGGGCCTCTCTCCTGAATGCCCTCTGTCAGACCGAGTGTTGACATGTGGCAAGACTCTCCTCAGGGCGCGTCTTGCTTGGGCTTCTCTCATGGAGGCCCTCAGTCCGACCCAGTGTTGACATGTGTCAAGACGCTCCTCGGGGCGTGTCTTGCTTGGGCCTCTCTCCTGGAGGCGCTCAGTCAGACCCAGTGCTGACATGTGGCAAGACTCTCCTCGGGGCGCGTCTTGCTTGGGCCTCTCTCCTGGAGGCGCTCAGTCAGACTGAGTAGTGACATGTGGCCTGACGCTCCTCGGGGCGCGTCTTGCTTGGGCCTCTCTCCTGGAGGCCCTCTGTCAGACCCAGTGTGGACATGTGTCAAGACGCTCCTCGGGGCGCAGTCTTGCTCGGGCTTCTCTCCTGGAGGCCTTCAGTCAGACCCATTGTTGACATGTGGCAAGACGCTCCTCGGGGCGCGTCTTGCTTGGGCTTCTCTCCTGGAGGCGCTCAGACAGACCCAGTGTTGACATGTGACAAGACGCTCCTTGGGACGCGTCTTGCTTGGGCCTCTCTCCTGGAGGCGCTCAGTCAGAACCAGAGGTGACATGTGGCAAGACGCTCCTCCGGGCGCATCTTGCTTGGGCCTCTCTCCTGGAGGCCCTCAGTCAGACCCATTGTTGACATGTGGCAAGACGCTCCTCGGGGCGCGTCTTGCTTGGGCCTCTCTCCTGGAGGCGCTCAGTCAGACCCAGTGTTGACATGTGGCAAGACGCTCCTCGGGGCGCGTCTTGCTTGGGCCTCTCTCCTGGAGGCGCTCAGTCAGACCCAGTGGTGACACGTGGAAAGATGCTCCTCGGGGCGCGTGTTGCTTGGGCCTCTCTCCTGGAGGCGCTCAGTCAGACCCAGTGTTGACACGTGGCAAGAAGCTCCTCGGGGCGCGTCTTGCTTGAGCCTCTCTCCTGGAGGCGCTCAGTCAGACCCAGTGTTGGCATGTGGCAAGACACTCCTCGGGGCGCGTCTTGGTTGGGCCTCTCTCCTGGAGGCGCTAATTCAGACCCAGTGGTGACATTTGGCAAGACGCTCCTCGGGGCGAGTATTGCTTGGGCCTCTCTCCTGAATGCCCTCTGTCAGACCGAGTGCTGACATGTGGCAAGACGCTCCTCTGGGCGCGTCTTGCTTGGGCTTCTCTCCTGGAGGCCCTCAGTCAGACCCATTGTTGACATGTGGCAAGACGCTCCTCGGGGCACGTCTTGCTTGGGCCTCTCTCCTGGAGGCGCTCAGTCAGACCGAGTAGTGACATGTGGCAAGACGCTCCTCGGGGCGCGTCTTGCTTGGACCTCCCTCCTGGAGGCGCTCAGTCAGACCGAGTAGTGACATGTGGCAAGACGCTCCTCGGGGCGCATCTTGCTTGGACCTCTCTCCTGGAGGCGCTCAGTTAGACCGAGTAGTGACATGTGGCAAGACGCTCCTCGGGGCGCGTCATGCTTGGGCCTCTCTCCTGGAGGCCCTCTGTCAGACCCAGTGTTGACATGTGGCAAGACGCTCCTCTGGGCGCATCTTGCTTGGGCCTCTCTCCTGGAGGCCCTCAGTCAGACCCATTGTTGACATGTGGCAAGACGCTCCTCGGGGCGCGTCTTGCTTGGGCCTCTCTCCTGGAGGCGCTCAGTCAGACCGAGTGCTGACATAAGGCAAGATGCTCCTCGGGGCGCGTCTTGCTGGGGCCTCTCTCCTGGAGGCGCTCAGTCAGACCCAGTGCTGACATGTGGCAAGACTCTCCTCGGGGCGCGTCTTGCTTGGGCCTCTCTCCTGGAGGCGCTCAGTCAGACTGAGTAGAGACATGTGGCCTGACGCTCCTCGGGGCGCGTCTTGCTTGGGCCTCTCTCCTGGAGGCCCTCTGTCAGACCCAGTGTGGACATGTGTCAAGACGCTCCTCGGGGCGCAGTCTTGCTTGGGCTTCTCTCCTGGAGGCCTTCAGTCAGACCCAGTGTTGACATGTGGCAAGACGCTCCTCGGGGCGCGTCTTGCTTGGGCTTCTCTCCTGGAGGCGCTCAGACAGACCCAGTGTTGACATGTGACAAGACGCTCCTTGGGGCGCGTCTTGCTTGGGCCTCTCTCCTGGAGGCGCTCAGTCAGAACCAGAGGTGACATGTGGCAAGACGCTCCTCCGGGCGAATCTTGCTTGGGCCTCTCTCCTGGAGGCGCTCAGTCAGACCCAGTGTTGACACGTGGCAAGACGCTCCTCGGGGCGCGTCTTGCTTGGGCCCCTCTCCTGGAGGCGCTCAGTCAGACCCAGTGTTGGCATGTGGCAAGACACTCCTCGGGGCGCGTCTTGGTTGGGCCTCTCTCCTGGAGGCGCTCATTCAGACCCAGTGGTGACATTTGGCAAGACGCTCCTCGGGGCGAGTATTGCTTGGGCCTCTCTCCTGGAGGCCCTCAGTCAGACCCAGTGTGGACATGTGTCAAGACGCTCCTCGGGGCGCAGTCTTGCTTGGGCTTCTCTCCTGGAGGCCTTCAGTCAGACCCATTGTTGACATGTTGCAAGACGCTCCTCGGGGCGCGTCTTGCTTGGGCTTCTCTCCTGGAGGCGCTCAGACAGACCCAGTGTTGACATGTGATAAGACGCTCCTTGGGGCGCGTCTTGCTTGGGCCTCTCTCCTGGAGGCGCTCAGTCAGAACCAGAGGTGACATGTGGCAAGACGCTCCTCCGGGCGAATCTTGCTTGGGCCTCTCTCCTGGAGGCCCTCAGTCAGACCCATTGTTGATATGTGGCAAGACGCTCCTCGGGGCGCGTCTTGCTTGGGCCTCTCTCCTGGAGGCGCTCAGTCAGACCCAGTGTTGACACGTGGCAAGACGCTCCTCGGGGCGCGTCTTGCTTGGGCCTCTCTCCTGGAGGCGCTCAGTCAGACCCAGTGGTGACACGTGGAAAGACGCTCCTCGGGGCGCGTGTTGCTTGGGCCTCTCTCCTGGAGGCGCTCAGTCAGACCCAGTGTTGACACGTGGCAAGACGCTCCTCGGGGCGCGTCTTGCTTGGGCCTCTCTCCTGGAGGCGCTCAGTCAGACCCAGTGTTGGCATGTGGCAAGACACTCCTCGGGGCGCATCTTGAATGGGCCTCTCTCCTGGAGGCGCTCATTCAGACCCAGTGGTGACATTTGGCAAGACGCTCCTCGGGGCGAGTATTGCTTGGGCCTCTCTCCTGAATGCCCTCTGTCAGACCGAGTGTTGACATGTGGCAAGACTGTCCTCAGTGCGCGTCTTGCTTGGGCTTCTCTCATGGAGGCCCTCAGTCCGACCCAGTGTTGACATGTGTCAAGACGCTCCTCGGGGCGTGTCTTGCTTGGGCCTCTCTCCTGGAGGCGCTCAGTCAGACCCAGTGTTGACATGTGGCAAGGCGCTCCTCTGGGCGCGTCTTGCTTGGGCTTCTCTCCTGGAGGCCCTCAGTCAGACCCATTGTTGACATGTGGCAAGACGCTCCTCGGGGCACGTCTTGCTTGGGCCTCTCTCCTGGAGGCGCTCAGTCAGACCGAGTAGTGACATGTGGCAAGACGCTCCTCGGGGCGCGTCTTGCTTGGACCTCCCTCCTGGAGGCGCTCAGTCAGACTGAGTAGTGACATGTGGCAAGACGCTCCTCGGGGCGCTTCTTGCTTGGACCTCTCTCCTGGAGGCGCTCAGTTAGACCGAGTAGTGACATGTGGCAAGACGCTCCTCGGGGCGCGTCTTGCTGGGGCCTCTCTCCTGGAGGTGCTCAATCAGACCCAGTGGTGACACGTGGCAAGACGCTCCTCGGGGCGCGTCTTGCTTGGGCCTCTCTCCTGGAGGAGCTCAGTCAGACCCAGTGGTGACACGTGGCAAGACGCTCCTCGAGGCGCATCTTGCTTGGGCATCTCTCCTGGAGGCGCTAAGTCAGACCCAGTGTTGACACGTGGCAAGACACTCCTCGGGGCGCGTCTTGCTTGGGCCACTCTCCTGGAGGCGCTCAGTCAGACAAAGTGTTGACATGTGGAAAGACACTCCTCGGGGCGCGTCTTACTTGGGCCTCTCTCATGGAGGCCCTCTGTCAGACCCAGTGTTGACATGTGTCAAGACGCTCCTCGGGGCGCGTCTTGCTTTGGCCTCTCTCCTGGAGGCGCTCAGTCAGACCGAGTGCTGACATGTAGCAAGAAGCTCCTCGGGGTGCGTCATGCTTGGGCTTCTCTCCTGGAGGCCCTCAGTCAGACCCATTGTTGACATTTGGCAAGACGCTCCTCGGGGCGCGTATTGCTTGGGCCTCTCTCCTGGATGCCCTCTGTCAGACCCAGTGTTGACATGTGGCAAGACTCTCCTCGGGGCCTGTCTTGCTTGGGCTTCTCTCATGGAGGCCCTCAGTCAGACCCAGTGTTGACATGTGTCAAGACGCTCCTCGGGGCGTGTCTTGCTTGGGCCTCTCTCCTGGAGGAGCTCAGTCAGACCCAGTGGTGACACGTGGCAAGACGCTCCTCGAGGCGCATCTTGCTTGGGCCTCTCTCCTGGAGGCGCTAAGTCAGACCCAGTGTTGACACGTGGCAAGACGCTCCTCGGGGCGCGTCTTGCTTGGGCCACTCTCCTGGAGGCGCTCAGTCAGACACAGTGTTGACATGTGGAAAGACACTCCTCCTGGCGCGTCTTGCTTGGGCCTTTCTCATGGAGGCCCTCTGTCAGACCCAGTGTTGACATGTGTCAAGACGCTCCTCGGGGCGCGTCTTGCTTTGGCCTCTCTCCTGGAGGCGCTCAGTCAGACCCAGTGTTGACATGTGGCAAGACGCTCCTCGGGGCGCTTCTTGCTTGGGCTTCTCTCCTGGAGGCCCTCAGTCAGACCCATTGTTGACATGTGGCAAGACGCTCCTCGGGGCACGTCTTGCTGGGGCCTCTCTAATGGAGGCCGTCTGTCAGACCCAGTGTTGAGATGTGTCAAGACGCTCCTCGGGGCGCGTCTTGCTTTGGCCTCTCTCCTGGAGGCGCTCAGTCAGACCGAGTGCTGACATGTGGCAAGAAGCTCCTCGGGGCGCGTCTTGCTTGGGCTTCTCTCCTGGAGGCCCTCAGTAAGACCCATTGTTGACATGTGGCAAGACGCTCCTCGGGGCTCGTCTTGCTTGGGCCTCTCTCCAGAAGGCCCTCAATCAGACCCAGTGTTGACACGTGGCAAGACGCTCCTCGGGGCGCGTCTTGCTTGGGCCTCTCTCCTGGAGGCGCTCAGTCAGACCAAGTGGTGACATGTGGCAAGACACTCCTCGGGGCGCGTCTTGCTTGGGCCTCTCTCCTGGAGGCCCTCTGTCAGACCCAGTGTTGACATGTGTCAAGACGCTTCTCGGGGCGCGTCTTGCTTGGGCTTCTCTCCTGGAGGCCCTCAGTCAGACCGAGTGCTGACATAAGGCAAGATGCTCCTCGGGGCGCGTCTTGCTGGGGCCTCTCTCCTGGAGGCGCTCAGTCAGACCCATTGCTGACATGTGGCAAGACTCTCCTCGGGGCGCGTCTTGCTTGGGCCTCTCTCCTGGAGGCGCTCAGTCAGACTGAGTAGTGACATGTGGCCTGACGCTCCTCGGGGCGCGTCTTGCTTGGGCCTCTCTCCTGGAGGCCCTCTGTCAGACCCAGTGTGGACATGTGTCAAGACACTCCTCGGGGGGCAGTCTTGCTTGGGCTTCTCTCCTGGAGGCCTTCAGTCAGACCCATTGTTGACATGTGGCAAGACGCTCCTCGGGGCGCGTCTTGCTTGGGCTTCTCTCCTGGAGGCGCTCAGACAGACCCAGTGTTGACATGTGACAAGACGCTCCTTGGGGCGCGTCTTGCTTGGGCCTCTCTCCTGGAGGCGCTCAGTCAGAACCAGAGGTGACATGTGGCAAGACGCTCCTCCGGGCGCATCTTGCTTGGGCCTCTCTCCTGGAGGCCCTCAGTCAGACCCATTGTTGACATGTGGCAAGACGCTCCTCGGGGCGCGTCTTGCTTGGGCCTCTCTCCTGGAGGCGCTCAGTCAGACCCAGTGGTGACACGTGGAAAGACGCTCCTCGGGGCGCGTGTTGCTTGGGCCTCTCTCCTGGAGGCGCTCAGTCAGACCCAGTGTTGACACGTGGCAAGACGCTCCTCGGGGCGCGTCTTGCTTGGGCCTCTCGCCTGGAGGCGCTCAGTCAGACCCAGTGTTGACATGTGGCAAGACGCTCCTCTGAACGCGTCTTGCTTGGGCTTCTCTCCTGGAGGCCCTCAGTCAGACCCATAGTTGACATGTGGCAAGACGCTCCTCGGGGCACGTCTTGCTGGGGCCTCTCTAATGGAGGCCGTCTGTCAGACCCAGTGTTGAGATGTGTCAAGACGCTCCTCGGGGCGCGTCTTGCTTTGGCCTCTCTCCTGGAGGCGCTCAGTCAGACCGAGTGCTGACATGTGGCAAGAAGCTCCTCGGGGCGCGTCTTGCTTGGGCTTCTCTCCTGGAGGCCCTCAGTAAGACCCATTGTTGACATGTGGCAAGACGCTCCTCGGGGCTCGTCTTGCTTGGGCCTCTCTCCAGAAGGCCCTCAATCAGACCCAGTGTTGACACGTGGCAAGACGCTCCTCGGGGCGCGTCTTGCTTGGGCCTCTCTCCTGGAGGCGCTCAGTCAGACCAAGTGGTGACATGTGGCAAGACACTCCTCGGGGCGCGTCTTGCTTGGGCCTCTCTCCTGGAGGCCCTCTGTCAGACCCAGTGTTGACATGTGTCAAGACGCTTCTCGGGGCGCGTCTTGCTTGGGCTTCTCTCCTGGAGGCCCTCAGTCAGACCGAGTGCTGACATAAGGCAAGATGCTCCTCGGGGCGCGTCTTGCTGGGGCCTCTCTCCTGGAGGCGCTCAGTCAGACCCAGTGCTGACATGTGGCAAGACACTCCTCGGGGCGCGTCTTGCTTGGGCCTCTCTCCTGGAGGCGCTCAGTCAGACTGAGTAGTGACATGTGGCCTGACGCTCCTCGGGGCGCGTCTTGCTTGGGCCTCTCTCCTGGAGGCCCTCTGTCAGACCCAGTGTGGACATGTGTCAAGACACTCCTCGGGGGGCAGTCTTGCTTGGGCTTCTCTCCTGGAGGCCTTCAGTCAGACCCATTGTTGACATGTGGCAAGACGCTCCTCGGGGCGCGTCTTGCTTGGGCTTCTCTCCTGGAGGCGCTCAGACAGACCCAGTGTTGACATGTGACAAGACGCTCCTTGGGGCGCGTCTTGCTTGGGCCTCTCTCCTGGAGGCGCTCAGTCAGAACCAGAGGTGACATGTGGCAAGACACTCCTCCGGGCGCATCTTGCTTGGGCCTCTCTCCTGGAGGCCCTCAGTCAGACCCATTGTTGACATGTGGCAAGACGCTCCTCGGGGCGCGTCTTGCTTGGGCCTCTCTCCTGGAGGCGCTCAGTCAGACCCAGTGGTGACACGTGGAAAGACGCTCCTCGGGGCGCGTGTTGCTTGGGCCTCTCTCCTGGAGGCGCTCAGTCAGACCCAGTGTTGACACGTGGCAAGACACTCCTCGGGGCGCGTCTTGCTTGGGCCTCTCGCCTGGAGGCGCTCAGTCAGACCCAGTGTTGACATGTGGCAAGACGCTCCTCTGAACGCGTCTTGCTTGGGCTTCTCTCCTGGAGGCCCTCAGTCAGACCCATTGTTGACATGTGGCAAGACGCTCCTCGGGGCACGTCTTGCTTTGTCCTCTCTCCTGGAGGCGCTCAGTCAGACCGAGTAGTGACATGTGGCAAGACGCTCCTCGGGGCGCGTCTTGCTTGGACCTCCCTCCTGGAGGCGCTCAGTCAGACCGAGTAGTGACATGTGGCAAGACGCTCCTCGGGGCGCATCTTGCTTGGACCTCTCTCCTGGAGGCGCTCAGTTAGACCGAGTAGTGACATGTGGCAAGACGCTCCTCGGGGCGCGTCTTGCTGGGGCCTCTCTCCTGGAGGTGCTCAATCAGACCCAGTGGTGACAAGTGGCAAGACGCTCCTCGGGGCACGTCTTGCTTGGGCCTCTCTCCTGGAGGCCCTCTGTCAGACCCAGTGTTGACATGTGGCAAGACGCTCCTCCGGGCGCATCTTGCTTGGGCCTCTCTCCTGGAGGCCCTCAGTCAGACCCATTGTTGACATGTGGCAAGACGCTCCTCGGGGCGCGTCTTGCTTGCGCCTCTCTCCTGGAGGCGCTCAGTCAGACCGAGTGCTGACATAAGGCAAGATGCTCCTCGGGGCGCGTCTTGCTGGGGCCTCTCTCCTGGAGGCGCTCAGTCAGACCCAGTGCTGACATGTGGCAAGACTCTCCTCGGGGCGCGTCTTGCTTGGGCCTCTCTCCTGGAGGCGCTCAGTCAGACTGAGTAGTGACATGTGGCCTGACGCTCCTCGGGGCGCGTCTTGCTTGGGCCTCTCTCCTGGAGGCCCTCTGTCAGACCCAGTGTGGACATGTGTCAAGATGCTCCTCGGGGCGCAGTCTTGCTTGGGCTTCTCTCCTGGAGGCCTTCAGTCAGACCCATTGTTGACATGTGGCAAGACGCTCCTCAGGGCGCATCTTGCTTGGGCTTCTCTCCTGGAGGCGCTCAGACAGACCCAGTGTTGACATGTTACAAGACGCTCCTTGGGGCGCGTCTTGCTTGGGCCTCTCTCCTGGAGGCGCTCAGTCAGAACCAGAGGTGACATGTGGCAAGACGCTCCTCCGGGCGAATCTTGCTTGGGCCTCTCTCCTGGAGGCCCTCAGTCAGACCCATTGTTGACATGTGGCAAGACGCTCCTCGGGGCGTGTCTTGCTTGGGCCTCACTCCTGGAGGCGCTCAGTCAGACCCAGTGTTGACATGTGGCAAGACGCTCCTCGGGGCGCGTCTTGCTTGGGCCTCTCTCCTAGAGGCGCTCAGTCAGACCCAGTGATGACACGTGGAAAGACGCTCCTCGGGGCGCGTGTTGCTTGGGCCTCTCTCCTGGAGGCGCTCAGTCAGACCCAGTGTTGACACGTGGCAAGACGCTCCTCGGGGCGCGTCTTGCTTGGGCCTCTCTCCTGGAGGCGCTCAGTCAGACCCAGTGTAGGCATGTGGCAAGACACTCCTCGGGGCGCGTCTTGGTTGGGCCTCTCTCCTGGAGGCGCTCATTCAGACCCAGTGGTGACATTTGGCAAGACGCTCCTCGGGGCGAGTATTGCTTGGGCCTCTCTCCTGAATGCCCTCTGTCAGACCGAGTGTTGACATGTGGCAAGACTCTCCTCAGGGCGCGTCTTGCTTGGGCTTCTCTCATGGAGGCCCTCAGTCCGACCCAGTGTTGACATGTGTCAAGACGCTCCTCGGGGCGTGTCTTGCTTGGGCCTCTCTCCTGGAGGCGCTCAGTCAGACCCAGTGTTGACATGTGGCAAGGCGCTCCTCTGGGCGCGTCTTGCTTGGGCTTCTCTCCTGGAGGCCCTCAGTCAGACCCATTGTTGACATGTGGCAAGACGCTCCTCGAGGCACGTCTTGCTTGGGCCTCTCTCCTGGAGGCGCTCAGTCAGACCGAGTAGTGACATGTGGCAAGACGCTCCTCGGGGCGTGTCTTGCTTGGACCTCCCTCCTGGAGGCGCTCAGTCAGACTGAGTAGTGACATGTGGCAAGACGCTCCTCGGGGCGCATCTTGCTTGGACCTCTCTCCTGGAGGCGCTCAGTTAGACCGAGTAGTGACATGTGGCAAGACGCTCCTCGGGGCGCGTCTTGCTGGGGCCTCTCTCCTGGAGGTGCTCAATCAGACCCAGTGGTGACACTTGGCAAGACGCTCCTCGGGGCGCATCTTGCTTGGGCCTCTCTCCTGGGGGAGCTCAGTCAGACCCAGTGGTGACACGTGGCAAGACGCTCCTCGAGGCGCATCTTGCTTGGGCCTCTCTCCTGGAGGCGCTAAGTCAGACCCAGTGTTGACACGTGGCAAGACGCTCCTCGGGGCGCGTCTTACTTGGGCCTCTCTCATGGAGGCCCTCTGTCAGACCCAGTGTTGACATGTGTCAAGACGCTCCTCGGGGCGCGTCTTGCTTTGGCCTCTCTCCTGGAGGCGCTCAGTCAGACCGAGTGCTGACATGTAGCAAGAAGCTCCTCGGGGTGCGTCATGCTTGGGCTTCTCTCCTGGAGGCCCTCAGTCAGACCCATTGTTGACATTTGGCAAGACGCTCCTCGGGGCGCGTATTGCTTGGGCCTCTCTCCTGGATGCCCTCTGTCAGACCCAGTGTATACATGTGGCAAGACTCTCCTCGGTGCCTGTCTTGCTTGGGCTTCTCTCATGGAGACCCTCAGTCAGACCCAGTGTTGACATTTGTCAAGACGCTCCTCGGGGCGTGTCTTGCTTGGGCCTCTCTCCTGGAGGAGCTCAGTCACACCCAGTGGTGACACGTGGCAAGACGCTCCTCGAGGCGCATCTTGCTTGGGCCTCTCTCCTGGAGGCGCTAAGTCAGACCCAGTGTTGACACGTGGCAAGACGCTCCTCGGGGCGCGTCTTGCTTGGGCCACTCTCCTGGAGGCGCTCAGTCAGACACAGTGTTGACATGTGGAAAGACACTCCTCCTGGCGCGTCTTGCTTGGGCCTCTCTCATGGAGGCCCTCTGTCAGACCCAGTGTTGACATGTGTCAAGACGCTCCTCGGGGCGCGTCTTGCTTTGGCCTCTCTCCTGGAGGCGCTCAGTCAGACCCAGTGTTGACATGTGGCAAGACGCTCCTCGGGGCGCTTCTTGCTTGCGCTTCTCTCCTGGAGGCCCTCAGTCAGACCCATTGTTTACATGTGGCAAGACGCTCCTCGGGGCACGTCTTGCTTGGGCCTCTCTACTGGAGGCCGTCTGTCAGACCCAGTGTTGAGATGTGTCAAGACGCTCCTCGTGGCGCGTCTTGCTTTGGCCTCTCTCCTGGAGGCGCTCAGTCAGACCGAGTGCTGACATGTGGCAAGAAGCTCCTCGGGGCGCGTCTTGCTTGGGCCTCTCTCCTGGAGGCCCTCTGTCAGACCCAGTGTGGACATGTGTCAAGACACTCCTCGGGGGGCAGTCTTGCTTGGGCCTCTCTCCTGGAGGCGCTCAGTCAGACCCAGTGTTGGCATGTGGCAAGACACTCCTCGGGGCGCGTCTTGGTTGGGCCTCTCTCCTGGAGGCGCTCATTCAGACCCAGTGGTGACATTTGGCAAGACGCTCCTCGGGGCGAGTATTGCTTGGGCCTCTCTCCTGAATGCCCTCTGTCAGACCGAGTGTTGACATGTGGCAAGACTCTCCTCAGGGCGCGTCTTGCTTGGGCTTCTCTCATGGAGGCCCTCAGTCCGACCCAGTGTTGACATGTGTCAAGACGCTCCTCGGGGCGTGTCTTGCTTGGGCCTCTCTCCTGGAGGCGCTCAGTCAGACCCAGTGGTCACATGTGGCAAGGCGCTCCTCTGGGCGCGTCTTGCTTGGGCTTCTCTCCTGGAGGCCCTCAGTCAGACCCATTGTTGACATGTGGCAAGACGCTCCTCGAGGCACGTCTTGCTTGGGCCTCTCTCTTGGAGGCGCTCAGTCAGACCGAGTAGTGACATGTGGCAAGACGCTCCTCGGGGCGCGTCTTGCTTGGACCTCCCTCCTGGAGGCGCTCAGTCAGACTGAGTAGTGACATGTGGCAAGACGCTCCTCGGGGCGCATCTTGCTTGGACCTCTCTCCTGGAGGCGCTCAGTTAGACCGAGTAGTGACATGTGGCAAGACGCTCCTCGGGGCGTGTCTTGCTGGGGCCTCTCTCCTGGAGGTGCTCAATCAGACCCAGTGGTGACACTTGGCAAGGCGCTCCTCTGGGCGCGTCTTGCTTGGGCTTCTCTCCTGGAGGCCCTCAGTCAGACCCATTGTTGACATGTGGCAAGACGCTCCTCGAGGCACGTCTTGCTTGGGCCTCTCTCTTGGAGGCGCTCAGTCAGACCGAGTAGTGACATGTGGCAAGACGCTCCTCGGGGCGCGTCTTGCTTGGACCTCCCTCCTGGAGGCGCTCAGTCAGACTGAGTAGTGACATGTGGCAAGACGCTCCTCGGGGCGCGTCTTGCTTGGGCCTCTCTCCTGGGGGAGCTCAGTCAGACCCAGTGGTGACACGTGGCAAGACGCTCCTCGAGGCGCATCTTGCTTGGGCCTCTCTCCTGGAGGCGCTAAGTCAGACCCAGTGTTGACACGTGGCAAGACGCTCCTCGGGGCGCGTCTTGCTTGGGCCACTCTCCTGGAGGCGCTCAGTCAGACACAGTGTTGACATGTGGAAAGACACTCCTCGGGGCGCGTCTTACTTGGGCCTCTCTCATGGAGGCCCTCTGTCAGACCCAGTGTTGACATGTGTCAAGACGCTCCTCGGGGCGCGTCTTGCTTTGGCCTCTCTCCTGGAGGCGCTCAGTCAGACCGAGTGCTGACATGTAGCAAGAAGCTCCTCGGGGTGCGTCATGCTTGGGCTTCTCTCCTGGAGGCCCTCAGTCAGACCCATTGTTGACATTTGGCAAGACGCTCCTCGGGGCGCGTCTTGCTTGGGCCACTCTCCTGGAGGCGCTCAGTCAGACACAGTGTTGACATGTGGAAAGACACTCCTCCTGGCGCGTCTTGCTTGGGCCTCTCTCATGGAGGCCCTCTGTCAGACCCAGTGTTGACATGTGTCAAGACGCTCCTCGGGGCGCGTCTTGCTTTGGCCTCTCTCCTGGAGGCGCTCAGTCAGACCCAGTGTTGACATGTGGCAAGACGCTCCTCGGGGCGCTTCTTGCTTGGGCTTCTCTCCTGGAGGCCCTCAGTCAGACCCATTGTTTACATGTGGCAAGACGCTCCTCGGGGCACGTCTTGCTTGGGCCTCTCTCCTGGAGGCGCTCAGTCAGACCCAGTGTTGACATGTGGCAAGGCGCTCCTCTGGGCGCGTCTTGCTTGGGCTTCTCTCCTGGAGGCCCTCAGTCAGACCCATTGTTGACATGTGGCAAGACGCTCCTCGAGGCACGTCTTGCTTGGGCCTCTCTCCTGGAGGCGCTCAGTCAGACCGAGTAGTGACATGTGGCAAGACGCTCCTCGGGGCGCGTCTTGCTTGGACCTCCCTCCTGGAGGCGCTCAGTCAGACTGAGTAGTGACATGTGGCAAGACGCTCCTCGGGGCGCATCTTGCTTGGACCTCTCTCCTGGAGGCGCTCAGTTAGACCGAGTAGTGACATGTGGCAAGACGCTCCTCGGGGCGCGTCTTGCTGGGGCCTCTCTCCTGGAGGTGCTCAATCAGACCCAGTGGTGACACTTGGCAAGACGCTCCTCGGGGCGCGTCTTGCTTGGGCCTCTCTCCTGGGGGAGCTCAGTCAGACCCAGTGGTGACACGTGGCAAGACGCTCCTCGAGGCGCATCTTGCTTGGGCCTCTCTCCTGGAGGCGCTAAGTCAGACCCAGTGTTGACACGTGGCAAGACGCTCCTCGGGGCGCGTCTTACTTGGGCCTCTCTCATGGAGGCCCTCTGTCAGACCCAGTGTTGACATGTGTCAAGACGCTCCTCGGGGCGCGTCTTGCTTTGGCCTCTCTCCTGGAGGCGCTAAGTCAGACCCAGTGTTGACATGTGGCAAGACGCTCCTCGGGGCGCGTCTTGCTTGGGCCACTCTCCTGGAGGCGCTCAGTCAGACACAGTGTTGACATGTGGAAAGACACTCCTCCTGGCGCGTCTTGCTTGGGCCTCTCTCATGGAGGCCCTCTGTCAGACCCAGTGTTGACATGTGTCAAGACGCTCCTCGGGGCGCGTCTTGCTTTGGCCTCTCTCCTGGAGGCGCTCAGTCAGACCGAGTGCTGACATGTGGCAAGAAGCTCCTCGGGGCGCGTCTTGCTTGGGCCTCTCTCCTGGAGGCCCTCTGTCAGACCCAGTGTGGACATGTGTCAAGACACTCCTCGGGGGGCAGTCTTGCTTGGGCTTCTCTCCTGGAGGCCTTCAGTCAGACCCATTGTTGACATGTGGCAAGACGCTCCTCGGGGCGCGTCTTGCTTGGGCTTCTCTCCTGGAGGCGCTCAGACAGACCCAGTGTTGACATGTGACAAGACGCTCCTTGGGGCGCGTCTTGCTTGGGCCTCTCTCCTGGAGGCGCTCAGTCAGAACCAGAGGTGACATGTGGCAAGACGCTCCTCCGGGCGCATCTTGCTTGGGCCTCTCTCCTGGAGGCCCTCAGTCAGACCCATTGTTGACATGTGGCAAGACGCTCCTCGGGGCGCGTCTTGCTTGGGCCTCTCTCCTGGAGGCGCTCAGTCAGACCCAGTGGTGACACGTGGAAAGACGCTCCTCGGGGCGCGTGTTGCTTGGGCCTCTCTCCTGGAGGCGCTCAGTCAGACCCAGTGTTGACACGTGGCAAGACGCTCCTCGGGGCGCGTCTTGCTTGGGCCTCTCGCCTGGAGGCGCTCAGTCAGACCCAGTGTTGACATGTGGCAAGACGCTCCTCTGAACGCGTCTTGCTTGGGCTTCTCTCCTGGAGGCCCTCAGTCAGACCCATTGTTGACATGTGGCAAGACGCTCCTCGGGGCACGTCTTGCTTTGTCCTCTCTCCTGGAGGCGCTCAGTCAGACCGAGTAGTGACATGTGGCAAGACGCTCCTCGGGGCGCGTCTTGCTTGGACCTCCCTCCTGGAGGCGCTCAGTCAGACCGAGTAGTGACATGTGGCAAGACGCTCCTCGGGGCGCATCTTGCTTGGACCTCTCTCCTGGAGGCGCTCAGTTAAACCGAGTAGTGACATGTGGCAAGACGCTCCTCGGGGCGCGTCTTGCTGGGGCCTCTCTCCTGGAGGTGCTCAATCAGACCCAGTGGTGACAAGTGGCAAGACGCTCCTCGGGGCACGTCTTGCTTGGGCCTCTCTCCTGGAGGCCCTCTGTCAGACCCAGTGTTGACATGTGGCAAGACGCTCCTCCGGGCGCATCTTGCTTGGGCCTCTCTCCTGGAGGCCCTCAGTCAGACCCATTGTTGACATGTGGCAAGACGCTCCTCGGGGCGCGTCTTGCTTGGGCCTCTCTCCTGGAGGCGCTCAGTCAGACCGAGTGCTGACATAAGGCAAGATGCTCCTCGGGGCGCGTCTTGCTGGGGCCTCTCTCCTGGAGGCGCTCAGTCAGACCCAGTGCTGACATGTGGCAAGACTCTCCTCGGGGCGCGTCTTGCTTGGGCCTCTCTCCTGGAGGCGCTCAGTCAGACTGAGTAGTGACATGTGGCCTGACGCTCCTCGGGGCGCGTCTTGCTTGGGCCTCTCTCCTGGAGGCCCTCTGTCAGACCCAGTGTGGACATGTGTCAAGACGCTCCTCGGGGCGCAGTCTTGCTTGGGCTTCTCTCCTGGAGGCCTTCAGTCAGACCCATTGTTGACATGTGGCAAGACGCTCCTCGGGGCGCGTCTTGCTTGGGCTTCTCTCCTGGAGGCGCTCAGACAGACCCAGTGTTGACATGTTACAAGACGCTCCTTGGGGCGCGTCTTGCTTGGGCCTCTCTCCTGGAGGCGCTCAGTCAGAACCAGAGGTGACATGTGGCAAGACGCTCCTCCGGGCGAATCTTGCTTGGGCCTCTCTCCTGGAGGCCCTCAGTCAGACCCATTGTTGACATGTGGCAAGACGCTCCTCGGGGCGTGTCTTGCATGGGCCTCTCTCCTGGAGGCGCTCAGTCAGACCCAGTGTTGACATGTGGCAAGACGCTCCTCGGGGCGCGTCTTGCTTGGGCCTCTCTCCTAGAGGCGCTCAGTCAGACCCAGTGATGACATGTGGAAAGACGCTCCTCGGGGCGCGTGTTGCTTGGGCCTCTCTCCTGGAGGCGCTCAGTCAGACCCAGTGTTGACACGTGGCAAGACGCTCCTCGGGGCGCGTCTTGCTTGGGCCTCTCTCCTGGAGGCGCTCAGTCAGACCCAGTGTTGGCATGTGGCAAGACACTCCTCGGGGCGCGTCTTGGTTGGGCCTCTCTCCTGGAGGCGCTCATTCAGACCCAGTGGTGACATTTGGCAAGACGCTCCTCGGGGCGAGTATTGCTTGGGCCTCTCTCCTGAATGCCCTCTGTCAGACCGAGTGTTGACATGTGGCAAGACTCTCCTCAGGGCGCGTCTTGCTTGGGCTTCTCTCATGGAGGCCCTCAGTCCGACCCAGTGTTGACATGTGTCAAGACGCTCCTCGGGGCGTGTCTTGCTTGGGCCTCTCTCCTGGAGGCGCTCAGTCAGACCCAGTGTTGACATGTGGCAAGGCGCTCCTCTGGGCGCGTCTTGCTTTGGCTTCTCTCCTGGAGGCCCTCAGTCAGACCCATTGTTGACATGTGGCAAGACGCTCCTCGAGGCACGTCTTGCTTGGGCCTCTCTCCTGGAGGCGCTCAGTCAGACCGAGTAGTGACATGTGGCAAGACGCTCCTCGGGGCGCGTCTTGCTTGGACCTCCCTCCTGGAGGCGCTCAGTCAGACTGAGTAGTGACATGTGGCAAGACGCTCCTCGGGGCGCATCTTGCTTGGACCTCTCTCCTGGAGGCGCTCAGTTAGACCGAGTAGTGACATGTGGCAAGACGCTCCTCGGGGCGCGTCTTGCTGGGGCCTCTCTCCTGGAGGTGCTCAATCAGACCCAGTGGTGACACTTGGCAAGACGCTCCTCGGGGCGCGTCTTGCTTGGGCCTCTCTCCTGGGGGAGCTCAGTCAGACCCAGTGGTGACACGTGGCAAGACGCTCCTCGAGGCGCATCTTGCTTGGGCCTCTCTCCTGGAGGCGCTAAGTCAGACCCAGTGTTGACACGTGGCAAGACGCTCCTCGGGGCGCGTCTTGCTTGGGCCACTCTCCTGGAGGCGCTCAGTCAGACACAGTGTTGACATGTGGAAAGACACTCCTCGGGGCGCGTCTTACTTGGGCCTCTCTCATGGAGGCCCTCTGTCATACCCAGTGTTGACATGTGTCAAGACGCTCCTCGGGGCGCGTCTTGCTTTGGCCTCTCTCCTGGAGGCGCTCAGTCAGACCGAGTGCTGACATGTAGCAAGAAGCTCCTCGGGGTGCGTCATGCTTGGGCTTCTCTCCTGGAGGCCCTCAGTCAGACCCATTGTTGACATTTGGCAAGACGCTCCTCGGGGCGCGTATTGCTTGGGCCTCTCTCCTGGATGCCCTCTGTCAGACCCAGTGTTGACATGTGGCAAGACTCTCCTCGGGGCCTGTCTTGCTTGGGCTTCTCTCATGGAGGCCCTCAGTCAGACCCAGTGTTGACATGTGTCAAGACGCTCCTCGGGGCGTGTCTTGCTTGGGCCTCTCTCCTGGAGGAGCTCAGTCAGACCCAGTGGTGACACGTGGCAAGACGCTCCTCGAGGCGCATCTTGCTTGGGCCTCTCTCCTGGAGGCGCTAAGTCAGACCCAGTGTTGACACGTGGCAAGACGCTCCTCGGGGCGCGTCTTGCTTGGGCCACTCTCCTGGAGGCGCTCAGTCAGACACAGTGTTGACATGTGGAAAGACACTCCTCCTGGCGCGTCTTGCTTGGGCCTCTCTCATGGAGGCCCTCTGTCAGACCCAGTGTTGACATGTGTCAAGACGTTCCTCGGGGCGCGTCTTGCTTTGGCCTCTCTCCTGGAGGCGCTCAGTCAGACCCAGTGTTGACATGTGGCAAGACGCTCCTCGGGGCGCTTCTTGCTTGGGCTTCTCTCCTGGAGGCCCTCAGTCAGACCCATTGTTTACATGTGGCAAGACGCTCCTCGGGGCACGTCTTGCTTGGGCCTCTCTACTGGAGGCCGTCTGTCAGACCCAGTGTTGAGATGTGTCAAGACGCTCCTCGGGGCGCGTCTTGCTTTGGCCTCTCTCCTGGAGGCGCTCAGTCAGACCGAGTGCTGACATGTGGCAAGAAGCTCCTCGGGGCGCGTCTTGCTTGGGCTTCTCTCCTGGAGGCCCTCAGTAAGACCCATTGTTGACATGTGGCAAGACGCTCCTCGGGGCTCGTCTTGCTTGGGCCTCTCTCCAGAAGGCCCTCAATCAGACCCAGTGTTGACATGTGGCAAGACGCTCCTCGGGGCTCGTCTTGCTTGGGCCTCTCTCCTGGAGGCGCTCAGTCAGACTGAGTAGTGACATGTGGCCTGACGCTCCTCGGGGCGCGTGTTGCTTGGGCCTCTCTCCTGGAGGCGCTCAGTCAGACCAAGTGGTGACATGTGGCAAGACACTCCTCGGGGCGCGTCTTGCTTGGGCCTCTCTCCTGGAGGCCCTCTGTCAGACCCAGTATTGACATGTGTCAAGACGCTTCTCGGGGCGCGTCTTGCTTGGGCTTCTCTCCTGGAGGCCCTCAGTCAGACCCATTGTTGACATGTGGCAAGACGCTCCTCGGGGCGCGTCTTGCTTTGGCCTCTCTCCTGGAGGCGCTCAGTCAGACCGAGTGCTGACATGTGGCAAGACACTCCTCGGGGCGCGTCTTGCTTGGGCCTCTCTCCTGGAGGCCCTCTGTCAGACCGAGTGTTGACATGTGGCAAGACTCTCCTCGGGGCGCGTCTTGCTTGGGCTTCTCTCATGGAGGCCCTCAGTCAGACCCAGTGTTGACATGTGTCAAGACGCTCCTCGGGGCGTGTCTTGCTTGGGCCTCTCTCCTGGAGGCGCTCAGTCAGACCCAGTGTTGACATGTGGCAAGACGCTCCTCGGGGCGCGTCTTGCTTGGGCTTCTCTCCTGGAGGCCCTCAGTCAGACCCATTGTTGACATGTGGCAAGACGCTCCTCGGGGCACGTCTTGCTTGGGCCTCTCTCCTGGAGGCGCTCAAACAGACCGAGTAGTGACATGTGGCAAGACGCTCCTCGGGGCGCGTCTTGCTGGGGCTTCTCTCATGGAGGCACTCAGTCAGACCCAGTGTTGACATGTGGCAAGACGCTCCTCGGGGCGCGTCTTGCTTGGGCCTCTCTCCTGGAGGCGCTCAGTCAGAACCAGAGGTGACATGTGGCAAGACGCTCCTCGGGGCGCGTCTTGCTTGGGCCTCTCTCCTGGAGGCCCTCTGTCAGACCCAGTGTTGACATGTGGCAAGACGCTCCTCCTTGGCGCATCTTGCTTGGGCCTCTCTCCTGGAGGCCCTCAGTCAGACCCATTGTTGACATGTGGCAATACGCTCCTCGGGGCGCGTCTAGCTTGGGCCTCTCTCCTGGAGGCGCTCAGTCAGACCGAGTGCTGACATAAGGCAAGACGCTCCTCGGGGCGCGTCTTGCTGGGGCCTCTCTCCTGGAGGCGCTCAGTCAGACCCAGTGCTGACATGTGGCAAGACGCTCCTCGGGGCGCGTCTTGCTTGGGCCTCTCTCCTGGAGGCGCTCAGTCAGACTGAGTAGTGACATGTGGCCTGACGCTCCTCGGGGCGCAGTCTTGCTTGGGCTTCTCTCCTGGAGGCCCTCAGTCAGACCCATTGTTGACATGTGGCAAGACGCTCCTCGTGGCGCGTCTTGCTTGGGCCTCTCTCCTGGAGGCGCTCAGTCAGACCGAGTGCTGACATGTGGCAAGACGCTCCTCGGGCCGCGTGTTGCTTGGGCTTCTCTCCTGGAGGTCCTCAGTCAGACCCATTGTTGACATGTGGCAAGACGCTCCTCGGGGCGCGTCGTGCTTGGGCCTCTCTCCTGGAGGCGTTCAGTCAGACCGAGTGCTGACATGTGACAAGACGCTCCTTGGGGCGCGTCTTGCTTGGGCCTCTCTCCTGGAGGCGCTCAGTCAGAACCAGAGGTGACATGTGGCAAGACGCTCCTCCGGGCGCATCTTGCTTGGGCCTCTCTCCTGGAGGCCCTCAGTCAGACCCATTGTTGACATGTGGCAAGACGCTCCTCGGGGCGCGTCTTGCTTGGGCCTCTCTCCTGGAGGCGCTCAGTCAGACCCAGTGTTGACATGTGGCAAGACGCTCCTCGGGGCGCGTCTTGCTTGGGCCTCTCTCCTGGAGGCGCTCAGTCAGACCCAGTGGTGACACGTGGAAAGACGCTCCTCGGGGCGCGTGTTGCTTGGGCCTCTCTCCTGGAGGCGCTCAGTCAGACCCAGTGTTGACACGTGGCAAGACGCTCCTCTGGGCGCGTCTTGCTTGGGCTTCTCTCCTGGAGGCCCTCAGTCAGACCCATTGTTGACATGTGGCAAGACGCTCCTCGGGGCACGTCTTGATTTGTCCTCTCTCCTGGAGGCGCTCAGTCAGACCGAGTAGTGAGATGTGGCAAGACGCTCCTCGGGGCGCGTCTTGCTTGGACCTCCCTCCTGGAGGCGCTCAGTCAGACCGAGTAGTGACATGTGGCAAGACGCTCCTCGGGGCGCGTCTTGCTTGGGCTTCTCTCCTGGAGGCGCTCAGACAGACCCAGTGTTGACATGTTACAAGACGCTCCTTGGGGCGCGTCTTGCTTGGGCCTCTCTCCTGGAGGCGCTCAGTCAGAACCAGAGGTGACATGTGGCAAGACGCTCCTCCGGGCGAATCTTGCTTGGGCCTCTCTCCTGGAGGCCCTCAGTCAGACCCATTGTTGACATGTGGCAAGACGCTCCTCGGGGCGTGTCTTGCATGGGCCTCTCTCCTGGAGGCGCTCAGTCAGACCCAGTGTTGACATGTGGCAAGACGCTCCTCGGGGCGCGTCTTGCTTGGGCCTCTCTCCTAGAGGCGCTCAGTCAGACCCAGTGATGACATGTGGAAAGACGCTCCTCGGGGCGCGTGTTGCTTGGGCCTCTCTCCTGGAGGCGCTCAGTCAGACCCAGTGTTGACACGTGGCAAGACGCTCCTCGGGGCGCGTCTTGCTTGGGCCTCTCTCCTGGAGGCGCTCAGTCAGACCCAGTGTTGGCATGTGGCAAGACACTCCTCGGGGCGCGTCTTGGTTGGGCCTCTCTCCTGGAGGCGCTCATTCAGACCCAGTGGTGACATTTGGCAAGACGCTCCTCGGGGCGAGTATTGCTTGGGCCTCTCTCCTGAATGCCCTCTGTCAGACCGAGTGTTGACATGTGGCAAGACTCTCCTCAGGGCGCGTCTTGCTTGGGCTTCTCTCATGGAGGCCCTCAGTCCGACCCAGTGTTGACATGTGTCAAGACGCTCCTCGGGGCGTGTCTTGCTTGGGCCTCTCTCCTGGAGGCGCTCAGTCAGACCCAGTGTTGACATGTGGCAAGGCGCTCCTCTGGGCGCGTCTTGCTTTGGCTTCTCTCCTGGAGGCCCTCAGTCAGACCCATTGTTGACATGTGGCAAGACGCTCCTCGAGGCACGTCTTGCTTGGGCCTCTCTCCTGGAGGCGCTCAGTCAGACCGAGTAGTGACATGTGGCAAGACGCTCCTCGGGGCGCGTCTTGCTTGGACCTCCCTCCTGGAGGCGCTCAGTCAGACTGAGTAGTGACATGTGGCAAGACGCTCCTCGGGGCGCATCTTGCTTGGACCTCTCTCCTGGAGGCGCTCAGTTAGACCGAGTAGTGACATGTGGCAAGACGCTCCTCGGGGCGCGTCTTGCTGGGGCCTCTCTCCTGGAGGTGCTCAATCAGACCCAGTGGTGACACTTGGCAAGACGCTCCTCGGGGCGCGTCTTGCTTGGGCCTCTCTCCTGGGGGAGCTCAGTCAGACCCAGTGGTGACACGTGGCAAGACGCTCCTCGAGGCGCATCTTGCTTGGGCCTCTCTCCTGGAGGCGCTAAGTCAGACCCAGTGTTGACACGTGGCAAGACGCTCCTCGGGGCGCGTCTTGCTTGGGCCACTCTCCTGGAGGCGCTCAGTCAGACACAGTGTTGACATGTGGAAAGACACTCCTCGGGGCGCGTCTTACTTGGGCCTCTCTCATGGAGGCCCTCTGTCATACCCAGTGTTGACATGTGTCAAGACGCTCCTCGGGGCGCGTCTTGCTTTGGCCTCTCTCCTGGAGGCGCTCAGTCAGACCGAGTGCTGACATGTAGCAAGAAGCTCCTCGGGGTGCGTCATGCTTGGGCTTCTCTCCTGGAGGCCCTCAGTCAGACCCATTGTTGACATTTGGCAAGACGCTCCTCGGGGCGCGTATTGCTTGGGCCTCTCTCCTGGATGCCCTCTGTCAGACCCAGTGTTGACATGTGGCAAGACTCTCCTCGGGGCCTGTCTTGCTTGGGCTTCTCTCATGGAGGCCCTCAGTCAGACCCAGTGTTGACATGTGTCAAGACGCTCCTCGGGGCGTGTCTTGCTTGGGCCTCTCTCCTGGAGGAGCTCAGTCAGACCCAGTGGTGACACGTGGCAAGACGCTCCTCGAGGCGCATCTTGCTTGGGCCTCTCTCCTGGAGGCGCTAAGTCAGACCCAGTGTTGACACGTGGCAAGACGCTCCTCGGGGCGCGTCTTGCTTGGGCCACTCTCCTGGAGGCGCTCAGTCAGACACAGTGTTGACATGTGGAAAGACACTCCTCCTGGCGCGTCTTGCTTGGGCCTCTCTCATGGAGGCCCTCTGTCAGACCCAGTGTTGACATGTGTCAAGACGTTCCTCGGGGCGCGTCTTGCTTTGGCCTCTCTCCTGGAGGCGCTCAGTCAGACCCAGTGTTGACATGTGGCAAGACGCTCCTCGGGGCGCTTCTTGCTTGGGCTTCTCTCCTGGAGGCCCTCAGTCAGACCCATTGTTTACATGTGGCAAGACGCTCCTCGGGGCACGTCTTGCTTGGGCCTCTCTACTGGAGGCCGTCTGTCAGACCCAGTGTTGAGATGTGTCAAGACGCTCCTCGGGGCGCGTCTTGCTTTGGCCTCTCTCCTGGAGGCGCTCAGTCAGACCGAGTGCTGACATGTGGCAAGAAGCTCCTCGGGGCGCGTCTTGCTTGGGCTTCTCTCCTGGAGGCCCTCAGTAAGACCCATTGTTGACATGTGGCAAGACGCTCCTCGGGGCTCGTCTTGCTTGGGCCTCTCTCCAGAAGGCCCTCAATCAGACCCAGTGTTGACATGTGGCAAGACGCTCCTCGGGGCTCGTCTTGCTTGGGCCTCTCTCCTGGAGGCGCTCAGTCAGACTGAGTAGTGACATGTGGCCTGACGCTCCTCGGGGCGCGTGTTGCTTGGGCCTCTCTCCTGGAGGCGCTCAGTCAGACCAAGTGGTGACATGTGGCAAGACACTCCTCGGGGCGCGTCTTGCTTGGGCCTCTCTCCTGGAGGCCCTCTGTCAGACCCAGTATTGACATGTGTCAAGACGCTTCTCGGGGCGCGTCTTGCTTGGGCTTCTCTCCTGGAGGCCCTCAGTCAGACCCATTGTTGACATGTGGCAAGACGCTCCTCGGGGCGCGTCTTGCTTTGGCCTCTCTCCTGGAGGCGCTCAGTCAGACCGAGTGCTGACATGTGGCAAGACACTCCTCGGGGCGCGTCTTGCTTGGGCCTCTCTCCTGGAGGCCCTCTGTCAGACCGAGTGTTGACATGTGGCAAGACTCTCCTCGGGGCGCGTCTTGCTTGGGCTTCTCTCATGGAGGCCCTCAGTCAGACCCAGTGTTGACATGTGTCAAGACGCTCCTCGGGGCGTGTCTTGCTTTGGCCTCTCTCCTGGAGGCGCTCAGTCAGACCCAGTGTTGACATGTGGCAAGACGCTCCTCGGGGCGCGTCTTGCTTGGGCTTCTCTCCTGGAGGCCCTCAGTCAGACCCATTGTTGACATGTGGCAAGACGCTCCTCGGGGCACGTCTTGCTTGGGCCTCTCTCCTGGAGGCGCTCAAACAGACCGAGTAGTGACATGTGGCAAGACGCTCCTCGGGGCGCGTCTTGCTGGGGCTTCTCTCATGGAGGCACTCAGTCAGACCCAGTGTTGACATGTGGCAAGACGCTCCTCGGGGCGCGTCTTGCTTGGGCCTCTCTCCTGGAGGCGCTCAGTCAGAACCAGAGGTGACATGTGGCAAGACGCTCCTCGGGGCGCGTCTTGCTTGGGCCTCTCTCCTGGAGGCCCTCTGTCAGACCCAGTGTTGACATGTGGCAAGACGCTCCTCCTTGGCGCATCTTGCTTGGGCCTCTCTCCTGGAGGCCCTCAGTCAGACCCATTGTTGACATGTGGCAATACGCTCCTCGGGGCGCGTCTAGCTTGGGCCTCTCTCCTGGAGGCGCTCAGTCAGACCGAGTGCTGACATAAGGCAAGACGCTCCTCGGGGCGCGTCTTGCTGGGGCCTCTCTCCTGGAGGCGCTCAGTCAGACCCAGTGCTGACATGTGGCAAGACGCTCCTCGGGGCGCGTCTTGCTTGGGCCTCTCTCCTGGAGGCGCTCAGTCAGACTGAGTAGTGACATGTGGCCTGACGCTCCTCGGGGCGCGGCTTGCTTGGGCCTCTCTCCTGGAGGCGCTCAGTCAGACCCAGTGTTGACATGTGGCAAGACACTCCTCGGGGCGCGTCTTGCTTGGGCCTCTCTCCTGGAGGCGCTCTGTCAGACCCAGTGTTGACATGTGTCAAGACGCTCCTCGGGGCGCAGTCTTGCTTGGGCTTCTCTCCTGGAGGCCCTCAGTCAGACCCATTGTTGACATGTGGCAAGACGCTCCTCGTGGCGCGTCTTGCTTGGGCCTCTCTCCTGGAGGCGCTCAGTCAGACCGAGTGCTGACATGTGGCAAGACGCTCCTCGGGCCGCGTGTTGCTTGGGCTTCTCTCCTGGAGGTCCTCAGTCAGACCCATTGTTGACATGTGGCAAGACGCTCCTCGGGGCGCGTCGTGCTTGGGCCTCTCTCCTGGAGGCGTTCAGTCAGACCGAGTGCTGACATGTGACAAGACGCTCCTTGGGGCGCGTCTTGCTTGGGCCTCTCTCCTGGAGGCGCTCAGTCAGAACCAGAGGTGACATGTGGCAAGACGCTCCTCCGGGCGCATCTTGCTTGGGCCTCTCTCCTGGAGGCCCTCAGTCAGACCCATTGTTGACATGTGGCAAGACGCTCCTCGGGGCGCGTCTTGCTTGGGCCTCTCTCCTGGAGGCGCTCAGTCAGACCCAGTGTTGACATGTGGCAAGACGCTCCTCGGGGCGCGTCTTGCTTGGGCCTCTCTCCTGGAGGCGCTCAGTCAGACCCAGTGGTGACACGTGGAAAGACGCTCCTCGGGGCGCGTGTTGCTTGGGCCTCTCTCCTGGAGGCGCTCAGTCAGACCCAGTGTTGACACGTGGCAAGACGCTCCTCTGGGCGCGTCTTGCTTGGGCTTCTCTCCTGGAGGCCCTCAGTCAGACCCATTGTTGACATGTGGCAAGACGCTCCTCGGGGCACGTCTTGATTTGTCCTCTCTCCTGGAGGCGCTCAGTCAGACCGAGTAGTGAGATGTGGCAAGACGCTCCTCGGGGCGCGTCTTGCTTGGACCTCCCTCCTGGAGGCGCTCAGTCAGACCGAGTAGTGACATGTGGCAAGACGCTCCTCGGGGCGCATCTTGCTTGGACCTCTCTCCTGGAGGCGCTAAGTTAGACCGAGTAGTGACATGTGGCAAGACGCTCCTCGGGGCGCGTCTTGCTGGGGCCTCTCTCCTGGAGGTGCTCAATCAGACCCAGTGGTGACAAGTGGCAAGACGCTCCTCGGGGCGCGTCTTGCTTGGGCCTCTCTCCTGGAGGCCCTCTGTCAGACCCAGTGTTGACATGTGGCAAGACGCTCCTCCGGGTGCATCTTGCTTGGGCCTCTCTCCTGGAGGCCCTCAGTCAGACCCATTGTTGACATGTGGCAAGACGCTCCTCGGGGCGCGTCTTGCTTGGGCCTCTCTCCTGGAGGCGCTCAGTCAGACCGAGTGCTAACATAAGGCAAGATGCTCCTCGGGGCGCGTCTTGCTGGGGCCTCTCTCCTGGAGGCGCTCAGTCAGACCCAGTGGTGACACGTGGCAAGACTCTCCTCGGGGCGCGTCTTGCTTGGGCCTCTCTCCTGGAGGCGCTTAGTCAGACTGAGTAGTGACATGTGGCAAGACGCTCCTCGGGGCGCGTCTTGCTTGGGCCTCTCTCCTAGAGGCGCTCAGTCAGACCCAGTGATGACACGTGGAAAGACGCTCCTCGGGGCGCGTGTTGCTTGGGCCTCTCTCCTGGAGGCGCTCAGTCAGACCCAGTGTTGACACATGGCAAGACGCTCCTCGGGGCGCGTCTTGCTTGGGCCTCTCTCCTGGAGGCGCTCAGCCAGACCCAGTGTTGGCATGTGGCAAGACACTCCTCGGGGCGCGTCTTGGTTGGGCCTCTCTCCTGGAGGCGCTCATTCAGACCCAGTGGTGACATTTGGCAAGACGCTCCTCGGGGCGAGTATTGCTTGGGCCTCTCTCCTGAATGCCCTCTGTCAGACCGAGTGTTGACATGTGGCAAGACTCTCCTCAGGGCGCGTCTTGCTTGGGCTTCTCTCATGGAGGCCCTCAGTCCGACCCAGTGTTGACATGTGTCAAGACGCTCCTCGGGGCGTGTCTTGCTTGGGCCTCTCTCCTGGAGGCGCTCAGTCAGACCCAGTGTTGACATGTGGCAAGGCGCTCCTCTGGGCGCGTCTTGCTTGGGCTTCTCTCCTGGAGGCCCTCAGTCAGACCCATTGTTGACATGTGGCAAGACGCTCCTCGAGGCACGTCTTGCTTGGGCCTCTCTCCTGGAGGCGCTCAGTCAGACCGAGTAGTGACATGTGGCAAGACGCTCCTCGGGGCGCATCTTGCTTGGACCTCTCTCCTGGAGGCGCTCAGTTAGACCGAGTAGTGACATGTGGCAAGACGCTCCTCGGGGCGCGTCTTGCTGGGGCCTCTCTCCTGGAGGTGCTCAATCAGACCCAGTGGTGACACTTGGCAAGACGCTCCTCGGGGCGCGTCTTGCTTGGGCCTCTCTCCTGGGGGAGCTCAGTCAGACCCAGTGGTGACACGTGGCAAGACGCTCCTCGGGGCGCGTCTTGCTTGGGCCACTCTGCTGGAGGCGCTCAGTCAGACACAGTGTTGACATGTGGAAAGACACTCCTCGGGGCGCGTCTTACTTGGGCCTCTCTCATGGAGGCCCTCTGTCAGACCCAGTGTTGACATGTGTCAAGACGCTCCTCGGGGCGCGTCTTGCTTGGGCCACTCTCCTGGAGGCGCTCAGTCAGACACAGTGTTGACATGTGGAAAGACACTCCTCCTGGCGCGTCTTGCTTGGGCCTCTCTCATGGAGGCCCTCTGTCAGACCCAGTGTTGACATGTGTCAAGACGCTCCTCGGGGCGCGTCTTGCTTTGGCCTCTCTCCTGGAGGCGCTCAGTCAGACCCAGTGTTGACATGTGGCAAGACGCTCCTCGGGGCGCTTCTTGCTTGGGCTTCTCTCCTGGAGGCCCTCAGTCAGACCCATTGTTGACATGTGGCAAGACGCTCCTCGGGGCACGTCTTGCTTGGGCCTCTCTACTGGAGGCCGTCTGTCAGACCCAGTGTTGAGATGTGTCAAGACGCTCCTCGGGGCGCGTCTTGCTTTGGCCTCTCTCCTGGAGGCGCTCAGTCAGACCGAGTGCTGACATGTGGCAAGAAGCTCCTCGGGGCGCGTCTTGCTTGGGCTTCTCTCCTGGAGGCCCTCAGTAAGACCCATTGTTGACATGTGGCAAGACGCTCCTCGGGGCTCGTCTTGCTTGGGCCTCTCTCCAGAAGGCCCTCAATCAGACCCAGTGTTGACACGTGGCAAGACGCTCCTCGGGGCGCGTCTTGCTTGGGCCTCTCTCCTGGAGGCGCTCAGTCAGACTGAGTAGTGACATGTGGCCTGACGCTCCTCGGGGCGCGTGTTGCTTGGGCCTCTCTCCTGGAGGCGCTCAGTCAGACCAAGTGGTGACATGTGGCAAGACACTCCTCGGGGCGCGTCTTGCTTGGGCCTCTCTCCTGAAGGCCCTCTGTCAGACCCAGTGTTGACATGTGTCAAGACGCTTCTCGGGGCGCGTCTTGCTTGGGCTTCTCTCCTGGAGGCCCTCAGTCAGACCCATTGTTGACATGTGGCAAGACGCTCCTCGGGGCGCGTCTTGCTTGGGCCTCTCTCCTGGAGGCCCTCTGTCAGACCGAGTGTTGACATGTGGCAAGACTCTCCTCGGGGCGCGTCTTGCTTGGGCTTCTCTCATGGAGGCCCTCAGTCAGACCCAGTGTTGACATGTGTCAAGACGCTCCTCGGGGCGTGTCTTGCTTGGGCCTCTCTCCTGGAGGCGCTCAGTCAGAACCAGTGTTGACATGTGGCAAGACGCTCCTCGGGGCGCGTCTTGCTTGGGCTTCTCTCCTGGAGGCCCTCAGTCAGACCCATTGTTGACATGTGGCAAGACGCTCCTCGGGGCACGTCTTGCTTGGGCCTCTCTCCTTGAGGCGCTCAAACAGACCGAGTAGTGACATGTGGCAAGACGCTCCTCGGGGCGCGTCTTGCTGGGGCTTCTCTCATGGAGGCACTCAGTCAGACCCAGTGTTGACATGTGGCAAGACGCTCCTCGGGGCGCGTCTTGCTTTGGCCTCTCTCCTGGAGGCGCTCAGTCAGAACCAGAGGTGACATGTGGCAAGACGCTCCTCGGGGCGCGTCTTGCTTGGGCCTCTCTCCTGGAGGCCCTCTGTCAGACCCAGTGTTGACATGTGGCCAGACGCTCCTCCTTGGCGCATCTTGCTTGGGCCTCTCTCCTGGAGGCCCTCAGTCAGACCCATTGTTGACATGTGGCAAGACGCTCCTCGGGGCGCGTCTAGCTTGGGCCTCTCTCCTGGAGGCGCTCAGTCGGACTGAGTAGTGACATGTGGCCTGACGCTCCTCGGGGCGCGGCTTGCTTGGGCCTCTCTCCTGGAGGCGCTCAGTCAGACCCAGTGTTGACATGTGGCAAGACACTCCTCGGGGCGCGTCTTGCTTGGGCCTCTCTCCTGGAGGCGCTCTGTCAGACCCAGTGTTGACATGTGTCAAGACGCTCCTCGGGGCGCAGTCTTGCTTGGGCTTCTCTCCTGGAGGCCCTCAGTCAGACCCATATTTGACATGTGGCAAGACGCTCCTCGGGGCGCGTCTTGCTTGGGCCTCTCTCCTGGAGGCGCTCAGTCAGACCGAGTGCTGACATGTGGCAAGACGCTCCTCGGGCCGCGTGTTGCTTGGGCTTCTCTCCTGGAGGTCCTCAGTCAGACCCATTGTTGACATGTGGCAAGACGCTCCTCGGGGCGCGTCGTGCTTGGGCCTCTCTCCTGGAGGCGTTCAGTCAGACCGAGTGCTGACATGTGGCAAGACGCTCCTCGGGGCGCGTCTTGCTCTGGCTTCTCTCCTGGAGGCGCTCAGAAAGACCCAGTGTTGACATGTGACAAGACGCTCCTCGGGGCGCGTCTTGCTTGGGCCTCTCTCCTGGAGGCGCTCAGTCAGAACCAGAGGTGACATGTGGCAAGACGCTCCTCGGGGCGCGTCTTGCTTGGGCCTCTCTCCTGGAGGCCCTCTGTCAGAACCAGTGTTGACATGTGGCAAGACGCTCTTCTGGGCGCATCTTGCTTGGGCCTCTCTCCTGGAGGCCCTCAGTCAGACCCATTGTTGACATGTGGCAAGACGCTCCTCGGGGCGCGTCTTGCTTGGGCCTCTCTCCTGGAGGCGCTCAGTCAGACCGAGTGCTGACATAAGGCAAGATGCTCCTCGGGGCGCGTCTTGCTGGGGCCTCTCTCCTGGAGGCGCTCAGTCAGACCCAGTGCTGACATGTGGCAAGACTCTCCTCGGGGCGCGTCTTGCTTGGGCCTCTCTCCTGGAGGCGCTCAGTCAGACTGAGTAGTGACATGTGGCCTGACGCTCCTCGGGGCGCATCTTGCTTGGGCCTCTCTCCTGGAGGCCCTCTGTCAGACCCAGTGTGGACATGTGTCAAGACACTCCTCGGGGGGCAGTCTTGCTTGGGCTTCTCTCCTGGAGGCCTTCAGTCAGACCCATTGTTGACATGTGGCAAGACGCTCCTCGGGGCGCGTCTTGCTTGGGCTTCTCTCCTGGAGGCGCTCAGACAGACCCAGTGTTGACATGTGACAAGACACTTATTGGGGCGCAGTCTTGCTTGGGCTTCTCTCCTGGAGGCCCTCAGTCAGACCCATTGTTGACATGTGGCAAGACGCTCCTCGGGGCGCGTCTTGCTTGGGCCTCTCTCCTGGAGGCGCTCAGTCAGAACCAGAGGTGACATTTGGCAAGACGCTCCTCCGGGCGCATCTTGCTTGGGCCTCTCTCCTGGAGGCCCTCAGTCAGACCCATTGTTGACATGTGGCAAGACGCTCCTCGGGGCGCGTCTTGCTTGGGCCTCTCTCCTGGAGGCGCTCAGTCAGAACCAGAGGTGACATGTGGCAATACGCTCCTCCGGGCGCATCTTGCTTGGGCCTCTCTCCTGGAGGCCCTCAGTCAGACCCATTGTTGACTTGTGGCAAGACGCTCCTCGGGGCGCGTCTTGCTTGGGCCTCTCTCCTGGAGGCGCTCAGTCAGACCCAGTGTTGACATGTGGCAAGACGCTCCTCGGGGCGCGTCTTGCTTGGGCCTCTCTCCTGGAGGCGCTCAGTCAGACCCAGTGGTGACACGTGGAAAGACGCTCCTCGGGGCGCGTGTTGCTTGGGCCTCTCTCCTGGAGGCGCTCAGTCAGACCCAGTGTTGACACGTGGCAAGACGCTCCTCGGGGCGCGTCTTGCTTGGGCCTCTCTCCTGGAGGCGCTCAGTCAGACCCAGTGTTGACATGTGGCAAGACGCTCCTCTGGGCGCGTCTTGCTTCGGCTTCTCTCCTGGAGGCCCTCAGTCAGACCCATTGTTGACATGTGTCAAGACGCTCCTCGGGGCACGTCTTGCTTGGGCCTCTCTCCTGGAGGCGCTCAGTCAGACCGAGTAGTGACATGTGGCAAGACGCTCCTCGGGGCGCGTCTTGCTTGGACCTCCTTCCTGGAGGCGCTCAGTCAGACCGAGTAGTGACATGTGGCAAGACGCTCCTCGGGGCGCATCTTGCTTGGACCTCTCTCCTGGAGGCGCTCAGTTAGACCGAGTAGTGACATGTGGCAAGACGCTCCTCGGGGCGCGTCTTGCTGGGGCCTCTCTCTTGGAGGTGCTCAATCAGACCCAGTGGTGACATGTGGCAAGACGCTCCTCCGGGCGCATCTTGCTTGGGCCTCTCTCCTGGAGGCCCTCAGTCAGATCCATTGTTGACATGTGGCAAGACGCTCCTCGGGGCGCGTCTTGCTTGGGCCTCTCTCCTGGAGGCGCTCAGTCAGACCGAGTGCTGACATAAGGCAAGATGCTCCTCGGGGCGCGTCTTGCTGGGGCCTCTCTCCTGGAGGCGCTCAGTCAGACCCAGTGCTGACATGTGGCAAGACTCTCCTCGGGGCGCGTCTTGCTTGTGCCTCTCTCCTGGAGGCGCTCACTCAGACTGAGTAGTGACATGTGGCCTGACGCTCCTCGGGGCGCGTCTTGCTTGGGCCTCTCTCCTGGAGGCCCTCTGTCAGACCCAGTGTGGACATGTGTCAAGACGCTCCTCGGGGCGCAGTCTTGCTTGGGCTTCTCTCCTGGAGAACTTCAGTCAGACCCATTGTTGACATGTGGCAAGACGCTCCTCGGGGCGCGTCTTGCTTGGGCTTCTCTCCTGGAGGCGCTCAGACAGACCCAGTGTTGACATGTGACAAGACGCTCCTTGGGGCGCGTCTTGCTTGGGCCTCTCTCCTGGAGGCGCTCAGTCAGAACCAGAGGTGACATGTGGCAAGACGCTCCTCCGGGCGCATCTTGCTTGGGCCTCTCTCCTGGAGGCCCTCAGTCAGACCCATTGTTGACATGTGGCAAGACGCTCCTCGGGGCGCTTCTTGCTTGGGCCTCTCTCCTGGAGGCGCTCAGTCAGACCCAGTGTTGACATGTGGCAAGACGCTCCTCGGGGTGCGTCTTGCTTGGGCCTCTCTCCTGGAGGCGCTCAGTCAGACCCAGTGGTGACACGTGGAAAGACGCTCCTCGGGGCGCGTGTTGCTTGGGCCTCTCTCCTGGAGGCGCTCAGTCAGACCCAGTGTTGACACGTGGCAAGACACTTCTCGGGGCGCGTCTTGCCTGGGCCTCTCTCCTGGAGGCGCTCAGTCAGACCCAGTGTTGGCATGTGGCAAGACACTCCTCGGGGCGCGTCTTGGTTGAGCCTCTCTCCTGGAGGCGCTCATTCAGACCCAGTGGTGACATTTGGCAAGACGCTCCTCGGGGCAAGTATTGCTTGGGCCTCTCTCCTGAATGACCTCTGTCAGACCGAGTGTTGACACGTGGCAAGACGCTTCTCGGGGCACGTCTTGCTTGGGCCTCTCTCCTGGAGGCGCTCAGTCAAACCGAGTAGTGACATGTGGCAAGACGCTCCTCGGGGCGCGTCTTGCTTGGACCTCCCTCCTGGAGGCGCTCAGTCAGACTGAGTAGTGACATGTGGCAAGACGCTCCTCGGGGCGCATCTTGCTTGGACCTCTCTCCTGGAGGCGCTCAGTTAGACCGAGTAGTGACATGTGGCAAGACGCTCCTCGGGGCGCGTCTTGCTGGGGCCTCTCTCCTGGAGGTGCTCAATCAGACCCAGTGGTGACACGTGGCAAGACGCTCCTCGGGGCGCGTCTTGCTTGGGCCTCTCTCCTGGAGGAGCTCAGTCAGACCCAGTGGTGACACGTGGCAAGATGCTCCTCGAGGCGCATCTTGCTTGGGCCTCTCTCCTGGAGGCGCTAAGTCAGACCCAGTGTTGACATGTGTCAAGACGCTCCTCGGGGCGCGTCTTGCTTTGGCCTCTCTCCTGGAGGCGCTCAGTCAGACCGAGTGCTGACATGTAGCAAGAAGCTCCTTGGGGTGCGTCATGCTTGGGCTTCTCTCCTGGAGGCCCTCAGTCAGACCCATTGTTGACATTTGGCAAGACGCTCCTCGGGGCGCATATTGCTTGGGCCTCTCTCCTGGATGCCCTCTGTCAGACCCAGTGTTGACATGTGGCAAGACTCTCCTCTGGGCCTGTCTTGCTTGGGCTTCTCTCATGGAGGCCCTCAGTCAGACCCAGTGTTGACATGTGTCAAGACGCTCCTCGGGGCGTGTCTTGCTTGGGCCTCTCTCCTGGAGGAGCTCAGTCAGACCCAGTGGTGACACGTGGCAAGACGCTCCTCGAGGCGCATCTTGCTTGGGCCTCTCTCCTGGAGGCGCAAAGTCAGACCCAGTGTTGACACGTGGCAAGACGCTCCTCGGGGCGCGTCTTGCTTGGGCCACTCTCCTGGAGGCGCTCAGTCAGACACAGTGTTGACATGTGGAAAGACACTCCTCGGGGCGCGTCTTGCTTGGGCCTCTCTCATGGAGGCCCTCTGTCAGACCCAGTGTTGACATGTGTCAAGACGCTCCTCGGGGCGCGTCTTGCTTTGGCCTCTCTCCTGGAGGCGCTCAGTCAGACCCAGTGTTTACATGTGGCAAGACGCTCCTCGGGGCGCTTCTTGCTTGGGCTTCTCTCCTGGAGGCCCTCAGTCAGACCCATTGTTGACATGTGGCAAGACGCTCCTCGGGGCACGTCTTGCTTGGGCCTCTCTCCTGGAGGCGCTCAGTCCGACCGAGTAGTGACATGTGGCAAGATGCTCCTCGGGGCGCGTCTTGCAGGGGCTTCTCTCATGGAGGCACTCAGTGAGACCCAGTGTTGGCATGTGCCAAGACGCTCCTCGGGGCGCGTGTTGCTTGGACCTCTCTCCTGGAGGCGCTCAGTCAGACCGAGTAGTGACATGTGGCAATACGCTCCTCGGGGCGCTTGTTGCTTGGGCTTCTCTCCTGGAGGCCCTCAGTAAGACCCATTGTTGACATGTGGCAAGAAGCTCCTCGGGGCGCGTCTTGCTTGGGCTTCTCTACTGGAGGCCCTCAGTAAGACCCATTGTTGACATGTGGCAAGAAGCTCCTCAGGGCGCGTCTTGCTTGGGCTTCTCTCCTGGAGGCCCTCAGTAAGACCCAGTGTTGACATGTGGCAAGACGCTCCTCGGGGCGCGTCTTGCTTGGGCCTCTCTCCTGGAGGCGCTCAGTCAGACCCAGTGCTGACATGTGGCAAGAAGCTCCTCGGGGCGCGTCTTGCTTGGGCTTCTCTCCTGGAGGCCCTGAGTAAGACCCATTGTTGACTTGTGGCAAGACGCTCCTCGGGGCGCGTCTTGCTAGGGCTTCTCTCCTGGAGGCCCTCAGTAAGAACCATTGTTGACATGTGGCAAGACGCTCCTCGGGGCGCGTCTTGCTTGGGCCTCTCTCCAGAAGGCCCTCAATCAGACCCAGTGTTGACACGTGGCAAGACGCTCCTCGGGGCGCGTCTTACTTGGGCCTCTCTCCTGGAGGCGCTCAGTCAGACTGAGTAGTGACATGTGGCCTGACGCTCCTCGGGGCGCGTGTTGCTTGGGCCTCTCTCCTGGAGGCGCTCAGTCAGACCAAGTGGTGACGTGTGGCAAGAGACTCCTTGGGGCGCGTCTTGCTTGGGCCTCTCTCATGGAGGCCCTCTGTCAGACCCAGTGTTGACATGTGGCAAGACACTCCTCGGGGCGCGTCGTGCTTGGGCCTCTCTCATGGAGGCCCTCTGTCAGACCCAGTGTTGACATGTGTCAAGACGCTCCTCGGGGCGCGTCTTGCTTGGGCCTCTCTCCTGGAGGCGCTCAGTCAGACCAAGTGGTGACATGTGGCAAGACACTCCTCGGGGTGCGTCTTGCTTGGGCCTCTCTCCTGGAGGCGCTCAGTCAGACCAAGTGGTGACATGTGGCAAGACACTCCTCGGGGCTCGTCTTGCTTGGGCCTCTCTCCAGATGGCCCTCAATCAGACCCAGTGTTGACACGTGGCAAGACGCTCCTCGGGGCGCGTGTTGCTTGGGCCTCTCTCCTGGAGGCGCTCAGTCAGACCAAGTGGTGACATCTGGCAAGACACTCCTTGGGGCGCGTCTTGCTTGGGCCTCTCTCCTGGAGGCCCTCTGTCAGACCCAGTGTTGACATGTGTCAAGACGCTCCTCGGGGCGCGTCTTGCTTGGGCTTCTCTCCGGGAGGCCCTCAGTCAGACCCATTGTTGACATGTGGCAAGACGCTCCTCGGGGCGCAACTTGCTTTGGCCTCTCTCCTGGAGGCGCTCAGTCAGACCGAGTGCTGTCATGTGGCAAGACGCTCCTCGGGCCGCGTGTTGCTTGGGCTTCTCTCCTGGAGGCCCTCAGTCAGACCCATTGTTGACATGTGGCAAGACGCTCCTCGGGGCGCGTCTTGCTTGGGCCTCTCTCCTGGAGGCGCTCAGTCAGACCCAGTGGTGACATGTGGCAAGACACTCCTCGGGGCGTGTCTTGCTTGGGCCTCTCTCCTGGAGGCCCTCTGTCAGACCGAGTGTTGTCATGTGGCAAGACTCTCCTCGGGGCGCGTCTTGCTTGGGCTTATCTCATGGAGGCCCTCAGTCAGACCCAGTGTTGACATGTGTCAAGACGCTCCTCGGGGCGTGTCTTGCTTGGGCCTCTCTCCTGTGGAAGCTCAGTCAGACCCAGTGTTGACATGTGGCAAGACGCTCCTTGGGGCGCGTCTTGCTTGGGCTTCTCTCCTGGAGGCCCTCAGTCAGACCCATTGTTGACATGTGGCAAGACGCTCCGCGGGGCACGTCTTGCTTGGGCCTCTCTCCTGGAGGCCCTCTGTCAGACCCAGTGTTGACATGTGGCAAGACGCTCCTCCTTGGCGCATCTTGCTTGGGCCTCTCTCCTGGAGGCCCTCAGTCAGACCCATTGTTGACATGTGGCAAGACGCTCCTCGGGGCGCGTCTTGCTTGGGCCTCTCTCCTGGAGGCGCTCAGTCAGACCGAGTGCTGACATAAGGCAAGACGCTCCTCGGGGCGCGTCTTGCTGGGGCCTCTCTCCTGGAGGCGCTCAGTCAGACCCAGTGCTGACATGTGGCAAGACGCTCCTCGGGGCGCGTCTTGCTTGGGCCTCTCTCCTGGAGGCGCTCAGTCAGACTGAGTGCTGACATGTAGCAAGAAGCTCCTCGGGGTGCGTCATGCTTGGGCTTCTCTCCTGGAGGCCCTCAGTCAGACCCATTGTTGACATGTGGCAAGACGCTCCTCCGGGCGCGTATTGCTTGGGCCTCTCTCCTGGATGCCCTCTGTCAGACGCAGTGTTGACATGTGGCAAGACTCTCCTCGGGGCCCGTCTTGCTTGGGCTTCTCTCATGGAGGCCCTCAGTCAGACCCAGTGTTGACATGTGACAAGACGCTCCTCGGGGCGTGTCTTGCTTGGGCCTCTCTCCTGGAGGCGCTCAGTCAGACCCAGTGTTGACATGTGGCAAGACGCTCCTCGGGGCGCTTCTTGCTTGGGCTTCTCTCCTGGAGGCCCTCAGTCAGACCCATTGTTGACATGTGGCAAGACGCTCCTCGGGGCACGTCTTGCTTGGGCCTCTCTCCTGGAGGCGCTCAGTCAGACCGAGTAGTGACATGTGGCAAGACGCTCCTCGGGGCGCGTCTTGCTGGGGCTTCTCTCATGGAGGCACTCAGTCATACCCAGTGTTGACATGTGGCAAGACGCTCCTCGGGGCGCGTGTTGCTTGGACCTCTCTCCTGGAGGCGCTCAGTCAGACCCAGTGCTGACATGTGGCAAGAAGCTCCTCGGGGCGCGTCTTGCTTGGGCTTCTCTCCTGGAGGCCCTCAGTAAGACCAATTGTTGACATGTGGCAAGACACTCCTCGGGGCGCGTCTTGCTTGGGCCTCTCTCCAGAAGGCCCTCAATCAGACCCAGTGTTGACAAGTGGCAAGACGCTCCTCGGGGCGCATCTTGCTTGGGCCTCTCTCCTGGAGGCGCTCAGTCAGACTGAGTAGTGACATGTGGCCTGACGCTCCTCGGGGCGCGTGTTGCTTGGGCCTCTCTCCTGGAGGCGCTCAGTCAGACCAAGTGGTGACATGTGGCAAGACACTCCTCGGGGCGCGTCTTGCTTGGGCCTCTCTCCTGGAGGCCCTCTGTCAGACCCAGTGTTGACATGTGTCAAGACGCTCCTCGGGGCGCGTCTTGTTAGGGCTTCTCTCCTGGAGGCCCTCAGTCAGACCCATTGTTGACATGTGGCAAGACGCTCCTCTGGGCGCGTCTTGCTTGGGCCTCTCTCCTGGAGGCGCTCAGTCAGACCGAGTGCTGACATATGGAAAGACGCTCCTCGGGGTGCGTCTTGCTTGGGCTTCTCTCCTGGAGGCGCTCAGAAAGACCCAGTGTTGACATGTGACAAGACGCTCCTCGGGGCGCGTCTTGCTTGGGCCTCTCTCCTGGAGTCGCTCAGTCAGACCCAGTGGTGACATGTGGCAAGACACTCCTCGGGGCGCGTCTTCCTTGGGCCTCTCTCCTGGAGGCCCTTTGTCAGACCGAGTGTTGACATGTGGCAAGACTGTCCGCGGGGCGCGTCTTGCTTGGGCTTCTCTCATGGAGGCCCTCAGTCAGACCCAGTGTTGACATGTGTCAAGACGCTCCTCGGGGCGTGTCTTGCTTGGGCCTCTCTCCTGGAGGCGCTCAGTCAGACCCAGTGTTGACATGTGGCAAGACGCTCCTCGGGGCGCGTCTTGCTTGGGCTTCTCTCCTGGAGGCCCTCAGTCAGACCCATTGTTGACATGTGGCAAGACGCTCCTCGGGGCACGTCTTGCTTGGGCCTCTCTCCTGGAGGCGCTCAAACAGACCGAGTAGTGACATTTGGCAAGACACTCCTCGGGGCGCGTCTTGCTTGGGCCTCTCTAATGGAGGCCGTCTGTCAGACCCAGTGTTGAGATGTGTCAAGACGCTCCTCGGGGCGCGTCTTGCTTTGGCCTCTCTCCTGGAGGCGCTCAGTCAGACCGAGTGCTGACATGTGGCAAGAAGCTCCTCGGGGCGCGTCTTGCTTGGGCTTCTCTCCTGGAGGCCCTCAGTAAGACCCATTGTTGACATGTGGCAAGACGCTCCTCGGGGCTCGTCTCGCTTGGGCCTCTCTCCAGAAGGCCCTCAATCAGACCCAGTGTTGACACGTGGCAAGACGCTCCTCGGGGCGCGTCTTGCTTGGGCCTCTCTCCTGGAGGCGCTCAGTCAGACTGAGTAGTGACATGTGGCCTGACGCTCCTCGGGGCGCGTGTTGCTTGGGCCTCTCTCCTGGAGGCGCTCAGTCAGACCAAGTGGTGACATGTGGCAAGACACTCCTCGGGGCGCGTCTTGCTTGGGCCTCTCTCCTGGAGGCGCTCAATCAGACCCAGTGGTGAAACCTGGCAAGACGCTCCTCGGGGCGCGTCTTGCTTGGGCCTCTCTCCTGGAGGCGCTCAGTCAGACCCAGTGGTGACACGTGGCAAGACGCTCCTCGGGGCGCGTCTTGCTTGGGCCTCTCTCCTGGAGGCGCTCAGTCAGACCCAGTGGTGACACGTGGCAAGACGCTCCTCGGGGCGCGTCTTGCTTGGGCCTCTCTCCTGGAGGCGCTCAGTCAGACCCAGTGTTGACATGTGGCAAGACACTCCTCGGGGCGCGTCTTGCTTGGGCCTCTCTAATGGAGGCCGTCTGTCAGACCCAGTGTTGAGATGTGTCAAGACTCTCCTCGGGGCGCGTCTTGCTTTGGCCTCTCTCCTGGAGGCGCTCAGTCAGACCCATTGTTGACATGTGGCAAGACGCTCCTCGGGGCGCGTCTTGCTTGGGCCTCTCTCCTGGAGGCGCTCAGTCAGACCGAGTGCTGACATATGGAAAGACGCCACTCGGGGCGCGTCTTGCTTGGGCTTCTCTCCTGGAGGCGCTCAGAAAGACCCAGTGTTGACATGTGACAAGACGCTCCTCGGGGCGCGTCTTGCTTGGGCCTCTCTCCTGGAGGCGCTCAGTCAGACCCAGTGGTGACATGTGGCAAGACACTCCTCGGGGCGCGTCTTCCTTGGGCCTCTCTCCTGGAGGCCCTTTGTCAGACCGAGTGTTGACATGTGGCAAGACTGTCCGCGGGGCGCGTCTTGCTTGGGCTTCTCTCATGGAGGCCCTCAGTCAGACCCAGTGTTGACATGTGTCAAGACGCTCCTCGGGGCGTGTCTTGCTTGGGCCTCTCTCCTGGAGGCGCTCAGTCAGACCCAGTGTTGACATGTGGCAAGACGCTCCTCGGGGCGCGTCTTGCTTGGGCTTCTCTCCTGGAGGCCCTCAGTCAGACCCATTGTTGACATGTGGCAAGACGCTCCTCGGGGCACGTCTTGCTTGGGCCTCTCTCCTGGAGGCGCTCAAACAGACCGAGTAGTGACATTTGGCAAGACGCTCCTCGGGGCGCGTCTTGCTTGGGCCTCTCTCCAGAAGGCCCTCAATCAGACCCAGTGTTGACATGTGGCAAGACGCTCCTCGGGGCGCGTCTTGCTTGGGCCTCTCTCCTGGAGGTGCTCAGTCAGACTGAGTAGTGACATGTGGCCTGACGCTCCTCGGGGCGCGTCTTGCTTGGGCCTCTCTCCTGGAGGCGCTCAGTCAGACCCAGTGTTGACATGTGGCAAGACGCTCCTCGGGGCGCGTCTTGCTGGGGCCTCTCTCCTGGAGGCGCTCAGTCAGACCCAGTGCTGACATGTGGCAAGACGCTCCTCGGGGCGCGTCTTGCTTGGGCCTCTCTCCTGGAGGCGCTCAGTCAGACTGAGTGCTGACATGTAGCAAGAAGCTCCTCGGGGTGCGTCATGCTTGGGCTTCTCTCCTGGAGGCCCTCAGTCGGATCCATTGTTGACATGTGGCAAGACGCTCCTCCGGGCGCGTATTGCTTGGGCCTCTCTCCTGGATGCCCTCTGTCAGACGCAGTGTTGACATGTGGCAAGACTCTCCTCGGGGCCCGTCTTGCTTGGGCTTCTCTCATGGAGGCCCTCAGTCAGACCCAGTGTTGACATGTGACAAGACGCTCCTCGGGGCGTGTCTTGCTTGGGTCTCTCTCCTGGAGGCGCTCAGTCAGACCCAGTGTTGACATGTGGCAAGACGCTCCTCGGGGCGCTTCTTGCTTGGGCTTCTCTCCTGGAGGCCCTCAGTCAGACCCATTGTTGACATGTGGCAAGACGCTCCTCGGGGCACGTCTTGCTTGGGCCTCTCTCCTGGAGGCGCTCAGTCAGACCGAGTAGTGACATGTGGCAAGACCCTCCTCGGGGCGCGTCTTGCTGGGGCTTCTCTCATGGAGGCACTCAGTCATACCCAGTGTTGACATGTGGCAAGACGCTCCTCGGGGCGCGTGTTGCTTGGACCTCTCTCCTGGAGGCGCTCAGTCAGACCCAGTGCTGACATGTGGCAAGAAGCTCCTCGGGGCGCGTCTTGCTTGGGCTTCTCTCCTGGAGGCCCTCAGTAAGACCAATTGTTGACATGTGGCAAGACACTCCTCGGGGCGCGTCTTGCTTGGGCCTCTCTCCAGAAGGCCCTCAATCAGACCCAGTGTTGACAAGTGGCAAGACGCTCCTCGGGGCGCATCTTGCTTGGGCCTCTCTCCTGGAGGCGCTCAGTCAGACTGAGTAGTGACATGTGGCCTGACGCTCCTCGGGGCGCGTGTTGCTTGGGCCTCTCTCCTGGAGGCGCTCAGTCAGACCAAGTGGTGACATGTGGCAAGACACTCCTCGGGGCGCGTCTTGCTTGGGCCTCTCTCCTGGAGGCCCTCTGTCAGACCCAGTGTTGACATGTGTCAAGACGCTCCTCGGGGCGCGTCTTGTTAGGGCTTCTCTCCTGGAGGCCCTCAGTCAGACCCATTGTTGACATGTGGCAAGACGCTCCTCTGGGCGCGTCTTGCTTGGGCCTCTCTCCTGGAGGCGCTCAGTCAGACCGAGTGCTGACATATGGAAAGACGCTCCTCGGGGCGCGTCTTGCTTGGGCTTCTCTCCTGGAGGCGCTCAGAAAGACCCAGTGTTGACATGTGACAAGACGCTCCTCGGGGCGCGTCTTGCTTGGGCCTCTCTCCTGGAGTCGCTCAGTCAGACCCAGTGGTGACATGTGGCAAGACACTCCTCGGGGCGCGTCTTCCTTGGGCCTCTCTCCTGGAGGCCCTTTGTCAGACCGAGTGTTGACATGTGGCAAGACTGTCCGCGGGGCGCGTCTTGCTTGGGCTTCTCTCATGGAGGCCCTCAGTCAGACCCAGTGTTGACATGTGTCAAGACGCTCCTCGGGGCGTGTCTTGCTTGGGCCTCTCTCCTGGAGGCGCTCAGTCAGACCCAGTGTTGACATGTGGCAAGACGCTCCTCGGGGCGCGTCTTGCTTGGGCTTCTCTCCTGGAGGCCCTCAGTCAGACCCATTGTTGACATGTGGCAAGACGCTCCTCGGGGCACGTCTTGCTTGGGCCTCTCTCCTGGAGGCGTTTAAACAGACCGAGTAGTGACATTTGGCAAGACACTCCTCGGGGCGCGTCTTGCTTGGGCCTCTCTAATGGAGGCCGTCTGTCAGACCCAGTGTTGAGATGTGTCAAGACGCTCCTCGGGGCGCGTCTTGCTTTGGCCTCTCTCCTGGAGGCGCTCAGTCAGACCGAGTGCTGACATGTGGCAAGAAGCTCCTCGGGGCGCGTCTTGCTTGGGCTTCTCTCCTGGAGGCCCTCAGTAAGACCCATTGTTGACATGTGGCAAGACGCTCCTCGGGGCTCGTCTCGCTTGGGCCTCTCTCCAGAAGGCCCTCAATCAGACCCAGTGTTGACACGTGGCAAGACGCTCCTCGGGGCGCGTCTTGCTTGGGCCTCTCTCCTGGAGGCGCTCAGTCAGACTGAGTAGTGACATGTGGCCTGACGCTCCTCGGGGCGCGTGTTGCTTGGGCCTCTCTCCTGGAGGCGCTCAGTCAGACCAAGTGGTGACATGTGGCAAGACACTCCTCGGGGCGCGTCTTGCTTGGGCCTCTCTCCTGGAGGCGCTCAATCAGACCCAGTGGTGAAACGTGGCAAGACGCTCCTCGGGGCGCGTCTTGCTTGGGCCTCTCTCCTGGAGGCGCTCAGTCAGACCCAGTGGTGACACGTGGCAAGACGCTCCTCGGGGCGCGTCTTGCTTGGGCCTCTCTCCTGGAGGCGCTCAGTCAGACCCAGTGGTGACACGTGGCAAGACGCTCCTCGGGGCGCGTCTTGCTTGGGCCTCTCTCCTGGAGGCGCTCAGTCAGACCCAGTGTTGACATGTGGCAAGACACTCCTCGGGGCGCGTCTTGCTTGGGCCTCTCTAATGGAGGCCGTCTGTCAGACCCAGTGTTGAGATGTGTCAAGACGCTCCTCGGGGCGCGTCTTGCTTTGGCCTCTCTCCTGGAGGCGCTCAGTCAGACCCATTGTTGACATGTGGCAAGACGCTCCTCGGGGCGCGTCTTGCTTGGGCCTCTCTCCTGGAGGCGCTCAGTCAGACCGAGTGCTGACATATGGAAAGACGCTCATCGGGGCGCGTCTTGCTTGGGCTTCTCTCCTGGAGGCGCTCAGAAAGACCCAGTGTTGACATGTGACAAGACGCTCCTCGGGGCGCGTCTTGCTTGGGCCTCTCTCCTGGAGGCGCTCAGTCAGACCCAGTGGTGACATGTGGCAAGACACTCCTCGGGGCGCGTCTTCCTTGGGCCTCTCTCCTGGAGGCCCTTTGTCAGACCGAGTGTTGACATGTGGCAAGACTGTCCGCGGGGCGCGTCTTGCTTGGGCTTCTCTCATGGAGGCCCTCAGTCAGACCCAGTGTTGACATGTGTCAAGACGCTCCTCGGGGCGTGTCTTGCTTGGGCCTCTCTCCTGGAGGCGCTCAGTCAGACCCAGTGTTGACATGTGGCAAGACGCTCCTCGGGGCGCATCTTGCTTGGGCTTCTCTCCTGGAGGCCCTCAGTCAGACCCATTGTTGACATGTGGCAAGACGCTCCTCGGGGCACGTCTTGCTTGGGCCTCTCTCCTGGAGGCGCTCAAACAGACCGAGTAGTGACATTTGGCAAGACGCTCCTCGGGGCGCGTCTTGCTTGGGCCTCTCTCCAGAAGGCCCTCAATCAGACCCAGTGTTGACATGTGGCAAGACGCTCCTCGGGGCGCGTCTTGCTTGGGCCTCTCTCCTGGAGGTGCTCAGTCAGACTGAGTAGTGACATGTGGCCTGACGCTCCTCGGGGCGCGTCTTGCTTGGGCCTCTCTCCTGGAGGCGCTCAGTCAGACCCAGTGTTGACATGTGGCAAGACGCTCCTCGGGGCGCGTCTTGCTTGGGCTTCTCTCCTGGAGGCCCTCAGTCAGACCGAGTGCTGACATGTGGCAAGAAGCTCCTCGGGGCGCGTCTTGCTTGGGCTTCTCTCCTGGAGGCCCTCAGTCAGACCCATAGTTGACATGTGGCAAGACGCTCCTCGGGGCACGTCTTGCTTGGGCCTCTCTCCTGGAGGCGGTCAGTCAGACCGAGTAGTGGCATGTGGCAAGACGCTCCTCGGGGCGCGTCTTGCTTGGACCTCTCTCCTGGTTGCGCTCAGTTAGACCGAGTAGTGACATGTCGCAAGACGCTCCTCGGGGCGCGTCTTGCTTGGGCCTCTCTCCTGGAGGCGCTCAGTCAGACCGAGTGCTGACATAAGGCCAAACGCTCCTCGGGGCGCGTCTTGCTGGGGCCTCTCTCCTGGAGGCGCTCAATCAGACCCAGTGGTGAAACGTGGCAAGACGCTCCTCGGGGCGCGTCTTGCTTGGGCCTCTCTCCTGGAGGCGCTCAGTCAGACCCAGTGGTGACACGTGGCAAGACGCTCCTCGGGGCGCGTCTTGCTTGGGCCTCTCTCCTGGAGGCGCTCAGTCAGACCCAGTGTTGACATGTGGCAAGACACTCCTCGGGGCGCGTCTTGCTTGGGCCTCTCTAATGGAGGCCGTCCGTCAGACCCAGTGTTGAGATGTGTCAAGACGCTCCTCGGGGCGCGTCTTGCTTTGGCCTCTCTCCTGGAGGCGCTCAGTCAGACCGAGTGCTGACATGTGGCAAGAAGCTCCTCGGGGCGCGTCTTGCTTGGGCTTCTCTCCTGGAGGCACTCAGTAAGACCCATTGTTGACATGTGGCAAGACGCTCCTCGGGGCTCGTCTCGCTTGGGCCTCTCTCCAGAAGGCCCTCAATCAGACCCAGTGTTGACACGTGGCAAGACGCTCCTCGGGGCGCGTCTTGCTTGGGCCTCTCTCCTGGAGGCGCTCAGTCAGACTGAGTAGTGACATGTGGCCTGACGCTCCTCGGGGCGCGTGTTGCTTGGGCCTCTCTCCTGGAGGCGCTCAGTCAGACCAAGTGGTGACATGTGGCAAGACACTCCTCGGGGCGCGTCTTGCTTGGGCCTCTCTCCTGGAGGCCCTCTGTCAGACCCAGTGTTGACATGTGTCAAGACGCTTCTCGGGGCGCGTCTTGCTTGGGCTTCTCTCCTTGAGGCCCTCAGTCAGACCCATTGTTGACATGTGGCAAGATGCTCCTCGGGGCGCGTCTTGCTTTGGCCTCTCTCCTGGAGGCGCTCAGTCAGACCCAGTGGTGACACGTGGCAAGACGCTCCTCGGGGCGCGTCTTGCTTGGGCCTCTCTCCTTGAGGCGCTCAGTCAGACCCAGTGTTGACATGTGGCAAGACACTCCTCGGGGCGCGTCTTGCTTGGGCCTCTCTAATGGAGGCCGTCTGTCAGACCCAGTGTTGAGATGTGTCAAGACGCTCCTCGGGGCGCGTCTTGCTTTGGCCTCTCTCCTGGAGGCGCTCAGTCAGACCAAGTGCTGACATGTGGCAAGAAGCTCCTCGGGGCGCGTCTTGCTTGGGCTTCTCTCCTGGAGGCCCTCAGTAAGACCCATTGTTGACATGTGGCAAGACGCTCCTCGGGGCTCGTCTCGCTTGGGCCTCTCTCCAGAAGGCCCTCAATCAGACCCAGTGTTGACACGTGGCAAGACGCTCCTCTGGGCGCGTCTTGCTTGGGCCTCTCTCCTGGAGGCGCTCAGTCAGACCCAGTGGTGACATGTGGCAAGACACTCCTCGGGGCGCGTCTTCCTTGGGCCTCTCTCCTGGAGGCCCTTTGTCAGACCGAGTGTTGACATGTGGCAAGACTGTCCGCGGGGCGCGTCTTGCTTGGGCTTCTCTCATGGAGGCCCTCAGTCAGACCCAGTGTTGACATGTGTCAAGACGCTCCTCGGGGCGTGTCTTGCTTGGGCCTCTCTCCTGGAGGCGCTCAGTCAGACCCAGTGTTGACATGTGGCAAGACGCTCCTCGGGGCGCGTCTTGCTTGGGCTTCTCTCCTGGAGGCCCTCAGTCAGACCCATTGTTGACATGTGGCAAGACGCTCCTCGGGGCACGTCTTGCTTGGGCCTCTCTCCTGGAGGCGCTCAAACAGACCGAGTAGTGATATTTGGCAAGACGCTCCTCGGGGCGCGTCTTGCTTGGGCCTCTCTCCAGAAGGCCCTCAATCAGACCCAGTGTTGACATGTGGCAAGACGCTCCTCGGGGCGCGTCTTGCTTGGGCCTCTCTCCTGGAGGTGCTCAGTCAGACTGAGTAGTGACATGTGGCCTGACGCTCCTCGGGGCGCGTCTTGCTTGGGCCTCTCTCCTGGAGGCGCTCAGTCAGACCCAGTGTTGACATGTGGCAAGACGCTCCTCGGGGCGCGTCTTGCTTGGGCTTCTCTCCTGGCGGCCCTCAGTCAGACCGAGTGCTGAAATGTGGCAAGAAGCTCCTCGGGGCGCGTCTTGCTTGGGCTTCTCTCCTGGAGGCCCTCAGTCAGACCCATAGTTGACATGTGGCAAGACGCTCCTCGGGGCACGTCTTGCTTGGGCCTCTCTCCTGGAGGCGGTCAGTCAGACCGAGTAGTGGCATGTGGCAAGACGCTCCTCGGGGCGCGTCTTGCTTGGACCTCTCTCCTGGAGGCGCTCAGTTAGACCGAGTAGTGACATGTCGCAAGACGCTCCTCGGGGCGCGTCTTGCTTGGGCCTCTCTCCTGGAGGCGCTCAGTCAGACCGAGTGCTGACATAAGGCCAAACGCTCCTCGGGGCGCGTCTTGCTGGGGCCTCTCTCCTGGAGGCGCTCAATCAGACCCAGTGGTGAAACGTGGCAAGACGCTCCTCGGGGCGCGTCTTGCTTGGGCCTCTCTCCTGGAGGCGCTCAGTCAGACCCAGTGGTGACACGTGGCAAGACGCTCCTCGGGGCGCGTCTTGCTTGGGCCTCTCTCCTGGAGGCGCTCAGTCAGACCCAGTGTTGACATGTGGCAAGACACTCCTCGGGGCGCGTCTTGCTTGGGCCTCTCTAATGGAGGCCGTCTGTCAGACCCAGTGTTGAGATGTGTCAAGACGCTCCTCGGGGCGCGTCTTGCTTTGGCCTCTCTCCTGGAGGCGCTCAGTCAGACCGAGTGCTGACATGTGGCAAGAAGCTCCTCGGGGCGCGTCTTGCTTGGGCTTCTCTCCTGGAGGCACTCAGTAAGACCCATTGTTGACATGTGGCAAGACGCTCCTCGGGGCTCGTCTCGCTTGGGCCTCTCTCCAGAAGGCCCTCAATCAGACCCAGTGTTGACACGTGGCAAGACGCTCCTCGGGGCGCGTCTTGCTTGGGCCTCTCTCCTGGAGGCGCTCAGTCAGACTGAGTAGTGACATGTGGCCTGACGCTCCTCGGGGCGCGTGTTGCTTGGGCCTCTCTCCTGGAGGCGCTCAGTCAGACCAAGTGGTGACATGTGGCAAGACACTCCTCGGGGCGCGTCTTGCTTGGGCCTCTCTCCTGGAGGCCCTCTGTCAGACCCAGTGTTGACATGTGTCAAGACGCTTCTCGGGGAGCGTCTTGCTTGGGCTTCTCTCCTTGAGGCCCTCAGTCAGACCCATTGTTGACATGTGGCAAGATGCTCCTCGGGGCGCGTCTTGCTTTGGCCTCTCTCCTGGAGGCGCTCAGTCAGACCCAGTGGTGACACGTGGCAAGACGCTCCTCGGGGCGCGTCTTGCTTGGGCCTCTCTCCTTGAGGCGCTCAGTCAGACCCAGTGTTGACATGTGGCAAGACACTCCTCGGGGCGCGTCTTGCTTGGGCCTCTCTAATGGAGGCCGTCTGTCAGACCCAGTGTTGAGATGTGTCAAGACGCTCCTCGGGGCGCGTCTTGCTTTGGCCTCTCTCCTGGAGGCGCTCAGTCAGACCAAGTGCTGACATGTGGCAAGAAGCTCCTCGGGGCGCGTCTTGCTTGGGCTTCTCTCCTGGAGGCCCTCAGTAAGACCCATTGTTGACATGTGGCAAGACGCTCCTCGGGGCTCGTCTCGCTTGGGCCTCTCTCCAGAAGGCCCTCAATCAGACCCAGTGTTGACACGTGGCAAGACGCTCCTCTGGGCGCGTCTTGCTTGGGCCTCTCTCCTGGAGGCGCTCAGTCAGACTGAGTAGTGACATGTGGCCTGACGCTCCTCGGGGCGCGTGTTGCTTGGGCCTCTCTCCTGGAGGCGCTCAGTCAGACCAAGTGGTGACATGTGGCAAGACACTCCTCGGGGCGCGTCTTGCTTGGGCCTCTCTCCTGGAGGCCCTCTGTCAGACCCAGTGTTGACATGTGTCAAGACGCTTCTCGGGGCGCGTCTTGCTTGGGCTTCTCTCCTTGAGGCCCTCAGTCAGACCCATTGTTGACATGTGGCAAGACGCTCCTCGGGGCGCGTCTTGCTTTGGCCTCTCTCCTGGAGGCGCTCAGTCAGACCGAGTGCTGACATGTGGCAAGACACTCCTCGGGGCGCGTCTTGCTTGGGCCTCTCTCCTGGAGGCCCTCTGTCAGACCGAGTGTTGACATGTGGCAAGACTCTCCTCGGGGCGAGTCTTGCTTGGGCTTCTCTCATGGAGGCCCTCAGTCAGACCCAGTGTTGACATGTGTCAAGACGCTCCTCGGGGCGTGTCTTGCTTTGGCCTCTCTCCTGGAGGCGCTCAGTCAGACCGAGTGCTGACATGTGGCAAGACACTCCTCGGGGCGCGTCTTGCTTGGGCCTCTCTCCTGGAGGCCCTCTGTCAGACCGAGTGTTGACATGTGGCAAGACTCTCCTCGGGGCGCGTCTTGCTTGGGCTTCTCTCATGGAGGCCCTCAGTCAGACCCAGTGTTGACATGTGTCAAGACGCTCCTCGGGGCGTGTCTTGCTTGGGCCTCTCTCCTGGAGGCGCTCAGTCAGACCCAGTGTCTACATGTGGCAAGACGCTCCTCGGGGCGTGTCTTGCTTGGGCCTCTCTCCTGGAGGCCCTCAGTCAGACCCATTGTTGACATGTGGCAAGACGCTCATGGGGCACGTCTTGCTTGGGCCTCTCTCCTGGAGGCGCTCAAACAGACCGAGTAGTGACATGTGGCAAGACGCTCCTCGGGGTGCGTCTTGCTGGGGCTACTCTCATGGAGGCACTCAGTCAGACCCAGTGTTGACATGTGGCAAGACGCTCCTCGGGGCGCTTCTTGCTTGGGCCTCTCTCCTGGAGGCGCTCAGTCAGAACCAGAGGTGACATGTGGCAAGACGCTCCTCGGGGCGCGTCTTGCTTGGGCCTCTCTCCTGGAGGCCCTCTGTCAGACCCAGTGTTGACATGTGGCAAGACGCTCCTCCTTGGCGCATCTTGCTTGGGCCTCTCTCCTGGAGGCCCTCAGTCAGACCCATTGTTGACATGTGGCAAGACGCTCCTCGGGGCACGTCTAGCTTGGGCCTCTCTCCTGGAGGCGCTCAGTCAGACCGAGTGCTGACATAAGGCAAGACGCTCCTCGGGGCGCGTCTTGCTGGGGCCTCTCTCCTGGAGGCGCTCAGTCAGACCCAGTGCTGACATGTGGCAAGACGCTCCTCGGGGCGCGTCTTGCTTGGGCCTCTCTCCTGGAGGCGCTCAGTCGGACTGAGTAGTGACATGTGGCCTGACGCTCCTCGGGGCGCGGCTTGCTTGGGCCTCTCTCCTGGAGGCGCTCAGTCAGACCCAGTGTTGACATGTGGCAAGACACTCCTCGGGGCGCGTCTTGCTTGGGCCTCTCTCCTGGAGGCGCTCTGTCAGACCCAGTGTTGACATGTGTCAAGACGCTCCTCGGGGCGCAGTCTTGCTTGGGCTTCTCTCCTGGAGGCCCTCAGTCAGACCCATTGTTGACATGTGGCAAGACGCTCCTCGGGGCGCGTCTTGCTTGGGCCTCTCTCCTGGAGGCGCTCAGTCAGACCGAGTGCTGACAAGTGGCAAGACGCTCCTCGGGCCGCGTGTTGCTTGGGCTTCTCTCCTGGAGGTCCTCAGTCAGACCCATTGTTGACATGTGGCAAGACGCTCCTCGGGGCGCGTCGTGCTTGGGCCTCTCTCCTGGAGGCGTTCAGTCAGACCGAGTGCTGACATGTGGCAAGACGCTCCTCGGGGCGCGTCTTGCTTGGGCTTCTCTCCTGGAGGCGCTCAGAAAGACCCAGTGTTGACATGTGACAAGACGCTCCTCGGGGCGCGTCTTGCTTGGGCCTCTCTCCTGGAGGCGCTCAGTCAGAACCAGAGGTGACATGTGGCAAGACGCTCCTCGGGGCGCGTCTTGCTTGGGCCTCTCTCCTGGAGGCCCTCTGTCAGACCCAGTGTTGACATGTGGCAAGACGCTCTTCTGGGCGCATCTTGCTTGGGCCTCTCTCCTGGAGGCCCTCAGTCAGACCCAGTGTTGACATGTGGCAAGACGCTCGTCGGTGCGCGTCTTTCTTGGGCCTCTCTCCTGGAGGCGCTCAGTCAGACCGAGTGCTGACATAAGGCAAGATGCTCCTCGGGGCGCGTCTTGCTGGGGCCTCTCTCCTGGAGGCACTCAGTCAGACCCAGTGCTGACATGTGGCAAGACTCTCCTCGGGGCGCGTCTTGCTTGGGCCTCTCTCCTGGAGGCGCTCAGTCAGACTGAGTAGTGACATGCCGCCTGACGCTCCTCGGGGCGAGTCTTGCTTGGGCCTCTCTCCTGGAGGCCCTCTGTCAGACCCAGTGTGGACATGTGTCAAGACACTCCTCGGGGGGCAGTCTTGCTTGGGCTTCTCTCCTGGAGGCCTTCAGTCAGACCCATTGTTGACATGTGGCAAGACGCTCCTCGGGGCGCGTCTTGCTTGGGCTTCTCTCCTGGAGGCGCTCAGACAGACCCAGTGTTGACATGTGACAAGACGCTCCTTGGGGCGCGTCTTGCTTGGGCCTCTCTCCTGGAGGCGCTCAGTCAGAACCAGAGGTGACATGTGGCAAGACGCTCCTCCGGGCGCATCTTGCTTGGGCCTCTCTCCTGGAGGCCCTCAGTCAGACCCATTGTTGACATGTGGCAAGACGCTCCTCGGGGCGCGTCTTGCTTGGGCCTCTCTCCTGGAGGCGCTCAGTCAGACCCAGTGTTGACATGTGGCAAGACGCTCCTCGGGGCGCGTCTTGCTTGGGCCTCTCTCCTGGAGGCGCTCAGTCAGACCCAGTGGTGACATGTGGAAAGACGCTCCTCGGGGCGCGTGTTGCTTGGGCCTCTCTCCTGGAGGCGCTCAGTCAGACCCAGTGTTGACACGTGGCAAGACGCTCCTCGGGGCGCGTCTTGCTTGGGCCTCTCTCCTGGAGGCGCTCAGTCAGACCCAGTGTTGACATGTGGCAAGACGCTCCTCTGGGCGCGTCTTGCTTGGGCTTCTCTCCTGGAGGCCCTCAGTCAGACCCATTGTTGACATGTGGCAAGACGCTCCTCAGGGCACGTCTTGCTTGGGCCTCTCTCCTGGAGGCGCTCAGTCAGACCGAGTAGTGACATGTGGCAAGACGCTCCTCGGGGCGCGTCTTGCTTGGACCTCCCTCCTGGAGGCGCTCAGTCAGACCGAGTAGTGACATGAGGCAAGACGCTCCTCGGGGCGCATCTTGCTTGGACCTCTCTCCTGGAGGCGCTCAGTTAGACCGAGTAGTGACATGTGGCAAGACGCTCCTCGGGGCGCGTCTTGCTGGGGCCTCTCTCCTGGAGGTGCTCAATCAGACCCAGTGGTGACAAGTGGCAAGACGCTCCTCGGGGCGCGTCTTGCTTGGGCCTCTCTCCTGGAGGCCCTCTGTCAGACCCAGTGTTGACATGTGGCAAGACGCTCCTCCGGGCGCATCTTGCTTGGGCCTCTCTCCTGGAGGCCCTCAGTCAGACCCATTGTTGACATGTGGCAAGACGCTCCTCGGGGCGCGTCTTGCTTGGGCCTCTCTCCTGGAGGCGCTCAGTCAGACCGAGTGCTGACATAAGGCAAGATGCTCCTCGGGGCGCATCTTGCTGGGGCCTCTCTCCTGGAGGCGCTCAGTCAGACCCAGTGCTGACATGTGGCAAGACTGTCCTCGGGGCGTGTCTTGCTTGGGCCTCTCTCCTGGAGGCGCTCAGTCAGACTGAGTAGTGACATGTGGCCTGACGCTCCTCGGGGCGCGTCTTGCTTGGGCCTCTCTCCTGGAGGCCCTCTGTCAGACCCAGTGTGGACATGTGTCAAGACGCTCCTCGGGGCGCAGTCTTGCTTGGGCTTCTCTCCTGGAGGCCTTCAGTCAGACCCATTGTTGACATGTGGCAAGACGCTCCTCGGGGCGCGTCTTGCTTGGGCTTCTCTCCTGGAGGCGCTCAGACAGACCCAGTGTTGACATGTGACAAGACGCTCCTTGGGACGCGTCTTGCTTGGGCCTCTCTCCTGGAGGCGCTCAGTCAGAACCAGAGGTGACATGTGGCAAGACGCTCCTCCGGGCGCATCTTGCTTGGGCCTCTCTCCTGGAGGCCCTCAGTCAGACCCATTGTTGACATGTGGCAAGACGCTCCTCGGGGCGCGTCTTGCTTGGGCCTCTCTCCTGGAGGCGCTCAGTCAGACCCAGTGTTGACATGTGGCAAGACGCTCCTCGGGGCGCGTCTTGCTTGGGCCTCTCTCCTGGAGGCGCTCAGTCAGACCCAGTGGTGACACGTGGAAAGACACTCCTCGGGGCGCGTGTTGCTTGGGCCTCTCTCCTGGAGGCGCTCAGTCAGACCCAGTGTTGACACGTGGCAAGAAGCTCCTCGGGGCGCGTCTTGCTTGAGCCTCTCTCCTGGAGGCGCTCAGTCAGACCCAGTGTTGGCATGTGGCAAGACACTCCTCGGGGCGCGTCTTGGTTGGGCCTCTCTCCTGGAGGCGCTAATTCAGACCCAGTGGTGACATTTGGCAAGACGCTCCTCGGGGCGAGTATTGCTTGGGCCTCTCTCCTGAATGCCCTCTGTCAGACCGAGTGTTGACATGTGGCAAGACGCTCCTCTGGGCGCGTCTTGCTTGGGCTTCTCTCCTGGAGGCCCTCAGTCAGACCCATTGTTGACATGTGGCAAGACGCTCCTCGGGGCACGTCTTGCTTGGGCCTCTCTCCTGGAGGCGCTCAGTCAGACCGAGTAGTGACATGTGGCAAGACGCTCCTCGGGGCGCGTCTTGCTTGGACCTCCCTCCTGGAGGCGCTCAGTCAGACCGAGTAGTGACATGTGGCAAGACGCTCCTCGGGGCGCATCTTGCTTGGACCTCTCTCCTGGAGGCGCTCAGTTAGACCGAGTAGTGACATGTGGCAAGACGCTCCTCGGGGCGCGTCATGCTTGGGCCTCTCTCCTGGAGGCCCTCTGTCAGACCCAGTGTTGACATGTGGCAAGACGCTCCTCTGGGCGCATCTTGCTTGGGCCTCTCTCCTGGAGGCCCTCAGTCAGACCCATTGTTGACATGTGGCAAGACGCTCCTCGGGGCGCGTCTTGCTTGGGCCTCTCTCCTGGAGGCGCTCAGTCAGACCGAGTGCTGACATAAGGCAAGATGCTCCTCGGGGCGCGTCTTGCTGGGGCCTCTCTCCTGGAGGCGCTCAGTCAGACCCAGTGCTGACATGTGGCAAGACTCTCCTCGGGGCGCGTCTTGCTTGGGCCTCTCTCCTGGAGGCGCTCAGTCAGACTGAGTAGAGACATGTGGCCTGACGCTCCTCGGGGCGCGTCTTGCTTGGGCCTCTCTCCTGGAGGCCCTCTGTCAGACCCAGTGTGGACATGTGTCAAGACGCTCCTCGGGGCGCAGTCTTGCTTGGGCTTCTCTCCTGGAGGCCTTCAGTCAGACCCAGTGTTGACATGTGGCAAGACGCTCCTCGGGGCGCGTCTTGCTTGGGCTTCTCTCCTGGAGGCGCTCAGACAGACCCAGTGTTGACATGTGACAAGACGCTCCTTGGGGCGCGTCTTGCTTGGGCCTCTCTCCTGGAGGCGCTCAGTCAGAACCAGAGGTGACATGTGGCAAGACGCTCCTCCGGGCGAATCTTGCTTGGGCCTCTCTCCTGGAGGCGCTCAGTCAGACCCAGTGTTGACACGTGGCAAGACGCTCCTCGGGGCGCGTCTTGCTTGGGCCCCTCTCCTGGAGGCGCTCAGTCAGACCCAGTGTTGGCATGTGGCAAGACACTCCTCGGGGCGCGTCTTGGTTGGGCCTCTCTCCTGGAGGCGCTCATTCAGACCCAGTGGTGACATTTGGCAAGACGCTCCTCGGGGCGAGTATTGCTTGGGCCTCTCTCCTGGAGGCGCTCAGTCAGACTGAGTAGTGACATGTCGCCTGACGCTCCTCGGGGCGCGTCTTGCTTGGGCCTCTCTCCTGGAGGCCCTCAGTCAGACCCAGTGTGGACATGTGTCAAGACGCTCCTCGGGGCGCAGTCTTGCTTGGGCTTCTCTCCTGGAGGCCTTCAGTCAGACCCATTGTTGACATGTGGCAAGACGCTCCTCGGGGCGCGTCTTGCTTGGGCTTCTCTCCTGGAGGCGCTCAGACAGACCCAGTGTTGACATGTGATAAGACGCTCCTTGGGGCGCGTCTTGCTTGGGCCTCTCTCCTGGAGGCACTCAGTCAGAACCAGAGGTGACATGTGGCAAGACGCTCCTCCGGGCGAATCTTGCTTGGGCCTCTCTCCTGGAGGCCCTCAGTCAGACCCATTGTTGATATGTGGCAAGACGCTCCTCGGGGCGCGTCTTGCTTGGGCCTCTCTCCTGGAGGCGCTCAGTCAGACCCAGTGTTGACACGTGGCAAGACGCTCCTCGGGGCGCGTCTTGCTTGGGCCTCTCTCCTGGAGGCGCTCAGTCAGACCCAGTGGTGACACGTGGAAAGACGCTCCTCGGGGCGCGTGTTGCTTGGGCCTCTCTCCTGGAGGCGCTCAGTCAGACCCAGTGTTGACACGTGGCAAGACGCTCCTCGGGGCGCGTCTTGCTTTGGCCTCTCTCCTGGAGGCGCTCAGTCAGACCCAGTGTTGGCATGTGGCAAGACACTCCTCGGGGCGCGTCTTGAATGGGCCTCTCTCCTGGAGGCGCTCATTCAGACCCAGTGGTGACATTTGGCAAGACGCTCCTCGGGGCGGGTATTGCTTGGGCCTCTCTCCTGAATGCCCTCTGTCAGACCGAGTGTTGACATGTGGCAAGACTGTCCTCAGTGCGCGTCTTGCTTGGGCTTCTCTCATGGAGGCCCTCAGTCCGACCCAGTGTTGACATGTGTCAAGACGCTCCTCGGGGCGTGTCTTGCTTGGGCCTCTCTCCTGGAGGCCCTCAGTCAGACCCAGTGTTGACATGTGGCAAGACGCTCCTCGGGGCGCGTCTTGCTTGGGCCTCTCTCCTGGAGGCGCTCAGTCAGACCGAGTGCTGACATAAGGCAAGATGCTCCTCGGGGCGCGTCTTGCTGGGGCCTCTCTCCTGGAGGCGCTCAGTCAGACCCAGTGCTGACATGTGGCAAGACTCTCCTCGGGGCGCGTCTTGCTTGGGCCTCTCTCCTGGAGGCGCTCAGTCAGACTGAGTAGTGACATGCCGCCTGACGCTCCTCGGGGCGAGTCTTGCTTGGGCCTCTCTCCTGGAGGCCCTCTGTCAGACCCAGTGTGGACATGTGTCAAGACACTCCTCGGGGGGCAGTCTTGCTTGGGCTTCTCTCCTGGAGGCCTTCAGTCAGACCCATTGTTGACATGTGGCAAGACGCTCCTCGGGGCGCGTCTTGCTTGGGCTTCTCTCCTGGAGGCGCTCAGACAGACCCAGTGTTGACATGTGACAAGACGCTCCTTGGGGCGCGTCTTGCTTGGGCCTCTCTCCTGGAGGCGCTCAGTCAGAACCAGAGGTGACATGTGGCAAGACGCTCCTCCGGGCGCATCTTGCTTGGGCCTCTCTCCTGGAGGCCCTCAGTCAGACCCATTGTTGACATGTGGCAAGACGCTCCTCGGGGCGCGTCTTGCTTGGGCCTCTCTCCTGGAGGCGCTCAGTCAGACCCAGTGTTGACATGTGGCAAGACGCTCCTCGGGGCGCGTCTTGCTTGGGCCTCTCTCCTGGAGGCCCTCAGTCAGACCCATTGTTGACATGTGGCAAGACGCTCCTCGGGGCGTGTCTTGCTTGGGCCTCTCTCCTGGAGGCCCTCAGTCAGACCCAGTGTTGACATGTGGCAAGACGCTCCTCGGGGCGCGTCTTGCTTGGGCCTCTCTCCTGGAGGCGCTCAGTCAGACCGAGTGCTGACATAAGGCAAGATGCTCCTCGGGGCGCGTCTTGCTGGGGCCTCTCTCCTGGAGGCGCTCAGTCAGACCCAGTGCTGACATGTGGCAAGACTCTCCTCGGGGCGCGTCTTGCTTGGGCCTCTCTCCTGGAGGCGCTCAGTCAGACTGAGTAGTGACATGCCGCCTGACGCTCCTCGGGGCGAGTCTTGCTTGGGCCTCTCTCCTGGAGGCCCTCTGTCAGACCCAGTGTGGACATGTGTCAAGACACTCCTCGGGGGGCAGTCTTGCTTGGGCTTCTCTCCTGGAGGCCTTCAGTCAGACCCATTGTTGACATGTGGCAAGACGCTCCTCGGGGCGCGTCTTGCTTGGGCTTCTCTCCTGGAGGCGCTCAGACAGACCCAGTGTTGACATGTGACAAGACGCTCCTTGGGGCGCGTCTTGCTTGGGCCTCTCTCCTGGAGGCGCTCAGTCAGAACCAGAGGTGACATGTGGCAAGACGCTCCTCCGGGCGCATCTTGCTTGGGCCTCTCTCCTGGAGGCCCTCAGTCAGACCCATTGTTGACATGTGGCAAGACGCTCCTCGGGGCGCGTCTTGCTTGGGCCTCTCTCCTGGAGGCGCTCAGTCAGACCCAGTGTTGACATGTGGCAAGACGCTCCTCGGGGCGCGTCTTGCTTGGGCCTCTCTCCTGGAGGCGCTCAGTCAGACCCAGTGGTGACATGTGGAAAGACGCTCCTCGGGGCGCGTGTTGCTTGGGCCTCTCTCCTGGAGGCGCTCAGTCAGACCCAGTGTTGACACGTGGCAAGACGCTCCTCGGGGCGCGTCTTGCTTGGGCCTCTCTCCTGGAGGCGCTCAGTCAGACCCAGTGTTGACATGTGGCAAGACGCTCCTCTGGGCGCGTCTTGCTTGGGCTTCTCTCCTGGAGGCCCTCAGTCAGACCCATTGTTGACATGTGGCAAGACGCTCCTCAGGGCACGTCTTGCTTGGGCCTCTCTCCTGGAGGCGCTCAGTCAGACCGAGTAGTGACATGTGGCAAGACGCTCCTCGGGGCGCGTCTTGCTTGGACCTCCCTCCTGGAGGCGCTCAGTCAGACCGAGTAGTGACATGAGGCAAGACGCTCCTCGGGGCGCATCTTGCTTGGACCTCTCTCCTGGAGGCGCTCAGTTAGACCGAGTAGTGACATGTGGCAAGACGCTCCTCGGGGCGCGTCTTGCTGGGGCCTCTCTCCTGGAGGTGCTCAATCAGACCCAGTGGTGACAAGTGGCAAGACGCTCCTCGGGGCGCGTCTTGCTTGGGCCTCTCTCCTGGAGGCCCTCAGTCAGACCCATTGTTGACATGTGGCAAGACGCTCCTCGGGGCGCGTCTTGCTTGGGCCTCTCTCCTGGAGGCGCTCAGTCAGACCGAGTGCTGACATAAGGCAAGATGCTCCTCGGGGCGCATCTTGCTGGGGCCTCTCTCCTGGAGGCGCTCAGTCAGACCCAGTGCTGACATGTGGCAAGACTGTCCTCGGGGCGTGTCTTGCTTGGGCCTCTCTCCTGGAGGCGCTCAGTCAGACTGAGTAGTGACATGTGGCCTGACGCTCCTCGGGGCGCGTCTTGCTTGGGCCTCTCTCCTGGAGGCCCTCTGTCAGACCCAGTGTGGACATGTGTCAAGACGCTCCTCGGGGCGCAGTCTTGCTTGGGCTTCTCTCCTGGAGGCCTTCAGTCAGACCCATTGTTGACATGTGGCAAGACGCTCCTCGGGGCGCGTCTTGCTTGGGCTTCTCTCCTGGAGGCGCTCAGACAGACCCAGTGTTGACATGTGACAAGACGCTCCTTGGGACGCGTCTTGCTTGGGCCTCTCTCCTGGAGGCGCTCAGTCAGAACCAGAGGTGACATGTGGCAAGACGCTCCTCCGGGCGCATCTTGCTTGGGCCTCTCTCCTGGAGGCCCTCAGTCAGACCCATTGTTGACATGTGGCAAGACGCTCCTCGGGGCGCGTCTTGCTTGGGCCTCTCTCCTGGAGGCGCTCAGTCAGACCCAGTGTTGACATGTGGCAAGACGCTCCTCGGGGCGCGTCTTGCTTGGGCCTCTCTCCTGGAGGCGCTCAGTCAGACCCAGTGGTGACACGTGGAAAGACACTCCTCGGGGCGCGTGTTGCTTGGGCCTCTCTCCTGGAGGCGCTCAGTCAGACCCAGTGTTGACACGTGGCAAGAAGCTCCTCGGGGCGCGTCTTGCTTGAGCCTCTCTCCTGGAGGCGCTCAGTCAGACCCAGTGTTGGCATGTGGCAAGACACTCCTCGGGGCGCGTCTTGGTTGGGCCTCTCTCCTGGAGGCGCTAATTCAGACCCAGTGGTGACATTTGGCAAGACGCTCCTCGGGGAGAGTATTGCTTGGGCCTCTCTCCTGAATGCCCTCTGTCAGACCGAGTGTTGACATGTGGCAAGACGCTCCTCTGGGCGCGTCTTGCTTGGGCTTCTCTCCTGGAGGCCCTCAGTCAGACCCATTGTTGACATGTGGCAAGACGCTCCTCGGGGCACGTCTTGCTTGGGCCTCTCTCCTGGAGGCGCTCAGTCAGACCGAGTAGTGACATGTGGCAAGACGCTCCTCGGGGCGCGTCTTGCTTGGACCTCCCTCCTGGAGGCGCTCAGTCAGACCGAGTAGTGACATGTGGCAAGACGCTCCTCGGGGCGCATCTTGCTTGGACCTCTCTCCTGGAGGCGCTCAGTTAGACCGAGTAGTGACATGTGGCAAGACGCTCCTCGGGGCGCGTCATGCTTGGGCCTCTCTCCTGGAGGCCCTCTGTCAGACCCAGTGTTGACATGTGGCAAGACGCTCCTCTGGGCGCATCTTGCTTGGGCCTCTCTCCTGGAGGCCCTCAGTCAGACCCATTGTTGACATGTGGCAAGACGCTCCTCGGGGCGCGTCTTGCTTGGGCCTCTCTCCTGGAGGCGCTCAGTCAGACCGAGTGCTGACATAAGGCAAGATGCTCCTCGGGGCGCGTCTTGCTGGGACCTCTCTCCTGGAGGCGCTCAGTCAGACCCAGTGCTGACATGTGGCAAGACTCTCCTCGGGGCGCGTCTTGCTTGGGCCTCTCTCCTGGAGGCGCTCAGTCAGACTGAGTAGAGACATGTGGCCTGACGCTCCTCGGGGCGCGTCTTGCTTGGGCCTCTCTCCTGGAGGCCCTCTGTCAGACCCAGTGTGGACATGTGTCAAGACGCTCCTCGGGGCGCAGTCTTGCTTGGGCTTCTCTCCTGGAGGCCTTCAGTCAGACCCAGTGTTGACATGTGGCAAGACGCTCCTCGGGGCGCGTCTTGCTTGGGCTTCTCTCCTGGAGGCGCTCAGACAGACCCAGTGTTGACATGTGACAAGACGCTCCTTGGGGCGCGTCTTGCTTGGGCCTCTCTCCTGGAGGCGCTCAGTCAGAACCAGAGGTGACATGTGGCAAGACGCTCCTCCGGGCGAATCTTGCTTGGGCCTCTCTCCTGGAGGCGCTCAGTCAGACCCAGTGTTGACACGTGGCAAGACGCTCCTCGGGGCGCGTCTTGCTTGGGCCCCTCTCCTGGAGGCGCTCAGTCAGACCCAGTGTTGGCATGTGGCAAGACACTCCTCGGGGCGCGTCTTGGTTGGGCCTCTCTCCTGGAGGCGCTCATTCAGACCCAGTGGTGACATTTGGCAAGACGCTCCTCGGGGCGAGTATTGCTTGGGCCTCTCTCCTGGAGGCGCTCAGTCAGACTGAGTAGTGACATGTCGCCTGACGCTCCTCGGGGCGCGTCTTGCTTGGGCCTCTCTCCTGGAGGCCCTCAGTCAGACCCAGTGTGGACATGTGTCAAGACGCTCCTCGGGGCGCAGTCTTGCTTGGGCTTCTCTCCTGGAGGCCTTCAGTCAGACCCATTGTTGACATGTGGCAAGACGCTCCTCGGGGCGCGTCTTGCTTGGGCTTCTCTCCTGGAGGCGCTCAGACAGACCCAGTGTTGACATGTGATAAGACGCTCCTTGGGGCGCGTCTTGCTTGGGCCTCTCTCCTGGAGGCACTCAGTCAGAACCAGAGGTGACATGTGGCAAGACGCTCCTCCGGGCGAATCTTGCTTGGGCCTCTCTCCTGGAGGCCCTCAGTCAGACCCATTGTTGATATGTGGCAAGACGCTCCTCGGGGCGCGTCTTGCTTGGGCCTCTCTCCTGGAGGCGCTCAGTCAGACCCAGTGTTGACACGTGGCAAGACGCTCCTCGGGGCGCGTCTTGCTTGGGCCTCTCTCCTGGAGGCGCTCAGTCAGACCCAGTGGTGACACGTGGAAAGACGCTCCTCGGGGCGCGTGTTGCTTGGGCCTCTCTCCTGGAGGCGCTCAGTCAGACCCAGTGTTGACACGTGGCAAGACGCTCCTCGGGGCGCGTCTTGCTTGGGCCTCTCTCCTGGAGGCGCTCAGTCAGACCCAGTGTTGGCATGTGGCAAGACACTCCTCGGGGCGCGTCTTGAATGGGCCTCTCTCCTGGAGGCGCTCATTCAGACCCAGTGGTGACATTTGGCAAGACGCTCCTCGGGGCGGGTATTGCTTGGGCCTCTCTCCTGAATGCCCTCTGTCAGACCGAGTGTTGACATGTGGCAAGACTGTCCTCAGTGCGCGTCTTGCTTGGGCTTCTCTCATGGAGGCCCTCAGTCCGACCCAGTGTTGACATGTGTCAAGACGCTCCTCGGGGCGTGTCTTGCTTGGGCCTCTCTCCTGGAGGCGCTCAGTCAGACCCAGTGTTGACATGTGGCAAGGCGCTCCTCTGGGCGCGTCTTGCTTGGGCTTCTCTCCTGGAGGCCCTCAGTCAGACCCATTGTTGACATGTGGCAAGACGCTCCTCGGGGCACGTCTTGCTTGGGCCTCTCTCCTGGAGGCGCTCAGTCAGACCGAGTAGTGACATGTGGCAAGACGCTCCTCGGGGCGCGTCTTGCTTGGACCTCCCTCCTGGAGGCGCTCAGTCAGACTGAGTAGTGACATGTGGCAAGACGCTCCTCGGGGCGCTTCTTGCTTGGACCTCTCTCCTGGAGGCGCTCAGTTAGACCGAGTAGTGACATGTGGCAACACGCTCCTCGGGGCGCGTCTTGCTGGGGCCTCTCTCCTGGAGGTGCTCAATCAGACCCAGTGGTGACACGTGGCAAGACGCTCCTCGGGGCGCGTCTTGCTTGGGCCTCTCTCCTGGAGGAGCTCAGTCAGACCCAGTGGTGACACGTGGCAAGACGCTCCTCGAGGCGCATCTTGCTTGGGCCTCTCTCCTGGAGGCGCTAAGTCAGACCCAGTGTTGACACGTGGCAAGACGCTCCTCGGGGCGCGTCTTGCTTGGGCCACTCTCCTGGAGGCGCTCAGTCAGACAAAGTGTTGACATGTGGAAAGACACTCCTCGGGGCGCGTCTTACTTGGGCCTCTCTCATGGAGGCCCTCTGTCAGACCCAGTGTTGACATGTGTCAAGACGCTCCTCGGGGCGCGTCTTGCTTTGGCCTCTCTCCTGGAGGCGCTCAGTCAGACCGAGTGCTGACATGTAGCAAGAAGCTCCTCGGGGTGCGTCATGCTTGGGCTTCTCTCCTGGAGGCCCTCAGTCAGACCCATTGTTGACATTTGGCAAGACGCTCCTCGGGGCGCGTATTGCTTGGGCCTCTCTCCTGGATGCCCTCTGTCAGACCCAGTGTTGACATGTGGCAAGACTCTCCTCGGGGCCTGTCTTGCTTGGGCTTCTCTCATGGAGGCCCTCAGTCAGACCCAGTGTTGACATGTGTCAAGACGCTCCTCGGGGCGTGTCTTGCTTGGGCCTCTCTCCTGGAGGAGCTCAGTCAGACCCAGTGGTGACACGTGGCAAGACGCTCCTCGAGGCGCATCTTGCTTGGGCCTCTCTCCTGGAGGCGCTAAGTCAGACCCAGTGTTGACACGTGGCAAGACGCTCCTCGGGGCGCGTCTTGCTTGGGCCACTCTCCTGGAGGCGCTCAGTCAGACACAGTGTTGACATGTGGAAAGACACTCCTCCTGGCGCGTCTTGCTTGGGCCTTTCTCATGGAGGCCCTCTGTCAGACCCAGTGTTGACATGTGTCAAGACGCTCCTCGGGGCGCGTCTTGCTTTGGCCTCTCTCCTGGAGGCGCTCAGTCAGACCCAGTGTTGACATGTGGCAAGACGCTCCTCGGGGCGCTTCTTGCTTGGGCTTCTCTCCTGGAGGCCCTCAGTCAGACCCATTGTTGACATGTGGCAAGACGCTCCTCGGGGCACGTCTTGCTTGGGCCTCTCTAATGGAGGCCGTCTGTCAGACCCAGTGTTGAGATGTGTCAAGACGCTCCTCGGGGCGCGTCTTGCTTTGGCCTCTCTCCTGGAGGCGCTCAGTCAGACCGAGTGCTGACATGTGGCAAGAAGCTCCTCGGGGCGCGTCTTGCTTGGGCTTCTCTCCTGGAGGCCCTCAGTAAGACCCATTGTTGACATGTGGCAAGACGCTCCTCGGGGCTCGTCTTGCTTGGGCCTCTCTCCAGAAGGCCCTCAATCAGACCCAGTGTTGACACGTGGCAAGACGCTCCTCGGGGCGCGTCTTGCTTGGGCCTCTCTCCTGGAGGCGCTCAGTCAGACCAAGTGGTGACATGTGGCAAGACACTCCTCGGGGCGCGTCTTGCTTGGGCCTCTCTCCTGGAGGCCCTCTGTCAGACCCAGTGTTGACATGTGTCAAGACGCTTCTCGGGGCGCGTCTTGCTTGGGCTTCTCTCCTGGAGGCCCTCAGTCAGACCGAGTGCTGACATAAGGCAAGATGCTCCTCGGGGCGCGTCTTGCTGGGGCCTCTCTCCTGGAGGCGCTCAGTCAGACCCAGTGCTGACATGTGGCAAGACTCTCCTCGGGGCGCGTCTTGCTTGGGCCTCTCTCCTGGAGGCGCTCAGTCAGACTGAGTAGTGACATGTGGCCTGACGCTCCTCGGGGCGCGTCTTGCTTGGGCCTCTCTCCTGGAGGCCCTCTGTCAGACCCAGTGTGGACATGTGTCAAGACACTCCTCGGGGGGCAGTCTTGCTTGGGCTTCTCTCCTGGAGGCCTTCAGTCAGACCCATTGTTGACATGTGGCAAGACGCTCCTCGGGGCGCGTCTTGCTTGGGCTTCTCTCCTGGAGGCGCTCAGACTGACCCAGTGTTGACATGTGACAAGACGCTCCTTGGGGCGCGTCTTGCTTGGGCCTCTCTCCTGGAGGCGCTCAGTCAGAACCAGAGGTGACATGTGGCAAGACGCTCCTCCGTGCGCATCTTGCTTGGGCCTCTCTCCTGGAGGCCCTCAGTCAGACCCATTGTTGACATGTGGCAAGACGCTCCTCGGGGCGCGTCTTGCTTGGGCCTCTCTCCTGGAGGCGCTCAGTCAGACCCAGTGGTGACACGTGCAAAGACGCTCCTCGGGGCGCGTGTTGCTTGGGCCTCTCTCCTGGAGGCGCTCAGTCAGACCCAGTGTTGACACGTGGCAAGACGCTCCTCGGGGCGCGTCTTGCTTGGGCCTCTCGCCTGGAGGCGCTCAGTCAGACCCAGTGTTGACATGTGGCAAGACGCTCCTCTGAACGCGTCTTGCTTGGGCTTCTCTCCTGGAGGCCCTCAGTCAGACCCATTGTTGACATGTGGCAAGACGCTCCTCGGGGCACGTCTTGCTTTGTCCTCTCTCCTGGAGGCGCTCAGTCAGACCGAGTAGTGACATGTGGCAAGACGCTCCTCGGGGCGCGTCTTGCTTGGACCTCCCTCCTGGAGGCGCTCAGTCAGACCGAGTAGTGACATGTGGCAAGACGCTCCTCGGGGCGCATCTTGCTTGGACCTCTCTCCTGGAGGCGCTCAGTTAGACCGAGTAGTGACATGTGGCAAGACGCTCCTCAGGGCGCGTCTTGCTGGGGCCTCTCTCCTGGAGGTGCTCAATCAGACCCAGTGGTGACAAGTGGCAAGACGCTCCTCGGGGCACGTCTTCCTTGGGCCTCTCTCCTGGAGGCCCTCTGTCAGACCCAGTGTTGACATGTGGCAAGACGCTCCTCCGGGCGCATCTTGCTTGGGCCTCTCTCCTGGAGGCCCTCAGTCAGACCCATTGTTGACATGTGGCAAGACGCTCCTCGGGGCGCGTCTTGCTTGGGCCTCTCTCCTGGAGGCGCTCAGTCAGACCGAGTGCTGACATAAGGCAAGATGCTCCTCGGGGCGCGTCTTGCTGGGGCCTCTCTCCTGGAGGCGCTCAGTCAGACCCAGTGCTGACATGTGGCAAGACTCTCCTCGGGGCGCGTCTTGCTTGGGCCTCTCTCCTGGAGGCGCTCAGTCAGACTGAGTAGTGACATGTGGCCTGACGCTCCTCGGGGCGCGTCTTGCTTGGGCCTCTCTCCTGGAGGCCCTCTGTCAGACCCAGTGTGGACATGTGTCAAGACGCTCCTCGGGGCGCAGTCTTGCTTGGGCTTCTCTCCTGGAGGCCTTCAGTCAGACCCATTGTTGACATGTGGCAAGACGCTCCTCGGGGCGCATCTTGCTTGGGTTTCTCTCCTGGAGGCGCTCAGACAGACCCAGTGTTGACATGTTACAAGACGCTCCTTGGGGCGCGTCTTGCTTGGGCCTCTCTCCTGGAGGCGCTCAGTCAGAACCAGAGGTGACATGTGGCAAGACGCTCCTCCGGGCGAATCTTGCTTGGGCCTCTCTCCTGGAGGCCCTCAGTCAGACCCATTGTTGACATGTGGCAAGACGCTCCTCGGGGCGTGTCTTGCTTGGGCCTCTCTCCTGGAGGCGCTCAGTCAGACCCAGTGTTGACATGTGGCAAGACGCTCCTCGGGGCGCGTCTTGCTTGGGCCTCTCTCCTAGAGGCGCTCAGTCAGACCCAGTGATGACACGTGGAAAGACGCTCCTCGGGGCGCGTATTGCTTGGGCCTCTCTCCTGGATGCCCTCTGTCAGACCCAGTGTTGACATGTGGCAAGACTCTCCTCGGGGCCTGTCTTGCTTGGGCTTCTCTCATGGAGGCCCTCAGTCAGACCCAGTGTTGACATGTGTCAAGACGCTCCTCGGGGCGTGTCTTGCTTGGGCCTCTCTCCTGGAGGAGCTCAGTCAGACCCAGTGGTGACACGTGGCAAGACGCTCCTCGAGGCGCATCTTGCTTGGGCCTCTCTCCTGGAGGCGCTAAGTCAGACCCAGTGTTGACACGTGGCAAGACGCTCCTCGGGGCGCGTCTTGCTTGGGCCACTCTCCTGGAGGCGCTCAGTCAGACACAGTGTTGACATGTGGAAAGACACTCCTCCTGGCGCGTCTTGCTTGGGCCTTTCTCATGGAGGCCCTCTGTCAGACCCAGTGTTGACATGTGTCAAGACGCTCCTCGGGGCGCGTCTTGCTTTGGCCTCTCTCCTGGAGGCGCTCAGTCAGACCCAGTGTTGACATGTGGCAAGACGCTCCTCGGGGCGCTTCTTGCTTGGGCTTCTCTCCTGGAGGCCCTCAGTCAGACCCATTGTTGACATGTGGCAAGACGCTCCTCGGGGCACGTCTTGCTTGGGCCTCTCTAATGGAGGCCGTCTGTCAGACCCAGTGTTGAGATGTGTCAAGACGCTCCTCGGGGCGCGTCTTGCTTTGGCCTCTCTCCTGGAGGCGCTCAGTCAGACCGAGTGCTGACATGTGGCAAGAAGCTCCTCGGGGCGCGTCTTGCTTGGGCTTCTCTCCTGGAGGCCCTCAGTAAGACCCATTGTTGACATGTGGCAAGACGCTCCTCGGGGCTCGTCTTGCTTGGGCCTCTCTCCAGAAGGCCCTCAATCAGACCCAGTGTTGACACGTGGCAAGACGCTCCTCGGGGCGCGTCTTGCTTGGGCCTCTCTCCTGGAGGCGCTCAGTCAGACCAAGTGGTGACATGTGGCAAGACACTCCTCGGGGCGCGTCTTGCTTGGGCCTCTCTCCTGGAGGCCCTCTGTCAGACCCAGTGTTGACATGTGTCAAGACGCTTCTCGGGGCGCGTCTTGCTTGGGCTTCTCTCCTGGAGGCCCTCAGTCAGACCGAGTGCTGACATAAGGCAAGATGCTCCTCGGGGCGCGTCTTGCTGGGGCCTCTCTCCTGGAGGCGCTCAGTCAGACCCAGTGCTGACATGTGGCAAGACTCTCCTCGGGGCGCGTCTTGCTTGGGCCTCTCTCCTGGAGGCGCTCAGTCAGACTGAGTAGTGACATGTGGCCTGACGCTCCTCGGGGCGCGTCTTGCTTGGGCCTCTCTCCTGGAGGCCCTCTGTCAGACCCAGTGTGGACATGTGTCAAGACACTCCTCGGGGGGCAGTCTTGCTTGGGCTTCTCTCCTGGAGGCCTTCAGTCAGACCCATTGTTGACATGTGGCAAGACGCTCCTCGGGGCGCGTCTTGCTTGGGCTTCTCTCCTGGAGGCGCTCAGACTGACCCAGTGTTGACATGTGACAAGACGCTCCTTGGGGCGCGTCTTGCTTGGGCCTCTCTCCTGGAGGCGCTCAGTCAGAACCAGAGGTGACATGTGGCAAGACGCTCCTCCGTGCGCATCTTGCTTGGGCCTCTCTCCTGGAGGCCCTCAGTCAGACCCATTGTTGACATGTGGCAAGACGCTCCTCGGGGCGCGTCTTGCTTGGGCCTCTCTCCTGGAGGCGCTCAGTCAGACCCAGTGGTGACACGTGCAAAGACGCTCCTCGGGGCGCGTGTTGCTTGGGCCTCTCTCCTGGAGGCGCTCAGTCAGACCCAGTGTTGACACGTGGCAAGACGCTCCTCGGGGCGCGTCTTGCTTGGGCCTCTCGCCTGGAGGCGCTCAGTCAGACCCAGTGTTGACATGTGGCAAGACGCTCCTCTGAACGCGTCTTGCTTGGGCTTCTCTCCTGGAGGCCCTCAGTCAGACCCATTGTTGACATGTGGCAAGACGCTCCTCGGGGCACGTCTTGCTTTGTCCTCTCTCCTGGAGGCGCTCAGTCAGACCGAGTAGTGACATGTGGCAAGACGCTCCTCGGGGCGCGTCTTGCTTGGACCTCCCTCCTGGAGGCGCTCAGTCAGACCGAGTAGTGACATGTGGCAAGACGCTCCTCGGGGCGCATCTTGCTTGGACCTCTCTCCTGGAGGCGCTCAGTTAGACCGAGTAGTGACATGTGGCAAGACGCTCCTCAGGGCGCGTCTTGCTGGGGCCTCTCTCCTGGAGGTGCTCAATCAGACCCAGTGGTGACAAGTGGCAAGACGCTCCTCGGGGCACGTCTTGCTTGGGCCTCTCTCCTGGAGGCCCTCTGTCAGACCCAGTGTTGACATGTGGCAAGACGCTCCTCCGGGCGCATCTTGCTTGGGCCTCTCTCCTGGAGGCCCTCAGTCAGACCCATTGTTGACATGTGGCAAGACGCTCCTCGGGGCGCGTCTTGCTTGGGCTTCTCTCCTGGAGGCCCTCAGTCAGACCCAGTGTTGACATGTGTCAAGACGCTCCTCGGGGCGTGTCTTGCTTGGGCCTCTCTCCTGGAGGAGCTCAGTCAGACCCAGTGGTGACACGTGGCAAGACGCTCCTCGAGGCGCATCTTGCTTGGGCCTCTCTCCTGGAGGCGCTAAGTCAGACCCAGTGTTGACACGTGGCAAGACGCTCCTCGGGGCGCGTCTTGCTTGGGCCACTCTCCTGGAGGCGCTCAGTCAGACACAGTGTTGACATGTGGAAAGACACTCCTCCTGGCGCGTCTTGCTTGGGCCTTTCTCATGGAGGCCCTCTGTCAGACCCAGTGTTGACATGTGTCAAGACGCTCCTCGGGGCGCGTCTTGCTTTGGCCTCTCTCCTGGAGGCGCTCAGTCAGACCCAGTGTTGACATGTGGCAAGACGCTCCTCGGGGCGCTTCTTGCTTGGGCTTCTCTCCTGGAGGCCCTCAGTCAGACCCATTGTTGACATGTGGCAAGACGCTCCTCGGGGCACGTCTTGCTTGGGCCTCTCTAATGGAGGCCGTCTGTCAGACCCAGTGTTGAGATGTGTCAAGACGCTCCTCGGGGCGCGTCTTGCTTTGGCCTCTCTCCTGGAGGCGCTCAGTCAGACCGAGTGCTGACATGTGGCAAGAAGCTCCTCGGGGCGCGTCTTGCTTGGGCTTCTCTCCTGGAGGCCCTCAGTAAGACCCATTGTTGACATGTGGCAAGACGCTCCTCGGGGCTCGTCTTGCTTGGGCCTCTCTCCAGAAGGCCCTCAATCAGACCCAGTGTTGACACGTGGCAAGACGCTCCTCGGGGCGCGTCTTGCTTGGGCCTCTCTCCTGGAGGCGCTCAGTCAGACCAAGTGGTGACATGTGGCAAGACACTCCTCGGGGCGCGTCTTGCTTGGGCCTCTCTCCTGGAGGCCCTCTGTCAGACCCAGTGTTGACATGTGTCAAGACGCTTCTCGGGGCGCGTCTTGCTTGGGCTTCTCTCCTGGAGGCCCTCAGTCAGACCGAGTGCTGACATAAGGCAAGATGCTCCTCGGGGCGCGTCTTGCTGGGGCCTCTCTCCTGGAGGCGCTCAGTCAGACCCAGTGCTGACATGTGGCAAGACTCTCCTCGGGGCGCGTCTTGCTTGGGCCTCTCTCCTGGAGGCGCTCAGTCAGACTGAGTAGTGACATGTGGCCTGACGCTCCTCGGGGCGCGTCTTGCTTGGGCCTCTCTCCTGGAGGCCCTCTGTCAGACCCAGTGTGGACATGTGTCAAGACACTCCTCGGGGGGCAGTCTTGCTTGGGCTTCTCTCCTGGAGGCCTTCAGTCAGACCCATTGTTGACATGTGGCAAGACGCTCCTCGGGGCGCGTCTTGCTTGGGCTTCTCTCCTGGAGGCGCTCAGACTGACCCAGTGTTGACATGTGACAAGACGCTCCTTGGGGCGCGTCTTGCTTGGGCCTCTCTCCTGGAGGCGCTCAGTCAGAACCAGAGGTGACATGTGGCAAGACGCTCCTCCGTGCGCATCTTGCTTGGGCCTCTCTCCTGGAGGCCCTCAGTCAGACCCATTGTTGACATGTGGCAAGACGCTCCTCGGGGCGCGACTTGCTTGGGCCTCTCTCCTGGAGGCGCTCAGTCAGACCCAGTGGTGACACGTGCAAAGACGCTCCTCGGGGCGCGTGTTGCTTGGGCCTCTCTCCTGGAGGCGCTCAGTCAGACCCAGTGTTGACACGTGGCAAGACGCTCCTCGGGGCGCGTCTTGCTTGGGCCTCTCGCCTGGAGGCGCTAAGTCAGACCCAGTGTTGACATGTGGCAAGACGCTCCTCTGAACGCGTCTTGCTTGGGCTTCTCTCCTGGAGGCCCTCAGTCAGACCCATTGTTGACATGTGGCAAGACGCTCCTCGGGGCACGTCTTGCTTTGTCCTCTCTCCTGGAGGCGCTCAGTCAGACCGAGTAGTGACATGTGGCAAGACGCTCCTCGGGGCGCGTCTTGCTTGGACCTCCCTCCTGGAGGCGCTCAGTCAGACCGAGTAGTGACATGTGGCAAGACGCTCCTCGGGGCGCATCTTGCTTGGACCTCTCTCCTGGAGGCGCTCAGTTAGACCGAGTAGTGACATGTGGCAAGACGCTCCTCAGGGCGCGTCTTGCTGGGGCCTCTCTCCTGGAGGTGCTCAATCAGACCCAGTGGTGACAAGTGGCAAGACGCTCCTCGGGGCACGTCTTGCTTGGGCCTCTCTCCTGGAGGCCCTCTGTCAGACCCAGTGTTGACATGTGGCAAGACGCTCCTCCGGGCGCATCTTGCTTGGGCCTCTCTCCTGGAGGCCCTCAGTCAGACCCATTGTTGACATGTGGCAAGACGCTCCTCGGGGCGCGTCTTGCTTGGGCCTCTCTCCTGGAGGCGCTCAGTCAGACCGAGTGCTGACATAAGGCAAGATGCTCCTCGGGGCGCGTCTTGCTGGGGCCTCTCTCCTGGAGGCGCTCAGTCAGACCCAGTGCTGACATGTGGCAAGACTCTCCTCGGGGCGCGTCTTGCTTGGGCCTCTCTCCTGGAGGCGCTCAGTCAGACTGAGTAGTGACATGTGGCCTGACGCTCCTCGGGGCGCGTCTTGCTTGGGCCTCTCTCCTGGAGGCCCTCTGTCAGACCCAGTGTGGACATGTGTCAAGACGCTCCTCGGGGCGCAGTCTTGCTTGGGCTTCTCTCCTGGAGGCCTTCAGTCAGACCCATTGTTGACATGTGGCAAGACGCTCCTCGGGGCGCATCTTGCTTGGGTTTCTCTCCTGGAGGCGCTCAGACAGACCCAGTGTTGACATGTTACAAGACGCTCCTTGGGGCGCGTCTTGCTTGGGCCTCTCTCCTGGAGGCGCTCAGTCAGAACCAGAGGTGACATGTGGCAAGACGCTCCTCCGGGCGAATCTTGCTTGGGCCTCTCTCCTGGAGGCCCTCAGTCAGACCCATTGTTGACATGTGGCAAGACGCTCCTCGGGGCGTGTCTTGCTTGGGCCTCTCTCCTGGAGGCGCTCAGTCAGACCCAGTGTTGACATGTGGCAAGACGCTCCTCGGGGCGCGTCTTGCTTGGGCCTCTCTCCTAGAGGCGCTCAGTCAGACCCAGTGATGACACGTGGAAAGACGCTCCTCGGGGCGCGTGTTGCTTGGGCCTCTCTCCTGGAGGCGCTCAGTCAGACCCAGTGTTGACACGTGGCAAGACGCTCCTCGGGGCGCGTCTTGCTTGGGCCTCTCTCCTGGAGGCGCTCAGTCAGACCCAGTGTTGGCATGTGGCAAGACACTCCTCGGGGCACGTCTTGGTTGGGCCTCTCTCCTGGAGGCGCTCATTCAGACCCAGTGGTGACATTTGGCAAGACGCTCCTCGGGGCGAGTATTGCTTGGGCCTCTCTCCTGAATGCCCTCTGTCAGACCGAGTGTTGACATGTGGCAAGACTCTCCTCAGGGCGCGTCTTGCTTGGGCCTCTCTCCTGGAGGCCCTCTGTCAGACCCAGTGTGGACATGTGTCAAGACGCTCCTCGGGGCGCAGTCTTGCTCGGGCTTCTCTCCTGGAGGCCTTCAGTCAGACCCATTGTTGACATGTGGCAAGACGCTCCTCGGGGCGCGTCTTGCTTGGGCTTCTCTCCTGGAGGCGCTCAGACAGACCCAGTGTTGACATGTGACAAGACGCTCCTTGGGACGCGTCTTGCTTGGGCCTCTCTCCTGGAGGCGCTCAGTCAGAACCAGAGGTGACATGTGGCAAGACGCTCCTCCGGGCGCATCTTGCTTGGGCCTCTCTCCTGGTGGCCCTCAGTCAGACCCATTGTTGACATGTGGCAAGACGCTCCTCGGGGCGCGTCTTGCTTGGGCCTCTCTCCTGGAGGCGCTCAGTCAGACCCAGTGTTGACATGTGGCAAGACGCTCCTCGGGGCGCGTCTTGCTTGGGCCTCTCTCCTGGAGGCGCTCAGTCAGACCCAGTGGTGACACGTGGAAAGATGCTCCTCGGGGCGCGTGTTGCTTGGGCCTCTCTCCTGGAGGCGCTCAGTCAGACCCAGTGTTGACACGTGGCAAGAAGCTCCTCGGGGCGCGTCTTGCTTGAGCCTCTCTCCTGGAGGCGCTCAGTCAGACCCAGTGTTGGCATGTGGCAAGACACTCCTCGGGGCGCGTCTTGGTTGGGCCTCTCTCCTGGAGGCGCTAATTCAGACCCAGTGGTGACATTTGGCAAGACGCTCCTCGGGGCGAGTATTGCTTGGGCCTCTCTCCTGAATGCCCTCTGTCAGACCGAGTGTTGACATGTGGCAAGACGCTCCTCTGGGCGCGTCTTGCTTGGGCTTCTCTCCTGGAGGCCCTCAGTCAGACCCATTGTTGACATGTGGCAAGACGCTCCTCGGGGCACGTCTTGCTTGGGCCTCTCTCCTGGAGGCGCTCAGTCAGACCGAGTAGTGACATGTGGCAAGACGCTCCTCGGGGCGCGTCTTGCTTGGACCTCCCTCCTGGAGGCGCTCAGTCAGACCGAGTAGTGACATGTGGCAAGACGCTCCTCGGGGCGCATCTTGCTTGGACCTCTCTCCTGGAGGCGCTCAGTTAGACCGAGTAGTGACATGTGGCAAGACGCTCCTCTGGGCGCGTCATGCTTGGGCCTCTCTCCTGGAGGCCCTCTGTCAGACCCAGTGTTGACATGTGGCAAGACGCTCCTCTGGGCGCATCTTGCTTGGGCCTCTCTCCTGGAGGCCCTCAGTCAGACCCATTGTTGACATGTGGCAAGACGCTCCTCGGGGCGCGTCTTGCTTGGGCCTCTCTCCTGGAGGCGCTCAGTCAGACCGAGTGCTGACATAAGGCAAGATGCTCCTCGGGGCGCGTCTTGCTGGGGCCTCTCTCCTGGAGGCGCTCAGTCAGACCCAGTGCTGACATGTGGCAAGACTCTCCTCGGGGCGCGTCTTGCTTGGGCCTCTCTCCTGGAGGCGCTCAGTCAGACTGAGTAGAGACATGTGGCCTGACGCTCCTCGGGGCGCGTCTTGCTTGGGCCTCTCTCCTGGAGGCCCTCTGTCAGACCCAGTGTGGACATGTGTCAAGACGCTCCTCGGGGCGCAGTCTTGCTTGGGCTTCTCTCCTGGAGGCCTTCAGTCAGACCCAGTGTTGACATGTGGCAAGACGCTCCTCGGGGCGCGTCTTGCTTGGGCTTCTCTCCTGGAGGCGCTCAGACAGACCCAGTGTTGACATGTGACAAGACGCTCCTTGGGGCGCGTCTTGCTTGGGCCTCTCTCCTGGAGGCGCTCAGTCAGAACCAGAGGTGACATGTGGCAAGACGCTCCTCCGGGCGAATCTTGCTTGGGCCTCTCTCCTGGAGGCGCTCAGTCAGACCCAGTGTTGACACGTGGCAAGACGCTCCTCGGGGCGCGTCTTGCTTGGGCCCCTCTCCTGGAGGCGCTCAGTCAGACCCAGTGTTGGCATGTGGCAAGACACTCCTCGGGGCGCGTCTTGGTTGGGCCTCTCTCCTGGAGGCGCTCATTCAGACCCAGTGGTGACATTTGGCAAGACGCTCCTCGGGGCGAGTATTGCTTGGGCCTCTCTCCTGGAGGCGCTCAGTCAGACTGAGTAGTGACATGTCGCCTGACGCTCCTCGGGGCGCGTCTTGCTTGGGCCTCTCTCCTGGAGGCCCTCAGTCAGACCCAGTGTGGACATGTGTCAAGACGCTCCTCGGGGCGCAGTCTTGCTTGGGCTTCTCTCCTGGAGGCCTTCAGTCAGACCCATTGTTGACATGTGGCAAGACGCTCCTCGGGGCGCGTCTTGCTTGGGCTTCTCTCCTGGAGGCGCTCAGACAGACCCAGTGTTGACATGTGATAAGACGCTCCTTGGGGCGCGTCTTGCTTGGGCCTCTCTCCTGGAGGCGCTCAGTCAGAACCAGAGGTGACATGTGGCAAGACGCTCCTCCGGGCGAATCTTGCTTGGGCCTCTCTCCTGGAGGCCCTCAGACAGACCCATTGTTGATATGTGGCAAGACGCTCCTCGGGGCGCGTCTTGCTTGGGCCTCTCTCCTGGAGGCGCTCAGTCAGACCCAGTGTTGACACGTGGCAAGACGCTCCTCGGGGCGCGTCTTGCTTGGGCCTCTCTCCTGGAGGCGCTCAGTCAGACCCAGTGTTGGCATGTGGCAAGACACTCCTCGGGGCGCGTCTTGAATGGGCCTCTCTCCTGGAGGCGCTCATTCAGACCCAGTGGTGACATTTGGCAAGACGCTCCTCGGGGCGAGTATTGCTTGGGCCTCTCTCCTGAATGCCCTCTGTCAGACCGAGTGTTGACATGTGGCAAGACTGTCCTCAGTGCGCGTCTTGCTTGGGCTTCTCTCATGGAGGCCCTCAGTCCGACCCAGTGTTGACATGTGTCAAGACGCTCCTCGGGGCGTGTCTTGCTTGGGCCTCTCTCCTGGAGGCGCTCAGTCAGACCCAGTGTTGACATGTGGCAAGGCGCTCCTCTGGGCGCGTCTTGCTTGGGCTTCTCTCCTGGAGGCCCTCAGTCAGACCCATTGTTGACATGTGGCAAGACGCTCCTCGGGGCACGTCTTGCTTGGGCCTCTCTCCTGGAGGCGCTCAGTCAGACCGAGTAGTGACATGTGGCAAGACGCTCCTCGGGGCGCGTCTTGCTTGGACCTCCCTCCTGGAGGCGCTCAGTCAGACTGAGTAGTGACATGTGGCAAGACGCTCCTCAGGGCGCTTCTTGCTTGGACCTCTCTCCTGGAGGCGCTCAGTTAGACCGAGTAGTGACATGTGGCAAGACGCTCCTCGGGGCGCGTCTTGCTGGGGCCTCTCTCCTGGAGGTGCTCAATCAGACCCAGTGGTGACACGTGGCAAGACGCTCCTCGGGGCGCGTCTTGCTTGGGCCTCTCTCCTGGAGGAGCTCAGTCAGACCCAGTGGTGACACGTGGCAAGACGCTCCTCGAGGCGCATCTTGCTTGGGCATCTCTCCTGGAGGCGCTAAGTCAGACCCAGTGTTGACACGTGGCAAGACACTCCTCGGGGCGCGTCTTGCTTGGGCCACTCTCCTGGAGGCGCTCAGTCAGACAAAGTGTTGACATGTGGAAAGACACTCCTCGGGGCGCGTCTTACTTGGGCCTCTCTCATGGAGGCCCTCTGTCAGACCCAGTGTTGACATGTGTCAAGACGCTCCTCGGGGCGCGTCTTGCTTGGGCTTCTCTCCTGGAGGCCCTCAGTCAGACCCATTGTTGACATTTGGCAAGACGCTCCTCGGGGCGCGTATTGCTTGGGCCTCTCTCCTGGATGCCCTCTGTCAGACCCAGTGTTGACATGTGGCAAGACTCTCCTCGGGGCCTGTCTTGCTTGGGCTTCTCTCATGGAGGCCCTCAGTCAGACCCAGTGTTGACATGTGTCAAGACGCTCCTCGGGGCGTGTCTTGCTTGGGCCTCTCTCCTGGAGGAGCTCAGTCAGACCCAGTGGTGACACGTGGCAAGACGCTCCTCGAGGCGCATCTTGCTTGGGCCTCTCTCCTGGAGGCGCTAAGTCAGACCCAGTGTTGACACGTGGCAAGACGCTCCTCGGGGCGCGTCTTGCTTGGGCCACTCTCCTGGAGGCGCTCAGTCAGACACAGTGTTGACATGTGGAAAGACACTCCTCCTGGCGCGTCTTGCTTGGGCCTTTCTCATGGAGGCCCTCTGTCAGACCCAGTGTTGACATGTGTCAAGACGCTCCTCGGGGCGCGTCTTGCTTTGGCCTCTCTCCTGGAGGCGCTCAGTCAGACCCAGTGTTGACATGTGGCAAGACGCTCCTCGGGGCGCTTCTTGCTTGGGCTTCTCTCCTGGAGGCCCTCAGTCAGACCCATTGTTGACATGTGGCAAGACGCTCCTCGGGGCACGTCTTGCTGGGGCCTCTCTAATGGAGGCCGTCTGTCAGACCCAGTGTTGAGATGTGTCAAGACGCTCCTCGGGGCGCGTCTTGCTTTGGCCTCTCTCCTGGAGGCGCTCAGTCAGACCGAGTGCTGACATGTGGCAAGAAGCTCCTCGGGGCGCGTCTTGCTTGGGCTTCTCTCCTGGAGGCCCTCAGTAAGACCCATTGTTGACATGTGGCAAGACGCTCCTCGGGGCTCGTCTTGCTTGGGCCTCTCTCCAGAAGGCCCTCAATCAGACCCAGTGTTGACACGTGGCAAGACGCTCCTCGGGGCGCGTCTTGCTTGGGCCTCTCTCCTGGAGGTGCTCAGTCAGACCAAGTGGTGACATGTGGCAAGACACTCCTCGGGGCGCGTCTTGCTTGGGCCTCTCTCCTGGAGGCCCTCTGTCAGACCCAGTGTTGACATGTGTCAAGACGCTTCTCGGGGCGCGTCTTGCTTGGGCTTCTCTCCTGGAGGCCCTCAGTCAGACCGAGTGCTGACATAAGGCAAGATGCTCCTCGGGGCGCGTCTTGCTGGGGCCTCTCTCCTGGAGGCGCTCAGTCAGACCCATTGCTGACATGTGGCAAGACTCTCCTCGGGGCGCGTCTTGCTTGGGCCTCTCTCCTGGAGGCGCTCAGTCAGACTGAGTAGTGACATGTGGCCTGACGCTCCTCGGGGCGCGTCTTGCTTGGGCCTCTCTCCTGGAGGCCCTCTGTCAGACCCAGTGTGGACATGTGTCAAGACACTCCTCGGGGGGCAGTCTTGCTTGGGCTTCTCTCCTGGAGGCCTTCAGTCAGACCCATTGTTGACATGTGGCAAGACGCTCCTCGGGGCGCGTCTTGCTTGGGCTTCTCTCCTGGAGGCGCTCAGACAGACCCAGTGTTGACATGTGACAAGACGCTCCTTGGGGCGCGTCTTGCTTGGGCCTCTCTCCTGGAGGCGCTCAGTCAGAACCAGAGGTGACATGTGGCAAGACGCTCCTCCGGGCGCATCTTGCTTGGGCCTCTCTCCTGGAGGCCCTCAGTCAGACCCATTGTTGACATGTGGCAAGACGCTCCTCGGGGCGCGTCTTGCTTGGGCCTCTCTCCTGGAGGCGCTCAGTCAGACCCAGTGGTGACACGTGGAAAGACGCTCCTCGGGGCGCGTGTTGCTTGGGCCTCTCTCCTGGAGGCGCTCAGTCAGACCCAGTGTTGACACGTGGCAAGACGCTCCTCGGGGCGCGTCTTGCTTGGGCCTCTCGCCTGGAGGCGCTCAGTCAGACCCAGTGTTGACATGTGGCAAGACGCTCCTCTGAACGCGTCTTGCTTGGGCTTCTCTCCTGGAGGCCCTCAGTCAGACCCATTGTTGACATGTGGCAAGACGCTCCTCGGGGCACGTCTTGCTGGGGCCTCTCTAATGGAGGCCGTCTGTCAGACCCAGTGTTGAGATGTGTCAAGACGCTCCTCGGGGCGCGTCTTGCTTTGGCCTCTCTCCTGGAGGCGCTCAGTCAGACCGAGTGCTGACATGTGGCAAGAAGCTCCTCGGGGCGCGTCTTGCTTGGGCTTCTCTCCTGGAGGCCCTCAGTAAGACCCATTGTTGACATGTGGCAAGATGCTCCTCGGGGCTCGTCTTGCTTGGGCCTCTCTCCAGAAGGCCCTCAATCAGACCCAGTGTTGACACGTGGCAAGACGCTCCTCGGGGCGCGTCTTGCTTGGGCCTCTCTCCTGGAGGCGCTCAGTCAGACCAAGTGGTGACATGTGGCAAGACACTCCTCGGGGCGCGTCTTGCTTGGGCCTCTCTCCTGGAGGCCCTCTGTCAGACCCAGTGTTGACATGTGTCAAGACGCTTCTCGGGGCGCGTCTTGCTTGGGCTTCTCTCCTGGAGGCCCTCAGTCAGACCGAGTGCTGACATAAGGCAAGATGCTCCTCGGGGCGCGTCTTGCTGGGGCCTCTCTCCTGGAGGCGCTCAGTCAGACCCAGTGCTGACATGTGGCAAGACACTCCTCGGGGCGCGTCTTGCTTGGGCCTCTCTCCTGGAGGCGCTCAGTCAGACTGAGTAGTGACATGTGGCCTGACGCTCCTCGGGGCGCGTCTTGCTTGGGCCTCTCTCCTGGAGGCCCTCTGTCAGACCCAGTGTGGACATGTGTCAAGACACTCCTCGGGGGGCAGTCTTGCTTGGGCTTCTCTCCTGGAGGCCTTCAGTCAGACCCATTGTTGACATGTGGCAAGACGCTCCTCGGGGCGCGTCTTGCTTGGGCTTCTCTCCTGGAGGCGCTCAGACAGACCCAGTGTTGACATGTGACAAGACGCTCCTTGGGGCGCGTCTTGCTTGGGCCTCTCTCCTGGAGGCGCTCAGTCAGAACCAGAGGTGACATGTGGCAAGACACTCCTCCGGGCGCATCTTGCTTGGGCCTCTCTCCTGGAGGCCCTCAGTCAGACCCATTGTTGACATGTGGCAAGACGCTCCTCGGGGCGCGTCTTGCTTGGGCCTCTCTCCTGGAGGCGCTCAGTCAGACCCAGTGGTGACACGTGGAAAGACGCTCCTCGGGGCGCGTGTTGCTTGGGCCTCTCTCCTGGAGGCGCTCAGTCAGACCCAGTGTTGACACGTGGCAAGACACTCCTCGGGGCGCGTCTTGCTTGGGCCTCTCGCCTGGAGGCGCTCAGTCAGACCCAGTGTTGACATGTGGCAAGACGCTCCTCTGAACGCGTCTTGCTTGGGCTTCTCTCCTGGAGGCCCTCAGTCAGACCCATTGTTGACATGTGGCAAGACGCTCCTCGGGGCACGTCTTGCTTTGTCCTCCCTCCTGGAGGCGCTCAGTCAGACCGAGTAGTGACATGTGGCAAGACGCTCCTCGGGGCGCGTCTTGCTTGGACCTCTCTCCTGGAGGCGCTCAGTTAGACCGAGTAGTGACATGTGGCAAGACGCTCCTCGGGGCGCGTCTTGCTGGGGCCTCTCTCCTGGAGGTGCTCAATCAGACCCAGTGGTGACAAGTGGCAAGACGCTCCTCGGGGCACGTCTTGCTTGGGCCTCTCTCCTGGAGGCCCTCTGTCAGACCCAGTGTTGACATGTGGCAAGACGCTCCTCCGGGCGCATCTTGCTTGGGCCTCTCTCCTGGAGGCCCTCAGTCAGACCCATTGTTGACATGTGGCAAGACGCTCCTCGGGGCGCGTCTTGCTTGGGCCTCTCTCCTGGAGGCGCTCAGTCAGACCGAGTGCTGACATAAGGCAAGATGCTCCTCGGGGCGCGTCTTGCTGGGGCCTCTCTCCTGGAGGCGCTCAGTCAGACCCAGTGCTGACATGTGGCAAGACTCTCCTCGGGGCGCGTCTTGCTTGGGCCTCTCTCCTGGAGGCGCTCAGTCAGACTGAGTAGTGACATGTGGCCTGACGCTCCTCGGGGCGCGTCTTGCTTGGGCCTCTCTCCTGGAGGCCCTCTGTCAGACCCAGTGTGGACATGTGTCAAGACGCTCCTCGGGGCGCAGTCTTGCTTGGGCTTCTCTCCTGGAGGCCTTCAGTCAGACCCATTGTTGACATGTGGCAAGACGCTCCTCGGGGCGCATCTTGCTTGGGCTTCTCTCCTGGAGGCGCTCAGACAGACCCAGTGTTGACATGTTACAAGACGCTCCTTGGGGCGCGTCTTGCTTGGGCCTCTCTCCTGGAGGCGCTCAGTCAGAACCAGAGGTGACATGTGGCAAGACGCTCCTCCGGGCGAATCTTGCTTGGGCCTCTCTCCTGGAGGCCCTCAGTCAGACCCATTGTTGACATGTGGCAAGACGCTCCTCGGGGCGTGTCTTGCTTGGGCCTCTCTCCTGGAGGCGCTCAGTCAGACCCAGTGTTGACATGTGGCAAGACGCTCCTCGGGGCGCGTCTTGCTTGGGCCTCTCTCCTAGAGGCGCTCAGTCAGACCCAGTGATGACACGTGGAAAGACGCTCCTCGGGGCGCGTGTTGCTTGGGCCTCTCTCCTGGAGGCGCTCAGTCAGACCCAGTGTTGACACGTGGCAAGACGCTCCTCGGGGCGCGTCTTGCTTGGGCCTCTCTCCTAGAGGCGCTCAGTCAGACCCAGTGTAGGCATGTGGCAAGACACTCCTCGGAGCGCGTCTTGGTTGGGCCTCTCTCCTGGAGGCGCTCATTCAGACCCAGTGGTGACATTTGGCAAGACGCTCCTCGGGGCGAGTATTGCTTGGGCCTCTCTCCTGAATGCCCTCTGTCAGACCGAGTGTTGACATGTGGCAAGACTCTCCTCAGGGCGCGTCTTGCTTGGGCTTCTCTCATGGAGGCCCTCAGTCCGACCCAGTGTTGACATGTGTCAAGACGCTCCTCGGGGCGTGTCTTGCTTGGGCCTCTCTCCTGGAGGCGCTCAGTCAGACCCAGTGTTGACATGTGGCAAGGCGCTCCTCTGGGCGCGTCTTGCTTGGGCTTCTCTCCTGGAGGCCCTCAGTCAGACCCATTGTTGACATGTGGCAAGACGCTCCTCGAGGCACGTCTTGCTTGGGCCTCTCTCCTGGAGGCGCTCAGTCAGACCGAGTAGTGACATGTGGCAAGACGCTCCTCGGGGCGTGTCTTGCTTGGACCTCCCTCCTGGAGGCGCTCAGTCAGACTGAGTAGTGACATGTGGCAAGACGCTCCTCGGGGCGCATCTTGCTTGGACCTCTCTCCTGGAGGCGCTCAGTTAGACCGAGTAGTGACATGTGGCAAGACGCTCCTCGGGGCGCGTCTTGCTGGGGCCTCTCTCCTGGAGGTGCTCAATCAGACCCAGTGGTGACACTTGGCAAGACGCTCCTCGGGGCGCGTCTTGCTTGGGCCTCTCTCCTGGGGGAGCTCAGTCAGACCCAGTGGTGACACGTGGCAAGACGCTCCTCGAGGCGCATCTTGCTTGGGCCTCTCTCCTGGAGGCGCTAAGTCAGACCCAGTGTTGACACGTGGCAAGACGCTCCTCGGGGCGCGTCTTACTTGGGCCTCTCTCATGGAGGCCCTCTGTCAGACCCAGTGTTGACATGTGTCAAGACGCTCCTCGGGGCGCGTCTTGCTTTGGCCTCTCTCCTGGAGGCGCTCAGTCAGACCGAGTGCTGACATGTAGCAAGAAGCTCCTCGGGGTGCGTCATGCTTGGGCTTCTCTCCTGGAGGCCCTCAGTCAGACCCATTGTTGACATTTGGCAAGACGCTCCTCGGGGCGCGTATTGCTTGGGCCTCTCTCCTGGATGCCCTCTGTCAGACCCAGTGTATACATGTGGCAAGACTCTCCTCGGGGCCTGTGTTGCTTGGGCTTCTCTCATGGAGGCCCTCAGTCAGACCCAGTGTTGACATTTGTCAAGACGCTCCTCGGGGCGTGTCTTGCTTGGGCCTCTCTCCTGGAGGAGCTCAGTCACACCCAGTGGTGACACGTGGCAAGACGCTCCTCGAGGCGCATCTTGCTTGGGCCTCTCTCCTGGAGGCGCTAAGTCAGACCCAGTGTTGACACGTGGCAAGACGCTCCTCGGGGCGCGTCTTGCTTGGGCCACTCTCCTGGAGGCGCTCAGTCAGACACAGTGTTGACATGTGGAAAGACACTCCTCCTGGCGCGTCTTGCTTGGGCCTCTCTCATGGAGGCCCTCTGTCAGACCCAGTGTTGACATGTGTCAAGACGCTCCTCGGGGCGCGTCTTGCTTTGGCCTCTCTCCTGGAGGCGCTCAGTCAGACCCAGTGTTGACATGTGGCAAGACGCTCCTCGGGGCGCTTCTTGCTTGCGCTTCTCTCCTGGAGGCCCTCAGTCAGACCCATTGTTTACATGTGGCAAGACGCTCCTCGGGGCACGTCTTGCTTGGGCCTCTCTACTGGAGGCCGTCTGTCAGACCCAGTGTTGAGATGTGTCAAGACGCTCCTCGTGGCGCGTCTTGCTTTGGCCTCTCTCCTGGAGGCGCTCAGTCAGACCGAGTGCTGACATGTGGCAAGAAGCTCCTCGGGGCGCGTCTTGCTTGGGCCTCTCTCCTGGAGGCCCTCTGTCAGACCCAGTGTGGACATGTGTCAAGACACTCCTCGGGGGGCAGTCTTGCTTGGGCCTCTCTCCTGGAGGCGCTCAGTCAGACCCAGTGTTGGCAAGTGGCAAGACACTCCTCGGGGCGCGTCTTGGTTGGGCCTCTCTCCTGGAGGCGCTCATTCAGACCCAGTGGTGACATTTGGCAAGACGCTCCTCGGGGCGAGTATTGCTTGGGCCTCTCTCCTGAATGCCCTCTGTCAGACCGAGTGTTGACATGTGGCAAGACTCTCCTCAGGGCGCGTCTTGCTTGGGCTTCTCTCATGGAGGCCCTCAGTCCGACCCAGTGTTGACATGTGTCAAGACGCTCCTCGGGGCGTGTCTTGCTTGGGCCTCTCTCCTGGAGGCGCTCAGTCAGACCCAGTGTTGACATGTGGCAAGGCGCTCCTCTGGGCGCGTCTTGCTTGGGCTTCTCTCCTGGAGGCCCTCAGTCAGACCCATTGTTGACATGTGGCAAGACGCTCCTCGAGGCACGTCTTGCTTGGGCCTCTCTCCTGGAGGCGCTCAGTCAGACCGAGTAGTGACATGTGGCAAGACGCTCCTCGGGGCGCGTCTTGCTTGGACCTCCCTCCTGGAGGCGCTCAGTCAGACTGAGTAGTGACATGTGGCAAGACGCTCCTCGGGGCGCATCTTGCTTGGACCTCTCTCCTGGAGGCGCTCAGTTAGACCGAGTAGTGACATGTGGCAAGACGCTCCTCGGGGCGTGTCTTGCTGGGGCCTCTCTCCTGGAGGTGCTCAATCAGACCCAGTGGTGACACTTGGCAAGACGCTCCTCGGGGCGCGTCTTGCTTGGGCCTCTCTCCTGGGGGAGCTCAGTCAGACCCAGTGGTGACACGTGGCAAGACGCTCCTCGAGGCGCATCTTGCTTGGGCCTCTCTCCTGGAGGCGCTAAGTCAGACCCAGTGTTGACACGTGGCAAGACGCTCCTCGGGGCGCGTCTTGCTTGGGCCACTCTCCTGGAGGCGCTCAGTCAGACACAGTGTTGACATGTGGAAAGACACTCCTCGGGGCGCGTCTTACTTGGGCCTCTCTCATGGAGGCCCTCTGTCAGACCCAGTGTTGACATGTGTCAAGACGCTCCTCGGGGCGCGTCTTGCTTTGGCCTCTCTCCTGGAGGCGCTCAGTCAGACCGAGTGCTGACATGTGGCAAGAAGCTCCTCGGGGCGCGTCTTGCTTGGGCTTCTCTCCTGGAGGCCCTCAGTAAGACCCATTGTTGACATGTGGCAAGACGCTCCTCGGGGCTCGTCTTGCTTGGGCCTCTCTCCAGAAGGCCCTCAGTCAGACCCAGTGTTGACATGTGGCAAGACTCTCCTCAGGGCGCGTCTTGCTTGGGCTTCTCTCATGGAGGCCCTCAGTCCGACCCAGTGTTGACATGTGTCAAGACGCTCCTCGGGGCGTGTCTTGCTTGGGCCTCTCTCCTGGAGGCGCTCAGTCAGACCCAGTGTTGACATGTGGCAAGGCGCTCCTCTGGGCGCGTCTTGCTTGGGCTTCTCTCCTGGAGGCCCTCAGTCAGACCCATTGTTGACATGTGGCAAGACGCTCCTCGAGGCACGTCTTGCTTGGGCCTCTCTCCTGGAGGCGCTCAGTCAGACCGAGTAGTGACATGTGGCAAGACGCTCCTCGGGGCGCGTCTTGCTTGGACCTCCCTCCTGGAGGCGCTCAGTCAGACTGAGTAGTGACATGTGGCAAGACGCTCCTCGGGGCGCATCTTGCTTGGACCTCTCTCCTGGAGGCGCTCAGTTAGACCGAGTAGTGACATGTGGCAAGACGCTCCTCGGGGCGCGTCTTGCTGGGGCCTCTCTCCTGGAGGTGCTCAATCAGACCCAGTGGTGACACTTGGCAAGACGCTCCTCGGGGCGCGTCTTGCTTGGGCCTCTCTCCTGGGGGAGCTCAGTCAGACCCAGTGGTGACACGTGGCAAGACGCTCCTCGAGGCGCATCTTGCTTGGGCCTCTCTCCTGGAGGCGCTAAGTAAGACCCAGTGTTGACACGTGGCAAGACGCTCCTCGGGGCGCGTCTTACTTGGGCCTCTCTCATGGAGGCCCTCTGTCAGACCCAGTGTTGACATGTGTCAAGACGCTCCTCGGGGCGCGTCTTGCTTTGGCCTCTCTCCTGGAGGTGCTAAGTCAGACCCAGTGTTGACACGTGGCAAGACGCTCCTCGGGGCGCGTCTTGCTTGGGCCACTCTCCTGGAGGCGCTCAGTCAGACACAGTGTTGACATGTGGAAAGACACTCCTCCTGGCGCGTCTTGCTTGGGCCTCTCTCATGGAGGCCCTCTGTCAGACCCAGTGTTGACATGTGTCAAGACGCTCCTCGGGGCGCGTCTTGCTTTGGCCTCTCTCCTGGAGGCGCTCAGTCAGACCCAGTGTTGACATGTGGCAAGACGCTCCTCGGGGCGCTTCTTGCTTGGGCTTCTCTCCTGGAGGCCCTCAGTCAGACCCATTGTTTACATGTGGCAAGACGCTCCTCGGGGCACGTCTTGCTTGGGCCTCTCTACTGGAGGCCGTCTGTCAGACCCAGTGTTGAGATGTGTCAAGACGCTCCTCGGGGCGCGTCTTGCTTTGGCCTCTCTCCTGGAGGCGCTCAGTCAGACCGAGTGCTGACATGTGGCAAGAAGCTCCTCGGGGCGCGTCTTGCTTGGGCCTCTCTCCTGGAGGCCCTCTGTCAGACCCAGTGTGGACATGTGTCAAGACACTCCTCGGGGGGCAGTCTTGCTTGGGCTTCTCTCCTGGAGGCCTTCAGTCAGACCCATTGTTGACATGTGGCAAGACGCTCCTCGGGGCGCGTCTTGCTTGGGCTTCTCTCCTGGAGGCGCTCAGACAGACCCAGTGTTGACATGTGACAAGACGCTCCTTGGGGCGCGTCTTGCTTGGGCCTCTCTCCTGGAGGCGCTCAGTCAGAACCAGAGGTGACATGTGGCAAGACGCTCCTCCGGGCGCATCTTGCTTGGGCCTCTCTCCTGGAGGCCCTCAGTCAGACCCATTGTTGACATGTGGCAAGACGCTCCTCGGGGCGCGTCTTGCTTGGGCCTCTCTCCTGGAGGCGCTCAGTCAGACCCAGTGGTGACACGTGGAAAGACGCTCCTCGGGGCGCGTGTTGCTTGGGCCTCTCTCCTGGAGGCGCTCAGTCAGACCCAGTGTTGACACGTGGCAAGACGCTCCTCGGGGCGCGTCTTGCTTGGGCCTCTCGCCTGGAGGCGCTCAGTCAGACCCAGTGTTGACATGTGGCAAGACGCTCCTCTGAACGCGTCTTGCTTGGGCTTCTCTCCTGGAGGCCCTCAGTCAGACCCATTGTTGACATGTGGCAAGACGCTCCTCGGGGCACGTCTTGCTTTGTCCTCTCTCCTGGAGGCGCTCAGTCAGACCGAGTAGTGACATGTGGCAAGACGCTCCTCGGGGCGCGTCTTGCTTGGACCTCCCTCCTGGAGGCGCTCAGTCAGACCGAGTAGTGACATGTGGCAAGACGCTCCTCGGGGCGCATCTTGCTTGGACCTCTCTCCTGGAGGCGCTCAGTTAAACCGAGTAGTGACATGTGGCAAGACGCTCCTCGGGGCGCGTCTTGCTGGGGCCTCTCTCCTGGAGGTGCTCAATCAGACCCAGTGGTGACAAGTGGCAAGACGCTCCTCGGGGCACGTCTTGCTTGGGCCTCTCTCCTGGAGGCCCTCTGTCAGACCCAGTGTTGACATGTGGCAAGACGCTCCTCCGGGCGCATCTTGCTTGGGCCTCTCTCCTGGAGGCCCTCAGTCAGACCCATTGTTGACATGTGGCAAGACGCTCCTCGGGGCGCGTCTTGCTTGGGCCTCTCTCCTGGAGGCGCTCAGTCAGACCGAGTGCTGACATAAGGCAAGATGCTCCTCGGGGCGCGTCTTGCTGGGGCCTCTCTCCTGGAGGCGCTCAGTCAGACCCAGTGCTGACATGTGGCAAGACTCTCCTCGGGGCGCGTCTTGCTTGGGCCTCTCTCCTGGAGGCGCTCAGTCAGACTGAGTAGTGACATGTGGCCTGACGCTCCTCGGGGCGCGTCTTGCTTGGGCCTCTCTCCTGGAGGCCCTCTGTCAGACCCAGTGTGGACATGTGTCAAGACGCTCCTCGGGGCGCAGTCTTGCTTGGGCTTCTCTCCTGGAGGCCTTCAGTCAGACCCATTGTTGACATGTGGCAAGACGCTCCTCGGGGCGCGTCTTGCTTGGGCTTCTCTCCTGGAGGCGCTCAGACAGACCCAGTGTTGACATGTTACAAGACGCTCCTTGGGGCGCGTCTTGCTTGGGCCTCTCTCCTGGAGGCGCTCAGTCAGAACCAGAGGTGACATGTGGCAAGACGCTCCTCCGGGCGAATCTTGCTTGGGCCTCTCTCCTGGAGGCCCTCAGTCAGACCCATTGTTGACATGTGGCAAGACGCTCCTCGGGGCGTGTCTTGCATGGGCCTCTCTCCTGGAGGCGCTCAGTCAGACCCAGTGTTGACATGTGGCAAGACGCTCCTCGGGGCGCGTCTTGCTTGGGCCTCTCTCCTAGAGGCGCTCAGTCAGACCCAGTGATGACACGTGGAAAGACGCTCCTCGGGGCGCGTGTTGCTTGGGCCTCTCTCCTGGAGGCGCTCAGTCAGACCCAGTGTTGACACGTGGCAAGACGCTCCTCGGGGCGCGTCTTGCTTGGGCCTCTCTCCTGGAGGCGCTCAGTCAGACCCAGTGTTGGCATGTGGCAAGACACTCCTCGGGGCGCGTCTTGGTTGGGCCTCTCTCCTGGAGGCGCTCATTCAGACCCAGTGGTGACATTTGGCAAGACGCTCCTCGGGGCGAGTATTGCTTGGGCCTCTCTCCTGAATGCCCTCTGTCAGACCGAGTGTTGACATGTGGCAAGACTCTCCTCAGGGCGCGTCTTGCTTGGGCTTCTCTCATGGAGGCCCTCAGTCCGACCCAGTGTTGACATGTGTCAAGACGCTCCTCGGGGCGTGTCTTGCTTGGGCCTCTCTCCTGGAGGCGCTCAGTCAGACCCAGTGTTGACATGTGGCAAGGCGCTCCTCTGGGCGCGTCTTGCTTGGGCTTCTCTCCTGGAGGCCCTCAGTCAGACCCATTGTTGACATGTGGCAAGACGCTCCTCGAGGCACGTCTTGCTTGGGCCTCTCTCCTGGAGGCGCTCAGTCAGACCGAGTAGTGACATGTGGCAAGACGCTCCTCGGGGCGCGTCTTGCTTGGACCTCCCTCCTGGAGGCGCTCAGTCAGACTGAGTAGTGACATGTGGCAAGACGCTCCTCGGGGCGCATCTTGCTTGGACCTCTCTCCTGGAGGCGCTCAGTTAGACCGAGTAGTGACATGTGGCAAGACGCTCCTCGGGGCGCGTCTTGCTGGGGCCTCTCTCCTGGAGGTGCTCAATCAGACCCAGTGGTGACACTTGGCAAGACGCTCCTCGGGGCGCGTCTTGCTTGGGCTTCTCTCCTGGGGGAGCTCAGTCAGACCCAGTGGTGACACGTGGCAAGACGCTCCTCGAGGCGCATCTTGCTTGGGCCTCTCTCCTGGAGGCGCTAAGTCAGACCCAGTGTTGACACGTGGCAAGACGCTCCTCGGGGCGCGTCTTGCTTGGGCCACTCTCCTGGAGGCGCTCAGTCAGACACAGTGTTGACATGTGGAAAGACACTCCTCGGGGCGCGTCTTACTTGGGCCTCTCTCATGGAGGCCCTCTGTCAGACCCAGTGTTGACATGTGTCAAGACGCTCCTCGGGGCGCGTCTTGCTTTGGCCTCTCTCCTGGAGGCGCTCAGTCAGACCGAGTGCTGAAATGTAGCAAGAAGCTCCTCGGGGTGCGTCATGCTTGGGCTTCTCTCCTGGAGGCCCTCAGTCAGACCCATTGTTGACATTTGGCAAGACGCTCCTCGGGGCGCGTATTGCTTGGGCCTCTCTCCTGGATGCCCTCTGTCAGACCCAGTGTTGACATGTGGCAAGACTCTCCTCGGGGCCTGTCTTGCTTGGGCTTCTCTCATGGAGGCCCTCAGTCAGACCCAGTGTTGACATGTGTCAAGACGCTCCTCGGGGCGTGTCTTGCTTGGGCCTCTCTCCTGGAGGAGCTCAGTCAGACCCAGTGGTGACACGTGGCAAGACGCTCCTCGAGGCGCATCTTGCTTGGGCCTCTCTCCTGGAGGCGCTAAGTCAGACCCAGTGTTGACACGTGGCAAGACGCTCCTCGGGGCGCGTCTTGCTTGGGCCACTCTCCTGGAGGCGCTCAGTCAGACACAGTGTTGACATGTGGAAAGACACTCCTCCTGGCGCGTCTTGCTTGGGCCTCTCTCATGGAGGCCCTCTGTCAGACCCAGTGTTGACATGTGTCAAGACGCTCCTCGGGGCGCGTCTTGCTTTGGCCTCTCTCCTGGAGGCGCTCAGTCAGACCCAGTGTTGACATGTGGCAAGACGCTCCTCGGGGCGCTTCTTGCTTGGGCTTCTCTCCTGGAGGCCCTCAGTCAGACCCATTGTTTACATGTGGCAAGACGCTCCTCGGGGCACGTCTTGCTTGGGCCTCTCTACTGGAGGCCGTCTGTCAGACCCAGTGTTGAGATGTGTCAAGACGCTCCTCGGGGCGCGTCTTGCTTTGGCCTCTCTCCTGGAGGCGCTCAGTCAGACCGAGTGCTGACATGTGGCAAGAAGCTCCTCGGGGCGCGTCTTGCTTGGGCTTCTCTCCTGGAGGCCCTCAGTAAGACCCATTGTTGACATGTGGCAAGACGCTCCTCGGGGCTCGTCTTGCTTGGGCCTCTCTCCAGAAGGCCCTCAATCAGACCCAGTGTTGACATGTGGCAAGACGCTCCTCGGGGCTCGTCTTGCTTGGGCCTCTCTCCTGGAGGCGCTCAGTCAGACTGAGTAGTGACATGTGGCCTGACGCTCCTCGGGGCGCGTGTTGCTTGGGCCTCTCTCCTGGAGGCGCTCAGTCAGACCAAGTGGTGACATGTGGCAAGACACTCCTCGGGGCGCGTCTTGCTTGGGCCTCTCTCCTGGAGGCCCTCTGTCAGACCCAGTATTGACATGTGTCAAGACGCTTCTCGGGGCGCGTCTTGCTTGGGCTTCTCTCCTGGAGGCCCTCAGTCAGACCCATTGTTGACATGTGGCAAGACGCTCCTCGGGGCGCGTCTTGCTTTGGCCTCTCTCCTGGAGGCGCTCAGTCAGACCGAGTGCTGACATGTGGCAAGACACTCCTCGGGGCGCGTCTTGCTTGGGCCTCTCTCCTGGAGGCCCTCTGTCAGACCGAGTGTTGACATGTGGCAAGACTCTCCTCGGGGCGCGTCTTGCTTGGGCTTCTCTCATGGAGGCCCTCAGTCAGACCCAGTGTTGACATGTGTCAAGACGCTCCTCGGGGCGTGTCTTGCTTGGGCCTCTCTCCTGGAGGCGCTCAGTCAGACCCAGTGTTGACATGTGGCAAGACGCTCCTCGGGGCGCGTCTTGCTTGGGCTTCTCTCCTGGAGGCCCTCAGTCAGACCCATTGTTGACATGTGGCAAGACGCTCCTCGGGGCACGTCTTGCTTGGGCCTCTCTCCTGGAGGCGCTCAAACAGACCGAGTAGTGACATGTGGCAAGACGCTCCTCGGGGCGCGTCTTGCTGGGGCTTCTCTCATGGAGGCACTCAGTCAGACCCAGTGTTGACATGTGGCAAGACGCTCCTCGGGGCGCGTCTTGCTTGGGCCTCTCTCCTGGAGGCGCTCAGTCAGAACCAGAGGTGACATGTGGCAAGACGCTCCTCGGGGCGCGTCTTGCTTGGGCCTCTCTCCTGGAGGCCCTCTGTCAGACCCAGTGTTGATATGTGGCAAGACGCTCCTCCTTGGCGCATCTTGCTTGGGCCTCTCTCCTGGAGGCCCTCAGTCAGACCCATTGTTGACATGTGGCAATACGCTCCTCGGGGCGCGTCTAGCTTGGGCCTCTCTCCTGGAGGCGCTCAGTCAGACCGAGTGCTGACATAAGGCAAGACGCTCCTCGGGGCGCGTCTTGCTGGGGCCTCTCTCCTGGAGGCGCTCAGTCAGACCCAGTGCTGACATGTGGCAAGACGCTCCTCGGGGCGCGTCTTGCTTGGGCCTCTCTCCTGGAGGCGCTCAGTCAGACTGAGTAGTGACATGTGGCCTGACGCTCCTCGGGGCGCGGCTTGCTTGGGCCTCTCTCCTGGAGGCGCTCAGTCAGACCCAGTGTTGACATGTGGCAAGACACTCCTCGGGGCGAGTCTTGCTTGGGCCTCTCTCCTGGAGGCGCTCTGTCAGACCCAGTGTTGACATGTGTCAAGACGCTCCTCGGGGCGCAGTCTTGCTTGGGCTTCTCTCCTGGAGGCCCTCAGTCAGACCCATTGTTGACATGTGGCAAGACGCTCCTCGGGGCGCGTCTTGCTTGGGCCTCTCTCCTGGAGGCGCTCAGTCAGACCGAGTGCTGACATGTGGCAAGACGCTCCTCGGGCCGCGTGTTGCTTGGGCTTCTCTCCTGGAGGTCCTCAGTCAGACCCATTGTTGACATGTGGCAAGACGCTCCTCGGGGCGCGTCGTGCTTGGGCCTCTCTCCTGGAGGCGTTCAGTCAGACCGAGTGCTGACATGTGACAAGACGCTCCTTGGGGCGCGTCTTGCTTGGGCCTCTCTCCTGGAGGCGCTCAGTCAGAACCAGAGGTGACATGTGGCAAGAACCTCCTCCGGGCGCATCTTGCTTGGGCCTCTCTCCTGGAGGCCCTCAGTCAGACCCATTGTTGACATGTGGCAAGACGCTCCTCGGGGCGCGTCTTGCTTGGGCCTCTCTCCTGGAGGCGCTCAGTCAGACCCAGTGTTGACATGTGGCAAGACGCTCCTCGGGGCGCGTCTTGCTTGGGCCTCTCTCCTGGAGGCGCTCAGTCAGACCCAGTGTTGACATGTGGCAAGACACTCCTCGGGGCGAGTCTTGCTTGGGCCTCTCTCCTGGAGGCGCTCTGTCAGACCCAGTGTTGACATGTGTCAAGACGCTCCTCGGGGCGCAGTCTTGCTTGGGCTTCTCTCCTGGAGGCCCTCAGTCAGACCCATTGTTGACATGTGGCAAGACGCTCCTCGGGGCGCGTCTTGCTTGGACCTCCCTCCTGGAGGCGCTCAGTCAGACCGAGTAGTGACATGTGGCAAGACGCTCCTCGGGGCGCATCTTGCTTGGACCTCTCTCCTGGAGGCGCTCAGTTAAACCGAGTAGTGACATGTGGCAAGACGCTCCTCGGGGCGCGTCTTGCTGGGGCCTCTCTCCTGGAGGTGCTCAATCAGACCCAGTGGTGACAAGTGGCAAGACGCTCCTCGGGGCACGTCTTGCTTGGGCCTCTCTCCTGGAGGCCCTCTGTCAGACCCAGTGTTGACATGTGGCAAGACGCTCCTCCGGGCGCATCTTGCTTGGGCCTCTCTCCTGGAGGCCCTCAGTCAGACCCATTGTTGACATGTGGCAAGACGCTCCTCGGGGCGCGTCTTGCTTGGGCCTCTCTCCTGGAGGCGCTCAGTCAGACCGAGTGCTGACATAAGGCAAGATGCTCCTCGGGGCGCGTCTTGCTGGGGCCTCTCTCCTGGAGGCGCTCAGTCAGACCCAGTGCTGACATGTGGCAAGACTCTCCTCGGGGCGCGTCTTGCTTGGGCCTCTCTCCTGGAGGCGCTCAGTCAGACTGAGTAGTGACATGTGGCCTGACGCTCCTCGGGGCGCGTCTTGCTTGGGCCTCTCTCCTGGAGGCCCTCTGTCAGACCCAGTGTGGACATGTGTCAAGACGCTCCTCGGGGCGCAGTCTTGCTTGGGCTTCTCTCCTGGAGGCCTTCAGTCAGACCCATTGTTGACATGTGGCAAGACGCTCCTCGGGGCGCGTCTTGCTTGGGCTTCTCTCCTGGAGGCGCTCAGACAGACCCAGTGTTGACATGTTACAAGACGCTCCTTGGGGCGCGTCTTGCTTGGGCCTCTCTCCTGGAGGCGCTCAGTCAGAACCAGAGGTGACATGTGGCAAGACGCTCCTCCGGGCGAATCTTGCTTGGGCCTCTCTCCTGGAGGCCCTCAGTCAGACCCATTGTTGACATGTGGCAAGACGCTCCTCGGGGCGTGTCTTGCATGGGCCTCTCTCCTGGAGGCGCTCAGTCAGACCCAGTGTTGACATGTGGCAAGACGCTCCTCGGGGCGCGTCTTGCTTGGGCCTCTCTCCTAGAGGCGCTCAGTCAGACCCAGTGATGACACGTGGAAAGACGCTCCTCGGGGCGCGTGTTGCTTGGGCCTCTCTCCTGGAGGCGCTCAGTCAGACCCAGTGTTGACACGTGGCAAGACGCTCCTCGGGGCGCGTCTTGCTTGGGCCTCTCTCCTGGAGGCGCTCAGTCAGACCCAGTGTTGGCATGTGGCAAGACACTCCTCGGGGCGCGTCTTGGTTGGGCCTCTCTCCTGGAGGCGCTCATTCAGACCCAGTGGTGACATTTGGCAAGACGCTCCTCGGGGCGAGTATTGCTTGGGCCTCTCTCCTGAATGCCCTCTGTCAGACCGAGTGTTGACATGTGGCAAGACTCTCCTCAGGGCGCGTCTTGCTTGGGCTTCTCTCATGGAGGCCCTCAGTCCGACCCAGTGTTGACATGTGTCAAGACGCTCCTCGGGGCGTGTCTTGCTTGGGCCTCTCTCCTGGAGGCGCTCAGTCAGACCCAGTGTTGACATGTGGCAAGGCGCTCCTCTGGGCGCGTCTTGCTTGGGCTTCTCTCCTGGAGGCCCTCAGTCAGACCCATTGTTGACATGTGGCAAGACGCTCCTCGAGGCACGTCTTGCTTGGGCCTCTCTCCTGGAGGCGCTCAGTCAGACCGAGTAGTGACATGTGGCAAGACGCTCCTCGGGGCGCGTCTTGCTTGGACCTCCCTCCTGGAGGCGCTCAGTCAGACTGAGTAGTGACATGTGGCAAGACGCTCCTCGGGGCGCATCTTGCTTGGACCTCTCTCCTGGAGGCGCTCAGTTAGACCGAGTAGTGACATGTGGCAAGACGCTCCTCGGGGCGCGTCTTGCTGGGGCCTCTCTCCTGGAGGTGCTCAATCAGACCCAGTGGTGACACTTGGCAAGACGCTCCTCGGGGCGCGTCTTGCTTGGGCTTCTCTCCTGGGGGAGCTCAGTCAGACCCAGTGGTGACACGTGGCAAGACGCTCCTCGAGGCGCATCTTGCTTGGGCCTCTCTCCTGGAGGCGCTAAGTCAGACCCAGTGTTGACACGTGGCAAGACGCTCCTCGGGGCGCGTCTTGCTTGGGCCACTCTCCTGGAGGCGCTCAGTCAGACACAGTGTTGACATGTGGAAAGACACTCCTCGGGGCGCGTCTTACTTGGGCCTCTCTCATGGAGGCCCTCTGTCAGACCCAGTGTTGACATGTGTCAAGACGCTCCTCGGGGCGCGTCTTGCTTTGGCCTCTCTCCTGGAGGCGCTCAGTCAGACCGAGTGCTGAAATGTAGCAAGAAGCTCCTCGGGGTGCGTCATGCTTGGGCTTCTCTCCTGGAGGCCCTCAGTCAGACCCATTGTTGACATTTGGCAAGACGCTCCTCGGGGCGCGTATTGCTTGGGCCTCTCTCCTGGATGCCCTCTGTCAGACCCAGTGTTGACATGTGGCAAGACTCTCCTCGGGGCCTGTCTTGCTTGGGCTTCTCTCATGGAGGCCCTCAGTCAGACCCAGTGTTGACATGTGTCAAGACGCTCCTCGGGGCGTGTCTTGCTTGGGCCTCTCTCCTGGAGGAGCTCAGTCAGACCCAGTGGTGACACGTGGCAAGACGCTCCTCGAGGCGCATCTTGCTTGGGCCTCTCTCCTGGAGGCGCTAAGTCAGACCCAGTGTTGACACGTGGCAAGACGCTCCTCGGGGCGCGTCTTGCTTGGGCCACTCTCCTGGAGGCGCTCAGTCAGACACAGTGTTGACATGTGGAAAGACACTCCTCCTGGCGCGTCTTGCTTGGGCCTCTCTCATGGAGGCCCTCTGTCAGACCCAGTGTTGACATGTGTCAAGACGCTCCTCGGGGCGCGTCTTGCTTTGGCCTCTCTCCTGGAGGCGCTCAGTCAGACCCAGTGTTGACATGTGGCAAGACGCTCCTCGGGGCGCTTCTTGCTTGGGCTTCTCTCCTGGAGGCCCTCAGTCAGACCCATTGTTTACATGTGGCAAGACGCTCCTCGGGGCACGTCTTGCTTGGGCCTCTCTACTGGAGGCCGTCTGTCAGACCCAGTGTTGAGATGTGTCAAGACGCTCCTCGGGGCGCGTCTTGCTTTGGCCTCTCTCCTGGAGGCGCTCAGTCAGACCGAGTGCTGACATGTGGCAAGAAGCTCCTCGGGGCGCGTCTTGCTTGGGCTTCTCTCCTGGAGGCCCTCAGTAAGACCCATTGTTGACATGTGGCAAGACGCTCCTCGGGGCTCGTCTTGCTTGGGCCTCTCTCCAGAAGGCCCTCAATCAGACCCAGTGTTGACATGTGGCAAGACGCTCCTCGGGGCTCGTCTTGCTTGGGCCTCTCTCCTGGAGGCGCTCAGTCAGACTGAGTAGTGACATGTGGCCTGACGCTCCTCGGGGCGCGTGTTGCTTGGGCCTCTCTCCTGGAGGCGCTCAGTCAGACCAAGTGGTGACATGTGGCAAGACACTCCTCGGGGCGCGTCTTGCTTGGGCCTCTCTCCTGGAGGCCCTCTGTCAGACCCAGTATTGACATGTGTCAAGACGCTTCTCGGGGCGCGTCTTGCTTGGGCTTCTCTCCTGGAGGCCCTCAGTCAGACCCATTGTTGACATGTGGCAAGACGCTCCTCGGGGCGCGTCTTGCTTTGGCCTCTCTCCTGGAGGCGCTCAGTCAGACCGAGTGCTGACATGTGGCAAGACACTCCTCGGGGCGCGTCTTGCTTGGGCCTCTCTCCTGGAGGCCCTCTGTCAGACCGAGTGTTGACATGTGGCAAGACTCTCCTCGGGGCGCGTCTTGCTTGGGCTTCTCTCATGGAGGCCCTCAGTCAGACCCAGTGTTGACATGTGTCAAGACGCTCCTCGGGGCGTGTCTTGCTTGGGCCTCTCTCCTGGAGGCGCTCAGTCAGACCCAGTGTTGACATGTGGCAAGACGCTCCTCGGGGCGCGTCTTGCTTGGGCTTCTCTCCTGGAGGCCCTCAGTCAGACCCATTGTTGACATGTGGCAAGACGCTCCTCGGGGCACGTCTTGCTTGGGCCTCTCTCCTGGAGGCGCTCAAACAGACCGAGTAGTGACATGTGGCAAGACGCTCCTCGGGGCGCGTCTTGCTGGGGCTTCTCTCATGGAGGCACTCAGTCAGACCCAGTGTTGACATGTGGCAAGACGCTCCTCGGGGCGCGTCTTGCTTGGGCCTCTCTCCTGGAGGCGCTCAGTCAGAACCAGAGGTGACATGTGGCAAGACGCTCCTCGGGGCGCGTCTTGCTTGGGCCTCTCTCCTGGAGGCCCTCTGTCAGACCCAGTGTTGATATGTGGCAAGACGCTCCTCCTTGGCGCATCTTGCTTGGGCCTCTCTCCTGGAGGCCCTCAGTCAGACCCATTGTTGACATGTGGCAATACGCTCCTCGGGGCGCGTCTAGCTTGGGCCTCTCTCCTGGAGGCGCTCAGTCAGACCGAGTGCTGACATAAGGCAAGACGCTCCTCGGGGCGCGTCTTGCTGGGGCCTCTCTCCTGGAGGCGCTCAGTCAGACCCAGTGCTGACATGTGGCAAGACGCTCCTCGGGGCGCGTCTTGCTTGGGCCTCTCTCCTGGAGGCGCTCAGTCAGACTGAGTAGTGACATGTGGCCTGACGCTCCTCGGGGCGCGGCTTGCTTGGGCCTCTCTCCTGGAGGCGCTCAGTCAGACCCAGTGTTGACATGTGGCAAGACACTCCTCGGGGCGAGTCTTGCTTGGGCCTCTCTCCTGGAGGCGCTCTGTCAGACCCAGTGTTGACATGTGTCAAGACGCTCCTCGGGGCGCAGTCTTGCTTGGGCTTCTCTCCTGGAGGCCCTCAGTCAGACCCATTGTTGACATGTGGCAAGACGCTCCTCGGGGCGCGTCTTGCTTGGGCCTCTCTCCTGGAGGCGCTCAGTCAGACCGAGTGCTGACATGTGGCAAGACGCTCCTCGGGCCGCGTGTTGCTTGGGCTTCTCTCCTGGAGGTCCTCAGTCAGACCCATTGTTGACATGTGGCAAGACGCTCCTCGGGGCGCGTCGTGCTTGGGCCTCTCTCCTGGAGGCGTTCAGTCAGACCGAGTGCTGACATGTGACAAGACGCTCCTTGGGGCGCGTCTTGCTTGGGCCTCTCTCCTGGAGGCGCTCAGTCAGAACCAGAGGTGACATGTGGCAAGAACCTCCTCCGGGCGCATCTTGCTTGGGCCTCTCTCCTGGAGGCCCTCAGTCAGACCCATTGTTGACATGTGGCAAGACGCTCCTCGGGGCGCGTCTTGCTTGGGCCTCTCTCCTGGAGGCGCTCAGTCAGACCCAGTGTTGACATGTGGCAAGACGCTCCTCGGGGCGCGTCTTGCTTGGGCCTCTCTCCTGGAGGCGCTCAGTCAGACCCAGTGTTGACATGTGGCAAGACACTCCTCGGGGCGAGTCTTGCTTGGGCCTCTCTCCTGGAGGCGCTCTGTCAGACCCAGTGTTGACATGTGTCAAGACGCTCCTCGGGGCGCAGTCTTGCTTGGGCTTCTCTCCTGGAGGCCCTCAGTCAGACCCATTGTTGACATGTGGCAAGACGCTCCTCGGGGCACGTCTTGCTTTGTCCTCTCTCCTGGAGGCGCTCAGTCAGACCGAGTAGTGAGATGTGGCAAGACGCTCCTCGGGGCGCGTCTTGCTTGGACCTCCCTCCTGGAGGCGCTCAGTCAGACCGAGTAGTGACATGTGGCAAGACGCTCCTCGGGGCGCATCTTGCTTGGACCTCTCTCCTGGAGGCGCTAAGTTAGACCGAGTAGTGACATGTGGCAAGACGCTCCTCGGGGCGCGTCTTGCTGGGGCCTCTCTCCTGGAGGTGCTCAATCAGACCCAGTGGTGACAAGTGGCAAGACGCTCCTCGGGGCGCGTCTTGCTTGGGCCTCTCTCCTGGAGGCCCTCTGTCAGACCCAGTGTTGACATGTGGCAAGACGCTCCTCCGGGTGCATCTTGCTTGGGCCTCTCTCCTGGAGGCCCTCAGTCAGACCCATTGTTGACATGTGGCAAGACGCTCCTCGGGGCGCGTCTTGCTTGGGCCTCTCTCCTGGAGGCGCTCAGTCAGACCGAGTGCTGACATAAGGCAAGATGCTCCTCGGGGCGCGTCTTGCTGGGGCCTCTCTCCTGGAGGCGCTCAGTCAGACCCAGTGGTGACACGTGGCAAGACTCTCCTCGGGGCGCGTCTTGCTTGGGCCTCTCTCCTGGAGGCGCTCAGTCAGACTGAGTAGTGACATGTGGCCTGACGCTCCTCGGGGCGCGTCTTGCTTGGGCCTCTCTCCTGGAGGCCCTCTGTCAGACCCAGTGTGGACATGTGTCAAGACGCTCCTCGGGGCGCAGTCTTGCTTGGGCTTCTCTCCTGGAGGCCTTCAGTCAGACCCATTGTTGACATGTGGCAAGACGCTCCTCGGGGCGCGTCTTGCTTGGGCTTCTCTCCTGGAGGCGCTCAGACAGACCCAGTGTTGACATGTTACAAGACGCTCCTTGGGGCGCGTCTTGCTTGGGCCTCTCTCCTGGAGGCGCTCAGTCAGAACCAGAGGTGACATGTGGCAAGACGCTCCTCCGGGCGAATCTTGCTTGGGCCTCTCTCCTGGAGGCCCTCAGTCAGACCCATTGTTGACATGTGGCAAGACGCTCCTCGGGGCACGTCTTGCTTGGGCCTCTCTCCTGGAGGCGCTCAGTCAGACCCAGTGTTGACATGTGGCAAGACGCTCCTCGGGGCGCGTCTTGCTTGGGCCTCTCTCCTAGAGGCGCTCAGTCAGACCCAGTGATGACACGTGGAAAGACGCTCCTCGGGGCGCGTGTTGCTTGGGCCTCTCTCCTGGAGGCGCTCAGTCAGACCCAGTGTTGACACATGGCAAGACGCTCCTCGGGGCGCGTCTTGCTTGGGCCTCTCTCCTGGAGGCGCTCAGTCAGACCCAGTGTTGGCATGTGGCAAGACACTCCTCGGGGCGCGTCTTGGTTGGGCCTCTCTCCTGGAGGCGCTCATTCAGACCCAGTGGTGACATTTGGCAAGACGCTCCTCGGGGCGAGTATTGCTTGGGCCTCTCTCCTGAATGCCCTCTGTCAGACCGAGTGTTGACATGTGGCAAGACTCTCCTCAGGGCGCGTCTTGCTTGGGCTTCTCTCATGGAGGCCCTCAGTCCGACCCAGTGTTGACATGTGTCAAGACGCTCCTCGGGGCGTGTCTTGCTTGGGCCTCTCTCCTGGAGGCGCTCAGTCAGACCCAGTGTTGACATGTGGCAAGGCGCTCCTCTGGGCGCGTCTTGCTTGGGCTTCTCTCCTGGAGGCCCTCAGTCAGACCCATTGTTGACATGTGGCAAGACGCTCCTCGAGGCACGTCTTGCTTGGGCCTCTCTCCTGGAGGCGCTCAGTCAGACCGAGTAGTGACATGTGGCAAGACGCTCCTCGGGGCGCGTCTTGCTTGGGCCTCCCTCCTGGAGGCGCTCAGTCAGACTGAGTAGTGACATGTGGCAAGACGCTCCTCGGGGCGCATCTTGCTTGGACCTCTCTCCTGGAGGCGCTCAGTTAGACCGAGTAGTGACATGTGGCAAGACGCTCCTCGGGGCGCGTCTTGCTGGGGCCTCTCTCCTGGAGGTGCTCAATCAGACCCAGTGGTGACACTTGGCAAGACGCTCCTCGGGGCGCGTCTTGCTTGGGCCTCTCTCCTGGGGGAGCTCAGTCAGACCCAGTGGTGACACGTGGCAAGACGCTCCTCGGGGCGCGTCTTGCTTGGGCCACTCTGCTGGAGGCGCTCAGTCAGACACAGTGTTGACATGTGGAAAGACACTCCTCGGGGCGCGTCTTACTTGGGCCTCTCTCATGGAGGCCCTCTGTCAGACCCAGTGTTGACATGTGTCAAGACGCTCCTCGGGGCGCGTCTTGCTTTGGCCTTTCTCCTGGAGGCGCTCAGTCAGACCGAGTGCTGACATGTAGCAAGAAGCTCCTCGGGGTGCGTCATGCTTGGGCTTCTCTCCTGGAGGCCCTCAGTCAGACCCATTGTTGACATTTGGCAAGACGCTCCTCGGGGCGCGTATTGCTTGGGCCTCTCTCCTGGATGCCCTCTGTCAGACCCAGTGTTGACATGTGGCAAGACTCTCCTCGGGGCCTGTCTTGCTTGGGCTTCTCTCATGGAGGCCCTCAGTCAGACCCAGTGTTGACATGTGTCAAGACGCTCCTCGGGGCGTGTCTTGCTTGGGCCTCTCTCCTGGAGGCGCTAAGTCAGACCCAGTGTTGACACGTGGCAAGACGCTCCTCGGGGCGCGTCTTGCTTGGGCCACTCTCCTGGAGGCGCTCAGTCAGACACAGTGTTGACATGTGGAAAGACACTCCTCCTGGCGCGTCTTGCTTGGGCCTCTCTCATGGAGGCCCTCTGTCAGACCCAGTGTTGACATGTGTCAAGACGCTCCTCGGGGCGCGTCTTGCTTTGGCCTCTCTCCTGGAGGCGCTCAGTCAGACCCAGTGTTGACATGTGGCAAGACGCTCCTCGGGGCGCTTCTTGCTTGGGCTTCTCTCCTGGAGGCCCTCAGTCAGACCCATTGTTGACATGTGGCAAGACGCTCCTCGGGGCACGTCTTGCTTGGGCCTCTCTACTGGAGGCCGTCTGTCAGACCCAGTGTTGAGATGTGTCAAGACGCTCCTCGGGGCGCGTCTTGCTTTGGCCTCTCTCCTGGAGGCGCTCAGTCAGACCGAGTGCTGACATGTGGCAAGAAGCTCCTCGGGGCGCGTCTTGCTTGGGCTTCTCTCCTGGAGGCCCTCAGTAAGACCCATTGTTGACATGTGGCAAGACGCTCCTCGGGGCTCGTCTTGCTTGGGCCTCTCTCCAGAAGGCCCTCAATCAGACCCAGTGTTGACACGTGGCAAGACGCTCCTCGGGGCGCGTCTTGCTTGGGCCTCTCTCCTGGAGGCGCTCAGTCAGACTGAGTAGTGACATGTGGCCTGACGCTCCTCGGGGCGCGTGTTGCTTGGGCCTCTCTCCTGGAGGCGCTCAGTCAGACCAAGTGGTGACATGTGGCAAGACACTCCTCGGGGCGCGTCTTGCTTGGGCCTCTCTCCTGAAGGCCCTCTGTCAGACCCAGTGTTGACATGTGTCAAGACGCTTCTCGGGGCGCGTCTTGCTTGGGCTTCTCTCCTGGAGGCCCTCAGTCAGACCCATTGTTGACATGTGGCAAGACGCTCCTCGGGGCGCGTCTTGCTTGGGCCTCTCTCCTGGAGGCCCTCTGTCAGACCGAGTGTTGACATGTGGCAAGACTCTCCTCGGGGCGCGTCTTGCTTGGGCTTCTCTCATGGAGGCCCTCAGTCAGACCCAGTGTTGACATGTGTCAAGACGCTCCTCGGGGCGTGTCTTGCTTGGGCCTCTCTCCTGGAGGCGCTCAGTCAGAACCAGTGTTGACATGTGGCAAGACGCTCCTCGGGGCGCGTCTTGCTTGGGCTTCTCTCCTGGAGGCCCTCAGTCAGACCCATTGTTGACATGTGGCAAGACGCTCCTCGGGGCACGTCTTGCTTGGGCCTCTCTCCTGGAGGCGCTCAAACAGACCGAGTAGTGACATGTGGCAAGACGCTCCTCGGGGCGCGTCTTGCTGGGGCTTCTCTCATGGAGGCACTCAGTCAGACCCAGTGTTGACATGTGGCAAGACGCTCCTCGGGGCGCGTCTTGCTTTGGCCTCTCTCCTGGAGGCGCTCAGTCAGAACCAGAGGTGACATGTGGCAAGACGCTCCTCGGGGCGCGTCTTGCTTGGGCCTCTCTCCTGGAGGCCCTCTGTCAGACCCAGTGTTGACATGTGGCAAGACGCTCCTCCTTGGCGCATCTTGCTTGGGCCTCTCTCCTGGAGGCCCTCAGTCAGACCCATTGTTGACATGTGGCAAGACGCTCCTCGGGGCGCGTCTAGCTTGGGCCTCTCTCCTGGAGGCGCTCAGTCGGACTGAGTAGTGACATGTGGCCTGACGCTCCTCGGGGCGCGGCTTGCTTGGGCCTCTCTCCTGGAGGCGCTCAGTCAGACCCAGTGTTGACATGTGGCAAGACACTCCTCGGGGCGCGTCTTGCTTGGGCCTCTCTCCTGGAGGCGCTCTGTCAGACCCAGTGTTGACATGTGTCAAGACGCTCCTCGGGGCGCAGTCTTGCTTGGGCTTCTCTCCTGGAGGCCCTCAGTCAGACCCATATTTGACATGTGGCAAGACGCTCCTCGGGGCGCGTCTTGCTTGGGCCTCTCTCCTGGAGGCGCTCAGTCAGACCGAGTGCTGACATGTGGCAAGACGCTCCTCGGGCCGCGTGTTGCTTGGGCTTCTCTCCTGGAGGTCCTCAGTCAGACCCATTGTTGACATGTGGCAAGACGCTCCTCGGGGCGCGTCGTGCTTGGGCCTCTCTCCTGGAGGCGTTCAGTCAGACCGAGTGCTGACATGTGGCAAGACGCTCCTCGGGGCGCGTCTTGCTCTGGCTTCTCTCCTGGAGGCGCTCAGAAAGACCCAGTGTTGACATGTGACAAGACGCTCCTCGGGGCGCGTCTTGCTTGGGCCTCTCTCCTGGAGGCGCTCAGTCAGAACCAGAGGTGACATGTGGCAAGACGCTCCTCGGGGCGCGTCTTGCTTGGGCCTCTCTCCTGGAGGCCCTCTGTCAGAACCAGTGTTGACATGTGGCAAGACGCTCTTCTGGGCGCATCTTGCTTGGGCCTCTCTCCTGGAGGCCCTCAGTCAGACCCATTGTTGACATGTGGCAAGACGCTCCTCGGGGCGCGTCTTGCTTGGGCCTCTCTCCTGGAGGCGCTCAGTCAGACCGAGTGCTGACATAAGGCAAGATGCTCCTCGGGGCGCGTCTTGCTGGGGCCTCTCTCCTGGAGGCGCTCAGTCAGACCCAGTGCTGACATGTGGCCTGACGCTCCTCGGGGCGCATCTTGCTTGGGCCTCTCTCCTGGAGGCCCTCTGTCAGACCCAGTGTGGACATGTGTCAAGACACTCCTCGGGGGGCAGTCTTGCTTGGGCTTCTCTCCTGGAGGCCTTCAGTCAGACCCATTGTTGACATGTGACAAGACACTTATTGGGGCGCGTCTTGCTTGGGCCTCTCTCCTGGAGGCGCTCAGTCAGAACCAGAGGTGACATTTGGCAAGACGCTCCTCCGGGCGCATCTTGCTTGGGCCTCTCTCCTGGAGGCCCTCAGTCAGACCCATTGTTGACATGTGGCAAGACGCTCCTCGGGGCGCGTCTTGCTTGGGCCTCTCTCCTGGAGGCGCTCAGTCAGACCCAGTGTTGACATGTGGCAAGACGCTCCTCGGGGCGCGTCTTGCTTGGGCCTCTCTCCTGGAGGCGCTCAGTCAGACCCAGTGGTGACACGTGGAAAGACGCTCCTCGGGGCGCGTGTTGCTTGGGCCTCTCTCCTGGAGGCGCTCAGTCAGACCCAGTGTTGACACGTGGCAAGACGCTCCTCGGGGCGCGTCTTGCTTGGGCCTCTCTCCTGGAGGCGCTCAGTCAGACCCAGTGTTGACATGTGGCAAGACGCTCCCCTGGGCGCGTCTTGCTTGGGCTTCTCTCCTGGAGGCGCTCAGACAGACCCAGTGTTGACATGTGACAAGACACTTATTGGGGCGCGTCTTGCTTGGGCCTCTCTCCTGGAGGCGCTCAGTCAGAACCAGAGGTGACATGTGGCAAGACGCTCCTCCGGGCGCATCTTGCTTGGGCCTCTCTCCTGGAGGCCCTCAGTCAGACCCATTGTTGACATGTGGCAAGACGCTCCTCGGGGCGCGTCTTGCTTGGGCCTCTCTCCTGGAGGCGCTCAGTCAGACCCAGTGTTGACATGTGGCAAGACGCTCCTCGGGGCGCGTCTTGCTTGGGCCTCTCTCCTGGAGGCGCTCAGTCAGACCCAGTGGTGACACGTGGAAAGACGCTCCTCGGGGCGCGTGTTGCTTGGGCCTCTCTCCTGGAGGCGCTCAGTCAGACCCAGTGTTGACACGTGGCAAGACGCTCCTCGGGGCGCGTCTTGCTTGGGCCTCTCTCCTGGAGGCGCTCAGTCAGACCCAGTGTTGACATGTGGCAAGACGCTCCTCTGGGCGCGTCTTGCTTCGGCTTCTCTCCTGGAGGCCCTCAGTCAGACCCATTGTTGACATGTGTCAAGACGCTCCTCGGGGCACGTCTTGCTTGGGCCTCTCTCCTGGAGGCGCTCAGTCAGACCGAGTAGTGACATGTGGCAAGACGCTCCTCGGGGCGCGTCTTGCTTGGACCTCCTTCCTGGAGGCGCTCAGTCAGACCGAGTAGTGACATGTGGCAAGACGCTCCTCGGGGCGCATCTTGCTTGGACCTCTCTCCTGGAGGCGCTCAGTTAGACCGAGTAGTGACATGTGGCAAGACGCTCCTCGGGGCGCGTCTTGCTGGGGCCTCTCTCTTGGAGGTGCTCAATCAGACCCAGTGGTGACATGTGGCAAGACGCTCCTCCGGGCGCATCTTGCTTGGGCCTCTCTCCTGGAGGCCCTCAGTCAGACCCATTGTTGACATGTGGCAAGACGCTCCTCGGGGCGCGTCTTGCTTGGGCCTCTCTCCTGGAGGCGCTCAGTCAGACCGAGTGCTGACATAAGGCAAGATGCTCCTCGGGGCGCGTCTTGCTGGGGCCTCTCTCCTGGAGGCGCTCAGTCAGACCCAGTGCTGACATGTGGCAAGACTCTCCTCGGGGCGCGTCTTGCTTGTGCCTCTCTCCTGGAGGCGCTCACTCAGACTGAGTAGTGACATGTGGCCTGACGCTCCTCGGGGCGCGTCTTGCTTGGGCCTCTCTCCTGGAGGCCCTCTGTCAGACCCAGTGTGGACATGTGTCAAGACGCTCCTCGGGGCGCAGTCTTGCTTGGGCTTCTCTCCTGGAGGCCTTCAGTCAGACCCATTGTTGACATGTGGCAAGACGCTCCTCGGGGCGCGTCTTGCTTGGGCTTCTCTCCTGGAGGCGCTCAGACAGACCCAGTGTTGACATGTGACAAGACGCTCCTTGGGGCGCGTCTTGCTTGGGCCTCTCTCCTGGAGGCGCTCAGTCAGAACCAGAGGTGACATGTGGCAAGACGCTCCTCCGGGCGCATCTTGCTTGGGCCTCTCTCCTGGAGGCCCTCAGTCAGACCCATTGTTGACATGTGGCAAGACGCTCCTCGGGGCGCTTCTTGCTTGGGCCTCTCTCCTGGAGGCGCTCAGTCAGACCCAGTGTTGACATGTGGCAAGACGCTCCTCGGGGTGCGTCTTGCTTGGGCCTCTCTCCTGGAGGCGCTCAGTCAGACCCAGTGGTGACACGTGGAAAGACGCTCCTCGGGGCGCGTGTTGCTTGGGCCTCTCTCCTGGAGGCGCTCAGTCAGACCCAGTGTTGACACGTGGCAAGACACTTCTCGGGGCGCGTCTTGCCTGGGCCTCTCTCCTGGAGGCGCTCAGTCAGACCCAGTGTTGGCATGTGGCAAGACACTCCTCGGGGCGCGTCTTGGTTGAGCCTCTCTCCTGGAGGCGCTCATTCAGACCCAGTGGTGACATTTGGCAAGACGCTCCTCGGGGCAAGTATTGCTTGGGCCTCTCTCCTGAATGACCTCTGTCAGACCGAGTGTTGACACGTGGCAAGACGCTTCTCGGGGCGCGTCTTGCTTGGGCTTCTCTCATGGAGGCCCTCAGTCCGACCCAGTGTTGACATGTGGCAAGACGCTCCTCGGGGCACGTCTTGCTTGGGCCTCTCTCCTGGAGGCGCTCAGTCAAACCGAGTAGTGACATGTGGCAAGACGCTCCTCGGGGCGCGTCTTGCTTGGACCTCCCTCCTGGAGGCGCTCAGTCAGACTGAGTAGTGACATGTGGCAAGACGCTCCTCGGGGCGCATCTTGCTTGGACCTCTCTCCTGGAGGCGCTCAGTTAGACCGAGTAGTGACATGTGGCAAGACGCTCCTCGGGGCGCGTCTTGCTGGGGCCTCTCTCCTGGAGGTGCTCAATCAGACCCAGTGGTGACACGTGGCAAGACGCTCCTCGGGGCGCGTCTTGCTTGGGCCTCTCTCCTGGAGGAGCTCAGTCAGACCCAGTGGTGACACGTGGCAAGATGCTCCTCGAGGCGCATCTTGCTTGGGCCTCTCTCCTGGAGGCGCTAAGTCAGACCCAGTGTTGACACGTGGTAAGACGTTCCTCGGGGCGCGTCTTGCTTGGGCCACTCTCCTGGAGGCGCTCAGTCAGACACAGTGTTGACATGTGGAAAGACACTCCTCGGGGCGCGTCTTACTTGGGCCTCTCTCATGGAGGCCCTCTGTCAGACCCAGTGTTGACATGTGTCAAGACGCTCCTCGGGGCGCGTCTTGCTTTGGCCTCTCTCCTGGAGGCGCTCAGTCAGACCGAGTGCTGACATGTAGCAAGAAGCTCCTTGGGGTGCGTCATGCTTGGGCTTCTCTCCTGGAGGCCCTCAGTCAGACCCATTGTTGACATTTGGCAAGACGCTCCTCGGGGCGCATATTGCTTGGGCCTCTCTCCTGGATGCCCTCTGTCAGACCCAGTGTTGACATGTGGCAAGACTCTCCTCTGGGCCTGTCTTGCTTGGGCTTCTCTCATGGAGGCCCTCAGTCAGACCCAGTGTTGACATGTGTCAAGACGCTCCTCGGGGCGTGTCTTGCTTGGGCCTCTCTCCTGGAGGAGCTCAGTCAGACCCAGTGGTGACACGTGGCAAGACGCTCCTCGAGGCGCATCTTGCTTGGGCCTCTCTCCTGGAGGCGCAAAGTCAGACCCAGTGTTGACACGTGGCAAGACGCTCCTCGGGGCGCGTCTTGCTTGGGCCACTCTCCTGGAGGCGCTCAGTCAGACACAGTGTTGACATGTGGAAAGACACTCCTCGGGGCGCGTCTTGCTTGGGCCTCTCTCATGGAGGCCCTCTGTCAGACCCAGTGTTGACATGTGTCAAGACGCTCCTCGGGGCGCGTCTTGCTTTGGCCTCTCTCCTGGAGGCGCTCAGTCAGACCCAGTGTTTACATGTGGCAAGACGCTCCTCGGGGCGCTTCTTGCTTGGGCTTCTCTCCTGGAGGCCCTCAGTCAGACCCATTGTTGACATGTGGCAAGACGCTCCTCGGGGCACGTCTTGCTTGGGCCTCTCTCCTGGAGGCGCTCAGTCCGACCGAGTAGTGACATGTGGCAAGACGCTCCTCGGGGCGCGTCTTGCAGGGGCTTCTCTCATGGAGGCACTCAGTGAGACCCAGTGTTGGCATGTGCCAAGACGCTCCTCGGGGCGCGTGTTGCTTGGACCTCTCTCCTGGAGGCGCTCAGTCAGACCGAGTAGTGACATGTGGCAAGACGCTCCTCGGGGCGCTTCTTGCTTGGGCTTCTCTCCTGGAGGCCCTCAGTAAGACCCATTGTTGACATGTGGCAAGAAGCTCCTCGGGGCGCGTCTTGCTTGGGCTTCTCTACTGGAGGCCCTCAGTAAGACCCATTGTTGACATGTGGCAAGAAGCTCCTCAGGGCGCGTCTTGCTTGGGCTTCTCTCCTGGAGGCCCTCAGTAAGACCCAGTGTTGACATGTGGCAAGACGCTCCTCGGGGCGCGTCTTGCTTGGGCCTCTCTCCTGGAGGCGCTCAGTCAGACCCAGTGCTGACATGTGGCAAGAAGCTCCTCGGGGCGCGTCTTGCTTGGGCTTCTCTCCTGGAGGCCCTCAGTAAGACCCATTGTTGACTTGTGGCAAGACGCTCCTCGGGGCGCGTCTTGCTAGGGCTTCTCTCCTGGAGGCCCTCAGTAAGAACCATTGTTGACATGTGGCAAGACGCTCCTCGGGGCGCGTCTTGCTTGGGCCTCTCTCCAGAAGGCCCTCAATCAGACCCAGTGTTGACACGTGGCAAGACGCTCCTCGGGGCGCGTCTTACTTGGGCCTCTCTCCTGGAGGCGCTCAGTCAGACTGAGTAGTGACATGTGGCCTGACGCTCCTCGGGGCGCGTGTTGCTTGGGCCTCTCTCCTGGAGGCGCTCAGTCAGACCAAGTGGTGACGTGTGGCAAGAGACTCCTTGGGGCGCGTCTTGCTTGGGCCTCTCTCATGGAGGCCCTCTGTCAGACCCAGTGTTGACATGTGGCAAGACACTCCTCGGGGCGCGTCGTGCTTGGGCCTCTCTCATGGAGGCCCTCTGTCAGACCCAGTGTTGACATGTGTCAAGACGCTCCTCGGGGCGCGTCTTGCTTGGGCCTCTCTCCTGGAGGCGCTCAGTCAGACCAAGTGGTGACATGTGGCAAGACACTCCTCGGGGTGCGTCTTGCTTGGGCCTCTCTCCTGGAGGCCCTCTGTCAGACCCAGTGTTGACATGTGTCAAGATGCTCCTCGGGGCGCGTCTTGCTTGGGCTTCTCTCCTGGAGGCCCTCAGTCAGACCCATTGTTGACATGTGGCAAGACGCTCCTCGGGGTGCGTCTTGCTTGGGCCTCTCTCCTGGAGGCGCTCAGTCAGACCGAGTGCTGACATGTGGCAAGACGCTCCTCGGGCCGCGTGTTGCTTGGGCTTCTCTCCTGGAGGCCCTCAGTCAGACCCATTGTTGACATGTGGCAAGACGCTCCTCGGGGCGCGTCTTGCTTGGGCTTCTCTCCTGGAGGCGCTCAGAAAGACCCAGTGTTGACATGTGACAAGACGCTCCTCGTGGCGCGTCTCTCTTGGGACTCTCTCCTGGAGGCGCTCAGTCAGAACCAGAGGTGACATGTGGCAAGACGCTCCTCGGGGCGCGTCTTGCTTGGGCCTCTCTCCTGGAGGCCCTCTGTCAGACCCAGTGTTGACATGTGGCAAGACGCTCCTCCGGGCGCATGTTGCTTGGGCCTCTCTCCTGGAGGCCCTCAGTCAGACCCATTGGTAACATGTGGCAAGACGCTCCTCGGGGCGCGTCTTGCTGGGGCCTCTCTCCTGGAGGCGCTCAGTCAGACCGAGTGCTGACATAAGGCAAGACGCTCCTCGGGGCGCGTCTTGCTGGGGCCTCTCTCCTGGAGGCGCTCAGTCAGACCCAGTGCTGACATGTGGCAAGACGCTCCTCGGGGGGTATCTTGCTTGGACCTCTCTCCTGGAGGCGCTCAGTCAGACTGAGTGGTGACATGTGGCCTGATGCTCCCCGGGGCACGGCTTGCTTGGGCCTCTCTCCTGGAGGCGCTCAGTCAGACCCAGTGGTGACATGTGGCAAGACACTCCTCGGGGCGCGTCTTGCTTGGGCCTCTCTCCTGGAGGCGCTCTGTGAGACCGAGTGCTGACATGTGGCAAGACGCTCCTCGGGCCGCGAGTTGCTTGGGCCTCTCTCCTGGAGGCCCTCTGTCAGACCCAGTGTTGACATGTGGCAAGACGCTCCTCCGGGCGCATCTTGCTTGGGCCTCTCTCCTGGAGGCCCTCAGTCAGACCCATTGTTGACATGTGGCAAGACGCTCCTCGGGGCGCGTCTTGCTTGGGCCTCTCTCCTGGAGGCGCTCAGTCAGACCGAGTGCTGACATAAGGCAAGACGCTCCTCGGGGCGCAACTTGCTGGGGCCTCTCTCCTGGAGGCGCTCAGTCAGACCCAGTGCTGACATGTGGCAAGACGCTCCTCGGGGCGCGTCTTGCTTGGGCCTCTCTCCTGGAGGCGCTCAGTCAGACTGAGTAGTGACATGAGGCCTGACGCTCCTCGGGGCGCGTCTTGCTTGGGCCTCTCTCCTGGAGGCGCTCAGTCAGACCCAGTGGTGACATGTGGCAAGACACTCCGCGGGGCGTGTCTTGCTTGGGCCTCTCTCCTGGAGGCCCTCTGTCAGACACAGTGTTGACATGTGTCAGGACGCTCCTCGGGGCGCAGTCTTGCTTGGGCTTCTCTCCTGGAGGCCCTCAGTCAGACCCATTGTTGACATGTGGCAAGACGCTCCTCGGGGCGCGTCTTGCTTGGGCTTTTGTCCTGGAGGCGCTCAGACAGACCCAGTGTTGACATGTGACAAGACGCTCCTCGGGGCGCGTCTTGCTTGGCCCTCTCTCCTGGAGGCGCTCAGTCAGAACCAGAGGTGACATGTGGCAAGACGCTCCTCCGGGTGCATCTTGCTTGGGCCTCTCTCCTGGAGGCGCTCAGTCACACCCAGTGGTGACACGTGGAAAGACGCTCCTCGGGGCGTGTCTTGCTTGGGCCTCTCTCCTGGAGGTGCTCATTCAGACCCAGTGGTGACATGTGGCAAGACGCTCCTCGGGGCGAGTATTGCTTGGGCCTCTCTCCTGAATGCCCACTGTCAGACCGAGTGTTAACATGTGGCAAGACTCTCCTCGGGGCGCGTCTTGCTTGGGCTTCTCTCATGGAGGCCCTCAGTCCGACCCAGTGTTGACATGTGTCAAGACGCTCCTCGGGGCGTGTCTTGCTTGGGCCTCTCTCCTGGAGGCGCTCAGTCAGACCCAGTGTTGACATGTGGCAAGACGCTCCTCTGGGCGCGTCTTGCTTGGGCTTCTCTCCTGGAGAACCTCAGTCAGACCCATTGTTGACATGTGGCAAGACGCTCCTCGGGGCACGTCTTGCTTGGGCCTCTCTCCTGGAGGCGCTTAGTCAGACCGAGTAGTGACATGTGGCACGACGCTCCTCGGGGCGCGTCTTGCTTGGACCTCCCTCCTGGAGGCGCTCAGTCAGACCGAATAGTGACATGTGGCAAGACGCTCCTCGGGGCGCATCTTGCTTGGACCTCTCTCCTGGAGGCGCTCAGTTAGACCGAGTAGTGACATTTGGCAAGACGCTCCTCGGGGCGCGTCTTGCTGGGGCCTCTCTCCTGGAGGTGCTCAATCAGACCCAGTGGTGACACGTGGCAAGACGCTCCTCGGGGCGCGTCTTGCTTGGGCCTCTCTCCTGGAGGAGCTCAGTCAGACCCAGTGGTGACACGTGGCAAGACGCTCCTCGGGGCGCATGTTGCTTGGGCCTCTCTCCTGGAGGCCCTCAGTCAGACCCATTGGTAACATGTGGCAAGACGCTCCTCGGGGCGCGTCTTGCTGGGGCCTCTCTCCTGGAGGCGCTCAGTCAGACCGAGTGCTGACATAAGGCAAGACGCTCCTCGGGGCGCGTCTTGCTGGGGCCTCTCTCCTGGAGGCGCTCAGTCAGACCCAGTGCTGACATGTGGCAAGACGCTCCTCGGGGGGTATCTTGCTTGGACCTCTCTCCTGGAGGCGCTCAGTCAGACTGAGTGGTGACATGTGGCCTGATGCTCCCCGGGGCACGGCTTGCTTGGGCCTCTCTCCTGGAGGCGCTCAGTCAGACCCAGTGGTGACATGTGGCAAGACACTCCTCGGGGCGCGTCTTGCTTGGGCCTCTCTCCTGGAGGCGCTCTGTGAGACCGAGTGCTGACATGTGGCAAGACGCTCCTCGGGCCGCGAGTTGCTTGGGCCTCTCTCCTGGAGGCCCTCTGTCAGACCCAGTGTTGACATGTGGCAAGACGCTCCTCCGGGCGCATCTTGCTTGGGCCTCTCTCCTGGAGGCCCTCAGTCAGACCCATTGTTGACATGTGGCAAGACACTCCTCGGGGCGCGTCTTGCTTGGGCCTCTCTCCTGGAGGCGCTCAGTCAGACCGAGTGCTGACATAAGGCAAGACGCTCCTCGGGGCGCAACTTGCTGGGGCCTCTCTCCTGGAGGCGCTCAGTCAGACCCAGTGCTGACATGTGGCAAGACGCTCCTCGGGGCGCGTCTTGCTTGGGCCTCTCTCCTGGAGGCGCTCAGTCAGACTGAGTAGTGACATGAGGCCTGACGCTCCTCGGGGCGCGTCTTGCTTGGGCCTCTCTCCTGGAGGCACTCAGTCAGACCCAGTGGTGACATGTGGCAAGACACTCCGCGGGGCGTGTCTTGCTTGGGCCTCTCTCCTGGAGGCCCTCTGTCAGACACAGTGTTGACATGTGTCAGGACGCTCCTCGGGGCGCAGTCTTGCTTGGGCTTCTCTCCTGGAGGCCCTCAGTCAGACCCATTGTTGACATGTGGCAAGACGCTCCTCGGGGCGCGTCTTGCTTGGGCTTTTCTCCTGGAGGCGCTCAGACAGACCCAGTGTTGACATGTGACAAGACGCTCCTCGGGGCGCGTCTTGCTTGGCCCTCTCTCCTGGAGGCGCTCAGTCAGAACCAGAGGTGACATGTGGCAAGACGCTCCTCCGGGTGCATCTTGCTTGGGCCTCTCTCCTGGAGGCGCTCAGTCACACCCAGTGGTGACACGTGGAAAGACGCTCCTCGGGGCGCGTCTTGCTTGGGCCTCTCTCCTGGAGGTGCTCATTCAGACCCAGTGGTGACATGTGGCAAGACGCTCCTCGGGGCGAGTATTGCTTGGGCCTCTCTCCTGAATGCCCACTGTCAGACCGAGTGTTAACATGTGGCAAGACTCTCCTCGGGGCGCGTCTTGCTTGGGCTTCTCTCATGGAGGCCCTCAGTCCGACCCAGTGTTGACATGTGTCAAGACGCTCCTCGGGGCGTGTCTTGCTTGGGCCTCTCTCCTGGAGGCGCTCAGTCAGACCCAGTGTTGACATGTGGCAAGACGCTCCTCTGGGCGCGTCTTGCTTGGGCTTCTCTCCTGGAGAACCTCAGTCAGACCCATTGTTGACATGTGGCAAGACGCTCCTCGGGGCACGTCTTGCTTGGGCCTCTCTCCTGGAGGCGCTTAGTCAGACCGAGTAGTGACATGTGGCACGACGCTCCTCGGGGCGCGTCTTGCTTGGACCTCCCTCCTGGAGGCGCTCAGTCAGACCGAATAGTGACATGTGGCAAGACGCTCCTCGGGGCGCATCATGCTTGGACCTCTCTCCTGGAGGCGCTCAGTTAGACCGAGTAGTGACATGTGGCAAGACGCTCCTCGGGGCGCGTCTTGCTGGGGCCTCTCTCCTGGAGGTGCTCAATCAGACCCAGTGGTGACACGTGGCAAGACGCTCCTCGGGGCGCGTCTTGCTTGGGCCTCTCTCATGGAGGCCCTCTGTCAGACCCAGTGTTGTCATGTGTCAAGACGCTCCTCGGGGCGCGTCTTGCTTTGGCCTCTCTCCTGGAGGCGCTCAGTCAGACCGAGTGCTGACATGTAGCAAGAAGCTCCTCGGGGTGCGTCATGCTTGGGCTTCTCTCCTGGAGGCCCTCAGTCAGACCCATTGTTGACATTTGGCAAGACGCTCCTCGGGGCGCGTATTGCTTGGGCCTCTCTCCTGGATGCCCTCTGTCAGACCCAGTGTTGACATGTGGCAAGACTCTCCTCGGGGCCTGTCTTGCTTGGGCTTCTCTCATGGAGGCCCTCAGTCAGACCCAGTGTTGATATGTGGCAAGACGCTCCTCCGGGCGCATCTTGCTTGGGCCTCTCTCCTGGAGGCCCTCAGTCAGACCCATTGTTGACATGTGGCAAGACGCTCCTCGGGGCGCGTCTTGCTGGGGCCTCTCTCCTGGAGGCGCTCAGTCAGACCGAGTGCTGACATAAGGCAAGACGCTCCTCGGGGCGCGTCTTGCTGGGGCCTCTCTCCTGGAGGCGCTCAGTCAGACCCAGTGCTGACATGTGGCAAGACGCTCCTCGGGGGGTATCTTGCTTGGACCTCTCTCCTGGAGGCGCAAAGTCAGACCCAGTGTTGACACGTGGCAAGACGCTCCTCGGGGCGCGTCTTGCTTGGGCCTCTCTCCTGGAGGAGCTCAGTCAGACCCAGTGGTGACACGTGGCAAGACGCTCCTCGAGGCGCATCTTGCTTGGGCCTCTCTCCTGGAGGCGCAAAGTCAGACCCAGTGTTGACACGTGGCAAGACGCTCCTCGGGGCGCGTCTTGCTTGGGCCACTCTCCTGGAGGCGCTCAGTCAGACACAGTGTTGACATGTGGAAAGACACTCCTCGGGGCGCGTCTTGCTTGGGCCTCTCTCATGGAGGCCCTCTGTCAGACCCAGTGTTGACATGTGTCAAGATGCTCCTCGGGGCGCGTCTTGCTTTGGCCTCTCTCCTGGAGGCGCTCAGTCAGACCCAGTGTTGACATGTGGCAAGACGCATTCGGGGCGCTTCTTGCTTGGGCTTCTCTCCTGGAGGCCCTCAGTCAGACCCATTGTTGACATGTGGCAAGACGCTCCTCGGGGCACGTCTTGCTTGGGCCTCTCTCCTGGAGGCGCTCAGTCAGACCGAGTAGTGACATGTGGCAAGACGCTCCTCGGGGCGCGTCTTGCAGGGGCTTCTCTCATGGAGGCACTCAGTCAGACCCAGTGTTGGCATGTGCCAAGACGCTCCTCGGGGCACGTGTTGCTTGGACCTCTCTCCTGGAGGCGCTCAGTCAGACCGAGTAGTGACATGTGGCAAGACGCTCCTCGGGGCGCGTCTTGCTTGGGCTTCTCTCCTGGAGGCCCTCAGTAAGACCCATTGTTGACATGTGGCAAGAAGCTCCTCGGGGCGCGTCTTGCTTGGGCTTCTCTCCTGGAGGCCCTCAGTAAGACCCATTGTTGACATGTGGCAAGAAGCTCCTCGGGGCGCGTCTTGCTTGGGCTTCTCTCCTGGAGGCCCTCAGTAAGACCCAGTGTTGACATGTGGCAAGACGCTCCTCGGGGCGCGTCTTGCTTGGGCCTCTCTCCTGGAGGCGCTCAGTCAGACCCAGTGCTGACATGTGGCAAGAAGCTCCTCAGGGCGCGTCTTGCTAGGGCTTCTCTCCTGGAGGCCCTCAGTAAGAACCATTGTTGACATGTGGCAAGACGCTCCTCGGGGCGCGTCTTGCTTGGGCCTCTCTCCAGAAGGCCCTCAATCAGACCCAGTGTGGACACGTGGCAAGACGCTCCTCGGGGCGCGTCTTACTTGGGCCTCTCTCCTGGAGGCGCTCAGTCAGACCAAGTGGTGACGTGTGGCAAGACACTCCTCGGGGCGCGTCTTGCTTGGCCCTCTCTCCTGGAGGCGCTCAGTCAGACCCAGTGTTGACATGTGGCAAGACACTCCTCGGGGCGCGTCTTGCTTGGGCCTCTCTCATGGAGGCCCTCAGTCAGACCCAGTGTTGACATGTGTCAAGACGCTCCTCGGGGCGTGTCTTGCTTGGGCCTCTCTCCTGGAGGAGCTCAGTCAGACCCAGTGGTGACACGTGGCAAGACGCTCCTCGAGGCGCATCTTGCTTGGGCCTCTCTCCTGGAGGCGCAAAGTCAGACCCAGTGTTGACACGTGGCAAGACGCTCCTCGGGGCGCGTCTTGCTTGGGCCACTCTCCTGGAGGCGCTCAGTCAGACACAGTGTTGACATGTGGAAAGACACTCCTCGGGGCGCGTCTTGCTTGGGCCTCTCTCATGGAGGCCCTCAGTCAGACCCAGTGTTGACATGTGTCAAGACGCTCCTCGGGGCGCGTCTTGCTTTGGCCTCTCTCCTGGAGGCGCTCAGTCAGACCCAGTGTTGACATGTGGCAAGACGCCCCTCGGGGCGCTTCTTGCTTGGGCTTCTCTCCTGGAGGCCCTCAGTCAGACCCATTGTTGACATGTGGCAAGACGCTCCTCGGGGCACGTCTTGCTTGGGCCTCTCTCCTGGAGGCGCTCAGTCAGACCGAGTAGTGACATGTGGCAAGACGCTCCTCGGGGCGCGTCTTGCAGGGGCTTCTCTCATGGAGGCACTCAGTCAGACCCAGTGTTGACATGTGCCAAGATGCTCCTCGGGGCGCGTGTTGCTTGGACCTCTCTCCTGGAGGCGCTCAGTCAGACCGAGTAGTGACATGTGGCAAGACCTTCCTCGGGGCGCGTCTTGCTTGGGCTTCTCTCCTGGAGGCCCTCAGTAAGACCCATTGTTGACATGTGGCAAGAAGCTCCTCGGGGCGCGTCTTGCTTGGGCTTCTCTCCTGGAGGCCCTCAGTAAGACCCATTGTTGACATGTGGCAAGAAGCTCCTCGGGGCGCGTCTTGCTTGGGCTTCTCTCCTGGAGGCCCTGAGTAAGACCCAGTGTTGACATGTGGCAAGACGCTCCTCGGGGCGCGTCTTGCTTGGGCCTCTCTCCTGGAGGCGCTCAGTCAGACCCAGTGCTGACATGTGGCAAGAAGCTCCTCGGGGCGCGTCTTGCTTGGGCTTCTCTCCTGGAGGCCCTCAGTAAGACCCATTGTTGACTTGTGGCAAGACGCTCCTCGGGGCGCGTCTTGCTTGGACCTCTCTCCTGGAGGCGCTCAGTCAGACCGAGTGCTGACATAAGGCAAGACGCTCCTCGGGGCGCGTCTTGCTGGGGCCTCTCTCCTGGAGGCGCTCAGTCAGACCCAGTGCTGACATGTGGCAAGACGCTCCTCGGGGGGTATCTTGCTTGGACCTCTCTCCTGGAGGCGCTCAGTCAGACTGAGTGGTGACATGTGGCCTGATGCTCCCCGGGGCACGGCTTGCTTGGGCCTCTCTCCTGGAGGCGCTCAGTCAGACCCAGTGGTGACATGTGGCAAGACACTCCTCGGGGCGCGTCTTGCTTGGGCCTCTCTCCTGGAGGCGCTCTGTGAGACCGAGTGCTGACATGTGGCAAGACGCTCCTCGGGCCGCGAGTTGCTTGGGCCTCTCTCCTGGAGGCCCTCTGTCAGACCCAGTGTTGACATGTGGCAAGACGCTCCTCCGGGCGCATCTTGCTTGGGCCTCTCTCCTGGAGGCCCTCAGTCAGACCCATTGTTGACATGTGGCAAGACGCTCCTCGGGGCGCGTCTTGCTTGGGCCTCTCTCCTGGAGGCGCTCAGTCAGACCGAGTGCTGACATAAGGCAAGACGCTCCTCGGGGCGCAACTTGCTGGGGCCTCTCTCCTGGAGGCGCTCAGTCAGACCCAGTGCTGACATGTGGCAAGACGCTCCTCGGGGCGCGTCTTGCTTGGGCCTCTCTCCTGGAGGCGCTCAGTCAGACTGAGTAGTGACATGAGGCCTGACGCTCCTCGGGGCGCGTCTTGCTTGGGCCTCTCTCCTGGAGGCGCTCAGTCAGACCCAGTGGTGACATGTGGCAAGACACTCCGCGGGGCGTGTCTTGCTTGGGCCTCTCTCCTGGAGGCCCTCTGTCAGACACAGTGTTGACATGTGTCAGGACGCTCCTCGGGGCGCAGTCTTGCTTGGGCTTCTCTCCTGGAGGCCCTCAGTCAGACCCATTGTTGACATGTGGCAAGACGCTCCTCGGGGCGCGTCTTGCTTGGGCTTTTCTCCTGGAGGCGCTCAGACAGACCCAGTGTTGACATGTGACAAGACGCTCCTCGGGGCGCGTCTTGCTTGGCCCTCTCTCCTGGAGGCGCTCAGTCAGAACCAGAGGTGACATGTGGCAAGACGCTCCTCCGGGTGCATCTTGCTTGGGCCTCTCTCCTGGAGGCGCTCAGTCACACCCAGTGGTGACACGTGGAAAGACGCTCCTCGGGGCGCGTCTTGCTTGGGCCTCTCTCCTGGAGGTGCTCATTCAGACCCAGTGGTGACATGTGGCAAGACGCTCCTCGGGGCGAGTATTGCTTGGGCCTCTCTCCTGAATGCCCACTGTCAGACCGAGTGTTAACATGTGGCAAGACTCTCCTCGGGGCGCGTCTTGCTTGGGCTTCTCTCATGGAGGCCCTCAGTCCGACCCAGTGTTGACATGTGTCAAGACGCTCCTCGGGGCGTGTCTTGCTTGGGCCTCTCTCCTGGAGGCGCTCAGTCAGACCCAGTGTTGACATGTGGCAAGACGCTCCTCTGGGCGCGTCTTGCTTGGGCTTCTCTCCTGGAGAACCTCAGTCAGACCCATTGTTGACATGTGGCAAGACGCTCCTCGGGGCACGTCTTGCTTGGGCCTCTCTCCTGGAGGCGCTTAGTCAGACCGAGTAGTGACATGTGGCACGACGCTCCTCGGGGCGCGTCTTGCTTGGACCTCCCTCCTGGAGGCGCTCAGTCAGACCGAATAGTGACATGTGGCAAGACGCTCCTCGGGGCGCATCATGCTTGGACCTCTCTCCTGGAGGCGCTCAGTTAGACCGAGTAGTGACATGTGGCAAGACGCTCCTCGGGGCGCGTCTTGCTGGGGCCTCTCTCCTGGAGGTGCTCAATCAGACCCAGTGGTGACACGTGGCAAGACGCTCCTCGGGGCGCGTCTTGCTTGGGCCTCTCTCATGGAGGCCCTCTGTCAGACCCAGTGTTGTCATGTGTCAAGACGCTCCTCGGGGCGCGTCTTGCTTTGGCCTCTCTCCTGGAGGCGCTCAGTCAGACCGAGTGCTGACATGTAGCAAGAAGCTCCTCGGGGTGCGTCATGCTTGGGCTTCTCTCCTGGAGGCCCTCAGTCAGACCCATTGTTGACATTTGGCAAGACGCTCCTCGGGGCGCGTATTGCTTGGGCCTCTCTCCTGGATGCCCTCTGTCAGACCCAGTGTTGACATGTGGCAAGACTCTCCTCGGGGCCTGTCTTGCTTGGGCTTCTCTCATGGAGGCCCTCAGTCAGACCCAGTGTTGATATGTGGCAAGACGCTCCTCCGGGCGCATCTTGCTTGGGCCTCTCTCCTGGAGGCCCTCAGTCAGACCCATTGTTGACATGTGGCAAGACGCTCCTCGGGGCGCGTCTTGCTGGGGCCTCTCTCCTGGAGGCGCTCAGTCAGACCGAGTGCTGACATAAGGCAAGACGCTCCTCGGGGCGCGTCTTGCTGGGGCCTCTCTCCTGGAGGCGCTCAGTCAGACCCAGTGCTGACATGTGGCAAGACGCTCCTCGGGGGGTATCTTGCTTGGACCTCTCTCCTGGAGGCGCAAAGTCAGACCCAGTGTTGACACGTGGCAAGACGCTCCTCGGGGCGCGTCTTGCTTGGGCCTCTCTCCTGGAGGAGCTCAGTCAGACCCAGTGGTGACACGTGGCAAGACGCTCCTCGAGGCGCATCTTGCTTGGGCCTCTCTCCTGGAGGCGCAAAGTCAGACCCAGTGTTGACACGTGGCAAGACGCTCCTCGGGGCGCGTCTTGCTTGGGCCACTCTCCTGGAGGCGCTCAGTCAGACACAGTGTTGACATGTGGAAAGACACTCCTCGGGGCGCGTCTTGCTTGGGCCTCTCTCATGGAGGCCCTCTGTCAGACCCAGTGTTGACATGTGTCAAGATGCTCCTCGGGGCGCGTCTTGCTTTGGCCTCTCTCCTGGAGGCGCTCAGTCAGACCCAGTGTTGACATGTGGCAAGACGCATTCGGGGCGCTTCTTGCTTGGGCTTCTCTCCTGGAGGCCCTCAGTCAGACCCATTGTTGACATGTGGCAAGACGCTCCTCGGGGCACGTCTTGCTTGGGCCTCTCTCCTGGAGGCGCTCAGTCAGACCGAGTAGTGACATGTGGCAAGACGCTCCTCGGGGCGCGTCTTGCAGGGGCTTCTCTCATGGAGGCACTCAGTCAGACCCAGTGTTGGCATGTGCCAAGACGCTCCTCGGGGCACGTGTTGCTTGGACCTCTCTCCTGGAGGCGCTCAGTCAGACCGAGTAGTGACATGTGGCAAGACGCTCCTCGGGGCGCGTCTTGCTTGGGCTTCTCTCCTGGAGGCCCTCAGTAAGACCCATTGTTGACATGTGGCAAGAAGCTCCTCGGGGCGCGTCTTGCTTGGGCTTCTCTCCTGGAGGCCCTCAGTAAGACCCATTGTTGACATGTGGCAAGAAGCTCCTCGGGGCGCGTCTTGCTTGGGCTTCTCTCCTGGAGGCCCTCAGTAAGACCCAGTGTTGACATGTGGCAAGACGCTCCTCGGGGCGCGTCTTGCTTGGGCCTCTCTCCTGGAGGCGCTCAGTCAGACCCAGTGCTGACATGTGGCAAGAAGCTCCTCGGGGCGCGTCTTGCTAGGGCTTCTCTCCTGGAGGCCCTCAGTAAGAACCATTGTTGACATGTGGCAAGACGCTCCTCGGGGCGCGTCTTGCTTGGGCCTCTCTCCAGAAGGCCCTCAATCAGACCCAGTGTGGACACGTGGCAAGACGCTCCTCGGGGCGCGTCTTACTTGGGCCTCTCTCCTGGAGGCGCTCAGTCAGACCAAGTGGTGACGTGTGGCAAGACACTCCTCGGGGCGCGTCTTGCTTGGCCCTCTCTCCTGGAGGCGCTCAGTCAGACCCAGTGTTGACATGTGGCAAGACACTCCTCGGGGCGCGTCTTGCTTGGGCCTCTCTCATGGAGGCCCTCAGTCAGACCCAGTGTTGACATGTGTCAAGACGCTCCTCGGGGCGTGTCTTGCTTGGGCCTCTCTCCTGGAGGAGCTCAGTCAGACCCAGTGGTGACACGTGGCAAGACGCTCCTCGAGGCGCATCTTGCTTGGGCCTCTCTCCTGGAGGCGCAAAGTCAGACCCAGTGTTGACACGTGGCAAGACGCTCCTCGGGGCGCGTCTTGCTTGGGCCACTCTCCTGGAGGCGCTCAGTCAGACACAGTGTTGACATGTGGAAAGACACTCCTCGGGGCGCGTCTTGCTTGGGCCTCTCTCATGGAGGCCCTCAGTCAGACCCAGTGTTGACATGTGTCAAGACGCTCCTCGGGGCGCGTCTTGCTTTGGCCTCTCTCCTGGAGGCGCTCAGTCAGACCCAGTGTTGACATGTGGCAAGACGCCCCTCGGGGCGCTTCTTGCTTGGGCTTCTCTCCTGGAGGCCCTCAGTCAGACCCATTGTTGACATGTGGCAAGACGCTCCTCGGGGCACGTCTTGCTTGGGCCTCTCTCCTGGAGGCGCTCAGTCAGACCGAGTAGTGACATGTGGCAAGACGCTCCTCGGGGCGCGTCTTGCAGGGGCTTCTCTCATGGAGGCACTCAGTCAGACCCAGTGTTGACATGTGCCAAGATGCTCCTCGGGGCGCGTGTTGCTTGGACCTCTCTCCTGGAGGCGCTCAGTCAGACCGAGTAGTGACATGTGGCAAGACCTTCCTCGGGGCGCGTCTTGCTTGGGCTTCTCTCCTGGAGGCCCTCAGTAAGACCCATTGTTGACATGTGGCAAGAAGCTCCTCGGGGCGCGTCTTGCTTGGGCTTCTCTCCTGGAGGCCCTCAGTAAGACCCATTGTTGACATGTGGCAAGAAGCTCCTCGGGGCGCGTCTTGCTTGGGCTTCTCTCCTGGAGGCCCTGAGTAAGACCCAGTGTTGACATGTGGCAAGACGCTCCTCGGGGCGCGTCTTGCTTGGGCCTCTCTCCTGGAGGCGCTCAGTCAGACCCAGTGCTGACATGTGGCAAGAAGCTCCTCGGGGCGCGTCTTGCTTGGGCTTCTCTCCTGGAGGCCCTCAGTAAGACCCATTGTTGACTTGTGGCAAGACGCTCCTCGGGGCGCGTCTTGCTTGGACCTCTCTCCCTGAGGCGCTCAGTCAGACCCAGTGTTGACATTTGGCAAGACACTCCTCGGGGCGCGTCTTGCTTGGGCCTCTCTCATGGAGGCCCTCTGTCAGACCGAGTGCTGACATGTGGCAAGAAGCTTCTCGGGGCGCGTCTTGCTAGGGCTTCTCTCCTGGAGGCCCTCAGTAAGAACCATTGTTGACATGTGGCAAGACGCTCCTCGGGGCGCGTCTTACTTGGGCCTCTCTCCTGGAGGCGCTCAGTCAGACTGAGTAGTGACATGTGGCCTGACGCTCCTCGGGGCGCGTGTTGCTTGGGCCTCTCTCCTGGAGGCGCTCAGTCAGACCAAGTGGTGACATGTGGCAAGACACTCCTTGGGGCGCGTCTTGCTTGGGCCTCTCTCATGGAGGCCCTCTGTCAGACCCAGTGTTGACATGTGGCAAGACACTCCTCGGGGCGCGTCTTGCTTGGGCCTCTCTCATGGAGGCCCTCTGTCAGACCCAGTGTTTACATGTGTCAAGACGCTCCTCGGGGCGCCTCTTGCTTTGGCCTCTCTCCTGGAGGCGCTCAGACAGACCGAGCGCTGACATGTGGAAAGAAGCTCCTCGGGGCGCGTCTTGCTTGGGCTTCTCTCCTGGAGGCCCTCAGTAAGACCCATTGTTGACATGTGGCAAGACGCTCCTCGGGGCGCGTCTTGCTTGGGCCTCTCTCCAGAAGGCCCTCAATCAGACCCAGTGTTGACACGTGGCAAGACGCTCCTCAGGGCGCGTGTTGCTTGGGCCTCTCTCCTGGAGGCGCTCAGTCAGACCAAGTGGTGACATGTGGCAAGACACTCCTCGGGGCGCGTCTTGCTTGGGCCTCTCTCCTGGAGGCCCTCTGTCAGACCCAGTGTTGACATGTGTCAAGATGCTCCTCGGGGCGCGTCTTGCTTGGGCTTCTCTCCTGGAGGCCCTCAGTCAGACCCATTGTTGACATGTGGCAAGACGCTCCTCGGGGTGCGTCTTGCTTGGGCCTCTCTCCTGGAGGCGCTCAGTCAGACCGAGTGCTGACATGTGGCAAGACGCTCCTCGGGCCGCGTGTTGCTTGGGCTTCTCTCCTGGAGGCCCTCAGTCAGACCCATTGTTGACATGTGGCAAGACGCTCCTCGGGGCGCGTCTTGCTTGGGCTTCTCTCCTGGAGGCGCTCAGAAAGACCCAGTGTTGACATGTGATAAGACGCTCCTCGGGGCGCGTCTCTCTTGGGACTCTCTCCTGGAGGCGCTCAGTCAGAACCAGAGGTGACATGTGGCAAGACGCTCCTCGGGGCGCGTCTTGCTTGGGCCTCTCTCCTGGAGGCCCTCTGTCAGACCCAGTGTTGACATGTGGCAAGACGCTCCTCCGGGCGCATCTTGCTTGGGCCTCTCTCCTGGAGGCCCTCAGTCAGACCCATTGTTGACATGTGGCAAGACGCTCCTCGGGGCGCGTCTTGCTGGGGCCTCTCTCCTGGAGGCGCTCAGTCAGACCGAGTGCTGACATAAGGCAAGACGCTCCTCGGGGCGCGTCTTGCTGGGGCCTCTCTCCTGGAGGCGCTCAGTCAGACCCAGTGCTGACATGTGGCAAGACGCTCCTCGGGGGGTATCTTGCTTGGACCTCTCTCCTGGAGGCGCAAAGTCAGACCCAGTGTTGACACGTGGCAAGACGCTCCTCGGGGCGCGTCTTGCTTGGGCCTCTCTCCTGGAGGCGCTCAGTCAGACCAAGTGGTGACGTGTGGCAAGACACTCCTCGGGGCGCGTCTTGCTTGGCCCTCTCTCCTGGAGGCGCTCAGTCAGACCCAGTGTTGACATGTGGCAAGACACTCCTCGGGGCGCGTCTTGCTTGGGCCTCTCTCATGGAGGCCCTCAGTCAGACCCAGTGTTGACATGTGTCAAGACGCTCCTCGGGGCGTGTCTTGCTTGGGCCTCTCTCCTGGAGGAGCTCAGTCAGACCCAGTGGTGACACGTGGCAAGACGCTCCTCGAGGCGCATCTTGCTTGGGCCTCTCTCCTGGAGGCGCAAAGTCAGACCCAGTGTTGACACGTGGCAAGACGCTCCTCGGGGCGCGTCTTGCTTGGGCCACTCTCCTGGAGGCGCTCAGTCAGACACAGTGTTGACATGTGGAAAGACACTCCTCGGGGCGCGTCTTGCTTGGGCCTCTCTCATGGAGGCCCTCAGTCAGACCCAGTGTTGACATGTGTCAAGACGCTCCTCGGGGCGCGTCTTGCTTTGGCCTCTCTCCTGGAGGCGCTCAGTCAGACCCAGTGTTGACATGTGGCAAGACGCCCCTCGGGGCGCTTCTTGCTTGGGCTTCTCTCCTGGAGGCCCTCAGTCAGACCCATTGTTGACATGTGGCAAGACGCTCCTCGGGGCACGTCTTGCTTGGGCCTCTCTCCTGGAGGCGCTCAGTCAGACCGAGTAGTGACATGTGGCAAGACGCTCCTCGGGGCGCGTCTTGCAGGGGCTTCTCTCATGGAGGCACTCAGTCAGACCCAGTGTTGACATGTGCCAAGATGCTCCTCGGGGCGCGTGTTGCTTGGACCTCTCTCCTGGAGGCGCTCAGTCTGACCGAGTAGTGACATGTGGCAAGACCTTCCTCGGGGCGCGTCTTGCTTGGGCTTCTCTCCTGGAGGCCCTCAGTAAGACCCATTGTTGACATGTGGCAAGAAGCTCCTCGGGGCGCGTCTTGCTTGGGCTTCTCTCCTGGAGGCCCTCAGTAAGACCCATTGTTGACATGTGGCAAGAAGCTCCTCGGGGCGCGTCTTGCTTGGGCTTCTCTCCTGGAGGCCCTGAGTAAGACCCAGTGTTGACATGTGGCAAGACGCTCCTCGGGGCGCGTCTTGCTTGGGCCTCTCTCCTGGAGGCGCTCAGTCAGACCCAGTGCTGACATGTGGCAAGAAGCTCCTCGGGGCGCGTCTTGCTTGGGCTTCTCTCCTGGAGGCCCTCAGTAAGACCCATTGTTGACTTGTGGCAAGACGCTCCTCGGGGCGCGTCTTGCTTGGACCTCTCTCCCTGAGGCGCTCAGTCAGACCCAGTGTTGACATTTGGCAAGACACTCCTCGGGGCGCGTCTTGCTTGGGCCTCTCTCATGGAGGCCCTCTGTCAGACCGAGTGCTGACATGTGGCAAGAAGCTTCTCGGGGCGCGTCTTGCTAGGGCTTCTCTCCTGGAGGCCCTCAGTAAGAACCATTGTTGACATGTGGCAAGACGCTCCTCGGGGCGCGTCTTACTTGGGCCTCTCTCCTGGAGGCGCTCAGTCAGACTGAGTAGTGACATGTGGCCTGACGCTCCTCGGGGCGCGTGTTGCTTGGGCCTCTCTCCTGGAGGCGCTCAGTCAGACCAAGTGGTGACATGTGGCAAGACACTCCTTGGGGCGCGTCTTGCTTGGGCCTCTCTCATGGAGGCCCTCTGTCAGACCCAGTGTTGACATGTGGCAAGACACTCCTTGGGGCGCGTCTTGCTTGGGCCTCTCTCATGGAGGCCCTCTGTCAGACCCAGTGTTTACATGTGTCAAGACGCTCCTCGGGGCGCGTCTTGCTTTGGCCTCTCTCCTGGAGGCGCTCAGACAGACCGAGCGCTGACATGTGGAAAGAAGCTCCTCGGGGCGCGTCTTGCTTGGGCTTCTCTCCTGGAGGCCCTCAGTAAGACCCATTGTTGACATGTGGCAAGACGCTCCTCGGGGCGCGTCTTGCTTGGGCCTCTCTCCAGAAGGCCCTCAATCAGACCCAGTGTTGACACGTTGCAAGACGCTCCTCAGGGCGCGTGTTGCTTGGGCCTCTCTCCTGGAGGCGCTCAGTCAGACCAAGTGGTGACATGTGGCAAGACACTCCTCGGGGCGCGTCTTGCTTGGGCCTCTCTCCTGGAGGCCCTCTGTCAGACCCAGTGTTGACATGTGTCAAGATGCTCCTCGGGGCGCGTCTTGCTTGGGCTTCTCTCCTGGAGGCCCTCAGTCAGACCCATTGTTGACATGTGGCAAGACGCTCCTCGGGGTGCGTCTTGCTTGGGCCTCTCTCCTGGAGGCGCTCAGTCAGACCGAGTGCTGACATGTGGCAAGACGCTCCTCGGGCCGCGTGTTGCTTGGGCTTCTCTCCTGGAGGCCCTCAGTCAGACCCATTGTTGACATGTGGCAAGACGCTCCTCGGGGGGTATCTTGCTTGGACCTCTCTCCTGGAGGCGCAAAGTCAGACCCAGTGTTGACACGTGGCAAGACGCTCCTCGGGGCGCGTCTTGCTTGGGCCTCTCTCCTGGAGGAGCTCAGTCACACCCAGTGGTGACACGTGGCAAGACGCTCCTCGAGGCGCATCTTGCTTGGGCCTCTCTCCTGGAGGCGCAAAGTCAGACCCAGTGTTGACACGTGGCAAGACGCTCCTCGGGGCGCGTCTTGCTTGGGCCACTCTCCTGGAGGCGCTCAGTCAGACACAGTGTTGACATGTGGAAAGACACTCCTCGGGGCGCGTCTTGCTTGGGCCTCTCTCATGGAGGCCCTCTGTCAGACCCAGTGTTGACATGTGTCAAGACGCTCCTCGGGGCGCGTCTTGCTTTGGCCTCTCTCCTGGAGGCGCTCAGTCAGACCCAGTGTTGACATGTGGCAAGACGCATTCGGGGCGCTTCTTGCTTGGGCTTCTCTCCTGGAGGCCCTCAGTCAGACCCATTGTTGACATGTGGCAAGACGCTCCTCGGGGCACGTCTTGCTTGGGCCTCTCTCCTGGAGGCGCTCAGTCAGACCGAGTAGTGACATGTGGCAAGACGCTCCTCGGGGCGCGTCTTGCAGGGGCTTCTCTCATGGAGGCACTCAGTCAGACCCAGTGTTGGCATGTGCCAAGACGCTCCTCGGGGCGCGTGTTGCTTGGACCTCTCTCCTGGAGGCGCTCAGTCAGACCGAGTAGTGACATGTGGCAAGACGTTCCTCGGGGCGCGTCTTGCTTGGGCTTCTCTCCTGGAGGCCCTCAGTAAGACCCATTGTTGACATGTGGCAAGAAGCTCCTCGGGGCGCGTCTTGCTTGGGCTTCTCTCCTGGAGGCCCTCAGTAAGACCCATTGTTGACATGTGGCAAGAAGCTCCTCGGGGCGCGTCTTGCTTGGGCTTCTCTCCTGGAGGCCCTCAGTAAGACCCAGTGTTGACATGTGGCAAGACGCTCCTCGGGGCGCGTCTTGCTTGGGCCTCTCTCCTGGAGGCGCTCAGTCAGACCCAGTGCTGACATGTGGCAAGAAGCTCCTCGGGGCGCGTCTTGCTAGGGCTTCTCTCCTGGAGGCCCTCAGTAAGAACCATTGTTGACATGTGGCAAGACGCTCCTCGGGGCGCGTCTTGCTTGGGCCTCTCTCCAGAAGGCCCTCAATCAGACCCAGTGTGGACACGTGGCAAGACGCTCCTCGGGGCGCGTCTTACTTGGGCCTCTCTCCTGGAGGCGCTCAGTCAGACTGAGTAGTGACAAGTGGCCTGACGCTCCTCGGGGCGCGTGTTGCTTGGGCCTCTCTCCTGGAGGCGCTCAGTCAGACCAAGTGGTGACATGTGGCAAGACACTCCTTGGGGCGCGTCTTGCTTGGGCCTCTCTCATGGAGGCCCTCTGTCAGACCCAGTGTTGACATGTGGCAAGACACTCCTCGGGGCGCGTCTTGCTTGGGCCTCTCTCATGGAGGCCCTCTGTCAGACCCAGTGTTGACATGTGTCAAGACGCTCCTCGGGGCGCGTCTTGCTTTGGCCTCTCTCCTGGAGGCGCTCAGACAGACAGAGTGCTGACATGTGGAAAGAAGCTCCTCGGGGCGCGTCTTGCTTGGGCTTCTCTCCTGGAGGCCCTCAGTAAGACCCATTGTTGACATGTGGCAAGACGCTCCTCGGGGCGCGTCTTGCTTGGGCCTCTCTCCAGAAGGCCCTCAATCAGACCCAGTGTTGACACGTGGCAAGACGCTCCTCAGGGCGCGTGTTGCTTGGGCCTCTCTCCTGGAGGCGCTCAGTCAGACCAAGTGGTGACATGTGGCAAGACACTCCTCGGGGCGCGTCTTGCTTGGGCCTCTCTCCTGGAGGCCCTCTGTCAGACCCAGTGTTGACATGTGTCAAGATGCTCCTCGGGGCGCGTCTTGCTTGGGCTTCTCTCCTGGAGGCCCTCAGTCAGACCCATTGTTGACATGTGGCAAGACGCTCCTCGGGGTGCGTCTTGCTTGGGCCTCTCTCCTGGAGGCGCTCAGTCAGACCGAGTGCTGACATGTGGCAAGACTCGGGTCGGACTGAGGGCCTCCATGAGAGAAGCCCAAGCAAGACGCGCCCCGAGGAGAGTCTTGCCACATGTTAACACTCGGTCTGACAGTGGGCATTCAGGAGAGAGGCCCAAGCAATACTCGCCCCGAGGAGCGTCTTGCCACATGTCACCACTGGGTCTGAATGAGCACCTCCAGGAGAGAGGCCCAAGCAAGACGCGCCCCGAGGAGCGTCTTTCCACGTGTCACCACTGGGTGTGACTGAGCGCCTCCAGGAGAGAGGCCCAAGCAAGATGCACCCGGAGGAGCGTCTTGCCACATGTCACCTCTGGTTCTGACTGAGCGCCTCCAGGAGAGAGGGCCAAGCAAGACGCGCCCCGAGGAGTGTCTTGCCACACGTCACCACTTGGTCTGACTGAGCGCCTCCAGGAGAGAGGCCCAAGCAACACGCGCCCCGAGGAGCGTCAGGCCACATGTCACTACTCAGTCTGACTGAGCGCCTCCAGGAGAGAGGCCCAAGTAAGACGCGCCCCGAGGAGCGTCTTGCCACGTGTCAACACTGGGTCTGATTGAGGGCCTTCTGGTGAGAGGCCCAAGCAAGACGCGCCCCGAGGAGCGTCTTGCCACATGTCAACAATGGATCTGACTGAGGGCCTCCAGGAGAGAAGCCCAAGCAAGACGCGCCCCGAGGAGCGTCTTGCCAGATGTCAACACTGGGTCTGACTGAGGGCCCCCAGGAGAGAGGCCCAAATAAGACGCGCCCCGAGGAGCGTCTTGCCACATGTCAACACTGGGTCTGACTGAGGGCCTCCAGGAGAGAAGCCCAAGCAAGATGCGCCCCGAAGAGCGTCTTGCCACATGTCAACACTGGGTCTGACTGAGCGCCTCCAGGAGAGAGGCCAAAGCAAGACGCGCCCCGAGGAGCGTCTTGACACATGTCAACACTGGGTCTGACAGAGGGCCTCCATGAGAGAGGCCCAAGCAAGACCCGCCCTGAGGAGCGTCTTGCCACATGTCACTACTCGTTCTGACTGAGCGCCTCCAGGAGGGAGGTCCAAGCAAGACACTCCCCGAGGAGCGTCTTGCCACATGTCACTACTCGGTCTGACTGAGCGCCTCCAGGAGAGAGGCCCAAGCAAGACGTGCCCCGAGGAGCGTCTTGCCACATGTCAACAATGGATCTGACTGAGGGCCTCCAGGAGAGAAGCCCAAGCAAGACGCGCCCCGAGGAGCGTCTTGCCAGATGTCAACACTGGGTCTGACTGAGGGCCCCCAGGAGAGAGGCCCAAATAAGACGCGCCCCGAGGAGCGTCTTGCCACATGTCAACACTGGGTCTGACTGAGGGCCTCCAGGAGAGAAGCCCAAGCAAGATGCGCCCCGAAGAGCGTCTTGCCACATGTCAGCACTCGGTCTGACTGAGCACCTCCAGGAGAGAGGCCCAAGCAATACGCGCCCCGAGGAGCGTCTTGACACATGTCTCCTCTGGGTCTGACTGAGCGCCTCCAGTAGAGAGGCCCAAGCAAGACGTGCCCCGAGGAGCATCTTGCCACATGTCACCTCTGGGTCTGACTGAGCGCCTCCAGGAGAGAGGCTAAAGCAAGAAACGCCCGAGGAGCGTCTTGACACATGTCAACACTGGGTCTGACTGAGCGCCTCCAGGAGAGAGGCCCCATTAAGACGCGCCCCGAGGAGCGTCTTGCCACATGTCAACAATGTGTCTGACTGAGGGCCTCCAGGAGAGAAGCCCAAGCAAGACGCGCCCCGAGGAGCGTCTTGCCACATGTCACTACTGGGTCTGACTGAGCGCCTCCAGGAGAGAGGTCCAAGCAACACGCGCCCCGAGGAGCGTCTTGCCACATGTCAACACTGGGTCTGACTGAGTGCCTCCATGAGTGAAGCCCCAGCAAGACGCGCCCCGAGGAGCGTCTTGCCTTATGTCACTACTCGGTCTGACTGAGCGCCTCCAGGAGAGAGGCCCAAGCAAGACGTGTCCCGAGGAGCGTCTTGCCACATGTCAACAATGGGTCTGACTGAGGGCCTCCAGGAGAGAAGCCCAAGCAAGAAGCGCCCCGAGGAGCGTCTTGCCACATGTCAACACTGGGTCTGACTGAGCGCCTCCAGGAGAGAGGCCCAAGCAAGACACGCCCCGAGGAGCGTCTTGACACATGTCAACACTGGGTCTGACTGAGGGCCTCAATGAGAGAAGCCCAAGCAAGACGCGCCCCGAGGAGAGTCTTGCCACATGTCAACACTGGGTCTGACAGAGGGCATCCAGAAGAGAGGCCCAAGCAATACGTGCCCCGAGGAGCGTCTTGCCACATGTCAACAATGGGTCTGACTGAGGGCCTCCAGGAGAGAAGCCAAAGCAAGACGCGCCCCGAGGAGCGTCTTGCCACATGTCACTACTCGGTCTAACTGAGCGCCTCCAGGAGAGAGGTCCAAGCAAGACGCGCCCCGAGGAGCGTCTTGCCACATGTCACTACTCGGTCTGACTGAGCGCCTCCAGGAGAGAGGCCCAAGCAAGACGCGCCCTGAGGAGCGTCTTGCCACATGTCAACACAGGTTCTGACTGAGGGCCTCCAGGAGAGAGGCCTAAATAAGACGCGCCCCGAGGAGCGTCTTGCCACATGTCAACAATGGGTCTGACTGAGGGCCTCCAGGAGAGAGGCCTAAATAAGAAGCGCCCCGAGGAGCGTCTTGCCACATGTCAGCACTCGGTCTGACTGAGCGCCTCCAGGAGAGAGGCCTAAGCAAGACGCGCCCCGAGGAGCGTCTTGCCACATGTCAACACTGGGTCTGACTGAGCGCCTCCAGGAGAGAGGCCCAAGCAAGACGCGCCCCGAGGAGAGTCTTGCCACATGTCAGCACTCGGTCTGACTGAGCGCCTCCAGGGGAGAGGCCCAAGCAAGACGCGCCCGGAGGAGCGTCTTGACACATTTCTCCTCTGGGTCTGACTGAGCGCCTCCAGGAGAGAGGCCCAAGCAAGACGTTCCCCGAGGAGCGTCTTTCCACATGTCAACACTGGGTCTGACTGAGTGCCTCCATGAGAGAAGAACCAGCAAGACGCGCCCCGAGGAGCGTCTTGCCACATGTCAACACTGGGTCTGACTGAGCACCTCCAGGAGAGAGGCTCAAGCAAGACGCGCCCCGAGGAGCGTCTTGCCACATGTCAACACTGGGTCTGACTGAGCGCCTCCAGGAGAGAGGCCCGAGGAGCGTCTTGACACATATCACCTCTGGGTCTGACTGAGCGCCTCCAGGAGAGAGGCCCAAGCAAGACGCGCCCCGAGGAGCGTCTTGTCACATGTCAACACTGGGTCTGACTGAGCACCTCCAGGAGCGAGGCCCAAGCAAGAAACGCCCGAGGAGCGTCTTGACACATGTCAACACTGGGTCTGACTGAGCGCCTCCAGGAGAGAGGTCCAAGCAACACGCGCCCTGAGGAGCGTCTTGCCACATGTCAACACTGGGTCTGACTGAGGGCCTCCATGAGAGAAGCCCAAGCAAGACGCGCCCCGAGGAGCGTCTTGCTAACGTGTCAACATTGGGTCTGACTTAGCGCCTCCAGGAGAGAGGCCCAAGCAAGATGCGCCCCGAGGAGCGTCTTGCCACGTGTCACCACTGGGTCTGACTGAGCTCCTCCAGGAGAGAGGCCCAAGCAAGACGCGCCCCGAGGAGCGTCTTGCCACATGTCACCACTGGGTCTGATTGAGCACCTCCAGGAGAGAGGCCCCAGCAAGACGCGCCGCGAGGAGCATCGTGCCTTATGTCAGCACTCGGTCTGACTGAGCGCCTCCAGGAGAGAGGCCCAAGCAAGACCCGCCCCGAGGAGCGTCTTGCCACATGTCACTACTCGGTCTGACTGAGCGCCTCCAGGAGGGAGGTCCAAGCAAGACGCGCCCCGAGGAGCGTCTTGCCACATGTCACTACTCGGTCTGACTGAGCGCCTCCAGGAGAGAGGCCCAAGCAAGACGTGCCCCGAGGAGAGTCTTGCCACATGTCAACAATGGGTCTGACTGAGGGCCTCCAGGAGAGAAGCCCAAGCAAGACGCGCCCCGAGGAGCGTCTTGCCAGATGTCAACACTGGGTCTGACTGAGGGCCCCCAGGAGAGAGGCCCAAATAAGAAGCGCCCCGAGGAGCGTCTTGCCACATGTCAACACTGGGTCTGACTGAGGGCCTCCAGGAGAGAAGCCCAAGCAAGATGCGCCCCGAGGAGCGTCTTGCCACATGTCAGCACTCGGTCTGACTGAGCGCCTCCAGGAGAGAGGCCCAAGCAAGACGCGCCCCGAGGAGCGTCTTGACACATGTCTCCTCTGGGTCTGACTGAGCGCCTCCAAGAGAGAGGCCCAAGCAAGACGTGCCCCGAGGAGCGTCTTGCCACATGTCAACACTGGGTCTGACTGAGTGCCTCCATGAGAGAAGCCCCAGCAAGACGCGCCCCGAGGAGCGTCTTGCCACATGTCAACACTGGGTCTGACTGAGCGCCTCCAGGAGAGAGGCCCGAGGAGCGTCTTGCCACATGTCACCTCTGGGTCTGACTGAGCGCCTCCAGGAGAGAGGCCCCAGCAAGACGCGCTCCGAGGAGCGTCTTGCCACATGTCAGCACTCGGTCTGACTGAGCACCTCCAGGAGAGAGGCCCAAGCAAGAAGCGCCCCGAGGAGCGTCTTGCCACATGTCAACAATGGGTCTGACTGAGGGCCTCCAGGAGAGAAGCCCAAGCAAGACGCACCCCGAGGAGCGTCTTGCCACATGTCAACACTGGGTCTAATTGAGCGCCTCCAGGAGAGAGGCCCAAGCAAGACGCGCCCCGAGGAGCGTCTTGCCACATGTCACTACTCGGTCTGACTGAGCGCCTCCAGGAGAGAGGTCCAAGCAACACGCGCCCCGAGGAGCGTCTTGCCACATGTCAACACTGGGTCTGACTGAGTGCCTCCATGAGAGAAGCCCCAGCAAGACGCGCCCCGAGGAGCGTCTTGCCACATGTCACTACTCGGTCTGACTGAGCGCCTCCAGGAGAGAGGCCCAAGCAAGACGTGTCCCGAGGAGAGTCTTGCCACATGTCAACAATGGGTCTGACTGAGGGCCTCCAGGAGAGAAGCCCAAGCAAGAAGCGCCCCGAGGAGCGTCTTGCCACATGTCAACAATGGGTCTTACTGAGGGCCTCCAGGAGAGAAGCCCAAGCAAGACGCGCCCCGAGGAGCGTCTTGCCACATGTCACTACTCAGTCTGACTGAGCGCCTCAGTTAGAGAGGTCCAAGCAAGACGCGCCCCGAGGAGCGTCTTGCCACTTGTCAACACTGGGTCTGACTGAGTGCCTCCATGAGAGAAGCCCCAGCAAGACGCGCCCCGAGGAGCGTCTTGCCACATGTCAGCACTCGGTCTGACTGAGCGCCTCCAGGAGAGAGGCCCAAGCAAGACGCGCCCCGAGGAGCGTCTTGACACATGTCTCCTCTGGGTCTGACTGAGCGCCTCCAAGAGAGAGGCCCAAGCAAGACGTGCCCCGAGGAGCGTCTTGCCACATGTCAACACTGGGTCTGACTGAGTGCCTCCATGAGAGAAGCCCCAGCAAGACGCGCCCCGAGGAGCGTCTTGCCACATGTCAACACTGGGTCTGACTGAGCGCCTCCAGGAGAGAGGCCCGAGGAGCGTCTTGCCACATGTCACCTCTGGGTCTGACTGAGCGCCTCCAGGAGAGAGGCCCCAGCAAGACGCGCTCCGAGGAGCGTCTTGCCACATGTCAGCACTCGGTCTGACTGAGCACCTCCAGGAGAGAGGCCCAAGCAAGAAGCGCCCCGAGGAGCGTCTTGCCACATGTCAACAATGGGTCTGACTGAGGGCCTCCAGGAGAGAAGCCCAAGCAAGACGCACCCCGAGGAGCGTCTTGCCACATGTCAACACTGGGTCTAATTGAGGACAGTGTAACACACACACTACAGTTGTTGGTCCAACCATATGAGGACGTATTCTGAAACACACATCTCCTTCACAGCTTGAAACAATATGAGGACATGACGACTGAACACATGTAGAGTTCATGTTCCTGACTTCTAGCTTCTCCTGTTGTTGTCAATAAAAGCTCTAAACCCAACATTGATGTAAAGCCATCTATTTCCCCAGAAATCCAATCATATTAACTGATCAGCTTCAGGTTAAATGGACAAAAACATGTGTAAAAGGACAAAAATATTAAACTTAGTCTGAACAAATATCAAGCAAATGCTTAAAGGGAAAGTTTGGACTAACAAATGGTATAGACAATTTCTTTCTCCTAATGCTAATGTTGATTTGGGGAAACTTTCACTGAAACTGATTGTTTTAAAACAATCAAAGTGCATTTCATTTATGCACTAGGCCCAACTGACTCATATACTTGATTTCAAATACAAAAAATAATGTGTGACCTGTTGGAAGAATGGAGTGAATTTTCACTCACTTCTTGGTCTGTAGGAGGTTGGGACATGGTCTCAACACTTGGTGTCTGAAACAAAAGACAACAATGTAAATCCTGACTAGTTCACTAACTACAGATCATACTTGTTTCAGTGAATATAATTCAAAGAAGAATCTGAGTTCCTTATATCAGACTGTATAGAAACTATTAACACTGTACAGTTCTTCTACCCAACAATATGAGGACAGTGTAACACACACACTACAGTTGTTGGTCCAACCATATGAGGACATATTCTGAAACACACATCTCCTTCACAGCTTGAAACAATATGAGGACATGACGACTGAACACATGTAGAGTTCATGTTCCTGACTTCTAGCTTCTGCTGTTGTCAATAAAAGCTCTAAACCCAACACTGATGTAAAGCCATCTATTTCCCCAGAAATCCAATCATATTAACTGATCAGCTTCAGGTTAAATGGACAAAAACATGTGTAAAAAGACAAAAATATTAAATTTAGTCAGAATAAAGATCAAGCAAATGCTTAAAGGGAAAGTTTGGACTAACAAATTGTATAGATAATTTCTTTCTCCTAATGCAAATATTGATTTGGGGAAACTTTCAATCAAACTGATTGTTTTAATACAATCAAAGTGCATTTCATTCATGCACTAGGCCCAACTGACTCATATACTTGATTCCAAACACAAAAATTAATGTGTGACCTGTTGGGAGAATGAAGTGGATTTTTCACTCACTTCTTGGTCTGTAGGAGTTTGGGACATGGTCTCAACACTTGGTGTCTGAAACAAAAGACAACAATATAATGTCAGAAACATTGTGTACTATGAATCCTGACTAGTTCATTAACTACAGATCATACTTGTTTCAGTGAATATTATTCACAGAAGAATCTGAGTTCCTTATATCAGACTGTATAGAAACTATTAACACTGTACAGTTCTGCTACCTAACAATATGAGGACAGTGTAACACACACACTACAGTTGTTGGTCCAACCATATGAGGACGTATTCTGAAACACACATCTCCTTCACAGCTTGAAACCATATGAGGACATGACGACTGAACACATGTAGAGTTCATGTTCCTGACTTCTAGCTTCTCCTGTTGTTGTCAATAAAAGCTCTAAACCCAACACTGATGTAAAGCCATCTATTTCCCCAGCAATCCAATCATATTAACTGATCAGCTTCAGGTTAAATGGACAAAAACATGTGTAAAAGGACAAAAATATTAAACTTAGTCAGAACAAATATCAAGCAAATGCTTAAAGGGAAAGTTTGGACTAACAAATGGTATAGACAATTTCTTTCTCCTAATGCTAATGTTGATTTGGGGAAACTTTCACTCAAACTGATTGTTTTAAAACAATCAAAGTGCATTTCATTTATGCACTAGGCCCAACTGACTCATATACCTGATTTCAAATACAAAAAATAATGTGTGACCTGTTGGAAGAATGAAGTGAATTTTCACTCACTTCTTGGTCTGTAGGAGGTTGGGACGTGGTCTCAACACTTGGTGTCTGAAACAAAAGACAACAATGTAAATCCTGACTAGTTCATTAGCTACAGATCATACTTGTTTCAGTGAACATTATTCACAGAAGAATCTGAGTTCCTCATATCAGACTGTATAGAAACTAATAACACTGTACAGTTCTGCTACCCAACAATATGAGGACAGTGTAACACACACACACTACAGTTGTTGGTCCAACCATATGAGGATGTTTTCTGAAACACACACATCTCCTTTACAGCTTGAATCAATATGAGGACATGACGACTGAACACATGTAGAGTTCATGTTCCTGACTTCTAGCTTCTCCTGCTGTTGTCAATAAAAGCTCTAAACCCACCACTGATGTAAAGCCATCTATTTCCCCAGAAATCCAATCATATTAACTGATCAGCTTCAGGTTAAATGGACTAAAACATGTGTAAAAGGACAAAAATATTAAATTTAGTCAGAATAAAGATCAAGCAAATGCTTACAGGGAAAGCTTGGACTAACAAATGGTATAGACAATTTCTTTCTCCTAATGCTAGTGTTGATTTGGGGAAACTTTCACTCAAACAGATTGTTTTAAAACAATCAAAGTGCATTTCATTTATGCACTAGGCCCAACTGACTCATATACTTGATTTCAAATACAAAAAATAATGTGTGACCTGTTGGAAGAATGAAATGAATTTTTCACTCACTTCTTGGTCTGTAGGAGGTTGGGACATGGTCTCAACACTTGGCGTCTGAAACAAAAGACAACAATATAATGTCAAACATTCTGTACTATAAATCCTGACTAGTTCATTAACTACAGATCATACTTGTTTCAGTGAATATTATTCACAGAAGAATCTGAGTTCCTTATATCAGACTGTATAGAAACTATTAACACTGTACAGTTCTGCTACCCAACAATATGAGGACAGTGTAACACACACACTACAGTTGTTGGTCCAACCATATGAGGACCTATTCTGAAACACACATCTCCTTCACAGCTTGAAACAATATGAGGACATGACGACTGAACACATGTAGAGTTCATGTTCCTGACTTCTAGCTTCTCCTGCTGTTGTCAATAAAAGCTCTAAACCCAACACTGACGTAAAGCTATCTATTTCCCCAGAAATCCAATCATATTAACTGATCAGCTTCAGGTTAAATGGAGAAAAACATGTGTAAAAGGACAAAAATATTAAATTTAGTTAGAATAAAGATCAAGCAAATGCTTAAAGGGAAAGTTTGGACTAACAAATGGTATAGACAATTTCTTTCTCCTAATGCTAATGTTGATTTGGGGAAACTTTCACTCAAACTGATTGTTTTAACACAATCAAAGTGCATTTCATTTATGCACTAGGCCCAACTGACTCATATACTTGATTCCAAACACAAAAATTAATGTGTGACCTGTTGGAAGAATGAAGTGGATTTTTCACTCACTTCTTGGTCTGTAGGAGTTTGGGACATGGTCTCAACACTTGGTGTCTGAAACAAAAGACAACAATGTAAATCCTGACTAGTTCATTAGCTACAGATCATTCTTATTTCAGTGAATATAATTCACAGAAGAATCTGAGTTCCTTATATCAGACTGTATAGAAACTATTAACACTGTACAGTTCTGCTACCCAAAAATATGAGGACAGTGTAACACACACACTACAGTTGTTGGTCCAACCATATGAGGACGTATTCTGAAACACACACATCTCCTTCACAGCTTGAAACAATACGAGGACATGACGACTGAACACATGTAAAGTTCATGTTCCTGACTTCTAACATCTGCTGTTGTCAATAAAAGCTCTAAACCCAACACTGATGTAAAGCCATCTATTTCCCCAGAAATCCAATCATGTAAACTGATCAGCTTCAGGTTAAATGGACAAAAACATGTGTAAAAGGGCAAAAATATTAAATTTAGACAGAATAAAGATCAAGCAAATGCTTAAAGGGGAAGTTTGGACTAACAAATGGTATAGACAATTTCTTTCTCTTAATGCGTTTGTTGATTTGGGGAAACTTTCACTCAAACTGATTGTTTTAATACAATCAACGTGCATTTCATTCATGCACTAGGCCCAACTGACTCATATACTTGATTCCAAATACAAAAAATAATGTGTGACCTGTTGGAAGAATGAAGATCTATTGAGTTGTAAGTGATCTGAACGTTTCATGATGATAGCCCCAAGCACAATTTCACATTATTCTGGGTCCAGTTCACTGAAAAAATCTTCAATCAGGCTGAAAAATCACAGGAAAGTAGAATCTATTGAGTTATAAGTGATTCCAACGTTTCATGATGATAGCTCAGTCCTAATGGGGTCAAATGATGTCACAAAGGTCACCGGATCACTTATGCCTTAAAGGCCTGCTTACAAAAACAGCTTTGGGGGCTTATAACTTGGCTTCTGAATGTCCTAGAGAGATCAGCTTGGTTTTAAATTACTCCAATTAACAGCCCCTATTAGCTCTTATGGTTTTAAAATGGGACACAGAATTATGTTGCACCAAGCACAATTTCACATATTTCTGGTTGCATATCTGTGATACAAGCTCCAATCTGTCTGAAATTAACATATGTTGGACATGTGAGGTCAAGGAGCATATCAGTTGCAAGTCTGTAGGTTGAAGAGAACCCTGTTTTTCAGCTGAAATCCATCATTTTTTCTGACCTCTGACCCAGAACAGCACCAGAACAATGAGCTACGGCTACCAAACTGCCTGGGCTAGCTCGGGGTGACGGCGGCGTGCCAAATCGACGTTTGTTTGGTGAAAATCGGTTGAGAAATGCCACTTTGCCGAGCACGGCAAAAAAGGCGAGAAAAGTGCCATCCGGCCCCAAACGGACACTTAACACGATGCGACCGACACAAATTTGAAATCTATGGTTCGGACCAGCACTGGGGTAAAACAAAAAAATGTTCGTGAGCCTCGGATCAACGATGGCCGAACGGCAGCCAAAAAGGGGCTCAAATCTTGGCCAGGCTTCATTTGGGGCCTAGGGTTTTGTCCGTTGCTTTTAATTAATTAAAAATAGTTAAATTCTACGTAGGGACATGAAATTCACATATGTTGTAAATAAGCACATGCCGAATCATAATTTCTAAGATGCGTCACGCTACGTCGCTCACTGACCGAGTTCGGCCACTAGGGGGCGCAGTCAAAAAAAATTCACTCTCTGGTTCGGAAGTCCGGTACGAGAGCAAAAATCTACTCGCCTTTTTGATAGCCCTCACGGCGCTAGAATTGCGCCATTGCAAACTTGCAAAAATCGCGCGCTTTGGGGGGGCTATATCTCCGGAACCACAAAATATTTTGCCACCAAACCACCTCGGGTGGACTAGTGCTTGGCCCCCGAACCACATATCCGAAGATGGCGCCGCTGGCACCAGCAGAACTTTTTTTTTCCACTTTGTAACAGCAAAACACAAGTCCTCTTTGAGGCATTACGTCTCAGAGGACATTTTTTGGCCTAACTCGGAAGCGACTTTTTTTTTCTTTTCAATTTTGACAGCGGATTATGATTGCTTGGCACCACGGGGACCACCTCTCCAAAAACGGGACGGATCGGGCGTTTGCTTGAGGAGCTGTGGCCAAAAAAGAGCGTGACCTCTGGCGACCTAGGGTTCAGAAAAGCACCGGAACAACGAGCTACGGCTACCAAACTGCCTGGGCTAGTTCGGGGTGACGGCGGCATGCCAAATCAATGTTTGTTTTGTTAAAATCGGTTGAGAAATGCCACTTTGCCGAGCACATGGCAAAAAAGGAGGGAACACTGCCGTCCGGCCCCAAACGGACGCTTTACACGATGCGACCGGCACAAATTCAAATTCTGTGGTTCGGGCCAGTGGTGGGATGCACCAGAAGAATTTTCGGGCGCCTCGGACCAACGTGGGCTGAACGGCAGACGAAAAGGGTCTCAAGTGACAGAAGGCCGCAAACAAAGCCTGAGCTAAATTTTCACACTTTCGGGCCGCCGTTTGAATTCAGTCAGGCGTAGCCGCACGAAATTGTTTGTGGTGCATCCCGGCTACCATCTCATCGAAGCACGTCGAAATTGCGGCCGTCGGACCTTTTCGAGGGCCCTTTCGGGACGCGTGTCCAATTGGATATAGTCAGGTAGTGTCCGGTTACACCTTTGTGGGCTTATAACTTGGCTTCAGAATATCCTAGAGAGGTCAGGTTGATTTTAAAATACTCCAAGTAATGGTCTATATCTGGAACAGAAGGAATGGAGTCATTACCACTTATGGGTTTTAAATGGCACCCAGAATTATGTCGCACAAAGCACAAATTCACATATTTCAGGGTTCAGTTCTCTGACAAAGCTTCAATCAGGCTGAAACATCACAGGAAGGTAGAATCTATTGAGTTATAAGTGATTCCAACGGTTCATGATGATAGCTCATTCCTAATGTGGTCAAATGATGTCACAAAGGTCATCGGATCACTTGTTCTTTAAAGGCGTGGTTCCTAACACACATTTGCGGGCTTATAACTTTTCTTCTGAATGTCCTAGAGAGCTCAGATCTGGTTTTTAAATGGCACCCAGAATTATGTCGCACAAAGCCCAATTTCACATACTTCTGGGTCCATTTGTGTGAAAACAAGGTCCAATCAGGCTGAAACATCACGTGAAAGTATAATCTATGGAGTTGTAAGTGATCTGAACGTTTCATGATGATAGCACATTCCTAAGGGGGTCAAACCATGTCCCAAAGGTCACCGGGCGTGGTTTCACTTGAAGGCCGGTTTCCAAAAACAGCTTTGGTGGCTCATAACTTTTCTTCCAATTTTTCACTCACTTCTTGGTCTGTAGGAGTTTGGGACAATGTCTCAACACTTGGTGTCTGCAACAAAAGACAACAATATAATGTCAGAAACATTCTGTACTATGAATCCTGTCTAGTTCATTAACTACAGATCATACTTGTTTCAGTGAATATTATTCACAGAAGAATCTGAGTTCCTTATATCAGACTGTATAGAAACTATTAACACTGTACAGTTCTGCTACCCAACACTATGAGGACAGTGTAACACACACACTACAGTTGTTGGTCCAACCATATGAGGACGTATTCTGAAACACACACATCTCCTTCACAGCTTGAAACAATATGAGGACATGACGACTGAACACATGTAGAGTTCATGTTCCTGACTTCTAGCTTCTCCTGCTGTTGTCAATAAAAGCTCTAAACCCAACACTGATGTAAAGCCATCTAATTCCCCAGAAATCCAATCATATTAACTGATCAGCTTCAGGTTAAATGGACAAAAATGTGTAAAAGGACAAAAATATTAAATTTAGTCAGAATAAAGATCAAGCAAATGCTTAAAGGGAAAGCTTGGACTAACAAATGGTATAGACAATTTCTTTCTCCTAATGCAAATGTTGATTTGGGGAAACTTTCACTCATACTGATTGTTTTAAAACAATCAAAGTGCATTTCATTTATGCACTAGGCCCAACTGACTCATATACTTGATTTCAAATACAAAAAATAATGTGTGACCTGTTGGAAGAATGAAATGAATTTTTCACTCACTTCTTGGTCTGTAGGAGGTTGGGACATGGTCTCAACACTTGGCGTCTGAAACAAAAGACAACAATATAATGTCAAACATTCTGTACTATGAATCCTGACTAGTTAATTAACTACAGATCATACTTGTTTCAGTGAATATTATTCACAGAAGAATCTGAGTTCCTTATATCAGACTGTATAGAAACTATTAACACTGTACAGTTCTGCTACCCAACAATATGAGGACAGTGTAACACACACACACTACAGTTGTTGGTCCAACCATATGAGAACGTATTCTGAAACACACACATCTCCTTCACAGCTTGAAACAATATGAGGACATGATGACTGAACACATGTAGAGTTCATGTTCCTGACTTCTAGCTTCTCCTGCTGTTGTCAATAAAAGTTCTAAACCCAACACTGATGTAAAGCCATCTATTTCCCCAGAAATCCAATCATGTAAACTGATCAGCTTCAGGTTAAATGGACAAAAACATGTGTAAAGGGACAAAAATGTCAAATTTTGTTAATAAAAGCTCTAAACCCAGCACTGATCTACTCTGGTCTTCATAACTAGAATAACCATCTATGTTTTCATCTACTAATATTTAACATTTCTTGTACTGCACAATCTGTAAAGAGGATTTGCTTACCAGAGCTCGCCATGGCCACATAGATTCTCCATAGTCATGGGTGATTTCACTCTCTGCTTGGATATTGTCAATAGCAAACAAGCAGAGATGAGGTTTATCCTGGACTGCCAGCTCTTTCATCTTGCAGTTTGGGTACTTGTGGTCATCAGTAACCAGCCGGCCAAGTGAGTCGTCTTCACGGGAGGCATCAATGCTAAAAGTGAAGAAAAGAACATATGATTTCTTCACTAAAAACATAATGTTGTGAAGAACAACTGATATTGTATATGCCTTTACTTACCACCATGTGTTATTTTTCCATTTAAAATCAAATAGGAAAGCAGTTTGCTTTTCTGTGTACTTTTTCTGCCGCTTGTCCCGTTCATGTTCTGAGATAAGCTCCCCACTGTACTCGACCACAAAGGATCCCTTTTCAATTGGTTCAGAGGCAAATACACCATGTCCTAATACAAGATGTTCAATAAGTAGTGTTAAGTAATACAATCCAAATCAGGTTTACTGCAGCTGATCAGCCACTGACAAAACATGCAGAACAAACAATCATAAAATGTTTTAATTGTGAGGGGATTATCTAGATGCTTACGTTCATGGATTCAACAAATGAGTTGAAACAATAAATAAATACCAATAATAAAAAAAAATTTAAAATATTTTGCAATAAATTTCAAATACATGGAAATGTAAAACAGTTTTAATCTAGATAGATAACTTTATTGATCAATTTGGGAGGTTCCCTCAGGGAAACTGAAACAATTGTTATATATTACTAAATATTATAATAAACATTAGTTGCAGCTCCGGTAATATTCATGCAGCAGCCATAAGGAACAACATATAACATACCTTTATAGTCATTGATCCATTGGGCCTTTAAACAAGGCTTGTCACTTCCAGATAAAATAAAGTGAGCAGCCTCTGCTTCAGAAAGGTGTCAATGGGAAGAAGTCTTTCAACCAGATGTCATCAAAAACACTGCTCCTGCGTAAGTACCCATTTTAAAATGTTCACACATTTTTCTGGGTCAACAATATGTGCTCCACTACGACAGCTCTTGCCACCAGCCAGTTCATACCTTTGCTATTCACACACTGAGGTATTGTTTCCAGCGTTTCACTTTTTATAAACGCTACACAGCGTCAATATAAACTTGTAGAGCTACTTCTTAAGCTGGTCTAATAAAAGAAGAAATATTATTCAGAGCTTTAGTTGACAAATTATTTTCTGCTTACAGAAAGATATTAGTGGAGATTGTGGCCTGTTACAATAGTAAATTGTGGTGATGGATGATGATTAAAATGTAAATCTGCTTTTGTGATTGCAGATTCTATGAGAAAAAAAATCCCATCTCCCGCAGTTCCACTGACCACGACATATGTAAACATGCTATCCGCTGGTTTAACTTGGCAACAGATCGAGACTGCTCAAGGCGACGTAGTTGTATACAAGAAATTCAACCCGCTGACCAGCATTCATCTTTATAACATAAATTACAGTCTGGTAACAGTTTTTTAATACTGTTTGCATTACTATTATTGTACTTTATACTTTGCTTGCACATGCAACAAACCATTTTTTTATACAGTTTGTATTACTATTATACTTTATACTTGCACATGTAACACAGTTTTTATACAGTTTGTATTACTATTATACTTTATGTATTACTATTATACTTTATACTTGCACATGTAACACAGTTTTTATACAGTTTGTATTACTATTATACTTTATGTATTACTATTATACTTTATACTTGCACATGTAACAGTTTTTTATACAGTTTGTATTACTATTATACTTTGCTTGCACATGTAACACAGTTTTTAATACAGTTTGTATTACTATTATACTTTATACTTCCACATGTAACACAGTTTTTTAATACAGTTTGTATTACTATTATATATATATATATATATATATATATAGTTTACAATTTGTAATAGGTAAAACAGCTCCTGTATATATATACTTCCTGTTAAAAGGGAGTTTTTCCTTCCCACTGTCGCCAAAGTGCTTGCTCATAGGTGGTCACATGATTGGGTTTTTCTCGGTACCTATTAAGCGCCTTGAGGTGACTTTGTTTGTTATTTGGCGCTATATAAATAAAATTGAATTGAAATTGAATTGTACTGCTGCATACTGTGATATTTACAGTTGCTTAGTTAATTAAATGACTTAATTACTCACTTTTATCTACTAATTGAATTACTAAATGAAGCTGGAATTGTGCATTCTGCAGTTTTAATAGTGTATTAGTGTTTAAAGAAACAATATGCATTTTATACTATATTGTAAAAAGTATAAGGTAAGTTGAATTTAAAATATAATTAATGAAGAGTTGACTTTTTTCATCAATTTATTTATTAACCTTTATTTAACCAGGAAGATCCCATTGAGGTTAAAAACCTCTTTTTCAAGGGAGACCTGGCCAAGATAGGCAGCAGCAGGTGTCTCACATTTACAGAGGTTACTCAAACACATGCAACAATAAGTGAAAGACTACAAATAAAATAAAATTCAATTAAAAAAATAAAAAGTCAGTTAAAATGACAGTCAATCTAATTGAAACAGTTTCATGTTATGGACTTGGGCTCAATGATTCGTAGTTTAGATTTAAAAGCAATAAATGCAATGAATTCAGTCATCTTCCAGTCCTTCTGCAGTTTGTTCCAAGCCAAGGGTGCTAAATGGACAAAAGCTTTTTTACCAAGTTCAGTTCGGGCAAATAGAGCAGAAAGCAACAAGTAACCATGCGCACAAAGAGAATACCGACCAGCATGTTTCATTGCAAGCAGGGAACATATATAAGAAGGCAGCAACCCAAGTATTGCCTTATATATAAAACTGTATAAATGAGAGTTCCTCCGACTTAACAAAGCAGGTCATCCTACCTGAGAGTATAACTCACAATGGTGAGTCTGAAATTTATGGTTAGTGATGAACCTCAGAGAAGCATGATACACAGAATCAACCATTCAAAGACATTGAGCAGAAGCATTCATATATAGAATATCACCATAATCCAGCACAGGCAAGAATGTTGCAGCAACAAGCAGCTTCTTTGTATTAAAAGAGAAACACAACTTATTTTGAAAGTAAAATCTCAGTTTTAACTTCAGGTTTTTCCACAAGATTCTCTACATGTGGTTTGAAGGTGAGCAAGTCATCAATTAAAATCCCCAGATATTTATATATGTGAACCATCTCTTGTTTTATTACCTTCAAGAGTGGTTACTGATGGGATTATTTGGGCCAAATTCCTTGATTTAGAAAACAGCATGAGCTTTGTTTTGTCTGCGTTGAGAACAAGTTTAAGCAGAAGTAATGAGTGCTGGACAGCAAAAAAGGCTTTCTGCAAGGAGTCAATGGCTTGGACAAGAGTTGAACCACAGCTGTAAATAACAGTATCATCAGCATAGAAGTGCAAGTTTGCATCTGGCACATTTAGACTAAGATTGTTTACGTAAATGATAAATAGAAGTGGTTGATAATATCCACCTTGGATAACAAGCTGCGCACATTAAGATGAACTATCTTCAGCTCAATTTAGGATTTAAATTCAGATGGTGTCTGACTACATTGCAGCTCAGGGCCTGGGTTAGGTTGTACATTACCAGATTAGAGCAGTAGTAAGACGATCAGAAGTCTATGATTTGTAACATTACTTATTGATTTTGACTTGTGAAATGTTGAAACAAAGCAGGATTTTTCATAATTAATTTTGTAATTTTACAAAGCAAGAAGGTTTTGAAGATGAGGTAAATCTTTCTGTAGTTCAAATGATAAATTAATGTCCTGTTTCAAATACATTGGAAATTGTACAGGATGTATAGCAGCAGTGACGCATGTAGATCTGCCATGTCTCGCAGAGTGGGGACACTGTTTAATGTTCTCATCTTAGAGAATTTGAGTGTCCAAAGGCCCCCCACAGCCAATAAGCAAAGTAAAGTTATTTTAAAAAGCCATTATCCAAAACACACAATGATTGTTGATGCTGAATTAAATAGGCTGCACAAACCTAGGATGGCAAGTAAGGCTCCAGCCAGAAGTTCAGGTTCTGGTGGCTTGCTAGCAGTGGGCTTCTGCTAGCACATTTACCAATGTGGTGTAGACGGCTTCAATCAACAGCACAGTACCCGATGTATTGCAGATGAGCTTTTCTAGAAACACAGGCCTTGGTGTGGTGCTGATGTCTTCCACTAGCAACACAGATGCAGTTGGTTTAGCCGGCAGCAAAGGCCCTGGTGTGATGCAGACTGCCCCAGCCAGCAGTACAGGCCCTGATGTGATGCCTATGGGTCCAGCCAGCAGCACATGCCCTGGTGTGGTGCCTATGGGTCCAGCCGGCAGTACAGGCCCTTATGTGATGCCTATGGGTCCAGCCAGCAGTGCAGGCCCTGGTGAGGCTCAGTTGGTTTATGCTAGCAGCACAGGCCCTGGTCTGGTGCAGACAACTTCTGGTAGTAGCATAGGTCCCCAAAAAACCATTTCCCAATGAATTTACAGAATACTTTAGAATACTCTCTAGGAATTCACTGAGTCGAGACTGAGCTTGATGATCATACTGAATCACATGACAGCGGCAGGAATCTCTAAGTTCAACTGTAGATTGCAGATGCATTTATATTAATACAGATGAATATAAACTCTTCAAGGATCAAAATCTGCACACACATCATTCTGCATAGTGAAGATCAGACAATTTGTGCATTGATCTTGAGAAGTAAGACTCATTAAATAATAGTAATATAATTTGACAAATGTTGAAACTTTATATTTTGAGACATTTTGTCAACAACAACAAAAAAAAACCCAAGATGTGCAGGCACTGATAACTGAATCTAAAGTGAATCTAAACTGAATCTTCATTTTTGTCAAGATTTGCTTGATTTAATTGTTGTTACCCTTGCTTAAGCCCCAAGAAGGGTATAACCTGGGTCAAATGTGTTATTGTGTCTGACACACATACAAAATGAGGACTCGCAGAGTGACGTCACTGAAAGTGTGTTTAAAGTGTGTTTTGTTCCAAAACTGGCCAGTAGGCGGCGAAACTGAAAGTGAGCAAAAACGCTAAACACACTTAAACACACTTTTTCAAAAAATTGTGATATTTCAGGACATTCGAGATTTTTGGTTTGGGAGCATGTTGGGGGCCTCTAGAACACTTTAGAAGGCTCAGAAAAATGAGGACCTCAAAAATGTCCTCATTTTTCCGAGCGTCCTCATTTTGTGAGTGTGTTATCATAAAATTGTCCTCAGATGTCATGAAAACAAGTGCACGCACACACACACACACACACACACACACAGGCCCTTGCGTGCAAACCCCGGTCAGTTCTGCAGTGTACACATCAGAGACATGATGTTCTTTCACAGAACTGAGGTTGTTCATTACTAAATGACTTTTACAGGAATATTGTTATTATACTATTCAACAGGTTGATCATAATGATGTGTATTAAACCCACAACCTAGCACTGAGGACAGAGGGACTTTATTTAAATTAGTACTTAATGGAAATGATACATAATGATACATAAGAGCCATGCCATACATTCAGCCTAGGAATAGTAGCAATGTGCACTATTAAAAATATACACCACGCACACACACACACACACACACACACACACACACACACACACACACACACACACACACACACGCACACACACACACACACACACACAGGCCCTTGCGTGCAAACCCCGGTCAGTTCTGCAGTATACACATCAGAGACATGATGTTCTTTCACAGAACTGAGGTTGTTCATTACTAAATGACTTTTACAGGAGTATTGTTATTATACTATTCAACAGGTTGATCATAATGATGTGTATTAAACCCACAACCTAGCACTGAGGACAGAGGGACTTTATTTAAATTAGTACTTAATGGAAATGATACATAATGATACATAAGAGCCATGTCATACATTCAGCCAAGGAATAGTAGCAATGTGCACTATTAAAAATATACACCACACACACACACACACACACACACACACACACACACACACACACACACACACACACACACACACACACACAGGCCCTTGCGTGCAATCCCCGGTCAGGCCTGCAGTGTACACATCAGAGACATGATGTTCTTTCACAGAACTGAGGTTGTTCATTACTAAATGACTTTTACAGGAATATTGTTATTATACTATTCAACAGGTTGATCATAATAATGTGTATTAAACCCACAACCTAGCACTGAGGACAGAGGGACTTTATTTAAATTAGTACTTAATGGAAACGATACATAATGATACATAAGAGCCATGTCATACATTCAGCCTAGGAATAGTAGCATTGTGCAGTATTAAAAATATACACATCAATTGCTCGAATCCCATTGTTGCAAAGTAAAACTCTAATAAAACTCTAGTCTGACATCAACAGAGAAGACTAAGTGTATGTACTACAAATACAGCATTAGGATTTCGAGTGGACCATGCACCTTGTGAACCATCAGAGGCTTATGACGCAACATATCTTCCAGTTGCTATTAGACAAGTTATAATTCTCAACCATTTTTCGGAACTGGTTTCTTGGGTCCGTGAGTAAATGCCAAATGAGATGATAGTCCTTAAGTAAGTTCCTGGCGATCCCATGTCACGCTCTTGCCCATCAGCCGGTGAACGCTGAGACGGAACTCGATGAGAGCGATGTATTTTTAAGTGCTCCGAATGTACTTCTAACAAGCGTGCGATTCACTTCGTGAGTAAACCGCAGCTGCAGCTGATTCAAACAGTCGAGCCAACTTTCTACATCACAATATGCGTTTTGTAGTTAGTCGAGTTACCTTTTGTGTGGCACATGCACGGGTTGTTAGCGTCCAGCTCCCAGCTTAGAGAGTCCTGTATTGACACAGACGTCAATACATCTCGATGTCATGCAACACACAAAGTCTGTCGCATACAGGTGGGTTAACACATGTACGATACCTTTTGTGTGGCGCATGCATGGGTTGTTAGCGTCCAGCTCCCGGCTTATAGAGAGTCCTGTATTGACACAGACGTCAATACATCTCGATGTCATGCAACACTCAAAGTCTGTCGCATACAGGTGGGTTAACACACATGTACGATGTGTGCGATGGCGCGCCCATTTACAATGGAACACGACGATGATCATTGTTAACCAAACTCTAGTTTCTCACGACAGGTGGTAGCGTTGTCTCCTGCACCTGGTCTTCGTGCACAGAGGGTGTTGTAATGTGCTCGTCATAGTCGCGATCGTTGTCACTCGAATCCGTTGTTCTCACGACAGGTGGTAGCGTTGTCTCCTGCATGTTGTCTTTGCGTGCGGCAAGCGTTGTGCTGTGCTCGTTATAATGGTTGTCTTCGTACAAAGGGGGTGTTGAATACTCCTTCGCGAGTAGTCTAGGAGGTGGTGTGATGGGACGTATCTCAGAGGCGTTATGTGAGCGTATCACCATGGCCTGAGCAACTGCGACTACTGAGAGTACACCCAGTACAGACAGCGAGATCATTTTTTTTCTTGCGTGTTGTACGTGTGGGTACAGCCGCTTTAATGGCAGTGAGAGCAAGTGGGTATATGTATTTATAGGTCACTAGCAGAAACTAAGGCACGTGGTCATAGTGTAATCGTAACCACCTAAAGTAGCTCTTGTCATAATTTAATATACATAGAAATCAGAAACGGGCATGTCAGGATAGACATCACGAGTGATAATGCGGCCAGTATCTGTGTGCGCTTGAGAGCACCTTGTTGTTCTACTGTGGTATCCATGCCGCCGGGTCTGTAAATGTCATCAACCTTCTTTATATACGCATACGCTAAAGACTGTATATTCTCTATGGATTTGAACACGTCCTTTGTTTCGCATAACGCTTGAGCTGTCTCGAGCGTGATGTTGTGAGCGTACGCCAGAGTTTCGCGTGCACCGAGGTCCGAAAGGGCGTGCGCTACAACTATTAACCTTGGTTTGGGAGTGTGGCGAAACGCTCGCTCCGCTGTAATGGGCGGTTGCAATGTTATCACCTGGTACGTTTCGTTAGCTGGGTCGTAACACACCGGTCCGTGTCACGGACCGTCACATTGTATGGGGCAAAGTAAGGACAACACGCCGCCGAGCGTGACTTCGCAGTCAACCGCGGTGGTGTTGTCGATTTGCAAAGGATCACATACGCTTCTCCAGTCGCAATGAGGCACATTGTAGTCGACGCGATCGTCGGTCACCATAGCTTTCGTCAGCCAACACACTCAATTGCCCTTCGAAACATCGGCGATCAACGTGAGCGTAGAGGTCGCCGTCGCTTTACTGTACGCCAGGATATCCGTGTGTGAGTGCACGCTCGACGTCGATTGACAACCGGTCATGTCAGACCTGATCAGACCTTCCAAACACATGACCATTAGTTGTTGTGCGGCCGAGAGTATCGCGATCATTCTGTTGAGATGTGTAGAAAGCGCGTACACGCCAGCCTTCCACGTTTCCAAAGTTTCCAGCAGTCTAGAGGGACTTGTCTTAGCGCTACGGCTGTGCTGAATTTGCGTTGAGTAGACACAACGGCTTCGACCTCGCTTAGGATCTGTGGGCTCATGTACTCGTGGTAGGCCAAGACGTGTATAGTCGAGCGCGGTGACGCCCTGAACACTTGACCCGGTTTTTTTGTTGCGATATGCGTGTCCAGTAACGCGGCAAAGTCCGCGTGTCTAGCGTGTATTGAATTTACAGCTCGCTCATACCCCAATAGTACGTTCGGTAGAAGTTTGTTAACTTGTTTCCATGCGCTCGTGGTACACAGGACATCGCAACCTCTGTGATACTCAAGTAAAGCGTCACACACCAGCTGCTTGCACGTTGGAAATACAATCGGTAGTAACTTCTTACTCCACTCTATGTTGAACTCGTATAGTATGTATATGGGCGGTTGCGGCGGTTTGCGCATTTTCTATCTACCCTCCGCTAATATGACTCTGTGGTCTGTCTCCTGAGATGGTGCGGTTGGAACTTGCGAGAGTGCGCTATCGACGGTCGGCGTTTCCATTTCGTCAACTGTGCCATTTTCAGCCGCTGGCAAACGGCCGTCGACGGTCGATGCGAGACACCAACATAACGTTAGACCGCGACCCTCATGCCAGTCTTCTGTAGTACTGGTTGTAGTTTCTGGTGCACACTCGAAACACCATTACGATCACAATTACGTTGATTAATAAATCCAGTGTTGTAGCGACTGCAGCCAGCACCGTCGCGCAACTCGTGTCGGTGTTATCTCTCGATACTTTCATTCGTATCCGAGCGTATGCAGAATCTACGGATCTGGTGAAGTTGCTTGTCACTAGCTTGCGCACATTTGATATGGCACTTTGCGCGAGACTCACACAACCTGCAGTGGCGACCGTCGCGTCAGTGCAAAGTTTTTCCGATATATCGCTCGCAACATCGTTTGTCATTTGCTGTACACTGCGCACACTGGCCGCGAGGTCGCGGAGAGGGTCTTCGTTACGAGTTGTGTAATATCCGCTGACTTGCCAATTCAATTCTGGTGGCGCTGACCTAAACGAGAACGCTTTTAAGGCGCATGTCGTGGTAACTCTGGTAGCGCCGTGGTTGACGAAGACGATCATCTTTAGCAATAGTTCATCTCGAAGCGCAACGATGGTGAGGGCGACGGGTTGGCCGGTTCCGCCTTCAGGCCACTCGGTTGCCGCTAGATTGCCCAATGCCACACACGCAGACGAACCCTGTACACACTCAATGACCCGTGTGCGATCGTTGATTTCTGCTAGTACGTTTGCTAGTTCTACGTGCTTCCACGGATCGGGCGTGGGCACGCGCTTGTTTTAGAGGTGTTTGCGCGCAGCCTCTACCCTGCACGACCGCTCGTGGCCGCACTAGCTATTTTTATCTTTATTTGTTTCACACACACACACACACACACACACACACACACACACACACACACACACACACACACACACACACACACACACACAGGCCCTTGCGTGCAAACCCCGGTCAGGCCTGCAGTGTACACATCAGAGACATGATGTTCTTTCACAGAACTGAGGTTGTTCATTACTAAATGACTTTTACAGGAATATTGTTATTATACTCTCCTGGAGGCGCTCAGTCAGACCAAGTGGTGACATGTGGCAAGACGCTCCTCGGGGCGCGTCTTGCTTGGGCCTCTCTCCAGAAGGCCCTCAATCAGACCCAGTGTTGACACGTGGCAAGACGCTCCTCAGGGCGCGTCTTGCTTGGGCCTCTCTCCTGGAGGCGCTCAGACAGACCGAGTGCTGACATGTGGCAAGACGCTTCTCGGGCCGTGTGTTGCTTAGGCTTCTCTCCTGGAGGCCCTCAGTCAAAACCATTGTTGACATGTGGCAAGACGCTCCTCGGGGCGCGTCTCGCTTGGGCTTCTCTCCTGGAGGCGCTCAGAAAGACCCAGTGTTGACATCTGACAAGACGCTCCTCGGGGCGCGTCTTGCTTGGGCCTCTCTCCTGGAGAGGCTCAGTCAGACCCAGTGGTGACATGTGGCAAGACACTCCTCGGGGCGCGTCTTGCTTGGGCCTCTCTCCTGGAGGCCCTCTGTCAGACCGAGTGTTGACATGTGGCAAGACTCTCCTCGGGGCGTGTCTTGCTTGGGCTTCTCTCCTGGAGGCGCTCAGAAAGACCCAGTGTTGACATGTGACAAGACGCTCCTCGGGGCGAGTCTTTCTTGGGCCTCTCTCCTGGAGGCGCTCAGTCAGAACCAGAGGTGACATGTGGCAAGACGCTCCTCGGGGCGCGTCTTGCTTGGGCCTCTCTCCTGGAGGCGCTCAGTCAGACCCAGTGTTGACATGTGGCAAGACGCTCCTCGGGGCGCTTCTTGCTTGGGCTTCTCTCCTGGAGGCCCTCAGTCAGACCCATTGTTGACATGTGGCAAGACGCTCCTCGGGGCATGTCTTGCTTGGGCCTCTCTCCTGGAGGCGCTCAGTCAGACCGAGTAGTGACATGTGGCAAGAAGCTCCTCGGGGCGCATCTTGCTGGGGCTTCTCTCATGGAGGCACTCAGTCAGACCCAGTGTTGACATGTGGCAAGACGCTCCTCGGGGCGCGTGTTGCTTGGACCTCTCTCCTGGATGCGCTCATTCAGACCCAGTGCTGACATGTGAAAAGAAGCTCCTCGGGGCGCGTCTTGCTTGGGCTTCTCTCCTGGAGGCCCTCAGTAAGACCCATTGTTGACATGTGGCAAGACGCTCCTCGGGGCGCGTCTTGCTTGGGCCTCTCTCCAGAAGGCCCTCAATCAGACCCAGTGTTGACACGTGGCAAGACGCTCCTCAGGGCGCGTCTTGCTTGGGCCTCTCTCCTGGAGGCACTCAGTCAGACTGAGTAGAGACATGTGGCCTGACGCTCCTCGGGGCGCGTGTTGCTTGGGCCTCTCTCCTGGAGGCGCTCAGTCAGACCAAGTGGTGACATGTGGCAAGACACTCCTCGGGGCCCGTCTTGCTTGGGCCTCTCTCCTGGAGGCCCTCTGTCAGACCCAGTGTTGACATGTGTCAAGACGCTCCTCGGGGCGCGTCTTGCTTTGGCCTCTCTCCTGGAGGCGCTCAGTCAGACCGAGTGCTGACATGTGGCAAGACGCTCCTCGGGCCGTGTGTTGCTTAGGCTTCTCTCCTGGAGGCCCTCAGTCAAACCCATTATTGACATGTGGCAAGACGCTCCTCGGGGCGCGTCTTGCTTGGGCCTCTCTCCTGGAGGCGCTCAGTCAGACCAAGTGCTGACATGTGGAAAGACGCTCCTCGGGGCGCGTCTCGCTTGGGCTTCTCTCCTGGAGGCGCTCAGAAAGACCCAGTGTTGACATGTGACAAGACGCTCCTCGGGGCGCGTCTTGCTTAGGCCTCTCTCCTGGAGAGACTCAGTCAGACCCAGTGGTGACATATGGCAAGACACTCCTCGGGGCGCGTCTTGCTTGGGCCTCTCTCCTGGAGGCCCTCTGTCAGACCGAGTGTTGACATGTGGCAAGACTCTCCTCGGGGCGTGTCTTGCTTGGGCTTCTCTCATGGAGGCCCTCAGTCAGACCCAGTGTTGACATGTGTCAAGACGCTCCTCGGGGCGTGTCTTGCTTGGGCCTCTCTCCTGGAGGCGCTCAGTCTGACCCAGTGTTGACATTTGGCAAGACGCTCCTCGGGGCGCGTCTTGCTTGGGCTTCTCTCCTGGAGGCCCTCAGTCAGACCCATTGTTGACATGTGGCAAGACGCTCCTCGGGGCACGTCTTGCTTGGGCCTCTCTCCAGAAGGCCCTCAATCAGACCCAGTGTTGACATGTGACAAGACGCTCCTCGGGGCGAGTCTTGCTTGGGCCTCTCTCCTGGAGGCGCTCAGTCAGAACCAGAGGTGACATGTGGCAAGACGCTCCTCGGGGCAAGTCTTGCTTGGGCCTCTCTCCTGGAGGTGCTCAGTTAGACCGAGTAGTGACATGTGGCAAGACGCTCCTCAGGGCGCGTCTTGCTTGGGCCTCTCTCCTGGAGGCCCTCTGTCATACCCAGTGTTGACATGTGGCAATACGCTCCTCGGGGCGCGTCTTGCTTGGACCACTCTCACTGAGGTGCTCAGTCAGACCGAGTAGTGACATGTGGCAAGACGCTCCTCGGGGCGCGTCTTGCTTGGACCTCTCTCCCTGAGGCGCTCAGTCAGACCCAGTGTTGACATTTCGCAAGACACTCCTCGGGGCGCGTCTTGCTTGGGCCTCTCTCATGGAGGCCCTCTGTCAGACCGATTGCTGACATGTGGCAAGAAGCTCCTCGGGGCGCGTCTTGCTTGGGCTTCTCTCCTGGAGGCTCTCAGTAAGAACCATTGTTGACATGTGGCAAGACGCTCCTCGGGGCGCGTCTTGCTTGGGCCTCTCTCCAGAAGGCCCTCAATCAGACCCAGTGTTGACACGTGGCAAGACGCTCCTCGGGGCGCGTCTTACTTGGGCTTCTCTCCTGGAGGTGCTCAGTCAGACTGAGTAGTGACATGTGGCCTGACGCTCCTCGGGGCGCGTGTTGCTTGGGCCTCTCTCCTGGAGGCGCTCAGTCAGACCAAGTGGTGACATGTGGCAAGACACTCCTCGGGGCGCGTCTTGCTTGGGCCTCTCTCATGGAGGCCCTCTGTCAGACCCAGTGTTGACATGTGGCAAGACACTCCTTGGGGCGCGTCTTGCTTGGGCCTCTCTCATGGAGGCCCTCAGTCAGACCCAGTGTTGACATGTGTCAAGACCCTCCTCGGGGCGCGTCTTGCTTCGGCCTCTCTCCTGGAGGCGCTCAGTCAGACCAAGTGCTGACATGTGGAAAGAAGCTCCTCGGGGCGCGTCTTGCTTGGGCTTCTCTCCTGGAGGCCCTCAGTAAGACCCATTGTTTACATGTGACAAGACGCTCCTCGGGGCGCGTCTTGCTTGGGCCTCTCTCCAGAAGGCCCTCAATCAGACCCAGTGTTGACATGTGACAAGACGCTCCTCGGGGCGAGTCTTGCTTGGGCCTCTCTCCTGGAGGCGCTCAGTCAGAACCAGAGGTGACATGTGGCAAGACGCTCCTCGGGGCGCGTCTTGCTTGGGCCTCTCTCCTGGAGGCGCTCTGTCAGACCCAGTGTTGACATGTGGCAAGACGCTCCTCGGGGCGTGTCTTGCTTGGGCCTCTCTCCTGGAGGCGCTCAGTCAGACCCAGTGTTGACATGTGGCAAGACGCTCCTCGGGGCGCTTCTTGCTTGGGCTTCTCTCCTGGAGGCCCTCAGTCAGACCCATTGTTGACATGTGGCAAGACGCTCCTCGGGGCATGTCTTGCTTGGGCCTCTCTCCTGGAGGCGCTCAGTCAGACCGAGTAGTGACATGTGGCAAGAAGCTCCTCGGGGCGCATCTTGCTGGGGCTTCTCTCATGGAGGCACTCAGTCAGACCCAGTGTTGACATGTGGCAAGACGCTCCTCGGGGCGCGTGTTGCTTGGACCTCTCTCCTGGAGGCGCTCAGTCAGACCGAGTAGTGACATGTGGCAAGACGCTCCTCGGGGTGCGTCTTGCTTGGGCCTCTCTCGTGGAGGCGCTCAGTCAGACCCAGTGCTGACATGTTAAAAGAAGCTCCTCGGGGCGCGTCTTGCTTGGGCTTCTCTCCTGGAGGCCCTCAGTAAGACCCATTGTTGACATGTGGCAAGACGCTCCTCGGGGCTCGTCTTGCTTGGGCCTCTCTCCAGAAGGCCCTCAATCAGACCCAGTGTTGACACGTGGCAAGACGCTCCTCAGGGCGCGTCTTGCTTGGGCCTCTCTCCTGGAGGCGCTCAGTCAGACTGAGTAGTGACATGTGGCCTGACGCTCCTCGGGGCGCGTGTTGCTTGGGCCTCTCTCCTGGAGGCGCTCAGTCAGACCAAGTGGTGACATGTGGCAAGACACTCCTCGGGGCGCGTCTTGCTTGGGCCTCTCTCCTGGAGGCTCTCTGTCAGACCCAGTGTTGACATGTGTCAAGACGCTCCTCGGGGCGCGTCTTGCTTTGGCCTCTCTCCTGGAGGCGCTCAGTCAGACCGAGTGCTGACATGTGGCAAGACGCTCCTCGGGCCGTGTGTTGCTTAGGCTTCTCTCCTGGAGGCCCTCAGTCAAACCCATTATTGACATGTGGCAAGACGCTCCTCGGGGCGCGTCTTGCTTGGGCCTCTCTCCTGGAGGCGCTCAGTCAGACCAAGTGCTGACATGTGGAAAGACGCTCCTCGGGGCGCGTCTCGCTTGGGCTTCTCTCCTGGAGGCGCTCAGAAAGACCCAGTGTTGACATGTGACAAGACGCTCCTCGGGGCGCGTCTTGCTTGGGCTTCTCTCCTGGAGAGACTCAGTCAGACCCAGTGGTGACATGTTGTTCTACTGTGGTGCCCACGCCGCCGGGTCTGTAAATGTCATCGACCTTCTTTATATACGCATACGCTAAAGACCGTATATTCTCTATGGATTTGAACACGTCCTTTGTTTTGCGTAACGCTTTAGCTGTCTCGAGCGTGATGTTGTGAGTGTACGCCAGTGTTTCGCGTGCACCGAGGTCCGAAAGGGCGTGCGCTACAACTATTAACCTTGGTTTGGGAGTGTGGCCAAACGCTCGCTCCGCTGTAATGGGCAGATGCAATGTTATCACCTGGTACGTTTCGTTAGTCGGGTCGTAACACACCGGTCCGTGACACGGACCGTCACATTGTATGGGGCACAGTAAGGACAACACGCCGACCGTGACTTCGCACTCGACCGTGGTGGTGTTGTTGATTTGCAAAGGATCACATACGCCTCTCCAGTCGCAATGAGGCACATTGTAGTCGACGCGACCGTCGGTCACCATAGCTTTCGTCAGCCAACACACTCGATTGCCCTTCGAAACATCGGCGATCAAAGTGAGCGTAGAGGTCGCTGTCGCTTTACTATACGCCAGGATATCCGTGTGTGAGTGCACGCTCGACGTCGATTGACAACCGGTCATGTCAGACCTGATCAGACCTTCCGAACACATGAACATTAGTTGTTGTGCGGCCGAGAGTATCGCGATCATACCGTTGAGATGTGTAGAAAGCGCGTACACGCCAGCCTTCCACGTTTCCAAAGTTTCCAGCAGTCTAGAGGGACTTGTCTTAGCGCGCACGGCTGTGCTGAATTTGCGTTGGGTAGACACAACGGCTTCGACCTCGCTTAGGATCTTGTGGGCTCATGTACTCGTGGTAGGCCAAGACGTGTATAGTCGAGCGCGGTGACGTCCCGAACACTTGACCCGGTTTTGTTGTGGCGATATGCGTGTCCAGTAACGTGGCAAAGTCCGCGTGTCTAGCGTGTATTGATTTTACAGCTCGCTCATACCCCAACAGTACGGTCCGTAGAAGTTCGTTCACTTGTTTCCATGCGCTCGTGGAACACAGGACATCGCAACCTCTGTGATACTCAAGTAAAGCGTCACACACCAGCTGCTTGCACGTTGGAAATACAATCGGTAGTAACTTCTTACTCCACTCTATGTTGAACTCGTATAGTAGGTATATGGGCGGTTGCGGCGGTTTGCGCATTTTCTATCTACCCTCCGCTAATATGACTCTGTGGTCTGTCTCCTGAGATGGTGCGTTTGGAACTTGCGAGAGTGCACTATCGACGGTCGGCGTTTCCATTTCGTCAACTGTGCCATTTTCAGCCGCTGGCAAACGGCCGTCGACGGTCGATGTGAGACACCAACATAACTTTAGACAGCGACCCTCATGCCAGTTTTCTGTAGTACTGGTTGTAGTTTCTGGTGCACACTCGATACGCCATTACGATCACAATTACGTTGATTAATAAATCCAGTGTTGTAGCGACTGCAGCCAGCGCCGTCGCGCAACTCGTGTCGGTGTTATCTCTCGATACTTTCATTCGTATCCAAGCGTATGCAGAATCTACGGATCTGGTGAAGTTGCTTGTCACTAGCTTGCGCACGTTTGATATGGCACTTTGCGCGAGACTCACACAACCTGCAGTGGCGACCGTCGCGTCAGTGCAAAGTTTTTCCGATATATCGCTCGCAACATCGTTTGTCATTTGCTGTACACTGCGCACACTGGCCGCGAGGTCGCGGAGAGTGTCTTCGTTACGAGTTGTGTAATATCCGCTGACTTGCCGATTCAATTCTGGTGGCGCTGACCCAAACGAGAACGCTTTTAAGGCGCATGTCGTGGTAACTCTGGTAGCGCTGTGGTTGACGAGGACGATCATTTTTAGCAATAGTTCATCTCGAAGCACAACGATGGTGAGGGCGACGGGTTGGCCGGTTCCGCCTTCAGGCCACTCGGTTGCCGCTAGATTGCCCAATGCCACACACGCAGACGAACCCTGTACACACTCAATGACCCGTGTGCGATCGTTGATTTCTGCTAGTACGTTTGCTAGTTCTACGTGCTTCCACGGATCGGGCGTGGGCACGCGCTTGTTTTAGAGGCGTTTTCGCGCAGCCTCTACCCTGCACGACCGCTCGTGGCCGCACTAGCTATATTTATCTTTATTTGTTTCACACACACACACACACACACACACACACACACACACACACACACACACACACACACACACACACACACACACACACAAACATACACACACACGCACACACGCACACACACACACACACACACACAGGCCCTTGCGTGCAAACCCCGGTCAGTTCTGCAGTGTACACATCAGAGACATGATGTTCTTTCACAGAACTGAGGTTGTTCATTACTAAATGACTTTTACAGGAATATTGTTATTATACTATTCAACAGGTTGATCATAATGATGTGTATTAAACCCACAACCTAGCACTGAGGACAGAGGGACTTTATTTAAATTAGTACTTAATGGAAATGATACATAATGATACATAAGAGCCATGTCATACATTCAGCCTAGGAATAGTAGCAATGTGCACTATTAAAAATATACACCACACACACACACACACACACACACACACACACACACACACACACACGCACACACACACACACACACACACACACACAGGCCCTTGCGTGCAAACCCCGGTCAGTTCTGCAGTATACACATCAGAGACATGATGTTCTTTCACAGAACTGAGGTTGTTCATTACTAAATGACTTTTACAGGAGTATTGTTATTATACTATTCAACAGGTTGATCATAATGATGTGTATTAAACCCACAACCTAGCACTGAGGACAGAGGGACTTTATTTAAATTAGTACTTAATGGAAATGATACATAATGATACATAAGAGCCATGTCATACATTCAGCCAAGGAATAGTAGCAATGTGCACTATTAAAAATATACACCACACACACACACACACACACACACACACACACACAGGCCCTTGCGTGCAATCCCCGGTCAGGCCTGCAGTGTACACATCAGAGACATGATGTTCTTTCACAGAACTGAGGTTGTTCATTACTAAATGACTTTTACAGGAATATTGTTATTATACTATTCAACAGGTTGATCATAATAATGTGTATTAAACCCACAACCTAGCACTGAGGACAGAGGGACTTTATTTAAATTAGTACTTAATGGAAACGATACATAATGATACATAAGAGCCATGTCATACATTCAGCCTAGGAATAGTAGCATTGTGCAGTATTAAAAATATACACATCAATTGCTCGAATCCCATTGTTGCAAAGTAAAACTCTAATAAAACTCTAGTCTGACATCAACAGAGAAGACTAAGTGTATGTACTACAAATACAGCATTAGGATTTCGAGTGGACCATGCACCTTGTGAACCATCAGAGGCTTATGACGCAACATATCTTCCAGTTGCTATTAGACAAGTTATAATTCTCAACCATTTTTCGGAACTGGTTTCTTGGGTCCGTGAGTAAATGCCAAATGAGATGATAGTCCTTAAGTAAGTTCCTGGCGATCCCATGTCACGCTCTTGCCCATCAGCCGGTGAACGCTGAGACGGAACTCGATGAGAGCGATGTATTTTTAAGTGCTCCGAATGTACTTCTAACAAGCGTGCGATTCACTTCGTGAGTAAACCGCAGCTGCAGCTGATTCAAACAGTCGAGCCAACTTTCTACATCACAATATGCGTTTTGTAGTTAGTCGAGTTACCTTTTGTGTGGCACATGTACGGGTTGTTAGCGTCCAGCTCCCAGCTTAGAGAGTCCTGTATTGACACAGACGTCAATACATCTCGATGTCATGCAACACACAAAGTCTGTCGCATACAGGTGGGTTAACACATGTACGATACCTTTTGTGTGGCGCATGCATGGGTTGTTAGCGTCCAGCTCCCGGCTTATAGAGAGTCCTGTATTGACACAGACGTCAATACATCTCGATGTCATGCAACACTCAAAGTCTGTCGCATACAGGTGGGTTAACACACATGTACGATGTGTGCGATGGCGCGCCCATTTACAATGGAACACGACGATGATCATTGTTAACCAAACTCTAGTTTCTCACGACAGGTGGTAGCGTTGTCTCCTGCACCTGGTCTTCGTGCACAGAGGGTGTTGTAATGTGCTCGTCATAGTCGCGATCGTTGTCACTCGAATCCGTTGTTCTCACGACAGGTGGTAGCGTTGTCTCCTGCATGTTGTCTTTGCGTGCGGCAAGCGTTGTGCTGTGCTCGTTATAATGGTTGTCTTCGTACAAAGGGGGTGTTGAATACTCCTTCGCGAGTAGTCTAGGAGGTGGTGTGATGGGACGTATCTCAGAGGCGTTATGTGAGCGTATCACCATGGCCTGAGCAACTGCGACTACTGAGAGTACACCCAGTACAGACAGCGAGATCATTTTTTTTCTTGCGTGTTGTACGTGTGGGTACAGCCGCTTTAATGGCAGTGAGAGCAAGTGGGTATATGTATTTATAGGTCACTAGCAGAAACTAAGGCACGTGGTCATAGTGTAATCGTAACCACCTAAAGTAGCTCTTGTCATAATTTAATATACATAGAAATCAGAAACGGGCATGTCAGGATAGACATCACGAGTGATAATGCGGCCAGTATCTGTGTGCGCTTGAGAGCACCTTGTTGTTCTACTGTGGTATCCATGCCGCCGGGTCTGTAAATGTCATCAACCTTCTTTATATACGCATACGCTAAAGACTGTATATTCTCTATGGATTTGAACACGTCCTTTGTTTCGCATAACGCTTGAGCTGTCTCGAGCGTGATGTTGTGAGCGTACGCCAGAGTTTCGCGTGCACCGAGGTCCGAAAGGGCGTGCGCTACAACTATTAACCTTGGTTTGGGAGTGTGGCGAAACGCTCGCTCCGCTGTAATGGGCGGTTGCAATGTTATCACCTGGTACGTTTCGTTAGCTGGGTCGTAACACACCGGTCCGTGTCACGGACCGTCACATTGTATGGGGCAAAGTAAGGACAACACGCCGCCGACCGTGACTTCGCAGTCAACCGCGGTGGTGTTGTCGATTTGCAAAGGATCACATACGCTTCTCCAGTCGCAATGAGGCACATTGTAGTCGACGCGATCGTCGGTCACCATAGCTTTCGTCAGCCAACACACTCAATTGCCCTTCGAAACATCGGCGATCAACGTGAGCGTAGAGGTCGCCGTCGCTTTACTGTACGCCAGGATATCCGTGTGTGAGTGCACGCTCGACGTCGATTGACAACCGGTCATGTCAGACCTGATCAGACCTTCCAAACACATGACCATTAGTTGTTGTGCGGCCGAGAGTATAGCGATCATACTGTTGAGATGTGTAGAAAGCGCGTACACGCCAGCCTTCCACGTTTCCAAAGTTTCCAGCAGTCTAGAGGGACTTGTCTTAGCGCTACGGCTGTGCTGAATTTGCGTTGAGTAGACACAACGGCTTCGACCTCGCTTAGGATCTGTGGGCTCATGTACTCGTGGTAGGCCAAGACGTGTATAGTCGAGCGCGGTGACGCCCTGAACACTTGACCCGGTTTTTTTGTTGCGATATGCGTGTCCAGTAACGCGGCAAAGTCCGCGTGTCTAGCGTGTATTGAATTTACAGCTCGCTCATACCCCAATAGTACGTTCGGTAGAAGTTTGTTAACTTGTTTCCATGCGCTCGTGGTACACAGGACATCGCAACCTCTGTGATACTCAAGTAAAGCGTCACACACCAGCTGCTTGCACGTTGGAAATACAATCGGTAGTAACTTCTTACTCCACTCTATGTTGAACTCGTATAGTATGTATATGGGCGGTTGCGGCGGTTTGCGCATTTTCTATCTACCCTCCGCTAATATGACTCTGTGGTCTGTCTCCTGAGATGGTGCGGTTGGAACTTGCGAGAGTGCGCTATCGACGGTCGGCGTTTCCATTTCGTCAACTGTGCCATTTTCAGCCGCTGGCAAACGGCCGTCGACGGTCGATGCGAGACACCAACATAACGTTAGACCGCGACCCTCATGCCAGTCTTCTGTAGTACTGGTTGTAGTTTCTGGTGCACACTCGAAACGCCATTACGATCACAATTACGTTGATTAATAAATCCAGTGTTGTAGCGACTGCAGCCAGCACCGTCGCGCAACTCGTGTCGGTGTTATCTCTCGATACTTTCATTCGTATCCGAGCGTATGCAGAATCTACGGATCTGGTGAAGTTGCTTGTCACTAGCTTGCGCACGTTTGATATGGCACTTTGCGCGAGACTCACACAACCTGCAGTGGCGACCGTCGCGTCAGTGCAAAGTTTTTCCGATATATCGCTCGCAACATCGTTTGTCATTTGCTGTACACTGCGCACACTGGCCGCGAGGTCGCGGAGAGGGTCTTCGTTACGAGTTGTGTAATATCCGCTGACTTGCCAATTCAATTCTGGTGGCGCTGACCTAAACGAGAACGCTTTTAAGGCGCATGTCGTGGTAACTCTGGTAGCGCCGTGGTTGACGAAGACGATCATCTTTAGCAATAGTTCATCTCGAAGCGCAACGATGGTGAGGGCGACGGGTTGGCCGGTTCCGCCTTCAGGCCACTCGGTTGCCGCTAGATTGCCCAATGCCACACACGCAGACGAACCCTGTACACACTCAATGACCCGTGTGCGATCATTGATTTCTGCTAGTACGTTTGCTAGTTCTACGTGCTTCCACGGATCGGGCGTGGGCACGCGCTTGTTTTAGAGGTGTTTGCGCGCAGCCTCTACCCTGCACGACCGCTCGTGGCCGCACTAGCTATTTTTATCTTTATTTGTTTCACACACACACACACACACACACACACACACACACACACACACACACACACACACACACACACACACACACACACACACACACACAGGCCCTTGCGTGCAAACCCCGGTCAGGCCTGCAGTGTACACATCAGAGACATGATGTTCTTTCACAGAACTGAGGTTGTTCATTACTAAATGACTTTTACAGGAATATTGTTATTATACTATTCAACAGGTTGATCATAATAATGTGTATTAAACCCACAACCTAGCACTGAGGACAGAGGGACTTTATTTAAATTAGTACTTAATGGAAATGATACATAATGATACATAAGAGCCATGTCATACATTCAGCCTAGGAATAGTAGCAATGTGCACTATTAAAAATATACACATTAATTGCTCGAATCCCATTGTTGCAAAGTAAAACTCCAATAAAACTCTAGTCTGACATCAACAGAGAAGACTTAGTGTATGTACTACAAAAACAGCATTAGGATTTCGAGTGGACCGTGCACCTTGTGAACCATCAGAGGCTTATGACGCAACATATCTTCCAGTTGCTGTTAGACAAGTTATAATTCTCGACCATTTTTCGGAACTGGTTTCTTGGGTCCGTGAGTAAATGCCAAATGAGATGATAGTCCTTAAGTAAGTTCCTGGCGATCCCATGTCACGCTCTGGCCCATCAGCCGGTGAACGCTGAGACGGAACTCGATGAGAGCGATGTATTTTTTAAGTGCTCCGAATGTACTTCTAACAAGCGTGCGATTCACTTCGTGAGTAAACCGCAGCTGCAGCTGATTCAAACAGTCGAGCCAACTTTCTACATCACAATATGCGTTTTGTAGTTAGTCGAGTTACCTTTTGTGTGGCGCATGCACGGGTCGTTAGCGTCCAGCTCCCAGCTTAGAGAGTCCTGTATTGACACAGATGTCAATACATCTCGATGTCATGCAACACACAAAGTCTGTCGCATACAGGTGGGTTAACACATGTACGATACCTTTTGTGTGGCGCATGCACGGGTCGTTAGCGTCCAGCTCCCAGATTATAGAGAGTCCTGTATTGACACAGACGTCAATACATCTCGATGTCATGCAACACACAAAGTCTGTTGCATACAGGTGGGTTAACACACATGTACGACGTCTGCGATGGCGCGCCCGTTTACAATGGGACACGACGATGATCATTGTTAACCAAACTCTTGTTTCTCACGACAGGTGGTCTGGAAACGCCGACCGTCGATAGTGCACTCTCGCAAGGTCCAACCGCACCATCTCAGGAGACAGACCACAGAGTCATATTAGCGAAGGGTAGATAGAAAATGCACAAACCGCCGCAATCGCCCATATACATACTATACGAGTTCAACATAGAGTGGAGTAAGAAGTTACTACCGATTGTATTTCCAACGTGCAAGCAGCTGGTGTGTCATGCTTTACTTGAGTATCACAGAGGTTGCGATGTCCTGTGTTCCACGAGCGCATGGAAACAAGTGAACGAACTTCTACGGACCGTACTGTTGGGGTATGAGCGAGCTGTAAAATCAATACACGCTAGACACGCGGACTTTGCTGCGTTACTGGACACGCATATCGCCACAACAAAACCGGGTCAAGTGTTCGGGGCGTCACCGCGCTCGACTATACACGTCTTGGCCTACCACGAGTACATGAGCCCACAGATCCTAAGCGAGGTCGAAGCCCTCGTGTCTACCCAACGCAAATTCAGCACAGCCGTGCGCGCTAAGACAAGTCCCTCTAGACTGCTGGAAACTTTGGAAACGTGGAAGGCTGGCGTGTACGTGCTTTCTACACATCTCAACGGTATGATCGCGATACTCTCGGCCGCACAACAACTAACGGTCATGTGTTCGGAAGGTCTGATCAGGTCTGACATGACCGGTTTTCAATCGACGTCAAGCGTGCACTCACACACGGATATCCTGGCGTACAGTAAAGCGACGGCGACCTCTACGCTCACGTTGATCGCCGATGTTTCGAAGGGCAATCGAGTGTGTTGGCTGACGAAAGCTATGGTGACCGACGGTCGCGTCGACTACAATGTGCCTCATTGCAACTGGAGAGGCGTATGTGATCCTTTGCAAATCGACAACACCACCGCGGTCAAGTGCGAAGTCACGGTCGGCGGCGTGTTGTCCTTACTGTGCCCCATACAATGTGACGGTCCGTGTGACGGACCAGTGTGTTACGACCCGACTAACGAAACGTACCAGGTGATAACATTGCATCCGCCCATTACAGCGGAGCGAGCGTTTCGCCACACTCCCAAACCAAGGTTAATAGTTGTAGCGCACGCCCTTTCGGACCTCGGTGCACGCGAAACACTGGCGTACACTCACAACATCACGCTCGAGACAGCTCAAGCGTTACGTGAAACAAAGGACGTGTTCAAATCCATAGAGAATATACGGTCTTTAGCGTATGCGTATATAAAGAAGGTCGATGACATTTACAGACCCGGCGGCGTGGGCACCACAGTAGAACAACAAGGTGCTCTCAAGCACACACAGATACTGGCCGCATTATCACTCGCGATGTCTATCCTGACATGCCCGTTTCTGATTTCTATGTATACTAAATTATGACAAGAGCTACGGTGGTTACGATTACACTCTGACCACGTGCCTTAGTTTCTGCTAGGGACCTATAAATACATTTGACCACTTGCTCTCACTGCCATTAAAGCGGCTGTACCCACACGTACAACACCCAAGAAAAAAAATGATCTCGCTGTCTGTACTGGGTGTACTCTCAGTAGTCGCAGTTGCTCAGGCCATGGTGGTACGCTCACATAACGCCTCTGAGATACGTCCCAGCACACCACCTCCTAGACTATTCGCGAAGGAGTATTCAACACCCCCTTTGTACGAAGACAACCATTATAACGAGCACAGCACAACGCTTGCCGCACGCGAAGACAACATGCAGGAGACAACGCTACGACCTGTCGTGAGAACAACGGATTCGAGTGACAACGATCGCGACTATGACGAGCACATTACAACACCCTCTGTGCATGAAGACCAGGTGCAGGAGACAACGCTACCACCTTTCGTGAGAAACAAGAGTTTGGTTAACAATGATCATCGTCGTGTCCCATTGTAAACGGGCGCGCCATTGCACACATCGTACATGTGTGTTAACCCACCTGTATGCGACAGACTTTGTGTGTTGCATGACATCGAGATGTATTGACGTCTGTGTCAATACAGGACTCTCTATAAGCCGGGAGCTGGACGCTAACGACCCGTGCATGCACCACACAAAAGATATAGTACATGTGTTAACCCACCTGTATGCGACAGACTTTGTGTGTTGCATGACATCGAGATTCTACGGATTCGAGTGACAACGATCGCGACTATGACGAGCACATTACAACACCCTCTGTGCACGAAGACCAGGTGCAGGAGACAATGCTACCACTTGTCGTGAGAAACAAGAGTTTGGTTAACAATGATCATCGTCGTGTCCCATTGTAAACGGGCGTGCCATTGCACACATCGTACATGTGTGTTAACCCACCTGTATGCAACAGACTTTGTGTGTTGCATGACATCGAGATGTATTGACGTCTGTTTCAATACAGGACTCTCTATAAGCCGGGAGCTGGACGCTAACGACCTGTGCATGCGCCACACAAAAGGTATCGTACATGTGTTAACCCACCTGTATGCGACAGACTTTGTGTGTTGCATGACATCGAGATGTATTGACGTCTGTGTCAATACAGGACTCTCTAAGCTGGGAGCTGGACTCTAACGACCCGTGCATGCGCCACACAAAAGGTAACTCGACTAACTACAAAACGAATATTGTGATGTAGAAAGTTGGCTCGACTGTTTGAATCAGCTGCAGCTGCGGTTTACTCACGAAGTGAATCGCACGCTTGTTAGAAGTACATTCGGAGCACTTAAAAAATACATCGCTCTCATCGAGTTCCGTCTCAGCGTTCACCGGCTGATGGGCAAGAGCGTGACATGGGATCGCCAGGAACTTACTTAAGGACTATCATCAGTGTACAGCAAATGACAAATGATGTTGCGAGCGATATATCGGAAAAACTTTGCACTGACGCGACGGTCACCACTGCAGGTTGTGTGAGTCTCGCGCAAAGTGCCATATCAAACGTGCGCAAGCTAGTGACAAGCAACTTCACCAGATCCGTAGATTCTGCATACGCTCGGATACGAATGAAAGTATCGAGAGATAACACTGACACGAGTTGCGCGACGGCGCTGGCTGCAGTCGCCACAACACTGGATTTATTAATCAACGTAATTGTGATCATAATGGCGTTTCGAGTGTGCACCAGAAACTACAACTAGTACTACAGAAAACTGGCATGAGGGTCGCGGTCTAACGTTATGTTGGTGTCTCGCATCGACCGTCGACGGCCGTTTGCCAGCGGCAAAAATGGCACAGTTGACGAAATGGAAACGCCGACCGTCGATAGTGCACTCTCGCAAGTTCCAACCGCACCATCTCAGGAGACAGACCACAGAGTCATATTAGCGGAGGGTAGATAGAAAATGCGCAAACCGCCGCAACCGTCCATATACATACTATACGAGTTCAACATAGAGTGGAGTAAGAAGTTACTACCGATTGTATTTCCAACGTGCAAGCAGCTGGTGTGTGACGCTTTACTTGAGTATCACAGAGGTTGCGATGTCCTGTGTTCCACGAGCGCATGGAAACAAGTGAACGAACTTCTACGGACCGTACTGTTGGGGTATGAGCGAGCTGTAAAATCAATACACGCTAGACACGCGGACTTTGCCGCGTTACTGGACACGCATATCGCCACAACAAAACCGGGTCAAGTGTTCGGGGCGTCACCGCGCTCGAGTATACACGTCTTGGCCTACCACGAGTACATGAGCCCACAGATCCTAAGCGAGGTCGAAGCCGTTGTGTCTACCAAACGCAAATTCAGCACAGCCGTGCGCGCTAAGACAAGTCCCTCTAGACTGCTGGAAACTTTGGAAACGTGGAAGGCTGGCGTGTACGCGCTTTCTACACATCTCAACGGTATGATCGCGATACTCTCGGCCGCACAACAACTAACGGTCATGTGTTCGGAAGGTCTGATCAGGTCTGACATGACCGGTTGTCAATCGACGTCGAGCGTGCACTCACACACGGATATCCTGGCGTACAGTAAAGCGACGGCGACCTCTACGCTCACGTTGATCGCCGATGTTTCGAAGGGCAATCGAGTGTGTTGGCTGACGAAAGCTATGGTGACCGACGGTCGGGTCGACTACAATGTGCCTCAATGCGACTGGAGAGGCGTATGTGATCCTTTGCAAATCGATAACACCACCGCGGTCGAGTGCGAAGTCACGGTCGGCGGCGTGTTGTCCTTACTGTGCCCCATACAATGTGATGGTCCGTGTGACGGACCGGTGTGTTACAACACGACTAACGAAACGTACCAGGTGATAACATTGCATCCGCCCATTACAGCGGAGCGAGCGTTTCGCCACACTCCCAAACCAAGGTTAATAGTTGTAGCGCACGCCCTTTCGGACCTAGGTGCACGTGAAACACTGGCGTACACTCACAACATCACGCTCGAGACAGCTCAAGCGTTACGCGAAACAAAGGACGTGTTCAAATCCATAGAGAATATACGGTCTTTAGCGTATGCGTATATAAAGAAGGTCGATGACATTTACAGACCCGGCGGCGTGGGCACCACAGTAGAACAACAAGGTGCTCTCAAGCGCACACAGATACTGGCCGCATTATCACTCGCGATGTTTATCCTGACATGCCCGTTTCTGATTTCTATGTATATTAAATTATGACAAGAGCTACGGTGGTTACGATTACACTCTGACCACGTGCCTTAGTTTCTGCTAGTGACCTATAAATACATTTGCCCACTTGCTCTCACTGCCATTAAAGCGGCTGTACCCACACGTACAAAACCCAAGAAGAAAAATGATCTCGCTGTCTGTACTGGGTGTACTCTCAGTAGTCGCAGTTGCTAAGGCCATGGTGGTACGCTCACATAACGCCTCTGAGATACGTCCCATCACACCACCTCCTACACTACTCGCGAAGGAGTATTCAACACCCCCTTTGTACGAAGGCAACCATTATAATGAGCACAGCACAACGCTTGCCGCACGCGAAGACAACATGCAGGAGACAACGCTACCACCTGTCGTGAGAACAACGGATTCGAGTGACAACGATCGCGACTATGATGAGCACATTACAACAACCTCTGTGCACGAAGACCAGGTGCAGGAGACAACGCTACCACCTGTCGTGAGAAACAAGAGTTTGGTTAACAATGATCATCGTCGTGTCCCATTGTAAACGGGCGTGCCATCGCACACATCGTACATGTGTGTTAACCCACCTGAATGCGACAGACTTTGTGTGTTGCATGACATCGAGATGTATTGACGTCTGTGTCAATACAGGACTCTCTAAGCTGGGAGCTGGACGCTAACGACCCGTGCATGCGCCACACAAAAGGTAACTCGACTAACTACAAAACGAATATTGTGATGTAGAAAGTTGGCTCGACTGTTTGAATCAGCTGCAGCTGCGGTTTACTCACGAAGTGAATCGCACGCTTGTTAGAAGTACATTCGGAGCACTTAAAAAATACATCGCTCTCATCGAGTTCCGTCTCAGCGTTCACCGGCTGATGGACAAGAGCGTGACATGGGATCGCCAGGAACTTACTTAAGGACTATCATCTCATTTGGCATTTACTCACGGACCCAAGAAACCAGTTCCGAAAAATGGTCGAGAATTATAACTTGTCTAATAGCAACTGGAAAATATGTTGCGTCATAAGCCTCTGATGGTTCACAAGGTGCACGGTCCACTCGAAATCCTAATGCTGTATTTGTAGTGCATACACTAAGTCTTCTCTGTTGATGTCAGACTAGAGTTTTATTAGAGTTTTACTTTGCAACAATGGGATTCGAGCAATTGATGTGTATATTTTTATAAGTGCACAATGCAACTATTCCTAGGCTGAATGTATGACATGGCTCTTATGTATCTTTATGTATCGGTTCCATTAAGTACTAATTTAAATAAAGTCCCTCTGTCCTCAGTGCTAGGTTGTGGGTTTAATACACATTATTATGATCAACCTGTTGAATAGTATAATAACAATATTGCTCTAAAAGTCATTTAGTAATGAACAACCTCAGTTCTGTGAAAGAACATCATGTCTCTGATGTGTACACTGCAGGCCTGACCGGTCTTGCTGGGGCCTCTCTCCTGGAGGCGCTCAATCAGACCCAGTAGTGACACGTGGCAGGACGCTCCTAGGGGCGCGTCTTGCTTGGGCCGCTCTCCTGGAGGCGCTCAGTCAGACCCAGTGGTGACACGTGGCAAGAAGCTCCTCGGGGCGCATCTTGCTTGGGCCTCTCTCCCGGAGGCGCTCAGTCAGACCCATTGTTGACATGTGGCAAGACGCTCCTCGGGGCGCGTCTTGCTTGGGCCTCTCTCCAGAAGGCCCTCAATCAGACCCAGTGTTGACACGTGGCAAGACGCTCCTCGGGGCGCGTCTTGCTTGGGCCTCTCTCCTGGAGGCGCTCAGTCAGACTGAGTAGTGACATGTGGCCTGACGCTCCTCGGGGCACGTCTTGCTTGGGCCTCTCTCCTGGAGGCGCTCAGTCAGACCCAGTGGTGACATGTGGCAAGACACTCCTCGGGGCGCGTCTTGCTTGGGCCTCTCTCCTGGAGGCGCTCGGTCAGACCGATTGCTGACATGTGGCAAGACGCTCCTCGGGCCGCGTCTTGCTTGGGCTTCTTTCCTGGAGGCCCTCAGTCAGACCCATTGTTGACATGTGGCAAGACGCTCCTCGGGGCGCGTCTTGCTTGGGCCTCTCTCCTGGAGGCGCTCAGTCAGACTGAGTAGTGACATGTGGCCTGACGCTCTTCGGGGCGCGTCTTGCTTGGGCCTCTCTCCTGGAGGCGCTCAGTCAGACCCAGTGTTGACATGTGGCAAGACGCTCCTCGGGGCGCGTCTTGCTTGGGCTTCTCTCCTGGAGGCCCTCAGTCAGACCCATTGTTGACATGTGGCAAGACGCTCCTCGGGGCACGTCTTGCTTGGGCCTCTCTCCTGGAGGCGCTCACTCAGACCGAGTAGTGACATGTGGCAAGACGCTCCTCGGGGCGCGTCTTGCTTGGACCTCTCTCCTGGAGGCGCTCAGTTAGACCGAGTAGTGACATGTCGCAAGACGCTCCTCGGGGCGCGTCTTGCTTGGGCCTCTCTCCTGGAGGCGCTCAGTCAGACCCAGTGGTGACACGTGGCAAGACGCTCCTCGGGGCGCGTCTTGCTTGGGCCTCTCTCCTGGAGGCGCTCATTCAGACCCAGTGGTGACATGTGGCAAGACGCTCCTCGGGGCGCGTCTTGCTTGGGCCTCTCTCCTGGAGGCGCTCAGTCAGATCGAGTGCTGACATGTGGCAAGACGCTCCTCGGGGCGCGTCGTGCTTGGGCCTCTCTCCTGGAGGCGCTCAGTCAGACCGAGTGCTGACATGTGGCAAGACGCTCCTCGGGGCGCGTTGTGCTTGGGCTTCTCTCCTGGAGGCGCTCAGAAAGACCCAGTGTTGACATGTGACAAGACGCTCCTCGGGGCGCGTTTGCTTGGGCCTCTCTCCTGGAGGCCCTCTGTCAGACCCAGTGTTGACATGTGGCAATACGCTCCTCCGGGCGCATCTTGCTTGGGCCTCTCTCCTGGAGGCCCTCAGTCAGACCCATTGTTGACATGTGGCAAGACGCTCCTCGGGGCGCGTCTTGCTTGGGCCTCTCTCCTGGAGGCGCTCAGTCAGACCGAGTGCTGACATAAGGCAAGACGCTCCTCGGGGCGCATCTTGCTTTGGCCTCTCTCCTGGAGGCGCTCAGTCAGACCGAGTGCTGACATGTGGCAAGAAGCTCCTCGGGGCGCGTCTTGCTTGGGCTTCTCTCCTGGAAGCCCTCAGTAAGACCCATTGTTGACATGTGGCAAGACGCTCCTCGGGGCGCGTCTTGCTTGTGCCTCTCTCCAGAAGGCCCTCAATCAGACCCAGTGTTAACACGTGGCAAGACGCTCCTCGGGGCGTGTCTTGCTTGGGCCTCTCTCCTGGAGGCGCTCAGTCAGACTGAGTAGTGACATGTGGCCTGACGCTCCTCGGGGCGCGTGTTGCTTGGGCCTGTCTCCTGGAGGCGCTCAGTCAGACCAAGTGGTGACATGTGGCAAGACACTCCTCGGGGCGCGTCTTGCTGGGGCTTCTCTCATGGAGGCATTCAGTCAGACCCAGTGTTGACATGTGGCAAGACGCTCCTCGGGGCGCGTCTTGCTTGGACCTCTCTCCCTGAGGCAATCAGTCAGACCCAGTGTTGACATTTTGCAAGACACTCCTCGGGGCGCGTCTTGCTTGGGCGTCTCTCATGGAGGCCCTCTGTCAGACCGAGTGCTGACATGTGGCAAGAAGCTCCTCGGGGCACGTCTTGCTTGGGCTTCTCTCCTGGAGGCCCTCAGTAAGAACCATTGTTGACATGTGGCAAGACGCTCCTCGGGGCGCGTCTTGCTTGGGCCTCTCTCCAGAAGGCCCTCAATCAGACCCAGTGTTGACACGTGGCAATACGCTCCTCGGGGCGCGTCTTACTTGGGCCTCTCTCCTGGAGGCGCTCAGTCAGACTGAGTAGTGACATGTGGCCTGACGCTCCTCGGGGCGCGTGTTGCTTGGGCCTCTCTCCTGGAGGCGCTCAGTCAGACCGAGTAGTGACATGTGGCAAGACTCTCCTCGGGGCGCGTCTTGCTTGGACCTCTCTCCCTGAGGCAATCAGTGAGACCCAGTGTTGACATTTGGCAAGACACTCCTCGGGGCGCATCTTGCTTGGGCGTCTCTCATGGAGGCCCTCTGTCAGACCGAGTGCTGACATGTGGCAAGAAGCTCCTCGGGGCGCGTCTTGCTTGGGCCTCTCTCCAGAAGGCCCTCAATCAGACCCAGTGTTGACACGTGGCAATACGCTCCTCGGGGCGCGTCTTACTTGGGCCTCTCTCCTGGAGGCGCTCAGTCAGACTGAGTAGTGACATGTGGCCTGACGCTCCTCGGGGCGCGTGTTGCTTGGGCCTCTCTCCTGGAGGCGCTCAGTCAGACCAAGTGGTGACATGTGGCAAGACACTCCTCGGGGCGCGTCTTGCTTGGGCCTCTCTCCTGGAGGCCCTCTGTCAGACAAAGTGTTGGCATGTGTCAAGACACTCCTCGGGGCGCGTCTTGCTTGGGCCTCTCTCCTGGAGGCGCTCAGTCAGACCGAGTGCTGACATGTGGCAAGACGCTCCTCGGGCCGCGTGTTGCTTGGGCTTCTCTCCTGGAGGCCCTCAGTCAGACCCATTGTTGACATGTGGCAAGACGCTTCTCGGGGCGCGTCTTGCTTGGGCCTCTCTCCTGGAGGCTCTCAGTCAGATCGAGTGCTGACATGTGGCAAGACGCTCCTCGGGGCGCGTCGTGCTTGGGCCTCTCTCCTGGAGGCGCTCAGTAAGACCGAGTGCTGACATGTGGCAAGACGCTCCTCGGGGCGCGTCTTGCTTGGGCTTCTCTCCTGGAGGCGCTCAGAAAGACCCAGTGTTGACATGTGACAAGACGCTCCTCGGGGCGCGTCTTGCTTGGGCCTCTCTCCTGGAGGCCCTCTGTCAGACCCAGTGTTGACATGTGGCAATACGCTCCTCCGGGCGCATCTTGCTTGGGCCTCTCTCCTGGAGGCACTCTGTCAGACCCAGTGTTGACATGTGTCAAGACGCTCCTCGGGGCGCAGTCTTGCTTGGGCTTCTCTCCTGGAGGCCCTCAGTCAGACCCATTGTTGACATTTGGCAAGACGCTCCTCGGGGCTCGTCTTGCTTGGGCTTCTCTCCTGAAGGCGCTCAGTCAGAACCAGAGGTGACATGTGGCAAGACACTCCTCGGGGCGCGTCTTGCTTGGGCATCTCTCCTGGAGGCCCTCTGTCAGACCCAGTGTTGACATGTGGAAAGACGCTCCTCCGGGCGCATCTTGCTTGGGCCTCTCTCCTGGAGGCCCTCAGTCAGACCCATTGTTAACATGTGGCAAGACGCTCCTCGGGGCGCGTCTTGCTTGGGCCTCTCTCCTGGAGGCGCTCAGTCAGACCCAGTGTTGACATGTGGCAAGACGCTCCTCGGGGCGCGTCTTGCTTGGGCCTCTCTCCTGGAGGCGCTCAGTCAGACCCAGTGGTGACACGTGGAAAGACGCTCCTCGGGGCGCATCTTGCTTGGGCCTCGCTCCTGGAGGCGCTCAGTCAGACCCAGTGTTGACACGTGGCAAGACGCTCCTCGGGGCGCGTCTTGCTTGGGCCTCTCTCCTGGAGGCGCTCAGTCAGACCCAGTGTTGGCATGTGGCAAGACACTCCTCGGGGCGCGTCTTGGTTGGGCCTCTCTCCTGGAGGCGCTCATTCAGACCCAGTGGTGACATGTGGCAAGACACCCTCGGGGCGCGTATTGCTTGGGCCTCTCTCCTGAATGCCCTCTGTCAGACTGAGTGTTGACATGTGGCAAGACTCTCCTCGGGGCGCGTCTTACTTGGGCTTCTCTCATGGAGGCCCTCAGTCCGACCCAGTGTTGACATGTGTCAAGACGCTCCTCGGGGCGTGTCTTGCTTGGGCCTATCTCCTCGAGGCGCTCAGTCAGACCCAGTGTTGACATGTGGCAAGACGCTCCTCGGGGCAAGTCTTGCTTGGGCCTCTCTCCTGGAGGTGCTCAGTTAGACCGAGTAGTGACATGTGGCAAGACGCTCCTCGGGGCGCGTCTTGCTTGGGCCTCTCTCCTGGAGGCCCTCTGTCATACCCAGTGTTGACATGTGGCAATACGCTCCTCCGGGCGCATCTTGCTTGGGCCTCTCTCCTGGAGGCCCTCAGTCAGACCCATTGTTGACATGTGGTAAGACGCTCCTCGGGGCGCGTCTTGCTTGGGCCTCTCTCCTGGAGGCGCTCAGTCAGACCGAGTGCTGACATAAGGCAAGACGCTCCTCGGGGCGCGTCTTGCTTTGGCCTCTCTCCTGGAGGCGCTCAGTCAGACCGAGTGCTGACATTTGGCAAGAAGCTCCTCGGGGCGCGTCTTGCTTGGGCTTCTCTCCTGGAGGCCCTCAGTAAGACCCATTGTTGACATGTGGCAAGATGCTCCTCGGGGCGCGTCTTGCTTGTGCCTCTCTCCAGAAGGCCCTCAATCAGACCCAGTGTTAACACGTGGCAAGACGCTCCTCGGGGCGCATCTTGCTTGGGCCTCTCTCCTGGAGGCACTCAGTCAGACTGAGTAGTGACATGTGGCCTGACGCTCCTCGGGGCGCGTGTTGCTTGGGCCTCTCTCCTGGAGGCGCTCAGTCAGACCAAGTGGTGACATGTGGCAAGACACTCCTCGGGGCGCGTCTTGCTGGGGCTTCTCTCATGGAGGCACTCAGTCAGACCCAGTGTTGACATGTGGCAAGACGCTCCTCGGGGCGCGTCTTGCTTGGACCTCTCTCCCTGAGGCAATCAGTCAGACCCAGTGTTGACATTTGGCAAGACACTCCTCGGGGCGCGTCTTGCTTGGGCGTCTCTCATGGAGGCCCTCTGTCAGACCGAGTGCTGACATGTGGCAAGAAGCTCCTCGGGGCACGTCTTGCTTGGGCTTCTCTCCTGGAGGCCCTCAGTAAGAACCATTGTTGACATGTGGCAAGACGCTCCTCGGGGCGCGTCTTGCTTGGGCCTCTCTCCAGAAGGCCCTCAATCGGACCCAGTGTTGACACGTGGCAATACGCTCCTCGGGGCGCGTCTTACTTGGGCCTCTCTCCTGGAGGCGCTCAGTCAGACTGAGTAGTGACATGTGGCCTGACGCTCCTCGGGGCGCGTGTTGCTTGGGCCTCTCTCCTGGAGGCGCTCAGTCAGACCGAGTAGTGACATGTGGCAAGACTCTCCTCGGGGCGCGTCTTGCTTGGACCTCTCTCCCTGAGGCAATCAGTCAGACCCAGTGTTGACATTTGGCAAGACACTCCTCGGGGCGCGTCTTGCTTGGGCGTCTCTCATGGAGGCCCTCTGTCAGACCGAGTGCTGACATGTGGCAAGAAGCTCCTCGGGGCGCGTCTTGCTTGGGCCTCTCTCCAGAAGGCCCTCAATCAGACCCAGTGTTGACACGTGGCAATACGCTCCTCGGGGCACGTCTTACTTGGGCCTCTCTCCTGGAGGCGCTCAGTCAGACTGAGTAGTGACATGTGGCCTGACGCTCCTCGGGGCGCGTGTTGCTTGGGCCTCTCTCCTGGAGGCGCTCAGTCAGACCAAGTGGTGACATGTGGCAAGACACTCCTCGGGGCGCGTCTTGCTTGGGCCTCTCTCCTGGAGGCCCTCTGTCAGACAAAGTGTTGACATGTGTCAAGACACTCCTCGGGGCACGTCTTGCTTGGGCCTCTCTCATGGAGGCCCTCTGTCAGACCCAGTGTTGACATGTGGTAAGACGCTCCTTGGGGCGCGTCTTGCTTGGGCCTCTCTCCTGGAGGCGCTCAGTCAGACCGAGTGCTGACATGTGGCAAGACGCTCCTCGGGCCGCGTGTTGCTTGGGCTTCTCTCCTGGAGGCCCTCAGTCAGACCCATTGTTGACATGTGGCAAGACGCTTCTCGGGGCGCGTCTTGCTTGGGCCTCTCTCCTGGAGGCTCTCAGTCAGATCGAGTGCTGACATGTGGCAAGACGCTCCTCGGGGCGCGTCGTGCTTGGGCCTCTCTCCTGGAGGCGCTCAGTCAGACCGAGTGCTGACATGTGGCAAGACGCTCCTCAGGGCGCGTCTTGCTTGGGCTTCTCTCCTGGAGGCGCTCAGAAAGACCCAGTGTTGACATGTGACAAGACGCTCCTCGGGGCGCGTCTTGCTTGGGCCTCTCTCCTGTAGGCCCTCTGTCAGACCCAGTGTTGACATGTGGCAATACGCTCCTCCGGGCGCATCTTGCTTGGGCCTCTCTCCTGGAGGCCCTCAGTCAGACCCATTGTTGACATGTGGCAAGACGCTCCTCGGGGCGCGTCTTGCTTGGGCCTCTCTCCTGGAGGCGCTCAGTCTGACCGAGTGCTGACATAAGGCAAGACGCTCCTCGGGGCGCGTCTTGCTGGGGCCTCTCTCCTGGAGGCGCTCAGTCAGTCCCAGTGCTGACATGTGGCAAGATGCTCCTCGGGGCGCGTCTTGCTTGGGCCTCTCTCCTGGAGGCGCTCAGTCAGACTGAGTAGTGACATGTGGCCTGACGCTCCTCGGGGCGCGTCTTGCTTGGGCCTCTCTCCTGGAGGCGCTCAGTCAGACCCAGTGGTGACATGTGGCAAGACACTCCTCGGGGCGCGTCTTGCTTGGGCCTCTCTCCTGGAGGCACTCTGTCAGACCCAGTGTTGACATGTGTCAAGACGCTCCTCGGGGCGCAGTCTTGCTTGGGCTTCTCTCCTGGAGGCCCTCAGTCAGACCCATTGTTGACATTTGGCAAGACGCTCCTCGGGGCTCGTCTTGCTTGGGCTTCTCTCCTGAAGGCGCTCAGTCAGAACCAGAGGTGACATGTGGCAAGACGCTCCTCGGGGCGCGTCTTGCTTGGGCATCTCTCCTGGAGGCCCTCTGTCAGACCCAGTGTTGACATGTGGAAAGACGCTCCTCCGGGCGCATCTTAGTTGGGCCTCTCTCCTGGAGGCCCTCAGTCAGACCCATTGTTGACATGTGGCAAGACGCTCCTCGGGGCGCGTCTTGCTTGGGCCTCTCTCCTGGAGGCGCTCAGTCAGACCCAGTGTTGACATGTGGCAAGACGCTCCTCGGGGCGCGTCTTGCTTGGGCCTCTCTCCTGGAGGCGCTCAGTCAGACCCAGTGGTGACACGTGGAAAGACGCTCCTCGGGGCGCATCTTGCTTGGGCCTCGCTCCTGGAGGCGCTCAGTCAGACCCAGTGTTGACACGTGGCAAGACGCTCCTCGGGGCGCGTCTTGCTTGGGCCTCTCTCCTGGAGGCGCTCAGTCTGACCCAGTGTTGGCATGTGGCAAGACACTCCTCGGGGCGCGTCTTGGTTGGGCCTCTCTCCTGGAGGCGCTCATTCAGACCCAGTGGTGACATGTGGCAAGACACCCTCGGGGCGCGTATTGCTTGGGCCTCTCTCCTGAATGCCCTCTGTCAGACCGAGTGTTGACATGTGGCAAGACTCTCCTCGGGGCGCGTCTTGCTTGGGCTTCTCTCATGGAGGCCCTCAGTCCGACCCAGTGTTGACATGTGTCAAGACGCTCCTCGGGGCGTGTCTTGCTTGGGCCTATCTCCTCGAGGCGCTCAGTCAGACCCAGTGTTGACATGTGGCAAGACGCTCCTCGGGGCAAGTCTTGCTTGGGCCTCTCTCCTGGAGGTGCTCAGTTAGACCGAGTAGTGACATGTGGCAAGACGCTCCTCGGGGCGCGTCTTGCTTGGACCTCCCTCCTGGAGGTGCTCAGTCAGACCGAGTAGTGACATGTGGCAAGACGCTCCTCGGGGCGCGTCTTGCTGGGGCCTCTCTCCTGGAGGTGCTCAATCAGACCCAGTGGTGACACGTGGCAAGACGCTCCTCGGGGCGCGACTTGCTTGGGCCTCTCTCCTGGAGGAGCTCAGTCAGACCCAGTGGTGACACGTGGCAAGACGCTCCTCGGGGCGCATCTTGCTTGGGCCTCTCTCCTGGAGGCGCTAAGTCAGACCCAGTGTTGACACGTGGCAAGACGCTCCTCGGGGCGCGTCTTGCTTGGGCCTCTCTCCTGGAGGCGCTCAGTCGGACACAGTGTTGACATGTGGCAAGACACTCCTCGGGGCACATCTTGCTTGGGCCTCTCTCATGGAGGCCCTCTGTCAGACCCAGTGTTGACATGTGTCAAGACGCTCCTCGGGGCGCGTCTTGCTTTGGCCTCTCTCCTGGAGGCGCTCAGTCAGACCGAGTGCTGACATGTAGCAAGAAGCTCCTCGGGGTGCGTCATGCTTGGGCTTCTATCCTGGAGGCCCTCAGTCAGACCCAGTGTTGACATGTGGCAAGACGCTCCTCCGGGCGCGTATTGCTTGGGCCTCTCTCCTGGATGCCCTCCGTCAGACCCAGTGTTGACATGTGGCAAGACTCTCCTCGGGGCCCGTCTTGCTTGGGCTTCTCTCATGGAGGCCCTCAGTCAGACCCAGTGTTGACAGGTGTCAAGACGCTCCTCGGGGCGTGTCTTGCTTGGCCCTCTCTCCTGGAGGTGCTCAGTCAGACCCAGTGTTGTCATGTGGCAAGACGCTCCTCGGGGCGCTTCTTGCTTGGGCTTCTCTCCTAGAGGCCCTCAGTCAGACCCATTGTTGACATGTGGCAAGACGCTCCTCGGGGCACGTCTTGCTTGGGCCTCTCTCCTGGAGGCGCTCAGTCAGACCGAGTAGTGACATGTGGCAAGACGCTCCTCGGGGCGCGTCTTGCTGGGTTTTCTCTCATGGAGGCACTCAGTCAGACCCAGTGTTGACATGTGGCAAGACGCTCCTCAGGGCGCGTGTTGCTTGGACCTCTCTGCTGGAGGCGGTCAGTCAGACCGAGTAGTGACATGTGGCAAGACGCTCCTCGTGGCGCGTCTTGCTTGGGCCTCTCTCCTGGAGGCACTCAGTCAGACCCAGTGTTGACATGTGGCAAGACGCTCCTCGGGGCGCTTCTTGCTTGGGCTTCTCTCCTGGAGGCCCTCAGTCAGACCCATTGTTGACATGTGGCAAGACGCTCCTCGGGGCACGTCTTGCTTGGGCCTCTCTCCTGGAGGCGCTCAGTCAGACTGAGTAGTGACATGTGGCCTGACGCTCCTCGGGGCGCGTGTTGCTTGGGCCTCTCTCCTGGAGGCGCTCAGTAAGACCAAGTGGTGACATGTGGCAAGACACTCCTCGGGGCGTGTCTTGCTTGGGCCTCTCTCCTGGAGGCCCTCTGTCAGACCCAGTGTTGACATGTGTCAAGACGCTCCTCGGGGCGCGTCTTGCTTTGGCCTCTCTCCTGGAGGCGCTCAGTCAGACCGAGTGCTGACATGTGGCAAGACGCTCCTCGGGCCGCGTGTTGCTTGGGCTTCTCTCCTGGAGGCCCTCAGTCAGACCCAGTGTTGACATGTGTCAAGACGCTCCTCGGGGCGCGTCTTGCTTTGGCCTCTCTCCTGGAGGCGCTCAGTCAGACCGAGTGCTGACATGTAGCAAGAAGCTCCTCGGGGTGCGTCATGCTTGGGCTTCTATCCTGGAGGCCCTCAGTCAGACCCAGTGTTGACATGTGGCAAGACGCTCCTCCGGGCGCGTATTGCTTGGGCCTCTCTCCTGGATGCCCTCCGTCAGACCCAGTGTTGACATGTGGCAAGACTCTCCTCGGGGCCCGTCTTGCTTGGGCTTCTCTCATGGAGGCCCTCAGTCAGACCCAGTGTTGACAGGTGTCAAGACGCTCCTCGGGGCGTGTCTTGCTTGGCCCTCTCTCCTGGAGGTGCTCAGTCAGACCCAGTGTTGTCATGTGGCAAGACGCTCCTCGGGGCGCTTCTTGCTTGGGCTTCTCTCCTGGAGGCCCTCAGTCAGACCCATTGTTGACATGTGGCAAGACGCTCCTCGGGGCACGTCTTGCTTGGGCCTCTCTCCTGGAGGCGCTCAGTCAGACCGAGTAGTGACATGTGGCAAGACGCTCCTCGGGGCGCGTCTTGCTGGGTTTTCTCTCATGGAGGCACTCAGTCAGACCCAGTGTTGACATGTGGCAAGACGCTCCTCAGGGCGCGTGTTGCTTGGACCTCTCTGCTGGAGGCGGTCAGTCAGACCGAGTAGTGACATGTGGCAAGACGCTCCTCGTGGCGCGTCTTGCTTGGGCCTCTCTCCTGGAGGCACTCAGTCAGACCCAGTGTTGACATGTGGCAAGACGCTCCTCGGGGCGCTTCTTGCTTGGGCTTCTCTCCTGGAGGCCCTCAGTCAGACCCATTGTTGACATGTGGCAAGACGCTCCTCGGGGCACGTCTTGCTTGGGCCTCTCTCCTGGAGGCGCTCAGTCAGACTGAGTATTGACATGTGGCCTGACGCTCCTCGGGGCGCGTGTTGCTTGGGCCTCTCTCCTGGAGGCGCTCAGTAAGACCAAGTGGTGACATGTGGCAAGACACTCCTCGGGGCGTGTCTTGCTTGGGCCTCTCTCCTGGAGGCCCTCTGTCAGACCCAGTGTTGACATGTGTCAAGACGCTCCTCGGGGCGCATCTTGCTTTGGCCTCTCTCCTGGAGGCACTCAGTCAGACCGAGTGCTGACATGTGGCAAGACGCTCCTCGGGCCGCGTGTTGCTTGGGCTTCTCTCCTGGAGGCCCTCAGTCAGACCCATTGTTGACATGTGGCAAGACGCTCCTCGGGGCACGTCTTGCTTGGAACTCTCTCCTGGAGGCGCTCAGTCAGACCGAGTGCTGACATATGGAAAGACGCTCCTCGGGGCGCGTCTTGCTTGGGCTTCTCTCCTGGAGGCGCTCAGAAAGACCCAGTGTTGACATGTGACAAGACGCTCCTCGGGGCGCGTCTTGCTTGGGCCTCTCTCCTGGAGGCGCTCAGTCAGACCCAGTGGTGACATGTGGCAAGACACTCCTCGGGGCGCGTCTTGCTTGGGCCTCTCTCCTGGAGGCCCTTTGTCAGACCGAGTGTTGACATGTGGCAAGACTCTCCTCGGGGCGCGTCTTGCTTGGGCTTCTCTCATGGAGGCCCTCAGTCAGACCCAGTGTTGACATGTGTCAAGACGCTCCTCGGGGCGTGTCTTGCTTGGGCCTCTCTCCTGGAGGCGCTCAGTCAGACCCAGCGTTGACATGTGGCAAGACGCTCCTCGGGGCGTGTCTTGCTTGGGCTTCTCTCCTGGAGGCCCTCAGTCAGACCCATTGTTGACATGTGGCAAGACGCTCCTCGGGGCACGTCTTGCTTGGGCCTCTCTCCTGGAGGCGCTCAAACAGACCGAGTAGTGACATGTGGCAAGACACTCCTCGGGGCGCGTCTTGCTGGGGCTTCTCTCATGGAGGCACTCAGTCAGACCCAGTGTTGACATGTGGCAAGACGCTCCTCGGGGCGCGTCTTGCTTGGACCTCTCTCACTGAGGCGCTCAGTCAGACCGTGTAGTGACATGTGGCAAGACGCTCCTCGGGGCGCGTCTTGCTTGGGCCTCTCTCCAGAAGGCCCTCAATCAGACCCAGTGTTGACATGTGGCAAGACGCTCCTCGGGGCGCGTCTTGCTTGGGCCTCTCTCCTGGAGGCGCTCAGTCAGACTGAGTAGTGACATGTGGCCTGACGCTCCTCGGGGCGCGTCTTGCTTGGGCCTCTCTCCTGGAGGCGCTCAGTCAGACCCAGTGTTGACATGTGGCAAGACGCTCCTCGGGGCGCATCTTGCTTGGGCTTGTCTCCTGGAGGCCCTCAGTCAGACCCATTGTTGACATGTGGCAAGACGCTCCTCGGGGCACGTCTTGCTTGGGCCTCTCTCCTGGAGGCGCTCAGTCAGACCGAGTAGTGACATGTGGCAAGACGCTCCTCGGGGCGCGTCTTGCTTGGACCTCTCTCCTGGAGGCGCTCAGTTAGACCGAGTAGTGACATGTCGCAAGACGCTCCTCGGGGCGCGTCTTGCTTGGGCCTCTTTCCTGGAGGCGCTCAGTCAGACCGAGTGCTGACATAAGGCAAGACGCTCCTCGGGGCGCATCTTGCTGGGGCCTCTCTCCTGGAGGCGCTCAATCAGACCCAGTGGTGACACGTGGCAAGACGCTCCTCGGGGCGCGTCTTCCTTGGGCCTCTCTCCTGGAGGCGCTCAGTCAGACCCAGTGGTGACACGTGGCAAGACGCTCCTCGGGGCGCGTCTTGCTTGGGCCTCTCTCCTGGAGGCGCTCAGTCAGACCCAGTGTTGACATGTGGCAAGACACTCCTCGGGGCGCGTCTTGCTTGGGCCTCTCTCCTGGAGGCCCTCTGTCAGACCGAGTGTTGTCATGTGGCAAGAAGCTCCTCGGGGCGCGTCTTGCTTGGGCTTCTCTCCTGGAGGCCCTCAGTAAGACCCATTGTTGACATGTGGCAAGACGCTCCTCGGGGCTCGTCTTGCTTGGGCCTCTCTCCAGATGGCCCTCAATCAGACCCAGTGTTGACACGTGGCAAGACGCTCCTCGGGGCGCGTGTTGCTTGGGCCTCTCTCCTGGAGGCGCTCAGTCAGACCAAGTGGTGACATCTGGCAAGACACTCCTTGGGGCGCGTCTTGCTTGGGCCTCTCTCCTGGAGGCCCTCTGTCAGACCCAGTGTTGACATGTGTCAAGACGCTCCTCGGGGCGCGTCTTGCTTGGGCTTCTCTCCGGGAGGCCCTCAGTCAGACCCATTGTTGACATGTGGCAAGACGCTCCTCGGGGCGCAACTTGCTTTGGCCTCTCTCCTGGAGGCGCTCAGTCAGACCGAGTGCTGTCATGTGGCAAGACGCTCCTCGGGCCGCGTGTTGCTTGGGCTTCTCTCCTGGAGGCCCTCAGTCAGACCCATTGTTGACATGTGGCAAGACGCTCCTCGGGGCGCGTCTTGCTTGGGCCTCTCTCCTGGAGGCGCTCAGTCAGACCCAGTGGTGACATGTGGCAAGACACTCCTCGGGGCGTGTCTTGCTTGGGCCTCTCTCCTGGAGGCCCTCTGTCAGACCGAGTGTTGTCATGTGGCAAGACTCTCCTCGGGGCGCGTCTTGCTTGGGCTTATCTCATGGAGGCCCTCAGTCAGACCCAGTGTTGACATGTGTCAAGACGCTCCTCGGGGCGTGTCTTGCTTGGGCCTCTCTCCTGTGGAAGCTCAGTCAGACCCAGTGTTGACATGTGGCAAGACGCTCCTCGGGGCGCTTCTTGCTTGGGCTTCTCTCCTGGAGGCCCTCAGTCAGACCCATTGTTGACATGTGGCAAGACGCTCCTCGGGGCACGTCTTGCTTGGGCCTCTCTCCTGGAGGCGCTCAGTCAGACTGAGTATTGACATGTGGCCTGACGCTCCTCGGGGCGCGTGTTGCTTGGGCCTCTCTCCTGGAGGCGCTCAGTAAGACCAAGTGGTGACATGTGGCAAGACACTCCTCGGGGCGTGTCTTGCTTGGGCCTCTCTCCTGGAGGCCCTCTGTCAGACCCAGTGTTGACATGTGTCAAGACGCTCCTCGGGGCGCGTCTTGCTTTGGCCTCTCTCCTGGAGGCGCTCAGTCAGACCGAGTGCTGACATGTGGCAAGACGCTCCTCGGGCCGCGTGTTGCTTGGGCTTCTCTCCTGGAGGCCCTCAGTCAGACCCATTGTTGACATGTGGCAAGACGCTCCTCGGGGCACGTCTTGCTTGGAACTCTCTCCTGGAGGCGCTCAGTCAGACCGAGTGCTGACATATGGAAAGACGCTCCTCGGGGCGCGTCTTGCTTGGGCTTCTCTCCTGGAGGCGCTCAGAAAGACCCAGTGTTGACATGTGACAAGACGCTCCTCGGGGCGCGTCTTGCTTGGGCCTCTCTCCTGGAGGCGCTCAGTCAGACCCAGTGGTGACATGTGGCAAGACACTCCTCGGGGCGCGTCTTGCTTGGGCCTCTCTCCTGGAGGCCCTTTGTCAGACCGAGTGTTGACATGTGGCAAGACTCTCCTCAGGGCGCGTCTTGCTTGGGCTTCTCTCATGGAGGCCCTCAGTCAGACCCAGTGTTGACATGTGTCAAGACGCTCCTCGGGGCGTGTCTTGCTTGGGCCTCTCTCCTGGAGGCGCTCAGTCAGACCCAGCGTTGACATGTGGCAAGACGCTCCTCGGGGCGTGTCTTGCTTGGGCTTCTCTCCTGGAGGCCCTCAGTCAGACCCATTGTTGACATGTGGCAAGACGCTCCTCGGGGCACGTCTTGCTTGGGCCTCTCTCCTGGAGGCGCTCAAACAGACCGAGTAGTGACATGTGGCAAGACTCTCCTCGGGGCGCGTCTTGCTTGGGCTTCTCTCATGGAGGCCCTCAGTCCGACCCAGTGTTGACATGTGTCAAGACGCTCCTCGGGGCGTGTCTTGCTTGGGCCTATCTCCTCGAGGCGCTCAGTCAGACCCAGTGTTGACATGTGGCAAGACGCTCCTCGGGGCAAGTCTTGCTTGGGCCTCTCTCCTGGAGGTGCTCAGTTAGACCGAGTAGTGACATGTGGCAAGACGCTCCTCGGGGCGCGTCTTGCTTGGACCTCCCTCCTGGAGGTGCTCAGTCAGACCGAGTAGTGACATGTGGCAAGACGCTCCTCGGGGCGCGTCTTGCTGGGGCCTCTCTCCTGGAGGTGCTCAATCAGACCCAGTGGTGACACGTGGCAAGACGCTCCTCGGGGCGCGACTTGCTTGGGCCTCTCTCCTGGAGGAGCTCAGTCAGACCCAGTGGTGACACGTGGCAAGACGCTCCTCGGGGCGCATCTTGCTTGGGCCTCTCTCCTGGAGGCGCTAAGTCAGACCCAGTGTTGACACGTGGCAAGACGCTCCTCGGGGCGCGTCTTGCTTGGGCCTCTCTCCTGGAGGCGCTCAGTCGGACACAGTGTTGACATGTGGCAAGACACTCCTCGGGGCACATCTTGCTTGGGCCTCTCTCATGGAGGCCCTCTGTCAGACCCAGTGTTGACATGTGTCAAGACGCTCCTCGGGGCGCGTCTTGCTTTGGCCTCTCTCCTGGAGGCGCTCAGTCAGACCGAGTGCTGACATGTAGCAAGAAGCTCCTCGGGGTGCGTCATGCTTGGGCTTCTATCCTGGAGGCCCTCAGTCAGACCCAGTGTTGACATGTGGCAAGACGCTCCTCCGGGCGCGTATTGCTTGGGCCTCTCTCCTGGATGCCCTCCGTCAGACCCAGTGTTGACATGTGGCAAGACTCTCCTCGGGGCCCGTCTTGCTTGGGCTTCTCTCATGGAGGCCCTCAGTCAGACCCAGTGTTGACAGGTGTCAAGACGCTCCTCGGGGCGTGTCTTGCTTGGCCCTCTCTCCTGGAGGTGCTCAGTCAGACCCAGTGTTGTCATGTGGCAAGACGCTCCTCGGGGCGCTTCTTGCTTGGGCTTCTCTCCTAGAGGCCCTCAGTCAGACCCATTGTTGACATGTGGCAAGACGCTCCTCGGGGCACGTCTTGCTTGGGCCTCTCTCCTGGAGGCGCTCAGTCAGACCGAGTAGTGACATGTGGCAAGACGCTCCTCGGGGCGCGTCTTGCTGGGTTTTCTCTCATGGAGGCACTCAGTCAGACCCAGTGTTGACATGTGGCAAGACGCTCCTCAGGGCGCGTGTTGCTTGGACCTCTCTGCTGGAGGCGGTCAGTCAGACCGAGTAGTGACATGTGGCAAGACGCTCCTCGTGGCGCGTCTTGCTTGGGCCTCTCTCCTGGAGGCACTCAGTCAGACCCAGTGTTGACATGTGGCAAGACGCTCCTCGGGGCGCTTCTTGCTTGGGCTTCTCTCCTGGAGGCCCTCAGTCAGCCCCATTGTTGACATGTGGCAAGACGCTCCTCGGGGCACGTCTTGCTTGGGCCTCTCTCCTGGAGGCGCTCAGTCAGACTGAGTAGTGACATGTGGCCTGACGCTCCTCGGGGCGCGTGTTGCTTGGGCCTCTCTCCTGGAGGCGCTCAGTAAGACCAAGTGGTGACATGTGGCAAGACACTCCTCGGGGCGTGTCTTGCTTGGGCCTCTCTCCTGGAGGCCCTCTGTCAGACCCAGTGTTGACATGTGTCAAGACGCTCCTCGGGGCGCGTCTTGCTTTGGCCTCTCTCCTGGAGGCGCTCAGTCAGACCGAGTGCTGACATGTGGCAAGACGCTCCTCGGGCCGCGTGTTGCTTGGGCTTCTCTCCTGGAGGCCCTCAGTCAGACCCAGTGTTGACATGTGTCAAGACGCTCCTCGGGGCGCGTCTTGCTTTGGCCTCTCTCCTGGAGGCGCTCAGTCAGACCGAGTGCTGACATGTAGCAAGAAGCTCCTCGGGGTGCGTCATGCTTGGGCTTCTATCCTGGAGGCCCTCAGTCAGACCCAGTGTTGACATGTGGCAAGACGCTCCTCCGGGCGCGTATTGCTTGGGCCTCTCTCCTGGATGCCCTCCGTCAGACCCAGTGTTGACATGTGGCAAGACTCTCCTCGGGGCCCGTCTTGCTTGGGCTTCTCTCATGGAGGCCCTCAGTCAGACCCAGTGTTGACAGGTGTCAAGACGCTCCTCGGGGCGTGTCTTGCTTGGCCCTCTCTCCTGGAGGTGCTCAGTCAGACCCAGTGTTGTCATGTGGCAAGACGCTCCTCGGGGCGCTTCTTGCTTGGGCTTCTCTCCTGGAGGCCCTCAGTCAGACCCATTGTTGACATGTGGCAAGACGCTCCTCGGGGCACGTCTTGCTTGGGCCTCTCTCCTGGAGGCGCTCAGTCAGACCGAGTAGTGACATGTGGCAAGACGCTCCTCGGGGCGCGTCTTGCTGGGTTTTCTCTCATGGAGGCACTCAGTCAGACCCAGTGTTGACATGTGGCAAGACGCTCCTCAGGGCGCGTGTTGCTTGGACCTCTCTGCTGGAGGCGGTCAGTCAGACCGAGTAGTGACATGTGGCAAGACGCTCCTCGTGGCGCGTCTTGCTTGGGCCTCTCTCCTGGGAGCGTCTTGCCACATGTCAACACTGGGTCTTACTCAGGGCCTCCAGGAGAGAAGCCCAAGCAAGACGCGCCCCGAGGAGCTTCTTGCCACATGTCAACAATGGGTCTTACTGAGGGCCTCCAGGAGAGAAGCCCAAGCAAGACGCGCCCCGAGGAGCTTCTTGCCACATGTCAACAATGGGTCTTACTGAGGGCCTCCAGGAGAGAAGCCCAAGCAAGACGCGCCCCGAGGAAGGTCTTGCCACATGTCACTACTCGGTCTGACTGAGCGCCTCCAGGAGAGAGGTCCAAGCAACACGCGCCCCGAGGAGCGTCTTGGCACATGTCAACACTGGGTCTGACTGAGTGCCTCCATGAGAGAAGCCCCTGCAAGACGCGCCCCGAGGAGCGTCTTGCCACATGTCACTACTCGGTCTGACTGAGCGCCTCCAGGAGAGAGGCCCAAGCAAGACGTGCCCCGAGGAGCGTCTTGCCACATGTCAACAATGGGTCTGACTGAGGGCCTCCAGGAGAGAAGCCCAAGCAAGAAGCGCCCCGAGGGGCGTCTTGCCACATGTCAACACTGGGTCTGACTGAGCGCCTCCAGGAGAGAGGCCAAAGCAAGACGCGCCCCGAGGAGCGTCTTGACACATGTCAACACTGGGTCTGACTGAGGGCCTCCATGAGAGAGGCCCAAGCAAGACGCGCCCCGAGGAGTGTCTTTCCACATGTCAACACTGTGTCTGACTGAGCGCCTCCAGGAGAGTGGCCCAAGCAAGACGCGCCCCGAGGAGCGTCTTGCCACGTGTCAACACTGGGTCTGACTTTGCGCCTCCAGGAGAGAGGCCCAAGCAAGATGCGCCTCGAGGAGCGTCTTGCCACGTGTCACCACTGGGTCTGACTGAGCTCCTCCAGGAGAGAGGCCCAAGCAAGACACGCCCCGAGGAGCGTCTTGACACATGTCAACACTGGGTCTGACTGAGGGCCTCCATGAGAGAAGCCCAAGCAAGACAGGCCCCGAGGAGAGTCTTGCCACATGTCAACACTGGGTCTGACAGAGGGCATCCAGGAGAGAGGCCCAAGCAATACGCGCCCCGAGGAGCGTCTTGCCAAATGTCAACAATGGGTCTGACTGAGGGCCTCCAGGAGAGAAGCCCAAGCATGACGCACCCCGAGGAGCTTCTTGCTACATGTCAGCACTCGGTCTGACTGAGCGCCTCCAGGAGAGAGGCCAAAGCAAGACGCGCCCCGAGGAGCGTCTTGACACATGACAACACTGGGTCTGACAGAGGGCCTCCATGAGAGAGGCCCAACTAAGACGCGCCCCGAGGAGTGTCTTTCCACATGTCAACACTGTGTCTGACTGAGCGCCTCCAGGAGAGAAGCCCAAGCAAGACGCGTCCCGAGGAGCTTCTTGCCACATGTCAGCACTGGGTCTGACTTAGCGCCTCCAGGAGAGAGGCCCAAGCAAGATGCGCCCCGAGGAGCGTCTTGCCACGTGTCACCACTGGGTCTGACTGAGCTCCTCCAGGAGAGAGGCCCAAGCAAGACGCGCCCCGAGGAGCGTCTTGCCACGTGTCACCACTGGGTCTGATTGAGCACCTCCAGGAGAGAGGCCCCAGCAAGACGCGCCCCGAGGAGCGTCTTGCCACATGTCACTACTCGGTCTAACTGAGCGCCTCCAGGAGAGAGGTCCAAGCATGATGCGCCCCGAGGAGCGTCTTGCCACATGTCACTATTCGGTCTGACTGAGCGCCTCCAGGAGGGAGGTCCAAGCAAGACGCGCCCCGAGGAGCGTCGTGCCACATGTCACTACTCGGTCTGACTAAGCGCCTCCAGGAGAGAGGCCCAAGCAAGACGTGCCCCGAGGAGCGTCTTGCCACATGTCAACAATGGGTCTGACTGAGGTTCTCCAGGAGAGAAGCCCAAGCAAGACGCGCCCAGAGGAGCGTCTTGCCACATGTCAACACTGGGTCTGACTGAGCGCCTCCAGGAGAGAGGCCCAAGCAAGACACGCCCCGAGGAGCGTCTTGACACATGTTAACACTCGGTCTGACAGTGGGCATTCAGGAGAGAGGCCCAAGCAATACTCGCCCCGAGGAGCGTCTTGCCACATGTCACCACTGGGTCTGAATGAGCACCTCCAGGAGAGAGGCCCAAGCAAGACGCGCCCCGAGGAGCGTCTTTCCACGTGTCACCACTGGGTGTGACTGAGCGCCTCCAGGAGAGAGGCCCAAGCAAGATGCACCCGGAGGAGCGTCTTGCCACATGTCACGTCTGGTTCTGACTGAGCGCCTCCAGGAGAGAGGGCCAAGCAAGACGCGCCCCGAGGAGCGTCTTGTCACATGTCAACACTGGGTCTGTCTGAGCGCCTCCAGGAGAAAAGCCCAAGCAAGACGCGCCCCGAGGAGCGTCTTGCCACATGTCAACAATGGGTCTGACTGAGGGCCTCCAGGAGAGAAGCCCAAGCAAGACTGCGCCCCGAGGAGCGTCCTGACACATGTCAACACTGTGTCTGACAGAGGGCCTCCAGGAGAGAGGCCCAAGCAAGACACGCCCCGCGGAGTGTCTTGCCACATGTCACCACTGGGTCTGACTGAGCGCCTCCAGGAGAGAGGCCCAAGCAAGACGCGCCCCGAGGAGCGTCAGGCCTCATGTCACTACTCAGTCTGACTGAGCGCCTCCAGGAGAGAGGCCCAAGCAAGACGCGCCCCGAGGAGCGTCTTGCCACATGTCAGCACTGGGTCTGACTGAGCGCCTCCAGGAGAGAGGCCCCAGCAAGTTGCGCCCCGAGGAGCGTCTTGCCTTATGTCAGCACTCGGTCTGACTGAGCGCCTCCAGGAGAGAGGCCCAAGCAAGACGCGCCCCGAGGAGCGTCTTGCCACATGTCAACAATGGGTCTGACTGAGGGCCTCCAGGAGAGAGGCCCAAGCAAGATGCGCCCGGAGGAGCGTCTTGCCACATGTCAACACTGGGTCTGACAGAGGGCCTCCAGGAGAGAGGCCCAAGCAACTCGCGGCCCGAGGAGCGTCTTGCCACATGTCAGCACTCGGTCTCACAGAGCGCCTCCAGGAGAGAGGCCCAAGCAAGACGCGCCCCGAGGAGTGTCTTGCCACATGTCACCACTGGGTCTGACTGAGCGCCTCCAGGAGAGAGGCCCAAGCAAGCCGTGCCCCGGGGAGCATCAGGCCACATGTCACCACTCAGTCTGACTGAGCGCCTCCAGGAGAGAGGTCCAAGCAAGATACCCCCCGAGGAGCGTCTTGCCACATGTCAGCACTGGGTCTGACTGAGCGCCTCCAGGAGAGAGGCCCCAGCAAGACGCGCCCCGAGGAGCGTCTTGCCTTATGTCAGCACTCGGTCTGACTGAGCGCCTCCAGGAGAGAGGCCCCAGCAAGACGCGCCCCGAGGAGCGTCTTGCCACATGTTACCAATGGGTCTGACTGAGGGCCTCCAGGAGAGAGGCCCAAGCAACATGCGCCCCGAGGAGCGTCTTGCCACGTGTCACCACTGGGTCTGACTGAGCTCCTCCAGGAGAGAGGCCCAAGCAAGACGCGCCCCGAGGAGCGTCTTGCCACGTGTCACCACTGGGTCTGATTGAGCACCTCCAGGAGAGAGGCCCCAGCAAGACGCGCCCCGAGGAGCGTCTTGCCACATGTCACTACTCGGTCTAACTGAGCGCCTCCAGGAGAGAGGTCCAAAAAAGATGCGCCCCGAGGAGCGTCTTGCCACATGTCACTATTCGGTCTGACTGAGCGCCTCCAGGAGGGAGGTCCAAGCAAGACGCGCCCCGAGGAGCGTCGTGCCACATGTCACTACTCGGTCTGACTAAGCGCCTCCAGGAGAGAGGCCCAAGCAAGACGTGCCCCGAGGAGCGTCTTGCCACATGTCAACAATGGGTCTGACTGAGGTTCTCCAGGAGAGAAGCCCAAGCAAGACGCGCCCAGAGGAGCGCCTTGCCACATGTCAACACTGGGTCTGACTGAGCGCCTCCAGGAGAGAGGCCCAAGCAAGACACGCCCCGAGGAGCGTCTTGACACATGTCAACACTGGGTCGGACTGAGGGCCTCCATGAGAGAAGCCCAAGCAAGACGCGCCCCGAGGAGAGTCTTGCCACATGTTAACACTCGGTCTGACAGTGGGCATTCAGGAGAGAGGCCCAAGCAATACTCGCCCCGAGGAGCGTCTTGCCACATGTCACCACTGGGTCTGAATGAGCACCTCCAGGAGAGAGGCCCAAGCAAGACACGCCCCGAGGAGCGTCTTTCCACGTGTCACCACTGGGTGTGACTGAGCGCCTCCAGGAGAGAGGCCCAAGCAAGATGCACCCGGAGGAGCGTCTTGCCACATGTCACCTCTGGTTCTGACTGAGCGCCTCCAGGAGAGAGGGCCAAGCAAGACGCGCCCCGAGGAGCGTCTTGTCACATGTCAACACTGGGTCTGTCTGAGCGCCTCCAGGAGAAAAGCCCAAGCAACTCGCGGCCCGAGGAGCGTCTTGCCACATGTCAGCACTCGGTCTCACAGAGCGCCTCCAGGAGAGAGGCCCAAGCAAGACGCGCCCCGAGGAGTGTCTTGCCACATGTCACCACTGGGTCTGACTGAGCGCCTCCAGGAGAGAGGCCCAAGCAAGCCGTGCCCCGGGGAGCATCAGGCCACATGTCACCACTCAGTCTGACTGAGCGCCTCCAGGAGAGAGGTCCAAGCAAGATACCCCCCGAGGAGCGTCTTGCCACATGTCAGCACTGGGTCTGACTGAGCGCCTCCAGGAGAGAGGCCCCAGCAAGACGCGCCCCGAGGAGCGTCTTGCCTTATGTCAGCACTCGGTCTGACTGAGCGCCTCCAGGAGAGAGGCCCCAGCAAGACGCGCCCCGAGGAGCGTCTTGCCACATGTTACCAATGGGTCTGAATGAGGGCCTCCAGGAGAGAGGCCCAAGCAACATGCGCCCGGAGGAGCGTCTTGCCACATGTCAACACTGGGTCTGACAGAGGGCCTCCAGGAGAGAGGCCCAAGCAAGACGCGCCCCGAGGAGCGTCTTGCCACATGTCACCTCTGGTTCTGACTGAGCGCCTCCAGGAGAGAGTCCCAAGAGAGACGCGCCACGAGGAGCGTCTTGTCACATGTCAACACTGGGTCTTTCTGAGCGCCTCCAGGAGAGAAGCCCAAGCAAGACGCGCCCCGAGGAGCATCTTGCCACATGTCAACAATGGGTCTGACTGAGGGCCTCCAGGAGAGAAGCCCAAGCAACACGCGGCCCGAGGAGCGTCTTGCCACATGTCAGCACTCGGTCTGACTGAGCGCCTCCAGGAGAGAGGCCCAAGCAAGACGCACCCCGAGGAGCGTCTTGCCACATGTCAACAATGGGTCTGACTGAGGGCCTCCAGGAGAGAAGCCCAAGCAAGACGCGCCCCGAGGAGCATCTTGACACATGTCAACACTGGGTCTGACAGAGGGCCTCCAGGAGAGAGGCCCAAGCAAGACGCACCCCGAGGAGTGTCTTGCCACATGTCACCACTTGGTCTGACTGAGCGCCTCCAGGAGAGAGGCCCAAGCAAGACGCGCCCCGAGGAGCGTCTTGACACATGTCAACACTGGGTCTGACAGAGGGCCTCCATGAGAGAGGCCCAAGCACGACGCGCCCCGAGGAGTGTCTTGCCACATGTCAACACTGGGTCTGACAGAGGGCCTCCATGAGAGAGGCCCAAGCAAGACGCGCCCCAAGGAGTCTCTTGCCACACGTCACCACTTGGTCTGACTGAACGCCTCCAGGAGAGAGGCCCAAGCAACACGCGCCCCGAGGAGCGTCAGGCCACATGTCACTACTCAGTCTGACTGAGCGCCTCCAGGAGAGAGGCCCAAGTAAGACGCGCCCCGAGGAGCGTCTTGCCACGTGTCAACACTGGGTCTGATTGAGGGCCTTCTGGAGAGAGGCCCAAGCAAGACGCGCCCCGAGGAGCGTCTTGCCACATGTCAACAATGGTTCTTACTGAGGGCCTCCAGGAGAGAAGCCCTAGCAAGACGCGCCCCGAGGAGCGTCTTGCCACAAGTCAACAATGGGTCTTACTGAGGGCCTCCAGGAGAGAAGCCCAAGCAAGACGCGCCCCGAGGAGCTTCTTGCCACATGTCAGCACTGGGTCTGACTGAGCGCCTCCAGGAGAGAGGCCCAAGCAAGACGCGCCCCGAGGAGCGTCTTGCCACATGTCAACACTGGGTCTTACTGAGGGCCTCCAGGAGAGAAGCCCAAGCAAGACGCGCCCTGAGGAGCTTCTTGCCACATGTCAACAATGGGTCTTACTGAGGGCCTCCAGTAGAGAAGCCCAAGCAAGACGCGCCCCGAGGAGCTTCTTGCCACATGTCAACAATGGGTCTTACTGAGGGCCTCCAGGAGAGAAGCCCAAGCAAGAAGCGCCCCGAGGAGCGTCTTGCCACATGTCACTACTCGGTCTGACTGAGCGCCTCCAGGAGAGAGGTCCAAGCAACACGCGCCCCGAGGAGCGTCTTGGCACATGCCAACACTGGGTCTCACTGAGTGCCTCCATGAGAGAAGCCACTGCAAGACGCGCCCCGAGGAGCGTCTTGCCACATGTCACTACTCGGTCGGACTGAGCGCCTCCAGGAGAGAGGCCCAAGCAAGACGTGCCCCGAGGAGCGTCTTGCCACATGTCAACAATGGGTCTGACTGAGGGCCTCCAGGAGAGAAGCCCAAGCAAGAAGCGCCCCGAGGAGCGTCTTGCCACATGTAAACACTGGGTCTGACTGAGCGCCTCCAGGAGAGAGGCCAAAGCAAGACGCGCCCCGAGGAGCGTCTTGACACATGTCAACACTGGGTCTGACAGAGGGCCTCCATGAGAGAGGCCCAAGCAAGACGCGGCCCGAGGAGTGTCTTTCCACATGTCAACACTGTGTCTGACTGAGCGCCTCCAGGAGAGTGGCCCAAGCAAGACGCGCCCCGAGGAGCGTCTTGCCACGTGTCAACACTGGGTCTGACTTTGCGCCTCCAGGAGAGAGGCCCAAGCAAGATGCGCCTCGAGGAGCGTCTTGCCACGTGTCACCACTGGGTCTGACTGAGCTCCTCCAGGAGAGAGGCCCAAGCAAGACACGCCCCGAGGAGCGTCTTGACACATGTCAACACTGGGTCTGACTGAGGGCCTCCATGAGAGAAGCCCAAGCAAGACAGGCCCAGAGGAGAGTCTTGCCACATGTCAACACTGGGTCTGACAGAGGGCATCCAGGAGAGAGGCCCAAGCAATATGCGCCCCGAGGAGCGTCTTGCCAAATGTCAACAATGGGTCTGACTGAGGGCCTCCAGGAGAGAAGCCCAAGCATGACGCACCCCAAGGAGCTTCTTGCTACATGTCAGCACTCGGTCTGACTGAGCGCCTCCAGGAGAGAGGCCAAAGCAAGACGCGCCCCGAGGAGCGTCTTGACACATGTCAACACTGGGTCTGACAGAGGGCCTCCATGAGAGAGGCCCAAGTAAGACGCGCCCCGAGGAGTGTCTTTCCACATGTCAACACTGTGTCTGACTGAGCGCCTCCAGGAGAGTGGCCCAAGCAAGACGCGCCCCGAGGAACGTCTTACCACGTGTCAACACTGGGTCTGACTTAGCGCCTCCAGGAGAGAGGCCCAAGCAAGATGCGCCTCGAGGAGCATCTTGCCACGTGTCACCACTGGGTCTGACTGAGCTCCTCCAGGAGAGAGGCCCAAGCAAGATGCGCCTCGAGGAGCATCTTGCCACGTGTCACCACTGGGTCTGACTGAGCTCCTCCAGGAGAGAGGCCCAAGCAAGACGCGCCCCGAGGAGCGTCTTGCCACGTGTCACCACTGGGTCTGATTGAGCACCTCCAGGAGAGAGGCCCCAGCAAGACGCGCCCCGAGGAGCGTCTTGCCACATGTCACTACTCGGTCTAACTGAGCGCCTCCAGGAGAGAGGTCCAAGCAAGATGCGCCCCGAGGAGCGTCTTGCCACATGTCACTACTCAGTCTGACTGAGCGCCTCCAGGAGGGAGGTCCAAGCAAGACGCGCCCCGAGGAGCGTCTTGCCACATGTCACTACTCGGTTTGACTGAGCGCCTCCAGGAGAGAGGCCCAAGCAAGACGTGCCCCGAGGAGCGTCTTGCCACATGTCAACACTGGGTCGGACTGAGGGCCTCCATGAGAGAAGCCCAAGCAAGACGCGCCCCGAGAAGCGTCTTGCCACGTGTCAACACTCGGTCTGACAGAGGTCATTCAGGAGAGAGGCCCAAGCAATACTTGCCCCGAGGAGCGTCTTGCCAAATGTCACCACTGGGTCTGAATGAGCGCCTCCAGGAGAGAGGCTCAACCAAGACGCGCCCCGAGGAGTGTCTTGCCACATGCCAACACTGGGTCTGACTGAGCGCCTCCAGGAGAGAGGCCCAGGCAAGACGCGCCCCGAGAAGTGTCTTGCCACGTGTCAACACTGGGTCTGACTGAGCGCCTCCAGGAGAGAGGCCCAAGCAACACGCGCCCCGAGGAGCGTCTTTCCACGTGTCACCACTGGGTCTGACTGAGCGCCTCCAGGAGAGAGGCCCAAGCAAGACGCACCCCGAGGAGCGTCTTGCCACATGTCAACACTGGGTCTGACTGAGCGCCTCCAGGAGAGAGGCCCAAGCAAGAAGCGCCCCGAGGAGCGTCTTGCCACATGTCAACAATGGGTCTGACTGAGGGCCTCCAGGAGAGAGGCCCAAGCAAGATGCGCCCGGAGGAGCGTCTTGCCACATGTCACCTCTGGTTCTGACTGAGCGCCTCCAGGAGAGAGGCCCAAGCAAGACGCGCCCCAAGGAGCGTCTTGTCACATGTCAACACTGGGTCTGTCTGAGCGCCTCCAGGAGAGAAGCCCAAGCAAGACGCGCCCCGAGGAGCGTCTTGCCACATGTCAACAATGGGTCTGACTGAAGGCCTCCAGGAGAGAAGCCCAAGCAAGACTGCGCCCCGAGGAGCGTCTTGACACATGTCCACACTGGGTCTGACAGAGGGCCTCCAGGAGAGAGGCCCAAGCAAGACGCGCCCCGAGGAGCGTCAGGCCACATGTCACTACTCAGTCTGAGTGAGCGCCTCCAGGAGAGAGGCACAAGCAAGACGCGCCCCGAGGAGAGTCTTGCCACATGTCAGCACTGGGTCTGACTGAGCGCCTCCAGGAGAGAGGCCCCAGCAAGACGCGCCCCGAGGAGCATCTTGCCTTATGTCAGCACTCGGTCTGACTGAGCGCCTCCAGGAGAGAGGCCCAAGCAAGACGCGCCCCGAGGAGCGTCTTGCCACATGTCAACAATGGGTCTGACTGAGGGCCTCCAGAAGAGAGGCCCAAGCAAGATGCGCCCGGAGGAGCGTCTTGCCACATGTCACCACTGGGTCTGATTGAGCACCTCCAAGAGAGAGGCCCCAGCAAGACGCGCCCCGAGGAGCGTCTTGCCACATGTCACTACTCGGTCTAACTGAGCGCCTCCAGGAGAGAGGTCCAAGCAAGATGCGCCCCGAGGAGCGTCTTGCCACATGTCACTACTCGGTCTGACTGAGCGCCTCCAGGAGGGAGGTCCAAGCAAGACGCGCCCCGAGGAGCGTCTTGCCACATGTCACTACTCGGTCTGACTGAGCGCCTCCAGGAGAGAGGCCCAAGCAAGACGTGCCCCGAGGAGCGTCTTGACACATGTCAACAATGGGTCTGACTGAGGGCCTCCAGGAGAGAAGCCGAAGCAAGACGCGCCCAGAGGAGCGTCTTGCCACATGTCAACACTGGGTCTGACTGAGCGCCTCCAGGAGAGAGGCCCAAGCAAGACGCGCCCAGAGGAGCGTCTTGCCACGTGTCAACACTGGGTCTGACTGAGCGCCTCCAGGAGAGAGGCCCAAGCAACACGCGCCCCGAGGAGCGTCTTTCCACGTGTCACCACTGGGTCTGACTGAGCGCCTCCAGGAGAGAGGCCCAAGCAAGACGCGCCCCGAGGAGCGTCTTGCCACATGTCAACACTGGGTCTGACTGAGCGCCTCCAGGAGAGAGGCCCAAGCAAGACGCGCCCCGAGGAGCGTCTTGCCACAAGTCAACAATGGGTCTGACTGAGGGCCTCCAGGAGAGAGGCCCAAGCAAGATGCGCCCGGAGGAGCGTCTTGCCACATGTCACCTCTGGTTCTGACTGAGCGCCTCCAGGAGAGAGGCCCAAGCAAGACGCGCCCCAATAAGTGTCTTGTCACATGTCAACACTGGGTCTGTCTGAGCGCCTCCAGGAGAGAAGCCCAAGCAAGACGCGCCCAGGGGAGCGTCTTGCCACATGTCAACACTGGGTCTGACTGAGCGCCTCCAGGAGAGAGGCCCAAGCAAGACGCGCCCCGAGGAGCGTCTTGCCACGTGTCAACACTGGGTCTGACTGAGCGCCTCCAGGAGAGAGGCCCAAGCAACACGCGCCCCGAGGAGCGTCTTTCCACGTGTCACCACTGGGTCTGACTGAGCGCCTCCAGGAGAGAGGCCCAAGCAAGACGCGCCCCGAGGAGCGTCTTGCCACATGTCAACACTGGGTCTGACTGAGCGCCTCCAGGAGAGAGGCCCAAGCAAGACGCGCCCCGAGGAGCGAGTATTGCTTGGGCCTCTCTCCTGAATGCCCTCTGTCAGACCGAGTGTTGACATGTGGCAAGACTCTCCTCAGGGCGCGTCTTGCTTGGGCTTCTCTCATGGAGGCCCTCAGTCCGACCCAGTGCTGACATGTGTCAAGACGCTCCTCGGGGCGTGTCTTGCTTGGGCCTCTCTCCTGGAGGCGCTCAGTCAGACCCAGTGTTGACATGTGGCAAGGCGCTCCTCTGGGCGCGTCTTGCTTGGGCTTCTCTCCTGGAGGCCCTCAGTCAGACCCATTGTTGACATGTGGCAAGACGCTCCTCGAGGCACGTCTTGCTTGGGCCTCTCTCCTGGAGGCGCTCAAACAGACCGAGTAGTGACATGTGGCAAGACGCTCCTCGGGGCGCGTCTTGCTGGGGCTTCTCTCATGGAGGCACTCAGTCAGACCCAGTGTTGACATGTGGCAAGACGCTCCTCGGGGCGCGTCTTGCTTTGGCCTCTCTCCTGGAGGCGCTCAGTCAGAACCAGAGGTGACATGTGGCAAGACGCTCCTCGGGGCGCGTCTTGCTTGGGCCTCTCTCCTGGAGGCCCTCTGTCAGACCCAGTGTTGACATGTGGCAAGACGCTCCTCCTTGGCGCATCTTGCTTGGGCCTCTCTCCTGGAGGCCCTCAGTCAGACCCATTGTTGACATGTGGCAAGATGCTCCTCGGGGCGCGTCTAGCTTGGGCCTCTCTCCTGGAGGCGCTCAGTCGGACTGAGTAGTGACATGTGGCCTGACGCTCCTCGGGGCGCGGCTTGCTTGGGCCTCTCTCCGCTCCTCGTGGCGCGTCTTGCTTGGGCTTCTCTCCCGGAGGCGCTCAGAAAGACCCAGTGTTGACATGTGACAAGACGCTCCTCGGGGCGCGTCTTGCTTGGGCCTCTCTCCTGTAGGCGCTCAGTCAGACCCAGTGGTGACATGTGGCAAGACACTCCTCGGGGCGCGTCTTGCTTGTGCCTCTCTCCTGGAGGCCCTCTGTAAGACCGAGTGTTGACATGTGGCAAGACTCTCCTCGGGGCGCGTCTTGCTTGGGCTTCTCTCATGGAGGCCCTCAGTCAGACCCAGTGTTGACATGTGTCAAGACGCTCCTCGGGGCGTGTCTTGCTTGGGCCTCTCTCCTGGAGGCGCTGAGTCTGACCCAGTGCTGACATGTGGCAAGACGCTCCTCGGGGCGCGTCTTGCTTGGGCTTCTCTCCTGGAGGCCCTCAGTCAGACCCATTGTTGACATGTGGCAAGACGCTCCTCGGGGCACGTCTTGCTTGGGCCTCTCTCCTGGAGGCGCTCAAACAGACCGAGTAGTGACATGTGGCAAGAGGCTCCTCGGGGCGCGTCTTGCTGGGGCTTCTCTCATGGAGGCACTCAGTCAGACCCAGTGTTGACATGTGGCAAGACGCTCCTCGGGGCGCGTCTTGCTTGGACCTCTCTCACTGAGAAGCTCAGTCAGACCGAGTAGTGACATGTGGCAAGACGCTCCTCGGGGCGCGTCTTGCTTGGACCTCTCTCCCTGAGGCGCTCAGTCAGACCCAGTGTTGACATTTGGCAAGACACTCCTCGGGGCGCGTCTTGCTTGGGCCTCTCTCCAGAAGGCCCTCAATCAGACCCAGTGTTGACACGTGGCAAGACGCTCCTCGGGGCGCGTCTTACTTGGGCCTCTCTCCTGGAGGCGCTCAGTCAGACCGAGTAGTGACATGTGGCAAGACGTTCCTCAGGGCGCGTCTTGCTTGGACCTCCCTCCTGGAGGCGCTCAGTCAGACCGAGTAGTGACATGTGGCAAGACGCTCCTCGGGGCGCGTCTTTCTTGGGCCTCTCTCCTGGAGGCGCTCAGTCAGACACAGTGTTGACATGTGGCAAGACACTCCTCGGGGCGCGTCTTGCTTGGGCCTCTCTCATGGAGGCCCTCTGTCAGACCCAGTGTTGACATGTGTCAAGACGCTCCTCGGGGCATGTCTTGCTGGGGTTTCTCTCATGGAGGCACTCAGTCAGACCCAGTGTTGACATGTGGCAAGACGCTCCTCGGGGCGCGTGTTGCTTGGACCTCTCTCCTGGAGGCCCTCAGTCAGACCGAGTAGTGACATGTGGCAAGACGCTCCTCGGGGCGCGTCTTGCTTGGGCCTCTCTCCTGGAGGCGCTCAGTCAGACCCAGTGCTGACATGTGAAAAGAAGCTCCTCGGGGCGCGTCTTGCTTGGGCTTCTCTCCTGGAGGCCCTCAGTAAGACCCATTGTTGACATGTGGCAAGACGCTCCTCGGGGCGCGTCTTGCTTGGGCCTCTCTCCTGTAGGCGCTCAGTCAGACCCAGTGGTGACATGTGGCAAGACACTCCTCGGGGCGCGTCTTGCTTGTGCCTCTCTCCTGGAGGCCCTCTGTAAGACCGAGTGTTGACATGTGGCAAGACTCTCCTCGGGGCGTGTCTTGCTTGGGCCTCTCTCCTGGAGGCGCTGAGTCTGACCCAGTGCTGACATGTGGCAAGACGCTCCTCGGGGCGCGTCTTGCTTGGGCTTCTCTCCTGGAGGCCCTCAGTCAGACCCATTGTTGACATGTGGCAAGACGCTCCTCGGGGCACGTCTTGCTTGGGCCTCTCTCCTGGAGGCGCTCAAACAGACCGAGTAGTGACATGTGGCAAGATGCTCCTCGGGGCGCGTCTTGCTGGGGCTTCTCTCATGGAGGCACTCAGTCAGACCCAGTGTTGACATGTGGCAAGACGCTCCTCGGGGCGCGTCTTGCTTGGACCTCTCTCACTGAGAAGCTCAGTCAGACCGAGTAGTGACATGTGGCAAGACGCTCCTCGGGGCGCGTCTTGCTTGGACCTCTCTCCCTGAGGCGCTCAGTCAGACCCAGTGTTGACATTTGGCAAGACACTCCTCGGGGCGCGTCTTGCTTGGGCCTCTCTCCAGAAGGCCCTCAATCAGACCCAGTGTTGACACGTGGCAAGACGCTCCTCGGGGCGCGTCTTACTTGGGCCTCTCTCCTGGAGGCGCTCAGTCAGACCGAGTAGTGACAAGTGGCAAGACGTTCCTCAGGGCGCGTCTTGCTTGGACCTCCCTCCTGGAGGCGCTCAGTCAGACCGAGTAGTGACATGTGGCAAGACGCTCCTCGGGGCGCGTCTTTCTTGGGCCTCTCTCCTGGAGGCGCTCAGTCAGACACAGTGTTGACATGTGGCAAGACACTCCTCGGGGCGCGTCTTGCTTGGGCCTCTCTCATGGAGGCCCTCTGTCAGACCCAGTGTTGACATATGTCAAGACGCTCCTCGGGGCGCGTCTTGCTTTGGCCTCTCTCCTGGAGGCGCTCAGTCAGACCGAGTGCTGACATGTAGCAAGAAGCTCCTCGGGGTGCGTCATGCTTGGGCTTCTCTCCTGGAGGCCCTCAGTCAGACCCATTATTGACATGTGGCAAGACGCTCCTCTGGGCGCGTATTGCTTGGGCCTCTCTCCTGGATGCCCTCTGTCAGACCCAGTGTTGACATGTGGCAAGACTCTCCTCGGGGCCCTTCTTGCTTGGGCTTCTCTAATGGAGGCCCTCAGTCAGACCCAGTGTTGACATGTGTCAAGACGCTCCTCGGGGCGTATCTTGCTTGGGCCTCTCTCCTGGAGGCGCTCAGTCAGACCCAGTGTTGACATGTGGCAAGACGCTCCTCGGGGCGCGTCTTGCTTGGGCCTCTCTCATGGAGGCCCTCTGTCAGACCCAGTGTTGACATATGTCAAGACGCTCCTCGGGGCGCGTCTTGCTTTGGCCTCTCTCCTGGAGGCGCTCAGTCAGACCGAGTGCTGACATGTAGCAAGAAGCTCCTCGGGGTGCGTCATGCTTGGGCTTCTCTCCTGGAGGCCCTCAGTCAGACCCATTATTGACATGTGGCAAGACGCTCCTCTGGGCGCGTATTGCTTGGGCCTCTCTCCTGGATGCCCTCTGTCAGACCCAGTGTTGACATGTGGCAAGACTCTCCTCGGGGCCCTTCTTGCTTGGGCTTCTCTAATGGAGGCCCTCAGTCAAACCCAGTGTTGACATGTGTCAAGACGCTCCTCGGGGCGTATCTTGCTTGGGCCTCTCTCCTGGAGGCGCTCAGTCAGACCCAGTGTTGACATGTGGCAAGACGCTCCTCGGGGCGCGTGTTGCTTGGACCTCTCTCCTGGAGGCCCTCAGTCAGACCGAGTAGTGACATGTGGCAAGACGCTCCTCGGGGCGCGTCTTGCTTGGGCCTCTCTCCTGGAGGCGCTCAGTCAGACCCAGTGCTGACATGTGAAAAGAAGCTCCTCGGGGCGCGTCTTGCTTGGGCTTCTCTCCTGGAGGCCCTCAGTAAGACCCATTGTTGACATGTGGCAAGACGCTCCTCGGGGCGCGTCTTGCTTGGGCCTCTCTCCAGAAGGCCCTCAATCAGACCCAGTGTTGACACGTGGCAAGACGCTCCTCAGGGCGCGTCTTGCTTGGGCCTCTCTCCTGGAGGCGCCCAGTCAGACCCATTGTTGACATGTGGCAAGACGCTCCTCGGGGCGCGTCTTGCTTGGGCCTCTCTCCTGGAGGCGCTCAGTCAGACCGAGTGCTGACATGAGGAAAGACGCTCCTCGTGGCGCGTCTTGCTTGGGCTTCTCTCCCGGAGGCGCTCAGAAAGACCCAGTGTTGACATGTGACAAGACGCTCCTCGGGGCGCGTCTTGCTTGGGCCTCTCTCCTGTAGGCGCTCAGTCAGACCCAGTGGTGACATGTGGCAAGACACTCCTCGGGGCGCGTCTTGCTTGTGCCTCTCTCCTGGAGGCCCTCTGTAAGACCGAGTGTTGACATGTGGCAAGACTCTCCTCGGGGCGCGTCTTGCTTGGGCTTCTCTCATGGAGGCCCTCAGTCAGAACCAGTGTTGACATGTGTCAAGACGCTCCTCGGGGCGTGTCTTGCTTGGGCCTCTCTCCTGGAGGTGCTGAGTCTGACCCAGTGCTGACATGTGGCAAGACGCTCCTCGGGGCGCGTCTTGCTTGTGCCTCTCTCCTGGAGGCCCTCTGTAAGACCGAGTGTTGACATGTGGCAAGACGCTCCTCGGGGCGCGTCTTGCTTGGGCTTCTCTCCTGGAGGCCCTCAGTCAGACCCATTGTTGACATGTGGCAAGACGCTCCTCGGGGCACGTCTTGCTTGGGCCTCTCTCCTGGAGGCGCTCAAACAGACCGAGTAGTGACATGTGGCAAGACGCTCCTCGGGGCGCGTCTTGCTGGGGCTTCTCTCATGGAGGCACTCAGTCAGACCCAGTGTTGACATGTGGCAAGACGCTCCTCGGGGCGCGTCTTGCTTGGACCTCTCTCACTGAGAAGTTCAGTCAGACCGAGTAGTGACATGTGGCAAGACGCTCCTCGGGGCGCGTCTTGCTTGGACCTCTCTCCCTGAGGCGCTCAGTCAGACCCAGTGTTGACATTTGGCAAGACACTCCTCGGGGCGCGTCTTGCTTGGGCCTCTCTCCAGAAGGCCCTCAATCAGACCCAGTGTTGACACGTGGCAAGACGCTCCTCGGGGCGCGTCTTACTTGGGCCTCTCTCCTGGAGGCGCTCAGTCAGACCGAGTAGTGACATGTGGCAAGACGTTCCTCAGGGCGCGTCTTGCTTGGACCTCCCTCCTGGAGGCGCTCAGTCAGACCGAGTAGTGACATGTGGCAAGACGCTCCTCGGGGCGCGTCTTTCTTGGGCCTCTCTCATGGAGGCCCTCTGTCAGACCCAGTGTTGACATGTGTCAAGACGCTCCTCGGGGCGCGTCTTGCTTTGGCCTCTCTCCTGGAGGCGCTCAGTCAGACCGAGTGCTGACATGTAGCAAGAAGCTCCTCGGGGTGCGTCATGCTTGGGCTTCTATCCTGGAGGCCCTCAGTCAGACCCAGTGTTGACATGTGGCAAGACGCTCCTCCGGGCGCGTATTGCTTGGGCCTCTCTCCTGGATGCCCTCCGTCAGACCCAGTGTTGACATGTGGCAAGACTCTCCTCGGGGCCCGTCTTGCTTGGGCTTCTCTCATGGAGGCCCTCAGTCAGACCCAGTGTTGACAGGTGTCAAGACGCTCCTCGGGGCGTGTCTTGCTTGGCCCTCTCTCCTGGAGGTGCTCAGTCAGACCCAGTGTTGTCATGTGGCAAGACGCTCCTCGGGGCGCTTCTTGCTTGGGCTTCTCTCCTAGAGGCCCTCAGTCAGACCCATTGTTGACATGTGGCAAGACGCTCCTCGGGGCACGTCTTGCTTGGGCCTCTCTCCTGGAGGCGCTCAGTCAGACCGAGTAGTGACATGTGGCAAGACGCTCCTCGGGGCGCGTCTTGCTGGGTTTTCTCTCATGGAGGCACTCAGTCAGACCCAGTGTTGACATGTGGCAAGACGCTCCTCAGGGCGCGTGTTGCTTGGACCTCTCTGCTGGAGGCGGTCAGTCAGACCGAGTAGTGACATGTGGCAAGACGCTCCTCGTGGCGCGTCTTGCTTGGGCCTCTCTCCTGGAGGCACTCAGTCAGACCCAGTGTTGACATGTGGCAAGACGCTCCTCGGGGCGCTTCTTGCTTGGGCTTCTCTCCTGGAGGCCCTCAGTCAGACCCATTGTTGACATGTGGCAAGACGCTCCTCGGGGCACGTCTTGCTTGGGCCTCTCTCCTGGAGGCGCTCAGTCAGACTGAGTAGTGACATGTGGCCTGACGCTCCTCGGGGCGCGTGTTGCTTGGGCCTCTCTCCTGGAGGCGCTCAGTAAGACCAAGTGGTGACATGTGGCAAGACACTCCTCGGGGCGTGTCTTGCTTGGGCCTCTCTCCTGGAGGCCCTCTGTCAGACCCAGTGTTGACATGTGTCAAGACGCTCCTCGGGGCGCGTCTTGCTTTGGCCTCTCTCCTGGAGGCGCTCAGTCAGACCGAGTGCTGACATGTGGCAAGACGCTCCTCGGGCCGCGTGTTGCTTGGGCTTCTCTCCTGGAGGCCCTCAGTCAGACCCAGTGTTGACATGTGTCAAGACGCTCCTCGGGGCGCGTCTTGCTTTGGCCTCTCTCCTGGAGGCGCTCAGTCAGACCGAGTGCTGACATGTAGCAAGAAGCTCCTCGGGGTGCGTCATGCTTGGGCTTCTATCCTGGAGGCCCTCAGTCAGACCCAGTGTTGACATGTGGCAAGACGCTCCTCCGGGCGCGTATTGCTTGGGCCTCTCTCCTGGATGCCCTCCGTCAGACCCAGTGTTGACATGTGGCAAGACTCTCCTCGGGGCCCGTCTTGCTTGGGCTTCTCTCATGGAGGCCCTCAGTCAGACCCAGTGTTGACAGGTGTCAAGACGCTCCTCGGGGCGTGTCTTGCTTGGCCCTCTCTCCTGGAGGTGCTCAGTCAGACCCAGTGTTGTCATGTGGCAAGACGCTCCTCGGGGCGCTTCTTGCTTGGGCTTCTCTCCTGGAGGCCCTCAGTCAGACCCATTGTTGACATGTGGCAAGACGCTCCTCGGGGCACGTCTTGCTTGGGCCTCTCTCCTGGAGGCGCTCAGTCAGACCGAGTAGTGACATGTGGCAAGACGCTCCTCGGGGCGCGTCTTGCTGGGTTTTCTCTCATGGAGGCACTCAGTCAGACCCAGTGTTGACATGTGGCAAGACGCTCCTCAGGGCGCGTGTTGCTTGGACCTCTCTGCTGGAGGCGGTCAGTCAGACCGAGTAGTGACATGTGGCAAGACGCTCCTCGTGGCGCGTCTTGCTTGGGCCTCTCTCCTGGAGGCACTCAGTCAGACCCAGTGTTGACATGTGGCAAGACGCTCCTCGGGGCGCTTCTTTCTTGGGCTTCTCTCCTGGAGGCCCTCAGTCAGACCCATTGTTGACATGTGGCAAGACGCTCCTCGGGGCACGTCTTGCTTGGGCCTCTCTCCTGGAGGCGCTCAGTCAGACTGAGTATTGACATGTGGCCTGACGCTCCTCGGGGCGCGTGTTGCTTGGGCCTCTCTCCTGGAGGCGCTCAGTAAGACCAAGTGGTGACATGTGGCAAGACACTCCTCGGGGCGTGTCTTGCTTGGGCCTCTCTCCTGGAGGCCCTCTGTCAGACCCAGTGTTGACATGTGTCAAGACGCTCCTCGGGGCGCGTCTTGCTTTGGCCTCTCTCCTGGAGGCGCTCAGTCAGACCGAGTGCTGACATGTGGCAAGACGCTCCTCGGGCCGCGTGTTGCTTGGGCTTCTCTCCTGGAGGCCCTCAGTCAGACCCATTGTTGACATGTGGCAAGACGCTCCTCGGGGCACGTCTTGCTTGGAACTCTCTCCTGGAGGCGCTCAGTCAGACCGAGTGCTGACATATGGAAAGACGCTCCTCGGGGCGCGTCTTGCTTGGGCTTCTCTCCTGGAGGCGCTCAGAAAGACCCAGTGTTGACATGTGACAAGACGCTCCTCGGGGCGCGTCTTGCTTGGGCCTCTCTCCTGGAGGCGCTCAGTCAGACCCAGTGGTGACATGTGGCAAGACACTCCTCGGGGCGCGTCTTGCTTGGGCCTCTCTCCTGGAGGCCCTTTGTCAGACCGAGTGTTGACATGTGGCAAGACTCTCCTCGGGGCGCGTCTTGCTTGGGCTTCTCTCATGGAGGCCCTCAGTCAGACCCAGTGTTGACATGTGTCAAGACGCTCCTCGGGGCGTGTCTTGCTTGGGCCTCTCTCCTGGAGGCGCTCAGTCAGACCCAGCGTTGACATGTGGCAAGACGCTCCTCGGGGCGTGTCTTGCTTGGGCTTCTCTCCTGGAGGCCCTCAGTCAGACCCATTGTTGACATGTGGCAAGACGCTCCTCGGGGCACGTCTTGCTTGGGCCTCTCTCCTGGAGGCGCTCAAACAGACCGAGTAGTGACATGTGGCAAGACACTCCTCGGGGCGCGTCTTGCTGGGGCTTCTCTCATGGAGGCACTCAGTCAGACCCAGTGTTGACATGTGGCAAGACGCTCCTCGGGGCGCGTCTTGCTTGGACCTCTCTCACTGAGGCGCTCAGTCAGACCGAGTAGTGACATGTGGCAAGACGCTCCTCGGGGCGCGTCTTGCTTGGGCCTCTCTCCAGAAGGCCCTCAATCAGACCCAGTGTTGACATGTGGCAAGACGCTCCTCGGGGCGCATCTTGCTTGGGCTTGTCTCCTGGAGGCCCTCAGTCAGACCCATTGTTGACATGTGGCAAGACGCTCCTCGGGGCACGTCTTGCTTGGGCCTCTCTCCTGGAGGCGCTCAGTCAGACCGAGTAGTGACATGTGGCAAGACGTTCCTCGGGGCGCGTCTTGCTTGGACCTCTCTCCTGGAGGCGCTCAGTTAGACCGAGTAGTGACATGTCGCAAGACGCTCCTCGGGGCGCGTCTTGCTTGGGCCTCTTTCCTGGAGGCGCTCAGTCAGACCGAGTGCTGACATAAGGCAAGACGCTCCTCGGGGCGCATCTTGCTGGGGCCTCTCTCCTGGAGGCGCTCAATCAGACCCAGTGGTGACACGTGGCAAGACGCTCCTCGGGGCGCGTCTTCCTTGGGCCTCTCTCCTGGAGGCGCTCAGTCAGACCCAGTGGTGACACGTGGCAAGACGCTCCTCGGGGCGCGTCTTGCTTGGGCCTCTCTCCTGGAGGCGCTCAGTCAGACCCAGTGTTGACATGTGGCAAGACACTCCTCGGGGCGCGTCTTGCTTGGGCCTCTCTCCTGGAGGCCCTCAGTAAGACCCATTGTTGACATGTGGCAAGACGCTCCTCGGGGCTCGTCTTGCTTGGGCCTCTCTCCAGATGGCCCTCAATCAGACCCAGTGTTGACACGTGGCAAGACGCTCCTCGGGGCGCGTGTTGCTTGGGCCTCTCTCCTGGAGGCGCTCAGTCAGACCAAGTGGTGACATCTGGCAAGACACTCCTTGGGGCGCGTCTTGCTTGGGCCTCTCTCCTGGAGGCCCTCTGTCAGACCCAGTGTTGACATGTGTCAAGACGCTCCTCGGGGCGCGTCTTGCTTGGGCTTCTCTCCGGGAGGCCCTCAGTCAGACCCATTGTTGACATGTGGCAAGACGCTCCTCGGGGCGCAACTTGCTTTGGCCTCTCTCCTGGAGGCGCTCAGTCAGACCGAGTGCTGTCATGTGGCAAGACGCTCCTCGGGCCGCGTGTTGCTTGGGCTTCTCTCCTGGAGGCCCTCAGTCAGACCCATTGTTGACATGTGGCAAGACGCTCCTCGGGGCGCGTCTTGCTTGGGCCTCTCTCCTGGAGGCGCTCAGTCAGACCCAGTGGTGACATGTGGCAAGACACTCCTCGGGGCGTGTCTTGCTTGGGCCTCTCTCCTGGAGGCCCTCTGTCAGACCGAGTGTTGTCATGTGGCAAGACTCTCCTCGGGGCGCGTCTTGCTTGGGCTTATCTCATGGAGGCCCTCAGTCAGACCCAGTGTTGACATGTGTCAAGACGCTCCTCGGGGCGTGTCTTGCTTGGGCCTCTCTCCTGTGGAAGCTCAGTCAGACCCAGTGTTGACATGTGGCAAGACGCTCCTCGGGGCGCTTCTTGCTTGGGCTTCTCTCCTGGAGGCCCTCAGTCAGACCCATTGTTGACATGTGGCAAGACGCTCCTCGGGGCACGTCTTGCTTGGGCCTCTCTCCTGGAGGCGCTCAGTCAGACTGAGTATTGACATGTGGCCTGACGCTCCTCGGGGCGCGTGTTGCTTGGGCCTCTCTCCTGGAGGCGCTCAGTAAGACCAAGTGGTGACATGTGGCAAGACACTCCTCGGGGCGTGTCTTGCTTGGGCCTCTCTCCTGGAGGCCCTCTGTCAGACCCAGTGTTGACATGTGTCAAGACGCTCCTCGGGGCGCGTCTTGCTTTGGCCTCTCTCCTGGAGGCGCTCAGTCAGACCGAGTGCTGACATGTGGCAAGACGCTCCTCGGGCCGCGTGTTGCTTGGGCTTCTCTCCTGGAGGCCCTCAGTCAGACCCATTGTTGACATGTGGCAAGACGCTCCTCGGGGCACGTCTTGCTTGGAACTCTCTCCTGGAGGCGCTCAGTCAGACCGAGTGCTGACATATGGAAAGACGCTCCTCGGGGCGCGTCTTGCTTGGGCTTCTCTCCTGGAGGCGCTCAGAAAGACCCAGTGTTGACATGTGACAAGACGCTCCTCGGGGCGCGTCTTGCTTGGGCCTCTCTCCTGGAGGCGCTCAGTCAGACCCAGTGGTGACATGTGGCAAGACACTCCTCGGGGCGCGTCTTGCTTGGGCCTCTCTCCTGGAGGCCCTTTGTCAGACCGAGTGTTGACATGTGGCAAGACTCTCCTCAGGGCGCGTCTTGCTTGGGCTTCTCTCATGGAGGCCCTCAGTCAGACCCAGTGTTGACATGTGTCAAGACGCTCCTCGGGGCGTGTCTTGCTTGGGCCTCTCTCCTGGAGGCGCTCAGTCAGACCCAGCGTTGACATGTGGCAAGACGCTCCTCGGGGCGTGTCTTGCTTGGGCTTCTCTCCTGGAGGCCCTCAGTCAGACCCATTGTTGACATGTGGCAAGACGCTCCTCGGGGCACGTCTTGCTTGGGCCTCTCTCCTGGAGGCGCTCAAACAGACCGAGTAGTGACATGTGGCAAGACTCTCCTCGGGGCGCGTCTTGCTTGGGCTTCTCTCATGGAGGCCCTCAGTCCGACCCAGTGTTGACATGTGTCAAGACGCTCCTCGGGGCGTGTCTTGCTTGGGCCTATCTCCTCGAGGCGCTCAGTCAGACCCAGTGTTGACATGTGGCAAGACGCTCCTCGGGGCAAGTCTTGTCAACAATGGGTCTGACTGAGGGCCTCCAGGAGAGAATCCCAAGCAAGACTGCGCCCCGAGGAGCGTCTTGACACATGTCAACACTGGGTCTGACAGAGCGCCTCCAGGAGAGAGGCCCAAGCAAGACGCGCCCCGAGGAGTGTCTTGCCACATGTCACCACTGGGTCTGACTGAGCGCCTCCAGGAGAGAGGCCCAAGCAAGCCGTGCCCCGAGGAGCGTCAGGCCACATGTCACCACTCAGTCTGACTGAGCGCCTCCAGGGGAGAGGCCCAAGCAAGACACCCCCCGAGGAGCGTCTTGCCACATGTCAGCACTGGGTCTGACTGAGCGCCTCCAGGAGAGAGGCCCCAGCAAGACACGCCCCGAGGAGCGTCTTGCCTTATGTCAGCACTCGGTCTGACTGAGCGCCTCCAGGAGAGAGGCCCCAGCAAGACGCGCCCCGAGGAGCGTCTTGCCACATGTCAACAATGGGTCTGACTGAGGGCCTCCAGGAGAGAGGCCCAAGCAAGATGCGCCCGGAGGAGCGTCTTGCCACATGTCAACACTGGGTCTGACAGAGGGCCTCCAGGAGAGAGGCCCAAGCAAGACGCGCCCCGAGGAGCGTATTGCCACATGTCACCTCTGGTTCTGACTGAGCGCCTCCAGGAGAGAGTCCCAAGAGAGACGCGCCCCGAGGAGCGTCTTGTCACATGTCAACACTGGGTCTTTCTGAGCGCCTCCAGGAGAGAAGCCCAAGCAAGACGCGCCCCGAGGAGCGTCTTGCCACATGTCAACAATGGGTCTGACTGAGGGCCTCCAGGAGAGAAGCCCAAGCAACACGCGGCCCGAGGAGCGTCTTGCCACATGTCAGCACTCGGTCTGACTGAGCGCCTCCAGGAGAGAGGCCCAAGCAAGACGCACCCCGAGGAGCGTCTTGCCACATGTCAACAATGGGTCTGACTGAGGGCCTCCAGGAGAGAAGCCCAAGCAAGACGCGCCCCGAGGAGCATCTTGACACATGTCAACACTGGGTCTGACAGAGGGCCTCCAGGAGAGAGTCCAAAGCAAGACGCGCCCCGAGGAGTGTCTTGCCACATGTCACCACTTGGTCTGACTGAGCGCCTCCAGGAGAGAGGCCCAAGCAACACGCGCCCTGAGGAGCGTCTTGCCACGTGTCAACACTGGGTCTGATCGAGGGCCTTCTGGAGAGAGGCCCAAGCAAGACGCGCCCCGAGGAGCGTCTTGCCACATGTCAACAATGGGTCTTACTGAGGGCCTCCAGGAGAGAAGCCCAAGCAAGACGCGCCCCGAGGAGCTTCTTTCCACATGTCAGCACTCGGTCTGTCTGAGCGCCTCCAGGAGAGAGGCCAAAGCAAGACGCGCCCCGAGGAGCGTCTTGACACATGTCAACACTGGGTCTGACAGAGGGCCTCCATGAGAGAGGCCCAAGCAAGACGCGCCCCAAGGAGTGTCTTGCCACATGTCAACACTGGGTCTGACAGAGGGCCTCCATGAGAGAGGCCCAAGCAAGACGCGCCCCAAGGAGTGTCTTGCCACATGTCACCAATTGGTCTGACTGAGCGCCTCCAGGAGAGAGGCTCAAGCAACACGCGCCCCGAGGAGCGTCAGGCCACATGTCACTACTCAGTCTGACTGAGCGCCTCCAGGAGAGAGGCCCAAGTAAGACGCGCCCCGAGGAGCGTCTTGCTACGTGTCAACACTGGGTCTGATTGAGGGCCTTCTGGAGAGAGGCCCAAGCAAGATGCGCCCCGAGGAGCGTCTTGCCACATGTCAACAATGGTTCTTACTGAGGGCCTCCAGGAGAGAAGCCCTAGCAAGACGCGCCCCGAGAAGCTTCTTGCCACTTGTCAGCACTCGGTCTGACAGAGGGCCTCCATGAGAGAGGCCCAAGCAAGACGCGCCCCGAGGAGTGTCTTGCCAAATGTCAACACTGGGTCTGACTGAGCGCCTCAGGGAGAGAGGTCCAAGCAAGACGCACCCCGAGGAGCGTCTTGCCACAAGTCAACAATGGGTCTTACTGAGGGCCTCCAGGAGAGAAGCCCAAGCAAGACGCGCCCCGAGGAGCTTCTTGCCACATGTCAGCACTGGGTCTGACTGAGCGCCTCCAGGAGAGAGGCCCAAGCAAGACGCACCCCGAGGAGCGTCTTGCCACATGTCAACACTGGGTCTTACTGAGGGCCTCCAGGAGAGAAGCCCAAGCAAGACGCGCCCCGAGGAGCTTCATGCCACATGTCAACAATGGGTCTTACTGAGGGCCTCCAGGAGAGAAGCCCAAGCAAGACGCGCCCCGAGGAGCTTCTTGCCACATGTCAACAATGGGTCTTACTGAGGGCCTCCAGGAGAGAAGCCCAAGCAAGACGCGTCCCGAGGAGCTTCTTGCCACATGTCAGCACTGGGTCTGACTTAGCGCCTCCAGGAGAGAGGCCCAAGCAAGATGCGCCCCGAGGAGCGTCTTGCCATGTGTCACCACTGGGTCTGACTGAGCTCCTCCAGGAGAGAGGCCCAAGCAAGACGCGCCCCGAGGAGCGTCTTGCCACGTGTCACCACTGGGTCTGATTGAGCACCTCCAGGAGAGAGGCCCCAGCAAGACGCGCCCCGAGGAGCGTCTTGCCACATGTCACTACTCGGTCTAACTGAGCGCCTCCAGGAGAGAGGTCCAAGCAAGATGCGCCCCGAGGAGCGTCTTGCCACATGTCACTATTCGGTCTGACTGAGCGCCTCCAGGAGGGAGGTCCAAGCAAGACGCGCCCCGAGGAGCGTCTTGCCACATGTCACTACTCGGTCTGACTAAGCGCCTCCAGGAGAGAGGCCCAAGCAAGACGTGCCCCGAGGAGCGTTTTGCCACATGTCAACAATGGGTCTGACTGAGGTTCTCCAGGAGAGAAGCCCAAGCAAGACGCGCCCAGAGGAGCGTCTTGCCACATGTCAACACTGGGTCTGACTGAGCGCCTCCAGGAGAGAGGCCCAAGCAAGACACGCCCCGAGGAGCGTCTTGACACATGTCAACACTGGGTCGGACTGAGGGCCTCCATGAGAGAAGCCCAAGTAAGACGCGCCCCGAGGAGAGTCTTGCCACATGTTAACACTCGGTCTGACAGTGGGCATTCAGGAGAGAGGCCCAAGCAATACTCGCCCCGAGGAGCGTCTTTCCACATGTCACCACTGGGTCTGAATGAGCACCTCCAGCAGAGAGGCCCAAGCAAGACGCGCCCCGAGGAGCGTCTTTCCACGTGTCACCACTGGGTCTGACTGAGCGCCTCCAGGAGAGAGGCCCAAGCAAGACGCGCCCCGAGGAGCGTCTTGCCACATGTCAACACTGGGTCTGACTGAGCGCCTCAAGGAGAGAGGCCCAAGCAAGACGCGCCCCGAGGAGCGTCTTGCCACATGTCAACAATGGGTCTGACTGAGGGCCTCCAGGAGAGAGGCCCAAGCAAGATGCACCCGGAGGAGCGTCTTGCCACATGTCACCTCTGGTTCTGACTGAGCGCCTCCAGGAGAGAGGCCCAAGCAAGACGTGCCCCGAGGAGCGTCTTGTCACATGTCAACACTGGTTCTGTCTGAGCGCCTCCAGGAGAGAAGCCCAAGCAAGACGCGCCCCGAGGAGCGTCTTGCCACATGTCAACACTGTGTCTGACAGAGGGCCTCCAGGAGAGAGGCCCAAGCAAGACACGCCCCGCGGAGTGTCTTGCCACATATCACCACTGGGTCTGACTGAGCGCCTCCAGGAGAGAGGCCCAAGCAAGACGCGCCCCGAGGAGCGTCAGGCCTCATGTCACTACTCAGTCTGACTGAGCGCCTCCAGGAGAGAGGCCCAAGCAAGACGCGCCCCGAGGAGCGTCAGGCCTCATGTCACTACTCAGTCTGACTGAGCGCCTCCAGGAGAGAGGCCCAAGCAAGACGCGCCCCGAGGAGCGTCTTGCCACATGTGAGCACTGGGTCTGACTGAGCGCCTCCAGGAGAGAGGCCCCAGCAAGTTGCGCCCCGAGGAGCGTCAGGCCACATGTCACTACTCAGTCTGACTGAGCGCCTCCAGGAGAGAGGCCCAAGTAAGACGCGCCCCGAGGAGCGTCTTGCCACATGTCAACAATGGGTCTGACTGAGGGCCTCCAGCAGAGAGGCCCAAGCAAGATGCGCCCGGAGGAGCGTCTTGCCACATGTCAACACTGGGTCTGACAGAGGGCCTCCAGGAGAGAGGCCCAAGCAACACGCGGCCCGAGGAGCGTCTTGCCACATGTCAGCACTCGGTCTGACTGAGCGCCTCCAGGAGAGAGGCCCAAGCAAGACGTGCCCCGAGGAGCGTCTTGCCACATGTCAACAATGGGTCTGACTGAGGGCCTCCAGGAGAGAAGCCCAAGCAAGACTGCGCCCCGAGGAGCGTCTTGACACATGTCAACACTGGGTCTGACAGAGCGCCTCCAGGAGAGAGGCCCAAGCAAGACGCGCCCCGAGGAGCATCTTGACACATGTCAACACTGGGTCTGACAGAGGGCCTCCAGGAGAGAGGCCCAAGCAAGACGCGCCCCGAGGAGTGTCTTGCCACATGTCACCACTTGGTCTGACTGAGCGCCTCCAGGAGAGAGGCCCAAGCAACACGCGCCCTGAGGAGCGTCTTGCCACGTGTCAACACTGGGTCTGATTGAGGGCCTTCTGGAGAGAGGCCCAAGCAAGACGCGCCCCGAGGAGCGTCTTGCCACATGTCAACAATGGGTCTTACTGAGGGCCTCCAGGAGAGAAGCCCAAGCAAGACGCGCCCCGAGGAGCTTCTTTCCACATGTCAGCACTCGGTCTGTCTGAGCGCCTCCAGGAGAGAGGCCAAAGCAAGACGCGCCCCGAGGAGCGTCTTGACACATGTCAACACTGGGTCTGACAGAGGGCCTCCATGAGAGAGGCCCAAGCAAGACGCGCCCCGAGGAGTGTCTTGCCACATGTCAACACTGGGTCTGACAGAGGGCCTCCATGAGAGAGGCCCAAGCAAGACGCGCCCCAAGGAGTGTCTTGCCACATGTCACCACTTGGTCTGACTGAGCGTCTCCAGGAGAGAGGCCCAAGCAACACGCGCCCCGAGGAGCGTCAGGCCACATGTCACTACTCAGTCTGACTGAGCGCCTCCAGGAGAGAGGCCCAAGTAAGACGCGCCCCGAGGAGCGTCTTGCCACGTGTCAACACTGGGTCTGATTGAGGGCCTTCTGGAGAGAGGCCCAAGCAAGACGCGCCCCGAGGAGCGTCTTGCCACATGTCAACAATGGTTCTTACTGAGGGCCTCCAGGAGAGAAGCCCTAGCAAGACGCGCCCCGAGAAGCTTCTTGCCACATGTCAGCACTCGGTCTGACAGAGGGCCTCCATGAGAGAGGCCCAAGCAAGACGCGCCCCGAGGAGTGTCTTGCAAAATGTCAACACTGGGTCTGACTGAGCGCCTCAGGGAGAGAGGTCCAAGCAAGACGCACCCCGAGGAGCGTCTTGCCACAAGTCAACAATGGGTCTTACTGAGGGCCTCCAGGAGAGAAGCCCAAGCAAGACGCGCCCCGAGGAGCTTCTTGCCACATGTCAGCACTGGGTCTGACTGAGCGCCTCCAGGAGAGAGGCCCAAGCAAGACGCACCCGAGGAGCTTCTTGCCACATGTCAACACTGGGTCTTACTGAGGGCCTCCAGGAGAGAAGCCCAAGCAAGACGCGCCCCGAGGAGCTTCTTGCCACATGTCAACAATGGGTCTTACTGAGGGCCTCCAGGAGAGAAGCCCAAGCAAGACGCGTCCCGAGGAGCTTCTTGCCACATGTCAGCACTGGGTCTGACTTAGCGCCTCCAGGAGAGAGGCCCAAGCAAGATGCGCCCCGAGGAGCGTCTTGCCACGTGTCACCACTGGGTCTGACTGAGCTCCTCCAGGAGAGAGGCCCAAGCAAGACGCGCCCCGAGGAGCGTCTTGCCACGTGTCACCACTGGGTCTGATTGAGCACCTCCAGGAGAGAGGCCCCAGCAAGACGCGCCCCGAGGAGCGTCTTGCCACATGTCACTACTCGGTCTAACTGAGCGCCTCCAAGAGAGAGGTCCAAGCAAGATGCGCCCCGAGGAGCGTCTTGCCACATGTCACTATTCGGTCTGACTGAGCGCCTCCAGGAGGGAGGTCCAAGCAAGACGCGCCCCGAGGAGCGTCTTGCCACATGTCACTACTCGGTCTGACTAAGCGCCTCCAGGAGAGAGGCCCAAGCAAGACGTGCCCCGAGGAGCGTCTTGCCACATGTCAACAATGGGTCTGACTCAGGGCCTCCAGGAGAGAAGCCCAAGCAAGACGCGCCCAGAGGAGCGTCTTGCCACATGTCAACACTGGGTCTGACTGAGCGCCTCCAGGAGAGAGGCCCAAGCAATACACGCCCCGAGGAGCGTCTTGACACATGTCAACACTGGGTCGGACTGAGGGCCTCCATGAGAGAAGCCCAAGCAAGACGCGCCCCGAGGAGAGTCTTGCCACATGTTAACACTCGGTCTGACAGTGGGCATTCAGGAGAGAGGCCCAAGCAATACTCGCCCTGAGGAGCGTCTTGCCACATGTCACCACTGGGTCTGAATGAGCACCTCCAGGAGAGAGGCCCAAGCAAGACGCGCCCCGAGGAGCGTCTTTCCACGTGTCACCACTGGGTCTGACTGAGCGCCTCCAGGAGAGAGGCCCAAGCAAGATGCGCCCCGAGGAGCGTCTTGCCACATGTCAACACTGGGTCTGACTGAGCGCCTCAAGGAGAGAGGCCCAAGCAAGACGCGCCCCGAGGAGCCTCTTGCCACATGTCAACAATGGGTCTGACTGAGGGCCTCCAGGAGAGAGGCCCAAGCAAGATGCACCCGGAGGAGCGTCTTGCCACATGTCACCTCTGGTTCTGACTGAGCGCCTCCAGGAGAGAGGCCCAAGCAAGACGTGCCCCGAGGAGCGTCTTGTCACATGTCAACACTGGGTCTGTCGTAGCGCCTCCAGGAGAGAAGCCCAAGCAAGACGCGCCCCGAGGAGCGTCTTGCCACATGTCAACAATGGGTCTGACTGAGGGCCTCCAGGAGAGAAGCCCAAGCAAGACTGCGCCCCGAGGAGCGTCCTGACACATGTCAACACTGTGTCTGACAGAGGGCCTCCAGGAGAGAGGCCCAAGCAAGACACGCCCCGTGGAGTGTCTTGCCACATGTCACCACTGGGTCTGACTGAGCGCCTCCAGGAGAGAGGCCCAAGCAAGACGCGCCCCGAGGAGCGTCAGGCCTCATGTCACTACTCAGTGTGACTGAGCGCCTCCAGGAGAGAGGCCCAAGCAAGACGCGCCCCGAGGAGCGTCTTGCCACATGTGAGCACTGGGTCTGACTGAACGCCTCCAGGAGAGAGGCCCCAGCAAGTTGCGCCCCGAGGAGCGTCTTGCCTTATGTCAGCACTCGGTCTGACTGAGCGCCTCCAGGAGAGAGGCCCAAGCAAGACGCGCCCCGAGGAGCGTCTTGCCACATGTCAACACTGGGTCTGACAGAGGGCCTCCAGGAGAGAGGCCCAAGCAACACGCGGCCCGAGGAGCGTCTTGCCACATGTCAGCACTCGGTCTGACTGAGCGCCTCCAGGAGAGAGGCCCAAGCAAGACGTGCCCCGAGGAGCGTCTTGCCACATGTCAACAATGGGTCTGACTGAGGGCCTCCAGGAGAGAAGCCCAAGCAAGACTGCGCCCCGAGGAGCGTCTTGACACATGTCAACACTGGGTCTGACAGAGCGCCTCCAGGAGAGAGGCCCAAGCAAGACGCGCCCCGAGGAGTGCCTTGCCACATGTCACCACTGGGTCTGACTGAGGGCCTCCAGGAGAGAGGCCCAAGCAAGCCGTGCCCCGGGGAGCGTCAGGCCACATGTCACCACTCAGTCTGACTGAGCGCCTCCAGGAGAGAGGTCCAAGCAAGATACCCCCCGAGGAGCGTCTTGCCACATGTCAGCACTGGGTCTGACTGAGCGCCTCCAGGAGAGAGGCCCCAGCAAGACGCGCCCCGAGGAGCGTCTTGCCTTATGTCAGCACTCGGTCTGACTGAGCGCCTCCAGGAGAGAGGCCCCAGCAAGACGCGCCCCGAGGAGCGTCTTGCCACATGTCAACAATGGGTCTGACTGAGGGCCTCCAGGAGAGAGGCCCAAGCAAGATGCGCCCGGAGGAGCGTCTTGCCACATGTGAACACTGGGTCTGACAGAGGGCCTCCAGGAGAGAGGCCCAAGCAAGACGCGCCCCGAGGAGCATCTTGCCACATGTCACCTCTGGTTCTGACTGAGCGCCTCCAGGAGAGAGTCCCAAGAGAGACGCGCCCCGAGGAGCGTCTTGTCACATGTCAACACTGGGTCTTTCTGAGCGCCTCCAGGAGAGAAGCCCAAGCAAGACGCGCCCCGAGGAGCGTCTTGCCACATGTCAACAATGGGTCTGACTGAGGGCCTCCAGGAGAGAAGCCCAAGCAACACGCGGCCCGAGGAGCGTCTTGCCACATGTCAGCACTCGGTCTGACTGAGCGCCTCCAGGAGAGAGGCCCAAGCAAGACGCGCCCCGAGGAGTGTCTTGCCACATGTCACCACTTGGTCTGACTGAGCGCCTCCAGGAGAGAGGCCCAAGCAACACGCGCCCTGAGGAGCGTCTTGCCACGTGTCAACACTGGGTCTGATTGAGGGCCTTCTGGAGAGAGGCCCAAGCAAGACGCGCCCCGAGGAGCGTCTTGCCACATGTCAACAATGGGTCTTACTGAGGGCCTCCAGGAGAGAAGCCCAAGCAAGACGCGCCCCGAGGAGCTTCTTTCCACATGTCAGCACTCTGTCTGTCTGAGCGCCTCCAGGAGAGAGGCCAAAGCAAGACGCGCCCCGAGGAGCGTCTTGACACATGTCAACACTGGGTCTGACAGAGGGCCTCCATGAGAGAGGCCCAAGCAAGACGCGCCCCGAGGAGTGTCTTGCCACATGTCAACACTGGGTCTGACAGAGGGCCTCCATGAGAGAGGCCCAAGCAAGACGCGCCCCAAGGAGTGTCTTGCCACATGTCACCACTTGGTCTGACTGAGCGCCTCCAGGAGAGAGGCCCAAGCAACACGCGCCCCGAGGAGCGTCAGGCCACTTGTCACTACTCAGTCTGACTGAGCGCCTCCAGGAGAGAGGCCCAAGTAAGACGCGCCCCGAGGAGCGTCTTGCCACGTGTCCACACTGGGTCTGATTGAGGGCCTTCTGGAGAGAGGCCCAAGCAAGACGCGCCCCGAGGATAGTCTTGCCACATGTCAACAATGGTTTTTACTGAGGGCCTCCAGGAGAGAAGCCCTAGCAAGACGCGCCCCGAGGAGCTTCTTGCCACATGTCAGCACTGGGTCTGACTGAGCGCCTCCAGGAGAGAGGCCCAAGCAAGACGCGCCCCGAGGAGCGTCTTGCCACATGTCAACACTGGGTCTTACTGAGGGCCTCCAGGAGAGAAGCCCAAGCAAGACGCGCCCCGAGGAGCTTCTTGCCACATGTCAACAATGGGTCTTACTGAGGGCCTCCAGGAGAGAAGCCCAAGCAAGACGCGCCCCGAGGAGCTTCTTGCCACATGTCAACAATGGGTCTTACTGAGGGCCTCCAGGAGAGAAGCCCAAGCAAGACGCGCCCCGAGGAGCGTCTTGCCACATGTCACTACTCGGTCTGACTGAGCGCCTCCAGGAGAGAGGTCCAAGCAACACGCGCCCCGAGGAGCGTCTTGGCACATGCCAACACTGGGTCTGACTGAGTGCCTCAATGAGAGAAGCCCCTGCAAGACGCGCCCCGAGGAGCGTCTTGCCACATGTCACTACTCGGTCTGACTGAGCGCCTCCAGGAGAGAGGCCCAAGCAAGACGTGCCCCGAGGAGCGTCTTGCCACATGTCAACAATGGGTCTGACTGAGGGCCTCCAGGAGAGAAGCCCAAGCAAGAAGCGCCCCGAATGCGTCTTGCCACATGTCAACACTGGGTCTGACTGAGCGCCTCCAGGAGAGAGGCCAAAGCAAGACGCGCCCCGAGGAGCGTCTTGACACATGTCAACACTGGGTCTGACAGAGGGCCTCCATGAGAGAGGCCCAAGCAAGACGCGCCCCGAGGAGTGTCTTTCCACATGTCAACACTGTGTCTGACTGAGCGCCTCCAGGAGAGTGGCCCAAGCAAGACGCGCCCCGAGGAGCGTCTTGCCACGTGTCAACACTGGGTCTGACTTTGCGCCTCCAGGAGAGAGGCCCAAGCAAGATGCGCCTCGAGGAGCGTCTTGCCACGTGTCACCACTGGGTCTGACTGAGCTCCTCCAGGAGAGAGGCCCAAGCAAGACGCGCCCCGAGGAGCGTCTTGCCACGTGTCAACACTGGGTCTGACTTTGCGCCTCCAGGAGAGAGGTCCAAGCAAGATACCCCCCGAGGAGCGTCTTGCCACATGTCAGCACTGGGTCTGACTGAGCGCCTCCAGGAGAGAGGCCCCAGCAAGACGCGCCCCGAGGAGCGTCTTGCCTTATGTCAGCACTCGGTCTGACTGAGCGCCTCCAGGAGAGAGGCCCCAGCAAGACGCGCCCCGAGGAGCGTCTTGCCACATGTCAACAATGGGTCTGACTGAGGGCCTCCAGGAGAGAGGCCCAAGCAAGATGCGCCCGGAGGAGCGTCTTGCCACATGTCAACACTGGGTCTGACAGAGGGCCTCCAGGAGAGAGGCCCAAGCAAGACGCGCCCCGAGGAGCGTCTTGCCACATGTCACCTCTGGTTCTGACTGAGCGCCTCCAGGAGAGAGTCCCAAGAGAGACGCGCCCCGAGGAGCGTCTTATCACATGTCAACACTGGGTCTTTCTGAGCGCCTCCAGGAGAGAAGCCCAAGCAAGACGCGCCCCGAGGAGCGTCTTGCCACATGTCAACAATGGGTCTGACTGAGGGCCTCCAGGAGAGAAGCCCAAGCAACACGCGGCCCGAGGAGCGTCTTGCCACATGTCAGCACTCGGTCTGACTGAGCGCCTCCAGGAGAGAGGCCCAAGCAAGACGCACCCCGAGGAGCGTCTTGCCACATGTCAACAATGGGTCTGACTGAGGGCCTCCAGGAGAGAAGCCCAAGCAAGACGCGCCCCGAGGAGCATCTTGACACATGTCAACACTGGGTCTGACAGAGGGCCTCCAGGAGAGAGGCCCAAGCAAGACGCGCCCCGAGGAGTGTCTTGCCACATGTCACCACTTGGTCTGACTGAGCGCCTCCAGGAGAGAGGCCCAAGCAACACGCGCCCTGAGGAGCGTCTTGCCACGTGTCAACACTGGGTCTGATTGAGGGCCTTCTGGAGAGAGGCCCAAGCAAGACGCGCCCCGAGGAGCGTCTTGCCACATGTCAACAATGGGTCTTACTGAGGGCCTCCAGGAGAGAAGCCAAAGCAAGACGCGCCCCGAGGAGCTTCTTTCCACATGTCAGCGCTCGGTCTGTCTGAGCGCCTCCAGGAGAGAGGCCAAAGCAAGACGCGCCCCGAGGAGCGTCTTGACACATGTAAACACTGGGTCTGACAGAGCGCCTCCATGAGAGAGGCCCAAGCAAGACGCGCCCCGAGGAGTGTCTTGCCACATGTCAACACTGGGTCTGACAGAGGGCCTCCATGAGAGAGGCCCAAGCAAGACGCGCCCCAAGGAGTGTCTTGCCACATGTCACCACTTGGTCTGACTGAGCGCCTCCAGGAGAGAGGCCCAAGCAACACGCGCCCCGAGGAGCGTCAGGCCACATGTCACTACTCAGTCTGACTGAGCGCCTCCAGGAGAGAGGCCCAAGTAAGACGCGCCCCGAGGAGCGTCTTGCCACATGTCAACAATGGTTCTTACTGAGGGCCTCCAGGAGAGAAGCCCTAGCAAGACGCGCCCCGAGAAGCTTCTTGCCACATGTCAGCACTCGGTCTGACAGATGGCCTCCATGAGAGAGGCCCAAGCAAGACGCGCCCCGAGGAGTGTCTTGCCAAATGTCAACACTGGGTCTGACTGAGCGCCTCAGGGAGAGAGGTCCAAGCAAGACGCGCCCCGAGGAGCGTCTTGCCACAAGTCAACAATGGGTCTTACTGAGGGCCTCCAGGAGAGAAGCCCAAGCAAGACGCGCCCCGAGGAGCTTCTTGCCACATGTCAGCACTGGGTCTGACTGAGCGCCTCCAGGAGAGAGGCCCAAGCAAGACGCGCCCCGAGGAGCGTCTTGCCACATGTCAACACTGGGTCTTACTCTGGGCCTCCAGGAGAGAAGCCCAAGCAAGACGCGCCCCGAGGAGCTTCTTGCCACATGTCAACAATGGGTCTTACTGAGGGCCTCCAGGAGAGAAGCCCAAGCAAGACGCGCCCCGAGGAGCTTCTTGCCACATGTCAACAATGGGTCTTACTGAGGGCCTCCAGGAGAGAAGCCCAAGCAAGACGCGCCCCGAGGAAGGTCTTGCCACATGTCACTACTCGGTCTGACTGAGCGCCTCCAGGAGAGAGGTCCAAGCAACACGCGCCCCGAGGAGCGTCTTGGCACATGTCAACACTGGGTCTGACTGAGTGCCTCCATGAGAGAAGCCCCTGCAAGACGCGCCCCGAGGAGCGTCTTGCCACATGTCACTACTCGGTCTGACTGAGCGCCTCCAGGAGAGAGGCCCAAGCAAGACGTGCCCCGAGGAGCGTCTTGCCACATGTCAACAATGGGTCTGACTGAGGGCCTCCAGGAGAGAAGCCCAAGCAAGAAGCGCCCCGAGGGGCGTCTTGCCACATGTCAACACTGGGTCTGACTGAGCGCCTCCAGGAGAGAGGCCAAAGCAAGACGCGCCCCGAGGAGCGTCTTGACACATGTCAACACTGGGTCTGACTGAGGGCCTCCATGAGAGAGGCCCAAGCAAGACGCGCCCCGAGGAGTGTCTTTCCACATGTCAACACTGTGTCTGACTGAGCGCCTCCAGGAGAGTGGCCCAAGCAAGACGCGCCCCGAGGAGCGTCTTGCCACGTGTCAACACTGGGTCTGACTTTGCGCCTCCAGGAGAGAGGCCCAAGCAAGATGCGCCTCGAGGAGCGTCTTGCCACGTGTCACCACTGGGTCTGACTGAGCTCCTCCAGGAGAGAGGCCCAAGCAAGACACGCCCCGAGGAGCGTCTTGACACATGTCAACACTGGGTCTGACTGAGGGCCTCCATGAGAGAAGCCCAAGCAAGACAGGCCCCGAGGAGAGTCTTGCCACATGTCAACACTGGGTCTGACAGAGGGCATCCAGGAGAGAGGCCCAAGCAATACGCGCCCCGAGGAGCGTCTTGCCAAATGTCAACAATGGGTCTGACTGAGGGCCTCCAGGAGAGAAGCCCAAGCATGACGCACCCCGAGGAGCTTCTTGCTACATGTCAGCACTCGGTCTGACTGAGCGCCTCCAGGAGAGAGGCCAAAGCAAGACGCGCCCCGAGGAGCGTCTTGACACATGACAACACTGGGTCTGACAGAGGGCCTCCATGAGAGAGGCCCAACTAAGACGCGCCCCGAGGAGTGTCTTTCCACATGTCAACACTGTGTCTGACTGAGCGCCTCCAGGAGAGAAGCCCAAGCAAGACGCGTCCCGAGGAGCTTCTTGCCACATGTCAGCACTGGGTCTGACTTAGCGCCTCCAGGAGAGAGGCCCAAGCAAGATGCGCCCCGAGGAGCGTCTTGCCACGTGTCACCACTGGGTCTGACTGAGCTCCTCCAGGAGAGAGGCCCAAGCAAGACGCGCCCCGAGGAGCGTCTTGCCACGTGTCACCACTGGGTCTGATTGAGCACCTCCAGGAGAGAGGCCCCAGCAAGACGCGCCCCGAGGAGCGTCTTGCCACATGTCACTACTCGGTCTAACTGAGCGCCTCCAGGAGAGAGGTCCAAGCATGATGCGCCCCGAGGAGCGTCTTGCCACATGTCACTATTCGGTCTGACTGAGCGCCTCCAGGAGGGAGGTCCAAGCAAGACGCGCCCCGAGGAGCGTCGTGCCACATGTCACTACTCGGTCTGACTAAGCGCCTCCAGGAGAGAGGCCCAAGCAAGACGTGCCCCGAGGAGCGTCTTGCCACATGTCAACAATGGGTCTGACTGAGGTTCTCCAGGAGAGAAGCCCAAGCAAGACGCGCCCAGAGGAGCGTCTTGCCACATGTCAACACTGGGTCTGACTGAGCGCCTCCAGGAGAGAGGCCCAAGCAAGACACGCCCCGAGGAGCGTCTTGACACATGTTAACACTCGGTCTGACAGTGGGCATTCAGGAGAGAGGCCCAAGCAATACTCGCCCCGAGGAGCGTCTTGCCACATGTCACCACTGGGTCTGAATGAGCACCTCCAGGAGAGAGGCCCAAGCAAGACGCGCCCCGAGGAGCGTCTTTCCACGTGTCACCACTGGGTGTGACTGAGCGCCTCCAGGAGAGAGGCCCAAGCAAGATGCACCCGGAGGAGCGTCTTGCCACATGTCACGTCTGGTTCTGACTGAGCGCCTCCAGGAGAGAGGGCCAAGCAAGACGCGCCCCGAGGAGCGTCTTGTCACATGTCAACACTGGGTCTGTCTGAGCGCCTCCAGGAGAAAAGCCCAAGCAAGACGCGCCCCGAGGAGCGTCTTGCCACATGTCAACAATGGGTCTGACTGAGGGCCTCCAGGAGAGAAGCCCAAGCAAGACTGCGCCCCGAGGAGCGTCCTGACACATGTCAACACTGTGTCTGACAGAGGGCCTCCAGGAGAGAGGCCCAAGCAAGACACGCCCCGCGGAGTGTCTTGCCACATGTCACCACTGGGTCTGACTGAGCGCCTCCAGGAGAGAGGCCCAAGCAAGACGCGCCCCGAGGAGCGTCAGGCCTCATGTCACTACTCAGTCTGACTGAGCGCCTCCAGGAGAGAGGCCCAAGCAAGACGCGCCCCGAGGAGCGTCTTGCCACATGTCAGCACTGGGTCTGACTGAGCGCCTCCAGGAGAGAGGCCCCAGCAAGTTGCGCCCCGAGGAGCGTCTTGCCTTATGTCAGCACTCGGTCTGACTGAGCGCCTCCAGGAGAGAGGCCCAAGCAAGACGCGCCCCGAGGAGCGTCTTGCCACATGTCAACAATGGGTCTGACTGAGGGCCTCCAGGAGAGAGGCCCAAGCAAGATGCGCCCGGAGGAGCGTCTTGCCACATGTCAACACTGGGTCTGACAGAGGGCCTCCAGGAGAGAGGCCCAAGCAACTCGCGGCCCGAGGAGCGTCTTGCCACATGTCAGCACTCGGTCTCACAGAGCGCCTCCAGGAGAGAGGCCCAAGCAAGACGCGCCCCGAGGAGTGTCTTGCCACATGTCACCACTGGGTCTGACTGAGCGCCTCCAGGAGAGAGGCCCAAGCAAGCCGTGCCCCGGGGAGCATCAGGCCACATGTCACCACTCAGTCTGACTGAGCGCCTCCAGGAGAGAGGTCCAAGCAAGATACCCCCCGAGGAGCGTCTTGCCACATGTCAGCACTGGGTCTGACTGAGCGCCTCCAGGAGAGAGGCCCCAGCAAGACGCGCCCCGAGGAGCGTCTTGCCTTATGTCAGCACTCGGTCTGACTGAGCGCCTCCAGGAGAGAGGCCCCAGCAAGACGCGCCCCGAGGAGCGTCTTGCCACATGTTACCAATGGGTCTGACTGAGGGCCTCCAGGAGAGAGGCCCAAGCAACATGCGCCCCGAGGAGCGTCTTGCCACGTGTCACCACTGGGTCTGACTGAGCTCCTCCAGGAGAGAGGCCCAAGCAAGACGCGCCCCGAGGAGCGTCTTGCCACGTGTCACCACTGGGTCTGATTGAGCACCTCCAGGAGAGAGGCCCCAGCAAGACGCGCCCCGAGGAGCGTCTTGCCACATGTCACTACTCGGTCTAACTGAGCGCCTCCAGGAGAGAGGTCCAAAAAAGATGCGCCCCGAGGAGCGTCTTGCCACATGTCACTATTCGGTCTGACTGAGCGCCTCCAGGAGGGAGGTCCAAGCAAGACGCGCCCCGAGGAGCGTCGTGCCACATGTCACTACTCGGTCTGACTAAGCGCCTCCAGGAGAGAGGCCCAAGCAAGACGTGCCCCGAGGAGCGTCTTGCCACATGTCAACAATGGGTCTGACTGAGGTTCTCCAGGAGAGAAGCCCAAGCAAGACGCGCCCAGAGGAGCGCCTTGCCACATGTCAACACTGGGTCTGACTGAGCGCCTCCAGGAGAGAGGCCCAAGCAAGACACGCCCCGAGGAGCGTCTTGACACATGTCAACACTGGGTCGGACTGAGGGCCTCCATGAGAGAAGCCCAAGCAAGACGCGCCCCGAGGAGAGTCTTGCCACATGTTAACACTCGGTCTGACAGTGGGCATTCAGGAGAGAGGCCCAAGCAATACTCGCCCCGAGGAGCGTCTTGCCACATGTCACCACTGGGTCTGAATGAGCACCTCCAGGAGAGAGGCCCAAGCAAGACACGCCCCGAGGAGCGTCTTTCCACGTGTCACCACTGGGTGTGACTGAGCGCCTCCAGGAGAGAGGCCCAAGCAAGATGCACCCGGAGGAGCGTCTTGCCACATGTCACCTCTGGTTCTGACTGAGCGCCTCCAGGAGAGAGGGCCAAGCAAGACGCGCCCCGAGGAGCGTCTTGTCACATGTCAACACTGGGTCTGTCTGAGCGCCTCCAGGAGAAAAGCCCAAGCAACTCGCGGCCCGAGGAGCGTCTTGCCACATGTCAGCACTCGGTCTCACAGAGCGCCTCCAGGAGAGAGGCCCAAGCAAGACGCGCCCCGAGGAGTGTCTTGCCACATGTCACCACTGGGTCTGACTGAGCGCCTCCAGGAGAGAGGCCCAAGCAAGCCGTGCCCCGGGGAGCATCAGGCCACATGTCACCACTCAGTCTGACTGAGCGCCTCCAGGAGAGAGGTCCAAGCAAGATACCCCCCGAGGAGCGTCTTGCCACATGTCAGCACTGGGTCTGACTGAGCGCCTCCAGGAGAGAGGCCCCAGCAAGACGCGCCCCGAGGAGCGTCTTGCCTTATGTCAGCACTCGGTCTGACTGAGCGCCTCCAGGAGAGAGGCCCCAGCAAGACGCGCCCCGAGGAGCGTCTTGCCACATGTTACCAATGGGTCTGAATGAGGGCCTCCAGGAGAGAGGCCCAAGCAACATGCGCCCGGAGGAGCGTCTTGCCACATGTCAACACTGGGTCTGACAGAGGGCCTCCAGGAGAGAGGCCCAAGCAAGACGCGCCCCGAGGAGCGTCTTGCCACATGTCACCTCTGGTTCTGACTGAGCGCCTCCAGGAGAGAGTCCCAAGAGAGACGCGCCACGAGGAGCGTCTTGTCACATGTCAACACTGGGTCTTTCTGAGCGCCTCCAGGAGAGAAGCCCAAGCAAGACGCGCCCCGAGGAGCATCTTGCCACATGTCAACAATGGGTCTGACTGAGGGCCTCCAGGAGAGAAGCCCAAGCAACACGCGGCCCGAGGAGCGTCTTGCCACATGTCAGCACTCGGTCTGACTGAGCGCCTCCAGGAGAGAGGCCCAAGCAAGACGCACCCCGAGGAGCGTCTTGCCACATGTCAACAATGGGTCTGACTGAGGGCCTCCAGGAGAGAAGCCCAAGCAAGACGCGCCCCGAGGAGCATCTTGACACATGTCAACACTGGGTCTGACAGAGGGCCTCCAGGAGAGAGGCCCAAGCAAGACGCACCCCGAGGAGTGTCTTGCCACATGTCACCACTTGGTCTGACTGAGCGCCTCCAGGAGAGAGGCCCAAGCAAGACGCGCCCCGAGGAGCGTCTTGACACATGTCAACACTGGGTCTGACAGAGGGCCTCCATGAGAGAGGCCCAAGCACGACGCGCCCCGAGGAGTGTCTTGCCACATGTCAACACTGGGTCTGACAGAGGGCCTCCATGAGAGAGGCCCAAGCAAGACGCGCCCCAAGGAGTCTCTTGCCACACGTCACCACTTGGTCTGACTGAACGCCTCCAGGAGAGAGGCCCAAGCAACACGCGCCCCGAGGAGCGTCAGGCCACATGTCACTACTCAGTCTGACTGAGCGCCTCCAGGAGAGAGGCCCAAGTAAGACGCGCCCCGAGGAGCGTCTTGCCACGTGTCAACACTGGGTCTGATTGAGGGCCTTCTGGAGAGAGGCCCAAGCAAGACGCGCCCCGAGGAGCGTCTTGCCACATGTCAACAATGGTTCTTACTGAGGGCCTCCAGGAGAGAAGCCCTAGCAAGACGCGCCCCGAGGAGCGTCTTGCCACAAGTCAACAATGGGTCTTACTGAGGGCCTCCAGGAGAGAAGCCCAAGCAAGACGCGCCCCGAGGAGCTTCTTGCCACATGTCAGCACTGGGTCTGACTGAGCGCCTCCAGGAGAGAGGCCCAAGCAAGACGCGCCCCGAGGAGCGTCTTGCCACATGTCAACACTGGGTCTTACTGAGGGCCTCCAGGAGAGAAGCCCAAGCAAGACGCGCCCTGAGGAGCTTCTTGCCACATGTCAACAATGGGTCTTACTGAGGGCCTCCAGTAGAGAAGCCCAAGCAAGACGCGCCCCGAGGAGCTTCTTGCCACATGTCAACAATGGGTCTTACTGAGGGCCTCCAGGAGAGAAGCCCAAGCAAGAAGCGCCCCGAGGAGCGTCTTGCCACATGTCACTACTCGGTCTGACTGAGCGCCTCCAGGAGAGAGGTCCAAGCAACACGCGCCCCGAGGAGCGTCTTGGCACATGCCAACACTGGGTCTCACTGAGTGCCTCCATGAGAGAAGCCACTGCAAGACGCGCCCCGAGGAGCGTCTTGCCACATGTCACTACTCGGTCGGACTGAGCGCCTCCAGGAGAGAGGCCCAAGCAAGACGTGCCCCGAGGAGCGTCTTGCCACATGTCAACAATGGGTCTGACTGAGGGCCTCCAGGAGAGAAGCCCAAGCAAGAAGCGCCCCGAGGAGCGTCTTGCCACATGTAAACACTGGGTCTGACTGAGCGCCTCCAGGAGAGAGGCCAAAGCAAGACGCGCCCCGAGGAGCGTCTTGACACATGTCAACACTGGGTCTGACAGAGGGCCTCCATGAGAGAGGCCCAAGCAAGACGCGGCCCGAGGAGTGTCTTTCCACATGTCAACACTGTGTCTGACTGAGCGCCTCCAGGAGAGTGGCCCAAGCAAGACGCGCCCCGAGGAGCGTCTTGCCACGTGTCAACACTGGGTCTGACTTTGCGCCTCCAGGAGAGAGGCCCAAGCAAGATGCGCCTCGAGGAGCGTCTTGCCACGTGTCACCACTGGGTCTGACTGAGCTCCTCCAGGAGAGAGGCCCAAGCAAGACACGCCCCGAGGAGCGTCTTGACACATGTCAACACTGGGTCTGACTGAGGGCCTCCATGAGAGAAGCCCAAGCAAGACAGGCCCAGAGGAGAGTCTTGCCACATGTCAACACTGGGTCTGACAGAGGGCATCCAGGAGAGAGGCCCAAGCAATATGCGCCCCGAGGAGCGTCTTGCCAAATGACAACAATGGGTCTGACTGAGGGCCTCCAGGAGAGAAGCCCAAGCATGACGCACCCCAAGGAGCTTCTTGCTACATGTCAGCACTCGGTCTGACTGAGCGCCTCCAGGAGAGAGGCCAAAGCAAGACGCGCCCCGAGGAGCGTCTTGACACATGTCAACACTGGGTCTGACAGAGGGCCTCCATGAGAGAGGCCCAAGTAAGACGCGCCCCGAGGAGTGTCTTTCCACATGTCAACACTGTGTCTGACTGAGCGCCTCCAGGAGAGTGGCCCAAGCAAGACGCGCCCCGAGGAACGTCTTACCACGTGTCAACACTGGGTCTGACTTAGCGCCTCCAGGAGAGAGGCCCAAGCAAGATGCGCCTCGAGGAGCATCTTGCCACGTGTCACCACTGGGTCTGACTGAGCTCCTCCAGGAGAGAGGCCCAAGCAAGACGCGCCCCGAGGAGCGTCTTGCCACGTGTCACCACTGGGTCTGATTGAGCACCTCCAGGAGAGAGGCCCCAGCAAGACGCGCCCCGAGGAGCGTCTTGCCACATGTCACTACTCGGTCTAACTGAGCGCCTCCAGGAGAGAGGTCCAAGCAAGATGCGCCCCGAGGAGCGTCTTGCCACATGTCACTACTCAGTCTGACTGAGCGCCTCCAGGAGGGAGGTCCAAGCAAGACGCGCCCCGAGGAGCGTCTTGCCACATGTCACTACTCGGTTTGACTGAGCGCCTCCAGGAGAGAGGCCCAAGCAAGACGTGCCCCGAGGAGCGTCTTGCCACATGTCAACACTGGGTCGGACTGAGGGCCTCCATGAGAGAAGCCCAAGCAAGACGCGCCCCGAGAAGCGTCTTGCCACGTGTCAACACTCGGTCTGACAGAGGTCATTCAGGAGAGAGGCCCAAGCAATACTTGCCCCGAGGAGCGTCTTGCCAAATGTCACCACTGGGTCTGAATGAGCGCCTCCAGGAGAGAGGCTCAACCAAGACGCGCCCCGAGGAGTGTCTTGCCACATGCCAACACTGGGTCTGACTGAGCGCCTCCAGGAGAGAGGCCCAGGCAAGACGCGCCCCGAGAAGTGTCTTGCCACGTGTCAACACTGGGTCTGACTGAGCGCCTCCAGGAGAGAGGCCCAAGCAACACGCGCCCCGAGGAGCGTCTTTCCACGTGTCACCACTGGGTCTGACTGAGCGCCTCCAGGAGAGAGGCCCAAGCAAGACGCACCCCGAGGAGCGTCTTGCCACATGTCAACACTGGGTCTGACTGAGCGCCTCCAGGAGAGAGGCCCAAGCAAGAAGCGCCCCGAGGAGCGTCTTGCCACATGTCAACAATGGGTCTGACTGAGGGCCTCCAGGAGAGAGGCCCAAGCAAGATGCGCCCGGAGGAGCGTCTTGCCACATGTCACCTCTGGTTCTGACTGAGCGCCTCCAGGAGAGAGGCCCAAGCAAGACGCGCCCCAAGGAGCGTCTTGTCACATGTCAACACTGGGTCTGTCTGAGCGCCTCCAGGAGAGAAGCCCAAGCAAGACGCGCCCCGAGGAGCGTCTTGCCACATGTCAACAATGGGTCTGACTGAAGGCCTCCAGGAGAGAAGCCCAAGCAAGACTGCGCCCCGAGGAGCGTCTTGACACATGTCCACACTGGGTCTGACAGAGGGCCTCCAGGAGAGAGGCCCAAGCAAGACGCGCCCCGAGGAGCGTCAGGCCACATGTCACTACTCAGTCTGAGTGAGCGCCTCCAGGAGAGAGGCACAAGCAAGACGCGCCCCGAGGAGAGTCTTGCCACATGTCAGCACTGGGTCTGACTGAGCGCCTCCAGGAGAGAGGCCCCAGCAAGACGCGCCCCGAGGAGCATCTTGCCTTATGTCAGCACTCGGTCTGACTGAGCGCCTCCAGGAGAGAGGCCCAAGCAAGACGCGCCCCGAGGAGCGTCTTGCCACATGTCAACAATGGGTCTGACTGAGGGCCTCCAGAAGAGAGGCCCAAGCAAGATGCGCCCGGAGGAGCGTCTTGCCACATGTCACCACTGGGTCTGATTGAGCACCTCCAAGAGAGAGGCCCCAGCAAGACGCGCCCCGAGGAGCGTCTTGCCACATGTCACTACTCGGTCTAACTGAGCGCCTCCAGGAGAGAGGTCCAAGCAAGATGCGCCCCGAGGAGCGTCTTGCCACATGTCACTACTCGGTCTGACTGAGCGCCTCCAGGAGGGAGGTCCAAGCAAGACGCGCCCCGAGGAGCGTCTTGCCACATGTCACTACTCGGTCTGACTGAGCGCCTCCAGGAGAGAGGCCCAAGCAAGACGTGCCCCGAGGAGCGTCTTGACACATGTCAACAATGGGTCTGACTGAGGGCCTCCAGGAGAGAAGCCGAAGCAAGACGCGCCCAGAGGAGCGTCTTGCCACATGTCAACACTGGGTCTGACTGAGCGCCTCCAGGAGAGAGGCCCAAGCAAGACGCGCCCAGAGGAGCGTCTTGCCACGTGTCAACACTGGGTCTGACTGAGCGCCTCCAGGAGAGAGGCCCAAGCAACACGCGCCCCGAGGAGCGTCTTTCCACGTGTCACCACTGGGTCTGACTGAGCGCCTCCAGGAGAGAGGCCCAAGCAAGACGCGCCCCGAGGAGCGTCTTGCCACATGTCAACACTGGGTCTGACTGAGCGCCTCCAGGAGAGAGGCCCAAGCAAGACGCGCCCCGAGGAGCGTCTTGCCACAAGTCAACAATGGGTCTGACTGAGGGCCTCCAGGAGAGAGGCCCAAGCAAGATGCGCCCGGAGGAGCGTCTTGCCACATGTCACCTCTGGTTCTGACTGAGCGCCTCCAGGAGAGAGGCCCAAGCAAGACGCGCCCCAATAAGTGTCTTGTCACATGTCAACACTGGGTCTGTCTGAGCGCCTCCAGGAGAGAAGCCCAAGCAAGACGCGCCCAGGGGAGCGTCTTGCCACATGTCAACACTGGGTCTGACTGAGCGCCTCCAGGAGAGAGGCCCAAGCAAGACGCGCCCCGAGGAGCGTCTTGCCACGTGTCAACACTGGGTCTGACTGAGCGCCTCCAGGAGAGAGGCCCAAGCAACACGCGCCCCGAGGAGCGTCTTTCCACGTGTCACCACTGGGTCTGACTGAGCGCCTCCAGGAGAGAGGCCCAAGCAAGACGCGCCCCGAGGAGCGTCTTGCCACATGTCAACACTGGGTCTGACTGAGCGCCTCCAGGAGAGAGGCCCAAGCAAGACGCGCCCCGAGGAGCGAGTATTGCTTGGGCCTCTCTCCTGAATGCCCTCTGTCAGACCGAGTGTTGACATGTGGCAAGACTCTCCTCAGGGCGCGTCTTGCTTGGGCTTCTCTCATGGAGGCCCTCAGTCCGACCCAGTGCTGACATGTGTCAAGACTCTCCTCGGGGCGTGTCTTGCTTGGGCCTCTCTCCTGGAGGCGCTCAGTCAGACCCAGTGTTGACATGTGGCAAGGCGCTCCTCTGGGCGCGTCTTGCTTGGGCTTCTCTCCTGGAGGCCCTCAGTCAGACCCATTGTTGACATGTGGCAAGACGCTCCTCGAGGCACGTCTTGCTTGGGCCTCTCTCCTGGAGGCGCTCAAACAGACCGAGTAGTGACATGTGGCAAGACGCTCCTCGGGGCGCGTCTTGCTGGGGCTTCTCTCATGGAGGCACTCAGTCAGACCCAGTGTTGACATGTGTCAAGACGCTCCTCGGGGCGCGTCTTGCTTTGGCCTCTCTCCTGGAGGCGCTCAGTCAGAACCAGAGGTGACATGTGGCAAGACGCTCCTCGGGGCGCGTCTTGCTTGGGCCTCTCTCCTGGAGGCCCTCTGTCAGACCCAGTGTTGACATGTGGCAAGACGCTCCTCCTTGGCGCATCTTGCTTGGGCCTCTCTCCTGGAGGCCCTCAGTCAGACCCATTGTTGACATGTGGCAAGATGCTCCTCGGGGCGCGTCTAGCTTGGGCCTCTCTCCTGGAGGCGCTCAGTCGGACTGAGTAGTGACATGTGGCCTGACGCTCCTCGGGGCGCGGCTTGCTTGGGCCTCTCTCCGCTCCTCGTGGCGCGTCTTGCTTGGGCTTCTCTCCCGGAGGCGCTCAGAAAGACCCAGTGTTGACATGTGACAAGACGCTCCTCGGGGCGCGTCTTGCTTGGGCCTCTCTCCTGTAGGCGCTCAGTCAGACCCAGTGGTGACATGTGGCAAGACACTCCTCGGGGCGCGTCTTGCTTGTGCCTCTCTCCTGGAGGCCCTCTGTAAGACCGAGTGTTGACATGTGGCAAGACTCTCCTCGGGGCGCGTCTTGCTTGGGCTTCTCTCATGGAGGCCCTCAGTCAGACCCAGTGTTGACATGTGTCAAGACGCTCCTCGGGGCGTGTCTTGCTTGGGCCTCTCTCCTGGAGGCGCTGAGTCTGACCCAGTGCTGACATGTGGCAAGACGCTCCTCGGGGCGCGTCTTGCTTGGGCTTCTCTCCTGGAGGCCCTCAGTCAGACCCATTGTTGACATGTGGCAAGACGCTCCTCGGGGCACGTCTTGCTTGGGCCTCTCTCCTGGAGGCGCTCAAACAGACCGAGTAGTGACATGTGGCAAGAGGCTCCTCGGGGCGCGTCTTGCTGGGGCTTCTCTCATGGAGGCACTCAGTCAGACCCAGTGTTGACATGTGGCAAGACGCTCCTCGGGGCGCGTCTTGCTTGGACCTCTCTCACTGAGAAGCTCAGTCAGACCGAGTAGTGACATGTGGCAAGACGCTCCTCGGGGCGCGTCTTGCTTGGACCTCTCTCCCTGAGGCGCTCAGTCAGACCCAGTGTTGACATTTGGCAAGACACTCCTCGGGGCGCGTCTTGCTTGGGCCTCTCTCCAGAAGGCCCTCAATCAGACCCAGTGTTGACACGTGGCAAGACGCTCCTCGGGGCGCGTCTTACTTGGGCCTCTCTCCTGGAGGCGCTCAGTCAGACCGAGTAGTGACATGTGGCAAGACGTTCCTCAGGGCGCGTCTTGCTTGGACCTCCCTCCTGGAGGCGCTCAGTCAGACCGAGTAGTGACATGTGGCAAGACGCTCCTCGGGGCGCGTCTTTCTTGGGCCTCTCTCCTGGAGGCGCTCAGTCAGACACAGTGTTGACATGTGGCAAGACACTCCTCGGGGCGCGTCTTGCTTGGGCCTCTCTCATGGAGGCCCTCTGTCAGACCCAGTGTTGACATGTGTCAAGACGCTCCTCGGGGCATGTCTTGCTGGGGTTTCTCTCATGGAGGCACTCAGTCAGACCCAGTGTTGACATGTGGCAAGACGCTCCTCGGGGCGCGTGTTGCTTGGACCTCTCTCCTGGAGGCCCTCAGTCAGACCGAGTAGTGACATGTGGCAAGACGCTCCTCGGGGCGCGTCTTGCTTGGGCCTCTCTCCTGGAGGCGCTCAGTCAGACCCAGTGCTGACATGTGAAAAGAAGCTCCTCGGGGCGCGTCTTGCTTGGGCTTCTCTCCTGGAGGCCCTCAGTAAGACCCATTGTTGACATGTGGCAAGACGCTCCTCGGGGCGCGTCTTGCTTGGGCCTCTCTCCTGTAGGCGCTCAGTCAGACCCAGTGGTGACATGTGGCAAGACACTCCTCGGGGCGCGTCTTGCTTGTGCCTCTCTCCTGGAGGCCCTCTGTAAGACCGAGTGTTGACATGTGGCAAGACTCTCCTCGGGGCGTGTCTTGCTTGGGCCTCTCTCCTGGAGGCGCTGAGTCTGACCCAGTGCTGACATGTGGCAAGACGCTCCTCGGGGCGCGTCTTGCTTGGGCTTCTCTCCTGGAGGCCCTCAGTCAGACCCATTGTTGACATGTGGCAAGACGCTCCTCGGGGCACGTCTTGCTTGGGCCTCTCTCCTGGAGGCGCTCAAACAGACCGAGTAGTGACATGTGGCAAGATGCTCCTCGGGGCGCGTCTTGCTGGGGCTTCTCTCATGGAGGCACTCAGTCAGACCCAGTGTTGACATGTGGCAAGACGCTCCTCGGGGCGCGTCTTGCTTGGACCTCTCTCACTGAGAAGCTCAGTCAGACCGAGTAGTGACATGTGGCAAGACGCTCCTCGGGGCGCGTCTTGCTTGGACCTCTCTCCCTGAGGCGCTCAGTCAGACCCAGTGTTGACATTTGGCAAGACACTCCTCGGGGCGCGTCTTGCTTGGGCCTCTCTCCAGAAGGCCCTCAATCAGACCCAGTGTTGACACGTGGCAAGACGCTCCTCGGGGCGCGTCTTACTTGGGCCTCTCTCCTGGAGGCGCTCAGTCAGACCGAGTAGTGACAAGTGGCAAGACGTTCCTCAGGGCGCGTCTTGCTTGGACCTCCCTCCTGGAGGCGCTCAGTCAGACCGAGTAGTGACATGTGGCAAGACGCTCCTCGGGGCGCGTCTTTCTTGGGCCTCTCTCCTGGAGGCGCTCAGTCAGACACAGTGTTGACATGTGGCAAGACACTCCTCGGGGCGCGTCTTGCTTGGGCCTCTCTCATGGAGGCCCTCTGTCAGACCCAGTGTTGACATATGTCAAGACGCTCCTCGGGGCGCGTCTTGCTTTGGCCTCTCTCCTGGAGGCGCTCAGTCAGACCGAGTGCTGACATGTAGCAAGAAGCTCCTCGGGGTGCGTCATGCTTGGGCTTCTCTCCTGGAGGCCCTCAGTCAGACCCATTATTGACATGTGGCAAGACGCTCCTCTGGGCGCGTATTGCTTGGGCCTCTCTCCTGGATGCCCTCTGTCAGACCCAGTGTTGACATGTGGCAAGACTCTCCTCGGGGCCCTTCTTGCTTGGGCTTCTCTAATGGAGGCCCTCAGTCAGACCCAGTGTTGACATGTGTCAAGACGCTCCTCGGGGCGTATCTTGCTTGGGCCTCTCTCCTGGAGGCGCTCAGTCAGACCCAGTGTTGACATGTGGCAAGACGCTCCTCGGGGCGCGTCTTGCTTGGGCCTCTCTCATGGAGGCCCTCTGTCAGACCCAGTGTTGACATATGTCAAGACGCTCCTCGGGGCGCGTCTTGCTTTGGCCTCTCTCCTGGAGGCGCTCAGTCAGACCGAGTGCTGACATGTAGCAAGAAGCTCCTCGGGGTGCGTCATGCTTGGGCTTCTCTCCTGGAGGCCCTCAGTCAGACCCATTATTGACATGTGGCAAGACGCTCCTCTGGGCGCGTATTGCTTGGGCCTCTCTCCTGGATGCCCTCTGTCAGACCCAGTGTTGACATGTGGCAAGACTCTCCTCGGGGCCCTTCTTGCTTGGGCTTCTCTAATGGAGGCCCTCAGTCAAACCCAGTGTTGACATGTGTCAAGACGCTCCTCGGGGCGTATCTTGCTTGGGCCTCTCTCCTGGAGGCGCTCAGTCAGACCCAGTGTTGACATGTGGCAAGACGCTCCTCGGGGCGCGTGTTGCTTGGACCTCTCTCCTGGAGGCCCTCAGTCAGACCGAGTAGTGACATGTGGCAAGACGCTCCTCGGGGCGCGTCTTGCTTGGGCCTCTCTCCTGGAGGCGCTCAGTCAGACCCAGTGCTGACATGTGAAAAGAAGCTCCTCGGGGCGCGTCTTGCTTGGGCTTCTCTCCTGGAGGCCCTCAGTAAGACCCATTGTTGACATGTGGCAAGACGCTCCTCGGGGCGCGTCTTGCTTGGGCCTCTCTCCAGAAGGCCCTCAATCAGACCCAGTGTTGACACGTGGCAAGACGCTCCTCAGGGCGCGTCTTGCTTGGGCCTCTCTCCTGGAGGCGCCCAGTCAGACCCATTGTTGACATGTGGCAAGACGCTCCTCGGGGCGCGTCTTGCTTGGGCCTCTCTCCTGGAGGCGCTCAGTCAGACCGAGTGCTGACATGAGGAAAGACGCTCCTCGTGGCGCGTCTTGCTTGGGCTTCTCTCCCGGAGGCGCTCAGAAAGACCCAGTGTTGACATGTGACAAGACGCTCCTCGGGGCGCGTCTTGCTTGGGCCTCTCTCCTGTAGGCGCTCAGTCAGACCCAGTGGTGACATGTGGCAAGACACTCCTCGGGGCGCGTCTTGCTTGTGCCTCTCTCCTGGAGGCCCTCTGTAAGACCGAGTGTTGACATGTGGCAAGACTCTCCTCGGGGCGCGTCTTGCTTGGGCTTCTCTCATGGAGGCCCTCAGTCAGAACCAGTGTTGACATGTGTCAAGACGCTCCTCGGGGCGTGTCTTGCTTGGGCCTCTCTCCTGGAGGTGCTGAGTCTGACCCAGTGCTGACATGTGGCAAGACGCTCCTCGGGGCGCGTCTTGCTTGTGCCTCTCTCCTGGAGGCCCTCTGTAAGACCGAGTGTTGACATGTGGCAAGACGCTCCTCGGGGCGCGTCTTGCTTGGGCTTCTCTCCTGGAGGCCCTCAGTCAGACCCATTGTTGACATGTGGCAAGACGCTCCTCGGGGCACGTCTTGCTTGGGCCTCTCTCCTGGAGGCGCTCAAACAGACCGAGTAGTGACATGTGGCAAGACGCTCCTCGGGGCGCGTCTTGCTGGGGCTTCTCTCATGGAGGCACTCAGTCAGACCCAGTGTTGACATGTGGCAAGACGCTCCTCGGGGCGCGTCTTGCTTGGACCTCTCTCACTGAGAAGTTCAGTCAGACCGAGTAGTGACATGTGGCAAGACGCTCCTCGGGGCGCGTCTTGCTTGGACCTCTCTCCCTGAGGCGCTCAGTCAGACCCAGTGTTGACATTTGGCAAGACACTCCTCGGGGCGCGTCTTGCTTGGGCCTCTCTCCAGAAGGCCCTCAATCAGACCCAGTGTTGACACGTGGCAAGACGCTCCTCGGGGCGCGTCTTACTTGGGCCTCTCTCCTGGAGGCGCTCAGTCAGACCGAGTAGTGACATGTGGCAAGACGTTCCTCAGGGCGCGTCTTGCTTGGACCTCCCTCCTGGAGGCGCTCAGTCAGACCGAGTAGTGACATGTGGCAAGACGCTCCTCGGGGCGCGTCTTTCTTGGGCCTCTCTCATGGAGGCCCTCTGTCAGACCCAGTGTTGACATGTGTCAAGACGCTCCTCGGGGCGCGTCTTGCTTTGGCCTCTCTCCTGGAGGCGCTCAGTCAGACCGAGTGCTGACATGTAGCAAGAAGCTCCTTGGGGTGCGTCATGCTTGGGCTTCTCTCCTGGAGGCCCTCAGTCAGACCCATTATTGACATGTGGCAAGACGCTCCTCTGGGCGCGTATTGCTTGGGCCTCTCTCCTGGATGCCCTCTGTCAGACCCAGTGTTGACATGTGGCAAGACTCTCCTCGGGCCCCTTCTTGCTTGGGCTTCTCTAATGGAGGCCCTCAGTCAGACCCAGTGTTGACATGTGTCAAGACGCTCCTCGGGGCGTATCTTGCTTGGGCCTCTCTCCTGGAGGCGCTCAGTCAGACCCAGTGTTGACATGTGGCAAGACGCTCCTCGGGGCGCTTCTTGCTTGGGGTTCTCTCCTGGAGGCCCTCAGTCAGACCCATTGTTGACATGTGGCAAGACGCTCCTCGGGGCATGTCTTGCTGGGGTTTCTCTCATGGAGGCACTCAGTCAGACCCAGTGTTGACATGTGGCAAGACGCTCCTCGGGGCGCGTGTTGCTTGGACCTCTCTCCTGGAGGCCCTCAGTCAGACCGAGTAGTGACATGTGGCAAGACGCTCCTCGGGGCGCGTCTTGCTTGGGCCTCTCTCCTGGAGGCGCTCAGTCAGACCCAGTGCTGACATGTGAAAAGAAGCTCCTCGGGGAGCGTCTTGCTTGGGCTTCTCTCCTGGAGGCCCTCAGTAAGACCCATTGTTGACATGTGGCAAGACGCTCCTCGGGGCGCGTCTTGCTTGGGCCTCTCTCCTGGAGGCGCTCAGTCAGACCGAGTGCTGACATGTGGAAAGACGCTCCTCGGGGCGCGTCTCGCTTGGCTTCTCTCCTGGAGGCGCTCAGAAAGACCCAGTGTTGACATGTGACAAGACGCTCCTCGGGGCGCGTCTTGCTTGGGCCTCTCTCCTGCAGAGGCTCAGTCAGACCCAGTGGTGACATGTGGCAAGACACTCCTCGGGGCGCGTCTTGCTTGGGCCTCTCTCCTGGAGGCCCTCTGTCAGACCGAGTGTTGACATGTGGCAAGACTCTCCTCGGGGCGTGTCTTGCTTGGGCTTCTCTCATGGAGGCCCTCAGTCAGACACAGTGTTGACATGTGGCAAGACACTCCTCGGGGCGCGTCTTGCTTGGGCCTCTCTCATGGAGGCCCTCTGTCAGACCCAGTGTTGACATGTGTCAAGACGCTCCTCGGGGCGCGTCTTGCTTTGGCCTCTCTCCTGGAGGCGCTCAGTCAGACCGAGTGCTGACATGTAGCAAGAAGCTCCTCGGGGTGCGTCATGCTTGGGCTTCTCTCCTGGAGGCCCTCAGTCAGACCCATTATTGACATGTGGCAAGACGCTCCTCTGGGCGCGTATTGCTTGGGCCTCTCTCCTGGATGCCCTCTGTCAGACCCAGTGTTGACATGTGGCAAGACTCTCCTCGGGGCCCTTCTTGCTTGGGCTTCTCTAATGGAGGCCCTCAGTCAGACCCAGTGTTGACATGTGTCAAGACGCTCCTCGGGGCGTGTCTTGCTTGGGCCTCTCTCCTGGAGGCGCTCAGTCAGACCCAGTGTTGACATGTGGCAAGACGCTCCTCAGGGCGCGTCTTGCTTGGGCCTCTCTCCTGGAGGCGCTCAGTCAGACTGAGTAGTGACATGTGGCCTGACGCTCCTCGGGGCGCGTGTTGCTTGGGCCTCTCTCCTGGAGGCGCTCAGTCAGACCAAGTGGTGACATGTGGCAAGACACTCCTCGGGGCGCATCTTGCTTGGGCCTCTCTCCTGGAGGCCCTCTGTCAGACCCAGTGTTGACATGTGTCAAGACGCTCCTCGGGGCGCGTCTTGCTTGGGCTTCTCTCCTGGAGGCCCTCAGTCAGACCCATTGTTGACATGTGGCAAGACGCTCCTCGGGGCGCGTGTTGCTTAGGCTTCTCTCCTGGAGGCCCTCAGTCAAACCCATTGTTGACATGTGGCAAGACGCTCCTCGGGGCGCGTCTTGCTTGGGCCTCTCTCCTGGAGGCGCTCAGTCAGACCGAGTTCTGACATGTGGAAAGACGCTCCTCGGGGCGCGTCTCGCTTGGGCTTCTCTCCTGGAGGCGCTCAGAAAGACCCAGTGTTGACATGTGACAAGACGCTCCTCGGGGCGCGTCTTGCTTGGGCCTCTCTTCTGGAGAGGCTCAGTCAGACCCAGTGGTGACATGTGGCAAGACACTCCTCGGGGCGCGTCTTGCTTGGGCCTCTCTCCTGGAGGCCCTCTGTCAGACCGAGTGTTGACATGTGGAAAGACTCTCCTCGGGGCGTGTCTTGCTTGGGCTTCTCTCATGGAGGCCCTCAGTCAGACCCATTGTTGACATGTGGCAAGACGCTCCTCGGGGCACGACTTGCTTGGGCCTCTCTCCTGGAGGCGCTCAAACAGACCGAGTAGTGACATGTGGCAAGACGCTCCTCGGGGCGCGTCTTGCTGGGGCTTCTCTCATGGAGGCACTCAGTCAGACCCAGTGTTGACATGTGGCAAGACGCTCCTCGGGGCGCGTCTTGCTTGGACCTCTCTCCCTGAGGCGCTCAGTCAGACCCAGTGTTGACATTTGGCAAGACACTCCTCGGGGCGCGTCTTGCTTGGGCCTCTCTCCTGGAGGCTCTCAGTAAGAACCATTGTTGACATGTGGCAAGACGCTCCTCGGGGCGCGTCTTGCTTGGGCCTCTCTCCAGAAGGCCCTCAATCAGACCCAGTGTTGACACGTGGCAGGACGCTCCTCGGGGCGCGTCTTACTTGGGCTTCTCTCCTGGAGGCGCTCAATTAGACTGAGTAGTGACATGTGGCCTGACGCTCCTCGGGGCGCGTGTTGCTTGGGCCTCTCTCCTGGAGGCGCTCAGTCAGACCAAGTGGTGACATGTGGCAAGACGCTCCTCGGGGCGCGTCTTGCTTTGGCCTCTCTCCTGGAGGCGCTCAGTCAGACTGAGTGCTGACATGTGGCAAGACGCTCCTCGGGCCGCGTGTTGTTTGGGCTTCTCTCCTGGAGGCCCTCAGTCAGACCCATTGTTGACATGTGGCAAGATGCTCCTCGGGGCGCGTCTTGCTTCGGCCTCTCTCCTGGAGGCGCTCAGTCAGACCGAGTGCTGACATGAGGAAAGACGCTCCTCGGGGCGCGTCTTGCTTGGAGTTCTCTCCTGGAGGCGCTCAGAAAGACCCAGTGTTGACATGTGACAAGACGCTCCTCGGGGCGCGTCTTGCTTGGGCCTCTCTCCTGGAGGCGCTCAGTCAGACCCAGTGGTGACATGTGGCAAGACACTCCTCGGGGCACGTCTTGCTTGGGCCTCTCTCCTGGAGGCGCTCAAACAGACCGAGTAGTGACATGTGGCAAGACGCTCCTCGGGGCGCGTCTTGCTGGGGCTTCTCTCATGGAGGCCCTCAGTCAGACCCAGTGTTGACATGTGTCAAGATGCTCCTCGGGGCGCGTCTTGTTTGGGCCTCTCTCCTGGAGGCGCTCAGTCTGACCCAGTGCTGACATGTGGCAAGACGCTCCTCGGGGCGCGTCTTGCTTGGGCTTCTCTCCTGGAGGCCCTCAGTCAGACCCATTGTTGACATGTGGCAAGACGCTCCTCGGGGCACGTCTTGCTTGGGCCTCTCTCCTGGAGGCGCTCAAACAGACCGAGTAGTGACATGTGGCAAGACGCTCCTCGGGGCGCGTCTTGCTGGGGCTTCTCTCATGGAGGCACTCAGTCAGACCCAGTGTTGACATGTGGCAAGACACTCCTCGGGGCGCGTCTTGCTTGGACCTCTCTCCCTGAGGCGCTCAGTCAGACCCAGTGTTGACATTTGGCAAGACACTCCTCGGGGCGCGTCTTGCTTGGTTCTCTCTCCAGAAGGCCCTCAATCAGACCCAGTGTTGACACGTGGCAAGACGCTCCTCGGGGCGCGTCTTACTTGGGCCTCTCTCCTGGAGGCGCTCAGTCAGACCGAGTAGTGACATGTGGCAAGACGCTCCTCGGGGCGTGTCTTTCTTGGGCCTCTCTCCTGGAGGCGCTCAGTCAGACACAGTGTTGACATGTGGCAAGACACTCCTCGGGGCGTGTCTTGCTTGGGCCTCTCTCATGGAGGCCCTCTGTCAGACCCAGTGTTGACATGTGTCAAGACGCTCCTCAGGGCGCTTCTTGCTTTGGCCTCTCTCCTGGAGGCGCTCAGTCAGACCGAGTGCTGACATGTAGCAAGAAGCTCCTCGGGGTGCGTCATGCTTGGGCTTCTCTCCTGGAGGCCCTCAGTCAGACCCATTATTGACATGTGGCAAGACGCTCCTCTGGGCGCGTATTGCTTGGGCCTCTCTCCTGGATGCCCTCTGTCAGACCCAGTGTTGACATGTGGCAAGACTCTCCTCGGGGCCCTTCTTGCTTGGGCTTCTCTAATGGAGGCCCTCAGTCAGACCCAGTGTTGACATGTGTCAAGACGCTCCTCGGGGCGTGTCTTGCTTGGGCCTCTCTCCTGGAGGCGCTCAGTCAGACCCAGTGTTGACATGTGGCAAGACGCTCTTTGGGGCGCTTCTTGCTTGGGCTTCTCTCCTGGAGGCCCTCAGTCAGACCCATTGTTGACATGTGGCAAGACGCTCCTCGGGGCATGTCTTGCTTGGGCCTCTCTCCTGGAGGCGCTCAGTCAGACCGAGTAGTGACATGTGGCAAGAAGCTCCTCGGGGCGCATCTTGCTGGGGCTTCTCTCATGGAGGCACTCAGTCAGACCCAGTGTTGACATGTGGCAAGACGCTCCTCGGGGCGCGTGTTGCTTGGACCTCTCTCCTGGAGGCCCTCAGTCAGACCGAGTAGTGACATGTGGCAAGACGCTCCTCGGGGCGCGTCTTGCTTGGGCCTCTCTCCTGGAGGCGCTCAGTCAGACCCAGTGCTGACATGTGAAAAGAAGCTCCTCGGGGCGCGTCTTGCTTGGGCTTCTCTCCTGGAGGCCCTCAGTAAGACCCATTGTTGACATGTGGCAAGACGCTCCTCGGGGCGCGTCTTGCTTGGGCCTCTCTCCAGAAGGCCCTCAATCAGACCCAGTGTTGACACGTGGCAAGACGCTCCTCAGGGCGCGTCTTGCTTGGGCCTCTCTCCTGGAGGCGCTCAGTCAGACTGAGTAGTGACATGTGGCCTGACGCTCCTCGGGGCGCGTGTTGCTTGGGCCTCTCTCCTGGAGGCGCTCAGTCAGACCGAGTGCTGACATGTTGAAAGACGCTCCTCGGGGCGCGTCTCGCTTGGGCCTCTCTCCTGGAGGCGCTCAGTCAGACCGAGTGCTGACATGTGGCAAGACGCTCCTCGGGCCGCGTGTTGCTTAGGCTTCTCTCCTGGAGGCCCTCAGTCAAACCCATTGTTGACATGTGGCAAGACGCTCCTCGGGGCGCGTCTTGCTTGGGCCTCTCTCCTGGAGGCGCTCAGTCAGACCGAGTGCTGACATGTGGAAAGACGCTCCTCGGGGCGCGTCTCGCTTGGGCCTCTCTCCTGGAGGCGCTCAGAAAGACCCAGTGTTGACATGTGACAAGACGCTCCTCGGGGCGTGTCTTGCTTGGGCCTCTCTCCTGGAGAGGCTCAGTCAGACCCAGTGGTGACATGTGGCAAGACATTCCTCGGGGCGCGTCTTGCTTGGGCCTCTCTCCTGGAGGCCCTCTGTCAGACCGAGTGTTGACATGTGGCAAGACTCTCCTCGGGGCGTGTCTTGCTTGGGCTTCTCTCATGGAGGCCCTCAGTCAGACCCAGTGTTGACATGTGGCAAGACGCTCCTCGGGGCACGTCTTGCTTGGGCCTCTCTCCTGGAGGCGCTCAAACAGACCGAGTAGTGACATGTGGCAAGACGCACCTCGGGGTGCGTCTTGCTTGGGCTTCTCTCATGGAGGCCCTCAGTCAGACCCAGTGTTGACATGTGGCAAGACGCTCCTCGGGGCACGTCTTGCTTGGGCCTCTCTGCTGGAGGCGCTCAAACAGACCGAGTAGTGACATGTGGCAAGACGCACCTCGGGGTGCGTCTTGCTGGGGCTTCTCTCATGGAGGCACTCAGTCAGGCCCAGTGTTGACATGTGGCAAGACGCTCCTCGGGGCGCGTCTTGCTTGGACCTCTCTCACTGAGGCGCTCAGTCAGACCCAGTGTTGACATTTGGCAAGACACTCCTCGGGGCGCGTCTTGCTTGGGCCTCTCTCTTGAAGGCCCTCAATCAGACCCAGTGTTGACACGTGGCAAGACGCTCCTCAGGGCGCGTCTTACCTGGGCCTCTCTCCTGGAGGCGCTCAGTCAGACCGAGTAGTGACATGTGGCAAGACGTTCCTCGGGGCGCGTCTTGCTTGGACCTCCCTCCTGGAGGCGCTCAGTCAGACCGAGTAGTGACATGTGGAAAGACGCTCCTCGGGGCGCGTCTTGCTTGGGCCTCTCTCCTGGAGGCGCTCAGTCAGACACAGTGTTGACATGTGGCAAGACACTCCTCGGGGCGCGTCTTGCTTTGGCCTCTCTCCTGGAGGCGCTCAGTCAGACGGAGTGCTGACATGTAGCAAGAAGCTCCTCGGGGTGCTTCATGCTTGGGCTTCTCTCCTGGAGGCCCTCAGTCAGACCCATTATTGACATGTGGCAAGACGCTCCTCTGGGCGCGTATTGCTTGGGCCTCTCTCCTGGATGCACTCTGTCAGACCCAGTGTTGACATGTGGCAAGACTCTCCTCGGGCCGCGTGTTGCTTAGGCTTCTCTCCTGGAGGCCCTCAGTCAAACCCATTGTTGACATGTGGCAAGACGCTCCTCGGGGCGCGTCTTGCTTGGGCCTCTCTCCTGGAGGCGCTCAGTCAGACCGAGTGCTGACATGTGGAAAGACGCTCCTCGGGGCGCGTCTCGCTTGGGCCTCTCTCCTGGAGGCGCTCAGAAAGACCCAGTGTTGACATGTGACAAGACGCTCCTCGGGGCGTGTCTTGCTTGGGCCTCTCTCCTGGAGAGGCTCAGTCAGACCCAGTGGTGACATGTGGCAAGACACTCCTCGGGGCGCGTCTTGCTTGGGCCTCTCTCCTGGAGGCCCTCTGTCAGACCGAGTGTTGACATGTGGCAAGACTCTCCTCGGGGCGTGTCTTGCTTGGGCTTCTCTCATGGAGGCCCTCAGTCAGACCCAGTGTTGACATGTGGCAAGACGCTCCTCGGGGCACGTCTTGCTTGGGCCTCTCTCCTGGAGGCGCTCAAACAGACCGAGTAGTGACATGTGGCAAGACGCACCTCGGGGTGCGTCTTGCTTGGGCTTCTCTCATGGAGGCCCTCAGTCAGACCCAGTGTTGACATGTGGCAAGACGCTCCTCGGGGCACGTCTTGCTTGGGCCTCTCTCCTGGAGGCGCTCAAACAGACCGAGTAGTGACATGTGGCAAGACGCACCTCGGGGTGCGTCTTGCTGGGGCTTCTCTCATGGAGGCACTCAGTCAGGCCCAGTGTTGACATGTGGCAAGACGCTCCTCGGGGCGCGTCTTGCTTGGACCTCTCTCACTGAGGCGCTCAGTCAGACCCAGTGTTGACATTTGGCAAGACTCTCCTCGGGGCTCGTCTTGCTTGGGCCTCTCTCTTGAAGGCCCTCAATCAGACCCAGTGTTGACACGTGGCAAGACGCTCCTCGGGGCGCATCTTACCTGGGCCTCTCTCCTGGAGGCGCTCAGTCAGACCGAGTAGTGACATGTGGCAAGACGTTCCTCGGGGCGCGTCTTGCTTGGACCTCCCTCCTGGAGGCGCTCAGTCAGACCGAGTAGTGACATGTGGAAAGACGCTCCTCGGGGCGCGTCTTGCTTGGGCCTCTCTCCTGGAGGCGCTCAGTCAGACACAGTGTTGACATGTGGCAAGACACTCCTCGGGGCGCGTCTTGCTTGGGCCTCTCTCATGGAGGCCCTCTGTCAGACCCAGTGTTGACTTGTGTCAAGACGCTCCTCGGGGCGCGTCTTGCTTTGGCCTCTCTCCTGGAGGCGCTCAGTCAGACGGAGTGCTGACATGTAGCAAGAAGCTCCTCGGGGTGCGTCATGCTTGGGCTTCTCTCCTGGAGGCCCTCAGTCAGACCCATTATTGACATGTGGCAAGACGCTCCTCTGGGCGCGTATTGCTTGGGCCTCTCTCCTGGATGCACTCTGTCAGACCCAGTGTTGACATGTGGCAAGACTCTCCTCGGGGCCCTTCTTGCTTGGGCTTCTCTAATGGAGGCCCTCAGTCAGACCCAGTGTTGACATGTGTCAAGACGCTCCTCGGGGCGTGTCTTGCTTGGGCCTCTCTCCTGGAGGCGCTCAGTCAGACCCAGTGTTGACATGTGGCAAGACGCTCCTCGGGGCGCTTCTTGCTTGGGCTTCTCTCCTGGAGGCCCTCAGTCAGACCCATTGTTGACAAGTGGCAAGACGCTCCTCGGGGCATGTCTTGCTTGGGCCTCTCTCCTGGAGGCGCTCAATCAGACCGAGTAGTGACATGTGGCAAGAAGCTCCTCGGGGCGCATCTTGCTGGGGCTTCTCTCATGGAGGCTTGACTGGGATTATGTTGCACGAAGCACAATTTCACATCATTCTGGGTCCATTTGTGTGAAAACAAGGTCCAATCAGGCTGAAACGTTACAAGAAGGTAGAATCTATTGATTTGTAAGTGATATGAACGTTTCATGATGATCGCACATTCCTATAGGGGGTCAAATCATGTCTCAAAGGTCAACGGGCCTGGTGTCAATGTAAAGAAGTAGTCCAGTTACACATTTGTGGGCTTATAACTTGGCTTCTGAATGTCCTAGAGTGATCAGGTTTGTTTCAGAGTACTACAATCAACAGCCCCTACAACCACAAAAAGGAATGGAGTCATTAGCACTTATGGTTTTTAAATGGCACAAAGAATTATGTTGCACGAAGCACAATTTCACATCATTCTGGGTTCATTTGTGTGAAAACAAGGTCCAATCAGGCTGAAACATTACAAGAAGGTAGAATCTATTGAGTTGTAAGTGATCTGAACGTTTCATGATGATCGCACATTCCTATAGAGGGTCAAACCATGTCCCAAAGGTCACCGGGCCTGGTGTCACTTTAAATAAGTAGTCCAGTTACACCTTTGTGGGATTATAACTTGGCTTCTGAATGTCCTAGAGAGGTCAGGCTTGTTTTAGTGTACTCCAATAAACAGCCCCTACAGCCACAAAAAGGAATGGAGTCATTAGCACTTATGGTTTGTACATGGCGCCCAGAATTATGTTGCACGAAGCACAATTTCACATCATTCTGGGTCCATTTGTGTGAAAACAAGGTCCAATCAGGCTGAAATGTTACAAGAGGGTAGAATCTATTGAGTTGTAAGTGATCTGAACGTTTCATGATGATCGCACATTCCTAAGGGGGTCAAACCATGTCCCAAAGGTCACCGGGCCTGGTGTCACTTTAAAGAAGTAGTCCAGTTACACCTTTGTGGGCTTATAACTTGGCTTCTGAATATCCTAGAGAGGTCAGGTTTAATTTAGAGTACTCCAATTAACAGCCCCCATTACCCCAAAAAGGAATGGAGTCATTAGCACTTATGGGTTGTAAATGGCACCCAGAATTATGTGGCACGAAGCAAAATTTCACATCATTCTGGGTTCATTTGTGTGAAAACAAGGTCCAATCAGACTGAAACGTTACAGGAAGGTAGAATCTATTGAGTTGTAAGTGATCTGAACGTTTCATGATGATAGCACTTTCCTAAGGAGGTAAAACCATGTCCCAAAGGTCACCGGATCGGTGTCAATTTAAAAAAGTAGTCCAGTTACACATTTGTGGGCTTATAACTTGGCTTCTGAATGTCCTAGAGAGATCAGGTTTGTTTTAGTGTACTCCAATCAACAGCCCCTAAAACCACAAAAAGGAATGGAGTCATTAGCACTTATGGTTTTTAAATGGCACCCAGAATTATGTTGCACGAAGCACAATTTCACATCATTCTGGGTTCATTTGTGTGAAAACAAGGTCCAATCAGGCTGAAACGTTACAAGAAGGTAGAATCAATTGAGTTTTAAGTGATATGAACGTTTCATGATGATCGCACATTCATATAGGGGGTCAAACCATGTCCCAAAGGTCACCGGGCCTGGTGTCACTTTAAAGAAGTAGTCCAGTTACACCTTTGTGGGCTTATAACTTGGCTTCTGAATGTCCTAGAGAGATCAGGTTTGTTTTAGTGTACTCCAATCAACAGCCCCCATTACCATTAAAAGGAATCGAGTCATTAGCACTTATGGTTTTTAAATGGCACCCAGAATTATGTTGCACGAAGCACAATTTCACAACATTCTGGGTTCATTTGTGTGAAAACAAGGTCCAATCAGGCTGAAACGTTACTGGAAGGTAGAATCTATTGAGTTGTAAGTGATCTGAACGTTTCATGATGATAGCACTTTCCTAAGGGGGTCAAACCATGTCCCAAAGGTCACCGGATCTGGTGTCAATTTAAAGAAGTAGTCCAGTTACACATTTGTGGGCTTATAACTTGGCTTCTGAATGTCCTAGAGAGATCAGGTTTGTTTTAGTATACTCCAATCAACAGCCCCTACAACCACAAAAAGGAATGGAGTCATTAGCACTTATGGTTTTTAAATGGCACCCAGAATTATGTTGCACGAAGCACAATTTCACATCATTCTGGGTTCATTTGTGTGAAAACAAGGTCCAATCAGGCTGAAACGTTACAGGAAGGTAGAATCTATTGAGTTGTAAGTGATCTGAACGTTTCATGATGATAGGACTTTCCTAAGGGTGTCAAACCATGTCCCAAAGGTCACCTGATCTGGTGTCAATTTAAAGAAGTAGTCCAGTTACACATTTGTGGGCTTATAACTTGGCTTCTGAATATCCTAGAGAGGTCAGGTTTGTTTTAGAGTACTCAAATTAACAGCCCCTATTACCTCAAAAAGGAATGGAGTCATTAGCACTTATGGTTTTTAAATGGCACCCAGAATTATGTTGCACGAAGCACAATTTCACATCATTCTGGGTCCATTTGGGTGAAAACAAGGTCCAATCAGGCTGAAACGTTACAAGAAGGTAGAATCTATTGAGTTTTAAGTGATCTGAACGATTCATGATGATCGCACATTCCTATAGGGGGTCAAACCATGTCCCAAAGGTCACCGGGCCTCGTGTCACTTTAAATAAGTAGTCCAGTTACACATTTGTGGGCTTATAACTTGGCTTCTGAATGTCCTAGAGAGATCAGGTTTGTTTATAGTGTACTCCAATCAACAGCCCCTACAACCAGAAAAAAGAATGGAGTCATTAGAACTTATGGTTTGTAAATGGCACCCAGAATTATGTTGCACGAAGCACAATTTCACATCATTCTGGGTCCATTTGTGTGAAAACAAGGTCCAATCAGGCTGAAACGTTACAAGAAGGTAGAATCTATTGATTTGTAAGTGATATGAACGTTTCATGATGATCGCACATTCCTATAGGGGGTCAAATCATGTCTCAAAGGTCAACGGGCCTGGTGTCAATGTAAAGAAGTAGTCCAGTTACACATTTGTGGGCTTATAACTTGGCTTCTGAATGTCCTAGAGTGATCAGGTTTGTTTCAGAGTACTACAATCAACAGCCCCTACAACCACAAAAAGGAATGGAGTCATTAGCACTTATGGTTTTTAAATGGCACAAAGAATTATGTTGCACGAAGCACAATTTCACATCATTCTGGGTTCATTTGTGTGAAAACAAGGTCCAATCAGGCTGAAACATTACAAGAAGGTAGAATCTATTGAGTTGTAAGTGATCTGAACGTTTCATGATGATCGCACATTCCTATAGAGGGTCAAACCATGTCCCAAAGGTCACCGGGCCTGGTGTCACTTTAAATAAGTAGTCCAGTTACACCTTTGTGGGATTATAACTTGGCTTCTGAATGTCCTAGAGAGGTCAGGCTTGTTTTAGTGTACTCCAATAAACAGCCCCTACAGCCACAAAAAGGAATGGAGTCATTAGCACTTATGGTTTGTACATGGCGCCCAGAATTATGTTGCACGAAGCACAATTTCACATCATTCTGGGTCCATTTGTGTGAAAACAAGGTCCAATCAGGCTGAAATGTTACAAGAGGGTAGAATCTATTGAGTTGTAAGTGATCTGAACGTTTCATGATGATCGCACATTCCTAAGGGGGTCAAACCATGTCCCAAAGGTCACCGGGCCTGGTGTCACTTTAAAGAAGTAGTCCAGTTACACCTTTGTGGGCTTATAACTTGGCTTCTGAAAATCCTAGAGAGGTCAGGTTTAATTTAGAGTACTCCAATTAACAGCCCCCATTACCCCAAAAAGGAATGGAGTCATTAGCACTTATGGGTTGTAAATGGCACCCAGAATTATGTGGCACGAAGCAAAATTTCACATCATTCTGGGTTCATTTGTGTGAAAACAAGGTCCAATCAGACTGAAACGTTACAGGAAGTTAGAATCTATTGAGTTGTAAGTGATCTGAACGTTTCATGATGATAGCACTTTCCTAAGGAGGTAAAACCATGTCCCAAAGGTCACCGGATCGGTGTCAATTTAAAAAAGTAGTCCAGTTACACATTTGTGGGCTTATAACTTGGCTTCTGAATGTCCTAGAGAGATCAGGTTTGTTTTAGTGTACTCCAATCAACAGCCCCTAAAACCACAAAAAGGAATGGAGTCATTAGCACTTATGGTTTTTAAATGGCACCCAGAATTATGTTGCACGAAGCACAATTTCACATCATTCTGGGTTCATTTGTGTGAAAACAAGGTCCAATCAGGCTGAAACGTTACAAGAAGGTAGAATCAATTGAGTTTTAAGTGATATGAACGTTTCATGATGATCGCACATTCCTATAGGGGGTAAAACCATGTCCCAAAGGTCACCGGGCCTGGTGTCACTTTAAAGAAGTAGTCCAATTACACCTTTGAGGGATTATAACTTGGCTTCTGAATGTCCTAGAGAGATCAGGTTTGTTTTAGTGTACTCCAATCAACAGCCCCCATTACCATTAAAAGGAATGGAGTCATTAGCACTTATGGTTTTTAAATGGCACCCAGAATTATGTTGCACGAAGCACAATTTCACAACATTCTGGGTTCATTTGTGTGAAAACAAGGTCCAATCAGGCTGAAACGTTACTGGAAGGTAGAATCTATTGAGTTGTAAGTGATCTGAACGTTTCATGATGATAGCACTTTCCTAAGGGGGTCAAACCATGTCCCAAAGGTCACCGGATCTGGTGTCAATTTAAAGAAGTAGTCCAGTTACACATTTGTGGGCTTATAACTTGGCTTCTGAATGTCCTAGAGAGATCAGGTTTGTTTTAGTATACTCCAATCAACAGCCCCTACAACCACAAAAAGGAATGGAGTCATTAGCACTTATGGTTTTTAAATGGCACCCAGAATTATGTTGCACGAAGCACAATTTCACATTATTCTGGGTTCATTTGTGTGAAAACAAGGTCCAATCAGGCTGAAACGTTACAGGAAGGTAGAATCTATTGAGTTGTAAGTGATCTGAACGTTTCATGATGATAGGACTTTCGTAAGGGTGTCAAACCATGTCCCAAAGGTCACCTGATCTGGTGTCAATTTAAAGAAGTAGTCCAGTTACACATTTGTGGGCTTATAACTTGGCTTCTGAATATCCTAGAGATGTCAGGTTTGTTTTAGAGTACTCAAATTAACAGCCCCTGTTACCTCAAAAAGGAATGGAGTCATTAGCACTTATGGTTTTTAAATGGCACCCAGAATTATGTTGCACGAAGCACAATTTCACATCATTCTGGGTCCATTTGGGTGAAAACAAGGTCCAATCAGGCTGAAACGTTACAAGAAGGTAGAATCTATTGAGTTTTAAGTGATCTGAACGATTCATGATGATCGCACATTCCTATAGGGGGTCAAACCATGTCCCAAAGGTCACCGGGCCTCGTGTCACTTTAAATAAGTAGTCCAGTTACACATTTGTGGGCTTATAACTTGGCTTCTGAATGTCCTAGAGAGATCAGGTTTGTTTATAGTGTACTCCAATCAACAGCCCCTACAACCAGAAAAAAGAATGGAGTCATTAGAACTTATGGTTTGTAAATGGCACCCAGAATTATGTTGCACGAAGCACAATTTCACATCATTCTGGGTCCATTTGTGTGAAAACAAGGTCCAATCAGGCTGAAACGTTACAAGAAGGTAGAATCTATTGATTTGTAAGTGATATGAACGTTTCATGATGATCGCACATTCCTATAGGGGGTCAAATCATGTCTCAAAGGTCAACGGGCCTGGTGTCAATGTAAAGAAGTACTCCAGTTACACATTTGTGGGCTTATAACTTGGCTTCTGAATGTCCTAGAGTGATCAGGTTTGTTTCAGAGTACTACAATCAACAGCCCCTACAACCACAAAAAGGAATGGAGTCATTAGCACTTATGGTTTTTAAATGGCACAAAGAATTATGTTGCACGAAGCACAATTTCACATCATTCTGGGTTCATTTGTGTGAAAACAAGGTCCAATCAGGCTGAAACATTACAAGAAGGTAGAATCTATTGAGTTGTAAGTGATCTGAACGTTTCATGATGATCGCACATTCCTATAGAGGGTCAAACCATGTCCCAAAGGTCACCGGGCCTGGTGTCACTTTAAATAAGTAGTCCAGTTACACCTTTGTGGGATTATAACTTGGCTTCTGAATGTCCTAGAGAGGTCAGGCTTGTTTTAGTGTACTCCATTAAACAGCCCCTACAGCCACAAAAAGGAATGGAGTCATTAGCACTTATGGTTTGTACATGGCGCCCAGAATTATGTTGCACGAAGCACAATTTCACATCATTCTGGGTCCATTTGTGTGAAAACAAGGTCCAATCAGGCTGAAATGTTACAAGAGGGTAGAATCTATTGAGTCGTAAGTGATCTGAACGTTTCATGATGATCGCACATTCCTAAGGGGGTCAAACCATGTCCCAAAGGTCACCGGGCCTGGTGTCACTTTAAAGTAGTCCAGTTACACCTTTGTGGGCTTATAACTTGGCTTCTGAATGTCCTAGAGAGGTCAGGTTTGTTTTAGTGTACTCCAATCAACAGCCCCTACAACCACAAAAAGGAATGGAGTCATTAGCACTTATGGTTTTTAAATGGCACCCAGAATTATGTTGCACGAAGCACAATTTCACAACATTCTGGGTTCATTTGTGTGAAAACAAGGTCCAATCAGGCTGAAACGTTACTGGAAGGTAGAATCTATTGAGTTGTAAGTGATCTGAACGTTTCATGATGATAGCACTTTCCTAAGGGGGTCAAACCATGTCCCAAAGGTCACCGGATCTGGTGTCAATTTAAAGAAGTAGTCCAGTTACACATTTGTGGGCTTATAACTTGGCTTCTGAATGTCCTAGAGAGATCAGGTTTGTTTTAGTATACTCCAATCAACAGCCCCTACAACCACAAAAAGGAATGGAGTCATTAGCACTTATGGTTTTTAAATGGCACCCAGAATTATGTTGCACGAAGCACAATTTCACATCATTCTGGGTTCATTTGTGTGAAAACAAGGTCCAATCAGGCTGAAACGTTACAGGAAGGTAGAATCTATTGAGTTGTAAGTGATCTGAACGTTTCATGATGATAGGACTTTCGTAAGGGTGTCAAACCATGTCCCAAAGGTCACCTGATCTGGTGTCAATTTAAAGAAGTAGTCCAGTTACACATTTGTGGGCTTATAACTTGGCTTCTGAATATCCTAGAGAGGTCAGGTTTGTTTTAGAGTACTCAAATTAACAGCCCCTATTACCTCAAAAAGGAATGGAGTCATTAGCACTTATGGTTTTTAAATGGCACCCAGAATTATGTTGCACGAAGCACAATTTCACATCATTCTGGGTCCATTTGGGTGAAAACAAGGTCCAATCAGGCTGAAACGTTACAAGAAGGTAGAATCTATTGAGTTTTAAGTGATCTGAACGATTCATGATGATCGCACATTCCTATAGGGGGTCAAACCATGTCCCAAAGGTCACCGGGCCTCGTGTCACTTTAAATAAGTAGTCCAGTTACACATTTGTGGGCTTATAACTTGGCTTCTGAATGTCCTAGAGAGATCAGGTTTGTTTATAGTGTACTCCAATCAACAGCCCCTACAACCAGAAAAAAGAATGGAGTCATTAGAACTTATGGTTTGTAAATGGCACCCAGAATTATGTTGCACGAAGCACAATTTCACATCATTCTGGGTCCATTTGTGTGAAAACAAGGTCCAATCAGGCTGAAACGTTACAAGAAGGTAGAATCTATTGATTTGTAAGTGATATGAACGTTTCATGATGATCGCACATTCCTATAGGGGGTCAAATCATGTCTCAAAGGTCAACGGTCCTGGTGTCAATGTAAAGAAGTAGTCCAGTTACACATTTGTGGGCTTATAACTTGGCTTCTGAATGTCCTAGAGTGATCAGGTTTGTTTCAGAGTACTACAATCAACAGCCCCTACAACCACAAAAAGGAATGGAGTCATTAGCACTTATGGTTTTTAAATGGCACAAAGAATTATGTTGCACGAAGCACAATTTCACATCATTCTGGGTTCATTTGTGTGAAAACAAGGTCCAATCAGGCTGAAACATTACAAGAAGGTAGAATCTATTGAGTTGTAAGTGATCTGAACGTTTCATGATGATCGCACATTCCTATAGAGGGTCAAACCATGTCCCAAAGGTCACCGGGCCTGGTGTCACTTTAAATAAGTAGTCCAGTTACACCTTTGTGGGATTATAACTTGGCTTCTGAATGTCCTAGAGAGGTCAGGCTTGTTTTAGTGTACTCCATTAAACAGCCCCTACAGCCACAAAAAGGAATGGAGTCATTAGCACTTATGGTTTGTACATGGCGCCCAGAATTATGTTGCACGAAGCACAATTTCACATCATTCTGGGTCCATTTGTGTGAAAACAAGGTCCAATCAGGCTGAAATGTTACAAGAGGGTAGAATCTATTGAGTCGTAAGTGATCTGAACGTTTCATGATGATCGCACATTCCTAAGGGGGTCAAACCATGTCCCAAAGGTCACCGGGCCTGGTGTCACTTTAAAGAAGTAGTCCAGTTACACCTTTGTGGGCTTATAACTTGGCTTCTGAATATCCTAGAGAGGTCAGGTTTAATTTAGAGTACTCCAATTAACAGCCCCCATTACCCCAAAAAGGAATGGAGTCATTAGCACTTATGGGTTGTAAATGGCACCCAGAATTATGTGGCACGAATCAAAATTTCACATCATTCTGGGTTCATTTGTGTGAAAACAAGGTCCAATCAGACTGAAACGTTACAGGAAGGTAGAATCTATTGAGTTGTAAGTGATCTGAACGTTTCATGATGATAGCACTTTCCTAAGGAGGTAAAACCATGTCCCAAAGGTCACCGGATCGGTGTCAATTTAAAAAAGTAGTCCAGTTACACATTTGTGGGCTTATAACTTGGCTTCTGAATGTCCTAGAGAGATCAGGTTTGTTTTAGTGTACTCCAATCAACAGCCCCTAAAACCACAAAAAGGAATGGAGTCATTAGCACTTATGGTTTTTAAATGGCACCCAGAATTATGTTGCACGAAGCACAATTTCACATCATTCTGGGTTCATTTGTGTGAAAACAAGGTCCAATCAGGCTGAAACGTTACAAGAAGGTAGAATCAATTGAGTTTTAAGTGATATGAACGTTTCATGATGATCGCACATTCATATAGGGGGTCAAACCATGTCCCAAAGGTCACCGGGCCTGGTGTCACTTTAAAGAAGTAGTCCAGTTACACCTTTGTGGGCTTATAACTTGGCTTCTGAATGTCCTAGAGAGATCAGGTTTGTTTTAGTGTACTCCAATCAACAGCCCCTACAACCACAAAAAGGAATGGAATCATTATGGTTTGTAAATGGCACCCAGAATTATGTTGCATGAAGCACAATTTCACATCATTCTGGGTCCATTTGTGTGAAAACAAGGTCCAATCAGGCTGAAACGTTACAAGAAGGTAGAATCTATTGAGTTGTAAGTGATCTGAACGTTTCATGATGATCGCACATTCCTAAGGGGGTCAAACCATGTCCCAAAGGTCACCGGGCCTGGTGTCACTTTAAAGAAGTAGTCCAGTTACACCTTTGTGGGCTTATAACTTGGCTTCTGAATATCCTAGAGAGGTCAGGTTTAATTTAGAGTACTCCAATTAACAGCCCCCATTACCCCAAAAAGGAATGGAGTCATTAGATCTTATGGTTTTTAAATGGCACCCAGAATTATGTTGCACGAAGCACAATTTCACATCATTCTGGGTTCATTTGTGTGAAAACAAGGTCCAATCGGGCTGAAACGTTACAGGAAGGTAGAATCTATTTAGTTGTAAGTGATCTGAACGTTTCATGATGATAGCACTTTCCTATAGGGGGTCAAACCATGTCCCAAAGGTCACTGGATCGGTGTCAATTTAAAGAAGTAGTCCAGTTACACATTTGTGGGCTTATAACTTGGCTTCTGAATGTCCTAGAGAGATCAGGTTTGTTTTAGTGTACTCCAATCAACAGCCCCTACAACCACAAAAAGGAATGGAGTCATTAGCACTTATGGTTTGTAAATGGCACCCAGAATTATGTGGCACGAAGCACAATTTCACATCATTCTGGGTCCATTTGTGTGAAAACAAGGTCCAATCAGGCTGAAACGTTACAAGAAGGTAGAATCTATTGAGTTGTAAGTGATCTGAACGTTTCATGATGATCGCACATTCCTACAGGGGGTCAAACCATGTCCCAAAGGTCACCGGGCCTGGTGTCACTTTAAAGAAGTAGTCCAGTTACACCTTTGTGGGCTTATAACTTGGCTTCTGAATATCCTAAAGAGGTCACGTTTGTTTTAGAGTACTCCAATTAACAGCCCCCATTACCCCAAAAAGGAATGGAGTCATTAGCACTTATGGTTTTTAAATGGCACCCAGAATTATGTTGCACAAAGCACAATTTCACATCATTCCGGGTTCATTTGTGTGAAAACAAGGTCCAATCAGGCTGAAAAGTTACAGGAAGGTAGAATCTATTGAGTTGTAAGTGATCTGAACGTTTCATGATGATAGCAGTTTCCTAAGGGTGTCAAACCAAGTCCCAAAGGTCACCGGATCTGGTGTCACTTTAAAGAAGTAGTCCAGTTACACATTTGTGGGCTTATAACTTGGCTTCTGAATGTCCTAGAGAGATCAGGTTTGTTTTAGTGTACTCCAATCAACAGCCCCTACAACCACAAAAAAGAATGGAGTCATTAGAACTTATGGTTTGTAAATGGCACCCAGAATTATGTTGCACGAAGCACAATTTCACATCATTCTGGGTTCATTTGTGTGAAAACAAGGTCCAATCAGGCTGAAACGTTACAAGAAGGTAGAATCTATTGAGTTGTAAGTGATATGAACGTTTCATGATGATCGCACATTCCTATAGGGGGTCAAACCATGTCCCAAAGGTCAACGGGCCTGGTGTCAATGTAAAGAAGTAGTCCAGTTACACATTTGTGGGCTTATTACTTGGCTTCTGAATGTCCCAGAGAGATCAGGTTTGTTTTAGTATACTCCAATCAACAGCCCCTACAACCACAAAAAGGAATGGAGTCATTAGCACTTATGGTTTTTAAATGGCACCCAGAATTATGTTGCACGAAGCACAATTTCACATCATTCTGGGTCCATTTGTGTGAAAACAAGGTCCAATCAGGCTGAAACGTTACAAGAAGGTAGAATCTATTGAGTTGTAAGTGATATGAACGTTTCATGATGATCGCACATTCCTATAGGGGGTCAAACCATGTCCCAAAGGTCAACGGGCCTGGTGTCAATGTAAAGAAGTAGTCCAGTTACACATTTGTGGGCTTATTACTTGGCTTCTGAATGTCCCAGCGTGATCAGGTTTGTTTCAGAGTACTACAATCAACAGCCCCTACAACCACAAAAAGGAATGGAGTCATTAGCACTTATGGTTTGTAAATGGCACCCAGAATTATGATGCACGAAGCACAATTTCACATCATTCTGGGTCCATTTGTGTGAAAACAAGGTCCATTCAGGCTGAAACGTTACAAGAAGGTAGAATCTATTGAGTTGTAAGTGATCTGAACGTTTCATGATGATCGCACATTCCTATAGGGGGTCAAACCATGTCCCAAAGGTCACCGGGCCTGGTGTCACTTTAAATAAGTAGTCCAGTTACACCTTTGTGGGCTTATAACTTGGCTTCTGAATGTCCTAGAGAGGTCAGGCTTGTTTTAGTGTACTCCAATAAACAGCCCCTACAGCCACAAAAAGGAATGGAGTCATTAGCACTTATGGTTTGTAAATGGCGCCCAGAATTATGTTGCACGAAGCACAATTTCACATCATTCTGGGTCCATTTGTGTAAAAACAAGGTCCAATCAGGCTGAAACGTTACAAGAAGGTAGAATCTATTGAGTTGTAAGTAATCTGAACGTTTCATGATGATCGCACATTCCTAAGGGGGTCAATCCATGTCCCAAAGGTCACCGGGCCTGGTGTCACTTTAAACAAGTAGTCCAGTTACACCTTTGTGGGCTTATAACTTGGCTTCTGAATATCCTAGAGAGGTCAGGTTTAATTTAGAGTACTCCAATTAACAGCCCCCATTACCCCAAAAAGGAATGGAGTCATTAGGACTTATGGGTTGTAAATGGCACCCAGAATTATGTGGCACGAAGCAAAATTTCACATCATTCCGGGTTCATTCGTGTGAAAACAAGCTCCAATCAGGCTGAAACGTTACAAGAAGGTAGAATCTATTGAGTTGTAAGTGATCTGAACGTTTCATGATGATCGCACATTCCCATAGGGGGTCAAACCATGTCCCAAAGGTCACCGGGCCTGGTGTCACTTCAAAGAAGTAGTCCAGTTACATATTTGTGGGCTTATAACTTGGCTTCTGAATATCCTAGAGAGGTCAGGTTTGTTTTAGAGTACTCCAATTAACAGCCCCTATTACCACTAAAAGGAATGGAGTCATTCGCACTTATGGTTTTTAAATGGCACCCATAATTATGTTGCACGAAGCACAATTTCACATCATTCTGGGTTCATTTGTGTGAAAACAAGGTCCAATCAGGCTGAAACGTTACAAGAAGGTAGAATCTATTGAGTTGTAAGTGATCTGAACGTTTCATGATGATAGCACTTTCCTAAGGGGGTCAAACCATGTCCCAAAGGTCACCGGATCTGGTGTCAATTTAAAGAAGTAGTCCAGTTACACATTTGTGGGCTTATAACTTGGCTTCTGAATGTCCTAGAGAGATCAGGTTTGTTTTAGTATACTCCAATCAACAGCCCCTACAACCACAAAAAGGAATGGAGTCATTAGCACTTATGGTTTTTAAATGGCACCCAGAATTATGTTGCACGAAGCACAATTTCACATCATTCTGGGTCCATTTGTGTGAAAACAATGTCCAATCAGGCTGAAACGTTACAGAAAGGTAGAATCTATTGAGTTGTAAGTGATCTGAACGTTTCATGATGATAGCACTTTCCTAAGGGGGTCAAACCATGTCCCAAAGGTCACCGGGCCTGGTGTCACTTCAAAGAAGTAGTCCAGTTACATATTTGTGGGCTTATAACTTGGCTTCTGAATATCCTAGAGAGGTCAGGTTTGTTTTAGAGTACTCCAATTAACAGCCCCTATTACCACTAAAAGGAATGGAGTCATTCGCACTTATGGTTTTTAAATGGCACCCAGAATTATGTTGCACGAAGCACAATTTCACATCATTCTGGGTTCATTTGTGTGAAAACAAGGTCCAATCAGGCTGAAACGTTACAAGAAGGTAGAATCTATTGAGTTGTAAGTGATCTGAACATTTCAAGATGATCACACATTCCTATGGGGGTAAAACCATGTCCCAAAGGTCACTGGGCCTGGTGTCACTTTAAAGAAATAGTCCAATTACACCTTTGAGGGATTATAACTTGGCTTCTGAATGTCCTAGAGAGATCAGGTTTGTTTTAGTGTACTCCAATCAACAGCCCCCATTACCATTAAAAGGAATGGAGTCATTAGCACTTATGGTTTTTAAATGGCACCCAGAATTATGTTGCACGAAGCACAATTTCACAACATTCTGGGTTCATTTGTGTGAAAACAAGGTCCAATCAGGCTGAAACGTTACTGGAAGGTAGAATCTATTGAGTTGTAAGTGATCTGAACGTTTCATGATGATAGCACTTTCCTAAGGGGGTCAAACCATGTCCCAAAGGTCACCGGATCTGGTGTCAATTTAAAGAAGTAGTCCAGTTACACATTTGTGGGCTTATAACTTGGCTTCTGAATGTCCTAGAGAGATCAGGTTTGTTTTAGTATACTCCAATCAACAGCCCCTACAAGCACAAAAAGGAATGGAGTCATTAGCACTTATGGTTTTTAAATGGCACCCAGAATTATGTTGCACGAAGCACAATTTCACATCATTCTGGGTCCATTTGTGTGAAAACAATGTCCAATCAGGCTGAAACGTTACAGGAAGGTAGAATCTATTGAGTTGTAAGTGATCTGAACGTTTCATGATGATAGCACTTTCCTAAGGGGGTCAAACCATGTCCCAAAGGTCACCGGATCTGGTTTCACTTTAAAGAAGTAGTCCAGGTACACCTTTGTGGGCTTATAACTTGGCTTCTGAATATCCTAGAGAGGTCAGGTTTGTTTTAGAGTACTACAATTAACAGCCCCCATTACCTCTAAAAGGAATGGAGTCATTAGCACTCATGGTTTTTAAATGGCACCCAGAATTATGTTGCACGAAGCACAATTTCACATCATTCTGGGTTAATTTGTGTGAAAACAAGGTCCAATCAGGCTGAAACGTTACAGGAAGGTAGAATCTATTGAGTTGTAAGTGATCTGAACGTTTCATGATGATAGCACTTTCCTAAGGGGGTCAAACCATGTCCCAAAGGTCACCGGATCTGGTGTCAATTTAAAGAAGTAGTCCAGTTACACATTTGTGGGCTTATAACTTGGCTTCTGAATGTCCTAGAGAGATCAGAATTGTTTTAGTGTACTCCAATCAACAGCCCCTACAACCTCAAAAAGTAATGGAGTCATTAGCACTTATGGTTTTTAAATGGCACCCAGAATTATGTTGCACGAAGCACAATTTCACATCATTCTGGGTCCATTTGTGTGAAAACAAGGTCCAATCAGGCTGAAACGTTACAAGAAGGTAGAATCTATTGAGTTGTAAGTGATCTGAACGTTTCATGATGATCGCACATTCCTATAGGGGGTCAAACCATGTCCCAAAGGTCACCGGGCCTGGTGTCACTTTAAAGAAGTAGTCCAGTTACACCTTTGTGGGCTTATAACTTGGCTTCTGAATATCCTAGAGAGATCAGGTTTGTTTTAGAGTACTCCAATTAACAGCCCCCATTACCACTGAAAGGAATGGAGTCATTAGCACTTATGGTTTTTAAATGGCACCCAGAATTATGTTGCACGAAGCACAATTTCACATCATTCTGGGTCCATTTGTGTGAAAACAAGGTCCAATCAGGCTGAAACGTTACAAGAAGGTAGAATCTATTGAGTTGTAAGTGATATGAACGTTTCATGATGATCGCACATTCCTATAGGGGGTCAAACCATGTCCCAAAGGTCAACGGGCCTGGTGTCAATGTAAAGAAGTAGTCCAGTTACACATTTGTGGGCTTATAACTTGGCTTCTGAATGTCCCAGAGTGATCAGGTTTGTTTCAGAGTAATACAATCAACAGCCCCTACAACCACAAAAAGGAATGGAGTCATTAGCACTTATGGTTTGTAAATGGCACCCAGAATTATGATGCACGAAGCACAATTTCACATCATTCTGGGTCCATTTGTGTGAAAACAAGGTCCATTCAGGCTGAAACGTTACAAGAAGGTAGAATCTATTGAGTTGTAAGTGATCTGAACGTTTCATGATGATCTCACATTCCTATAGGGGGTCAAACCATGTCCCAAAGGTCACCGGGCCTGGTGTCACTTTAAATGAGTAGTCCAGTTACACCTTTGTGGGCTTATAACTTGGCTTCTGAATGTCCTAGAGAGGTCAGGCTTGTTTTAATGTACTCCAATAAACAGCCCCTACAGCCACAAAAAGGAATGGAGTCATTAGCACTTATGGTTTTTAAATGGCGCCCAGAATTATGTTGCACGAAGCACAATTTCACATCATTCTGGGTCCATTTGTGTGAAAACAAGGTCCAATCAGGCTGAAACGTTACACGAAGGTAGAATCTATTGAGTTGTAAGTGATCTGAACGTTTCATGATGATAGCACTTTCCTAAGGGGGTCAAACCATGTCCCAAAGGTCACCGGATCTGGTGTCAATTTAAAGAAGTAGTCCAGTTATACATTTGTGGGCTTATAACTTGGCTTCTGAACGTCCTAGAGAGATCAGGTTTGTTTTAGTATACTCCAATCAACAGCCCCTACAACCACAAAAAGGAATGGAGTCATTAGCACTTATGGTTTGTAAATGGCACCCAGAATTATGTTGCACGAAGCACAATTTCACATCATTCTGGGTCCATTTGTGTGAAAACAAGGTCCAATCAGGCTGAAACGTTACAAGAAGGTAGAATCTATTGAGTTGTAAGTTATCTGAACATTTCAAGATGATCGCACATTCCTATAGGGGGTAAAACCATGTCCCACAGGTCACCGGGCCTGGTGTCACTTTAAAGAAGTAGTCAAGTTACACCTTTGTGGGCTTATAACTTGGCTTCTGAATATCCTAGAGAGGTCAGGTTTGTTTTAGAGTACTCCAATTAACAGCCCCTATTACAGCTAAAAGGAATGGAGTCATTAGCACTTATGGTTTTTAAATGGCACCCAGAATTATGTTGCACGAAGCACAATTTCACATCATTCTGGGTTCATTTGTGTGAAAACAAGGTCCAATCAGGCTGAAACGTTACAGGAAGGTAGAATCTATTGAGTTGTAAGTGATCTGAACGTTTCATGATGATAGCACTTTCCTAAGGGGGTCAAACCATGTCCCAAAGGTCACCGGATCTGGTGTCAATTTAAAGAAGTAGTCCAGTTACACATTTGTGGGCTTATAACTTGGCTTCTGAATGTCCTAGAGAGATCAGGTTTGTTTTATTGTACTCCAATCAACAGCCCCTACAACCTTAAAAAGGAATGGAGTCAAAAGCACTTATGGTTTTTAAATGGCACCCAGAATTATGTTGCACAAAGCACAATTTCACATAATTCTGGGTCCATTTGTGTGAAAACAAGGTCCAATCAGGCTGAAACGTTACAAGAGGTAGAATCTATTGAGTTGTAAGTGATCTGAACGTTTCATGATGATCGCACATTCCTATAGGGGGTCAAACCATGTCCCAAAGGTCACCGGGCCTGGTGTCACTTTAAAGAAGTAGTCCAGTTACACCTTTGTGGGCTTATAACTTGGCTTCTGAACATCCTAGAGAGGTCAGGTTTGTTTTAGAGTACTCCAATTAACAGCCCCCATTACCACTAAAAGGAATGGAGTCATTAGCACTTATGGTTTTTAAATGGCACCCAGAATTATGTTGCACGAAGCACAATTTCACATCATTCTGGGTTCATTTGTGTGAAAACAAGGTCCAATCAGGCTGAAACGTTACAGGAAGGTAGAATCTATTGAGTTGTAAGTGATCTGAACGTTTCATGATGATAACACTTTCCTAAGGGGGTCAAACCATGTCCCAAAGGTCACCGGATCTGGTGTCAATTTAAAGAAGTAGTCCAGTTACACATTTGTGGGCTTATAACTTGGCTTCTGAATGTCCTAGAGAGATCATAATTGTTTTAGTGTACTCCAATCAACAGCCCCTACAACCTCAAAAAGGAATGGAGTCATTAGCACTTATGGTTTTTAAATGGCACCCAGAATTATGTTGCACGAAGCACAATTGCACATCATTCTGGGTCCATTTGTGTGAAAACAAGGTCCAATCAGGCTGAAACGTTACAAGAAGGTAGAATCTATTGAGTTGTAAGTGATCTGAACGTTTCATGATGATCGCACATTCCTATAGGGGGTCAAACCATGTCCCAAAGGTCACCGGGCCTGGTGTCACTTTAAAGAAGTAGTCCAGTTTCACATTTGTGGGCTTATAACTTGGCTTCTGAATGTCCTAGAGAGATCAGGTTTGTTTTAGTGTACTCCAATCAACAGCCCCTACAACCACAAAAAGGAATGGAATCATTATGGTTTGTAAATGGCACCCAGAATTATGTTGCATGAAGCACAATTTCACATCATTCTGGGTCCATTTGTGTGAAAACAAGGTCCAATCAGGAAAACAAACCTGACCTCTCTAGGATATTCAGAAGCCAAGTTATAAGCCCACAAAGGTGTACCTGGACTACTTCTTTAAAGTGAAACCAGATCCGGTGACCTTTGGGACATGGTTTGACCCCCTTAGGAAAGTGCTATCATCATGAAACGTTCAGATCACTTACAACTCAATAGATTCTACCTTCCTGTAACGTTTCAGCCTGATTGGACCTTGTTTCACACAAATGAACCCAGAATGATGTGAAATTGTGCTTCATGCAACATAATTCTGGGTGCCATTTACAAACCATAAGTGCTAATGACTCCATTCCTTTTTGTGGTTGTAGGGGCTGTTGATTGGAGTACACTAAAACAAACCTGATCTCTCTAGGACATTCAGAAGCCAAGTTATAAGCCAACAAATGTGTAACTGGACTACTTCTTTAAAGTGACACCAGATCCGGTGACCTTTGGGACATGGTTTGACTCACTTAGGAATGTGCAATCATCATGAAACGTTCAGATCACTTACAACTCAATAGATTCTACCTTCTTGTTACGTTACAGCCTAATTGGACCTTGTTTTCACACAAATGGACCCAGAATGATGTGAAATTGTGCTTTGTGCAACATAATTCTGGGTGCCATTTAAAAACCATAAGTGCTAATGACTCCATGCCTTTTTGAGGTAATAGGGGCTGTTAATTGGAGTACTCTAAAACAAACCTGACCTCTCTAGGATATTCAGAAGCCAAGTTATAAGCCCACAAATGTGTAACTGGACTACTTCTTTAAAGTGACACCAGATCCGGTGACCTTTAGGACATGGTTTGACCCCCTTAGGAAAGTGCTATCATCATAAAACGTTCAGATCACTTACAACTCAATAGATTCTACCTTCCTGTAACCTTTCAGCCTGATTGGGCCTTGTTTTCACACAAATGGACCCAGAATGATGTGAAATTGTGCTTCGTGCAACATAAATCTGGGTGCCATTTAAAAACCATAAGTGCTAATGACTCCATTCCTTTTTGAGGTAATAGGGGCTGTTAATGGGAGTACTCTCAAAACAAACCTGACCTCTCTAGGACATTGAGAAGCCAAGTTATAAGCCCACAAATATGTAACTGGACTACTTCTATAAATTGACACCAGATCCGGTGACCTTTGGGACATGGTTTGACCCCCTTAGGAAAGTGCTATCATCATGAAACGTTCAGATCACTTACAACTCAATTGATTCTACCTTCTTGTAACGATTCAGCCTGATTGGACCTTGTTTTCACACAAATGGACCCAGAATGATGTGAAATTGTGCTTTGTGCAACATAATTCTGGGTGCCATTTACAAACCATAAGTGCTAATGACTCCATTCCTTTTTGTGGTTGTAGGGGCTGTTGATTGGAGTACACTAAAACAAGCCTGATCTCTCTAGGACATTCAGAAGCCAAGTTATAAGCCCACAAATGTGTAACTGGACTACTTCTTTAAATTGACACCAGATCCGGTGACCTTTGGGACATGGTTTGACCCCCTTAGGAAAGTGCTATCATCATGAAACGTTCAGATCACTTACATTTCAATAGATTCTACCTTCTTGTAACGTTTCAGCCTGATTGGACCTTGTTTTCACACAAATGAACTCAGAATGATGTGAAATTGTGCTTTGTGCAACATAATTCTGGGTGCCATTTAAAAACCATAAGTGCTAATGACTCCATTCCTTTTTGGGGTAATGGGGGCTGTTAATTGGAGTACTCTAAATTAAACCTGACCTCTCTAGGATATTCAGAAGCCAAATTTAAACCCACAAAGGTGTAACTGGACTACTTCTTTAAAGTGACACCAGGCCCGGTGACCTTTGGGACATGGTTTGACCCCCTATAGGAATCTGCGATCATCATGAAACGTTCAGATCACTTACAACTCAATAGATTCTACCTTCTTGTAACGTTTCAGCCTGAATGGACCTTGTTTTCACACAAATGGACCCAGAATGATGTGAAATTGTGCTTCGTGCAACATAATTCTGGGTGCCATTTACAAACCATAAGTGCTAATGACTCCATTCCTTTTTGGAGTAATGGGGGCTGTTAATTGGAGTACTCTAAATTAAACCTGACCTCTCTAAGATATTCAGAAGCCAAGTTTTAAGCCCACAAAGGTGTAACTGGACTACTTCTTTAAAGTGACACCAGGCCCGGTGACCTTTGGGACATGGTTTGACCCCCTTAGGAATGTGCGATCATCATGAAACGTTCAGATCACTTACAACTCAATAGATTCTACCTTCTTGTAACGTTTCAGCCTGATTGGACCTTGTTTTCACACAAATGGACCCAGAATGATGTGAAATTGTGCTTCGTGCAACATAATTCTGGGTGCCATTTACAAACCATAAGTGCTAATGACTCCATTCCTTTTTGTGGTTGTAGGGGCTGTTGATTGGAGTACTCTGAAACAAACCTGATCACTCTAGGACATTCAGAAGCCAAGTTATAAGCCCACAAATGTGTAACTGGACTACTTCTTTAAATTGACACCAGATCCGGTGACCTTTGGGACATGGTTTGACCCCCTTAGGAAAGCGCTATCATCATGAAACGTTCAGATCACTTACAACTCAATAGATTCTACCTTCCTGTAACGTTTCAGCCTGATTGGACCTTGTTTTCACACAAATGAACCCAGAATGATGTGAAATTGTGCTTCGTGCAACATAATTCTGGGTGCCATTTACAAACCATAAGTGTTAATGACTCCATTCCTTTTAGTGGTTGTAGGGGCTGTTAATTGGAGTACACTAAAACAAACCTGATCTCTCTAGGACATTCAGAAGCCAAGTTATAAGAAAACAAACCTGACCTCTCTAGGACATTCAGAAGCCAAGTTATAAGCCCACAAATGTGTAACTGGACTACTTTAAATTGACACCAGATCCGGTGACCTTTGGGACATGGTTCGACCCCCTTAGGAAAGTGCTATCATCATGAAACGTTCAGATCACTTACAACTCAATAGATTCTACCTTCCTGTAACGTTTCAATCTGATTGGACCTTGTTTTCACACAAATGAACCCAGAATGATGTGAAATTGTGCTTCGTGCAACATAATTCTGGGTGCCATTTACAAACCATAAGTGCTAATGACTCCATTCCTTTTTGTGGTTGTAGGGGCTGTTGATTGGAGTATACTAAAACAAACCTGATCTCTCTAGGTCATTCAGAAGCCAAGTTATAAGCCCACAAATGTGTAACTGGACTACTTCTTTAAATTGACACCAGATCCGGTGACCTTTGGGACATGGTTCGTCCCCTTAGGAAAGTGCTATCATCATGAAACATTCAGATCACTTACAACTCAATAGATTCTACCTTCCTGTAACGTTTCAGCCTGATTGGACCTTGTTTTCACACAAATGAACCCAGAATGATGTGAAATTGTGCTTCGTGCAACATAATTCTGGGAGCAATTTACAAACCATAAGTGCTAATGACTCCATTCCTTTTTGTGGTTGTAGGGGCTGTTGATTGGAGTATTCTAAAACAAACCTGATCTCTCTAGGACATTCAGAAGCCAAGTTATAAGCTCACAAATGTGTAACTGGACTACTTCTTTAAATTGACACCAGATCCGGTGACCTTTGGGACATGGTTTGACCCCCTTAGGAAAGTGCTATCATCATGAAACGTTCAGATCACTTACAACTCAATAGATTCTACCTTCCTGTAACGTTTCAGCCTGATTGGACATTGTTTTCACACAAATGGACCCAGAATGATGTGAATTTGTGCTTCGTGCAACATAATTCTGGGTGCCATTTAAAAACCATAAGTGCTAATGACTCTATTCCTTTTAGTGGTTATGGGGGCTGTTAATTGGAGTACTCTAAAACAAACCTGATCTCTCTAGGATATTCAGAAGCCAAGTTATAAGCCCACAAAGGTGTAACTGGACTACTTCTTTAAAGTGACACCAGGCCCGGTGACCTTTGGGACATGGTTTGACCCCCTATAGGAATGTGCGATCATCATGAAACGTTCAGATCACTTACAACTCAATAGATTCTACCTTCTTGTAACGTTTCAGCCTGATTGGACCTTGTTTTCACACAAATGGACCCAGAATGATGTGCAATTGTGCTTCGTGCAACATAATTCTGGGTGCCATTTAAAAACCATAAGTGCTAATGACTCCATTCCTTTTTGAGGTTGTAGGGGCTGTTGATTGGAGTACACTAAAACAATTATGATCTCTCTAGGACATTCAGAAGCCAAGTTATAAGCCCACAAATGTGTAACTGGACTACTTCTTTAAATTGACACCAGATCCGGTGACCTTTGGGACATGGTTTGACCCCCTTAGGAAAGTGTTATCATCATGAAACGTTCAGATCACTTACAACTCAATAGATTCTACCTTCCTGTAACGTTTCAGCCTGATTGGACCTTGTTTTCACACAAATGAACCCAGAATGATGTGAAATTGTGCTTCGTGCAACATAATTCTGGGTGCCATTTAAAAACCATAAGTGCTAATGACTCCATTCCTTTTAGTGGTAATGGGGGCTGTTAATTGGAGTACTCTAAAACAAACCTGACCTCTCTAGGATGTTCAGAAGCCAAGTTATAAGCCCACAAAGGTGTAACTGGACTACTTCTTTAAAGTGACACCAGGCCCGGTGACCTTTGGGACATGGTTTGACCCCCTATAGGAATGTGCGATCATCATGAAACGTTCAGATCACTTACAACTCAATAGATTCTACCTTCTTGTAACGTTTCAGCCTGATTGGACCTTGTTTTCACACAAATGGACCCAGAATTATGTGAAATTGTGCTTTGTGCAACATAATTCTGGGTGCCATTTAAAAACCATAAGTGCTTTTGACTCCATTCCTTTTTAAGGTTGTAGGGGCTGTTGATTGGAGTACAATAAAACAAACCTGATCTCTCTAGGACATTCAGAAGCCAAGTTATAAGCCCACAAATGTGTAACTGGACTACTTCTTTAAATTGACACCAGATCCGGTGACCTTTGGGACATGGTTTGACCCCCTTAGGAAAGTGCTATCATCATGAAACGTTCAGATCACTTACAACTCAATAGATTCTACCTTCCTGTAACGTTTCAGCCTGATTGGACCTTGTTTTCACACAAATGAACCCAGAATGATGTGAAATTGTGCTTCGTGCAACATAATTCTGGGTGCCATTTAAAAACCATAAGTGCTAATGACTCCATTCCTTTTAGCTGTAATAGGGGCTGTTAATTGGAGTACTCTAAAACAAACCTGACCTCTCTAGGATATTCAGAAGCCAAGTTATAAGCCCACAAAGGTGTAACTTGACTACTTCTTTAAAGTGACACCAGGCCCGGTGACCTGTGGGACATGGTTTTACCCCCTATAGGAATGTGCGATCATCTTGAAATGTTCAGATAACTTACAACTCAATAGATTCTACCTTCTTGTAACGTTTCAGCCTGATTGGACCTTGTTTTCACACAAATGGACCCAGAATGATGTGAAATTGTGCTTCGTGCAACATAATTCTGGGTGCCATTTACAAACCATAAGTGCTAATGACTCCATTCCTTTTTGTGGTTGTAGGGGCTGTTGATTGGAGTATACTAAAACAAACCTGATCTCTCTAGGACGTTCAGAAGCCAAGTTATAAGCCCACAAATGTGTAACTGGACTACTTCTTTAAATTGACACCAGATCCGGTGACCTTTGGGACATGGTTTGACCCCCTTAGGAAAGTGCTATCATCATGAAACGTTCAGATCACTTACAACTCAATAGATTCTACCTTCGTGTAACGTTTCAGCCTGATTGGACCTTGTTTTCACACAAATGAACCCAGAATGATGTGAAATTGTGCTTCGTGCAACATAATTCTGGGTGCCATTTAAAAACCATAAGTGCTAATGACTCCATTCCTTTTTGTGGTTGTAGGGGCTGTTGATTGGAGTATACTAAAACAAACCTGATCTCTCTAGGACATTCAGAAGCCAAGTTATAAGCCCACAAATGTGTAACTGGACTACTTCTTTAAATTGACACCAGATCCGGTGACCTTTGGGACATGGTTCGACCCCTTAGGAAAGTGCTATCATCATGAAACATTCAGATCACTTACAACTCAATAGATTCTACCTTCCTGTAACGTTTCAGCCTGATTGGACCTTGTTTTCACACAAATGAACCCAGAATGATGTGAAATTGTGCTTCATGCAACATAATTCTGGGTGCCATTTACAAACCATAAGTGCTAATGACTCCATTCCTTTGTGTGGTTGTAGGGGCTGTTGATTGGAGTATACTAAAACAAACCTGATCTCTCTAGGACATTCAGAAGCCAAGTTATAAGCTCACAAATGTGTAACTAGACTACTTCTTTAAATTGACACCAGATCCGGTGACCTTTGGGACATGGTTTGACCCCCTTAGGAAAGTGCTATCATCATGAAACGTTCAGATCACTTACAACTCAATAGATTCTACCTTCCTGTAACGTTTCAGCCTGATTGGACCTTGTTTTCACACAAATGAACCCAGAATGATGTGAAATTGTGCTTCGTGCAACATAATTCTGGGTGCCATTTAAAAACCATAAGTGCTAATGACTCCATTCCTTTTAGCTGTAATAGGGGCTGTTAATTGGAGTACTCTAAAACAAACCTGACCTCTCTAGGATATTCAGAAGCCAAGTTATAAGCCCACAAAGGTGTAACTTGACTACTTCTTTAAAGTGACACCAGGCCCGGTGACCTGTGGGACATGGTTTTACCCCCTATAGGAATGTGCGATCATCTTGAAATGTTCAGATAACTTACAACTCAATAGATTCTACCTTCTTGTAACGTTTCAGCCTGATTGGACCTTGTTTTCACACAAATGGACCCAGAATGATGTGAAATTGTGCTTCGTGCAACATAATTCTGGGTGCCATTTACAAACCATAAGTGCTAATGACTCCATTCCTTTTTGTGGTTGTAGGGGCTGTTGATTGGAGTATACTAAAACAAACCTGATCTCTCTAGGACGTTCAGAAGCCAAGTTATAAGCCCACAAATGTGTAACTGGACTACTTCTTTAAATTGACACCAGATCCGGTGACCTTTGGGACATGGTTTGACCCCCTTAGGAAAGTGCTATCATCATGAAACGTTCAGATCACTTACAACTCAATAGATTCTACCTTCGTGTAACGTTTCAGCCTGATTGGACCTTGTTTTCACACAAATGAACCCAGAATGATGTGAAATTGTGCTTCGTGCAACATAATTCTGGGTGCCATTTAAAAACCATAAGTGCTAATGACTCCATTCCTTTTTGTGGTTGTAGGGGCTGTTGATTGGAGTATACTAAAACAAACCTGATCTCTCTAGGACATTCAGAAGCCAAGTTATAAGCCCACAAATGTGTAACTGGACTACTTCTTTAAATTGACACCAGATCCGGTGACCTTTGGGACATGGTTCGACCCCTTAGGAAAGTGCTATCATCATGAAACATTCAGATCACTTACAACTCAATAGATTCTACCTTCCTGTAACGTTTCAGCCTGATTGGACCTTGTTTTCACACAAATGAACCCAGAATGATGTGAAATTGTGCTTCATGCAACATAATTCTGGGTGCCATTTACAAACCATAAGTGCTAATGACTCCATTCCTTTTTGTGGTTGTAGGGGCTGTTGATTGGAGTATACTAAAACAAACCTGATCTCTCTAGGACATTCAGAAGCCAAGTTATAAGCTCACAAATGTGTAACTAGACTACTTCTTTAAATTGACACCAGATCCGGTGACCTTTGGGACATGGTTTGACCCCCTTAGGAAAGTGCTATCATCATGAAACGTTCAGATCACTTACAACTCAATAGATTCTACCTTCCTGTAACGTTTCAGCCTGATTGGACCTTGTTTTCACACAAATGAACCCAGAATGATGTGAAATTGTGCTTCGTGCAACATAATTCTGGGTGCCATTTAAAAACCATAAGTGCTAATGACTCCATTCCTTTTTGTGGTTGTAGGGGCTGTTGATTGGAGTATACTAAAACAAACCTGATCTCTCTAGGACATTCAGAAGCCAAGTTATAAGCCCACAAATGTGTAACTGGACTACTTCTTTAAAGTGACACCAGGCCCGGTGACCTTTGGGACATGGTTTGACCCCCTATAGGAATGTGCGATCATCATGAAACGTTCATATCACTTACAACTCAATAGATTCTACCTTCTTGTAACGTTTCGGCCTGATTGGACCTTGTTTTCACACAAATCGACCCAGAATGATGTAAAATTGTGCTTCGTGCAACATAATTCTGGGTGCCATTTACAAACCATAAGTGCTAATGACTCCATTCTTTTTTGTGGTTGTAGGGGCTGTTGATTGGAGTACACTAAAACAAACCTGATCTCTCTAGGACATTCAGAAGCCAAGTTATAAGCCCACAAATGTGTAACTGGACTACTTCTTTAAAGTGACACCAGATCCGGTGACTTTTGGGACATGGTTTGACCCACTTAGGAATGTGAGATCATCATGAAACGTTCAGATCACTTACAACTCAATAGATTCTACCTTCTTGAAACGTTTCAGCCTGATTGGACCTTGTTTTCACACAAATGGACCCAGAATGATGTGAAATTGTGCTTTGTGAAACATAATTCTGGGTGCCATTTAAAAACCATAAGTGCTAATGACTCCATTTCTTTTTGAGGTAATAGGGGCTGTTAATTGGAGTACTCTAAAACAAACCTGACCTCTCTAGGATATTCAGAAGCCAAGTTATAAGCCCACAAATATGTAACTGGACTACTTCTTTAAAGTGACACCAGGCCCGGTGACCTTTGGGACATGGTTTGACCCCCTATAGGAATGTGCGATCATCATGAAACGTTCAGATCACTTACAACTCAACAGATTCTACCTTCTTGTAACGTTTCAGCCTGACTGGACCTTGTTTTTACACAAATGGACCCAGAATGATGTGAAATTGTGCTTCGTGCAACAGAGATCTGGGTGCCATTTAAAAACCATAAGTGCTAATGACTCCATTCCTTTTTGTGGTTGTAGGGGCTGTTGATTGGAGTACACTAAAACAAACCTGATCTCTCTAGGACATTGAGAAGCCAAGTTATAAGCCCACAAATGTGTAACTGGACTACTTCTTTAAATTGACAACAGATCCGGTGACCTCTGGGACATGGTTTGACCCCCTTAGGAAAGTGCTATCATCATGAAACGTTCAGATCACTTACAACTAAATAGATCCTACCTTCCTGTAACGTTTCAGCCTGATTGGACCTTGTTTTCACACAAATGGACCCAGAATGATGTGAAATTGTGCTTCGTGCCACATAATTCTGGGTGCCATTTACAAACCATGAGTGCTAATGACTCCATTCCTTTTTGTGGTTGTAGGGGCTGTTGATTGGAGTACACTAAAAACAAACCTGATCTCTCTAGGACATTCAGAAGCCAAGTTATAAGCCCACGAATGTGTAACTGGACTACTTCTTTAAATTGACACCGATCTGGTGACCTTTGGGACATGGTTTTACCACCTTAGGAAAGTGCTATCATCATGAAACGTTCAGATCACTTACAACTCAATAGATTCTACCTTCCTGTAACGTTTCAGCCTGATTGGACCTTGTTTTCACACAAATGAACCCAGAATGATGTGAAATTGTGCTTCGTGCAACATAATTCTGGGTGCCATTTAAAAACCATAAGTGCTAATGACTCCATTCCTTTTTGGGGTAATGGGGGCTGTTATTTGGAGTACTCTAAATTAAAACTGACCTCTCTAGGATATTCAGAAGCCAAGTTATAAGCCCACAAAGGTGTAACTGGACTACTTCTTTAAAGTGACACCAGGCCCGGTGACCTTTGGGACATGGTTTGACCCCCTTAGGAATGTGCGATCATCATGAAACGTTCAGATCACTTACAACTCAATAGATTCTACCTTCTTGTAACGTTTCAGCCTGATTGGACCTTGTTTTCACACAAATGGACCCAGAATGATGTGAAATTGTGCTTCGTGCAACATAATTCTCGGTGCCATTTACAAACCATAAGTGCTAATGACTCCATTCCTTTTTGTGGTTGTAGGGGCTGTTGATTGGAGTACTCTGAAACAAACCTGATCACTCTAGGACATTCAGAAGCCAAGTTACAAGCCCACAAATGTGTAACTGGACTACTTCTTTAAATTGACACCGATCCGGTGACCTTTGGGACATGGTTTGACCCCCTTAGGAAAGTGCTATCATCATGAAACGTTCAGATCACTTACAACTCAATAGATTCTACCTTCCTGTAACGTTTCAGCCTGATTGGACCTTGTTTTCACACAAATGGACCCAGAATGATGTGAAATTGTGCTTCGTGCAACATAATTCTGGGTGCCATTTAAAAACCATAAGTGTTAATGACTAAATTCCTTTTTGGGGTAATGGGGGCTGTTAATTGGAGTACTCTAAATTAAACCTGACCTCTCTAGGATATTCAGAAGCCAAGTTATAAGCCCACAAAGGTGTAACTGGACTACTTCTTTAAAGTGACACCAGGCCCGGTGACCTTTGGGACATGGTTTGACCCCCTTAGGAAAGTGCTATCATCATGAAACGTTCAGATCACTTACAACTCAATAGATTCTACCTTCCTGTAACGTTTCAGCCTGATTGGACCTTGTTTTCACACAAATGGACCCAGAATGATGTGAAATTGTGCTTCGTGCAACATAATTCTGGGTGCCATTTACAAACCATAAGTGCCAATGACTCCATTCCTTTTTGTGGCTGTAGGGGCTGTTGATTGGAGTACACTAAAACAAGCCTGACCTCTCTAGGACATTCAGAAGCCAAGTTATAAGCCCACAAAGGTGTAACTGGACTACTTCTTTAAAGTGACACCAGGCCCGGATACCTTTGGGACATGGTTTGACCCCCTATAGGAATGTGCGATCATCATGAAACGTTCAGATCACTTACAACTCAATAGATTCTACCTTCTTGTAACGTTTCAGCCTTAATGGACCTTGTTTTCACACAAATGGACCCAGAATGATGTGAAATTGTGCTTCGTGCAACATAATTCTGGGTGCCATTTACAAACCATAAGTGCTAATGACACCATTCCTTTTTGTGGTTGTAGGGGCTGTTGATTGGAGTACACCAAAACTAACCTGATCTCTCTAGGACATTCAGAAGCCAAGTTATAAGCCCACAAAGGTGTAACTGGACTACTTCTTTAAAGTGACACCAGGCCCGGTGACCTTTGGGACATGGTTTGACCCCCTATAGGAATGTGCGATCATCATGAAACGTTCATATCACTTACAACTCAATAGATTCTACCTTCTTGTAAAGTTTCAGCCTGATTGGACCTTGTTTTCACACAAATCGACCCAGAATGATGTGAAATTGTGCTTCGTGCAACATAATTCTGGGTGCCATTTATAAACCATAAGTGCTAATGACTCCATTCTTTTTTGTGGTTGTAGGGGCTGTTGATTGGAGTACACTAAAACAAACCTGATCTCTCTAGGACATTCAGAAGCCAAGTTATGAGCCCACAAATGTGTAACTGGACTACTTCTTTAAAGTGACACCAGATCCGGTGACTTTTGGGACATGGTTTGACCCACTTAGGAATGTGAGATCATCATGAAACGTTCAGATCACTTACAACTCAATAGATTCTACCTTCTTGAAACGTTTCAGCCTGATTGGACCTTGATTTCACACAAATGGACCCAGAATGATGTGAAATTGTGCTTTGTGCAACATAATTCTGGGTGCCATTTAAAAACCATAAGTGCTAATGACTCCATTTCTTTTTGAGGTAATAGGGGCTGTTAATTGGAGTACTCTAAAACAAACCTGACCTCTCTAGGATATTCAGAACCCAAGTTATAAGCCCACAAATATGTAACTGGACTACTTCTTTAAAGTGACACCAGATCTGGTGACCTTTAGCACATGGTTTGAACCCCTTAGGAAAGTGCGATCATCATGAAACATTCAGATCACTTACAACTCAATAGATTCTACCATCCTGTAACGTTTCAGCCTGATTGGACCTTGTTTTCACACAAATGAACCCAGAATGATGTGAAATTGTGCTTTGTGCAACAGAATTCTGGGTGCCATTTAAAAACCATAAGTGCTAATGACTCCATTCCTTTTTGGGGTAATGGGGGCTGTTGATTGGAGTACTCTAAAACAAACCTGACCTCTTTAGGATATTCAGAAGCCAAGTTATAAGCCCACAAAGGTTTAACTGGACTACTTCTTTAAAGTGACACCAGGCCCGGTGACCTTTGGGACATGGTTTGACCCCCTATAGGAATGTGCGATCATCATGAAACGTTCAGATCACTTACAACTCAACAGATTCTACCTTCTTGTAACGTTTCAGCCTGACTGGACCTTGTTTTCACACAAATGGACCCAGAATGATGTGAAATTGTGCTTCGTGCAACATAGATCTGGGTGCCATTTAAAAACCATAAGTGCTAATGACTCCATTCCTTTTTGTGGTTGTAGGGGCTGTTGATTGGAGTACACTAAAACAAACCTGATCTCTCTAGGACATTGAGAAGCCAAGTTATAAGCCCACAAATGTGTAACTGGACTACTTCTTTAAATTGACAACAGATCCGGTGACCTCTGGGACATGGTTTGACCCCCTTAGGAAAGTGCTATCATCATGAAACGTTCAGATCACTTACAACTAAATAGATCCTACCTTCCTGTAACGTTTCAGCCTGATTGGACCTTGTTTTCACACAAATGGACCCAGAATGATGTGAAATTGTGCTTCGTGCAACATAATTCTGGGTGCCATTTAAAAACCATAAGTGCTAATGACTCCATTCCTTTTTGTGGTTGTAGGGGCTGTTGATTGGAGTACACTAAAACAAACCTGATCTCTCTAGGACATTCAGAAGCCAAGTTATAAGCCCACAAATGTGTAACTGGACTACTTTTTTAAATTGACACCGATCCGGTGACCTTTGGGACATGGTTTTACCTCCTTAGGAAAGTGCTATCATCATGAAACGTTCAGATCACTTACAACTCAATAGATTCTACCTTCCTGTAACGTTTCAGCCTGATTGGACCTTGTTTTCACACAAATGAACCCAGAATGATGTGAAATTGTGCTTCGTGCCACATAATTCTGGGTGCCATTTACAAACCATGAGTGCTAATGACTCCATTCCTTTTTGTGGTTGTAGGGGCTGTTGATTGGAGTACACTAAAACAAACCTGATCTCTCTAGGACATTCAGAAGCCAAGTTATAAGCCCACGAATGTGTAACTGGACTACTTCTTTAAATTGACACCGATCCGGTGACCTTTGGGACATGGTTTTACCACCTTAGGAAAGTGCTATCATCATGAAACGTTCAGATCACTTACAACTCAATAGATTCTACCTTCCTGTAACGTTTCAGCCTGATTGGACCTTGTTTTCACACAAATGAACCCAGAATGATGTGAAATTGTCCCTCTTGCAACTTAATTCTGGGTTCCGTTTAAAAACCATAAGTGCTAATGACTCCATTCCTTTTTGGGGTAATGGGGGCTGTTATTTGGAGTACTCTAAATTAAAACTGACCTCTCTAGGATATTCAGAAGCCAAGTTATAAGCCCACAAAGGTGTAACTGGACTACTTCTTTAAAGTGACACCAGGCCCGGTGACCTTTGGGACATGGTTTGACCCCCTTAGGAATGTGCGATCATCATGAAACGTTCAGATCACTTACAACTCAATAGATTCTACCTTCTTGTAACGTTTCAGCCTGATTGGACCTTGTTTTCACACAAATGGACCCAGAATGATGTGAAATTGTGCTTCGTGCAACATAATTCTGGGTGCCATTTACAAACCATAAGTGCTTTTGACTCCATTCCTTTTTGTGGCTGTAGGGGCTGTTGATTGGAGTACACTAAAACAAGCCTGACCTCTCTAGGACATTCAGAAGCCAAGTTATAAGCCCACAAAGGTGTAACTGGACTACTTCTTTAAAGTGACACCAGGCCCGGTGACCTTTGGGACATGGTTTGACCCCCTATAGGAATGTGCGATCATCATGAAACGTTCAGATCACTTACAACTCAATAGATTCTACCTTCTTGTAACGTTTCAGCCTGAATGGACCTTGTTTTCACACAAATGGACCCAGAATGATGTGAAATTGTGCTTCGTGCAACATAATTCTGGGTGCCATTTACAAACCATAAGTGCTAATGACTCCATTCCTTTTTGTGGTTGTAGGGGCTGTTGATTGGAGTACTCTGAAACAAACCTGATCACTCGAGGACATTCAGAAGCCAAGTTATAAGCCCACAAATGTGTAACTGGACTACTTCTTTAAATTGACACCGATCCGGTGACCTTTGGGACATGGTTTGACCCCCTTAGGAAAGTGCTATCATCATGAAACGTTCAGATCACTTACAACTCAATAGATTCTACCTTCCTGTAACGTTTCAGCCTGATTGGACCTTGTTTTCACACAAATGGACCCAGAATGATGTGAAATTGTGCTTCGTGCAACATAATTCTGGGTGCCATTTAAAAACCATAAGTGTTAATGACTAAATTCCTTTTTGGGGTAATGGGGGCTGTTAATTGGAGTACTCTAAATTAAACCTGACCTCTCTAGGATATTCAGAAGCCAAGTTATAAGCCCACAAATGTGTAACTGGACTACTTCTTTAAAGTGACACCAGGCCCGGTGACCTTTGGGACATGGTTTGACCCCCTTAGGAAAGTGCTATCATCATGAAACGTTCAGATCACTTACAACTCAATAGATTCTACCGTCTTGTAACGTTTCAGCCTTAATGGACCTTGTTTTCACACAAATGGACCCAGAATGATGTGAAATTGTGCTTCGTGCAACATAATTCTGGGTGCCATTTACAAACCATAAGTGCTAATGACTCCATTCCTTTTTGTGGTTGTAGGGACTGTTGATTGGAGTACACCAAAACAAACCTGATCTCTCTAGGACATTCAGAAGCCAAGTTATAAGCCCACAAAGGTGTAACTGGACTACTTCTTTAAAGTGACACCAGATCCGGTGACCTTTGGGACATAATTTGACCCCCTTAGGAATGTGCGATCATCATGAAACTTTCAGATCACTTACAACTCAATAGATTCTACCTTCTTGTAACGTTTCAGCCTGATTGGACCTTGTTTTCACACAAATGGACCCAGAATGATGTGAAATTGTGCTTCGTGCAACATAATTCTGGGTGCCATTTACAAACCATAAGTGCTAATGACTCCATTCCTTTTTGTGGTTGTAGGGGCTGTTGATTGGAGTACACTAAAACAAACCTGATCTCTCTAGGACATTCAGAAGCCAAGTTATAAGCCCACAAAGGTGTAACTGGACTACTTCTTTAAAGTGACACCAGGCCCGGTGACCTTTGGGACATGGTTTGACCCCCTATAGGAATGTGCGATCATCATGAAACGTTCATATCACTTACAACTCAATAGATTCTACCTTCTTGTAACGTTTCAGCCTGATTGGACCTTGTTTTCACACAAATCGACCCAGAATGATGTGAAATTGTGCTTCGTGCAACATAATTCTGGGTGCCATTTACAAACCATAAGTGCTAATGACTCCATTCTTTTTTGTGGTTGTAGGGGCTGTTGATTGGAGTACACTAAAACAAACCTGATCTCTCTAGGACATTCAGAAGCCAAGTTATAAGCCCACAAATGTGTAACTGGACTACTTCTTTAAAGTGACACCAGATCCGGTGACTTTTGGGACATGGTTTGACCCACTTAGGAATGTGAGATCATCATGAAACGTTCAGATCACTTACAACTCAATAGATTCTACCTTCTTGAAACGTTTCAGCCTGATTGGACCTTGTTTTCACACAAATGGACCCAGAATGATGTGAAATTGTGCTTTGTGCAACATAATTCTGGGTGCCATTTAAAAACCATAAGTGCTAATGACTCCATTTCTTTTTGAGGTAATAGGGGCTGTTAATTGGAGTACTCTAAAACAAACCTGACCTCTCTAGGATATTCAGAAGCCAAGTTATAAGCCCACAAATATGTAACTGGACTACTTCTTTAAAGTGACACCAGATCCGGTGACCTTTAGGACATGGTTTGAACCCCTTAGGAAAGTGCGATCATCATGAAACGTTCAGATCACTTACAACTCAATAGATTCTACCATCCTGTAACGTTTCAGCCTGATTGGACCTTGTTTTCACACAAATGAACCCAGAATGATGTGAAATTGTGCTTTGTGCAACATAATTCTGGGTGCCATTTAAAAACCATAAGTGCTAATGACTCCATTCCTTTTTGGGGTAATGGGGGCTGTTGATTGGAGTACTCTAAAACAAACCTGACCTCTTTAGGATATTCAGAAGCCAAGTTATAAGCCCACAAAGGTTTAACTGGACTACTTCTTTAAAGTGACACCAGGCCCGGTGACCTTTGGGACATGGTTTGACCCCCTATAGGAATGTGCGATCATCATGAAACGTTCAGATCACTTACAACTCAACAGATTCTACCTTCTTGTAACGTTTCAGCCTGACTGGACCTTGTTTTCACACAAATGGACCCAGAATGATGTGAAATTGTGCTTCGTGCAACATAGATCTGGGTGCCATTTAAAAACCAAAAGTGCTAATGACTCCATTCCTTTTTGTGGTTGTAGGGGCTGTTGATTGGAGTACACTAAAACAAATCTGATCTCTCTAGGACATTGAGAAGCCAAGTTATAAGCCCACAAATGTGTAACTGGACTACTTCTTTAAATTGACAACAGATCCGGTGACCTCTGGGACATGGTTTGACCCCCTTAGGAAAGTGCTATCATCATGAAACGTTCAGATCACTTACAACTAAATAGATCCTACCTTCCTGTAACGTTTCAGCCTGATTGGACCTTGTTTTCACACAAATGGACCCAGAATGATGTGAAATTGTGCTTCGTGCAACATAATTCTGGGTGCCATTTAAAAACCATAAGTGCTAATGACTCCATTCCTTTTTGTGGTTGTAGGGGCTGTTGATTGGAGTACACTGAAACAAACCTGATCTCTCTAGGACATTCAGAAGCCAAGTTATAAGCCCACAAATGTGTAACTGGACTACTTTTTTAAATTGACACCGATCCGGTGACCTTTGGGACATGGTTTTACCTCCTTAGGAAAGTGCTATCATCATGAAACGTTCAGATCACTTACAACTCAATAGATTCTACCTTCCTGTAACGTTTCAGCCTGATTGGACCTTGTTTTCACTCAAATGAACCCAGAATGATGTGAAATTGTGCTTCGTGCAACATAATTCTGGGTGCCATTTACAAACCATGAGTGCTAATGACTCCATTCCTTTTTGTGGTTGTAGGGGCTGTTGATTGGAGTACACTAAAACAAACCTGATCTCTCTAGGACATTCAGAAGCCAAGTTATAAGCCCACGAATGTGTAACTGGACTACTTCTTTAAATTGACACCGATCCGGTGACCTTTGGGACATGGTTTTACCACCTTAGGAAAGTGCTATCATCATGAAACGTTCAGATCACTTACAACTCAATAGATTCTACCTTCCTGTAACGTTTCAGCCTGATTGGACCTTGTTTTCACACAAATGAAACCAGAATGATGTGAAATTGTCCCTCTTGCAACTTAATTCTGGGTGCCATTTAAAAACCATAAGTGCTAATGACTCCATTCCTTTTTGGGGTAATGGGGGCTGTTATTTGGAGTACTCTAAATTAAAACTGACCTCTCTAGGATATTCAGAATCCAAGTTATAAGCCCACAAAGGTGTAACTGGACTACTTCTTTAAAGTGACACCAGGCCCGGTGACCTTTGGGACATGGTTTGACACCCTTAGGAATGTGCGATCATCATGAAACGTTCAGATCACTTACAACTCAATAGATTCTACCTTCTTGTAACGTTTCAGTCTGATTGGACCTTGTTTTCACACAAATGGACCCAGAATGATGTGAAATTGTGCTTTGTGCAACATAATTCTGGGTGCCATTTACAAACCATAAGTGCTTTTGACTCCATTCCTTTTTGTGGCTGTAGGGGCTGTTGATTGGAGTACACTAAAACAAGCCTGACCTCTCTAGGACATTCAGAAGCCAAGTTATAAGCCCACAAAGGTGTAACTGGACTACTTCTTTAAAGTGACACCAGGCCCGTTGACCTTTGGGACATGGTTTGACCCCCTATAGGAATGTGCGATCATCATGAAACGTTCAGATCACTTACAACTCAATAGATTCTACCTTCTTGTAACGTTTCAGCCTGAATGGACCTTGTTTTCACACAAATGGACCCAGAATGATGTGAAATTGTGCTTCGTGCAACATAATTCTGGGTGCCATTTACAAACCATAAGTGCTAATGACTCCATTCCTTTTTGTGGTTGTAGGGGATGTTGATTGGAGTACTCTGAAACAAACCTGATCACTCTAGGACATTCAGAAGCCAAGTTATAAGCCCACAAATGTGTAACTGGACTACTTCTTTAAATTGACACCGATCCGGTGACCTTTGGGACATGGTTTGACCCCCTTAGGAAAGTGCTATCATCATGAAACGTTCAGATCACTTACAACTCAATAGATTCTACCTTACTGTAACGTTTCAGCCTGATTGGACCTTGTTTTCACACAAATGGACCCAGAATGATGTGAAATTGTGCTTCGTGCAACATAATTCTGGGTGCCATTTAAAAACCATAAGTGTTAATGACTAAATTCCTTTTTGGGGTAATGGGGGCTGTTAATTGGAGTACTCTAAATTAAACCTGACCTCTCTAGGATATTCAGAAGCCAAGTTATAAGCCCACAAATGTGTAACTGGACTACTTCTTTAAAGTGACACCAGGCCCGGTGACCTTTGGGACATGGTTTGACCCCCTTAGGAAAGTGCTATCATCATGAAACGTTCAGATCACTTACAACTCAATAGATTCTACCTTCCTGTAACGTTTCAGCCTGATTGGACCTTGTTTTCACACAAATGGACCCAGAATGATGTGAAATTGTGCTTCGTGCAACATAATTCTGGGTGCCATTTACAAACCATAAGTGCCAATGACTCCATTCCTTTTTGTGGCTGTAGGGGCTGTTGATTGGAGTACACTAAAACAAGCCTGACCTCTCTAGGACATTCAGAAGCCAAGTTATAAGCCCACAAAGGTGTAACTGGACTACTTCTTTAAAGTGACACCAGGCCCGGATACCTTTGGGACATGGTTTGACCCCCTATAGGAATGTGCGATCATCATGAAACGTTCAGATCACTTACAACTCAATAGATTCTACCTTCTTGTAACGTTTCAGCCTTAATGGACCTTGTTTTCACACAAATGGACCCAGAATGATGTAAAATTGTGCTTCGTGCAACATAATTCTGGGTGCCATTTACAAACCATAAGTGCTAATGACTCCATTCCTTTTTGTGGTTGTAGGGGCTGTTGATTGGAGTACACCAAAACAAACCTGATCTCTCTAGGACATTCAGAAGCCAAGTTATAAGCCCACAAAGGTGTAACTGGACTACTTCTTTAAAGTGACACCAGATCCGGTGACCTTTGGGACATAATTTGACCCCCTTAGGAATGTGCGATCATCATGAAACTTTCAGATCACTTACAACTCAATAGATTCTACCTTCTTGAAACATTTCAGCCTGATTGGACCTTGTTTTCACACAAATGAACCCAGAATGATGTGAAATTGTGCTTTGTGCAACATAATTCTGGGTGCCATTTAAAAACCATAAGTGCTAATGACTCCATTACTTTTTGGGGTAATGGGGGCTGTTGATTGGAGTACTCTAAAACAAACCTGACCTCTTTAGGATATTCAGAAGCCAAGTTATAAGCCCACAAAGGTTTAACTGGACTACTTCTTTAAAGTGACACCAGGCCCGGTGACATTTGGGACATGGTTTGACCCCCTATAGGAATGTGCGATCATCATGAAACGTTCAGATCACTTACAACTCAACAGATTCTACCTTCTTGTAACGTTTCAGCCTGACTGGACCTTGTTTTCACACAAATGGACCCAGAATGATGTGAAATTGTGCTTCGTGCAACATAGATCTGGGTGCCATTTAAAAACCATAAGTGCTAATGACTCCATTCCTTTTTGTGGTTGTAGGGGCTGTTGATTGGAGTACACTAAAACAAACCTGATCTCTCTAGGACATTGAGAAGCCAAGTTATAAGCCCACAAATGTGTAACTGGACTACTTCTTTAAATTGACAACAGATCCGGTGACCTCTGGGACATGGTTTGACCCCATTAGGAAAGTGCTATCATCATGAAACGTTCAGATCACTTACAACTAAATAGATCCTACCTTCCTGTAACGTTTCAGCCCTATTGGACCTTGTTTTCACACAAATGGACCCAGAATGATGTGAAATTGTGCTTCGTGCAACATAATTCTGGGTGCCATTTAAAAACCATAATTGCTAATGACTCCATTCCTTTTTGTGGTTGTAGGGGCTGTTGATTGGAGTACACTAAAACAAACCTGATCTCTCTAGGACATTCAGAAGCCAAGTTATAAGCCCACAAATGTGTAACTGGACTACTTTTTTAAATTGACACCGATCCGGTGACCTTTGGGACATGGTTTTACCTCCTTAGGAAAGTGCTATCATCATGAAACGTTCAGATCACTTACAACTCAATAGATTCTACCTTTCTGTAACGTTTCAGCCTGATTGGACCTTGTTTTCACACAAATGAACCCAGAATGATGTGAAATTGTGCTTCGTGCCACATAATTCTGGGTGCCATTTACAAACCATGAGTGCTAATGACTCCATTCCTTTTTGTGGTTGTAGGGGCTGTTGATTGGAGTACACTAAAACAAACCTGATCTCTCTAGGACATTCAGAAGCCAAGTTATAAGCCCACGAATGTGTAACTGGACTACTTCTTTAAATTGACACCGATCCGGTGACCTTTGGGACATGGTTTTACCCCCTTAGGAAAGTGCTATCATCATGAAACGTTCAGATCACTTACAACTCAATAGATTCTACCTTCCTGTAACGTTTCAGCCTGATTGGACCTTGTTTTCACACAAATGAACCCAGAATGATGTGAAATTGTGCTTCGTGCAACATAATTCTGGGTGCCATTTAAAAACCATAAGTGCTAATGACTCCATTCCTTTTTGGGGTAATGGGGGCTGTTATTTGGAGTACTCTAAATTAAAACTGACCTCTCTAGGATATTCAGAAGCCAAGTTATAAGCCCACAAAGGTGTAACTGGACTACTTCTTTAAAGTGACACCAGGCCCGGTGACCTTTGGGACATGGTTTGACCCCCTTAGGAATGTGCGATCATCATGAAACGTTCAGATCACTTACAACTCAATAGATTCTACCTTCTTGTAACGTTTCAGCCTGATTGGACCTTGTTTTCACACAAATGGACCCAGAATGATGTGAAATTGTGCTTCGTGCAACATAATTCTGGGTGCCATTTAAAAACCATAAGTGCTAATGACTCCATTCCTTTTTGGGGTAATGGGGGCTGTTAATTGGAGTACTCTAAATTAAACCTGACCTCTCTAGGATATTCAGAAGCCAAGTTATAAGCCCACAAAGGTGTAAATGCACTACTTCTTTAAAGTGACACCAGGCCCGGTGACCTTTGGGACATGGTTTGACCCCCTATAGGAATGTGCGATCATCATGAAACGTTCAGGTCACTTACAACTCAATAGATTCTACCTTCTTGTAACGTTTCAGCCTGATTGGACCTTGTTTTCACACAAATGGACCCAGAATGATGTAAAATTGTGCATCGTGCAACATAATTCTGGGTGCCATTTACAAACCATAAGTGCTAATGACTCCATTCCTTTTTGTTGTTGTAGGGGCTGTTGATTGGAGTACACTAAAACAAGCCTGATATCTCTAGGACATTCAGAAGCCAAGTTATAAGCCGACAAATGTGTAACTGGACCACTTCTTTAAATTGACAGCAGATCCGGTGACCTTTGGGACATGGTTTGACCCCCTTAGGAAAGTGCTATCATCATGAAACGTTCAGATCACTTACAACTCAATAGATTCTACCTTCCTGTAACGTTTCAGCCTGATTGGACCTTGTTTTCACACAAATGGACCCAGAATGATGTGAAATTGTGCTTCGTGCAACATAGATCTGGGTGCCATTTAAAAACCAAAAGTGCTAATGACTCCATTCCTTTTTGTGGTTGTAGGGGCTGTTGATTGGAGTACACTAAAACAAATCTGATCTCTCTAGGACATTGAGAAGCCAAGTTATAAGCCCACAAATGTGTAACTGGACTACTTCTTTAAATTGACAACAGATCCGGTGACCTCTGGGACATGGTTTGACCCCCTTAGGAAAGTGCTATCATCATGAAACGTTCAGATCACTTACAACTAAATAGATCCTACCTTCCTGTAACGTTTCAGCCTGATTGGACCTTGTTTTCACACAAATGGACCCAGAATGATGTGAAATTGTGCTTCGTGCAACATAATTCTGGGTGCCATTTAAAAACCATAAGTGCTAATGACTCCATTCCTTTTTGTGGTTGTAGGGGCTGTTGATTGGAGTACACTGAAACAAACCTGATCTCTCTAGGACATTCAGAAGCCAAGTTATAAGCCCACAAATGTGTAACTGGACTACTTTTTTAAATTGACACAGATCCGGTGACCTTTGGGACATGGTTTTACCTCCTTAGGAAAGTGCTATCATCATGAAACGTTCAGATCACTTACAACTCAATAGATTCTACCTTCCTGTAACGTTTCAGCCTGATTGGACCTTGTTTTCACACAAATGAACCCAGAATGATGTGAAATTGTGCTTCGTGCAACATAATTCTGGGTGCCATTTACAAACCATGAGTGCTAATGACTCCATTCCTTTTTGTGGTTGTAGGGGCTGTTGATTGGAGTACACTAAAACAAACCTGATCTCTCTAGGACATTCAGAAGCCAAGTTATAAGCCCACGAATGTGTAACTGGACTACTTCTTTAAATTGACACCGATCCGGTGACCTTTGGGACATGGTTTTACCACCTTAGGAAAGTGCTATCATCATGAAACGTTCAGATCACTTACAACTCAATAGATTCTACCTTCCTGTAACGTTTCAGCCTGATTGGACCTTGTTTTCACACAAATGAAACCAGAATGATGTGAAATTGTCCCTCTTGCAACTTAATTCTGGGTGCCATTTAAAAACCATAAGTGCTAATGACTCCATTCCTTTTTGGGGTAATGGGGGCTGTTATTTGGAGTACTCTAAATTAAAACTGACCTCTCTAGGATATTCAGAATCCAAGTTATAAGCCCACAAAGGTGTAACTGGACTACTTCTTTAAAGTGACACCAGGCCCGGTGACCTTTGGGACATGGTTTGACACCCTTAGGAATGTGCGATCATCATGAAACGTTCAGATCACTTACAACTCAATAGATTCTACCTTCTTGTAACGTTTCAGTCTGATTGGACCTTGTTTTCACACAAATGGACCCAGAATGATGTGAAATTGTGCTTTGTGCAACATAATTCTGGGTGCCATTTACAAACCATAAGTGCTTTTGACTCCATTCCTTTTTGTGGCTGTAGGGGCTGTTGATTGGAGTACACTAAAACAAGCCTGACCTCTCTAGGACCTTCAGAAGCCAAGTTATAAGCCCACAAAGGTGTAACTGGACTACTTCTTTAAAGTGACACCAGGCCCGTTGACCTTTGGGACATGGTTTGACCCCCTATAGGAATGTGCGATCATCATGAAACGTTCAGATCACTTACAACTCAATAGATTCTACCTTCTTGTAACGTTTCAGCCTGAATGGACCTTGTTTTCACACAAATGGACCCAGAATGATGTGAAATTGTGCTTCGTGCAACATAATTCTGGGTGCCATTTACAAACCATAAGTGCTAATGACTCCATTCCTTTTTGTGGTTGTAGGGGATGTTGATTGGAGTACTCTGAAACAAACCTGATCACTCTAGGACATTCAGAAGCCAAGTTATAAGCCCACAAATGTGTAACTGGACTACTTCTTTAAATTGACACCGATCCGGTGACCTTTGGGACATGGTTTGACCCCCTTAGGAAAGTGCTATCATCATGAAACGTTCAGATCACTTACAACTCAATAGATTCTACCTTACTGTAACGTTTCAGCCTGATTGGACCTTGTTTTCACACAAATGGACCCAGAATGATGTGAAATTGTGCTTCGTGCAACATAATTCTGGGTGCCATTTAAAAACCATAAGTGTTAATGACTAAATTCCTTTTTGGGGTAATGGGGGCTGTTAATTGGAGTACTCTAAATTAAACCTGACCTCTCTAGGATATTCAGAAGCCAAGTTATAAGCCCACAAATGTGTAACTGGACTACTTCTTTAAAGTGACACCAGGCCCGGTGACCTTTGGGACATGGTTTGACCCCCTTAGGAAAGTGCTATCATCATGAAACGTTCAGATCACTTACAACTCAATAGATTCTACCTTCCTGTAACGTTTCAGCCTGATTGGACCTTGTTTTCACACAAATGGACCCAGAATGATGTGAAATTGTGCTTCGTGCAACATAATTCTGGGTGCCATTTACAAACCATAAGTGCCAATGACTCCATTCCTTTTTGTGGCTGTAGGGGCTGTTGATTGGAGTACACTAAAACAAGCCTGACCTCTCTAGGACATTCAGAAGCCAAGTTATAAGCCCACAAAGGTGTAACTGGACTACTTCTTTAAAGTGACACCAGGCCCGGATACCTTTGGGACATGGTTTGACCCCCTATAGGAATGTGCGATCATCATGAAACGTTCAGATCACTTACAACTCAATAGATTCTACCTTCTTGTAACGTTTCAGCCTTAATGGACCTTGTTTTCACACAAATGGACCCAGAATGATGTAAAATTGTGCTTCGTGCAACATAATTCTGGGTGCCATTTACAAACCATAAGTGCTAATGACTCCATTCCTTTTTGTGGTTGTAGGGGCTGTTGATTGGAGTACACCAAAACAAACCTGATCTCTCTAGGACATTCAGAAGCCAAGTTATAAGCCCACAAAGGTGTAACTGGACTACTTCTTTAAAGTGACACCAGATCCGGTGACCTTTGGGACATAATTTGACCCCCTTAGGAATGTGCGATCATCATGAAACTTTCAGATCACTTACAACTCAATAGATTCTACCTTCTTGAAACATTTCAGCCTGATTGGACCTTGTTTTCACACAAATGAACCCAGAATGATGTGAAATTGTGCTTTGTGCAACATAATTCTGGGTGCCATTTAAAAACCATAAGTGCTAATGACTCCATTACTTTTTGGGGTAATGGGGGCTGTTGATTGGAGTACTCTAAAACAAACCTGACCTCTTTAGGATATTCAGAAGCCAAGTTATAAGCCCACAAAGGTTTAACTGGACTACTTCTTTAAAGTGACACCAGGCCCGGTGACATTTGGGACATGGTTTGACCCCCTATAGGAATGTGCGATCATCATGAAACGTTCAGATCACTTACAACTCAACAGATTCTACCTTCTTGTAACGTTTCAGCCTGACTGGACCTTGTTTTCACACAAATGGACCCAGAATGATGTGAAATTGTGCTTCGTGCAACATAGATCTGGGTGCCATTTAAAAACCATAAGTGCTAATGACTCCATTCCTTTTTGTGGTTGTAGGGGCTGTTGATTGGAGTACACTAAAACAAACCTGATCTCTCTAGGACATTGAGAAGCCAAGTTATAAGCCCACAAATGTGTAACTGGACTACTTCTTTAAATTGACAACAGATCCGGTGACCTCTGGGACATGGTTTGACCCCATTAGGAAAGTGCTATCATCATGAAACGTTCAGATCACTTACAACTAAATAGATCCTACCTTCCTGTAACGTTTCAGCCCTATTGGACCTTGTTTTCACACAAATGGACCCAGAATGATGTGAAATTGTGCTTCGTGCAACATAATTCTGGGTGCCATTTAAAAACCATAATTGCTAATGACTCCATTCCTTTTTGTGGTTGTAGGGGCTGTTGATTGGAGTACACTAAAACAAACCTGATCTCTCTAGGACATTCAGAAGCCAAGTTATAAGCCCACAAATGTGTAACTGGACTACTTTTTTAAATTGACACCGATCCGGTGACCTTTGGGACATGGTTTTACCTCCTTAGGAAAGTGCTATCATCATGAAACGTTCAGATCACTTACAACTCAATAGATTCTACCTTTCTGTAACGTTTCAGCCTGATTGGACCTTGTTTTCACACAAATGAACCCAGAATGATGTGAAATTGTGCTTCGTGCCACATAATTCTGGGTGCCATTTACAAACCATGAGTGCTAATGACTCCATTCCTTTTTGTGGTTGTAGGGGCTGTTGATTGGAGTACACTAAAACAAACCTGATCTCTCTAGGACATTCAGAAGCCAAGTTATAAGCCCACGAATGTGTAACTGGACTACTTCTTTAAATTGACACCGATCCGGTGACCTTTGGGACATGGTTTTACCCCCTTAGGAAAGTGCTATCATCATGAAACGTTCAGATCACTTACAACTCAATAGATTCTACCTTCCTGTAACGTTTCAGCCTGATTGGACCTTGTTTTCACACAAATGAACCCAGAATGATGTGAAATTGTGCTTCGTGCAACATAATTCTGGGTGCCATTTAAAAACCATAAGTGCTAATGACTCCATTCCTTTTTGGGGTAATGGGGGCTGTTATTTGGAGTACTCTAAATTAAAACTGACCTCTCTAGGATATTCAGAAGCCAAGTTATAAGCCCACAAAGGTGTAACTGGACTACTTCTTTAAAGTGACACCAGGCCCGGTGACCTTTGGGACATGGTTTGACCCCCTTAGGAATGTGCGATCATCATGAAACGTTCAGATCACTTACAACTCAATAGATTCTACCTTCTTGAAACATTTCAGCCTGATTGGACCTTGTTTTCACACAAATGAACCCAGAATGATGTGAAATTGTGCTTTGTGCAACATAATTCTGGGTGCCATTTAAAAACCATAAGTGCTAATGACTCCATTACTTTTTGGGGTAATGGGGGCTGTTGATTGGAGTACTCTAAAACAAACCTGACCTCTTTAGGATATTCAGAAGCCAAGTTATAAGCCCACAAAGGTTTAACTGGACTACTTCTTTAAAGTGACACCAGGCCCGGTGACATTTGGGACATGGTTTGACCCCCTATAGGAATGTGCGATCATCATGAAACGTTCAGATCACTTACAACTCAACAGATTCTACCTTCTTGTAACGTTTCAGCCTGACTGGACCTTGTTTTCACACAAATGGACCCAGAATGATGTGAAATTGTGCTTCGTGCAACATAGATCTGGGTGCCATTTAAAAACCATAAGTGCTAATGACTCCATTCCTTTTTGTGGTTGTAGGGGCTGTTGATTGGAGTACACTAAAACAAACCTGATCTCTCTAGGACATTGAGAAGCCAAGTTATAAGCCCACAAATGTGTAACTGGACTACTTCTTTAAATTGACAACAGATCCGGTGACCTCTGGGACATGGTTTGACCCCATTAGGAAAGTGCTATCATCATGAAACGTTCAGATCACTTACAACTAAATAGATCCTACCTTCCTGTAACGTTTCAGCCCTATTGGACCTTGTTTTCACACAAATGGACCCAGAATGATGTGAAATTGTGCTTCGTGCAACATAATTCTGGGTGCCATTTAAAAACCATAATTGCTAATGACTCCATTCCTTTTTGTGGTTGTAGGGGCTGTTGATTGGAGTACACTAAAACAAACCTGATCTCTCTAGGACATTCAGAAGCCAAGTTATAAGCCCACAAATGTGTAACTGGACTACTTTTTTAAATTGACACCGATCCGGTGACCTTTGGGACATGGTTTTACCTCCTTAGGAAAGTGCTATCATCATGAAACGTTCAGATCACTTACAACTCAATAGATTCTACCTTTCTGTAACGTTTCAGCCTGATTGGACCTTGTTTTCACACAAATGAACCCAGAATGATGTGAAATTGTGCTTCGTGCCACATAATTCTGGGTGCCATTTACAAACCATGAGTGCTAATGACTCCATTCCTTTTTGTGGTTGTAGGGGCTGTTGATTGGAGTACACTAAAACAAACCTGATCTCTCTAGGACATTCAGAAGCCAAGTTATAAGCCCACGAATGTGTAACTGGACTACTTCTTTAAATTGACACCGATCCGGTGACCTTTGGGACATGGTTTTACCCCCTTAGGAAAGTGCTATCATCATGAAACGTTCAGATCACTTACAACTCAATAGATTCTACCTTCCTGTAACGTTTCAGCCTGATTGGACCTTGTTTTCACACAAATGAACCCAGAATGATGTGAAATTGTGCTTCGTGCAACATAATTCTGGGTGCCATTTAAAAACCATAAGTGCTAATGACTCCATTCCTTTTTGGGGTAATGGGGGCTGTTATTTGGAGTACTCTAAATTAAAACTGACCTCTCTAGGATATTCAGAAGCCAAGTTATAAGCCCACAAAGGTGTAACTGGACTACTTCTTTAAAGTGACACCAGGCCCGGTGACCTTTGGGACATGGTTTGACCCCCTTAGGAATGTGCGATCATCATGAAACGTTCAGATCACTTACAACTCAATAGATTGTACCTTCTTGTAACGTTTCAGCCTGATTGGACCTTGTTTTCACACAAATGGACCCAGAATGATGTGAAATTGTGCTTCGTGCAACATAATTCTGGGTGCCATTTAAAAACCATAAGTGCTAATGACTCCATTCCTTTTTGGGGTAATGGGGGCTGTTAATTGGAGTACTCTAAATTAAACCTGACCTCTCTAGGATATTCAGAAGCCAAGTTATAAGCCCACAAAGGTATAAATGCACTACTTCTTTAAAGTGACACCAGGCCCGGTGACCTTTGGGACATGGTTTGACCCCCTATAGGAATGTGCGATCATCATGAAACGTTCAGGTCACTTACAACTCAATAGATTCTACCTTCTTGTAACGTTTCAGCCTGATTGGACCTTGTTTTCACACAAATGGACCCAGAATGATGTAAAATTGTGCATCGTGCAACATAATTCTGGGTGCCATTTACAAACCATAAGTGCTAATGACTCCATTCCTTTTTGTGGTTGTAGGGGCTGTTGATTGGAGTACACTAAAACAAGCCTGATATCTCTAGGACATTCAGAAGCCAAGTTATAAGCCGACAAATGTGTAACTGGACCACTTCTTTAAATTGACAGCAGATCCGGTGACCTTTGGGACATGGTTTGACCCCCTTAGGAAAGTGCTATCATCATGAAACGTTCAGATCACTTACAACTCAATAGATTCTACCTTCCTGTAACGTTTCAGCCTGATTGGACCTTGTTTTCACACAAATGGACCCAGAATGATGTGAAATTGTGCTTCGTGCAACATAATTCTGGGTGCCATTTAAAAACCATAAGTGCTAATGACTAAATTCCTTTTTGTGGCTGTAGGGGCTGTTGATTGGAGTACACTAAAACAAGCCTGACCTCTCTAGGACATTCAGAAGCCAAGTTATAAGCCCACAAAGGTGTAACTGGACTACTTGTTTAAAGTGACACCAGGCCCGGTGACCTTTGGGACATGGTTTGACCCCCTATAGGAATGTGCGATCATCATGAAACATTCAGATCACTTACAACTCAATAGATTCTACCTTCTTGTAACGTTTCAGCCTGATTGGACCTTGTTTTCACACAAATGGACCCAGAATGATGTGAAATTGTGCTTCGTGCAACATAATTCTGGGTGCCATTTAAAAACCATAAGTGCTAATGACTCCATTCCTTTTTGTGGTTGTAGGGGCTGTTGATTGAAGTACTCTGAAACAAACCTGATCTCTCTAGGATATTCAGAAGCCAAGTTATAAGCCCACAAATGTGTAACTGGACTACTTCTTTAAAGTGACACCAGGCCCGGTGACCTTTGGGACATGGTTTGACCCCCTTAGGAAAGTGCTATCATCATGAAACGTTCAGATCACTTACAACTCAATAGATTCTACCTTCCTGTAACGTTTCAGCCTGATTGGACCTTGTTTTCACACAAATGGGCCCAGAATGATGTGAAATTGTGCTTCGTGCAACATAATTCTGGGTGCCATTTACAAACCATAAGTGCCAATGACTCCATTCATTTTTGTGGTTGTAGGGGCTGTTGATTGGAGTACACTAAAACAAACCTGACCTCTCTAGGACATTTAGAAGCCAAGTTATAAGCCCACAAATGTGAAACTGGACTACTTGTTTAAAGTGACACCAGGCCCGGTGACCTTTGGGACATGGTTTGACCCCCTATAGGAATGTGCGATCATCATGAAACATTCAGATCACTTACAACTCAATAGATTCTACCTTCTTGTAACGTTTCAGCCTGATTGGACCTTGTTTTCACACAAATGGACCCAGAATGATGTGAAATTGTGCTTCGTGCAACATAATTCTGGGTGCCATTTACAAACCATAAGTGCTAATGACTCCATTCCTTTTTTTGGTTGTAGGGGCTGTTGATTGAAGTACTCTGAAACAAACCTGATCTCTCTAGGATATTCAGAAGCCAAGTTATAAGCCCACAAATGTGTAACTGGACTACTTCTTTAAATTGACACCAGATCCGGTGACCTTTGGGACATGGTTTGACCCCCTTAGGAAAGTGCTATCATCATGAAACGTTCAGATCACTTACAACTCAATAGATTCTACCTTCCTGTAACGTTTCAGCCTGATTGGACCTTGTTTTCACACAAATGAACCCAGAATGATGTGAAATTGTGCTTCGTGCAACATAATTCTGGGTGCCATTTACAAACCATAAGTGCTAATGACTCCATTCCTTTTTGTGGTTGTAGGGGCTGTTGATTGGAGTACACCAAAACAAACCTGATCTCTCTAGGACATTCAGAAGCCAAGTTATAAGCCCACAAAGGTGTAACTGGACTACTTCTTTAAAGTGACACCAGATCCGGTGACCTTTGGGATATAATTTGACCCCCTTAGGAATGTGCGATCATCATGAAACTTTCAGATCACTTAAAACTCAATAGATTGTACCTTCTTGTAACGTTTCAGCCTGATTGGACCTTGTTTTCACACAAATGGACCCAGAATGATGTGAAATTGTGCTTCATGCAACATAATTCTGGGTGCCATTTACAAACCATAAGTGCTAATGACTCCATTCCTTTTTGTGGTTGTAGGGGCTGTTGATTGGAGTACACTAAAACAAACCTGATCTCTCTAGGACATTCAGAAGCCAAGTTATAAGCCCACAAATGTGTAACTGGACTACTTCTTTAAAGTGACACCAGATCCGGTGACTTTTGGGACATGGTTTGACCCACTTAGGAATGTGCGATCATCATGAAACGTTCAGATCACTTACAACTCAATAGATTCTACCTTCTTGAAACGTTTCAGCCTTATTGGACCTTGTTTTCACACAAATGGACCCAGAATGATGTGAAATTGTGCTTCGTGCAACATAATTCTGGGTGCCATTTAAAAACCATAAGTGCTAATGACTCCATTTCTTTTTGAGGTAATAGGGGCTGTTAATTGGAGTACTCCAAAACAAACCTGACCTCTCTAGGATATTCAGAAGCCAAGTTATAAGCCCACAAATGTGTAACTGGACTACTTCTTTAAAGTGACACCAGATCCGGTGACCTTTAGGACATGGTTTGACCCCCTTAGGAAAGTGCGATCATCATGAAACGTTCAGATCACTTACAACTCAATAGATTCTACCATCCTGTAACGTTTCAGCCTGATTGGACCTTGTTTTCACACAAATGAACCCAGAATGATGTGAAATTGTGCTTTGTGCAACATAATTCTGGGTGCCATTTAAAAACCATAAGTGCTAATGACTCCATTCCTTTTTGGGGTAATGGGGGCTGTTAATTGGAGTTCTCTAAAACAAACCTGACCTCTTTAGGATATTCAGAAGCCAAGTTATAAGCCCACAAAGGTTTAACTGGACTACTTCTTTAAAGTGACACCAGGCCCGGTGACCTTTGGGACATGGTTTGACCCCCTATAGGAATGTGCGATCATCATGAAACGTTCAGATCACTTACAACACAACAGATTCTACCTTCTTGTAACATTTCAGCCTGACTGGACCTTGTTTTCACACAAATGGACCCAGAATGATGTGAAATTGTGCTTCGTGCAACATAATTCTGGGTGCCATTTAAAAACCATAAGTGCTAATGACTCCATTACTTTTTGTGGTTGTAGGGGCTGTTGATTGGAGTACACTAAAATAACCCTGATCTCTCTAGGACATTCAGAAGCCAAGTTATAAGCCCACAAATGTGTAACTGGACTACTTCTTTAAATTGACAACAGATCCGGTGACCTCTGGGACATGGTTTGACCCCCTTAGGAAAGTGCTATCATCATGAAACGTTCAGATCACTTACAACTCAATAGATTCTACCTTCCTGTAACGTTTCAGCCTGATTGGACCTTGTTTTCACACAAATGGACCCAGAATGATGTGAAATTGTGCTTCGTGCAACATAATTCTGGGTGCCATTTAAAAACCATAAGTGCTAATGACTCCATTCCTTTTTGTGGTTGTAGGGGCTGTTGATTGGAGTACACTAAAACAAACCTGATCTCTCTAGGACATTCAGAAGCCAAGTTATAAGCCCACAAATGTGTAACTGGACTACTTTTTTAAATTGACACCGATCCGGTGACCTTTGGGACATGGGTTTACCTCCTTAGGAAAGTGCTATCATCATGAAACGTTCAGATCACGTACAACTCAATAGATTCTACCTTCCTGTAACGTTTCAGCCTGATTGGACCTTGTTTTCACACAAATGAACCCAGAATGATGTGAAATTGTGCTTTGTGCCACATAATTCTGGGTGCCATTTACAAACCATGAGTGCTAATGACTCCATTCCTTTTTGTGGTTGTAGGGGTTGTTGATTGGAGTACACTAAAACAAACCTGATCTCTCTAGGACATTCAGAAGCCAAGTTATAAGCCCACAAATGTGTAACTGGACTACTTCTTTAAATTGACACCGATCCGGTGACCTTTGGGACATGGTTTTACCCCCTTAGGAAAGTGCTATCATCATGAAACGTTCAGATCACTTACAACTCAATAGATTCTACCTTCCTGTAACGTTTCAGCCTGATTGGACCTTGTTTTCACACAAATGAACCCAGAATGATGTGAAATTGTGCTTCGTGCAACATAATTCTGGGTGCCATTTAAAAACCATAAGTGCTAATGACTCCATTCCTTTTTGGGGTAATGGGGGCTGTTAATTGGAGTACTCTAAATTAAACCTGACCTCTCTAGGATATTCAGAAGCCAAGTTATAAGCCCACAAAGGTGTAACTGGACTACTTCTTTAAAGTGACACCAGGCCCGGTGACCTTTGGGAAATGGTTTGACCCCCTTAGGAATGTGCGATCATCATGAAACGTTCAGATCACTTACAACTCAATAGATTCTACCTTCTTGTAACGTTTCAGCCTGATTGGACCTTGTTTTCACACAAATGAACCCAGAATGATGTGAAATTGTGCTTCGTGCAACATAATTCTGGGTGCCATTTACAAACCATAAGTGCTAATGACTCCATTCATTTTTGTGGTTGTAGGGGCTGTTGATTGGAGTACACTAAAACAAACCTGACCTCTCTAGGACGTTCAGAAGCCAAGTTATAAGCCCACAAAGGTGTAACTGGACTACTTTTTTAAAGTGACACCAGGCCCGGTGACCTTTGGGACATGGTTTGACCCCCTATAGGAATGTGCGATCATCATGAAACGTTCAGATCACTTACAACTCAATAGATTCTACCTTCCTGTAACGTTTCAGCCTGATTGGACCTTGTTTTCACACAAATGGACCCAGAATGATGTGAAATTGTGCTTCGTGCAACATAATTCTGGGTGCCATTTAAAAACCATAAGTGCTAATGACTAAATTCCTTTTTGGCGTAATGGGGGCTGTTAATTGGAGTACTCTAAATTAAACCTGACCTCTCTAGGATATTCAGAAGCCAAGTTATAAGCCCACAAAGGTGTAACTGGACTACATCTTTAAAGTGACACCAGGCCCGGTGACCTTTGGGACATGGTTTGACCCCCTATAGGAATGTGCGATCATCATGAAACGTTCAGATCACTTACAACTCAATAGATTCTACCTTCTTGTAACGTTTCAGCCTGATTGGACCTTGTTTTCACACAAATGGACCCGCAATGATGTGAAATTGTGCTTCGTGCAACATAATTCTGGGTGCCATTTAAAAACCATAAGTGCTAATGACTCCATTCCTTTTTGTGGCTGTAGGGGCTGTTTATTGGAGTACACTAAAACAAGCCTGACCTCTCTAGGACATTCAGAAGCCAAGTTATAAGCCCACAAAGGTGTAACTGGACTACTTCTTTAAAGTGACACAAGGCCCGGTGAACTTTGGGACATCGTTTGACCCCCTTAGGAAAGTGCTATCATCATGAATCGTTCAGATCACTTACAACTCAATAGATTCTACCTTCCTGTAACGTTTCAGCCTGACTGGACCTTGTTTTCACACAAATGAACCCAGAATGATGTGAAATTGTGCTTCGTGCAACATAATTCTCGGTGCCATTTGAAAACCATAAGTGCTAATGACTCCATTCCTTTTTGGGGTAATGGGGGCTGTTGAATGGAGTACTCTAAAACAAACCTGACCTCTCTAGGATATTCAGAAGACAAGTTATAAGCCCACAAAGGTGTAACTGGACTACATCCTTAAAGTGACACCAGGCCCGGTGAACTTTGGGACATGGTTTGACCCCCTATAGGAATGTGCGATCATCATGAAACGTTCAGATCACTTACAACTCAATAGATTCTACCTTCTTGTAACGTTTCAGCCTGACTGGACCTTGTTTTCACACAAATGGACCCAGAATGATGTGAAATTGTGCTTCGTGCAACATAATTCTGGGTGCCATTTACAAACCATAAGTGATAATGACTCCATTCCTTTTTGTGGTTGTAGGGACTGTTGATTGGAGTACACTAAAACAAACCTGATCTCTCTAGGACATTCAGAAGCCAAGTTATAAGCCCACAAATGTGTAACTGGACTACTTCTTTACATTGACACCAGATCCGGTGACCTCTGGGACATGGTTTGATCCCCTTAGGAAAGTGCTATCATCATGAAACGTTCAGATCACTTACAACTCAATAGATTCTACCTTCCTGTAACGTTTCAGCCTGACTGGACCTTGTTTTCACACAAATGGACCCAGAATGATGTGAAATTGTGCTTCGTGCAACATAATTCTGGGTGCCATTTAAAAACCATAAGTGCTAATGACTCCATTCCTTTTTGGGGTAAAGGGGGCTGTTAATTGGAGTACTCTAAAACAAACCTGACCTCTCTAGGATATTCAGAAGCCAAGTTATAAGCCCACAAAGGTGTAACTGGACTACTTCTTTAAAGTGACACCAGGCCCGGTGACCTTTGGGACATGGTTTGACCCCCTATAGGAATGTGCGATCATGATGAAACGTTCAGATCACTTACAACTCAATAGATTCTACCTTCTTGTAACGTTTCAGCCTTAATGGACCTTGTTTTCACACAAATGAACCCAGAATGATGTGAAATTGTGCTTCGTGCAACATAATTCTGGGTGCCATTTACAAACCATAAGTGCTAATGACTCCATTCCTTTTTGTGGCTGTAGGGGCTGTTGATTGGAGTACAATAAAACAAGCCTGACCTCTCTAGGACATTCAGAAGCCAAGTTATAAGCCCACAAAGGTGTAACTGGACTACTTCTTTAAAGTGACACCAGGCCCGGTGACCTTTGGGACATGGTTTGACCCCCTTAGGAAAGTGCTATCATCATGAAACGTTCAGATCACTTACAACTCAATAGATTCTACCTTCTTGTAACGTTTCAGCCTGATTGGACCTTGTTTTCACACAAATGGACCCAGAATGATGTGAAATTGTGCTTCGTGCAACATAATTCTGGGTGCCATTTACAAACCATAAGTGCTAATGACTCCATTCCTTTTTGTGGCTGTAGGGGCTGTTGATTGGAGTACACTAAAACAAGCCTGACCTATCAAGGACATTCAGAAGCCAAGTTATAAGCCCACAAATGTGAAACTGGACTACTTCTTTAAAGTGACACCAGGCCCGGTGACCTTTGGGACATGGTTTGACCCCCTATAGGAATGTGCGATCATCATGAAACGTTCAGATCACTTACAACTCAATAGATTCTACCTTCTTGTAACGTTTCAGCCTGATTGGACCTTGTTTTCACACAAATGGACCCAGAATGATGTGAAATTGTGCTTCGTGCAACATAATTCTGGGTGCCATTTAAAAACCATAAGTGCTAATGACTCCATTCCTTTTTGGGGTAAAGGGGGCTGTTAATTGGAGTACTCTAAAACAAACCTGACCTCTCTAGGATATTCAGAAGCCAAGTTATAAGCCCACAAAGGTGTAACTGGACTACTTCTTTAAAGTGACACCAGGCCCGGTGACCTTTGGGACATGGTTTGACCCCCTATAGGAATGTGCGATCATCATGAAACGTTCAGATCACTTACAACTCAATAGATTCTACCTTCTTGTAACGTTTCAGCCTTAATGGACCTTGTTTTCACACAAATGAACCCAGAATGATGTGAAATTGTGCTTCGTGCAACATAATTCTGGGTGCCATTTACAAACCATAAGTGCTAATGACTCCATTCCTTTTTGTGGCTGTAGGGGCTGTTGATTGGAGTACACTAAAACAAGCCTGACCTCTCTAGGACATTCAGAAGCCAAGTTATAAGCCCACAAAGGTGTAACTGGACTACTTCTTTAAAGTGACACCAGGCCCGGTGACCTTTGGGACATGGTTTGACCCCCTTAGGAAAGTGCTATCATCATGAAACGTTCAGATCACTTACAACTCAATAGATTCTACCTTCTTGTAACGTTTCAGCCTGATTGGACCTTGTTTTCACACAAATGGACCCAGAATGATGTGAAATTGTGCTTCGTGCAACATAATTCTGGGTGCCATTTACAAACCATAAGTGCTAATGACTCCATTCCATTTTGTGGCTGTAGGAGCTGTTGATTGGAGTACACTAAAACAAGCCTGACCTATCAAGATCATTCAGAAGCCAAGTTATAAGCCCACAAATGTGAAACTGGACTACTTCTTTAAAGTGACACCAGGCCCGGTGACCTTTGGGACATGGTTTGACCCCCTATAGGAATGTGCGATCATCATGAAACGTTCAGATCACTTACAACTCAATAGATTCTACCTTCTTGTAACGTTTCAGCCTGATTGGACCTTGTTTTCACACAAATGGACCCAGAATGATGTGAAATTGTGCTTCGTGCAACATAATTCTGGGTGCCATTTAAAAACCATAAGTGCTAATGACTCCATTCCTTTTTGTGGCTGTAGGGGCTGTTGATTGGAGTACACTAAAACAAACCTGACCTCTCTAGGACATTCAGAAGCCAAGTTATAAGCCCACAAAGGTGTAACTGGACTACTTCTTTAAAGTGACACCAGGCCCGGTGACCTTTGGGACATCGTTTGACCCCCTTAGGAAAGTGCTATCATCATGAAACGTTCAGATCACTTACAACTCAATAGATTCTACCTTCCTGTAACGTTTCAGCCTGACTGGACCTTGTTTTCACACAAATGAACCCAGAATGATGTGAAATTGTGCTTCGTGCAACATAATTCTGGGTGCCATTTACAAACCATAAGTGCTAATGACTCCATTCATTTTTGTGGTTGTAGGGGCTGTTGATTGGAGTACACTAAAACAAACCTGACCTCTCTAGGACATTCAGAAGCCAAGTTATAAGCCCACAAATGTGAAACTGGACTACTTGTTTAAAGTGACACCAGGCCCGGTGACCTTTGGGACATGGTTTGACCCCCTATAGGAATGTGCGATCATCATGAAACATTCAGATCACTTACAACTCAATAGATTCTACCTTCTTGTAACGTTTCAGCCTGATTGGACCTTGTTTTCACACAAATGGACCCAGAATGATGTGAAATTGTGCTTCGTGCAACATAATTCTGGGTGCCATTTAAAAACCATAAGTGCTAATGACTAAATTCCTTTTTGGGGTAATGGGGGCTGTTAATTGGAGTACTCTAAATTAAACCTGACCTCTCTAGGATATTCAGAAGCCAAGTTATGAGCCCACAAATGTGTAACTGGACTACTTCTTTAAAGTGACACCAGGCCCGGTGACCTTTGGGACATGGTTTGACACCCTATAGGAATGTGCGATCATCATGAAACGTTCATATCACTTACAACTCAATAGATTCTACCTTCTTGTAACGTTTCAGCCTGATTGGACCTTGTTTTCACACAAATTGACCCAGAATGATGTGAAATTGTGCTTCGTGCAACATAATTCTGGGTGACATTTACAAACCATAAGTGCTAATGACTCCATTCCTTTTTGTGGCTGTAGGGGCTGTTGATTGGAGTAAACTAAAACAAGCCTGACCTCTCTAGGACATTCAGAAGCCAAGTTATAAGCCCACCAAGGTGTTACTGGACTACTTCTTTAAAGTGACACCAGGCCCGGTGACCTTTGGGACATGGTTTGACCCCCTTAGGAAAGTGCTATCATCATGAAACGTTCAGATCACTTACAACTCAATAGATTCTACCTTCCTGTAACGTTTCAGCCTTATTGGACCTTGTTTTCACACAAATGAACCCAGAATGATGTGAAATTGTGCTTCGTGCAACATAATTCTGGGTGCCATTTAAAAACCATAAGTGCTAATGACTCCATTCCTTTTTGTGGTTGTAGGGGCTGTTTATTGAAGTACACTCAAACAAGCCTGGCCTGTCTAGGACATTCAGAAGCCAAGTTATAAGCCCACAAAGGTGTAACTGGACTACTTCTTTAAAGTGGCACCAGGCCCGGTGACCTTTGGGACATGGTTTGACCCCCTTAGGAAAGTGCTATCGTCATGAAACGTTCAGATCACTTACAACTCAATAGATTCTACCTTCCTGTAACGTTTCAGCCTGATTGGACCTTGTTTTCACACATATGAACCCAGAATGATGTGAAATTGTGCTTCGTGCAACATAATTCTGGGTGCCATTTAAAAACCATAAGTGCTAATGACTCCATTCCTTTTTGTGGTTTTAGGGGCTGTTGATTGGAGTACACTAAAACAAACCTGATCTCTCTACGACATTCAGAAGCCAAGTTATAAGCCCACAAATCTGTAACTGGACTACTTTTTGAAATTGACAACGATCCAGTGACCTTTGGGACATGGTTTTACCTCCTTAGGAAAGTGCTATCATCATGAAACGTTCAGATCACTTACAACTCAAAAGATTCTAACTTCCTGTAACGTTTCAGCCTGATTGGACCTTGTTTTCACACAAATGAACCCAGAATGATGTGAAATTGTGCTTCGTGCCACATAATTCTGGGTGCCATTTACAAACCATAAGTGCTAATGACTCCATTCCTTTTTGTGGTTGTAGGGGCTGTTGATTGGAGTACACTAAAACAAACCTGATCTCTCTAGGACATTCAGAAGCCAAGTTATAAGCCCACAAATGTGTAACTGGACTACTTCTTTAAATTGACACTGATCCGGTGACCTTTGGGACATGGTTTTACCCCCTTAGGAAAGTGCTATCATCATGAAACGTTCAGATCACTTAAAACTCAATAGATTCTACCTTCCTGTAATGTTTCAGCCTGATTGGACCTTGTTTTCACACAAATGGACCCAGAATGATGTGAAATTGTGCTTCGTGCAACATAATTCTGGGTGCCATTTAAAAACCATAAGTGCTAATGACTCCATACCATTTTGGGGTAATGGGGGCTGTTAATTGGAGTACTCTAAATTAAACATGACCTCTCTAGGATATTCAGAAGCCATGTTATAAGCCCACAAAGGTGTAACTGGACTACTTATTTAAAGTGACACCAGGCCCGGTGACCTTTGGGACATGGTTTGACCCCCTTAGGAATGTGAGATCATCATGAAACGTTCAGATCACTTACAACTCAATAGATTCTACCTTCTTGTAACGTTTCAGCCTGATTGGACCTTGTTTTCACACAAATGGACCCAGAATGATGTGAAATTGTGCTTCGTGCAACATAATTCTGGGTGCCATTTCCAAACCATAAGTGCTAATGACTTTATTCCTTTTTGTGGTTGTAGGGGCTGTTGATTGGAGTACACTAAAACAAACCTGACCTCTCTAGGATATTCAGAAGCCAAGTTATAAGCCCACAAATGTGAAACTGGACTTATTCTTTAAAGTGAGACCAGGCCCGGTGACCTTTGGGACATGGTTTGACCCCCTATAGGAATGTGCGATCATCATGAAACGTTCAGATCACTTACAACTCAATAGATTCTACCTTCTTGTAACGTTTCAGCATGATTGGACCATTGTTTTCACACAAATGAACCCAGAATGATGTGAAATTGTGCTTCGTGCAACATAATTCTGGGTGCCATTTAAAAACCATAATTGCTAATGACTCCATTCCTTTTTGTGGTTGTAGGGGCTGTTGATTGGAGTACACTAAAACAAACCTGATCTCTCTAGGACATTCAGAAGCCAAGTTATAAGCCCACAAATGTGTAACTGGACCACTTCTTTAAATTGACACCAGATCCGGTGACCTTTGGGACATGGTTTGACCCCCTTAGGAAAGTGCTATCATCATGAAACGTTCAGATCACTTACAACTCAATAGATTCTACCTTCTTGTAACGTTTCAGCCTGATTGGACCTTGTTTTCACACAAATTGACCCAGAATGATGTGAAATTGTGCTTCGTGCAACATAATTCTGGGTGACATTTACAAACCATAAGTGCTAATGACTCCATTCCTTTTTGTGGCTGTAGGGGCTGTTGATTGGAGTACACTAAAACAAGCCTGACCTCTCTAGGACATTCAGAAGCCAAGTTATAAGCCCACCAAGGTGTTACTGGACTACTTCTTTAAAGTGACACCAGGCCCGGAGACCTTTGGGACATGGTTTGACCCCCTTAGGAAAGTGCTATCATCATGAAACGTTCAGATCACTTACAACTCAATAGATTCTACCTTCCTGTAACGTTTCAGCCTTATTGGACCTTGTTTTCACACAAATGAACCCAGAATGATGTGAAATTGTGCTTCGTGCAACATAATTCTGGGTGCCATTTAAAAACCATAAGTGCTAATGACTCCATTCCTTTTTGTGGTTGTAGGGGCTGTTTATTGAAGTACACTCAAACAAGCCTGGCCTGTCTAGGACATTCAGAAGCCAAGTTATAAGCCCACAAAGGTGTAACTGGACTACTTCTTTAAAGTGGCACCAGGCCCGGTGACCTTTGGGACATGGTTTGACCCCCTTAGGAAAGTGCTATCGTCATGAAACGTTCAGATCACTTACAACTCAATAGATTCTACCTTCCTGTAACGTTTCAGCCTGATTGGACCTTGTTTTCACACATATGAACCCAGAATGATGTGAAATTGTGCTTCGTGCAACATAATTCTGGGTGCCATTTAAAAACCATAAGTGCTAATGACTCCATTCCTTTTTGTGGTTTTAGGGGCTGTTGATTGGAGTACACTAAAACAAACCTGATCTCTCTACGACATTCAGAAGCCAAGTTATAAGCCCACAAATGTGTAACTGGACTACTTTTTGAAATTGACAACGATCCAGTGACCTCTGGGACATGGTTTGACCTCCTTAGGAAAGTGCTATCATCATGAAACGTTCAGATCACTTACAACTCAAAAGATTCTAACTTCCTGTAACGTTTCAGCCTGATTGGACCTTGTTTTCACACAAATGAACCCAGAATGATGTGAAATTGTGCTTCGTGCCACATAATTCTGGGTGCCATTTACAAACCATAAGTGCTAATGACTCCATTCCTTTTTGTGGTTGTAGGGGCTGTTGATTGGAGTACACTAAAACAAACCTGATCTCTCTAGGACATTCAGAAGCCAAGTTATAAGCCCACAAATGTGTAACTGGACTACTTCTTTAAATTGACACTGATCCGGTGACCTTTGGGACATGGTTTTACCCCCTTAGGAAAGTGCTATCATCATGAAACGTTCAGATCACTTAAAACTCAATAGATTCTACCTTCCTGTAATGTTTCAGCCTGATTGGACCTTGTTTTCACACAAATGGACCCAGAATGATGTGAAATTGTGCTTCGTGCAACATAATTCTGGGTGCCATTTAAAAACCATAAGTGCTAATGACTCCATACCATTTTGGGGTAATGGGGGCTGTTAATTGGAGTACTCTAAATTAAACATGACCTCTCTAGGATATTCAGAAGCCATGTTATAAGCCCACAAAGGTGTAACTGGACTACTTATTTAAAGTGACACCAGGCCCGGTGACCTTTGGGACATGGTTTGACCCCCTTAGGAATGTGAGATCATCATGAAACGTTCAGATCACTTACAACTCAATAGATTCTACCTTCTTGTAACGTTTCAGCATGATTGGACCATTGTTTTCACACAAATGAACCCAGAATGATGTGAAATTGTGCTTCGTGCAACAAAATTCTGGGTGACATTTAAAAACCATAAGTGCTAATGACTCCATTCCTTTTTGGGGTAATGGGGGCTGTTAATTGGAGTACTCTCAAACAAACCTGACCTCTCTAGGATATTCAGAAGCCAAGTTCTAAGCCCTCAAAGGTGTAACTGGACTACATCTTTAAAGTGACACCAGGCCCTGTGACCTTTGGGACATGGTTTGACCCCCTATAGGAATGTGCGATCATCATGAAACGTTCAGATCACTTACAACTCAATAGATTCTACCTTCTTGTAACGTTTCAGCCTGATTGGACCTTGTTTTCACACAAATGAACCCAGAATGATGTGAAATTGTGCTTCGTGCAACATAATTCTGGGTGCCATTTACAAACCATAAGTGCTAATAACTCCATTCATTTTTGTGGTTGTAGGGGCTGTTGATTGGAGTACACTAAAACAAACCTGACCTCTCTAGGACATTCAGAAGCCAAGTTATAAGCCCACAAATGTGTAACTGGACTACTTCTTTAAAGTGACACCAGGCCCGGTGACCTTTGGGACATGGTTTGACCCCCTTAGGAAAGTGCTATCATCATGAAACGTTCAAATCACTTACAACTCCATAGATTCTACCTTCCTGTAACGTTTCAGCCTGACTGGACCTTGTTTTCACACAAATGAACCCAGAATGATGTGAAATTGTGCTTCGTGCAACATAATTCTGGGTACCATTTGAAAACCATAAGTGCTAATGACTCCATTCCTTTTTGGGGTAATGGGGGCTGTCAAATGGAGTACTCTAAAACAAACCTGACCTCTCTAGGATATTCAGAAGCCAAGTTATAAGCCCACAAAGGTGTAACTGGACTACATCTTTAAAGTGACACCAGGCCCGGTGACCTTTGGGACATGGTTTGACCCCCTATAGGAATGTGCGATCATCATGAAACGTTCAGATCACTTACAACTCAATAGATTCTACCTTCTTGTAACGTTTCAGCCTGATTGGACCTTGTTTTCACACAAATGAACCCAGAATGATGTGAAATTGTGCTTCTTGCAACATAATTCTGGGTACCATTTGAAAACCATAAGTGCTAATGACTCCATTCCTTTTTGGGGTAATGGGGGCTGTTAAATGGAGTACTCTAAAACAAACCTGACCTCTCTAGGATATTCAGAAGCCAAGTTATAAGCCCACAAAGGTGTAACTGGACTACATCTTTAAAGTGACACCAGGCCCGGTGACCTTTGGGACATGGTTTGACCCCCTATAGGAATGTGCGATCATCATGAAACGTTCAGATCACTTACAACTCAATAGATTCTACCTTCTTGTAACGTTTCAGCCTGATTGGACCTTGTTTTCACACAAATGAACCCAGAATGATGTGAAATTGTGCTTCGTGCAACATAATTCTGGGTGCCATTTACAAACCATAAGTGCTAATGACTCCATTCATTTTTGTGGTTGTAGGGGCTGTTGATTGGAGTACACTAAAACAAACCTGATCTCTCTAGGACATTCAGAAGCCAAGTTATAAGCCCACAAATGTGTAACTGGACTACTTCTTTAAATTGACACCAGATCCGGTGACCTCTGGGACATGGTTTGACCCCCTTAGGAAAGGGCTATCATCATGAAACGTTCAGATCACTTACAACTCAATAGATTCTACCTTCCTGTAACGTTTCAGCCTGATTGGACCTTGTTTTCACACAAATGAACCCAGAATGATGTGAAATTGTGCTTCGTGCAACATAATTCTGGGTGCCATTTGCAAACCATAAGTGCTAATGACTCCATTCCTTTTTGTGGCTGTAGGGGCTGTTGATTGGAGTACACTAAAACAAGCCTGACCTCTCTAGGACATTCAGAAGCCAAGTTATAAGCCCACAAAGGTGTAACTGGACTACTTCTTTAAAGTGACACCAGGCCCGGTGACCTTTGGGACATGGTTTGACCCCCTTAGGAAAGTGCTATCATCATGAAACGTTCAGATCACTTACAACTCAATAGATTCTACCTTCTTGTAACGTTTCAGCCTGATTGGACCTTGTTTTCACTCAAATGGACCCAGAATGATGTGAAATTGTGCTTCGTGCAACATAATTCTGGGTGCCATTTACAAACCATAAGTGCTAATGACTCCATTCCTTTTTGTGGCTGTAGGGGCTGTTGATTGGAGTACACTAAAACAAGCCTGACCTCTCTAGGACATTCAGAAGCCAAGTTATAAGCCCACAAAGGTGTAACTGGACTACTTCTTTAAAGTGACACCAGGCCCGGTGACCTTCGGGACATGGTTTGACCCCCTTAGGAAAGTTCTATCATCATGAAACGTTCAAATCACTTACAACTCCATAGATTCTACCTTCCTGTAACGTTTCAGCCTGACTGGACCTTGTTTTCACACAAATGAACCCAGAATGATGTGAAATTGTGCTTCGTGCAACATAATTCTGGGTACCATTTGAAAACCATAAGTGCTAATGACTCCATTCCTTTTTGGGGTAATGGGGGCTGTCAAATGGAGTACTCTAAAACAAACCTGACCTCTCTAGGATATTCAGAAGCCAAGTTATAAGCCCACAAAGGTGTAACTGGACTACATCTTTAAAGTGACACCAGGCCCGGTGACCTTTGGGACATGGTTTGACCCCCTATAGGAATGTGCGATCATCATGAAACGTTCAGATCACTTACAACTCAATAGATTCTACCTTCTTGTAACGTTTCAGCCTGATTGGACCTTGATTTCACACAAATGAACCCAGAATGATGTGAAATTGTGCTTCGTGCAACATAATTCTGAGTACCATTTGAAAACCATAAGTGCTAATGACTCCATTCCTTTTTGGGGTAATGGGGGCTGTTAAATGGAGTACTCTAAAACAAACCTGACCTCTCTAGGATATTCAGAAGCCAAGTTATAAGCCCACAAAGGTGTAACTGGACTACATCTTTAAAGTGACACCAGGCCCGGTGACCTTTGGGACATGGTTTGACCCCCTATAGGAATGTGCGATCATCATGAAACGTTCAGATCACTTACAACTCAATAGATTCTACCTTCTTGTAACGTTTCAGCCTGATTGGACCTTGTTTTCACACAAATGAACCCAGAATGATGTGAAATTGTGCTTCGTGCAACATAATTCTGGGTGCCATTTACAAACCATAAGTGCTAATGACTCCATTCATTTTTGTGGTTGTAGGGGCTGTTGATTGGAGTACACTAAAACAAACCTGACTTCTCTAGGACATTCAGAAGCCAAGTTATAAGCCCACAAATGTGAAACTGGACTACTTCTTTAAAGTGACACCAGGCCCGGTGACCTTTGGGACATGGTTTGACCCCCTATAGGAATGTGCGATCATCATGAAACGTTCAGATCACTTACAACTCAATAGATTCTACCTTCTTGTAACGTTTCAGCCTGACTGGACCTTGTTTTCACTTAAATGGACCCAGAATGATGTGAAATTGTGCTTCGTGCAACATAATTCTGGGTGCCATTTAAAAACCATAAGTGCTAATGACTCCGTTCCTTTTTGTGGTTGTAGGGGCTGTTGATTGGAGTACACTAAAACAAACCTGATCTCTCTAGGACATTCAGAAGCCAAGTTATAAGCCCACAAATGTGTAACTGGACTACTTCTTTACATTGATACCAGATCCGGTGACCTCTGGAACATGGTTTGACCCCCTTAGGAAAGTGCTATCATCATGAAACGTTCAGATCACTTACAACTCAATAGATTCTACCTTCCTGTAACGTTTCAGCCTGATTGGACCTTGTTTTCACACAAATGGACCCAGAATGATGTGAAATTGTGCTTCGTGCAACATAATTCTGGGTGCCATTTAAAAACCATAAGTGCTAATGACTCCATTCCTTTTTGGGGTAATGGGGGCTGTTAATTGGAGTACTCTAAAACAAACCTGACCTCTCTAGGATATTCAGAAGCCAAGTTATAAGCCCACAAAGGTGTAACTGGACTACTTCTTTAAAGTGACTCCAGGCCCGGTGACCTTTGGGACATGGTTTGACCCCCTATAGGAATGTGCGATCATCATGAAACGTTCAGATCACTTACAACTCAATAGATTCTACCTTCTTGTAACGTTTCAGCCTTAATGGACCTTGTTTTCACACAAATGAACCCAGAATGATGTGAAATTGTGCTTCGTGCAACATAATTCTGGGTGCCATTTACAAACCATAAGTGCTAATGACTCCATTCCTTTTTGTGGCTGTAGGGGCTGTTGATTGGAGTACACTAAAACAAGCCTGACCTCTCTAGGACATTCAGAAGCCAAGTTATAAGCCCACAAAGGTGTAACTGGACTACTTCTTTAAAGTGACACCAGGCCCGGTGACCTTTGGGACATGGTTTGAACCCCTTAGGAAAGTGCTATCATCATGAAACGTACAAATCACTTACAACTCAATAGATTCTACCTTCCTGTAACGTTTCAGCCTGACTGGACCTTGTTTTCACACAAATGAACCCAGAATGATGTGAAATTGTGCTTCGTGCGACATAATTCTGGGTACCATTTGAAAACCATAAGTGCTAATGACTCCATTCCTTTTTGGGGTAATGGGGGCTGTTAAATGGAGTACTCTAAAACAAACCTGACCTCTCTAGGATATTCAGAAGCCAAATTATAAGCCCACAAAGGTGTAACTGGACTACATCTTTAAAGTGACACCAGGCCCGGTGACCTTTGGGACATGGTTTGACCCCCTATAGGAATGTGCGATCATCATGAAACGTTCAGATCACTTACAACTCAATAGATTCTACCTTCTTGTAATGTTTCAGCCTGATTGGACCTTGTTTTCACACAAATGAACCCAGAATGATGTGAAATTGTGCTTCGTGCAACATAATTCTGGGTACCATTTGAAAACCATAAGTGCTAATGACTCCATTGCTTTTTGGGGTAATGGGGGCTGTTAAATGGAGTACTCTAAAACAAACCTGACCTCTCTAGGATATTCAGAAGCCAAGTTATAAGCCCACAAAGGTGTAACTGGACTACTTCTTTAAAGTGACACCAGGCCCGGTGACCTTTGGGACATGGTTTGACCCCCTATAGGAATGTGCGATCATCATGAAACGTTCAGATCACTTACAACTCAATAGATTCTACCTTCTTGTAACGTTTCAGCCTGATTGGACCTTGTTTTCACACAAATGAACCCAGAATGATGTGAAATTGTGCTTCGTGCAACATAATTCTGGGTGCCATTTACAAACCATAAGTGCTAATGACTCCATTCATTTTTGTGGTTGTAGGGGCTGTTGATTGGAGTACACTAAAACAAACCTGACCTCTCTAGGACATTCAGAAGCCAAGTTATAAGCCCACAAATGTGAAACTGGACTACTTCTTTAAAGTGACACCAGGCCCGGTGACCTTTGGGACATGGTTTGACCCCCTATAGGAATGTGCGATCATCATGAAACGTTCAGATCACTTACAACTCAATAGATTCTACCTTCTTGTAACGTTTAAGCCTGACTGGACCTTGTTTTCACACAAATGGACCCAGAATGATGTGAAATTGTGCTTCGTGCAACATAATTCTGGGTGCCATTTAAAAACCATAAGTGCTAATGACTCCATTCCTTTTTGTGGTTGTAGGGGCTGTTAATTGGAGTACTCTCAAACAAACCTGACCTCTCTAGGATATTCAGAAGCCAAGTTCTAAGCCCTCAAAGGTGTAACTGGACTACATCTTTAAAGTGACACCAGGCCCTGTGACCTTTGGGACATGGTTTGACCCCCTATAGGAATGTGCGATCATCATGAAACGTTCAGATCACTTACAACTCAATAGATTCTACCTTCTTGTAACGTTTCAGCCTGATTGGACCTTGTTTTCACACAAATGAACCCAGAATGATGTGAAATTGTGCTTCGTGCAACATAATTCTGGGTGCCATTTACAAACCATAAGTGCTAATGACTCCATTCATTTTGTGGTTGTAGGGGCTGTTGATTGGAGTACACTAAAACAAACCTGACCTCTCTAGGACATTCAGAAGCCAAGTTATAAGCCCACAAATGTGTAACTGGACTACATCTTTAAAGTGACACCAGGCCCGGTGACCTTTGGGACATGGTTTGAACCCCTTAGGAAAGTGCTATCATCATGAAACGTACAAATCACTTACAACTCAATAGATTCTACCTTCCTGTAACGTTTCAGCCTGACTGGACCTTGTTTTCACACAAATGAACCCAGAATGATGTGAAATTGTGCTTCGTGCAACATAATTCTGGGTACCATTTGAAAACCATAAGTGCTAATGACTCCATTCCTTTTTGGGGTAATGGGGGCTGTTAAATGGAGTACTCTAAAACAAACCTGACCTCTCTAGGATATTCAGAAGCCAAGTTATAAGCCCACAAAGGTGTAACTGGACTACATCTTTAAAGTGACACCAGGCCCGGTGACCTTTGGGACATGGTTTGAACCCCTTAGGAATGTGATATCATCATGAAACGTACAAATCACTTACAACTCAATAGATTCTACCTTCCTGTAACGTTTCAGCCTTACTGGACCTTGTTTTCACACAAATGAACCCAGAATGATGTGAAATTGTGCTTCGTGCAACATAATTCTGGGTACCATTTGAAAACCATAAGTGCTAATGACTCCATTCCTTTTTGGGGTAATGGGGGCTGTTAAATGGAGTACTCTAAAACAAACCTGACCTCTCTAGGATATTCAGAAGCCAAGTTATAAGCCCACAAAGGTTTAACTGGACTACATCTTTAAAGTGACACCAGGCCCGGTGACCTTTGGGACTTGGTTTGACCCCCTATAGGAATGTGCGATCATCATGAAACGTTCAGATCACTTACAACTCAATAGATTCTACCTTCTTGTAACGTTTCAGCCTGATTGGACCTTGTTTTCACACAAATGAACCCAGAATGATGTGAAATTGTGCTTCGTGCAACATAATTCTGGGTACCATTTGAAAACCATAAGTGCTAATGACTCCATTCCTTTTTGGGGTAATGGGGGCTGTTAAATGGAGTACTCTGAAACAAACCTGACCTCTCTAGGATATTCAGAAGCCAAGTTATAAGCCCACAAAGGTGTAACTGGACTACATCTTTAAAGTGACACCAGGCCCGGTGACCTTTGGGACATGGTTTGACCCCCTATAGGAATGTGCGATCATCATGAAACGTTCAGATCACTTACAACTCAATAGATTCTACCTTCTTGTAACGTTTCAGCCTGATTGGACCTTGTTTTCACACAAATGAACCAAGAATGATGTGAAATTGTGCTTCGTGCAACATAATTCTGGGTGCCATTTACAAACCATAAGTGCTAATGACTCCATTCATTTTTGTGGTTGTAGGGGCTGTTGATTGGAGTACACTAAAACAAACCTGATCTCTCTAGGACATTCAGAAGCCAAGTTATAAGCCCACAAATGTGTAACTGGACTACTTCTTTACATTGACACCAGATCCGGTGACCTCTGGGACATGGTTTGACCCCCTTAGGAAAGTGCTATCATCATGAAACGTTCAGATCACTTACAACTCAATAGATTCTACCTTCCTGTAACATTTCAGCCTGATTGGACCTTGCTTTCACACAAATGGACCCAGAATGATGTGAAATTGTGCTTCGTGCAACATAATTCTGGGTGCCATTTAAAAACCATAAGTGCTAATGACTCCATTCCTTTTTGGCGTAATGGGGGCTGTTAATTGGAGTACTCTAAAACAAACCTGACCTCTCTAGGATATTCAGAAGCCTAGTTATAAGCCCACAAAGGTGTAACTGGACTACTTCTTTAAAGTGACACCAGGCCCGGTGACCTTTGGGACATGGTTTGACCCCCTTAGGAAAGTGCTATCATCATGAAACGTTCAGATCACTTACAACTCAATAGATTCTACCTTCCTGTAACGTTTCAGCCTGATTGGACCTTGTTTTCACACATATGAACCCAGAATGATGTGAAATTGTGCTTCGTGCAACATAATTCTGGGTGCCATTTAAAAACCATAAGTGCTAATGACTCCATTCCTTTTTGTGGTTTTAGGGGCTGTTGATTGGAGTACACTAAAACAACCCTGATCTCTCTAGGACATTCAGAAGCCAAGTTATAAGCCCACAAATGTGTAACTGGACTACTTTTTGAAATTGACAACGATCCGGTGACCTTTGGGACATGGTTTTACCTCCTTAGGAAAGTGCTATCATCATGAAACGTTCAGATCACTTACAACTCAAAAGATTCTAACTTCCTGTAACGTTTCAGCCTGATTGGACCTGGTTTTCACACAAATGAACCCAGAATGATGTGAAAATGTGCTTCGTGCCACATAATTCTGGGTGCCATTTACAAACCATAAGTGCTAATGACTCCATTCCTTTTTGTGGTTGTAGGGGCTGTTGATTGGAGTACACTAAAACAAACCTGATCTCTCTAGGACATTCAGAAGCCAAGTTATAAGCCCACAAATGTGTAACTGGACTACTTCTTTAAATTGACACTGATCCGGTGACCTTTGGGAAATGGTTTTACCCCCTTAGGAAAGTGCTATCATCATGAAACGTTCAGATCACTTAAAACTCAATAGATTCTACCTTCCTGTAATGTTTCAGCCTGATTGGACCTTGTTTTCACACAAATGGACCCAGAATGATGTGAAATTGTGCTTCGTGCAACATAATTCTGGGTGCCATTTAAAAACCATAAGTGCTAATGACTCCATACCATTTTGGGGTAATGGGGGCTGTTAATTGGAGTACTCTAAATTAAACATGACCTCTCTAGGATATTCAGAAGCCATGTTATAAGCCCACAAAGGTGTAACTGGACTACTTATTTAAAGTGACACCAGGCCCGGTGACCTTTGGGACATGGTTTGACCCCCTTAGGAATGTGAGATCATCATGAAATGTTCAGATCACTTACAACTCAAAAGATTCTACGTTCTTGTAACGTTTCAGCCTGATTGGACCTTGTTTTCACACAAATGGACCCAGAATGATGTGAAATTGTGCTTCGTGCAACATAATTCTGGGTGCCATTTCCAAACCATAAGTGCTAATGACTTTATTCCTTTTTGTGGTTGTAGGGGCTGTTGATTGGAGTACACTAAAACAAACCTGACCTCTCTAGGATATTCAGAAGCCAAGTTATAAGCCCACAAATGTGTAACTGGACCACTTCTTTAAATTGACACCAGATCCGGTGACCTATGGGACATGGTTTGACCCCCTTAGGAAAGTGCTATCATCATGAAACATTCAGATCACTTACAACTCAATAGATTCTACCTTCCTGTAACGTTTCAGCCTGATTGGACCTTGTTTTCACACAAATGAACCCAGAATGATGTGAAATTGTGCTTCGTGCAACAAAATTCTGGGTGACATTTAAAAACCATAAGTGCTAATGACTCCATTCCTTTTTTGGGTAATGGGGGCTTTTAATTGGAGTACTCTCAAACAAACCTGACCTCTCTAGGATATTCAGAAGCCAAGTTCTAAGCCCTCAAAGGTGTAACTGGACTACATCTTTAAAGTGACACCAGGCCCTGTGACCTTTGGGACATGGTTTGACCCCCTATAGGAATGTGCGATCATCATGAAACGTTCAGATCACTTACAACTCAATAGATTCTACCTTCTTCTAACGTTTCAGCCTGATTGGACCTTGTTTTCACACAAATGGACCCAGAATGATGTGAAATTGTGCTTCGTGCAACATAATTCTGGGTGCCAATTACAAACCATAAGTGCTTTTGACTCCATTCCTTTTTGTGGCTGTAGGGGCTGTTGATTGGAGTACACTAAAACAAGCCTGACCTCTCTAGGACATTCAGAAGCCAAGTTATAAGCCCACAAAGGTGTAACTGGACTACTTCTTTAAAGTGACACCAGGCCCGGTGACCTTTGGGACATGGTTTGACCCCCTATAGGAATGTGCGATCATCATGAAACGTTCAGATCACTTACAACTCAATAGATTCTACCTTCTTGTAACGTTTCAGCCTGACTGGACCTTGTTTTCACACAAATGGACCCAGAATGATGTGAAATTGTGCTTCGTGCAACATAATTCTGGGTGCCATTTAAAAACCATAAGTGATAATGACTCCATTCCTTTTTGTGGTTGTAGGGACTGTTGATTGGAGTACACTAAAACAAACCTGATCTCTCTAGGACATTCAGAAGCCAAGTTATAAGCCCACAAATGTGTAACTGGACTACTTCTTTACATTGACACCAGATCCGGTGACCTCTGGGACATGGTTTGATCCCCTTAGGAAAGTGCTATCATCATGAAACGTTCAGATCACTTACAACTCAATAGATTCTACCTTCCTGTAACGTTTCAGCCTGACTGGACCTTGTTTTCACACAAATGGACCCAGAATGATGTGAAATTGTGCTTCGTGCAACATAATTCTGGGTGCCATTTAAAAACCATAAGTGCTAATGACTCCATTCCTTTTTGGGGTAAAGGGGGCTGTTAATTGGAGTACTCTAAAACAAACCTGACCTCTCTAGGATATTCAGAAGCCAAGTTATAAGCCCACAAAGGTGTAACTGGACTACTTCTTTAAAGTGACACCAGGCCCGGTGACCTTTGGGACATGGTTTGACCCCCTATAGGAATGTGCGATCATCATGAAACGTTCAGATCACTTACAACTCAATAGATTCTACCTTCTTGTAATGTTTCAGCATTAATGGACCTTGTTTTCACACAAATGAACCCAGAATGATGTGAAATTGTGCTTCGTGCAACATAATTCTGGGTGCCATTTACAAACCATAAGTGCTAATGACTCCATTCCTTTTTGTGGCTGTAGGGGCTGTTGATTGGAGTACACTAAAACAAGCCTGACCTCTCTAGGACATTCAGAAGCCAAGTTATAAGCCCACAAAGGTGTAACTGGACTACTTCTTTAAAGTGACACCAGGCCCGGTGACCTTTGGGACATGGTTTGACCCCCTTAGGAAAGTGCTATCATCATGAAACGTTCAGATCACTTACAACTCAATAGATTCTACCTTCTTGTAACGTTTCAGCCTGATTGGACCTTGTTTTCACACAAATGGACCCAGAATGATGTGAAATTGTGCTTCGTGCAACATAATTCTGGGTGCCATTTACAAACCATAAGTGCTAATAACTCCATTCCTTTTTGTGGCTGTAGGGGCTGTTGATTGGAGTACACTAAAACAAGCCTGACCTATCAAGGACATTCAGAAGCCAAGTTATAAGCCCACAAATGTGAAACTGGACTACTTCTTTAAAGTGACACCAGGCACGGTGACCTTTGGGGCATGGTTTGACCCCCTATAGGAATGTGCGATCATCATGAAACGTTCAGATCACTTACAACTCAATAGATTCTACCTTCTTGTAATGTTTCAGCCTCATTGGACCTTGTTTTCACACAAATGGACCCAGAATGATGTGAAATTGTTCTTCGTGCAACATAATTCTGGGTGCCATTTAAAAACCATAAGTGCTAATGACTCCATTCCTTTTTGTGGCTGTAGGGGCTGTTGATTGGAGTACACTAAAACAAGCCTGACCTCTCTAGGACATTCAGAAGCCAAGTTATAAGCCCACAAAGGTGTAACTGGACTACTTCTTTAAAGTGACACCAGGCCCGGTGACCTTTGGGACATCGTTTGACCCCCTTAGGAAAGTGCTATCATCATGAAACGTTCAGATCACTTACAACTCAATAGATTCTACCTTCCTGTAACGTTTCAGCCTGACTGGACCTTGTTTTCACACAAATGAACCCAGAATGATGTGAAATTGTGCTTCGTGCAACATAATTCTGGGTGCCATTTACAAACCATAAGTGCTAATGACTCCATTCATTTTTGTGGTTGTAGGGGCTGTTGATTGGAGTACACTAAAACAAACCTGACCTCTCTAGGACATTCAGAAGCCAAGTTATAAGCCAACAAATGTGAAACTGGACTACTTGTTTAAAGTGACACCAGGCCCGGTGACCTTTGGGACATGGTTTGACCCCCTATAGGAATGTGCGATCATCATGAAACATTCAGATCACTTACAACTCAATAGATTCTACCTTCTTGTAACGTTTCAGCCTGATTGGACCTTGTTTTCACACAAATGGACCCAGAATGATGTGAAATTGTGCTTCGTGCAACATAATTCTGGGTGCCATTTAAAAACCATAAGTGCTAATGACTAAATTCCTTTTTGGGGTAATGGGGGCTGTTAATTGGAGTACTCTAAATTAAACCTGACCTCTCTAGGATATTCAGAAGCCAAGTTATGAGCCCACAAATGTGTAACTGGACTACTTCTTTAAAGTGACACCAGGCCCGGTGACCTTTGGGACATGGTTTGACCCCCTTAGGAAAGTGCTATCATCATGAAACGTTCAGATCACTTACAACTCAATAGATTCTACCTTCCTGTAACGTTTCAGCCTGATTGGACCTTGTTTTCACACAAATGGACCCAGAATGATGTGAAATTGTGCTTCGTGCAACATAATTCTGGGTGCCATTTACAAACCATAAGTGCCAATGACTCCATTCCTTTTTGTGGCTGTAGGGGCTGTTGATTGGAGTACACTAAAACAAGCCTGACCTCTCTAGGACATTCAGAAGCCAAGTTAGAAGCCCACAAAGGTGTAACTGGACTACTTCTTTAAAGTGACACCAGGCCCGGGGACATTTGGGACATGGTTTGACCCCCTATAGGAATGTGCGATCATCATGAAACGTTCAGATCACTTACAACTCAATAGATTCTACCTTCTTGTAACGTTTCAGCCTTAATGGACCTTGTTTTCACACAAATGGACCCAGAATGATGTGAAATTGTGCTTCGTGCAAAATAATTCTGGGTGCCATTTACAAACTATAAGTGCTAATGACTCCATTCCTTTTAGTGGTTGTAGGGGCTGTTGATTGGAGTACACTACAACAAACCTGATCTCTCTAGGACATTCAGAAGCCAAGTTATAAGCCCACAAAGGTGTAACTGGACTACTTCTTTAAAGTGACACCAGGCCCGGTGACCTTTGGGACATGGTTTGACACCCTATAGGAATGTGCGATCATCATGAAACGTTCATATCACTTACAACTCAATAGATTCTACCTTCTTGTAACGTTTCAGCCTGATTGCACCTTGTTTTCACACAAATTGACCCAGAATGATGTGAAATTGTGCTTCGTGCAACATAATTCTGGGTGACATTTACAAACCATAAGTGCTAATGACTCCATTCCTTTTTGTGGCTGTAGGGGCTGTTGATTGGAGTACACTAAAACAAGCCTGACCTCTCTAGGACATTCAGAAGCCAAGTTATAAGCCCACCAAGGTGTTACTGGACTACTTCTTTAAAGTGACACCAGGCCCGGTGACCTTTGGGACATGGTTTGACCCCCTTAGGAAAGTGCTATCATCATGAAACGTTCAGATCACTTACAACTCAATAGATTCTACCTTCCTGTAACGTTTCAGCCTGATTGGACCTTGTTTTCACACAAATGAACCCAGAATGATGTGAAATTGTGCTTCGTGCAACATAATTCTGGGTGCCATTTAAAAACCATAAGTGCTAATGACTCCATTCCTTTTTGTGGTTGTAGGGGCTGTTTATTGAAGTACACTAAAACAAGCCTGGCCTGTCTAGGACATTCAGAAGCCAAGTTATAAGCCCACAAAGGTGTAACTGGACTACTTCTTTAAAGTGGCACCAGGCCCGGTGACCTTTGGGACATGGTTTGACCCCCTTAGGAATGTGCTATCGTCATGAAACGTTCAGATCACTTACAACTCAATAGATTCTACCTTCCTGTAACGTTTCAGCCTGATTGGACCTTGTTTTCACACATATGAACCCAGAATGATGTGAAATTGTGCTTCGTGCAACATAATTCTGGGTGCCATTTAAAAACCATAAGTGCTAATGACTCCATTCCTTTTTGTGGTTTTAGGGGCTGTTGATTGGAGTACACTAAAACAAACCTGATCTCTCTAGGACATTCAGAAGCCAAGTTATAAGCCCACAAATGTGTAACTGGACTACTTCTTTAAATTGACACTGATCCGGTGACCTTTGGGAAATGGTTTTACCCCCTTAGGAAAGTGCTATCATCATGAAACGTTCAGATCACTTAAAACTCAATAGATTCTACCTTCCTGTAATGTTTCAGCCTGATTGGACCTTGTTTTCACACAAATGGACCCAGAATGATGTGAAATTGTGCTTCGTGCAACATAATTCTGGGTGCCATTTAAAAACCATAAGTGCTAATGACTCCATACCATTTTGGGGTAATGGGGGCTGTTAATTGGAGTACTCTAAATTAAACATGACCTCTCTAGGATATTCAGAAGCCATGTTATAAGCCCACAAAGGTGTAACTGGACTACTTATTTAAAGTGACACCAGGCCCGGTGACCTTTGGGACATGGTTTGACCCCCTTAGGAATGTGAGATCATCATGAAATGTTCAGATCACTTACAACTCAAAAGATTCTACGTTCTTGTAACGTTTCAGCCTGATTGGACCTTGTTTTCACACAAATGGACCCAGAATGATGTGAAATTGTGCTTCGTGCAACATAATTCTGGGTGCCATTTCCAAACCATAAGTGCTAATGACTTTATTCCTTTTTGTGGTTGTAGGGGCTGTTGATTGGAGTACACTAAAACAAACCTGACCTCTCTAGGATATTCAGAAGCCAAGTTATAAGCCCACAAATGTGTAACTGGACCACTTCTTTAAATTGACACCAGATCCGGTGACCTATGGGACATGGTTTGACCCCCTTAGGAAAGTGCTATCATCATGAAACATTCAGATCACTTACAACTCAATAGATTCTACCTTCCTGTAACGTTTCAGCCTGATTGGACCTTGTTTTCACACAAATGAACCCAGAATGATGTGAAATTGTGCTTCGTGCAACAAAATTCTGGGTGACATTTAAAAACCATAAGTGCTAATGACTCCATTCCTTTTTTGGGTAATGGGGGCTTTTAATTGGAGTACTCTCAAACAAACCTGACCTCTCTAGGATATTCAGAAGCCAAGTTCTAAGCCCTCAAAGGTGTAACTGGACTACATCTTTAAAGTGACACCAGGCCCTGTGACCTTTGGGACATGGTTTGACCCCCTATAGGAATGTGCGATCATCATGAAACGTTCAGATCACTTACAACTCAATAGATTCTACCTTCTTCTAACGTTTCAGCCTGATTGGACCTTGTTTTCACACAAATGGACCCAGAATGATGTGAAATTGTGCTTCGTGCAACATAATTCTGGGTGCCAATTACAAACCATAAGTGCTTTTGACTCCATTCCTTTTTGTGGCTGTAGGGGCTGTTGATTGGAGTACACTAAAACAAGCCTGACCTCTCTAGGACATTCAGAAGCCAAGTTATAAGCCCACAAAGGTGTAACTGGACTACTTCTTTAAAGTGACACCAGGCCCGGTGACCTTTGGGACATGGTTTGACCCCCTATAGGAATGTGCGATCATCATGAAACGTTCAGATCACTTACAACTCAATAGATTCTACCTTCTTGTAACGTTTCAGCCTGACTGGACCTTGTTTTCACACAAATGGACCCAGAATGATGTGAAATTGTGCTTCGTGCAACATAATTCTGGGTGCCATTTAAAAACCATAAGTGATAATGACTCCATTCCTTTTTGTGGTTGTAGGGACTGTTGATTGGAGTACACTAAAACAAACCTGATCTCTCTAGGACATTCAGAAGCCAAGTTATAAGCCCACAAATGTGTAACTGGACTACTTCTTTACATTGACACCAGATCCGGTGACCTCTGGGACATGGTTTGATCCCCTTAGGAAAGTGCTATCATCATGAAACGTTCAGATCACTTACAACTCAATAGATTCTACCTTCCTGTAACGTTTCAGCCTGACTGGACCTTGTTTTCACACAAATGGACCCAGAATGATGTGAAATTGTGCTTCGTGCAACATAATTCTGGGTGCCATTTAAAAACCATAAGTGCTAATGACTCCATTCCTTTTTGGGGTAAAGGGGGCTGTTAATTGGAGTACTCTAAAACAAACCTGACCTCTCTAGGATATTCAGAAGCCAAGTTATAAGCCCACAAAGGTGTAACTGGACTACTTCTTTAAAGTGACACCAGGCCCGGTGACCTTTGGGACATGGTTTGACCCCCTATAGGAATGTGCGATCATCATGAAACGTTCAGATCACTTACAACTCAATAGATTCTACCTTCTTGTAACGTTTCAGCCTTAATGGACCTTGTTTTCACACAAATGAACCCAGAATGATGTGAAATTGTGCTTCGTGCAACATAATTCTGGGTGCCATTTACAAACCATAAGTGCTAATGACTCCATTCCTTTTTGTGGCTGTAGGGGCTGTTGATTGGAGTACACTAAAACAAGCCTGACCTCTCTAGGACATTCAGAAGCCAAGTTATAAGCCCACAAAGGTGTAACTGGACTACTTCTTTAAAGTGACACCAGGCCCGGTGACCTTTGGGACATGGTTTGACCCCCTTAGGAAAGTGCTATCATCATGAAACGTTCAGATCACTTACAACTCAATAGATTCTACCTTCTTGTAACGTTTCAGCCTGATTGGACCTTGTTTTCACACAAATGGACCCAGAATGATGTGAAATTGTGCTTCGTGCAACATAATTCTGGGTGCCATTTACAAACCATAAGTGCTAATAACTCCATTCCTTTTTGTGGCTGTAGGGGCTGTTGATTGGAGTACACTAAAACAAGCCTGACCTATCAAGGACATTCAGAAGCCAAGTTATAAGCCCACAAATGTGAAACTGGACTACTTCTTTAAAGTGACACCAGGCACGGTGACCTTTGGGGCATGGTTTGACCCCCTATAGGAATGTGCGATCATCATGAAACGTTCAGATCACTTACAACTCAATAGATTCTACCTTCTTGTAATGTTTCAGCCTGATTGGACCTTGTTTTCACACAAATGGACCCAGAATGATGTGAAATTGTTCTTCGTGCAACATAATTCTGGGTGCCATTTAAAAACCATAAGTGCTAATGACTCCATTCCTTTTTGTGGCTGTAGGGGCTGTTGATTGGAGTACACTAAAACAAGCCTGACCTCTCTAGGACATTCAGAAGCCAAGTTATAAGTCCACAAAGGTGTAACTGGACTACTTCTTTAAAGTGACACCAGGCCCGGTGACCTTTGGGACATCGTTTGACCCCCTTAGGAAAGTGCTATCATCATGAAACGTTCAGATCACTTACAACTCAATAGATTCTACCTTCCTGTAACGTTTCAGCCTGACTGGACCTTGTTTTCACACAAATGAACCCAGAATGATGTGAAATTGTGCTTCGTGCAACATAATTCTGGGTGCCATTTACAAACCATAAGTGCTAATGACTCCATTCATTTTTGTGGTTGTAGGGGCTGTTGATTGGAGTACACTAAAACAAACCTGACCTCTCTAGGACATTCAGAAGCCAAGTTATAAGCCAACAAATGTGAAACTGGACTACTTGTTTAAAGTGACACCAGGCCCGGTGACCTTTGGGACATGGTTTGACCCCCTATAGGAATGTGCGATCATCATGAAACATTCAGATCACTTACAACTCAATAGATTCTACCTTCTTGTAACGTTTCAGCCTGATTGGACCTTGTTTTCACACAAATGGACCCAGAATGATGTGAAATTGTGCTTCGTGCAACATAATTCTGGGTGCCATTTAAAAACCATAAGTGCTAATGACTAAATTCCTTTTTGGGGTAATGGGGGCTGTTAATTGGAGTACTCTAAATTAAACCTGACCTCTCTAGGATATTCAGAAGCCAAGTTATGAGCCCACAAATGTGTAACTGGACTACTTCTTTAAAGTGACACCAGGCCCGGTGACCTATGGGACATGGTTTGACCCCCTATAGGAATGTGCGATCATCATGAAACGTTCAGATCACTTACAACTCAATAGATTCTACCTTCTTGTAACGTTTCAGCCTTAATGGACCTTGTTTTCACACAAATGGACCCAGAATGATGTGAAATTGTGCTTCGTGCAAAATAATTCTGGGTGCCATTTACAAACTATAAGTGCTAATGACTCCATTCCTTTTAGTGGTTGTAGGGGCTGTTGATTGGAGTACACTACAACAAACCTGATCTCTCTAGGACATTCAGAAGCCAAGTTATAAGCCCACAAAGGTGTAACTGGACTACTTCTTTAAAGTGACACCAGGCCCGGTGACCTTTGGGACATGGTTTGACACCCTATAGGAATGTGCGATCATCATGAAACGTTCATATCACTTACAACTCAATAGATTCTACCTTCTTGTAACGTTTCAGCCTGATTGCACCTTGTTTTCACACAAATTGACCCAGAATGATGTGAAATTGTGCTTCGTGCAACATAATTCTGGGTGACATTTACAAACCATAAGTGCTAATGACTCCATTCCTTTTTGTGGCTGTAGGGGCTGTTGATTGGAGTACACTAAAACAAGCCTGACCTCTCTAGGACATTCAGAAGCCAAGTTATAAGCCCACCAAGGTGTTACTGGACTACTTCTTTAAAGTGACACCAGGCCCGGTGACCTTTGGGACATGGTTTGACCCCCTTAGGAAAGTGCTATCATCATGAAACGTTCAGATCACTTACAACTCAATAGATTCTACCTTCCTGTAACGTTTCAGCCTGATTGGACCTTGTTTTCACACAAATGAACCCAGAATGATGTGAAATTGTGCTTCGTGCAACATAATTCTGGGTGCCATTTAAAAACCATAAGTGCTAATGACTCCATTCCTTTTTGTGGTTGTAGGGGCTGTTTATTGAAGTACACTAAAACAAGCCTGGCCTGTCTAGGACATTCAGAAGCCAAGTTATAAGCCCACAAAGGTATAACTGGACTACTTCTTTAAAGTGGCACCAGGCCCGGTGACCTTTGGGACATGGTTTGACCCCCTTAGGAATGTGCTATCGTCATGAAACGTTCAGATCACTTACAACTCAATAGATTCTACCTTCCTGTAACGTTTCAGCCTGATTGGACCTTGTTTTCACACATATGAACCCAGAATGATGTGAAATTGTGCTTCGTGCAACATAATTCTGGGTGCCATTTAAAAACCATAAGTGCTAATGACTCCATTCCTTTTTGTGGTTTTAGGGGCTGTTGATTGGAGTACACTAAAACAAACCTGATCTCTCTAGGACATTCAGAAGCCAAGTTATAAGCCCACAAATGTGTAACTGGACTACTTTTTGAAATTGACAACGATCCGGTGACCTTTGGGACATGGTTTTACCTCCTTAGGAAAGTGCTATCATCATGAAACGTTCTGATCACTTACAACTCAAAAGATTCTAACTTCCTGTAACGTTTCAGCCTGATTGGACCTTGTTTTCACACAAATGAACCCAGAATGATGTGAAATTGTGCTTCGTGCCACATAATTCTGGGTGCCATTTACAAACCATAAGTGCTAATGACTCCATTCCTTTTTGTGGTTGTAGGGGCTGTTGATTGGAGTACACTAAAACAAACCTGATCTCTCTAGGACATTCAGAAGCCAAGTTATAAGCCCACAAATGTGTAACTGGACTACTTCTTTAAATTGACACTGATCCGGTGACCTTTGGGAAATGGTTTTACCCCCTTAGGAAAGTGCTATCATCATGAAACGTTCAGATCACTTAAAACTCAATAGATTCTACCTTCCTGTAATGTTTCAGCCTGATTGGACCTTGTTTTCACACAAATGGACCCAGAATGATGTGAAATTGTGCTTCGTGCAACATAATTCTGGGTGCCATTTAAAAACCATAAGTGCTAATGACTCCATACCATTTTGGGGTAATGGGGGCTGTTAATTGGAGTACTCTAAATTAAACATGACCTCTCTAGGATATTCAGAAGCCATGTTATAAGCCCACAAAGGTGTAACTGGACTACTTATTTAAAGTGACACCAGGCCCGGTGACCTTTGGGACATGGTTTGACCCCCTTAGGAATGTGAGATCATCATGAAACGTTCAGATCACTTACAACTCAATAGATTCTACGTTCTTGTAACGTTTCAGCCTGATTGGACCTTGTTTTCACACAAATGGACCCAGAATGATGTGAAATTGTGCTTCGTGCAACATAATTCTGGGTGCCATTTCCAAACCATAAGTGCTAATGACTTTATTCCTTTTTGTGGTTGTAGGGGCTGTTGATTGGAGTACACTAAAACAAACCTGACCTCTCTAGGATATTCAGAAGCCAAGTTATAAGCCCACAAATGTGAAACTGGACTTATTCTTTAAAGTGAGACCAGGCCCGGTGACCTTTGGGACATGGTTTGACCCCCTATAGGAATGTGCGATCATCATGAAACGTTCAGATCACTTACAACTCAATAGATTCTACCTTCTTGTAACGTTTCAGCATGATTGGACCATTGTTTTCACACAAATGAACCCAGAATGATGTGAAATTGTGCTTCGTGCAACATAATTCTGGGTGCCATTTAAAAACCATAATTGCTAATGACTCCATTCCTTTTTGTGGTTGTAGGGGCTGTTGATTGGAGTACACTAAAACAAACCTGATCTCTCTAGGACATTCAGAAGCCAAGTTATAAGCCCACAAATGTGTAACTGGACCACTTCTTTAAATTGACACCAGATCCGGTGACCTATGGGACATGGTTTGACCCCCTTAGGAAAGTGCTATCATCATGAAACATTCAGATCACTTACAACTCAATAGATTCTACCTTCCTGTAACGTTTCAGCCTGATTGGACGTTGTTTTCACACAAATGAACCCAGAATGATGTGAAATTGAGCTTCGTGCAACAAAATTCTGGGTGACATTTAAAAACCTAAATTGCTAATGACTCCATTCCTTTTTGGGGTAATGGGGGCTTTTAATTGGAGTACTCTCAAACAAACCTGACCTCTCTAGGATATTCAGAAGCCAAGTTCTAAGCCCTCAAAGGTGTAACTGGACTACATCTTTAAAGTGACACCAGGCCCTGTGACCTTTGGGACATGGTTTGACCCCCTATAGGAATGTGCGATCATCATGAAACGTTCAGATCACTTACAACTCAATAGATTCTACCTTCTTGTAACGTTTCAGCCTGATTTGACCTTGTTTTCACACAAATGAACCCAGAATGATGTGAAATTGTGCTTCGTGCAACATAATTCTGGGTGCCATTTACAAACCATAAGTGCTAATGACTCCATTCATTTTTGAGGTTGTAGGGGCTGTTGATTGGAGTACACTAAAACAAACCTGACCTCTCTAGGACATTCAGAAGCCAAGTTATAAGCCCACAAATGTGAAACTGGACTACTTGTTTAAAGTGACACCAGGCCCGGTGACCTTTGGGACATGGTTTGACCCCCTATAGGAATGTGCGATCATCATGAAACATTCAGATCACTTACAACTCAATAGATTCTACCTTCTTGTAACGTTTCAGCCTGATTGGACCTTGTTTTCACACAAATGGACCCAGAATGAGGTGAAATTGTGGTTCGTGCAACATAATTCTGGGTGCCATTTAAAAACCATAAGTGCTAATGACTAAATTCCTTTTTGGAGTAATGGGGGCTGTTAATTGGAGTACTCTAAATTAAACCTGACCTCTCTAGGATATTCAGAAGCCAAGTTATAAGCCCACAAATGTGTAACTGGACTACTTATTTAAAGTGACACCAGGCCCGGTGACCTTTGGGACATGGTTTGACCCCCTTAGGAAAGTGCTCTCATCATGAAACGTTCAGATCACTTACAACTCAATAGATTCTACCTTCCTGTAACGTTTCAGCCTGATTGGACCTTGTTTTCACACAAATGGACCCAGAATGATGTGAAATTGTGCTTCGTGCAACATAATTCTGGGTGCCATTTAAAAACCATAAGTGCCAATGACTCCATTCCTTTTTGTGGCTGTAGGGGCTGTTGATTGGAGTACACTAAAACAAGCCTGACCTCTCTAGGACATTCAGAAGCCAAGTTATAAGCCCACAAAGGTGTAACTGGACTACTTCTTTAAAGTGACACCAGGACCGGTGACCTCTGGGACATGGTTTGACCCCCTATAGGAATGTGCGATCATCATGAAACGTTCAGATCACTTACAACTCAATAGATTCTACCTTCCTGTAACGTTTCAGCCTGATTGGACCTTGTTTTCACACAAATGAACCCAGAATGATGTGAAATTGTGCTTTGTGCAACATAATTCTGGGTGCCATTTAAAAACCATAAGTGCTAATGACTCCATTCCTTTTTGGGGTAATGGGGGCTGTTAATTGGAGTACTCTCAAACAAACCTGACCTCTCTAGGACATTCAGAAGCCAAGTTATAAGCCCACAAAGGTGTAACTGGACTACATCTTTAAAGTGACACCAGGCCCTGTGACCTCTGGGACATGGTTTGACCCCCTATAGGAATGTGCGATCATCATGAAACGTTCAGATCACTTACAACTCAATAGATTCTAACTTCTTGTAACGTTTCAGCCTGATTGGACCTTGTTTTCACACAAATGAACCCAGAATGATGTGAAATTGTGCTTCGTGCAACATAATTCTGGGTGCCATTTACAAACCATAAGTGCTAATGACTCCATTCATTTTTGTGGTTGTAGGGGCTGTTGATTGGAGTACACTAAAACAAACCTGACCTCTCTAGGACATTCAGAAGCCAAGTTATAAGCCCACAAATGTGAAACTGGACTACTTGTTTAAAGTGACACCAGGCCCGGTGACCTTTGGGACATGGTTTGACCCCCTATAGGAATGTGCGATCATCATGAAACATTCAGATCACTTACAACTCAATAGATTCTACCTTCTTGTAACGTTTCAGCCTGATTGGACCTTGTTTTCACACAAATGGACCCAGAATGATGTGAAATTGTGCTTCGTGCAAAAAAATTCTGGGTGCCATTTAAAAACCATAAGTGCTAATGACTCCATTCCTTTTTGGGGTAATGGGGGCTGTTAATTGGAGTACTCTCAAACAAACCTGACCTCTCTAGGATATTCAGAAGCCAAGTTCTAAGCCCTCAAAGGTGTAACTGGACTACATCTTTAAAGTGACACCAGGCCCTGTGACCTCTGGGACATGGTTTGACCCCCTATAGGAATGTGCGATCATCATGAAACGTTCAGATCACTTACAACTCAATAGATTCTACCTTCTTGTAACGTTTCAGCCTGATTGGACCTTGGTTTCACACAAATGGACCCAGAATGATGTGAAATTGTGCTTCGTGCAACATAATTCTGGGTGCCATTTACAAACCATAAGTGCTAATGACTCCATTCCTTTTTGTGGTTGTAGGGGCTGTTGATTGGAGTACACTAAAACAAACCTGACCTCTCTAGGACATTCAGAAGCCAAGTTATAAGCCCACAAATGTGAAACTGGACTACTTGTTTAAAGTGACACCAGGCCCGGTGACCTTTGGGACATGGTTTGACCCCCTATAGGAATGTGCGATCATCATGAAACATTCAGATCACTTACAACTCAATAGATTCTACCTTCTTGTAACGTTTCAGCCTGATTGGACCTTGTTTTCACACAAATGGACACAGAATGAGGTGAAATTGTGCTTCGTGCAACATAATTCTGGGTGCCATTTAATAACCATAAGTGCTAATGACTCCATTCCTTTTTGGGGTAATGGGGGCTGTTAATTGGAGTACTCTAAAACAAACCTGACCTCTTTAGGATATTCAAAAGCCAAGTTATAAGCCCACAAAGGTTTAACTGGACTACTTCTTTAAAGTGACACCAGGCCCCGTGACCTTTGGGACATGGTTTGACCCCCTTAGGAAAGTGCTCTCATCATGAAACGTTCAGATCACTTACAACTCAATAGATTCTACCTTCCTGTAACGTTTCAGCCTGATTGGACCTTGTTTTCACACAAATGGACCCAGAATGATGTGAAATTGTGCTTCGTGCAACATAATTCTGGGTGCCATTTACAAACCATAAGTGCCAATGACTCCATTCCTTTTTGTTGCTGTAGGGGCTGTTGATTGGAGTACACTAAAACAAGCCTGACCTCTCTAGGACATTCAGGAGCCAAGTTAAAAGCCCACAAAGGTGTAACTGGACTACTTCTTTAAAGTGACACCAGGCCCGGTGACCTTTGGGACATGGTTTGACCCCCTATAGGAATGTGCGATCATCATGAAACGTTCATATCACTTACAACTCAATAGATTCTACCTTCTTGTAACGTTTCAGCCTGATTGGACCTTGTTTTCACACAAATCGACCAAGAATGATGTGAAATTGTGCTTCGTGCAACATAATTCTGGGTGCCATTTACAAACCATAAGTGCTAATGACTCCATTCTTTTTTGTGGTTGTAGGGGCTGTTGATTGGAGTACACTAAAACAAGCCTGATCTCTCTAGGACATTCAGAAGCCAAGTTATAAGCCCACAAATGTGTAACTGGACTACTTCTTTAAAGTGACACCAGATCCGGTGACTTTTGGGACATGGTTTGACCCACTTAGGAATGTGCGATCATCATGAAACGTTCAGATCACTTACAACTCAATAGATTCTACCTTCTTGAAACGTTTCAGCCTGATTGGACCTTGTTTTCACACAAATGGACCCAGAATGATGTGAAATTGTGCTTCGTGCAACATAATTCTGGGTGCCATTTAAAAACCATAAGTGCTAATGACTCCATTTCTTTTTGAGGTAATAGGGGCTGTTAATTGGAGTACTCTAAAACAAACCTGACCTCTCTAGGATATTCAGAAGCCAAGTTATAAGCCCACAAATGTGTAACTGGACTACTTCTTTAAAGTGACACCAGATCCGGTGACCTTTAGGACATGGTTTGACCACCTTAGGAAAGTGCGATCATCATGAAACGTTCAGATCACTTACAACTCAATAGATTCTACCATCCTGTAACGTTTCAGCCTGATTGGACCTTCTTTTCACACAAATGAACCCAGAATGATGTGAAATTGTGCTTTGTGCAACATAATTCTGGGTGCCATTTAATAACCATAAGTGCTAATGACTCCATTCCTTTTTGGGGTAATGGGGGCTGTTAATTGGAGTACTCTAAAACAAACCTGACCTCTTTAGGATATTCAGAAGCCAAGTTATAAGCCCACAAAGGTTTAACTGGACTACTTCTTTAAAGTGACACCAGGCCCCGTGACCTTTGGGACATGGTTTGACCTCCTATAGGAATGTGCGATCATCATGAAACGTTCAGATCACTTACAACTCAACAGATTCTACCTTCTTGTAACGTTTCAGCCTGACTGGACCTTGTTTTCACACAAATGGACCCAGAATGATGTGAAATTGTGCTTCGTGCAACATAATTCTGGGTGCCATTTAAAAACCATAAGTGCTAATGACTCCATTCCTTTTTGTGGTTGTAGGGGCTGTTGATTGGAGTACACTAAAACAAACCTGATCTCTCTAGGACATTCTGAAGCCAAGTTATAAGCCCACAAATGTGTAACTGGACTACTTTTTTAAATTGACACCGATCCGGTGACCTTTGGGACATGGTTTTACCTCCTTAGGAAAGTGCTATCATCATGAAACGTTCAGATCACTTACAACTCAATAGATTCTACCTTCCTGTAACGTTTCAGCCTGATTGGACCTTGTTTTCACACAAATGAACCCAGAATGATGTGAAATTGTGCTTCGTGCCACATAATTCTGGGTGCCATTTACAAACCATGAGTGCCAATGACTCCATTCCTTTTTGTGGTTGTAGGGGCTGTTGATTGGAGTACACTAAAACAAACCTGATCTCTCTAGGACATTCAGAAGCCAAGTTATAAGCCCACAAATGTGTAACTGGACTACTTCTTTAAATTGACACCGATCCGGTGACCTTTGGGACATGGTTTTACCCCCTTAGGAAAGTGCTATCATCATGAAACGTTCAGATCACTTACAACTCAATAGATTCTACCTTCCTGTAACGTTTCAGCCTGATTGGACCTTGTTTTCACACAAATGAACCCAGAATGATGTGAAATTGTGCTTCGTGCAACATAATTCTGGGTGCCATTTAAAAACCATAAGTGCTAATGACTCCATTCCTTTTCGTGGTAATGGGGGCTGTTAATTGGAGTACTCTCAAACAAACCTGACCTCTCTAGGATATTCAGAAGCCAAGTTATAAGCCCACAAAGGTGTAACTGGACTACATCTTTAAAGTGACACCAGGCCCTGTGACCTCTGGGACATGGTTTGACCCCCTATAGGAATGTGCGATCATCATGAAACGTTCAGATCACTTACAACTCAATAGATTCTAACTTCTTGTAACGTTTCAGCCTGATTGGACCTTGTTTTCACACAAATGAACCCAGAATGATGTGAAATTGTGCTTCGTGCAACATAATTCTGGGTGCCATTTACAAACCATAAGTGCTAATGACTCCATTCCTTTTTGTGGTTGTAGGGGCTGTTGATTGGAGTACACTAAAACAAACCTGACCTCTCTAGGACATTCAGAAGCCAAGTTATAAGCCCACAAATGTGAAACTGGACTACTTGTTTAAAGTGACACCAGGCCCGGTGACAATTGGGACATGGTTTGACCCCCTATAGGAATGTGCGATCATCATGAAACATTCAGATCACTTACAACTCAATAGATTCTACCTTCTTGTAACGTTTCAGCCTGATTGGACCATGTTTTTACACAAATGGACCCAGAATGAGGTGAAATTGTGCTTTGTGCAACATAATTCTGGGTGCCATTTAAAAACCATAAGTGCTAATGACTAAATTCCTTTTTGGGGTAATGGGGGCTGTTAATTGGAGTACTCTAAATTAAACCTGACCTCTCTAGGATATTCAAAAGCCAAGTTATAAGCCCACAAAGGTGTAACTGGACTACTTCTTTAAAGTGACACCAGGCCCGGGGACCTTTGGGACATGGTTTGACCCCCTATAGGAATGTGCGATCATCATAAAACGTTCAGATCACTTACAACTCAATAGATTCTACCTTCTTGTAACGTTTCAGCCTTAATGGACCTTGTTTTCACACAAATGGACCCAGAATGATGTGAAATTGTGCTTCGTGCAAAATAATTCTGGGTGCCATTTACAAACTATAAGTGCTAATGACTCCATTCCTTTTAGTGGTTGTAGGGGCTGTTGATTGGAGTACACTACAACAAACCTGATCTCTCTAGGACATTCAGAAGCCAAGTTATAAGCCCACAAAGGTGTAACTGGACTACTTCTTTAAAGTGACACCAGGCCCGGTGACCTTTGGGACATGGTTTGACACCCTATAGGAATGTGCGATCATCATGAAACGTTCATATCACTTACAACTCAATAGATTCTACCTTCTTGTAACGTTTCAGCCTGATTGCACCTTGTTTTCACACAAATTGACCCAGAATGATGTGAAATTGTGCTTCGTGCAACATAATTCTGGGTGACATTTACAAACCATAAGTGCTAATGACTCCATTCCTTTTTGTGGCTGTAGGGGCTGTTGATTGGAGTACACTAAAACAAGCCTGACCTCTCTAGGACATTCAGAAGCCAAGTTATAAGCCCACCAAGGTGTTACTGGACTACTTCTTTAAAGTGACACCAGGCCCGGTGACCTTTGGGACATGGTTTGACCCCCTTAGGAAAGTGCTATCATCATGAAACGTTCAGATCACTTACAACTCAATAGATTCTACCTTCCTGTAACGTTTCAGCCTGATTGGACCTTGTTTTCACACAAATGAACCCAGAATGATGTGAAATTGTGCTTCGTGCAACATAATTCTGGGTGCCATTTAAAAACCATAAGTGCTAATGACTCCATTCCTTTTTGTGGTTGTAGGGGCTGTTTATTGAAGTACACTAAAACAAGCCTGGCCTGTCTAGGACATTCAGAAGCCAAGTTATAAGCCCACAAAGGTGTAACTGGACTACTTCTTTAAAGTGGCACCAGGCCCGGTGACCTTTGGGACATGGTTTGACCCCCTTAGGAATGTGCTATCGTCATGAAACGTTCAGATCACTTACAACTCAATAGATTCTACCTTCCTGTAACGTTTCAGCCTGATTGGACCTTGTTTTCACACATATGAACCCAGAATGATGTGAAATTGTGCTTCGTGCAACATAATTCTGGGTGCCATTTAAAAACCATAAGTGCTAATGACTCCATTCCTTTTTGTGGTTTTAGGGGCTGTTGATTGGAGTACACTAAAACAAACCTGATCTCTCTAGGACATTCAGAAGCCAAGTTATAAGCCCACAAATGTGTAACGGGACTACTTCTTTAAATTGACACTGATCCGGTGACCTTTGGGAAATGGTTTTACCCCCTTAGGAAAGTGCTATCATCATGAAACGTTCAGATCACTTAAATCTCAATAGATTCTACCTTCCTGTAATGTTTCAGCCTGATTGGACCTTGTTTTCACACAAATGGACCCAGAATGATGTGAAATTGTGCTTCGTGCAACATAATTCTGGGTGCCATTTAAAAACCATAAGTGCTAATGACTCCATACCATTTTGGGGTAATGGGGGCTGTTAATTGGAGTACTCTAAATTAAACATGACCTCTCTAGGATATTCAGAAGCCATGTTATAAGCCCACAAAGGTGTAACTGGACTACTTATTTAAAGTGACACCAGGCCCGGTGACCTTTGGGACATGGTTTGACCCCCTTAGGAATGTGAGATCATCATGAAATGTTCAGATCACTTACAACTCAAAAGATTCTACGTTCTTGTAACGTTTCAGCCTGATTGGACCTTGTTTTCACACAAATGGACCCAGAATGATGTGAAATTGTGCTTCGTGCAACATAATTCTGGGTGCCATTTCCAAACCATAAGTGCTAATGACTTTATTCCTTTTTGTGGTTGTAGGGGCTGTTGATTGGAGTACACTAAAACAAACCTGACCTCTCTAGGATATTCAGAAGCCAAGTTATAAGCCCACAAATGTGTAACTGGACCACTTCTTTAAATTGACACCAGATCCGGTGACCTATGGGACATGGTTTGACCCCCTTAGGAAAGTGCTATCATCATGAAACATTCAGATCACTTACAACTCAATAGATTCTACCTTCCTGTAACGTTTCAGCCTGATTGGACCTTGTTTTCACACAAATGAACCCAGAATGATGTGAAATTGTGCTTCGTGCAACAAAATTCTGGGTGACATTTAAAAACCATAAGTGCTAATGACTCCATTCCTTTTTTGGGTAATGGGGGCTTTTAATTGGAGTACTCTCAAACAAACCTGACCTCTCTAGGATATTCAGAAGCCAAGTTCTAAGCCCTCAAAGGTGTAACTGGACTACATCTTTAAAGTGACACCAGGCCCTGTGACCTTTGGGACATGGTTTGACCCCCTATAGGAATGTGCGATCATCATGAAACGTTCAGATCACTTACAACTCAATAGATTCTACCTTCTTCTAACGTTTCAGCCTGATTGGACCTTGTTTTCACACAAATGGACCCAGAATGATGTGAAATTGTGCTTCGTGCAACATAATTCTGGGTGCCAATTACAAACCATAAGTGCTTTTGACTCCATTCCTTTTTGTGGCTGTAGGGGCTGTTGATTGGAGTACACTAAAACAAGCCTGACCTCTCTAGGACATTCAGAAGCCAAGTTATAAGCCCACAAAGGTGTAACTGGACTACTTCTTTAAAGTGACACCAGGCCCGGTGACCTTTGGGACATGGTTTGACCCCCTATAGGAATGTGCGATCATCATGAAACGTTCAGATCACTTACAACTCAATAGATTCTACCTTCTTGTAACGTTTCAGCCTGACTGGACCTTGTTTTCACACAAATGGACCCAGAATGATGTGAAATTGTGCTTCGTGCAACATAATTCTGGGTGCCATTTAAAAACCATAAGTGATAATGACTCCATTCCTTTTTGTGGTTGTAGGGACTGTTGATTGGAGTACACTAAAACAAACCTGATCTCTCTAGGACATTCAGAAGCCAAGTTATAAGCCCACAAATGTGTAACTGGACTACTTCTTTACATTGACACCAGATCCGGTGACCTCTGGGACATGGTTTGATCCCCTTAGGAAAGTGCTATCATCATGAAACGTTCAGATCACTTACAACTCAATAGATTCTACCTTCCTGTAACGTTTCAGCCTGACTGGACCTTGTTTTCACACAAATGGACCCAGAATGATGTGAAATTGTGCTTCGTGCAACATAATTCTGGGTGCCATTTAAAAACCATAAGTGCTAATGACTCCATTCCTTTTTGGGGTAAAGGGGGCTGTTAATTGGAGTACTCTAAAACAAACCTGACCTCTCTAGGATATTCAGAAGCCAAGTTATAAGCCCACAAAGGTGTAACTGGACTACTTCTTTAAAGTGACACCAGGCCCGGTGACCTTTGGGACATGGTTTGACCCCCTATAGGAATGTGCGATCATCATGAAACGTTCAGATCACTTACAACTCAATAGATTCTACCTTCTTGTAACGTTTCAGCCTTAATGGACCTTGTTTTCACACAAATGAACCCAGAATGATGTGAAATTGTGCTTCGTGCAACATAATTCTGGGTGCCATTTACAAACCATAAGTGCTAATGACTCCATTCCTTTTTGTGGCTGTAGGGGCTGTTGATTGGAGTACACTAAAACAAGCCTGACCTCTCTAGGACATTCAGAAGCCAAGTTATAAGCCCACAAAGGTGTAACTGGACTACTTCTTTAAAGTGACACCAGGCCCGGTGACCTTTGGGACATGGTTTGACCCCCTTAGGAAAGTGCTATCATCATGAAACGTTCAGATCACTTACAACTCAATAGATTCTACCTTCTTGTAACGTTTCAGCCTGATTGGACCTTGTTTTCACACAAATGGACCCAGAATGATGTGAAATTGTGCTTCGTGCAACATAATTCTGGGTGCCATTTACAAACCATAAGTGCTAATAACTCCATTCCTTTTTGTGGCTGTAGGGGCTGTTGATTGGAGTACACTAAAACAAGCCTGACCTATCAAGGACATTCAGAAGCCAAGTTATAAGCCCACAAATGTGAAACTGGACTACTTCTTTAAAGTGACACCAGGCACGGTGACCTTTGGGGCATGGTTTGACCCCCTATAGGAATGTGCGATCATCATGAAACGTTCAGATCACTTACAACTCAATAGATTCTACCTTCTTGTAATGTTTCAGCCTGATTGGACCTTGTTTTCACACAAATGGACCCAGAATGATGTGAAATTGTTCTTCGTGCAACATAATTCTGGGTGCCATTTAAAAACCATAAGTGCTAATGACTCCATTCCTTTTTGTGGCTGTAGGGGCTGTTGATTGGAGTACACTAAAACAAGCCTGACCTCTCTAGGACATTCAGAAGCCAAGTTATAAGCCCACAAAGGTGTAACTGGACTACTTCTTTAAAGTGACACCAGGCCCGGTGACCTTTGGGACATCGTTTGACCCCCTTAGGAAAGTGCTATCATCATGAAACGTTCAGATCACTTACAACTCAATAGATTCTACCTTCCTGTAACGTTTCAGCCTGACTGGACCTTGTTTTCACACAAATGAACCCAGAATGATGTGAAATTGTGCTTCGTGCAACATAATTCTGGGTGCCATTTACAAACCATAAGTGCTAATGACTCCATTCATTTTTGTGGTTGTAGGGGCTGTTGATTGGAGTACACTAAAACAAACCTGACCTCTCTAGGACATTCAGAAGCCAAGTTATAAGCCAACAAATGTGAAACTGGACTACTTGTTTAAAGTGACACCAGGCCCGGTGACCTTTGGGACATGGTTTGACCCCCTATAGGAATGTGCGATCATCATGAAACATTCAGATCACTTACAACTCAATAGATTCTACCTTCTTGTAACGTTTCAGCCTGATTGGACCTTGTTTTCACACAAATGGACCCAGAATGATGTGAAATTGTGCTTCGTGCAACATAATTCTGGGTGCCATTTAAAAACCATAAGTGCTAATGACTAAATTCCTTTTTGGGGTAATGGGGGCTGTTAATTGGAGTACTCTAAATTAAACCTGACCTCTCTAGGATATTCAGAAGCCAAGTTATGAGCCCACAAATGTGTAACTGGACTACTTCTTTAAAGTTACACCAGGCCCGGTGACCTTTGGGACATGGTTTGACCCCCTTAGGAAAGTGCTATCATCATGAAACGTTCAGATCACTTACAACTCAATAGATTCTACCTTCCTGTAACGTTTCAGCCTGATTGGACCTTGTTTTCACACAAATGGACCCAGAATGATGTGAAATTGTGCTTCGTGCAACATAATTCTGGGTGCCATTTACAAACCATAAGTGCCAATGACTCCATTCCTTTTTGTGGCTGTAGGGGCTGTTGATTGGAGTACACTAAAACAAGCCTGACCTCTCTAGGACATTCAGAAGCCAAGTTAGAAGCCCACAAAGGTGTAACTGGACTACTTCTTTAAAGTGACACCAGGCCCGGGGACCTTTGGGACATGGTTTGACCCCCTATAGGAATGTGCGATCATCATGAAACGTTCAGATCACTTACAACTCAATAGATTCTACCTTCTTGTAACGTTTCAGCCTTAATGGACCTTGTTTTCACACAAATGGACCCAGAATGATGTGAAATTGTGCTTCGTGCAAAATAATTCTGGGTGCCATTTACAAACTATAAGTGCTAATGACTCCATTCCTTTTAGTGGTTGTAGGGGCTGTTGATTGGAGTACACTACAACAAACCTGATCTCTCTAGGACATTCAGAAGCCAAGTTATAAGCCCACAAAGGTGTAACTGGACTACTTCTTTAAAGTGACACCAGGCCCGGTGACCTTTGGGACATGGTTTGACACCCTATAGGAATGTGCGATCATCATGAAACGTTCATATCACTTACAACTCAATAGATTCTACCTTCTTGTAACGTTTCAGCCTGATTGCACCTTGTTTTCACACAAATTGACCCAGAATGATGTGAAATTGTGCTTCGTGCAACATAATTCTGGGTGACATTTACAAACCATAAGTGCTAATGACTCCATTCCTTTTTGTGGCTGTAGGGGCTGTTGATTGGAGTACACTAAAACAAGCCTGACCTCTCTAGGACATTCAGAAGCCAAGTTATAAGCCCACCAAGGTGTTACTGGACTACTTCTTTAAAGTGACACCAGGCCCGGTGACCTTTGGGACATGGTTTGACCCCCTTAGGAAAGTGCTATCATCATGAAACGTTCAGATCACTTACAACTCAATAGATTCTACCTTCCTGTAACGTTTCAGCCTGATTGGACCTTGTTTTCACACAAATGAACCCAGAATGATGTGAAATTGTGCTTCGTGCAACATAATTCTGGGTGCCATTTAAAAACCATAAGTGCTAATGACTCCATTCCTTTTTGTGGTTGTAGGGGCTGTTTATTGAAGTACACTAAAACAAGCCTGGCCTGTCTAGGACATTCAGAAGCCAAGTTATAAGCCCACAAAGGTGTAACTGGACTACTTCTTTAAAGTGGCACCAGGCCCGGTGACCTTTGGGACATGGTTTGACCCCCTTAGGAATGTGCTATCGTCATGAAACGTTCAGATCACTTACAACTCAATAGATTCTACCTTCCTGTAACGTTTCAGCCTGATTGGACCTTGTTTTCACACATATGAACCCAGAATGATGTGAAATTGTGCTTCGTGCAACATAATTCTGGGTGCCATTTACAAACCATAAGTGCTAATGACTCCATTCCTTTTTGTGGCTGTAGGGGCTGTTGATTGGAGTACACTAAAACAAGCCTGACCTCTCTAGGACATTCAGAAGCCAAGTTATAAGCCCACAAAGGTGTAACTGGACTACTACTTTAAAGTGACACCAGGCCCGGTGACCTTTGGGACATGGTTTGACCCCCTTAGGAAAGTGCTATCATCATGAAACGTTCAGATCACTTACAACTCAATAGATTCTACCTTCTTGTAACGTTTCAGCCTGATTGGACCTTGTTTTCACACAAATGGACCCAGAATGATGTGAAATTGTGCTTCGTGCAACATAATTCTGGGTGCCATTTACAAACCATAAGTGCTAATAACTCCATTCCTTTTTGTGGCTGTAGGGGCTGTTGATTGGAGTACACTAAAACAAGCCTGACCTATCAAGGACATTCAGAAGCCAAGTTATAAGCCCACAAATGTGAAACTGGACTACTTCTTTAAAGTGACACCAGGCACGGTGACCTTTGGGGCATGGTTTGACCCCCTATAGGAATGTGCGATCATCATGAAACGTTCAGATCACTTACAACTCAATAGATTCTACCTTCTTGTAATGTTTCAGCCTGATTGGACCTTGTTTTCACACAAATGGACCCAGAATGATGTGAAATTGTTCTTCGTGCAACATAATTCTGGGTGCCATTTAAAAACCATAAGTGCTAATGACTCCATTCCTTTTTGTGGCTGTAGGGGCTGTTGATTGGAGTACACTAAAACAAGCCTGACCTCTCTAGGACATTCAGAAGCCAAGTTATAAGCCCACAAAGGTGTAACTGGACTACTTCTTTAAAGTGACACCAGGCCCGGTGACCTTTGGGACATCGTTTGACCCCCTTAGGAAAGTGCTATCATCATGAAACGTTCAGATCACTTACAACTCAATAGATTCTACCTTCCTGTAACGTTTCAGCCTGACTGGACCTTGTTTTCACACAAATGAACCCAGAATGATGTGAAATTGTGCTTCGTGCAACATAATTCTGGGTGCCATTTACAAACCATAAGTGCTAATGACTCCATTCATTTTTGTGGTTGTAGGGGCTGTTGATTGGAGTACACTAAAACAAACCTGACCTCTCTAGGACATTCAGAAGCCAAGTTATAAGCCAACAAATGTGAAACTGGACTACTTGTTTAAAGTGACACCAGGCCCGGTGACCTTTGGGACATGGTTTGACCCCCTATAGGAATGTGCGATCATCATGAAACATTCAGATCACTTACAACTCAATAGATTCTACCTTCTTGTAACGTTTCAGCCTGATTGGACCTTGTTTTCACACAAATGGACCCAGAATGATGTGAAATTGTGCTTCGTGCAACATAATTCTGGGTGCCATTTAAAAACCATAAGTGCTAATGACTAAATTCCTTTTTGGGGTAATGGGGGCTGTTAATTGGAGTACTCTAAATTAAACCTGACCTCTCTAGGATATTCAGAAGCCAAGTTATGAGCCCACAAAGGTGTAACTGGACTACTTCTTTAAAGTGACACCAGGCCCGGTGACCTTTGGGACATCGTTTGACCCCCTTAGGAAAGTGCTATCATCATGAAACGTTCAGATCACTTACAACTCAATAGATTCTACCTTCCTGTAACGTTTCAGCCTGACTGGACCTTGTTTTCACACAAATGAACCCAGAATGATGTGAAATTGTGCTTCGTGCAACATAATTCTGGGTGCCATTTACAAACCATAAGTGCTAATGACTCCATTCATTTTTGTGGTTGTAGGGGCTGTTGATTGGAGTACACTAAAACAAACCTGACCTCTCTAGGACATTCAGAAGCCAAGTTATAAGCCAACAAATGTGAAACTGGACTACTTGTTTAAAGTGACACCAGGCCCGGTGACCTTTGGGACATGGTTTGACCCCCTATAGGAATGTGCGATCATCATGAAACATTCAGATCACTTACAACTCAATAGATTCTACCTTCTTGTAACGTTTCAGCCTGATTGGACCTTGTTTTCACACAAATGGACCCAGAATGATGTGAAATTGTGCTTCGTGCAACATAATTCTGGGTGCCATTTAAAAACCATAAGTGCTAATGACTAAATTCCTTTTTGGGGTAATGGGGGCTGTTAATTGGAGTACTCTAAATTAAACCTGACCTCTCTAGGATATTCAGAAGCCAAGTTATGAGCCCACAAATGTGTAACTGGACTACTTCTTTAAAGTGACACCAGGCCCGGTGACCTTTGGGACATGGTTTGACCCCCTTAGGAAAGTGCTATCATCATGAAACGTTCAGATCACTTACAACTCAATAGATTCTACCTTCCTGTAACGTTTCAGCCTGATTGGACCTTGTTTTCACACAAATGGACCCAGAATGATGTGAAATTGTGCTTCGTGCAACATAATTCTGGGTGCCATTTACAAACCATAAGTGCCAATGACTCCATTCCTTTTTGTGGCTGTAGGGGCTGTTGATTGGAGTACACTAAAACAAGCCTGACCTCTCTAGGACATTCAGAAGCCAAGTTAGAAGCCCACAAAGGTGTAACTGGACTACTTCTTTAAAGTGACACCAGGCCCGGGGACCTTTGGGACATGGTTTGACCCCCTATAGGAATGTGCGATCATCATGAAACGTTCAGATCACTTACAACTCAATAGATTCTACCTTCTTGTAACGTTTCAGCCTTAATGGACCTTGTTTTCACACAAATGGACCCAGAATGATGTGAAATTGTGCTTCGTGCAAAATAATTCTGGGTGCCATTTACAAACTATAAGTGCTAATGACTCCATTCCTTTTAGTGGTTGTAGGGGCTGTTGATTGGAGTACACTACAACAAACCTGATCTCTCTAGGACATTCAGAAGCCAAGTTATAAGCCCACAAAGGTGTAACTGGACTACTTCTTTAAAGTGACACCAGGCCCGGTGACCTTTGGGACATGGTTTGACACCCTATAGGAATGTGCGATCATCATGAAACATTCATATCACTTACAACTCAATAGATTCTACCTTCTTGTAACGTTTCAGCCTGATTGCACCTTGTTTTCACACAAATTGACCCAGAATGATGTGAAATTGTGCTTCGTGCAACATAATTCTGGGTGACATTTACAAACCATAAGTGCTAATGACTCCATTCCTTTTTGTGGCTGTAGGGGCTGTTGATTGGAGTACACTAAAACAAGCCTGACCTCTCTAGGACATTCAGAAGCCAAGTTATAAGCCCACCAAGGTGTTACTGGACTACTTCTTTAAAGTGACACCAGGCCCGGTGACCTTTGGGACATGGTTTGACCCCCTTAGGAAAGTGCTATCATCATGAAACGTTCAGATCACTTACAACTCAATAGATTCTACCTTCCTGTAACGTTTCAGCCTGATTGGACCTTGTTTTCACACAAATGAACCCAGAATGATGTGAAATTGTGCTTCGTGCAACATAATTCTGGGTGCCATTTAAAAACCATAAGTGCTAATGACTCCATTCCTTTTTGTGGTTGTAGGGGCTGTTTATTGAAGTACACTAAAACAAGCCTGGCCTGTCTAGGACATTCAGAAGCCAAGTTATAAGCCCACAAAGGTGTAACTGGACTACTTCTTTAAAGTGGCACCAGGCCCGGTGACCTTTGGGACATGGTTTGACCCCCTTAGGAATGTGCTATCGTTATGAAACGTTCAGATCACTTACAACTCAATAGATTCTACCTTCCTGTAACGTTTCAGCCTGATTGGACCTTGTTTTCACACATATGAACCCAGAATGATGTGAAATTGTGCTTCGTGCAACATAATTCTGGGTGCCATTTAAAAACCATAAGTGCTAATGACTCCATTCCTTTTTGTGGTTTTAGGGGCTGTTGATTGGAGTACACTAAAACAAACCTGATCTCTCTAGGACATTCAGAAGCCAAGTTATAAGCCCACAAATGTGTAACTGGACTACTTTTTGAAATTGACAACGATCCGGTGACCTTTGGGACATGGTTTTACCTCCTTAGGAAAGTGCTATCATCATGAAACGTTCTGATCACTTACAACTCAAAAGATTCTAACTTCCTGTAACGTTTCAGCCTGATTGGACCTTGTTTTCACACAAATGAACCCAGAATGATGTGAAATTGTGCTTCGTGCCACATAATTCTGGGTGCCATTTACAAACCATAAGTGCTAATGACTCCATTCCTTTTTGTGGTTGTAGGGGCTGTTGATTGGAGTACACTAAAACAAACCTGATCTCTCTAGGACATTCAGAAGCCAAGTTATAAGCCCACAAATGTGTAACTGGACTACTTCTTTAAATTGACACTGATCCGGTGACCTTTGGGAAATGGTTTTACCCCCTTAGGAAAGTGCTATCATCATGAAACGTTCAGATCACTTAAAACTCAATAGATTCTACCTTCCTGTAATGTTTCAGCCTGATTGGACCTTGTTTTCACACAAATGGACCCAGAATGATGTGAAATTGTGCTTCGTGCAACATAATTCTGGGTGCCATTTAAAAACCATAAGTGCTAATGACTCCATACCATTTTGGGGTAATGGGGGCTGTTAATTGGAGTACTCTAAATTAAACATGACCTCTCTAGGATATTCAGAAGCCATGTTATAAGCCCACAAAGGTGTAACTGGACTACTTATTTAAAGTGACACCAGGCCCGGTGACCTTTGGGACATGGTTTGACCCCCTTAGGAATGTGAGATCATCATGAAACGTTCAGATCACTTACAACTCAATAGATTCTACGTTCTTGTAACGTTTCAGCCTGATTGGACCTTGTTTTCACACAAATGGACCCAGAATGATGTGAAATTGTGCTTCGTGCAACATAATTCTGGGTGCCATTTCCAAACCATAAGTGCTAATGACTTTATTCCTTCTTGTGGTTGTAGGGGCTGTTGATTGGAGTACACTAAAACAAACCTGACCTCTCTAGGATATTCAGAAGCCAAGTTATAAGCCCACAAATGTGAAACTGGACTTATTCTTTAAAGTGAGACCAGGCCCGGTGACCTTTGGGACATGGTTTGACCCCCTATAGGAATGTGCGATCATCATGAAACGTTCAGATCACTTACAACTCAATAGATTCTACCTTCTTGTAACGTTTCAGCATGATTGGACCATTGTTTTCACACAAATGAACCCAGAATGATGTGAAATTGTGCTTCGTGCAACATAATTCTGGGTGCCATTTAAAAACCATAATTGCTAATGACTCCATTCCTTTTTGTGGTTGTAGGGGCTGTTGATTGGAGTACACTAAAACAAACCTGATCTCTCTAGGACATTCAGAAGCCAAGTTATAAGCCCACAAATGTGTAACTGGACCACTTCTTTAAATTGACACCAGATCCGGTGACCTATGGGACATGGTTTGACCCCCTTAGGAAAGTGCTATCATCATGAAACATTCAGATCACTTACAACTCAATAGATTCTACCTTCCTGTAACGTTTCAGCCTGATTGGACGTTGTTTTCACACAAATGAACCCAGAATGATGTGAAATTGAGCTTCGTGCAACAAAATTCTGGGTGACATTTAAAAACCTAAATTGCTAATGACTCCATTCCTTTTTGGGGTAATGGGGGCTTTTAATTGGAGTACTCTCAAACAAACCTGACCTCTCTAGGATATTCAGAAGCCAAGTTCTAAGCCCTCAAAGGTGTAACTGGACTACATCTTTAAAGTGACACCAGGCCCTGTGACCTTTGGGACATGGTTTGACCCCCTATAGGAATGTGCGATCATCATGAAACGTTCAGATCACTTACAACTCAATAGATTCTACCTTCTTGTAACGTTTCAGCCTGATTTGACCTTGTTTTCACACAAATGAACCCAGAATGATGTGAAATTGTGCTTCGTGCAACATAATTCTGGGTGCCATTTACAAACCATAAGTGCTAATGACTCCATTCATTTTTGAGGTTGTAGGGGCTGTTGATTGGAGTACACTAAAACAAACCTGACCTCTCTAGGACATTCAGAAGCCAAGTTATAAGCCCACAAATGTGAAACTGGACTACTTGTTTAAAGTGACACCAGGCCCGGTGACCTTTGGGACATGGTTTGACCCCCTATAGGAATGTGCGATCATCATGAAACATTCAGATCACTTACAACTCAATAGATTCTACCTTCTTGTAACGTTTCAGCCTGATTGGACCTTGTTTTCACACAAATGGACCCAGAATGAGGTGAAATTGTGGTTCGTGCAACATAATTCTGGGTGCCATTTAAAAACCATAAGTGCTAATGACTAAATTCCTTTTTGGAGTAATGGGGGCTGTTAATTGGAGTACTCTAAATTAAACCTGACCTCTCTAGGATATTCAGAAGCCAAGTTATAAGCCCACAAATGTGTAACTGGACTACTTATTTAAAGTGACACCAGGCCCGGTGACCTTTGGGACATGGTTTGACCCCCTTAGGAAAGTGCTCTCATCATGAAACGTTCAGATCACTTACAACTCAATAGATTCTACCTTCCTGTAACGTTTCAGCCTGATTGGACCTTGTTTTCACACAAATGGACCCAGAATGATGTGAAATTGTGCTTCGTGCAACATAATTCTGGGTGCCATTTAAAAACCATAAGTGCCAATGACTCCATTCCTTTTTGTGGCTGTAGGGGCTGTTGATTGGAGTACACTAAAACAAGCCTGACCTCTCTAGGACATTCAGAAGCCAAGTTATAAGCCCACAAAGGTGTAACTGGACTACTTCTTTAAAGTGACACCAGGACCGGTGACCTCTGGGACATGGTTTGACCCCCTATAGGAATGTGCGATCATCATGAAACGTTCAGATCACTTACAACTCAATAGATTCTACCTTCCTGTAACGTTTCAGCCTGATTGGACCTTGTTTTCACACAAATGAACCCAGAATGATGTGAAATTGTGCTTTGTGCAACATAATTCTGGGTGCCATTTAAAAACCATAAGTGCTAATGACTCCATTCCTTTTTGGGGTAATGGGGGCTGTTAATTGGAGTACTCTCAAACAAACCTGACCTCTCTAGGACATTCAGAAGCCAAGTTATAAGCCCACAAAGGTGTAACTGGACTACATCTTTAAAGTGACACCAGGCCCTGTGACCTCTGGGACATGGTTTGACCCCCTATAGGAATGTGCGATCATCATGAAACGTTCAGATCACTTACAACTCAATAGATTCTAACTTCTTGTAACGTTTCAGCCTGATTGGACCTTGTTTTCACACAAATGAACCCAGAATGATGTGAAATTGTGCTTCGTGCAACATAATTCTGGGTGCCATTTACAAACCATAAGTGCTAATGACTCCATTCATTTTTGTGGTTGTAGGGGCTGTTGATTGGAGTACACTAAAACAAACCTGACCTCTCTAGGACATTCAGAAGCCAAGTTATAAGCCCACAAATGTGAAACTGGACTACTTGTTTAAAGTGACACCAGGCCCGGTGACCTTTGGGACATGGTTTGACCCCCTATAGGAATGTGCGATCATCATGAAACATTCAGATCACTTACAACTCAATAGATTCTACCTTCTTGTAACGTTTCAGCCTGATTGGACCTTGTTTTCACACAAATGGACCCAGAATGATGTGAAATTGTGCTTCGTGCAAAAAAATTCTGGGTGCCATTTAAAAACCATAAGTGCTAATGACTCCATTCCTTTTTGGGGTAATGGGGGCTGTTAATTGGAGTACTCTCAAACAAACCTGACCTCTCTAGGATATTCAGAAGCCAAGTTCTAAGCCCTCAAAGGTGTAACTGGACTACATCTTTAAAGTGACACCAGGCCCTGTGACCTCTGGGACATGGTTTGACCCCCTATAGGAATGTGCGATCATCATGAAACGTTCAGATCACTTACAACTCAATAGATTCTACCTTCTTGTAACGTTTCAGCCTGATTGGACCTTGGTTTCACACAAATGGACCCAGAATGATGTGAAATTGTGCTTCGTGCAACATAATTCTGGGTGCCATTTACAAACCATAAGTGCTAATGACTCCATTCCTTTTTGTGGTTGTAGGGGCTGTTGATTGGAGTACACTAAAACAAACCTGACCTCTCTAGGACATTCAGAAGCCAAGTTATAAGCCCACAAATGTGAAACTGGACTACTTGTTTAAAGTGACACCAGGCCCGGTGACCTTTGGGACATGGTTTGACCCCCTATAGGAATGTGCGATCATCATGAAACATTCAGATCACTTACAACTCAATAGATTCTACCTTCTTGTAACGTTTCAGCCTGATTGGACCTTGTTTTCACACAAATGGACACAGAATGAGGTGAAATTGTGCTTCGTGCAACATAATTCTGGGTGCCATTTAATAACCATAAGTGCTAATGACTCCATTCCTTTTTGGGGTAATGGGGGCTGTTAATTGGAGTACTCTAAAACAAACCTGACCTCTTTAGGATATTCAAAAGCCAAGTTATAAGCCCACAAAGGTTTAACTGGACTACTTCTTTAAAGTGACACCAGGCCCCGTGACCTTTGGGACATGGTTTGACCCCCTTAGGAAAGTGCTCTCATCATGAAACGTTCAGATCACTTACAACTCAATAGATTCTACCTTCCTGTAACGTTTCAGCCTGATTGGACCTTGTTTTCACACAAATGGACCCAGAATGATGTGAAATTGTGCTTCGTGCAACATAATTCTGGGTGCCATTTACAAACCATAAGTGCCAATGACTCCATTCCTTTTTGTTGCTGTAGGGGCTGTTGATTGGAGTACACTAAAACAAGCCTGACCTCTCTAGGACATTCAGGAGCCAAGTTAAAAGCCCACAAAGGTGTAACTGGACTACTTCTTTAAAGTGACACCAGGCCCGGTGACCTTTGGGACATGGTTTGACCCCCTATAGGAATGTGCGATCATCATGAAACGTTCATATCACTTACAACTCAATAGATTCTACCTTCTTGTAACGTTTCAGCCTGATTGGACCTTGTTTTCACACAAATCGACCAAGAATGATGTGAAATTGTGCTTCGTGCAACATAATTCTGGGTGCCATTTACAAACCATAAGTGCTAATGACTCCATTCTTTTTTGTGGTTGTAGGGGCTGTTGATTGGAGTACACTAAAACAAGCCTGATCTCTCTAGGACATTCAGAAGCCAAGTTATAAGCCCACAAATGTGTAACTGGACTACTTCTTTAAAGTGACACCAGATCCGGTGACTTTTGGGACATGGTTTGACCCACTTAGGAATGTGCGATCATCATGAAACGTTCAGATCACTTACAACTCAATAGATTCTACCTTCTTGAAACGTTTCAGCCTGATTGGACCTTGTTTTCACACAAATGGACCCAGAATGATGTGAAATTGTGCTTCGTGCAACATAATTCTGGGTGCCATTTAAAAACCATAAGTGCTAATGACTCCATTTCTTTTTGAGGTAATAGGGGCTGTTAATTGGAGTACTCTAAAACAAACCTGACCTCTCTAGGATATTCAGAAGCCAAGTTATAAGCCCACAAATGTGTAACTGGACTACTTCTTTAAAGTGACACCAGATCCGGTGACCTTTAGGACATGGTTTGACCACCTTAGGAAAGTGCGATCATCATGAAACGTTCAGATCACTTACAACTCAATAGATTCTACCATCCTGTAACGTTTCAGCCTGATTGGACCTTCTTTTCACACAAATGAACCCAGAATGATGTGAAATTGTGCTTTGTGCAACATAATTCTGGGTGCCATTTAATAACCATAAGTGCTAATGACTCCATTCCTTTTTGGGGTAATGGGGGCTGTTAATTGGAGTACTCTAAAACAAACCTGACCTCTTTAGGATATTCAGAAGCCAAGTTATAAGCCCACAAAGGTTTAACTGGACTACTTCTTTAAAGTGACACCAGGCCCCGTGACCTTTGGGACATGGTTTGACCCCCTATAGGAATGTGCGATCATCATGAAACGTTCAGATCACTTACAACTCAACAGATTCTACCTTCTTGTAACGTTTCAGCCTGACTGGACCTTGTTTTCACACAAATGGACCCAGAATGATGTGAAATTGTGCTTCGTGCAACATAATTCTGGGTGCCATTTAAAAACCATAAGTGCTAATGACTCCATTCCTTTTTGTGGTTGTAGGGGCTGTTGATTGGAGTACACTAAAACAAACCTGATCTCTCTAGGACATTCTGAAGCCAAGTTATAAGCCCACAAATGTGTAACTGGACTACTTTTTTAAATTGACACCGATCCGGTGACCTTTGGGACATGGTTTTACCTCCTTAGGAAAGTGCTATCATCATGAAACGTTCAGATCACTTACAACTCAATAGATTCTACCTTCCTGTAACGTTTCAGCCTGATTGGACCTTGTTTTCACACAAATGAACCCAGAATGATGTGAAATTGTGCTTCGTGCCACATAATTCTGGGTGCCATTTACAAACCATGAGTGCCAATGACTCCATTCCTTTTTGTGGTTGTAGGGGCTGTTGATTGGAGTACACTAAAACAAACCTGATCTCTCTAGGACATTCAGAAGCCAAGTTATAAGCCCACAAATGTGTAACTGGACTACTTCTTTAAATTGACACCGATCCGGTGACCTTTGGGACATGGTTTTACCCCCTTAGGAAAGTGCTATCATCATGAAACGTTCAGATCACTTACAACTCAATAGATTCTACCTTCCTGTAACGTTTCAGCCTGATTGGACCTTGTTTTCACACAAATGAACCCAGAATGATGTGAAATTGTGCTTCGTGCAACATAATTCTGGGTGCCATTTAAAAACCATAAGTGCTAATGACTCCATTCCTTTTCGTGGTAATGGGGGCTGTTAATTGGAGTACTCTCAAACAAACCTGACCTCTCTAGGATATTCAGAAGCCAAGTTATAAGCCCACAAAGGTGTAACTGGACTACATCTTTAAAGTGACACCAGGACCTGTGACCTCTGGGACATGGTTTGACCCCCTATAGGAATGTGCGATCATCATGAAACGTTCAGATCACTTACAACTCAATAGATTCTAACTTCTTGTAACGTTTCAGCCTGATTGGACCTTGTTTTCACACAAATGAACCCAGAATGATGTGAAATTGTGCTTCGTGCAACATAATTCTGGGTGCCATTTACAAACCATAAGTGCTAATGACTCCATTCCTTTTTGTGGTTGTAGGGGCTGTTGATTGGAGTACACTAAAACAAACCTGACCTCTCTAGGACATTCAGAAGCCAAGTTATAAGCCCACAAATGTGAAACTGGACTACTTGTTTAAAGTGACACCAGGCCCGGTGACAATTGGGACATGGTTTGACCCCCTATAGGAATGTGCGATCATCATGAAACATTCAGATCACTTACAACTCAATAGATTCTACCTTCTTGTAACGTTTCAGCCTGATTGGACCATGTTTTTACACAAATGGACCCAGAATGAGGTGAAATTGTGCTTTGTGCAACATAATTCTGGGTGCCATTTAAAAACCATAAGTGCCAATGACTCCATTCCTTTTTGTTGCTGTAGGGGCTGTTGATTGGAGTACACTAAAACAAGCCTGACCTCTCTAGGACATTCAGGAGCCAAGTTAAAAGCCCACAAAGGTGTAACTGGACTACTTCTTTAAAGTGACACCAGGCCCGGTGACCTTTGGGACATGGTTTGACCCCCTATAGGAATGTGCGATCATCATGAAACGTTCATATCACTTACAACTCAATAGATTCTACCTTCTTGTAACGTTTCAGCCTGATTGGACCTTGTTTTCACACAAATCGACCAAGAATGATGTGAAATTGTGCTTCGTGCAACATAATTCTGGGTGCCATTTACAAACCATAAGTGCTAATGACTCCATTCTTTTTTGTGGTTGTAGGGGCTGTTGATTGGAGTACACTAAAACAAGCCTGATCTCTCTAGGACATTCAGAAGCCAAGTTATAAGCCCACAAATGTGTAACTGGACTACTTCTTTAAAGTGACACCAGATCCGGTGACTTTTGGGACATGGTTTGACCCACTTAGGAATGTGCGATCATCATGAAACGTTCAGATCACTTACAACTCAATAGATTCTACCTTCTTGAAACGTTTCAGCCTGATTGGACCTTGTTTTCACACAAATGGACCCAGAATGATGTGAAATTGTGCTTCGTGCAACATAATTCTGGGTGCCATTTAAAAACCATAAGTGCTAATGACCCCATTTCTTTTTGAGGTAATAGGGGCTGTTAATTGGAGTACTCTAAAACAAACCTGACCTCTCTAGGATATTCAGAAGCCAAGTTATAAGCCCACAAATGTGTAACTGGACTACTTCTTTAAAGTGACACCAGATCCGGTGACCTTTAGGACATGGTTTGACCACCTTAGGAAAGTGCGATCATCATGAAACGTTCAGATCACTTACAACTCAATAGATTCTACCATCCTGTAACGTTTCAGCCTGATTGGACCTTCTTTTCACACAAATGAACCCAGAATGATGTGAAATTGTGCTTTGTGCAACATAATTCTGGGTGCCATTTAATAACCATAAGTGCTAATGACTCCATTCCTTTTTGGGGTAATGGGGGCTGTTAATTGGAGTACTCTAAAACAAACCTGACCTCTTTAGGATATTCAGAAGCCAAGTTATAAGCCCACAAAGGTTTAACTGGACTACTTCTTTAAAGTGACACCAGGCCCCGTGACCTTTGGGACATGGTTTGACCCCCTATAGGAATGTGCGATCATCATGAAACGTTCAGATCACTTACAACTCAACAGATTCTACCTTCTTGTAACGTTTCAGCCTGACTGGACCTTGTTTTCACACAAATGGACCCAGAATGATGTGAAATTGTGCTTCGTGCAACATAATTCTGGGTGCCATTTAAAAACCATAAGTGCTAATGACTCCATTCCTTTTTGTGGTTGTAGGGGCTGTTGATTGGAGTACACTAAAACAAACCTGATCTCTCTAGGACATTCTGAAGCCAAGTTATAAGCCCACAAATGTGTAACTGGACTACTTTTTTAAATTGACACCGATCCGGTGACCTTTGGGACATGGTTTTACCTCCTTAGGAAAGTGCTATCATCATGAAACGTTCAGATCACTTACAACTCAATAGATTCCACCTTCCTGTAACGTTTCAGCCTGATTGGACCTTGTTTTCACACAAATGAACCCAGAATGATGTGAAATTGTGCTTCGTGCCACATAATTCTGGGTGCCATTTACAAACCATGAGTGCCAATGACTCCATTCCTTTTTGTGGTTGTAGGGGCTGTTGATTGGAGTACACTAAAACAAACCTGATCTCTCTAGGACATTCAGAAGCCAAGTTATAAGCCCACAAATGTGTAACTGGACTACTTCTTTAAATTGACACCGATCCGGTGACCTTTGGGACATGGTTTTACCCCCTTAGGAAAGTGCTATCATCATGAAACGTTCAGATCACTTACAACTCAATAGATTCTACCTTTCTGTAACGTTTCAGCCTGATTGGACCTTGTTTTCACACAAATGAACCCAGAATGATGTGAAATTGTGCTTCGTGCAACATAATTCTGGGTGCCATTTAAAAACTATAAGTGCTAATGACTCCATTCCTTTTTGGGGTAATGGGGGCTGTTGATTGGAGTACACTAAAACAAGCCTGACCTCTCTAGGACATTCAGAAGCCAAGTTATAAGCCCACAAAGGTGTTACTGGACTACTTCTTTAAAGTGACACCAGGCCCGGTGACCTTTGGGACATGGTTTTACCCCCTTAGGAAAGTGCTATCGTCATGAAACGTTCAGATCACTTACAACTCAATAGATTCTACCTTCCAGTAACGTTTCAGCCTGATTGGACCTTGTTTTCACACATATGAACCCAGAATGATGTGAAATTGTGCTTTGTGCAACATAATTCTGGGTGCCATTTAAAAACCATAAGTACTAATGACTCCATTCCTTTTTGTGGTTTTAGGGGCTGTTGATTGGAGTACACTAAAACAAACCTGATCTCTCTATGACATTCAGAAGCCAAGTTATAAGCCCACAAATGTGTAACTGGACTACTTTTTGAAATTGACACCGATCCGGTGACCTTTGGGACATGGTTTTACCTCCTTAGGAAAGTGCTATCATCATGAAACGTTCAGATCACTTACAACTCAAAAGATTCTAACTTCCTGTAACGTTTCAGCCTGATTGGACCTTGTTTTCACACAAATGAACCCAGAATGATGTGAAATTGTGCTTCGTGCCACATAATTCTGGGTGCCATTTACAAACCATAAGTGCTAATGACTCCATTCCTTTTTGTGGTTGTAGGGGCTGTTGATTGGAGTACACTAAAACAAACCTGATCTCTCTAGGACATTCAGAAGCCAAGTTATAAGCCCACAAATGTGTAACTGGACTACTTCTTTAAATTGACACTGATCCGGTGACCTTTGGGACATGGTTTTACCCCCTTAGGAAAGTGCTATCATCATGAAACGTTCAGATCACTTAAAACTGAATAGATTCTACCTTCCTGTAATGTTTCAGCCTGATTGGACCTTGTTTTCACACAAATGAACCCAGAATGATGTGAAATTGTGCTTCGTGCAACATAATTCTGGGTGCCATTTAAAAACCATAAGTGCTAATGACTCCATTCCATTTTGGGGTAATGGGTGCTGTTAATTGGAGTACTCTAAATTAAACATGACCTCTCTAGGATATCCAGAAGCCATGTTATAAGCCCACAAAGGTGTAACTGGACTACTTATTTAAAGTGACACCAGGCCCGGTGACCTTTGGGACATGGTTTGACCCCCTTAGGAATGTGCGATCATCATGAAACGTTCAGATCACTTACAACTCAATATATTCTACCTTCTTGTAACGTTTCAGCCTGATTGGACCTTGTTTTCACACAAATGGACCCAGAATGATGTGAAATTGTGCTTCGTGCAACATAAATCTGGGTGCCATTTACAAACCATAAGTGCTAATGGCTTTATTCCTTTTTGTGGTTGTAGGGGCTGTTGATTGGAGTACACTAAAACAAACCTGACCTCTCTAGGATATTCAGAAGCCAAGTTATAAGCCCACAAAGGTGTAACTGGACTTATTCTTTAAAGTGAGACCAGGCCCGGTGACCTTTGGGACATGGTTTGACCCCCTATAGGAATGTGCGATCCTCATGAAACGTTCAGATCACTTACAACTCAATAGATTCTACCTTCTTGTAACGTTTCAGCATGATTGGACAATGTTTTCACACAAATGAACCCAGAATGATGTGAAATTGTGCTTCGTGCAACATAATTCTGGGTGACATTTAAAAACCATAAGTGCTAATGACTCCATTCCTTTTTGGGGTAATGGGGGCTGTTAATTGGAGTACTCTCAAACAAACCTGACCTCTCTAGGATATTCAGAAGCCAAGTTCTAAGCCCGCAAAGGTGTAACTGGACTACATCTTTAAAGTGACACCAGGCCCTGTGACCTTTGGGACATGGTTTGACCCCCTATAGGAATGTGCGATCATCATGAAACGTTCAGATCACTTACAACTCAATAGATTCTACCTTCTTGTAACGTTTCAGCCTGATTGGACCTTGTTTTCACACAAATGAACCCAGAATGATGTGAAATTGTGCTTCGTGCAACATAATTCTGGGTGCCATTTACAAACCGTAAGTGCTAATGACTCCATTCATTTTTGTGGTTGTAGGGGCTGTTGATTGGAGTACACTAAAACAAACCTGACCTCTCTAGGACATTCAGAAGCCAAGTTATAAGCCCACAAATGTGAAACTGGACTACTTGTTTAAAGTGACACCAGGCCCGGTGACCTTTGGGACATGGTTTGACCCCCTTAGGAAAGTGCTATCATCATGAAACGTTCAGATCACTTACAACTCAATAGATTCTACCTTCCTGTAACGTTTCAGCCTGATTGGACCTTGTTTTCACACAAATGAACCCAGAATGATGTGAAATTGTGCTTCGTGCAACATAATTCTGGGTGCCATTTAAAAACCATAAGTGCTAATGACTAAATTCCTTTTTGGGGTAATGGGGGCTGTTAATTGGAGTACTCTAAATTAAACCTGATCACTCTAGGACATTCAGAAGCCAAGTTATAAGCCCACAAAGGTGTAACTGGACTACATCTTTAAAGTGACACCAGGACCTGTGACCTCTGGGACATGGTTTGACCCCCTATAGGAATGTGCGATCATCATGAAACGTTCAGATCACTTACAACTCAATAGATTCTAACTTCTTGTAACGTTTCAGCCTGATTGGACCTTGTTTTCACACAAATGAACCCAGAATGATGTGAAATTGTGCTTCGTGCAACATAATTCTGGGTGCCATTTACAAACCATAAGTGCTAATGACTCCATTCCTTTTTGTGGTTGTAGGGGCTGTTGATTGGAGTACACTAAAACAAACCTGACCTCTCTAGGACATTCAGAAGCCAAGTTATAAGCCCACAAATGTGAAACTGGACTACTTGTTTAAAGTGACACCAGGCCCGGTGACAATTGGGACATGGTTTGACCCCCTATAGGAATGTGCGATCATCATGAAACATTCAGATCACTTACAACTCAATAGATTCTACCTTCTTGTAACGTTTCAGCCTGATTGGACCATGTTTTTACACAAATGGACCCAGAATGAGGTGAAATTGTGCTTTGTGCAACATAATTCTGGGTGCCATTTAAAAACCATAAGTGCCAATGACTCCATTCCTTTTTGTTGCTGTAGGGGCTGTTGATTGGAGTACACTAAAACAAGCCTGACCTCTCTAGGACATTCAGGAGCCAAGTTAAAAGCCCACAAAGGTGTAACTGGACTACTTCTTTAAAGTGACACCAGGCCCGGTGACCTTTGGGACATGGTTTGACCCCCTATAGGAATGTGCGATCATCATGAAACGTTCATATCACTTACAACTCAATAGATTCTACCTTCTTGTAACGTTTCAGCCTGATTGGACCTTGTTTTCACACAAATCGACCAAGAATGATGTGAAATTGTGCTTCGTGCAACATAATTCTGGGTGCCATTTACAAACCATAAGTGCTAATGACTCCATTCTTTTTTGTGGTTGTAGGGGCTGTTGATTGGAGTACACTAAAACAAGCCTGATCTCTCTAGGACATTCAGAAGCCAAGTTATAAGCCCACAAATGTGTAACTGGACTACTTCTTTAAAGTGACACCAGATCCGGTGACTTTTGGGACATGGTTTGACCCACTTAGGAATGTGCGATCATCATGAAACGTTCAGATCACTTACAACTCAATAGATTCTACCTTCTTGAAACGTTTCAGCCTGATTGGACCTTGTTTTCACACAAATGGACCCAGAATGATGTGAAATTGTGCTTCGTGCAACATAATTCTGGGTGCCATTTAAAAACCATAAGTGCTAATGACCCCATTTCTTTTTGAGGTAATAGGGGCTGTTAATTGGAGTACTCTAAAACAAACCTGACCTCTCTAGGATATTCAGAAGCCAAGTTATAAGCCCACAAATGTGTAACTGGACTACTTCTTTAAAGTGACACCAGATCCGGTGACTTTTGGGACATGGTTTGACCCACTTAGGAATGTGCGATCATCATGAAACGTTCAGATCACTTACAACTCAACAGATTCTACCTTCTTGTAACGTTTCAGCCTGACTGGACCTTGTTTTCACACAAATGGACCCAGAATGATGTGAAATTGTGCTTCGTGCAACATAATTCTGGGTGCCATTTAAAAACCATAAGTGCTAATGACTCCATTCCTTTTTGTGGTTGTAGGGGCTGTTGATTGGAGTACACTAAAACAAACCTGATCTCTCTAGGACATTCTGAAGCCAAGTTATAAGCCCACAAATGTGTAACTGGACTACTTTTTTAAATTGACACCGATCCGGTGACCTTTGGGACATGGTTTTACCTCCTTAGGAAAGTGCTATCATCATGAAACGTTCAGATCACTTACAACTCAATAGATTCCACCTTCCTGTAACGTTTCAGCCTGATTGGACCTTGTTTTCACACAAATGAACCCAGAATGATGTGAAATTGTGCTTCGTGCCACATAATTCTGGGTGCCATTTACAAACCATGAGTGCCAATGACTCCATTCCTTTTTGTGGTTGTAGGGGCTGTTGATTGGAGTACACTAAAACAAACCTGATCTCTCTAGGACATTCAGAAGCCAAGTTATAAGCCCACAAATGTGTAACTGGACTACTTCTTTAAATTGACACCGATCCGGTGACCTTTGGGACATGGTTTTACCCCCTTAGGAAAGTGCTATCATCATGAAACGTTCAGATCACTTACAACTCAATAGATTCTACCTTTCTGTAACGTTTCAGCCTGATTGGACCTTGTTTTCACACAAATGAACCCAGAATGATGTGAAATTGTGCTTCGTGCAACATAATTCTGGGTGCCATTTAAAAACTATAAGTGCTAATGACTCCATTCCTTTTTGGGGTAATGGGGGCTGTTGATTGGAGTACACTAAAACAAGCCTGACCTCTCTAGGACATTCAGAAGCCAAGTTATAAGCCCACAAAGGTGTTACTGGACTACTTCTTTAAAGTGACACCAGGCCCGGTGACCTTTGGGACATGGTTTTACCCCCTTAGGAAAGTGCTATCGTCATGAAACGTTCAGATCACTTACAACTCAATAGATTCTACCTTCCAGTAACGTTTCAGCCTGATTGGACCTTGTTTTCACACATATGAACCCAGAATGATGTGAAATTGTGCTTTGTGCAACATAATTCTGGGTGCCATTTAAAAACCATAAGTACTAATGACTCCATTCCTTTTTGTGGTTTTAGGGGCTGTTGATTGGAGTACACTAAAACAAACCTGATCTCTCTATGACATTCAGAAGCCAAGTTATAAGCCCACAAATGTGTAACTGGACTACTTTTTGAAATTGACACCGATCCGGTGACCTTTGGGACATGGTTTTACCTCCTTAGGAAAGTGCTATCATCATGAAACGTTCAGATCACTTACAACTCAAAAGATTCTAACTTCCTGTAACGTTTCAGCCTGATTGGACCTTGTTTTCACACAAATGAACCCAGAATGATGTGAAATTGTGCTTCGTGCCACATAATTCTGGGTGCCATTTACAAACCATAAGTGCTAATGACTCCATTCCTTTTTGTGGTTGTAGGGGCTGTTGATTGGAGTACACTAAAACAAACCTGATCTCTCTAGGACATTCAGAAGCCAAGTTATAAGCCCACAAATGTGTAACTGGACTACTTCTTTAAATTGACACTGATCCGGTGACCTTTGGGACATGGTTTTACCCCCTTAGGAAAGTGCTATCATCATGAAACGTTCAGATCACTTAAAACTGAATAGATTCTACCTTCCTGTAATGTTTCAGCCTGATTGGACCTTGTTTTCACACAAATGAACCCAGAATGATGTGAAATTGTGCTTCGTGCAACATAATTCTGGGTGCCATTTAAAAACCATAAGTGCTAATGACTCCATTCCATTTTGGGGTAATGGGTGCTGTTAATTGGAGTACTCTAAATTAAACATGACCTCTCTAGGATATCCAGAAGCCATGTTATAAGCCCACAAAGGTGTAACTGGACTACTTATTTAAAGTGACACCAGGCCCGGTGACCTTTGGGACATGGTTTGACCCCCTTAGGAATGTGCGATCATCATGAAACGTTCAGATCACTTACAACTCAATATATTCTACCTTCTTGTAACGTTTCAGCCTGATTGGACCTTGTTTTCACACAAATGGACCCAGAATGATGTGAAATTGTGCTTCGTGCAACATAAATCTGGGTGCCATTTACAAACCATAAGTGCTAATGGCTTTATTCCTTTTTGTGGTTGTAGGGGCTGTTGATTGGAGTACACTAAAACAAACCTGACCTCTCTAGGATATTCAGAAGCCAAGTTATAAGCCCACAAAGGTGTAACTGGACTTATTCTTTAAAGTGAGACCAGGCCCGGTGACCTTTGGGACATGGTTTGACCCCCTATAGGAATGTGCGATCCTCATGAAACGTTCAGATCACTTACAACTCAATAGATTCTACCTTCTTGTAACGTTTCAGCATGATTGGACAATGTTTTCACACAAATGAACCCAGAATGATGTGAAATTGTGCTTCGTGCAACATAATTCTGGGTGACATTTAAAAACCATAAGTGCTAATGACTCCATTCCTTTTTGGGGTAATGGGGGCTGTTAATTGGAGTACTCTCAAACAAACCTGACCTCTCTAGGATATTCAGAAGCCAAGTTCTAAGCCCGCAAAGGTGTAACTGGACTACATCTTTAAAGTGACACCAGGCCCTGTGACCTTTGGGACATGGTTTGACCCCCTATAGGAATGTGCGATCATCATGAAACGTTCAGATCACTTACAACTCAATAGATTCTACCTTCTTGTAACGTTTCAGCCTGATTGGACCTTGTTTTCACACAAATGAACCCAGAATGATGTGAAATTGTGCTTCGTGCAACATAATTCTGGGTGCCATTTACAAACCGTAAGTGCTAATGACTCCATTCATTTTTGTGGTTGTAGGGGCTGTTGATTGGAGTACACTAAAACAAACCTGACCTCTCTAGGACATTCAGAAGCCAAGTTATAAGCCCACAAATGTGAAACTGGACTACTTGTTTAAAGTGACACCAGGCCCGGTGACCTTTGGGACATGGTTTGACCCCCTTAGGAAAGTGCTATCATCATGAAACGTTCAGATCACTTACAACTCAATAGATTCTACCTTCCTGTAACGTTTCAGCCTGATTGGACCTTGTTTTCACACAAATGAACCCAGAATGATGTGAAATTGTGCTTCGTGCAACATAATTCTGGGTGCCATTTAAAAACCATAAGTGCTAATGACTAAATTCCTTTTTGGGGTAATGGGGGCTGTTAATTGGAGTACTCTAAATTAAACCTGACCTCTCTAGGATATTCAGAAGCCAAGTTATAAGCCCACAAATGTGTAACTGGACTACTTCTTTAAAGTGACACCAGTTCCGGTGACCTTTGGGACATGGTTTGACCCCCTTAGGAAAGTGCTATCATCATGAAACGTTCAGATCACTTACAACTCAATAGATTCTACCTTCTTGTAACGTTTCAGCCTGATTGGACCTTGTTTTCACACAAATGGACCCAGAATGATGTGAAATTGTGCTTCGTGCAACATAATTCTGGGTGCCATTTACAAACCATAAGTGCCAATCACTCCATTCCTTTTTGTGGCTGTAGGGGCTGTTGATTGGAGTACACTAAAACAAGCCTGACCTCTCTAGGACATTCAGAAGCCAAGTTATAAGCCCACAAAGGTGTAACTGGACTACTTCTTTAAAGTGACACCAGATCCGGTGACCTTTGGGACATAATTTGACCCCTTAGGAATGTGCGATCATCATGAAACTTTCAGATCACTTACAACTCAATAGATTCTACCTTCTTGTAACGTTTCAGCCTGATTGGACCTTGTTTTCACACAAATGGACCCAGAATGATGTGAAATTGTGCTTCGTGCAACATAATTCTGGGTGCCATTTACAAACCATAAGTGCTAATGACTCCATTCCTTTTTGTGGTTGTAGGGGCTGTTGATTGGAGTACACTAAAACAAACCTGATCTCTTTAGGACATTCAGAAGCCAAGTTATAAGCCCACAAATGTGTAACTGGACTACTTCTTTAAAGTGACACCAGATCCGGTGACTTTTGGGACATGGTTTGACCCACTTAGGAATGTGCGATCATCATGAAACGTTCAGATCACTTACAACTCAATAGATTCTACCTTCTTGAAACGTTTCAGCCTGATTGGACCTTGTTTTCACACAAATGGACCCAGAATGATGTGAAATTGTGCTTCGTGCAACATAATTCTGGGTGCCATTTAAAAACCATAAGTGCTAATGACTCCATTTCTTTTTGAGGTAATAGGGGCTGTTAATTGGAGTACTCTAAAACAAACCTGACCTCTCTAGGATATTCAGAAGCCAAGTTATAAGCCCACAAATGTGTAACTGGACTACTTCTTTAAAGTGACACCAGATCCAGTGACCTTTAGTACATGGTTTGACCCCCTTAGGAAAGTGCGATCATCATGAAACGTTCAGATCACTTACAACTCAATAGATTCTACCATCCTGTAACGTTTCAGCCTGATTGGACCTTGTTTTCACACAAATGAACCCAGAATGATGTGAAATTGTGCTTTGTGCAACATAATTCTGGGTGCCATTTAAAACCATAAGTGCTAATGACTCCATTCCTTTTTGGGGTAATGGGGGCTGTTAATTGGAGTACTCTAAAACATACCTGACCTCTTTAGGATATTCAGAAGCCAAGTTATAAGCCCACAAAGGTTTAACTGGACTACTTCTTTAAAGTGACACCAGGCCCGGTGACCTTTGGGACATGGTTTGACCCCCTATAGGAATGTGCGATCATCATGAAACGTTCAGATCACTTACAACTCAACAGATTATACCTTCTTGTAACGTTTCAGCCTGACTGGACCTTGTTTTCACACAAATGGACCCAGAATGATGTGAAATTGTGCTTCGTGCAACATAATTCTGGGTGCCATTTAAAAACCATAAGTGCTAATGACTGCATTCCTTTTTGTGGTTGTAGGGGCTGTTGATTGGAGTACACTAAAACAAACCTGATCTCTCTAGGACATTCAGAAGCCAAGTTATAAGCCCACAAATGTGTAACTGGACTACTTTTTTAAATTGACACCGATCCGGAGACCTTTGGGACATGGTTTTACCTCCTTAGGAAAGTGCTATCATCATGAAACGTTCAGATCACTTACAACTCAATAGATTCTACCTTCCTGTAACGTTTCAGCCTGATTGGACCTTGTTTTCACACAAATGAACCCAGAATGATGTGAAATTGTGCTTCGTGCCACATAATTCTGGGTGCCATTTACAAACCATGAGTGCTAATGACTCCATTCCTTTTTGTGGTTGTAGGGACTGTTGATTGGAGTACACTAAAACAAACCTGATCTCTCTAGGACAGTCAGAAGCCAAGTTATAAGCCCACAAATGTGTAACTGGACTACTTCTTTAAATTGACACCGATCCGGTGACCTTTGGGACATGGTTTTACCCCCTTAGGAAAGTGCTATCATCATGAAACGTTCAGATCACTTACAACTCAATAGATTCTACCTTCCTGTAACGTTTCAGCCTGATTGGACCTTGTTTTCACACAAATGAACCCAGAATGATGTGAAATTGTGCTTCGTGCAACATAATTCTGGGTGCCATTTAAAAACCATAAGTGCTAATGACTCCATTCCTTTTTGGGGTAATGGGGGCTGTTAATTGGAGTACTCTAAATTAAAACTGACCTCTCTAGGATATTCAGAAGCCAAGTTATAAGCCCACAAAGGTGTAACTGGACTACTTCTTTAAAGTGACACCAGGCCCGGTGACCTTTGGGACATGGTTTGACCCCCTTAGGAATGTGCGATCATCATGAAACGTTCAGATCACTTACAACTCAATAGATTCTTCCTTCTTCTAACGTTTCAGCCTGATTGGACCTTGCTTTCACACAAATGGACCCAGAATGATGTGAAATTGTGCTTCGTGCAACATAATTCTGGGTGCCATTTACAAACCATAAGTGCTTTTGACTCCATTCCTTTTTGTGGCTGTAGGGGCTGTTGATTGGAGTACACTAAAACAAGCCTGACCTCTCTAGGACATTCAGAAGCCAAGTTATAAGCCCACAAAGGTGTAACTGGACTACTTCTTTAAAGTGACACCAGGCCCGGTGACCTTTGGGACATGGTTTGACCCCCTATAGGAATGTGCGATCATCAAGAAACGTTCAGATCACTTACAACTCAATAGATTCTACCTTCGTGTAACGTTTCAGCCTGAATGGACCTTGTTTTCACACAAATGGACCCAGAATGATGTGAAATTGTGCTTCGTGCAACATAATTCTCGGTGCCATTTACAAACCATAAGTGCTAATGACTCCATTCCTTTTTGTGGTTGTAGGGGCTGTTGATTGGAGTACTCTGAAACAAACCTGATCACTCTAGGACATTCAGAAGCCAAGTTATAAGCCCACAAATGTGTAACTGGACTACTTCTTTAAATTGACACCGATCCGGTGACCTTTGGGACATGGTTTGACCCCCTTAGGAAAGTGCTATCATCATGAAACGTTCAGATCACTTACAACTCAATAGATTCTACCTTTCTGTAACGTTTCAGCCTGATTGGACCTTGTTTTCACACAAATGAACCCAGAATGATGTGAAATTGTGCTTCGTGCAACATAATTCTGGGTGCCATTTAAAAACCATAAGTGCTAATGACTAAATTCTTTTTTGGGGTAATGGGGGCTGTTAATTGGAGTACTCTAAATTAAACCTGACCTCTCTAGGATATTCAGAAGCCAAGTTATAAGCCCACAAATGTGTAACTGGACTACTTCTTTAAAGTGACACCAGTTCCGGTGACCTTTGGGACATGGTTTGACCCCCTTAGGAAAGTGCTATCATCATGAAACGTTCAGATCACTTACAACTCAATAGATTCTACCTTCTTGTAACGTTTCAGCCTGATTGGACCTTGTTTTCACACAAATGGACCCAGAATGATGTGAAATTGTGCTTCGTGCAACATAATTCTGGGTGCCATTTACAAACCATAAGTGCCAATCACTCCATTCCTTTTTGTGGCTGTAGGGGCTGTTGATTGGAGTACACTAAAACAAGCCTGACCTCTCTAGGACATTCAGAAGCCAAGTTATAAGCCCACAAAGGTGTAACTGGACTACTTCTTTAAAGTGACACCAGGCCCGGATACCTTTGGGACATGGTTTGACCCCCTATAGGAATGTGCGATCATCATGAAACGTTCAGATCACTTACAACTCAATAGATTCTACCTTCTTGTAATGTTTCAGCCTTAATGGACCTTGTTTTCACACAAATGGACCCAGAATGATGTGAAATTGTGCTTCGTGCAACATAATTCTGGGTGCCATTTACAAACCATAAGTGCTAATGACTCCATTCCTTTTTGTGGTTGTAGGGGCTGTTGATTGGAGTACACCAAAACAAACCTGATCTCTCTAGGACATTCAGAAGCCAAGTTATAAGCCCACAAAGGTGTAACTGGACTACTTCTTTAAAGTGACACCAGATCCGGTGACCTTTGGGACATAATTTGACCCCTTAGGAATGTGCGATCATCATGAAACTTTCAGATCACTTACAACTCAATAGATTCTACCTTCTTGTAACGTTTCAGCCTGATTGGACCTTGTTTTCACACAAATGGACCCAGAATGATGTGAAATTGTGCTTCGTGCAACATAATTCTGGGTGCCATTTACAAACTATAAGTGCTAATGACTCCATTCCTTTTTGTGGTTGTAGGGGCTGTTGATTGGAGTACACTAAAACAAACCTGATCTCTCTAGGACATTCAGAAGCCAAGTTATAAGCCCACAAATGTGTAACTGGACTACTTCTTTAAAGTGACACCAGATCCGGTGACTTTTGGGACATGGTTTGACCCACTTAGGAATGTGCGATCATCATGAAACGTTCAGATCACTTACAACTCAATAGATTCTACCTTCTTGAAACGTTTCAGCCTGATTGGACCTTGTTTTCACACAAATGGACCCAGAATGATGTGAAATTGTGCTTTGTGCAACATAATTCTGGGTGCCATTTAAAAACCATAAGTGCTAATGACTCCATTTCTTTTTGAGGTAATAGGGGCTGTTAATTGGAGTACTCTAAAACAAACCTGACCTCTCTAGGATATTCAGAAGCCAACTTATAAGCCCACAAATGTGTAACTGGACTACTTCTTTAAAGTGACACCAGATCCAGTGACCTTTAGTACATGGTTTGACCCCCTTAGGAAAGTGCGATCATCATGAAACGTTCAGATCACTTACAACTCAATAGATTCTACCATCCTGTAACGTTTCAGCCTGATTGGACCTTGTTTTCACACAAATGAACCCAGAATGATGTGAAATTGTGCTTTGTGCAACATAATTCTGGGTGCCATTTAAAAACCATAAGTGCTAATGACTCCATTCCTTTTTGGGGTAATGGGGGCTGTTAATTGGAGTACTCTAAAACATACCTGACCTCTTTAGGATATTCAGAAGCCAAGTTATAAGCCCACAAAGGTTTAACTGGACTACTTCTTTAAAGTGACACCAGGCCCGGTGACCTTTGGGACATGGTTTGACCCCCTATAGGAATGTGCGATCATCATGAAACGTTCAGATCACTTACAACTCAACAGATTCTACCTTCTTGTAACGTTTCAGCCTGACTGGACCTTGTTTTCACACAAATGGACCCAGAATGATGTGAAATTGTGCTTCGTGCAACATAATTCTGGGTGCCATTTAAAAACCATAAGTGCTAATGACTCCATTCCTTTTTGTGGTTGTAGGGGCTGTTGATTGGAGTACACTAAAACAAACCTGATCTCTCTAGGACATTGAGAAGCCAAGTTATAAGCCCACAAATGTGTAACTGGACTACTTCTTTAAATTGACAACAGATCCGGTGACCTCTGGGACATGGTTTGACCCCCTTAGGAAAGTGCTATCATCATGAAACGTTCAGATCACTTACACCTAAATAGATTCTACCTTCCTGTAATGTTTCAGCCTGATTGGACCTTGTTTTCACACAAATGGACCCAGAATGATGTGAAATTGTGTTTCGTGCAACATAATTCTGGGTGCCATTTAAAAACCATAAGTGCTGATGACTCCATTCCTTTTTGTGGTTGTAGGGGCTGTTGATTGGAGTACACTAAAACAAACCTGATCTCTCTAGGACATTCAGAAGCCAAGTTATAAGCCCACAAATGTGTAACTGGACTACTTTTTTAAATTGACACCGATCCGGAGACCTTTGGGACATGGTTTTACCTCCTTAGGAAAGTGCTATCATCATGAAACGTTCAGATCACTTACAACTCAATAGATTCTACCTTCCTGTAACGTTTCAGCCTGATTGGACCTTGTTTTCACACAAATGAACCCAGAATGATGTGAAATTGTGCTTCGTGCCACATAATTCTGGGTGCCATTTACAAACCATGAGTGCTAATGACTCCATTCCTTTTTGTGGTTGTAGGGGCTGTTGATTGGAGTACACTAAAACAAACCTGATCTCTCTAGGACATTCAGAAGCCAAGTTATAAGCCCACAAATGTGTAACTGGACTACTTCTTTAAATTGACACCGATCCGGTGACCTTTGGGACATGGTTTTACCCCCTTAGGAAAGTGCTATCATCATGAAACGTTCAGATCACTTACAACTCAATAGATTCTACCTTCCTGTAACGTTTCAGCCTGATTGGACCTTGTTTTCACACAAATGAACCCAGAATGATGTGAAATTGTGCTTCGTGCAACATAATTCTGGGTGCCATTTAAAAACCATAAGTGCTAATGACTCCATTCCTTTTTGGGGTAATGGGGGCTGTTAATTGGAGTACTCTAAATTAAAACTGACCTCTCTAGGATATTCAGAAGCCAAGTTATAAGCCCACAAATGTGTAACTGGACTACTTCTTTAAAGTGACACCAGGCCCGGTGACCTTTGGGACATGGTTTGACCCCCTTAGGAATGTGCGATCATCATGAAACGTTCAGATCACTTACAACTCAATAGATTCTACCTTCTTCTAACGTTTCAGCCTGATTGGACCTTGTTTTCACACAAATGGACCCAGAATGATGTGAAATTGTGCTTTGTGCAACATAATTCTGGGTGCCATTTACAAACCATAAGTGCTTTTGACTCCATTCCTTTTTGTGGCTGTAGGGGCTGTTGATTGGAGTACACTAAAACAAGCCTGACCTCTCTAGGACATTCAGAAGCCAAGTTATAAGCCCACAAAGGTGTAACTGGACTACTTCTTTAAAGTGACACCAGGCCCGGTGACCTTTGGGACATGGTTTGACCCCCTATAGGAATGTGCGATCATCATGAAACGTTCAGATCACTTACAACTCAATAGATTCTACCTTCTTGTAACGTTTCAGCCTGAATGGACCTTGTTTTCACACAAATGGACCCAGAATGATGTGAAATTGTGCTTCGTGCAACATAATTCTCGGTGCCATTTACAAACCATAAGTGCTAATGACTCCATTCCTTTTTGTGGTTGTAGGGGCTGTTGATTGGAGTACTCTGAAACAAACCTGATCACTCTAGGACATTCAGAAGCCAAGTTATAAGCCCACAAATGTGTAACTGGACTACTTCTTTAAATTGACACCGATCCGGTGACCTTTGGGACATGGTTTGACCCCCTATAGGAATGTGCGATCATCATGAAACGTTCAGATCACTTACCACTCAATAGATTCTACCTTCTTGTAACGTTTCAGCCTGATTGGACCTTGTTTTCACACAAATGGACCCAGAATGATGTGAAATTGTGCTTCGTGCAACATAATTCTGGGTGCCATTTAAAAACCATAAGTGTTAATGACTAAATTCCTTTTTGGGGTAATGGGGGCTGTTAATTGGAGTACTCTAAATTAAACCTGACCTCTCTAGGATATTCAGAAGCCAAGTTATATGCCCACAAATGTGTAACTGGACTACTTCTTTAAAGTGACACCAGGCCCGGTGACCTTTGGGACATGGTTTGACCCCCTTAGGAAAGTGCTATCATCATGAAACGTTCAGATCACTTACAACTCAATAGATTCTACCTTCCTGTAACGTTTCAGCCTGATTGGACCTTGTTTTCACACAAATGGACCCAGAATGATGTGAAATTGTGCTTCGTGCAACATAATTCTGGGTGCCATTTACAAACCATAAGTGCCAATGACTCCATTCCTTTTTGTGGCTGTAGGGGCTGTTGATTGGAGTACACTAAAACAAGCCTGACCTCTCTAGGACATTCAGAAGCCAAGTTATAAGCCCACAAAGGTGTAACTGGACTACTTCTTTAAAGTGACACCAGGCCCGGATACCTTTGGGACATGGTTTGACCCCCTATAGGAATGTGCGATCATCATGAAACGTTCAGATCACTTACCACTCAATAGATTCTACCTTCTTGTAACGTTTCAGCCTTAATGGACCTTGTTTTCACACAAATGGACCCAGAATGATGTGAAATTGTGCTTCGTGCAACATAATTCTGGGTGCCATTTACAAACCATAAGTGCTAATGACTCCATTCCTTTTTGTGGTTGTAGGGGCTGTTGATTGGAGTACACCAAAACAAACCTGATCTCTCTAGGACATTCAGAAGCCAAGTTATAAGCCCACAAAGGTGTAACTGGACTACTTCTTTAAAGTGACACCAGATCCGGTGACATTTGGGACATAATTTGACCCCCTTAGGAATGTGCGATCATCATGAAACTTTCAGATCACTTACAACTCAATAGAATCTACCTTCTTGTAATGTTTCAGCCTGATTGGACCTTGTTTTCACACAAATGGACCCAGAATGATGTGAAATTGTGCTTCATGCAACATAATTCTGGGTGCCATTTACAAACCATAAGTGCTAATGACTCCATTCCTTTTTGTGGTTGTAGGGGCTGTTGATTGGAGTACACTAAAACAAACCTAATCTCTCTAGGACATTCAGAAGCCAAGTTATAAGCCCACAAAGGTGTAACTGGACTACTTCTTTAAAGTGACACCAGGCCCGGTGACCTTTGGGACATGGTTTGACCCCCTATAGGAATGTGCGATCATCATGAAACGTTCATATCACTTACAACTCAATAGATTCTACCTTCTTGTAACGTTTCGGCCTGATTGGACCTTGTTTTCACACAAATCGACCCAGAATGATGTAAAATTGTGCTTCGTGCAACATAATTCTGGGTGCCATTTACAAACCATAAGTGCTAATGACTCCATTCTTTTTTGTGGTTGTAGGGGCTGTTGATTGGAGTACACTAAAACAAACCTGATCTCTCTAGGACATTCAGAAGCCAAGTTATAAGCCCACAAATGTGTAACTGGACTACTTCTTTAAAGTGACACCAGATCCGGTGACTTTTGGGACATGGTTTGACCCACTTAGGAATGTGAGATCATCATGAAACGTTCAGATCACTTACAACTCAATAGATTCTACCTTCTTGAAACGTTTCAGCCTGATTGGACCTTGTTTTCACACAAATGGACCCAGAATGATGTGAAATTGTGCTTTGTGCAACAATTCTGGGTGCCATTTAAAAACCATAAGTGCTAATGACTCCATTTCTTTTTGAGGTAATAGGGGCTGTTAATTGGAGTACTCTAAAACAAACCTGACCTCTCTAGGATATTCAGAAGCCAAGTTATAAGCCCACAAATATGTAACTGGACTACTTCTTTAAAGTGACACCAGATCCGGTGACCTTTAGGACATGGTTTGAACCCCTTAGGAAAGTGCGATCATCATGAAACGTTCAGATCACTTACAACTCAATAGATTCTACCATCCTGTAACGTTTCAGCCTGATTGGACCTTGTTTTCACACAAATGAACCCAGAATGATGTGAAATTGTGCTTCGTGCAACATAATTCTGGGTGCCATTTAAAAACCATAAGTGCTAATGACTCCATTCCTTTTTGGGGTAATGGGGGCTGTTGATTGGAGTACTCTAAAACAAACCTGACCTCTTTAGGATATTCAGAAGCCAAGTTATAAGCCCACAAAGGTTTAACTGGACTACTTCTTTAAAGTGACACCAGGCCCGGTGACCTTTGGGACATGGTTTGACCCCCTATAGGAATGTGCGATCATCATGAAACGTTCAGATCACTTACAACTCAACAGATTCTACCTTCTTGTAACGTTTCAGCCTGACTGGACCTTGTTTTCACACAAATGGACCCAGAATGATGTGAAATTGTGCTTCGTGCAACAGAGATCTGGGTGCCATTTAAAAACCATAAGTGCTAATGACTCCATTCCTTTTTGTGGTTGTAGGGGCTGTTGATTGGAGTACACTAAAACAAACCTGATCTCTCTAGGACATTGAGAAGCCAAGTTATAAGCCCACAAATGTGTAACTGGACTACTTCTTTAAATTGACAACAGATCCGGTGACCTCTGGGACATGGTTTGACCCCCTTAGGAAAGTGCTATCATCATGAAACGTTCAGATCACTTACAACTAAATAGATCCTACCTTCCTGTAACGTTTCAGCCTGATTGGACCTTGTTTTCACACAAATGGACCCAGAATGATGTGAAATTGTGCTTCGTGCCACATAATTCTGGGTGCCATTTACAAACCATGAGTGCTAATGACTCCATTCCTTTTTGTGGTTGTAGGGGCTGTTGATTGGAGTACACTAAAACAAACCTGATCTCTCTAGGACATTCAGAACCCAAGTTATAAGCCCACAAATGTGTAACTGGACTACTTCTTTAAATTGACACCGATCTGGTGACCTTTGGGACATGGTTTTACCACCTTAGGAAAGTGCTATCATCATGAAACGTTCAGATCACTTACAACTCAATAGATTCTACCTTCCTGTAACGTTTCAGCCTGATTGGACCTTGTTTTCACACAAATGAACCCAGAATGATGTGAAATTGTGCTTCGTGCAACATAATTCTGGGTGCCATTTAAAAACCATAAGTGCTAATGACTCCATTCCTTTTTGGGGTAATGGGGGCTGTTATTTGGAGTACTCTAAATTAAAACTGACCTCTCTAGGATATTCAGAAGCCAAGTTATAAGCCCACAAAGGTGTAACTGGACTACTTCTTTAAAGTGACACCAGGCCCGGTGACCTTTGGGACATGGTTTGACCCCCTTAGGAATGTGCGATCATCATGAAACGTTCAGATCACTTACAACTCAATAGATTCTACCTTCTTGTAACGTTTCAGCCTGATTGGACCTTGTTTTCACACAAATGGACCCAGAATGATGTGAAATTGTGCTTCGTGCAACATAATTCTCGGTGCCATTTACAAACCATAAGTGCTAATGACTCCATTCCTTTTTGTGGTTGTAGGGGCTGTTGATTGGAGTACTCTGAAACAAACCTGATCACTCTAGGACATTCAGAAGCCAAGTTATAAGCCCACAAATGTGTAACTGGACTACTTCTTTAAATTGACACCGATCCGGTGACCTTTGGGACATGGTTTGACCCCCTTAGGAAAGTGCTATCATCATGAAACGTTCAGATCACTTACAACTCAATAGATTCTACCTTCCTGTAACGTTTCAGCCTGATTGGACCTTGTTTTCACACAAATGGACCCAGAATGATGTGAAATTGTGCTTCGTGCAACATAATTCTGGGTGCCATTTAAAAACCATAAGTGTTAATGACTAAATTCCTTTTTGGGGTAATGGGGGCTGTTAATTGGAGTACTCTAAATTAAACCTGACCTCTCTAGGATATTCAGAAGCCAAGTTATAAGCCCACAAATGTGTAACTGGACTACTTCTTTAAAGTGACACCAGGCCCGGTGACCTTTGGGACATGGTTTGACCCCCTTAGGAAAGTGCTATCATCATGAAACGTTCAGATCACTTACAACTCAATAGATTCTACCTTCCTGTAACGTTTCAGCCTGATTGGACCTTGTTTTCACACAAATGGACCCAGAATGATGTGAAATTGTGCTTCGTGCAACATAATTCTGGGTGCCATTTACAAACCATAAGTGCCAATGACTCCATTCCTTTTTGTGGCTGTAGGGGCTGTTGATTTGAGTACACTAAAACAAGCCTGACCTCTCTAGGACATTCAGAAGCCAAGTTATAAGCCCACAAAGGTGTAACTGGACTACTTCTTTAAAGTGACACCAGGCCCGGATACCTTTGGGACATGGTTTGACCCCCTATAGGAATGTGCGATCATCATGAAACGTTCAGATCACTTACAACTCAATAGATTCTACCTTCTTGTAACGTTTCAGCCTTAATGGACCTTGTTTTCACACAAATGGACCCAGAATGATGTGAAATTGTGCTTCGTGCAACATAATTCTGGGTGCCATTTACAAACCATAAGTGCTAATGACTCCATTCCTTTTTGTGGTTGTAGGGGCTGTTGATTGGAGTACACCAAAACAAACCTGATCTCTCTAGGACATTCAGAAGCCAAGTTATTAGCCCACAAAGGTGTAACTGGACTACTTCTTTAAAGTGACACCAGGCCCGGTGACCTTTGGGACATGGTTTGACCCCCTATAGGAATGTGCGATCATCATGAAACGTTCATATCACTTACAACTCAATAGATTCTACCTTCTTGTAAAGTTTCAGCCTGATTGGACCTTGTTTTCACACAAATCGACCCAGAATGATGTGAAATTGTGCTTCGTGCAACATAATTCTGGGTGCCATTTACAAACCATAAGTGCTAATGACTCCATTCTTTTTTGTGGTTGTAGGGGCTGTTGATTGGAGTACACTAAAACAAACCTGATCTCTCTAGGACATTCAGAAGCCAAGTTATGAGCCCACAAATGTGTAACTGGACTACTTCTTTAAAGTGACACCAGATCCGGTGACTTTTGGGACATGGTTTGACCCACTTAGGAATGTGAGATCATCATGAAACGTTCAGATCACTTACAACTCAATAGATTCTACCTTCTTGAAACGTTTCAGCCTGATTGGACCTTGTTTTCACACAAATGGACCCAGAATGATGTGAAATTGTGCTTTGTGCAACATAATTCTGGGTGCCATTTAAAAACCATAAGTGCTAATGACTCCATTTCTTTTTGAGGCAATAGGGGCTGTTAATTGGAGTACTCTAAAACAAACCTGACCTCTCTAGGATATTCAGAAGCCAAGTTATAAGCCCACAAATATGTAACTGGACTACTTCTTTAAAGTGACACCAGATCCGGTGACCTTTAGGACATTGTTTGAACCCCTTAGGAAAGTGCGATCATCATGAAACATTCAGATCACTTACAACTCAATAGATTCTACCATCCTGTAACGTTTCAGCCTGATTGGACCTTGTTTTCACACAAATGAACTCAGAATGATGTGAAATTGTGCTTTGTGCAACATAATTCTGGGTGCCATTTAAAAACCATAAGTGCTAATGACTCCATTCCTTTTTGGGGTAATGGGGGCTGTTGAGTGGAGTACTCTAAAACAAACCTGACCTCTTTAGGATATTCAGAAGCCAAGTTATAAGCCCACAAAGGTTTAACTGGACTACTTCTTTAAAGTCACACCAGGCCCGGTGACCTTTGGGACATGGTTTGACCCCCTATAGGAATGTGCGATCATCATGAAACGTTCAGATCACTTACAACTCAACAGATTCTACCTTCTTGTAACGTTTCAGCCTGACTGGACCTTGTTTTCACACAAATGGACCCAGAATGATGTGAAATTGTGCTTCGTGCAACATAGATCTGGGTGCCATTTAAAAACCATAAGTGCTAATGACTCCATTCCTTTTTGTGGTTGTAGGGGCTGTTGATTGGAGTACACTAAAACAAACCTGATCTCTCTAGGACATTGAGAAGCCAAGTTATAAGCCCACAAATGTGTAACTGGACTACTTCTTTAAATTGACAACAGATCCGGTGACCTCTGGGACATGGTTTGACCCCCTTAGGAAAGTGCTATCATCATGAAACGTTCAGATCACTTACAACTAAATAGATCCTACCTTCCTGTAACGTTTCAGCCTGATTGGACCTTGTTTTCACACAAATGGACCCAGAATGATGTGAAATTGTGCTTCGTGCAACATAATTCTGGGTGCCATTTAAAAACCATAAGTGCTAATGACTCCATTCCTTTTTGTGGTTGTAGGGGCTGTTGATTGGAGTACACTAAAACAAACCTGATCTCTCTAGGACATTCAGAAGCCAAGTTATAAGCCCACAATTGTGTAACTGGACTACTTTTTTAAATTGACACCGATCCGGTGACCTTTGGGACATGGTTTTACCTCCTTAGGAAAGTGCTATCATCATGAAACGTTCAGATCACTTACAACTCAATAGATTCTACCTTCCTGTAACGTTTCAGCCTGATTGGACCTTGTTTTCACACAAATGAACCCAGAATGATGTGAACTTGTGCTTCGTGCCACATAATTCTGGGTGCCATTTACAAACCATGAGTGCTAATGACTCCATTCCTTTTTGTGGTTGTAGGGGCTGTTGATTGGAGTACACTAAAACAAACCTGATCTCTCTAGGACATTCAGAAGCCAAGTTATAAGCCCACGAATGTGTAACTGGACTACTTCTTTAAATTGACACCGATCCGGTGACCTTTGGGACATGGTTTTACCACCTTAGGAAAGTGCTATTATCATGAAACGTTCAGATCACTTACAACTCAATAGATTCTACCTTCCTGTAACGTTTCAGCCTGATTGGACCTTGTTTTCACACAAATGAACCCAGAATGATGTGAAATTGTCCCTCTTGCAACTTAATTCTGGGTTCCGTTTAAAAACCATAAGTGCTAATGACTCCATTCCTTTTTGGGGTAATGGGGGCTGTTATTTGGAGTACTCTAAATTAAAACTGACCTCTCTAGGATATTCAGAAGCCAAGTTATAAGCCCACAAAGGTGTAACTGGACTACTTCTTTAAAGTGACACCAGGCCCGGTGACCTTTGGGACATGGTTTGACCCCCTTAGGAATGTGCGATCATCATGAAACGTTCAGATCACTTACAACTCAATAGATTCTACCTTCTTGTAACGTTTCAGCCTGATTGGACCTTGTTTTCACACAAATGGACCCAGAATGATGTGAAATTGTGCTTCGTGCAACATAATTCTGGGTGCCATTTACAAACCATAAGTGCTTTTGACTCCATTCCTTTTTGTGGCTGTAGGGGCTGTTGATTGGAGTACACTAAAACAAGCCTGACCTCTCTAGGACATTCAGAAGCCAAGTTATAAGCCCACAAAGGTGTAACTGGACTACTTCTTTAAAGTGACACCAGGCCCGGTGACCTTTGGGACATGGTTTGACCCCCTATAGGAATGTGCGATCATCATGAAACGTTCAGATCACTTACAACTCAATAGATTCTACCTTCTTGTAACGTTTCAGCCTGAATGGACCTTGTTTTCACACAAATGGACCCAGAATGATGTGAAATTGTGCTTCGTGCAACATAATTCTGGGTGCCATTTACAAACCATAAGTGCTAATGACTCCATTCCTTTTTGTGGTTGTAGGGGCTGTTGATTGGAGTACTCTGAAACAAACCTGATCACTCTAGGACATTCAGAAGCCAAGTTATAAGCCCACAAATGTGTAACTGGACTACTTCTTTAAATTGACACCGATCCGGTGACCTTTGGGACATGGTTTGACCCCCTTAGGAAAGTGCTATCATCATGAAACGTTCAGATCACTTACAACTCAATAGATTCTACCTTCCTGTAACGTTTCAGCCTGATTGGACCTTGTTTTCACACAAATGGACCCAGAATGATGTGAAATTGTGCTTCGTGCAACATAATTCTGGGTGCCATTTAAAAACCATAAGTGTTAATGACTAAATTCCTTTTTGGGGTAATGGGGGCTGTTAATTGGAGTACTCTAAATTAAACCTGACCTCTCTAGGATATTCAGAAGCCAAGTTATAAGCCCACAAATGTGTAACTGGACTACTTCTTTAAAGTGACACCAGGCCCGGTGACCTTTGGGACATGGTTTGACCCCCCTTAGGAAAGTGCTATCATCATGAAACGTTCAGATCACTTACAACTCAATAGATTCTACCTTCCTGTAACGTTTCAGCCTGATTGGACCTTGTTTTCACACAAATGGACCCAGAATGATGTGAAATTGTGCTTCGTGCAACATAATTCTGGGTGCCCTTTACAAACCATAAGTGCCAATGACTCCATTCCTTTTTGTGGCTGTAGGGGCTGTTGATTGGAGTACACTAAAACAAGCCTGACCTCTCTAGGACATTCAGAAGCCAAGTTATAAGCCCACAAAGGTGTAACTGGACTACTTCTTTAAAGTGACACCAGGCCCGGATACCTTTGGGACATGGTTTGACCCCCTATAGGAATGTGCGATCATCATGAAACGTTCAGATCACTTACAACTCAATAGATTCTACCTTCTTGTAACGTTTCAGCCTTAATGGACCTTGTTTTCACACAAATGGACCCAGAATGATGTGAAATTGTGCTTCGTGCAACATAATTCTGGGTGCCATTTACAAACCATAAGTGCTAATGACTCCATTCCTTTTTGTGGTTGTACGGGCTGTTGATTGGAGTACACCAAAACAAACCTGATCTCTCTAGGACATTCAGAAGCCAAGTTATAAGACCACAAAGGTGTAACTGGACTACTTCTTTAAAGTGACACCAGATCCGGTGACCTTTGGGACATAATTTGACCCCCTTAGGAATGTGCGATCATCATGAAACTTTCAGATCACTTACAACTCAATAGATTCTACCTTCTTGTAACGTTTCAGCCTGATTGGACCTTGTTTTCACACAAATGGACCCAGAATGATGTGAAATTGTTCTTCGTGCAACATAATTCTGGGTGCCATTTACAAACCATAAGTGCTAATGACTCCATTCCTTTTTGTGGTTGTAGGGGCTGTTGATTGGAGTACACTAAAACAAACCTGATCTCTCTAGGACATTCAGAAGCCAAGTTATAAGCCCACAAAGGTGTAACTGGACTACTTCTTTAAAGTGACACCAGGCCCGGTGACCTTTGGGACATGGTTTGACCCCCTATAGGAATGTGCGATCATCATGAAACGTTCATATCACTTACAACTCAATAGATTCTACCTTCTTGTAACGTTTCAGCCTGATTGGACCTTGTTTTCACACAAATCGACCCAGAATGATGTGAAATTGTGCTTCGTGCAACATAATTCTGGGTGCCATTTACAAACCATAAGTGCTAATGACTCCATTCTTTTTTGTGGTTGTAGGGGCTGTTGATTGGAGTACACTAAAACAAACCTGATCTCTCTAGGACATTCAGAAGCCAAGTTATAAGCCCACAAATGTGTAACTGGACTACTTCTTTAAAGTGACACCAGATCCGGTGACTTTTGGGACATGGTTTGACCCACTTAGGAATGTGAGATCATCATGAAACGTTCAGATCACTTACAACTCAATAGATTCTACCTTCTTGAAACGTTTCAGCCTGATTGGACCTTGTTTTCACACAAATGGACCCAGAATGATGTGAAATTGTGCTTTGTGCAACATAATTCTGGGTGCCATTTAAAAACCATAAGTGCTAATGACTCCATTTCTTTTTGAGGTAATAGGGGCTGTTAATTGGAGTACTCTAAAACAAACCTGACCTCTCTAGGATATTCAGAAGCCAAGTTATAAGCCCACAAATATGTAACTGGACTACTTCTTTAAAGTGACACCAGATCCGGTGACCTTTAGGACATGGTTTGAACCCCTTAGGAAAGTGCGATCATCATGAAACGTTCAGATCACTTACAACTCAATAGATTCTACCTTCCTGTAACGTTTCAGCCTGATTGGACCTTGTTTTCACACAAATGAACCCAGAATGATGTGAAATTGTGCTTTGTGCAACATAATTCTGGGTGCCATTTAAAAACCATAAGTGCTAATGACTCCATTCCTTTTTGGGGTAATGGGGGCTGTTGATTGGAGTACTCTAAAACAAACCTGACCTCTTTAGGATATTCAGAAGCCAAGTTATAAGCCCACAAAGGTTTAACTGGACTACTTCTTTAAAGTGACACCAGGCCCGGTGACCTTTGGGACATGGTTTGACCCCCTATAGGAATGTGCGATCATCATGAAACGTTCAGATCACTTACAACTCAACAGATTCTACCTTCTTGTAACGTTTCAGCCTGACTGGACCTTGTTTTCACACAAATGGACCCAGAATGATGTGAAATTGTGCTTCGTGCAACATAATTCTGGGTGCCATTTAAAAACCATAAGTGCTAATGACTCCATTCCTTTTTGGGGTAATGGGGGCTATTGATTGGAGTTCACTAAAACAAACCTGATCTCTCTAGGACATTCAGAAGCCAAGTTATAAGCCCACAAATGTGTAACTGGACTACTTCTTTAAATTGACACTGATCCGGTGACCTTTGGGACATGGTTTTACCCCCTTAGGAAAGTGCTATCATCATGAAACGTTCAGATCACTTAAAACTCAATAGATTCTACCTTCTTGTAATGTTTCAGCCTGATTGGACCTTGTTTTCACGCAAATGAACCCAGAATGATGTGAAATTGTGCTTCGTGCAACATAATTCTGGGTGCCATTTAAAAACCATAAGTGCTAATGACTCCATTACATTTTGGGGTAATGGGGGCTGTTAATTGGAGTACTCTAAATTAAACATGACCTCTCTAGGATATCCAGAAGCCATGTTATAAGCCCACAAAGGTGTAACTGGACTACTTATTTAAAGTGACACCAGGACCGGTGACCTTTGGGACATGGTTTGACCCCCTTAGGAATGTGCGATCATCATGAAACGTTCAGATCACTTACAATTCAATAGATTCTACCTTCTTGTAACCTTTCAGCCTGATTGGACCTTGTTTTCACACAAATGGACCCAGAATGATGTGAAATTGTGCTTCGTGCAACATAATTCTGGGTGCCATTTACAAACCATAAGTGCTAATGGCTTTATTCCTTTTTGTGGTTGTAGGGGCTGTTGATTGGAGTACACTAAAACAAACCTGACCTCTCTAGGATATTCAGAAGCCAAGTTATAAGCCCACAAAGGTGTAACTGGACTTATTCTTTAAAGTGAGACCAGGCCCGGTGACCTTTGGGACATGGTTTGACCCCCTATAGGAATGTGCGATCATCATGAAACGTTCAGATCACTTAAAACTCAATAGATTCTACCTTCTTGTAACGTTTCAGCATGATTGGACATTGTTTTCACACAAATAAACCCAGAATGATGTGAAATTGTGCTTCGTGCAACATAATTCTGGGTGACATTTAAAAACCATAAGTGCTAATGACTCCATTCCTTTTTGGGGTAATGGGTGCTGTTAATTGGAGTACTCTCAAACAAACCTGACCTCTCTAGGATATTCAGAAGCCAAGTTATAAGCCCACAAAGGTGTAACTGGACTACATCTTTAAAGTGACACCAGGCCCTGTGACCTTTGGGACATGGTTTGACCCCCTATAGGAATGTGCGATCATCATGAAACGTTCAGATCACTTACAACTCAATAGATTCTACCTTCTTGTAACGTTTCAGCCTGATTGGGCCTTGTTTTCACACAAATGAACCCAGAATGATGTGAAATTGTGCTTCGTGCAACATAATTCTGGGTGCCATTTACAAACCATAAGTGCTAATGACTCCATTCATTTTTGTGGTTGTAGGGGCTGTTGATTGGAGTACACTAAAACAAACCTGACCTCTCTAGGACATTCAGAAGCCAAGTTATAAGCCCACAAATGTGAAACTGGACTACTTGTTTAAAGTGACACCAGGCCCGGTGACCTTTGGGACATGGTTTGACCCCCTATAGGAATGTGCGATCATCATGAAACATTCAGATCACTTACAACTCAATAGATTCTACCTTCTTGTAACGTTTCAGCCTGATTGGACCTTGTTTTCACACAAATGGACCCAGAATGATGTGAAATTGTGCTTCGTGCAACATAATTCTGGGTGCCATTTACAAACCATAAGTGCTAATGGCTTTATTCCTTTTTGTGGTTGTAGGGGCTGTTGATTGGAGTACACTAAAATAAACCTGACCTCTCTAGGATATTCAGAAGCCAAGTTATAAGCCCACAAAGGTGTAACTGGACTTATTCTTTAAAGTGAGACCAGGCCCGGTGACCTTTGGGACATGGTTTGACCCCCTATAGGAATGTGCGATCATCATGAAACGTTCAGATCACTTACAACTCAATAGATTCTACCTTCTTGTAACGTTTCAGCATGATTGGACCTTGTTTTCACACAAATGAACCCAGAATGATGTGAAATTGTGCTTCGTGCAACATAATTCTGGGTGCCATTTAAAAACCATAAGTGCTAATGACTCCATTCCTTTTTGTGGTTGTAGGGGCTGTTGATTGGAGTACACCAAAACAAACCTGATCTCTCTAGGACATTCAGAAGCCAAGTTATAAGCCCACAAAGGTGTAACTGGACTACTTCTTTAAAGTGACACCAGATCCGGTGACCTTTGGGACATAATTTGACCCCCTTAGGAATGTGTGATCATCATGAAACTTTCAGATCACTTACAACTCAATAGATTCTACCTTCTTGTAACGTTTCAGCCTGATTGGACCTTGTTTTCACACAAATGGACCCAGAATGATGTGAAATTGTGCTTCGTGCAACATAATTCTGGGTGCCATTTAGAAACCATAAGTGCTAATGACTCCATTCCTTTTTGTGGTTGTAGGGGCTGTTGATTGGAGTACACTAAAACAAACCTGATCTCTCTAGGACATTCAGAAGCCAAGTTATAAGCCCACAAAGGTGTAACTGGACTACTTCTTTAAAGTGACACCAGGCCCGGTGACCTTTGGGACATGGTTTGACCCCCTATAGGAATGTGCGATCATCATGAAACGTTCATATCACTTACAACTCAATAGATTCTACCTTCTTGTAACGTTTCAGCCTGATTGGACCTTGTTTTCACACAAATCGACCCAGAATGATGTGAAATTGTGCTTCGTGCAACATAATTCTGGGTGCCATTTACAAACCATAAGTGCTAATGACTCCATTCTTTTTTGTGGTTGTAGGGGCTGTTGATTGGAGTACACTAAAACAAACCTGATCTCTCTAGGGCATTCAGAAGCCAAGTTATAAGCCCACAAATGTGTAACTGGACTACTTCTTTAAAGTGACACCAGATCCGGTGACTTTTGGGACATGGTTTGACCCACTTAGGAATGTGCGATCATCATGAAACATTCAGATCACTTACAACTCAATAGATTCTACCTTCTTGAAACGTTTCAGCCTGATTGGACCTTGTTTTCACACAAATGGACCCAGAATGATTTGAAATTGTGCTTCGTGCAACATAATTCTGGGTGCCATTTAAAAACCATAAGTGCTAATGACTCCATTTCTTTTTGAGGTAATAGGGCTGTTAATTGGAGTACTCTAAAACAAACCTGACCTCTCTAGGATATTCAGAAGCCAAGTTATAAGCCCACAAATGTGTAACTGGACTACTTCTTTAAATTGACACCGATCCGGTGACCTTTGGGACATGGTTTTACCCCCTTAGGAAAGTGCTATCATCATGAAACGTTCAGATCACTTACAACTCAATAGATTCTACCTTCTTGTAACGTTTCAGCCTGATTGGACCTTGTTTTCACACAAATGAACCCAGAATGATGTGAAATTGTGCTTCGTGCAACATATTTCTGGGTGCCATTTAAAAACCATAAGTGCTAATGACTAAATTCCTTTTTGGGGTAATAGGGGCTGTTAATTGGAGTACTCTAAATTAAACCTGACCTCTCTAGGATATTCAGAAGCCAAGTTATAAGCCCACAAATGTGTAACTGGACTACTTCTTTAAAGTGACACCAGGCCCGGTGACCTTTGGGACATGGTTTGACCCCCTTAGGAAAGTGCTATCATCATGAAACGTTCAGATCACTTACAACTCAATAGATTCTACCTTCTTGTAACGTTTCAGCCTGATTGGACCTTGTTTTCACACAAATGGACCCAGAATGATGTGAAATTGTGCTTCGTGCAACGTAATTCTGGGTGCCATTTACAAACCATAAGTGCTTTTGACTCCATTCCTTTTTGTGGCTGTAGGGGCTGTTGATTGGAGTACACTAAAACAAGCCTGACCTCTCTAGGACATTCAGAAGCCAAGTTATAAGCCCACAAAGGTGTAACTGGACTACTTCTTTAAAGTGACACCAGGCCCGGATACCTTTGGGACATGGTTTGACCCCCTATAGGAATGTGCGATCATCATGAAACGTTCAGATCACTTACAACTCAATATATTCTACCTTCTTGTAACGTTTCAGCCTTAATGGACCTTGTTTTCACACAAATGGACCCAGAATGATGTGAAATTGTGCTTCGTGCAACATAATTCTGGGTGCCATTTACAAACCATAAGTGCTAATGACTCCATTCCTTTTTGTGGTTGTAGGGGCTGTTGATTGGAGTACACCAAAACAAACCTGATCTCTCTAGGACATTCAGAAGCCAAGTTATAAGCCCACAAAGGTGTAACTGGACTACTTCTTTAAAGTGACACCAGATCCGGTGACCTTTGGGACATAATTTGACCCCTTAGGAATGTGCGATCATCATGAAACGTTCAGATCACTTACAACTCAATAGATTCTACCTTCTTGTAACGTTTCAGCCTGATTGGACCTTGTTTTCACACAAATGGACCCAGAATGATGTGAAATTGTGCTTCGTGCAACATAATTCTGGGTGCCATTTAAAAACCATAAGTGCTAATGACTCCATTTCTTTTTGAGGTAATAGGGGCTGTTAATTGGAGTACTCTAAAACAAACCTGACCTCTCCAGGATATTCAGAAGCCAAGTTATAAGCCCACAAATGTGTAACTGGACTACTTCTTTAAAGTGACACCAGATCTGGTGACCTTTAGGACATGGTTTGACCCCCTTAGGAAAGTGCGATCATCATGAAACGTTCAGATCACTTACAACTCAAAGATTCTACCATCCTGTAACGTTTCAGCCTGATTGGACCTTGTTTTCACACAAATGAACCCAGAATGATGTGAAATTGTGCTTTGTGCAACATAATTCTGGGTGCCATTTAAAAACCATAAGTGCTAATGACTCCATTCCTTTTTGGGGTAATGGGGGCTGTTAATTGGAGTACTCTAAAACATACCTGACCTCTTTAGGATATTCAGAAGCCAAGTTATAAGCCCACAAAGGTTTAACTGGACTACTTCTTTAAAGTGACACCAGGCCCGGTGACCTTTGGGACATGGTTTGACCCCCTATAGGAATGTGCGATCATCATGAAACGTTCAGATCACTTACAACTCAACAGATTCTACCTTCTTGTAACGTTTCAGCCTGACTGGACCTTGTTTTCACACAAATGGACCCAGAATGATGTGAAATTGTGCTTCGTGCAACATAATTCTGGGTGCCATTTAAAAACCATAAGTGCTAATGACTCCATTCCTTTTTGTGGTTGTAGGGGCTGTTGATTGGAGTACACTAAAACAAACCTGATCTCTCTAGGACATTGAGAAGCCAAGTTATAAGCCCACAAATGTGTAACTGGACTACTTCTTTAAATTGACAACAGATCCGGTGACATCTGGGACATGGTTTGACCCCCTTAGGAAAGTGCTATCATCATGAAACGTTCAGATCACTTACAATTAAATAGATTCTACCTTCCTGTAACGTTTCAGCCTGATTGGACCTTGTTTTCACACAAATGGACCCAGAATGATGTGAAATTGTGCTTCGTGCAACATAATTCTGGGTGCCATTTAAAAACCATAAGTGCTAATGACTCCATTCCTTTTTGTGGTTGTAGGGGCTGTTGATTGGAGTACACTAAAACAAACCTGATCTCTCTAGGACATTCAGAAGCCAAGTTATAAGCCCACAAATGTGTAACTGGACTACTTTTTTAAATTGACACCGATCCGGTGACCTTTGGGACATGGTTTTACCTCCTTAGGAAAGTGCGATCATCATGAAACGTTCAGATCACTTACAACTCAATAGATTCTACCTTCCTGTAACGTTTCAGCCTGATTGGACCTTGTTTTCACACAAATGGACCCAGAATGATGTGAAATTGTGCTTCGTGCAACATAATTCTGGGTGCCATTTACAAACCATAAGTGCTTTTGACTCCATTCCTTTTTGTGGCTGTAGGGGCTGTTGATTGGAGTACACTAAAACAAGCCTGACCTCTCTAGGACATTCAGAAGCCAAGTTATAAGCCCACAAAGGTGTAACTGGACTACTTCTTTAAAGTGACACCAGGCCCGGTGACCTTTGGGACATGGTTTGACCCCCTATAGGAATGTGCGATCATCATGAAACGTTCAGATCACTTACAACTCAATAGATTCTACCTTCTTGTAACGTTTCAGCCTGAATGGACCTTGTTTTCACACAAATGGACCCAGAATGATGTGAAATTGTGCTTCGTTCAACATAATTCTGGGTGCCATTTACAAACCATAAGTGCTAATGACTCCATTCCTTTTTGTGGTTGTAGGGGCTGTTGATTGGAGAACTCTGAAACAAACCTGATCACTCTAGGACATTCAGAAGCCAAGTTATAAGCCCACGAATGTGTAACTGGACTACTTCTTTAAATTGACACCAGATCCGGTGACCTTTGGGACATGGTTTGACCCCCTTAGGAAAGTGCTATCATCGTGAAACGTTCAGATCACTTACAACTCAATAGATTCTACCTTCCTGTAACGTTTCAGCCTGATTGGACCTTGTTTTCACACAAATGGACCCAGAATGATGTGAAATTGTGCTTCGTGCAACATAATTCTGGGTGCCATTTAAAAACCATAAGTGTTAATGACTAAATTCCTTTTTGGGGTAATGGGGGCTGTTAATTGGAGTACTCTAAATTAAACCTGACCTCTCTAGGATATTCAGAAGCCAAGTTATAAGCCCACAAATGTGTAACTGGACTACTTCTTTAAAGTGACACCAGGCCCGGTGACCTTTGGGACATGGTTTGACCCCCTTAGGAAAGTGCTATCATCATGAAACGTTCAGATCACTTACAACTCAATAGATTCTACCTTCCTGTAACGTTTCAGCCTGATTGGACCTTGTTTTCACACAAATGGACCCAGAATGATGTGAAATTGTGCTTCGTGCAACATAATTCTGGGTGCCATTTACAAACCATAAGTGCCAATGACTCCATTCCTTTTTGTGGCTGTAGGGGCTGTTGATTGGAGTACACTAAAACAAGCCTGACCTCTCTAGGACATTCAGAAGCCAAGTTATAAGCCCACAAAGGTTTAACTGGACTACTTCTTTAAAGTGACACCAGGCCCGGATACCTTTGGGACATGGTTTGACCCCCTATAGGAATGTGCGATCATCATGAAACGTTCAGATCACTTACAACTCAATAGATTCTACCTTCTTGTAACGTTTCAGCCTTAATGGACCTTGTTTTCACACAAATGGACCCAGAATGATGTGAAATTGTGCTTCGTGCAACATAATTCTGGGTGCCATTTACAAACCATAAGTGGTAATGACTCCATTCCTTTTTGTGGTTGTAGGGGCTGTTGATTGGAGTACACCAAAACAAACCTGATCTCTCTAGGACATTCAGAAGCCAAGTTATAAGCCCACAAAGGTGTAACTGGACTACTTCTTTAAAGTGACACCAGATCCGGTGACCTTTGGGATATAATTTGACCCCCTTAGGAATGTGCAATCATCATGAAACTTTCAGATCACTTACAACTCAATAGATTCTACCTTCTTGTAACGTTTAAGCCTGATTGGACCTTGTTTTCACACAAATGGACCCAGAATGATGTGAAATTGTGCTTCGTGCAACATAATTCTGGGTGCCATTTACAAACCATAAGTGCTAATGACTCCATTCCTTTTTGTGGTTGTAGGGGCTGTTGATTGGAGTACACTAAAACAAACCTGATCTCTCTAGGACATTCAGAAGCCAAGTTATAAGCCCACAAAAGTGTAACTGGACTACTTCTTTAAAGTGACACCAGGCCCGGTGACCTTTGGGACATGGTTTGACCCCCTATAGGAATGTGCGATCATCATGAAACGTTCAGATCACTTACAACTCAATAGATTCTACCTTCTTGTAACGTTTCAGCCTTAATGGACCTTGTTTTCACACAAATGGACCCAGAATGATGTGAAATTGTGCTTCGTGCAACATAATTCTGGGTGCCATTTACAAACCATAAGTGCTAATGACTCCATTCCTTTTTGTGGTTGTAGGGGCTGTTGATTGGAGTACACCAAAACAAACCTGATCTCTCTAGGACATTCAGAAGCCAAGTTATAAGCCCACAAAGGTGTAACTGGACTACTTCTTTAAAGTGACACCAGATCCGGTGACCTTTGGGACATAATTTGACCCCCTTAGGAATGTGCAATCATCATGAAACTTTCAGATCACTTACAACTCAATAGATTCTACCTTCTTGTAACGTTTCAGCCTGATTGGACCTTGTTTTCACACAAATGGACCCAGAATGCTGTGAAATTGTGCTTCGTGCAACATAATTCTGGGTGCCATTTACAAACCATAAGTGCTTATGACTCCATTCCTTTTTGTGGTTGTAGGGGCTGTTGATTGGAGTACACTAAAACAAGCCTGATCTCTCTAGGACATTCAGAAGCCAAGTTATAAGCCCACAAAGGTGTAACTGGACTACTTCTTTAAAGTGACACCAGGCCCGGTGACCTTTGGGACATGGTTTGACCCCCTATAGGAATGTGCGATCATCATGAAACGTTCAGATCACTTACAACTCAATAGATTCTACCTTCTTGTAACGTTTCAGCCTGATTGGACCTTGTTTTCACACAAATCGACCCAGAATGATGTGAAATTGTGCTTCGTGCAACATAATTCTGGGTGCCATTTACAAACCATAAGTGCTAATGACTCCATTCTTTTTTGTGGTTGTAGGGGCTGTTGATTGGAGTACACTAAAACAAACCTGATCTCTCTAGGACATTCAGAAGCCAAGTTATAAGCCCACAAATGTGTAACTGGACTACTTCTTTAAAGTGACACCAGATCCGGTGACTTTTGGGACATGGTTTGACCCACTTAGGAATGTGAGATCATCATGAAACGTTCAGATCACTTACAACTCAATAGATTCTACCTTCTTGAAACGTTTCAGCCTGATTGGACCTTGTTTTCACACAAATTGACCCAGAATGATGTGAAATTGTGCTTTGTGCAACATAATTCTGGGTGCCATTTAAAAACCATAAGTGCTAATGACTCCATTTCTTTTTGAGGTAATAGGGGCTGTTAATTGGAGTACTCTAAAACAAACCTGACCTCTCTAGGGTATTCAGAAGCCAAGTTATAAGCCCACAAATATGTAACTGGACTACTTCTTTAAAGTGACACCAGATCCAGTGACCTTTAGGACATGGTTTGAACCCCTTAGGAAAGTGCGATCATCATGAAACGTTCAGATCACTTACAACTCAATAGATTCTACCATCCTGTAACGTTTCAGCCTGAATGGACCTTGTTTTCACACAAATGAACCCAGAATGATGTGAAATTGTGCTTTGTGCAACATAATTCTGGGTGCCATTTAAAAACCATAAGTGCTAATGACTCCATTCCTTTTTGGGGTAATGGGGGCTGTTGATTGGAGTACTCTAAAACAAACCTGACCTCTTTAGGATATTCAGAAGCCAAGTTATAAGCCCACAAATGTTTAACTGGACTACTTCTTTAAAGTGACACCAGGCCCGGTGACCTTTGGGACATGGTTTGACCCCCTATAGGAATGTGCGATCATCATGAAACGTTCAGATCACTTACAACTCAACAGATTCTACCTTCTTGTAACGTTTCAGTCTGACTGGACCTTGTTTTCACACAAATGGACCCAGAATGATGTGAAATTGTGCTTCGTGCAACATAATTCTGGGTGCCATTTAAAAACCATAAGTGCCAATGACTCCATTCCTTTTTGTGGTTGTAGGGGCTGTTGATTGGAGTACACTAAAACAAACCTGATCTCTCTAGGACATTCAGAAGCCAAGTTATAAGCCCACAAATGTGTAACTGGACTACTTTTTTAAATTGACACCGATCCGGTGAACTTTGGGACATGGTTTTACCTCCTTAGGAAAGTGCTATCATCATGAAACGTTCAGATCACTTACAACTCAATAGATTCTACCTTCCTGTAACGTTTCAGCCTGATTGGACCTTGTTTTCACACAAATGAACCCAGAATGATGTGAAATTGTGCTTCGTGCCACATAATTCTGGGTGCCATTTACAAACCATGAGTGCTAATGACTCCATTCCTTTTTGTGGTTGTAGGGGCTGTTGATTGGAGTACACTAAAACAAACCTGATCTCTCTAGGACATTCAGAAGCCAAGTTATAAGCCCACAAATGTGTAACTGGACTACTTCTTTAAATTGACACCAATCCGGTGACCTTTGGGACATGGTTTTACCCCCCTAGGAAAGTGCTATCATCATGAAACGTTCAGATCACTTACAACTCAATAGATTCTACCTTCCTGTAACGTTTCAGCCTGATTGGACCTTGTTTTCACACAAATGAACCCAGAATGATGTGAAATTGTGCTTCGTGCAACATAATTCTAGGTGCCATTTAAAAACCATAAGTGCTAATGACTCCATTCCTTTTTGGGGTAATGGGGGCTGTTAATTGGAGTACTCTAAATTAAAACTGACCTCTCTAGGATATTCAGAAGCCAAGTTATAAGCCCACAAAGGTGTAACTGGACTACTTCTTTAAAGTGACACCAGGCCCGGTGACCTTTGGGACATGGTTTGACCCCCTTAGGAATGTGCGATCATCATGAAACGTTCAGATCACCTACAACTCAATAGATTCTACCTTCTTGTAACGTTTCAGCCTGATTGGACCTTGTTTTCACACAAATGGACCCAGAATGACCCAGTGTTTACATGTGGCAAGACGCTCCTCGGGGCGCTTCTTGCTTGGGCTTCTCTCCTGGAGGCCCTCAGTCAGACCCATTGTTGACATGTGGCAAGACGCTCCTCGGGGCACGTCTTGCTTGGGCCTCTCTCCTGGAGGCGCTCAGTCCGACCGAGTAGTGACATGTGGCAAGACGCTCCTCGGGGCGCGTCTTGCAGGGGCTTCTCTCATGGAGGCACTCAGTGAGACCCAGTGTTGGCATGTGCCAAGACGCTCCTCGGGGCGCGTGTTGCTTGGACCTCTCTCCTGGAGGCGCTCAGTCAGACCGAGTAGTGACATGTGGCAATACGCTCCTCGGGGCGCTTGTTGCTTGGGCTTCTCTCCTGGAGGCCCTCAGTAAGACCCATTGTTGACATGTGGCAAGAAGCTCCTCGGGGCGCGTCTTGCTTGGGCTTCTCTACTGGAGGCCCTCAGTAAGACCCATTGTTGACATGTGGCAAGAAGCTCCTCAGGGCGCGTCTTGCTTGGGCTTCTCTCCTGGAGGCCCTCAGTAAGACCCAGTGTTGACATGTGGCAAGACGCTCCTCGGGGCGCGTCTTGCTTGGGCCTCTCTCCTGGAGGCGCTCAGTCAGACCCAGTGCTGACATGTGGCAAGAAGCTCCTCGGGGCGCGTCTTGCTTGGGCTTCTCTCCTGGAGGCCCTCAGTAAGACCCATTGTTGACTTGTGGCAAGACGCTCCTCGGGGCGCGTCTTGCTAGGGCTTCTCTCCTGGAGGCCCTCAGTAAGAACCATTGTTGACATGTGGCAAGACGCTCCTCGGGGCGCGTCTTGCTTGGGCCTCTCTCCAGAAGGCCCTCAATCAGACCCAGTGTTGACACGTGGCAAGACGCTCCTCGGGGCGCGTCTTACTTGGGCCTCTCTCCTGGAGGCGCTCAGTCAGACTGAGTAGTGACATGTGGCCTGACGCTCCTCGGGGCGCGTGTTGCTTGGGCCTCTCTCCTGGAGGCGCTCAGTCAGACCAAGTGGTGACGTGTGGCAAGAGACTCCTTGGGGCGCGTCTTGCTTGGGCCTCTCTCATGGAGGCCCTCTGTCAGACCCAGTGTTGACATGTGGCAAGACACTCCTCGGGGCGCGTCGTGCTTGGGCCTCTCTCATGGAGGCCCTCTGTCAGACCCAGTGTTGACATGTGTCAAGACGCTCCTCGGGGCGCGTCTTGCTTGGGCCTCTCTCCTGGAGGCGCTCAGTCAGACCAAGTGGTGACATGTGGCAAGACACTCCTCGGGGTGCGTCTTGCTTGGGCCTCTCTCCTGGAGGCGCTCAGTCAGACCAAGTGGTGACATGTGGCAAGACACTCCTCGGGGCTCGTCTTGCTTGGGCCTCTCTCCAGATGGCCCTCAATCAGACCCAGTGTTGACACGTGGCAAGACGCTCCTCGGGGCGCGTGTTGCTTGGGCCTCTCTCCTGGAGGCGCTCAGTCAGACCAAGTGGTGACATCTGGCAAGACACTCCTTGGGGCGCGTCTTGCTTGGGCCTCTCTCCTGGAGGCCCTCTGTCAGACCCAGTGTTGACATGTGTCAAGACGCTCCTCGGGGCGCGTCTTGCTTGGGCTTCTCTCCGGGAGGCCCTCAGTCAGACCCATTGTTGACATGTGGCAAGACGCTCCTCGGGGCGCAACTTGCTTTGGCCTCTCTCCTGGAGGCGCTCAGTCAGACCGAGTGCTGTCATGTGGCAAGACGCTCCTCGGGCCGCGTGTTGCTTGGGCTTCTCTCCTGGAGGCCCTCAGTCAGACCCATTGTTGACATGTGGCAAGACGCTCCTCGGGGCGCGTCTTGCTTGGGCCTCTCTCCTGGAGGCGCTCAGTCAGACCCAGTGGTGACATGTGGCAAGACACTCCTCGGGGCGTGTCTTGCTTGGGCCTCTCTCCTGGAGGCCCTCTGTCAGACCGAGTGTTGTCATGTGGCAAGACTCTCCTCGGGGCGCGTCTTGCTTGGGCTTATCTCATGGAGGCCCTCAGTCAGACCCAGTGTTGACATGTGTCAAGACGCTCCTCGGGGCGTGTCTTGCTTGGGCCTCTCTCCTGTGGAAGCTCAGTCAGACCCAGTGTTGACATGTGGCAAGACGCTCCTTGGGGCGCGTCTTGCTTGGGCTTCTCTCCTGGAGGCCCTCAGTCAGACCCATTGTTGACATGTGGCAAGACGCTCCGCGGGGCACGTCTTGCTTGGGCCTCTCTCCTGGAGGCCCTCTGTCAGACCCAGTGTTGACATGTGGCAAGACGCTCCTCCTTGGCGCATCTTGCTTGGGCCTCTCTCCTGGAGGCCCTCAGTCAGACCCATTGTTGACATGTGGCAAGACGCTCCTCGGGGCGCGTCTTGCTTGGGCCTCTCTCCTGGAGGCGCTCAGTCAGACCGAGTGCTGACATAAGGCAAGACGCTCCTCGGGGCGCGTCTTGCTGGGGCCTCTCTCCTGGAGGCGCTCAGTCAGACCCAGTGCTGACATGTGGCAAGACGCTCCTCGGGGCGCGTCTTGCTTGGGCCTCTCTCCTGGAGGCGCTCAGTCAGACTGAGTGCTGACATGTAGCAAGAAGCTCCTCGGGGTGCGTCATGCTTGGGCTTCTCTCCTGGAGGCCCTCAGTCAGACCCATTGTTGACATGTGGCAAGACGCTCCTCCGGGCGCGTATTGCTTGGGCCTCTCTCCTGGATGCCCTCTGTCAGACGCAGTGTTGACATGTGGCAAGACTCTCCTCGGGGCCCGTCTTGCTTGGGCTTCTCTCATGGAGGCCCTCAGTCAGACCCAGTGTTGACATGTGACAAGACGCTCCTCGGGGCGTGTCTTGCTTGGGCCTCTCTCCTGGAGGCGCTCAGTCAGACCCAGTGTTGACATGTGGCAAGACGCTCCTCGGGGCGCTTCTTGCTTGGGCTTCTCTCCTGGAGGCCCTCAGTCAGACCCATTGTTGACATGTGGCAAGACGCTCCTCGGGGCACGTCTTGCTTGGGCCTCTCTCCTGGAGGCGCTCAGTCAGACCGAGTAGTGACATGTGGCAAGACGCTCCTCGGGGCGCGTCTTGCTGGGGCTTCTCTCATGGAGGCACTCAGTCATACCCAGTGTTGACATGTGGCAAGACGCTCCTCGGGGCGCGTGTTGCTTGGACCTCTCTCCTGGAGGCGCTCAGTCAGACCCAGTGCTGACATGTGGCAAGAAGCTCCTCGGGGCGCGTCTTGCTTGGGCTTCTCTCCTGGAGGCCCTCAGTAAGACCAATTGTTGACATGTGGCAAGACACTCCTCGGGGCGCGTCTTGCTTGGGCCTCTCTCCAGAAGGCCCTCAATCAGACCCAGTGTTGACAAGTGGCAAGACGCTCCTCGGGGCGCATCTTGCTTGGGCCTCTCTCCTGGAGGCGCTCAGTCAGACTGAGTAGTGACATGTGGCCTGACGCTCCTCGGGGCGCGTGTTGCTTGGGCCTCTCTCCTGGAGGCGCTCAGTCAGACCAAGTGGTGACATGTGGCAAGACACTCCTCGGGGCGCGTCTTGCTTGGGCCTCTCTCCTGGAGGCCCTCTGTCAGACCCAGTGTTGACATGTGTCAAGACGCTCCTCGGGGCGCGTCTTGTTAGGGCTTCTCTCCTGGAGGCCCTCAGTCAGACCCATTGTTGACATGTGGCAAGACGCTCCTCTGGGCGCGTCTTGCTTGGGCCTCTCTCCTGGAGGCGCTCAGTCAGACCGAGTGCTGACATATGGAAAGACGCTCCTCGGGGCGCGTCTTGCTTGGGCTTCTCTCCTGGAGGCGCTCAGAAAGACCCAGTGTTGACATGTGACAAGACGCTCCTCGGGGCGCGTCTTGCTTGGGCCTCTCTCCTGGAGTCGCTCAGTCAGACCCAGTGGTGACATGTGGCAAGACACTCCTCGGGGCGCGTCTTCCTTGGGCCTCTCTCCTGGAGGCCCTTTGTCAGACCGAGTGTTGACATGTGTCAAGACGCTCCTCGGGGCGTGTCTTGCTTGGGCCTCTCTCCTGGAGGCGCTCAGTCAGACCCAGTGTTGACATGTGGCAAGACGCTCCTCGGGGCGCGTCTTGCTTGGGCTTCTCTCCTGGAGGCCCTCAGTCAGACCCATTGTTGACATGTGGCAAGACGCTCCTCGGGGCACGTCTTGCTTGGGCCTCTCTCCTGGAGGCGCTCAAACAGACCGAGTAGTGACATTTGGCAAGACACTCCTCGGGGCGCGTCTTGCTTGGGCCTCTCTAATGGAGGCCGTCTGTCAGACCCAGTGTTGAGATGTGTCAAGACGCTCCTCGGGGCGCGTCTTGCTTTGGCCTCTCTCCTGGAGGCGCTCAGTCAGACCGAGTGCTGACATGTGGCAAGAAGCTCCTCGGGGCGCGTCTTGCTTGGGCTTCTCTCCTGGAGGCCCTCAGTAAGACCCATTGTTGACATGTGGCAAGACGCTCCTCGGGGCTCGTCTCGCTTGGGCCTCTCTCCAGAAGGCCCTCAATCAGACCCAGTGTTGACACGTGGCAAGACGCTCCTCGGGGCGCGTCTTGCTTGGGCCTCTCTCCTGGAGGCGCTCAGTCAGACTGAGTAGTGACATGTGGCCTGACGCTCCTCGGGGCGCGTGTTGCTTGGGCCTCTCTCCTGGAGGCGCTCAGTCAGACCAAGTGGTGACATGTGGCAAGACACTCCTCGGGGCGCGTCTTGCTTGGGCCTCTCTCCTGGAGGCGCTCAATCAGACCCAGTGGTGAAACCTGGCAAGACGCTCCTCGGGGCGCGTCTTGCTTGGGCCTCTCTCCTGGAGGCGCTCAGTCAGACCCAGTGGTGACACGTGGCAAGACGCTCCTCGGGGCGCGTCTTGCTTGGGCCTCTCTCCTGGAGGCGCTCAGTCAGACCCAGTGGTGACACGTGGCAAGACGCTCCTCGGGGCGCGTCTTGCTTGGGCCTCTCTCCTGGAGGCGCTCAGTCAGACCCAGTGTTGACATGTGGCAAGACACTCCTCGGGGCGCGTCTTGCTTGGGCCTCTCTAATGGAGGCCGTCTGTCAGACCCAGTGTTGAGATGTGTCAAGACTCTCCTCGGGGCGCGTCTTGCTTTGGCCTCTCTCCTGGAGGCGCTCAGTCAGACCCATTGTTGACATGTGGCAAGACGCTCCTCGGGGCGCGTCTTGCTTGGGCCTCTCTCCTGGAGGCGCTCAGTCAGACCGAGTGCTGACATATGGAAAGACGCTCCTCGGGGCGCGTCTTGCTTGGGCTTCTCTCCTGGAGGCGCTCAGAAAGACCCAGTGTTGACATGTGACAAGACGCTCCTCGGGGCGCGTCTTGCTTGGGCCTCTCTCCTGGAGGCGCTCAGTCAGACCCAGTGGTGACATGTGGCAAGACACTCCTCGGGGCGCGTCTTCCTTGGGCCTCTCTCCTGGAGGCCCTTTGTCAGACCGAGTGTTGACATGTGGCAAGACTGTCCGCGGGGCGCGTCTTGCTTGGGCTTCTCTCATGGAGGCCCTCAGTCAGACCCAGTGTTGACATGTGTCAAGACGCTCCTCGGGGCGTGTCTTGCTTGGGCCTCTCTCCTGGAGGCGCTCAGTCAGACCCAGTGTTGACATGTGGCAAGACGCTCCTCGGGGCGCGTCTTGCTTGGGCTTCTCTCCTGGAGGCCCTCAGTCAGACCCATTGTTGACATGTGGCAAGACGCTCCTCGGGGCACGTCTTGCTTGGGCCTCTCTCCTGGAGGCGCTCAAACAGACCGAGTAGTGACATTTGGCAAGACGCTCCTCGGGGCGCGTCTTGCTTGGGCCTCTCTCCAGAAGGCCCTCAATCAGACCCAGTGTTGACATGTGGCAAGACGCTCCTCGGGGCGCGTCTTGCTTGGGCCTCTCTCCTGGAGGTGCTCAGTCAGACTGAGTAGTGACATGTGGCCTGACGCTCCTCGGGGCGCGTCTTGCTTGGGCCTCTCTCCTGGAGGCGCTCAGTCAGACCCAGTGTTGACATGTGGCAAGACGCTCCTCGGGGCGCGTCTTGCTGGGGCCTCTCTCCTGGAGGCGCTCAGTCAGACCCAGTGCTGACATGTGGCAAGACGCTCCTCGGGGCGCGTCTTGCTTGGGCCTCTCTCCTGGAGGCGCTCAGTCAGACTGAGTGCTGACATGTAGCAAGAAGCTCCTCGGGGTGCGTCATGCTTGGGCTTCTCTCCTGGAGGCCCTCAGTCAGATCCATTGTTGACATGTGGCAAGACGCTCCTCCGGGCGCGTATTGCTTGGGCCTCTCTCCTGGATGCCCTCTGTCAGACGCAGTGTTGACATGTGGCAAGACTCTCCTCGGGGCCCGTCTTGCTTGGGCTTCTCTCATGGAGGCCCTCAGTCAGACCCAGTGTTGACATGTGACAAGACGCTCCTCGGGGCGTGTCTTGCTTGGGTCTCTCTCCTGGAGGCGCTCAGTCAGACCCAGTGTTGACATGTGGCAAGACGCTCCTCGGGGCGCTTCTTGCTTGGGCTTCTCTCCTGGAGGCCCTCAGTCAGACCCATTGTTGACATGTGGCAAGACGCTCCTCGGGGCACGTCTTGCTTGGGCCTCTCTCCTGGAGGCGCTCAGTCAGACCGAGTAGTGACATGTGGCAAGACCCTCCTCGGGGCGCGTCTTGCTGGGGCTTCTCTCATGGAGGCACTCAGTCATACCCAGTGTTGACATGTGGCAAGACGCTCCTCGGGGCGCGTGTTGCTTGGACCTCTCTCCTGGAGGCGCTCAGTCAGACCCAGTGCTGACATGTGGCAAGAAGCTCCTCGGGGCGCGTCTTGCTTGGGCTTCTCTCCTGGAGGCCCTCAGTAAGACCAATTGTTGACATGTGGCAAGACACTCCTCGGGGCGCGTCTTGCTTGGGCCTCTCTCCAGAAGGCCCTCAATCAGACCCAGTGTTGACAAGTGGCAAGACGCTCCTCGGGGCGCATCTTGCTTGGGCCTCTCTCCTGGAGGCGCTCAGTCAGACTGAGTAGTGACATGTGGCCTGACGCTCCTCGGGGCGCGTGTTGCTTGGGCCTCTCTCCTGGAGGCGCTCAGTCAGACCAAGTGGTGACATGTGGCAAGACACTCCTCGGGGCGCGTCTTGCTTGGGCCTCTCTCCTGGAGGCCCTCTGTCAGACCCAGTGTTGACATGTGTCAAGACGCTCCTCGGGGCGCGTCTTGTTAGGGCTTCTCTCCTGGAGGCCCTCAGTCAGACCCATTGTTGACATGTGGCAAGACGCTCCTCTGGGCGCGTCTTGCTTGGGCCTCTCTCCTGGAGGCGCTCAGTCAGACCGAGTGCTGACATATGGAAAGACGCTCCTCGGGGCGCGTCTTGCTTGGGCTTCTCTCCTGGAGGCGCTCAGAAAGACCCAGTGTTGACATGTGACAAGACGCTCCTCGGGGCGCGTCTTGCTTGGGCCTCTCTCCTGGAGTCGCTCAGTCAGACCCAGTGGTGACATGTGGCAAGACACTCCTCGGGGCGCGTCTTCCTTGGGCCTCTCTCCTGGAGGCCCTTTGTCAGACCGAGTGTTGACATGTGGCAAGACTGTCCGCGGGGCGCGTCTTGCTTGGGCTTCTCTCATGGAGGCCCTCAGTCAGACCCAGTGTTGACATGTGTCAAGACGCTCCTCGGGGCGTGTCTTGCTTGGGCCTCTCTCCTGGAGGCGCTCAGTCAGACCCAGTGTTGACATGTGGCAAGACGCTCCTCGGGGCGCGTCTTGCTTGGGCTTCTCTCCTGGAGGCCCTCAGTCAGACCCATTGTTGACATGTGGCAAGACGCTCCTCGGGGCACGTCTTGCTTGGGCCTCTCTCCTGGAGGCGTTTAAACAGACCGAGTAGTGACATTTGGCAAGACACTCCTCGGGGCGCGTGTTGCTTGGGCCTCTCTCCTGGAGGCGCTCAGTCAGACCAAGTGGTGACATGTGGCAAGACACTCCTCGGGGCGCGTCTTGCTTGGGCCTCTCTCCTGGAGGCGCTCAATCAGACCCAGTGGTGAAACGTGGCAAGACGCTCCTCGGGGCGCGTCTTGCTTGGGCCTCTCTCCTGGAGGCGCTCAGTCAGACCCAGTGGTGACACGTGGCAAGACGCTCCTCGGGGCGCGTCTTGCTTGGGCCTCTCTCCTGGAGGCGCTCAGTCAGACCCAGTGGTGACACGTGGCAAGACGCTCCTCGGGGCGCGTCTTGCTTGGGCCTCTCTCCTGGAGGCGCTCAGTCAGACCCAGTGTTGACATGTGGCAAGACACTCCTCGGGGCGCGTCTTGCTTGGGCCTCTCTAATGGAGGCCGTCTGTCAGACCCAGTGTTGAGATGTGTCAAGACGCTCCTCGGGGCGCGTCTTGCTTTGGCCTCTCTCCTGGAGGCGCTCAGTCAGACCCATTGTTGACATGTGGCAAGACGCTCCTCGGGGCGCGTCTTGCTTGGGCCTCTCTCCTGGAGGCGCTCAGTCAGACCGAGTGCTGACATATGGAAAGACGCTCATCGGGGCGCGTCTTGCTTGGGCTTCTCTCCTGGAGGCGCTCAGAAAGACCCAGTGTTGACATGTGACAAGACGCTCCTCGGGGCGCGTCTTGCTTGGGCCTCTCTCCTGGAGGCGCTCAGTCAGACCCAGTGGTGACATGTGGCAAGACACTCCTCGGGGCGCGTCTTCCTTGGGCCTCTCTCCTGGAGGCCCTTTGTCAGACCGAGTGTTGACATGTGGCAAGACTGTCCGCGGGGCGCGTCTTGCTTGGGCTTCTCTCATGGAGGCCCTCAGTCAGACCCAGTGTTGACATGTGTCAAGACGCTCCTCGGGGCGTGTCTTGCTTGGGCCTCTCTCCTGGAGGCGCTCAGTCAGACCCAGTGTTGACATGTGGCAAGACGCTCCTCGGGGCGCATCTTGCTTGGGCTTCTCTCCTGGAGGCCCTCAGTCAGACCCATTGTTGACATGTGGCAAGACGCTCCTCGGGGCGCGTCTTGCTTGGGCTTCTCTCCTGGAGGCGCTCAGAAAGACCCAGTGTTGACATGTGACAAGACGCTCCTCGGGGCGCGTCTTGCTTGGGCCTCTCTCCTGGAGGCGCTCAGTCAGACCCAGTGGTGACATGTGGCAAGACACTCCTCGGGGCGCGTCTTCCTTGGGCCTCTCTCCTGGAGGCCCTTTGTCAGACCGAGTGTTGACATGTGGCAAGACTGTCCGCGGGGCGCGTCTTGCTTGGGCTTCTCTCATGGAGGCCCTCAGTCAGACCCAGTGTTGACATGTGTCAAGACGCTCCTCGGGGCGTGTCTTGCTTGGGCCTCTCTCCTGGAGGCGCTCAGTCAGACCCAGTGTTGACATGTGGCAAGACGCTCCTTGGGGCGCGTCTTGCTTGGGCTTCTCTCCTGGAGGCCCTCAGTCAGACCCATTGTTGACATGTGGCAAGACGCTCCGCGGGGCACGTCTTGCTTGGGCCTCTCTCCTGGAGGCCCTCTGTCAGACCCAGTGTTGACATGTGGCAAGACGCTCCTCCTTGGCGCATCTTGCTTGGGCCTCTCTCCTGGAGGCCCTCAGTCAGACCCATTGTTGACATGTGGCAAGACGCTCCTCGGGGCGCGTCTTGCTTGGGCCTCTCTCCTGGAGGCGCTCAGTCAGACCGAGTGCTGACATAAGGCAAGACGCTCCTCGGGGCGCGTCTTGCTGGGGCCTCTCTCCTGGAGGCGCTCAGTCAGACCCAGTGCTGACATGTGGCAAGACGCTCCTCGGGGCGCGTCTTGCTTGGGCCTCTCTCCTGGAGGCGCTCAGTCAGACTGAGTGCTGACATGTAGCAAGAAGCTCCTCGGGGTGCGTCATGCTTGGGCTTCTCTCCTGGAGGCCCTCAGTCAGACCCATTGTTGACATGTGGCAAGACGCTCCTCCGGGCGCGTATTGCTTGGGCCTCTCTCCTGGATGCCCTCTGTCAGACGCAGTGTTGACATGTGGCAAGACTCTCCTCGGGGCCCGTCTTGCTTGGGCTTCTCTCATGGAGGCCCTCAGTCAGACCCAGTGTTGACATGTGACAAGACGCTCCTCGGGGCGTGTCTTGCTTGGGCCTCTCTCCTGGAGGCGCTCAGTCAGACCCAGTGTTGACATGTGGCAAGACGCTCCTCGGGGCGCTTCTTGCTTGGGCTTCTCTCCTGGAGGCCCTCAGTCAGACCCATTGTTGACATGTGGCAAGACGCTCCTCGGGGCACGTCTTGCTTGGGCCTCTCTCCTGGAGGCGCTCAGTCAGACCGAGTAGTGACATGTGGCAAGACGCTCCTCGGGGCGCGTCTTGCTGGGGCTTCTCTCATGGAGGCACTCAGTCATACCCAGTGTTGACATGTGGCAAGACGCTCCTCGGGGCGCGTGTTGCTTGGACCTCTCTCCTGGAGGCGCTCAGTCAGACCCAGTGTTGACATGTGTCAAGACGCTCCTCGGGGCGTGTCTTGCTTGGGCCTCTCTCCTGGAGGCGCTCAGTCAGACCCAGTGTTGACATGTGGCAAGACGCTCCTCGGGGCGCATCTTGCTTGGGCTTCTCTCCTGGAGGCCCTCAGTCAGACCCATTGTTGACATGTGGCAAGACGCTCCTCGGGGCGCGTCTTGCTTGGGCTTCTCTCCTGGAGGCGCTCAGAAAGACCCAGTGTTGACATGTGACAAGACGCTCCTCGGGGCGCGTCTTGCTTGGGCCTCTCTCCTGGAGGCGCTCAGTCAGACCCAGTGGTGACATGTGGCAAGACACTCCTCGGGGCGCGTCTTCCTTGGGCCTCTCTCCTGGAGGCCCTTTGTCAGACCGAGTGTTGACATGTGGCAAGACTGTCCGCGGGGCGCGTCTTGCTTGGGCTTCTCTCATGGAGGCCCTCAGTCAGACCCAGTGTTGACATGTGTCAAGACGCTCCTCGGGGCGTGTCTTGCTTGGGCCTCTCTCCTGGAGGCGCTCAGTCAGACCCAGTGTTGACATGTGGCAAGACGCTCCTTGGGGCGCGTCTTGCTTGGGCTTCTCTCCTGGAGGCCCTCAGTCAGACCCATTGTTGACATGTGGCAAGACGCTCCGCGGGGCACGTCTTGCTTGGGCCTCTCTCCTGGAGGCCCTCTGTCAGACCCAGTGTTGACATGTGGCAAGACGCTCCTCCTTGGCGCATCTTGCTTGGGCCTCTCTCCTGGAGGCCCTCAGTCAGACCCATTGTTGACATGTGGCAAGACGCTCCTCGGGGCGCGTCTTGCTTGGGCCTCTCTCCTGGAGGCGCTCAGTCAGACCGAGTGCTGACATAAGGCAAGACGCTCCTCGGGGCGCGTCTTGCTGGGGCCTCTCTCCTGGAGGCGCTCAGTCAGACCCAGTGCTGACATGTGGCAAGACGCTCCTCGGGGCGCGTCTTGCTTGGGCCTCTCTCCTGGAGGCGCTCAGTCAGACTGAGTGCTGACATGTAGCAAGAAGCTCCTCGGGGTGCGTCATGCTTGGGCTTCTCTCCTGGAGGCCCTCAGTCAGACCCATTGTTGACATGTGGCAAGACGCTCCTCCGGGCGCGTATTGCTTGGGCCTCTCTCCTGGATGCCCTCTGTCAGACGCAGTGTTGACATGTGGCAAGACTCTCCTCGGGGCCCGTCTTGCTTGGGCTTCTCTCATGGAGGCCCTCAGTCAGACCCAGTGTTGACATGTGACAAGACGCTCCTCGGGGCGTGTCTTGCTTGGGCCTCTCTCCTGGAGGCGCTCAGTCAGACCCAGTGTTGACATGTGGCAAGACGCTCCTCGGGGCGCTTCTTGCTTGGGCTTCTCTCCTGGAGGCCCTCAGTCAGACCCATTGTTGACATGTGGCAAGACGCTCCTCGGGGCACGTCTTGCTTGGGCCTCTCTCCTGGAGGCGCTCAGTCAGACCGAGTAGTGACATGTGGCAAGACGCTCCTCGGGGCGCGTCTTGCTGGGGCTTCTCTCATGGAGGCACTCAGTCATACCCAGTGTTGACATGTGGCAAGACGCTCCTCGGGGCGCGTGTTGCTTGGACCTCTCTCCTGGAGGCGCTCAGTCAGACCCAGTGCTGACATGTGGCAAGAAGCTCCTCGGGGCGCGTCTTGCTTGGGCTTCTCTCCTGGAGGCCCTCAGTAAGACCAATTGTTGACATGTGGCAAGACACTCCTCGGGGCGCGTCTTGCTTGGGCCTCTCTCCAGAAGGCCCTCAATCAGACCCAGTGTTGACAAGTGGCAAGACGCTCCTCGGGGCGCATCTTGCTTGGGCCTCTCTCCTGGAGGCGCTCAGTCAGACTGAGTAGTGACATGTGGCCTGACGCTCCTCGGGGCGCGTGTTGCTTGGGCCTCTCTCCTGGAGGCGCTCAGTCAGACCAAGTGGTGACATGTGGCAAGACACTCCTCGGGGCGCGTCTTGCTTGGGCCTCTCTCCTGGAGGCCCTCTGTCAGACCCAGTGTTGACATGTGTCAAGACGCTCCTCGGGGCGCGTCTTGTTAGGGCTTCTCTCCTGGAGGCCCTCAGTCAGACCCATTGTTGACATGTGGCAAGACGCTCCTCTGGGCGCGTCTTGCTTGGGCCTCTCTCCTGGAGGCGCTCAGTCAGACCGAGTGCTGACATATGGAAAGACGCTCCTCGGGGCGCGTCTTGCTTGGGCTTCTCTCCTGGAGGCGCTCAGAAAGACCCAGTGTTGACATGTGACAAGACGCTCCTCGGGGCGCGTCTTGCTTGGGCCTCTCTCCTGGAGTCGCTCAGTCAGACCCAGTGGTGACATGTGGCAAGACACTCCTCGGGGCGCGTCTTCCTTGGGCCTCTCTCCTGGAGGCCCTTTGTCAGACCGAGTGTTGACATGTGTCAAGACGCTCCTCGGGGCGTGTCTTGCTTGGGCCTCTCTCCTGGAGGCGCTCAGTCAGACCCAGTGTTGACATGTGGCAAGACGCTCCTCGGGGCGCGTCTTGCTTGGGCTTCTCTCCTGGAGGCCCTCAGTCAGACCCATTGTTGACATGTGGCAAGACGCTCCTCGGGGCACGTCTTGCTTGGGCCTCTCTCCTGGAGGCGCTCAAACAGACCGAGTAGTGACATTTGGCAAGACACTCCTCGGGGCGCGTCTTGCTTGGGCCTCTCTAATGGAGGCCGTCTGTCAGACCCAGTGTTGAGATGTGTCAAGACGCTCCTCGGGGCGCGTCTTGCTTTGGCCTCTCTCCTGGAGGCGCTCAGTCAGACCGAGTGCTGACATGTGGCAAGAAGCTCCTCGGGGCGCGTCTTGCTTGGGCTTCTCTCCTGGAGGCCCTCAGTAAGACCCATTGTTGACATGTGGCAAGACGCTCCTCGGGGCTCGTCTCGCTTGGGCCTCTCTCCAGAAGGCCCTCAATCAGACCCAGTGTTGACACGTGGCAAGACGCTCCTCGGGGCGCGTCTTGCTTGGGCCTCTCTCCTGGAGGCGCTCAGTCAGACTGAGTAGTGACATGTGGCCTGACGCTCCTCGGGGCGCGTGTTGCTTGGGCCTCTCTCCTGGAGGCGCTCAGTCAGACCAAGTGGTGACATGTGGCAAGACACTCCTCGGGGCGCGTCTTGCTTGGGCCTCTCTCCTGGAGGCGCTCAATCAGACCCAGTGGTGAAACCTGGCAAGACGCTCCTCGGGGCGCGTCTTGCTTGGGCCTCTCTCCTGGAGGCGCTCAGTCAGACCCAGTGGTGACACGTGGCAAGACGCTCCTCGGGGCGCGTCTTGCTTGGGCCTCTCTCCTGGAGGCGCTCAGTCAGACCCAGTGGTGACACGTGGCAAGACGCTCCTCGGGGCGCGTCTTGCTTGGGCCTCTCTCCTGGAGGCGCTCAGTCAGACCCAGTGTTGACATGTGGCAAGACACTCCTCGGGGCGCGTCTTGCTTGGGCCTCTCTAATGGAGGCCGTCTGTCAGACCCAGTGTTGAGATGTGTCAAGACTCTCCTCGGGGCGCGTCTTGCTTTGGCCTCTCTCCTGGAGGCGCTCAGTCAGACCCATTGTTGACATGTGGCAAGACGCTCCTCGGGGCGCGTCTTGCTTGGGCCTCTCTCCTGGAGGCGCTCAGTCAGACCGAGTGCTGACATATGGAAAGACGCTCCTCGGGGCGCGTCTTGCTTGGGCTTCTCTCCTGGAGGCGCTCAGAAAGACCCAGTGTTGACATGTGACAAGACGCTCCTCGGGGCGCGTCTTGCTTGGGCCTCTCTCCTGGAGGCGCTCAGTCAGACCCAGTGCTGACATGTGGCAAGAAGCTCCTCGGGGCGCGTCTTGCTTGGGCTTCTCTCCTGGAGGCCCTCAGTAAGACCAATTGTTGACATGTGGCAAGACACTCCTCGGGGCGCGTCTTGCTTGGGCCTCTCTCCAGAAGGCCCTCAATCAGACCCAGTGTTGACAAGTGGCAAGACGCTCCTCGGGGCGCATCTTGCTTGGGCCTCTCTCCTGGAGGCGCTCAGTCAGACTGAGTAGTGACATGTGGCCTGACGCTCCTCGGGGCGCGTGTTGCTTGGGCCTCTCTCCTGGAGGCGCTCAGTCAGACCAAGTGGTGACATGTGGCAAGACACTCCTCGGGGCGCGTCTTGCTTGGGCCTCTCTCCTGGAGGCCCTCTGTCAGACCCAGTGTTGACATGTGTCAAGACGCTCCTCGGGGCGCGTCTTGTTAGGGCTTCTCTCCTGGAGGCCCTCAGTCAGACCCATTGTTGACATGTGGCAAGACGCTCCTCTGGGCGCGTCTTGCTTGGGCCTCTCTCCTGGAGGCGCTCAGTCAGACCGAGTGCTGACATATGGAAAGACGCTCCTCGGGGCGCGTCTTGCTTGGGCTTCTCTCCTGGAGGCGCTCAGAAAGACCCAGTGTTGACATGTGACAAGACGCTCCTCGGGGCGCGTCTTGCTTGGGCCTCTCTCCTGGAGTCGCTCAGTCAGACCCAGTGGTGACATGTGGCAAGACACTCCTCGGGGCGCGTCTTCCTTGGGCCTCTCTCCTGGAGGCCCTTTGTCAGACCGAGTGTTGACATGTGTCAAGACGCTCCTCGGGGCGTGTCTTGCTTGGGCCTCTCTCCTGGAGGCGCTCAGTCAGACCCAGTGTTGACATGTGGCAAGACGCTCCTCGGGGCGCGTCTTGCTTGGGCTTCTCTCCTGGAGGCCCTCAGTCAGACCCATTGTTGACATGTGGCAAGACGCTCCTCGGGGCACGTCTTGCTTGGGCCTCTCTCCTGGAGGCGCTCAAACAGACCGAGTAGTGACATTTGGCAAGACACTCCTCGGGGCGCGTCTTGCTTGGGCCTCTCTAATGGAGGCCGTCTGTCAGACCCAGTGTTGAGATGTGTCAAGACGCTCCTCGGGGCGCGTCTTGCTTTGGCCTCTCTCCTGGAGGCGCTCAGTCAGACCGAGTGCTGACATGTGGCAAGAAGCTCCTCGGGGCGCGTCTTGCTTGGGCTTCTCTCCTGGAGGCCCTCAGTAAGACCCATTGTTGACATGTGGCAAGACGCTCCTCGGGGCTCGTCTCGCTTGGGCCTCTCTCCAGAAGGCCCTCAATCAGACCCAGTGTTGACACGTGGCAAGACGCTCCTCGGGGCGCGTCTTGCTTGGGCCTCTCTCCTGGAGGCGCTCAGTCAGACTGAGTAGTGACATGTGGCCTGACGCTCCTCGGGGCGCGTGTTGCTTGGGCCTCTCTCCTGGAGGCGCTCAGTCAGACCAAGTGGTGACATGTGGCAAGACACTCCTCGGGGCGCGTCTTGCTTGGGCCTCTCTCCTGGAGGCGCTCAATCAGACCCAGTGGTGAAACCTGGCAAGACGCTCCTCGGGGCGCGTCTTGCTTGGGCCTCTCTCCTGGAGGCGCTCAGTCAGACCCAGTGGTGACACGTGGCAAGACGCTCCTCGGGGCGCGTCTTGCTTGGGCCTCTCTCCTGGAGGCGCTCAGTCAGACCCAGTGGTGACACGTGGCAAGACGCTCCTCGGGGCGCGTCTTGCTTGGGCCTCTCTCCTGGAGGCGCTCAGTCAGACCCAGTGTTGACATGTGGCAAGACACTCCTCGGGGCGCGTCTTGCTTGGGCCTCTCTAATGGAGGCCGTCTGTCAGACCCAGTGTTGAGATGTGTCAAGACTCTCCTCGGGGCGCGTCTTGCTTTGGCCTCTCTCCTGGAGGCGCTCAGTCAGACCCATTGTTGACATGTGGCAAGACGCTCCTCGGGGCGCGTCTTGCTTGGGCCTCTCTCCTGGAGGCGCTCAGTCAGACCGAGTGCTGACATATGGAAAGACGCTCCTCGGGGCGCGTCTTGCTTGGGCTTCTCTCCTGGAGGCGCTCAGAAAGACCCAGTGTTGACATGTGACAAGACGCTCCTCGGGGCGCGTCTTGCTTGGGCCTCTCTCCTGGAGGCGCTCAGTCAGACCCAGTGGTGACATGTGGCAAGACACTCCTCGGGGCGCGTCTTCCTTGGGCCTCTCTCCTGGAGGCCCTTTGTCAGACCGAGTGTTGACATGTGGCAAGACTGTCCGCGGGGCGCGTCTTGCTTGGGCTTCTCTCATGGAGGCCCTCAGTCAGACCCAGTGTTGACATGTGTCAAGACGCTCCTCGGGGCGTGTCTTGCTTGGGCCTCTCTCCTGGAGGCGCTCAGTCAGACCCAGTGTTGACATGTGGCAAGACGCTCCTCGGGGCGCGTCTTGCTTGGGCTTCTCTCCTGGAGGCCCTCAGTCAGACCCATTGTTGACATGTGGCAAGACGCTCCTCGGGGCACGTCTTGCTTGGGCCTCTCTCCTGGAGGCGCTCAAACAGACCGAGTAGTGACATTTGGCAAGACGCTCCTCGGGGCGCGTCTTGCTTGGGCCTCTCTCCAGAAGGCCCTCAATCAGACCCAGTGTTGACATGTGGCAAGACGCTCCTCGGGGCGCGTCTTGCTTGGGCCTCTCTCCTGGAGGTGCTCAGTCAGACTGAGTAGTGACATGTGGCCTGACGCTCCTCGGGGCGCGTCTTGCTTGGGCCTCTCTCCTGGAGGCGCTCAGTCAGACCCAGTGTTGACATGTGGCAAGACGCTCCTCGGGGCGCGTCTTGCTGGGGCCTCTCTCCTGGAGGCGCTCAGTCAGACCCAGTGCTGACATGTGGCAAGACGCTCCTCGGGGCGCGTCTTGCTTGGGCCTCTCTCCTGGAGGCGCTCAGTCAGACTGAGTGCTGACATGTAGCAAGAAGCTCCTCGGGGTGCGTCATGCTTGGGCTTCTCTCCTGGAGGCCCTCAGTCAGATCCATTGTTGACATGTGGCAAGACGCTCCTCCGGGCGCGTATTGCTTGGGCCTCTCTCCTGGATGCCCTCTGTCAGACGCAGTGTTGACATGTGGCAAGACTCTCCTCGGGGCCCGTCTTGCTTGGGCTTCTCTCATGGAGGCCCTCAGTCAGACCCAGTGTTGACATGTGACAAGACGCTCCTCGGGGCGTGTCTTGCTTGGGTCTCTCTCCTGGAGGCGCTCAGTCAGACCCAGTGTTGACATGTGGCAAGACGCTCCTCGGGGCGCTTCTTGCTTGGGCTTCTCTCCTGGAGGCCCTCAGTCAGACCCATTGTTGACATGTGGCAAGACGCTCCTCGGGGCACGTCTTGCTTGGGCCTCTCTCCTGGAGGCGCTCAGTCAGACCGAGTAGTGACATGTGGCAAGACCCTCCTCGGGGCGCGTCTTGCTGGGGCTTCTCTCATGGAGGCACTCAGTCATACCCAGTGTTGACATGTGGCAAGACGCTCCTCGGGGCGCGTGTTGCTTGGACCTCTCTCCTGGAGGCGCTCAGTCAGACCCAGTGCTGACATGTGGCAAGAAGCTCCTCGGGGCGCGTCTTGCTTGGGCTTCTCTCCTGGAGGCCCTCAGTAAGACCAATTGTTGACATGTGGCAAGACACTCCTCGGGGCGCGTCTTGCTTGGGCCTCTCTCCAGAAGGCCCTCAATCAGACCCAGTGTTGACAAGTGGCAAGACGCTCCTCGGGGCGCATCTTGCTTGGGCCTCTCTCCTGGAGGCGCTCAGTCAGACTGAGTAGTGACATGTGGCCTGACGCTCCTCGGGGCGCGTGTTGCTTGGGCCTCTCTCCTGGAGGCGCTCAGTCAGACCAAGTGGTGACATGTGGCAAGACACTCCTCGGGGCGCGTCTTGCTTGGGCCTCTCTCCTGGAGGCCCTCTGTCAGACCCAGTGTTGACATGTGTCAAGACGCTCCTCGGGGCGCGTCTTGTTAGGGCTTCTCTCCTGGAGGCCCTCAGTCAGACCCATTGTTGACATGTGGCAAGACGCTCCTCTGGGCGCGTCTTGCTTGGGCCTCTCTCCTGGAGGCGCTCAGTCAGACCGAGTGCTGACATATGGAAAGACGCTCCTCGGGGCGCGTCTTGCTTGGGCTTCTCTCCTGGAGGCGCTCAGAAAGACCCAGTGTTGACATGTGACAAGACGCTCCTCGGGGCGCGTCTTGCTTGGGCCTCTCTCCTGGAGTCGCTCAGTCAGACCCAGTGGTGACATGTGGCAAGACACTCCTCGGGGCGCGTCTTCCTTGGGCCTCTCTCCTGGAGGCCCTTTGTCAGACCGAGTGTTGACATGTGGCAAGACTGTCCGCGGGGCGCGTCTTGCTTGGGCTTCTCTCATGGAGGCCCTCAGTCAGACCCAGTGTTGACATGTGTCAAGACGCTCCTCGGGGCGTGTCTTGCTTGGGCCTCTCTCCTGGAGGCGCTCAGTCAGACCCAGTGTTGACATGTGGCAAGACGCTCCTCGGGGCGCGTCTTGCTTGGGCTTCTCTCCTGGAGGCCCTCAGTCAGACCCATTGTTGACATGTGGCAAGACGCTCCTCGGGGCACGTCTTGCTTGGGCCTCTCTCCTGGAGGCGTTTAAACAGACCGAGTAGTGACATTTGGCAAGACACTCCTCGGGGCGCGTGTTGCTTGGGCCTCTCTCCTGGAGGCGCTCAGTCAGACCAAGTGGTGACATGTGGCAAGACACTCCTCGGGGCGCGTCTTGCTTGGGCCTCTCTCCTGGAGGCGCTCAATCAGACCCAGTGGTGAAACGTGGCAAGACGCTCCTCGGGGCGCGTCTTGCTTGGGCCTCTCTCCTGGAGGCGCTCAGTCAGACCCAGTGGTGACACGTGGCAAGACGCTCCTCGGGGCGCGTCTTGCTTGGGCCTCTCTCCTGGAGGCGCTCAGTCAGACCCAGTGGTGACACGTGGCAAGACGCTCCTCGGGGCGCGTCTTGCTTGGGCCTCTCTCCTGGAGGCGCTCAGTCAGACCCAGTGTTGACATGTGGCAAGACACTCCTCGGGGCGCGTCTTGCTTGGGCCTCTCTAATGGAGGCCGTCTGTCAGACCCAGTGTTGAGATGTGTCAAGACGCTCCTCGGGGCGCGTCTTGCTTTGGCCTCTCTCCTGGAGGCGCTCAGTCAGACCCATTGTTGACATGTGGCAAGACGCTCCTCGGGGCGCGTCTTGCTTGGGCCTCTCTCCTGGAGGCGCTCAGTCAGACCGAGTGCTGACATATGGAAAGACGCTCATCGGGGCGCGTCTTGCTTGGGCTTCTCTCCTGGAGGCGCTCAGAAAGACCCAGTGTTGACATGTGACAAGACGCTCCTCGGGGCGCGTCTTGCTTGGGCCTCTCTCCTGGAGGCGCTCAGTCAGACCCAGTGGTGACATGTGGCAAGACACTCCTCGGGGCGCGTCTTCCTTGGGCCTCTCTCCTGGAGGCCCTTTGTCAGACCGAGTGTTGACATGTGGCAAGACTGTCCGCGGGGCGCGTCTTGCTTGGGCTTCTCTCATGGAGGCCCTCAGTCAGACCCAGTGTTGACATGTGTCAAGACGCTCCTCGGGGCGTGTCTTGCTTGGGCCTCTCTCCTGGAGGCGCTCAGTCAGACCCAGTGTTGACATGTGGCAAGACGCTCCTCGGGGCGCATCTTGCTTGGGCTTCTCTCCTGGAGGCCCTCAGTCAGACCCATTGTTGACATGTGGCAAGACGCTCCTCGGGGCACGTCTTGCTTGGGCCTCTCTCCTGGAGGCGCTCAAACAGACCGAGTAGTGACATTTGGCAAGACGCTCCTCGGGGCGCGTCTTGCTTGGGCCTCTCTCCAGAAGGCCCTCAATCAGACCCAGTGTTGACATGTGGCAAGACGCTCCTCGGGGCGCGTCTTGCTTGGGCCTCTCTCCTGGAGGTGCTCAGTCAGACTGAGTAGTGACATGTGGCCTGACGCTCCTCGGGGCGCGTCTTGCTTGGGCCTCTCTCCTGGAGGCGCTCAGTCAGACCCAGTGTTGACATGTGGCAAGACGCTCCTCGGGGCGCGTCTTGCTTGGGCTTCTCTCCTGGAGGCCCTCAGTCAGACCGAGTGCTGACATGTGGCAAGAAGCTCCTCGGGGCGCGTCTTGCTTGGGCTTCTCTCCTGGAGGCCCTCAGTCAGACCCATAGTTGACATGTGGCAAGACGCTCCTCGGGGCACGTCTTGCTTGGGCCTCTCTCCTGGAGGCGGTCAGTCAGACCGAGTAGTGGCATGTGGCAAGACGCTCCTCGGGGCGCGTCTTGCTTGGACCTCTCTCCTGGTTGCGCTCAGTTAGACCGAGTAGTGACATGTCGCAAGACGCTCCTCGGGGCGCGTCTTGCTTGGGCCTCTCTCCTGGAGGCGCTCAGTCAGACCGAGTGCTGACATAAGGCCAAACGCTCCTCGGGGCGCGTCTTGCTGGGGCCTCTCTCCTGGAGGCGCTCAATCAGACCCAGTGGTGAAACGTGGCAAGACGCTCCTCGGGGCGCGTCTTGCTTGGGCCTCTCTCCTGGAGGCGCTCAGTCAGACCCAGTGGTGACACGTGGCAAGTCGCTCCTCGGGGCGCGTCTTGCTTGGGCCTCTCTCCTGGAGGCGCTCAGTCAGACCCAGTGTTGACATGTGGCAAGACACTCCTCGGGGCGCGTCTTGCTTGGGCCTCTCTAATGGAGGCCGTCCGTCAGACCCAGTGTTGAGATGTGTCAAGACGCTCCTCGGGGCGCGTCTTGCTTTGGCCTCTCTCCTGGAGGCGCTCAGTCAGACCGAGTGCTGACATGTGGCAAGAAGCTCCTCGGGGCGCGTCTTGCTTGGGCTTCTCTCCTGGAGGCACTCAGTAAGACCCATTGTTGACATGTGGCAAGACGCTCCTCGGGGCTCGTCTCGCTTGGGCCTCTCTCCAGAAGGCCCTCAATCAGACCCAGTGTTGACACGTGGCAAGACGCTCCTCGGGGCGCGTCTTGCTTGGGCCTCTCTCCTGGAGGCGCTCAGTCAGACTGAGTAGTGACATGTGGCCTGACGCTCCTCGGGGCGCGTGTTGCTTGGGCCTCTCTCCTGGAGGCGCTCAGTCAGACCAAGTGGTGACATGTGGCAAGACACTCCTCGGGGCGCGTCTTGCTTGGGCCTCTCTCCTGGAGGCCCTCTGTCAGACCCAGTGTTGACATGTGTCAAGACGCTTCTCGGGGCGCGTCTTGCTTGGGCTTCTCTCCTTGAGGCCCTCAGTCAGACCCATTGTTGACATGTGGCAAGATGCTCCTCGGGGCGCGTCTTGCTTTGGCCTCTCTCCTGGAGGCGCTCAGTCAGACCCAGTGGTGACACGTGGCAAGACGCTCCTCGGGGCGCGTCTTGCTTGGGCCTCTCTCCTTGAGGCGCTCAGTCAGACCCAGTGTTGACATGTGGCAAGACACTCCTCGGGGCGCGTCTTGCTTGGGCCTCTCTAATGGAGGCCGTCTGTCAGACCCAGTGTTGAGATGTGTCAAGACGCTCCTCGGGGCGCGTCTTGCTTTGGCCTCTCTCCTGGAGGCGCTCAGTCAGACCAAGTGCTGACATGTGGCAAGAAGCTCCTCGGGGCGCGTCTTGCTTGGGCTTCTCTCCTGGAGGCCCTCAGTAAGACCCATTGTTGACATGTGGCAAGACGCTCCTCGGGGCTCGTCTCGCTTGGGCCTCTCTCCAGAAGGCCCTCAATCAGACCCAGTGTTGACACGTGGCAAGACGCTCCTCTGGGCGCGTCTTGCTTGGGCCTCTCTCCTGGAGGCGCTCAGTCAGACCCAGTGGTGACATGTGGCAAGACACTCCTCGGGGCGCGTCTTCCTTGGGCCTCTCTCCTGGAGGCCCTTTGTCAGACCGAGTGTTGACATGTGGCAAGACTGTCCGCGGGGCGCGTCTTGCTTGGGCTTCTCTCATGGAGGCCCTCAGTCAGACCCAGTGTTGACATGTGTCAAGACGCTCCTCGGGGCGTGTCTTGCTTGGGCCTCTCTCCTGGAGGCGCTCAGTCAGACCCAGTGTTGACATGTGGCAAGACGCTCCTCGGGGCGCGTCTTGCTTGGGCTTCTCTCCTGGAGGCCCTCAGTCAGACCCATTGTTGACATGTGGCAAGACGCTCCTCGGGGCACGTCTTGCTTGGGCCTCTCTCCTGGAGGCGCTCAAACAGACCGAGTAGTGATATTTGGCAAGACGCTCCTCGGGGCGCGTCTTGCTTGGGCCTCTCTCCAGAAGGCCCTCAATCAGACCCAGTGTTGACATGTGGCAAGACGCTCCTCGGGGCGCGTCTTGCTTGGGCCTCTCTCCTGGAGGTGCTCAGTCAGACTGAGTAGTGACATGTGGCCTGACGCTCCTCGGGGCGCGTCTTGCTTGGGCCTCTCTCCTGGAGGCGCTCAGTCAGACCCAGTGTTGACATGTGGCAAGACGCTCCTCGGGGCGCGTCTTGCTTGGGCTTCTCTCCTGGAGGCCCTCAGTCAGACCGAGTGCTGACATGTGGCAAGAAGCTCCTCGGGGCGCGTCTTGCTTGGGCTTCTCTCCTGGAGGCCCTCAGTCAGACCCATAGTTGACATGTGGCAAGACGCTCCTCGGGGCACGTCTTGCTTGGGCCTCTCTCCTGGAGGCGGTCAGTCAGACCGAGTAGTGGCATGTGGCAAGACGCTCCTCGGGGCGCGTCTTGCTTGGACCTCTCTCCTGGAGGCGCTCAGTTAGACCGAGTAGTGACATGTCGCAAGACGCTCCTCGGGGCGCGTCTTGCTTGGGCCTCTCTCCTGGAGGCGCTCAGTCAGACCGAGTGCTGACATAAGGCCAAACGCTCCTCGGGGCGCGTCTTGCTGGGGCCTCTCTCCTGGAGGCGCTCAATCAGACCCAGTGGTGAAACGTGGCAAGACGCTCCTCGGGGCGCGTCTTGCTTGGGCCTCTCTCCTGGAGGCGCTCAGTCAGACCCAGTGGTGACACGTGGCAAGACGCTCCTCGGGGCGCGTCTTGCTTGGGCCTCTCTCCTGGAGGCGCTCAGTCAGACCCAGTGTTGACATGTGGCAAGACACTCCTCGGGGCGCGTCTTGCTTGGGCCTCTCTAATGGAGGCCGTCTGTCAGACCCAGTGTTGAGATGTGTCAAGACGCTCCTCGGGGCGCGTCTTGCTTTGGCCTCTCTCCTGGAGGCGCTCAGTCAGACCGAGTGCTGACATGTGGCAAGAAGCTCCTCGGGGCGCGTCTTGCTTGGGCTTCTCTCCTGGAGGCACTCAGTAAGACCCATTGTTGACATGTGGCAAGACGCTCCTCGGGGCTCGTCTCGCTTGGGCCTCTCTCCAGAAGGCCCTCAATCAGACCCAGTGTTGACACGTGGCAAGACGCTCCTCGGGGCGCGTCTTGCTTGGGCCTCTCTCCTGGAGGCGCTCAGTCAGACTGAGTAGTGACATGTGGCCTGACGCTCCTCGGGGCGCGTGTTGCTTGGGCCTCTCTCCTGGAGGCGCTCAGTCAGACCAAGTGGTGACATGTGGCAAGACACTCCTCGGGGCGCGTCTTGCTTGGGCCTCTCTCCTGGAGGCCCTCTGTCAGACCCAGTGTTGACATGTGTCAAGACGCTTCTCGGGGAGCGTCTTGCTTGGGCTTCTCTCCTTGAGGCCCTCAGTCAGACCCATTGTTGACATGTGGCAAGATGCTCCTCGGGGCGCGTCTTGCTTTGGCCTCTCTCCTGGAGGCGCTCAGTCAGACCCAGTGGTGACACGTGGCAAGACGCTCCTCGGGGCGCGTCTTGCTTGGGCCTCTCTCCTTGAGGCGCTCAGTCAGACCCAGTGTTGACATGTGGCAAGACACTCCTCGGGGCGCGTCTTGCTTGGGCCTCTCTAATGGAGGCCGTCTGTCAGACCCAGTGTTGAGATGTGTCAAGACGCTCCTCGGGGCGCGTCTTGCTTTGGCCTCTCTCCTGGAGGCGCTCAGTCAGACCAAGTGCTGACATGTGGCAAGAAGCTCCTCGGGGCGCGTCTTGCTTGGGCTTCTCTCCTGGAGGCCCTCAGTAAGACCCATTGTTGACATGTGGCAAGACGCTCCTCGGGGCTCGTCTCGCTTGGGCCTCTCTCCAGAAGGCCCTCAATCAGACCCAGTGTTGACACGTGGCAAGACGCTCCTCTGGGCGCGTCTTGCTTGGGCCTCTCTCCTGGAGGCGCTCAGTCAGACCCAGTGGTGACATGTGGCAAGACACTCCTCGGGGCGCGTCTTCCTTGGGCCTCTCTCCTGGAGGCCCTTTGTCAGACCGAGTGTTGACATGTGGCAAGACTGTCCGCGGGGCGCGTCTTGCTTGGGCTTCTCTCATGGAGGCCCTCAGTCAGACCCAGTGTTGACATGTGTCAAGACGCTCCTCGGGGCGTGTCTTGCTTGGGCCTCTCTCCTGGAGGCGCTCAGTCAGACCCAGTGTTGACATGTGGCAAGACGCTCCTCGGGGCGCGTCTTGCTTGGGCTTCTCTCCTGGAGGCCCTCAGTCAGACCCATTGTTGACATGTGGCAAGACGCTCCTCGGGGCACGTCTTGCTTGGGCCTCTCTCCTGGAGGCGCTCAAACAGACCGAGTAGTGATATTTGGCAAGACGCTCCTCGGGGCGCGTCTTGCTTGGGCCTCTCTCCAGAAGGCCCTCAATCAGACCCAGTGTTGACATGTGGCAAGACGCTCCTCGGGGCGCGTCTTGCTTGGGCCTCTCTCCTGGAGGTGCTCAGTCAGACTGAGTAGTGACATGTGGCCTGACGCTCCTCGGGGCGCGTCTTGCTTGGGCCTCTCTCCTGGAGGCGCTCAGTCAGACCCAGTGTTGACATGTGGCAAGACGCTCCTCGGGGCGCGTCTTGCTTGGGCTTCTCTCCTGGAGGCCCTCAGTCAGACCGAGTGCTGACATGTGGCAAGAAGCTCCTCGGGGCGCGTCTTGCTTGGGCTTCTCTCCTGGAGGCCCTCAGTCAGACCCATAGTTGACATGTGGCAAGACGCTCCTCGGGGCACGTCTTGCTTGGGCCTCTCTCCTGGAGGCGGTCAGTCAGACCGAGTAGTGGCATGTGGCAAGACGCTCCTCGGGGCGCGTCTTGCTTGGACCTCTCTCCTGGAGGCGCTCAGTTAGACCGAGTAGTGACATGTCGCAAGACGCTCCTCGGGGCGCGTCTTGCTTGGGCCTCTCTCCTGGAGGCGCTCAGTCAGACCGAGTGCTGACATAAGGCCAAACGCTCCTCGGGGCGCGTCTTGCTGGGGCCTCTCTCCTGGAGGCGCTCAATCAGACCCAGTGGTGAAACGTGGCAAGACGCTCCTCGGGGCGCGTCTTGCTTGGGCCTCTCTCCTGGAGGCGCTCAGTCAGACCCAGTGGTGACACGTGGCAAGACGCTCCTCGGGGCGCGTCTTGCTTGGGCCTCTCTCCTGGAGGCGCTCAGTCAGACCCAGTGTTGACATGTGGCAAGACACTCCTCGGGGCGCGTCTTGCTTGGGCCTCTCTAATGGAGGCCGTCTGTCAGACCCAGTGTTGAGATGTGTCAAGACGCTCCTCGGGGCGCGTCTTGCTTTGGCCTCTCTCCTGGAGGCGCTCAGTCAGACCGAGTGCTGACATGTGGCAAGAAGCTCCTCGGGGCGCGTCTTGCTTGGGCTTCTCTCCTGGAGGCACTCAGTAAGACCCATTGTTGACATGTGGCAAGACGCTCCTCGGGGCTCGTCTCGCTTGGGCCTCTCTCCAGAAGGCCCTCAATCAGACCCAGTGTTGACACGTGGCAAGACGCTCCTCGGGGCGCGTCTTGCTTGGGCCTCTCTCCTGGAGGCGCTCAGTCAGACTGAGTAGTGACATGTGGCCTGACGCTCCTCGGGGCGCGTGTTGCTTGGGCCTCTCTCCTGGAGGCGCTCAGTCAGACCAAGTGGTGACATGTGGCAAGACACTCCTCGGGGCGCGTCTTGCTTGGGCCTCTCTCCTGGAGGCCCTCTGTCAGACCCAGTGTTGACATGTGTCAAGACGCTTCTCGGGGAGCGTCTTGCTTGGGCTTCTCTCCTTGAGGCCCTCAGTCAGACCCATTGTTGACATGTGGCAAGATGCTCCTCGGGGCGCGTCTTGCTTTGGCCTCTCTCCTGGAGGCGCTCAGTCAGACCCAGTGGTGACACGTGGCAAGACGCTCCTCGGGGCGCGTCTTGCTTGGGCCTCTCTCCTTGAGGCGCTCAGTCAGACCCAGTGTTGACATGTGGCAAGACACTCCTCGGGGCGCGTCTTGCTTGGGCCTCTCTAATGGAGGCCGTCTGTCAGACCCAGTGTTGAGATGTGTCAAGACGCTCCTCGGGGCGCGTCTTGCTTTGGCCTCTCTCCTGGAGGCGCTCAGTCAGACCAAGTGCTGACATGTGGCAAGAAGCTCCTCGGGGCGCGTCTTGCTTGGGCTTCTCTCCTGGAGGCCCTCAGTAAGACCCATTGTTGACACGTGGCAAGACGCTCCTCTGGGCGCGTCTTGCTTGGGCCTCTCTCCTGGAGGCGCTCAGTCAGACCCAGTGTTGACATGTGGCAAGACACTCCTCGGGGCGCGTCTTGCTTGGGCCTCTCTAATGGAGGCCGTCTGTCAGACCCAGTGTTGAGATGTGTCAAGACGCTCCTCGGGGCGCGTCTTGCTTTGGCCTCTCTCCTGGAGGCGCTCAGTCAGACCCATTGTTGACATGTGGCAAGACGCTCCTCGGGGCGCGTCTTGCTTGGGCCTCTCTCCTGGAGGCGCTCAGTCAGACCGAGTGCTGACATATGGAAAGACGCTCATCGGGGCGCGTCTTGCTTGGGCTTCTCTCCTGGAGGCGCTCAGAAAGACCCAGTGTTGACATGTGACAAGACGCTCCTCGGGGCGCGTCTTGCTTGGGCCTCTCTCCTGGAGGCGCTCAGTCAGACCCAGTGGTGACATGTGGCAAGACACTCCTCGGGGCGCGTCTTCCTTGGGCCTCTCTCCTGGAGGCCCTTTGTCAGACCGAGTGTTGACATGTGGCAAGACTGTCCGCGGGGCGCGTCTTGCTTGGGCTTCTCTCATGGAGGCCCTCAGTCAGACCCAGTGTTGACATGTGTCAAGACGCTCCTCGGGGCGTGTCTTGCTTGGGCCTCTCTCCTGGAGGCGCTCAGTCAGACCCAGTGTTGACATGTGGCAAGACGCTCCTCGGGGCGCATCTTGCTTGGGCTTCTCTCCTGGAGGCCCTCAGTCAGACCCATTGTTGACATGTGGCAAGACGCTCCTCGGGGCACGTCTTGCTTGGGCCTCTCTCCTGGAGGCGCTCAAACAGACCGAGTAGTGACATTTGGCAAGACGCTCCTCGGGGCGCGTCTTGCTTGGGCCTCTCTCCAGAAGGCCCTCAATCAGACCCAGTGTTGACATGTGGCAAGACGCTCCTCGGGGCGCGTCTTGCTTGGGCCTCTCTCCTGGAGGTGCTCAGTCAGACTGAGTAGTGACATGTGGCCTGACGCTCCTCGGGGCGCGTCTTGCTTGGGCCTCTCTCCTGGAGGCGCTCAGTCAGACCCAGTGTTGACATGTGGCAAGACGCTCCTCGGGGCGCGTCTTGCTTGGGCTTCTCTCCTGGAGGCCCTCAGTCAGACCGAGTGCTGACATGTGGCAAGAAGCTCCTCGGGGCGCGTCTTGCTTGGGCTTCTCTCCTGGAGGCCCTCAGTCAGACCCATAGTTGACATGTGGCAAGACGCTCCTCGGGGCACGTCTTGCTTGGGCCTCTCTCCTGGAGGCGGTCAGTCAGACCGAGTAGTGGCATGTGGCAAGACGCTCCTCGGGGCGCGTCTTGCTTGGACCTCTCTCCTGGTTGCGCTCAGTTAGACCGAGTAGTGACATGTCGCAAGACGCTCCTCGGGGCGCGTCTTGCTTGGGCCTCTCTCCTGGAGGCGCTCAGTCAGACCGAGTGCTGACATAAGGCCAAACGCTCCTCGGGGCGCGTCTTGCTGGGGCCTCTCTCCTGGAGGCGCTCAATCAGACCCAGTGGTGAAACGTGGCAAGACGCTCCTCGGGGCGCGTCTTGCTTGGGCCTCTCTCCTGGAGGCGCTCAGTCAGACCCAGTGGTGACACGTGGCAAGTCGCTCCTCGGGGCGCGTCTTGCTTGGGCCTCTCTCCTGGAGGCGCTCAGTCAGACCCAGTGTTGACATGTGGCAAGACACTCCTCGGGGCGCGTCTTGCTTGGGCCTCTCTAATGGAGGCCGTCCGTCAGACCCAGTGTTGAGATGTGTCAAGACGCTCCTCGGGGCGCGTCTTGCTTTGGCCTCTCTCCTGGAGGCGCTCAGTCAGACCGAGTGCTGACATGTGGCAAGAAGCTCCTCGGGGCGCGTCTTGCTTGGGCTTCTCTCCTGGAGGCACTCAGTAAGACCCATTGTTGACATGTGGCAAGACGCTCCTCGGGGCTCGTCTCGCTTGGGCCTCTCTCCAGAAGGCCCTCAATCAGACCCAGTGTTGACACGTGGCAAGACGCTCCTCGGGGCGCGTCTTGCTTGGGCCTCTCTCCTGGAGGCGCTCAGTCAGACTGAGTAGTGACATGTGGCCTGACGCTCCTCGGGGCGCGTGTTGCTTGGGCCTCTCTCCTGGAGGCGCTCAGTCAGACCAAGTGGTGACATGTGGCAAGACACTCCTCGGGGCGCGTCTTGCTTGGGCCTCTCTCCTGGAGGCCCTCTGTCAGACCCAGTGTTGACATGTGTCAAGACGCTTCTCGGGGCGCGTCTTGCTTGGGCTTCTCTCCTTGAGGCCCTCAGTCAGACCCATTGTTGACATGTGGCAAGATGCTCCTCGGGGCGCGTCTTGCTTTGGCCTCTCTCCTGGAGGCGCTCAGTCAGACCCAGTGGTGACACGTGGCAAGACGCTCCTCGGGGCGCGTCTTGCTTGGGCCTCTCTCCTTGAGGCGCTCAGTCAGACCCAGTGTTGACATGTGGCAAGACACTCCTCGGGGCGCGTCTTGCTTGGGCCTCTCTAATGGAGGCCGTCTGTCAGACCCAGTGTTGAGATGTGTCAAGACGCTCCTCGGGGCGCGTCTTGCTTTGGCCTCTCTCCTGGAGGCGCTCAGTCAGACCAAGTGCTGACATGTGGCAAGAAGCTCCTCGGGGCGCGTCTTGCTTGGGCTTCTCTCCTGGAGGCCCTCAGTAAGACCCATTGTTGACATGTGGCAAGACGCTCCTCGGGGCTCGTCTCGCTTGGGCCTCTCTCCAGAAGGCCCTCAATCAGACCCAGTGTTGACACGTGGCAAGACGCTCCTCTGGGCGCGTCTTGCTTGGGCCTCTCTCCTGGAGGCGCTCAGTCAGACCCAGTGGTGACATGTGGCAAGACACTCCTCGGGGCGCGTCTTCCTTGGGCCTCTCTCCTGGAGGCCCTTTGTCAGACCGAGTGTTGACATGTGGCAAGACTGTCCGCGGGGCGCGTCTTGCTTGGGCTTCTCTCATGGAGGCCCTCAGTCAGACCCAGTGTTGACATGTGTCAAGACGCTCCTCGGGGCGTGTCTTGCTTGGGCCTCTCTCCTGGAGGCGCTCAGTCAGACCCAGTGTTGACATGTGGCAAGACGCTCCTCGGGGCGCGTCTTGCTTGGGCTTCTCTCCTGGAGGCCCTCAGTCAGACCCATTGTTGACATGTGGCAAGACGCTCCTCGGGGCACGTCTTGCTTGGGCCTCTCTCCTGGAGGCGCTCAAACAGACCGAGTAGTGATATTTGGCAAGACGCTCCTCGGGGCGCGTCTTGCTTGGGCCTCTCTCCAGAAGGCCCTCAATCAGACCCAGTGTTGACATGTGGCAAGACGCTCCTCGGGGCGCGTCTTGCTTGGGCCTCTCTCCTGGAGGTGCTCAGTCAGACTGAGTAGTGACATGTGGCCTGACGCTCCTCGGGGCGCGTCTTGCTTGGGCCTCTCTCCTGGAGGCGCTCAGTCAGACCCAGTGTTGACATGTGGCAAGACGCTCCTCGGGGCGCGTCTTGCTTGGGCTTCTCTCCTGGAGGCCCTCAGTCAGACCGAGTGCTGACATGTGGCAAGAAGCTCCTCGGGGCGCGTCTTGCTTGGGCTTCTCTCCTGGAGGCCCTCAGTCAGACCCATAGTTGACATGTGGCAAGACGCTCCTCGGGGCACGTCTTGCTTGGGCCTCTCTCCTGGAGGCGGTCAGTCAGACCGAGTAGTGGCATGTGGCAAGACGCTCCTCGGGGCGCGTCTTGCTTGGACCTCTCTCCTGGAGGCGCTCAGTTAGACCGAGTAGTGACATGTCGCAAGACGCTCCTCGGGGCGCGTCTTGCTTGGGCCTCTCTCCTGGAGGCGCTCAGTCAGACCGAGTGCTGACATAAGGCCAAACGCTCCTCGGGGCGCGTCTTGCTGGGGCCTCTCTCCTGGAGGCGCTCAATCAGACCCAGTGGTGAAACGTGGCAAGACGCTCCTCGGGGCGCGTCTTGCTTGGGCCTCTCTCCTGGAGGCGCTCAGTCAGACCCAGTGGTGACACGTGGCAAGACGCTCCTCGGGGCGCGTCTTGCTTGGGCCTCTCTCCTGGAGGCGCTCAGTCAGACCCAGTGTTGACATGTGGCAAGACACTCCTCGGGGCGCGTCTTGCTTGGGCCTCTCTAATGGAGGCCGTCTGTCAGACCCAGTGTTGAGATGTGTCAAGACGCTCCTCGGGGCGCGTCTTGCTTTGGCCTCTCTCCTGGAGGCGCTCAGTCAGACCGAGTGCTGACATGTGGCAAGAAGCTCCTCGGGGCGCGTCTTGCTTGGGCTTCTCTCCTGGAGGCACTCAGTAAGACCCATTGTTGACATGTGGCAAGACGCTCCTCGGGGCTCGTCTCGCTTGGGCCTCTCTCCAGAAGGCCCTCAATCAGACCCAGTGTTGACACGTGGCAAGACGCTCCTCGGGGCGCGTCTTGCTTGGGCCTCTCTCCTGGAGGCGCTCAGTCAGACTGAGTAGTGACATGTGGCCTGACGCTCCTCGGGGCGCGTGTTGCTTGGGCCTCTCTCCTGGAGGCGCTCAGTCAGACCAAGTGGTGACATGTGGCAAGACACTCCTCGGGGCGCGTCTTGCTTGGGCCTCTCTCCTGGAGGCCCTCTGTCAGACCCAGTGTTGACATGTGTCAAGACGCTTCTCGGGGAGCGTCTTGCTTGGGCTTCTCTCCTTGAGGCCCTCAGTCAGACCCATTGTTGACATGTGGCAAGATGCTCCTCGGGGCGCGTCTTGCTTTGGCCTCTCTCCTGGAGGCGCTCAGTCAGACCCAGTGGTGACACGTGGCAAGACGCTCCTCGGGGCGCGTCTTGCTTGGGCCTCTCTCCTTGAGGCGCTCAGTCAGACCCAGTGTTGACATGTGGCAAGACACTCCTCGGGGCGCGTCTTGCTTGGGCCTCTCTAATGGAGGCCGTCTGTCAGACCCAGTGTTGAGATGTGTCAAGACGCTCCTCGGGGCGCGTCTTGCTTTGGCCTCTCTCCTGGAGGCGCTCAGTCAGACCAAGTGCTGACATGTGGCAAGAAGCTCCTCGGGGCGCGTCTTGCTTGGGCTTCTCTCCTGGAGGCCCTCAGTAAGACCCATTGTTGACATGTGGCAAGACGCTCCTCGGGGCTCGTCTCGCTTGGGCCTCTCTCCAGAAGGCCCTCAATCAGACCCAGTGTTGACACGTGGCAAGACGCTCCTCTGGGCGCGTCTTGCTTGGGCCTCTCTCCTGGAGGCGCTCAGTCAGACCCAGTGGTGACATGTGGCAAGACACTCCTCGGGGCGCGTCTTCCTTGGGCCTCTCTCCTGGAGGCCCTTTGTCAGACCGAGTGTTGACATGTGGCAAGACTGTCCGCGGGGCGCGTCTTGCTTGGGCTTCTCTCATGGAGGCCCTCAGTCAGACCCAGTGTTGACATGTGTCAAGACGCTCCTCGGGGCGTGTCTTGCTTGGGCCTCTCTCCTGGAGGCGCTCAGTCAGACCCAGTGTTGACATGTGGCAAGACGCTCCTCGGGGCGCGTCTTGCTTGGGCTTCTCTCCTGGAGGCCCTCAGTCAGACCCATTGTTGACATGTGGCAAGACGCTCCTCGGGGCACGTCTTGCTTGGGCCTCTCTCCTGGAGGCGCTCAAACAGACCGAGTAGTGATATTTGGCAAGACGCTCCTCGGGGCGCGTCTTGCTTGGGCCTCTCTCCAGAAGGCCCTCAATCAGACCCAGTGTTGACATGTGGCAAGACGCTCCTCGGGGCGCGTCTTGCTTGGGCCTCTCTCCTGGAGGTGCTCAGTCAGACTGAGTAGTGACATGTGGCCTGACGCTCCTCGGGGCGCGTCTTGCTTGGGCCTCTCTCCTGGAGGCGCTCAGTCAGACCCAGTGTTGACATGTGGCAAGACGCTCCTCGGGGCGCGTCTTGCTTGGGCTTCTCTCCTGGAGGCCCTCAGTCAGACCGAGTGCTGACATGTGGCAAGAAGCTCCTCGGGGCGCGTCTTGCTTGGGCTTCTCTCCTGGAGGCCCTCAGTCAGACCCATAGTTGACATGTGGCAAGACGCTCCTCGGGGCACGTCTTGCTTGGGCCTCTCTCCTGGAGGCGGTCAGTCAGACCGAGTAGTGGCATGTGGCAAGACGCTCCTCGGGGCGCGTCTTGCTTGGACCTCTCTCCTGGAGGCGCTCAGTTAGACCGAGTAGTGACATGTCGCAAGACGCTCCTCGGGGCGCGTCTTGCTTGGGCCTCTCTCCTGGAGGCGCTCAGTCAGACCGAGTGCTGACATAAGGCCAAACGCTCCTCGGGGCGCGTCTTGCTGGGGCCTCTCTCCTGGAGGCGCTCAATCAGACCCAGTGGTGAAACGTGGCAAGACGCTCCTCGGGGCGCGTCTTGCTTGGGCCTCTCTCCTGGAGGCGCTCAGTCAGACCCAGTGGTGACACGTGGCAAGACGCTCCTCGGGGCGCGTCTTGCTTGGGCCTCTCTCCTGGAGGCGCTCAGTCAGACCCAGTGTTGACATGTGGCAAGACACTCCTCGGGGCGCGTCTTGCTTGGGCCTCTCTAATGGAGGCCGTCTGTCAGACCCAGTGTTGAGATGTGTCAAGACGCTCCTCGGGGCGCGTCTTGCTTTGGCCTCTCTCCTGGAGGCGCTCAGTCAGACCGAGTGCTGACATGTGGCAAGAAGCTCCTCGGGGCGCGTCTTGCTTGGGCTTCTCTCCTGGAGGCACTCAGTAAGACCCATTGTTGACATGTGGCAAGACGCTCCTCGGGGCTCGTCTCGCTTGGGCCTCTCTCCAGAAGGCCCTCAATCAGACCCAGTGTTGACACGTGGCAAGACGCTCCTCGGGGCGCGTCTTGCTTGGGCCTCTCTCCTGGAGGCGCTCAGTCAGACTGAGTAGTGACATGTGGCCTGACGCTCCTCGGGGCGCGTGTTGCTTGGGCCTCTCTCCTGGAGGCGCTCAGTCAGACCAAGTGGTGACATGTGGCAAGACACTCCTCGGGGCGCGTCTTGCTTGGGCCTCTCTCCTGGAGGCCCTCTGTCAGACCCAGTGTTGACATGTGTCAAGACGCTTCTCGGGGAGCGTCTTGCTTGGGCTTCTCTCCTTGAGGCCCTCAGTCAGACCCATTGTTGACATGTGGCAAGATGCTCCTCGGGGCGCGTCTTGCTTTGGCCTCTCTCCTGGAGGCGCTCAGTCAGACCCAGTGGTGACACGTGGCAAGACGCTCCTCGGGGCGCGTCTTGCTTGGGCCTCTCTCCTTGAGGCGCTCAGTCAGACCCAGTGTTGACATGTGGCAAGACACTCCTCGGGGCGCGTCTTGCTTGGGCCTCTCTAATGGAGGCCGTCTGTCAGACCCAGTGTTGAGATGTGTCAAGACGCTCCTCGGGGCGCGTCTTGCTTTGGCCTCTCTCCTGGAGGCGCTCAGTCAGACCAAGTGCTGACATGTGGCAAGAAGCTCCTCGGGGCGCGTCTTGCTTGGGCTTCTCTCCTGGAGGCCCTCAGTAAGACCCATTGTTGACACGTGGCAAGACGCTCCTCTGGGCGCGTCTTGCTTGGGCCTCTCTCCTGGAGGCGCTCAGTCAGACTGAGTAGTGACATGTGGCCTGACGTTCCTCGGGGCGCGTCTTGCTTGGGCCTCTCTCCTGGAGGCGCTCAGTTAGACCGGGTCTGATTGAGGGCCTTCTGGAGAGAGGCCCAAGCGAGACGAGCCCCGAGGAGCGTCTTGCCACATGTCAACAATGGGTCTTACTGAGTGCCTCCAGGAGAGAAGCCCAAGCAAGACGCGCCCCGAGGAGCTTCTTGCCACATGTCAGCACTCGGTCTGACTGAGCGCCTCCAGGAGAGAGGCCAAAGCAAGACGCGCCCCGAGGAGCGTCTTGACACATCTCAACAATGGGTCTGACTGAGGGCCTCCAGGAGAGAGGCCCAAGCAAGCCGCGCCCCGAGGAGCGTCAGGCCACATGTCACTACTCAGTCCGACTGAGCGCCTCCAGGAGAGAGGCCCAAGCAAGACGCGCCCCGAGGAGCGTCTTGCCACATGTCAGCACTGGGTCTGACTGAGCGCCTCCAGGAGAGAGGCCCCAGCAAGACGCGCCCCGAGGAGCGTCTTGCCTTATGTCAGCACTCGGTCTGACTGAGCGCCTCCAGGAGAGAGGCCCAAGCTAGACGTGCCCCGAGGAGCGTCTTGCCACATGTCAACAATGGGTCTGACTGAGGGCCTCCAGGAGAGAGGCCCAAGCAAGATGCGCCAAGGAGGAGCGTCTTGCCACATGTCAACACTGGGTCTGACAGAGGGCCTCCAGGAGAGAGGCCCAAGCAAGACGCGCCCCGAGGAGCGTCTTGCCACATGTCACCTCTGGTTCTGACTGAGCGCCTCCAGGAGAGAGGCCCAAGCAAGAAGCGCCCCGAGGAGCGTCTTGCCACATGTCAACACTGGGTCTGACTGAGTGCCTCCATGAGAGTAGCCCCAGCAAGACGCACCCCGAGGAGCGTCTTGCCACATGTCACTACTCGGTCTGTTTGAGCGCCTCCAGGAGAGAGGCCCAAGCAAGACGTGCCCCATGAGCGTCTTGCCACATGTCAACAATGGGTCTGACTGAGGGCCTCCAGGAGAGAGGCCCAAGCAAGACACGCCCCGAGGAGCGTCTTGCCACATGTAGACACTGGGTCTGACTGAGCGCCTCCAGGAGAGAGGCCCAAGCAAGACACGCCCCGAGGAGCGTCTTGACACATGTCAACACTGGGTCTGACTGAGGGCCTCCATGAGAGAAGCCCAAGCAAGACGCGCCCCGAGGAGAGTCTTGCCACATGTCAACACTCGGTCTGACAGAGGGCCTCCAGGAGAGAGGCCCAAGCAAGACGCGCCCCGAGGAGTGTCTTGCCACATGTCAGCACTCGGTCTGACTGAGCGCCTCCAGGAGAGAGGCCAAAGCAAGACGCGCCCCGAGGAGCGTCTTGCCACATGTCAACAATGAGTCTGACTGAGGGCCTCAAGGAGAGAAGCCCAAGCAAGACGCGCCCCGAGAAGCGTCTTGACACATGTCAACACTGGGTCTGACAGAGGGCCTCCAGGAGAGAGGCCCAAGCAAGACGCGCCCCGAGGAGTGTCTTGCCACATGTCACCACTTGGTCTGACTGAGCGCCTCCAGGAGAGAGGCCCAAGCAACACGCGCCCCGAGGAGCGTCAGGCCACATGTCACTACTCAGTCTGACTGAGCGCCTCCAGGAGAGAGGCCCAAGCAAGACGCGCCCCGAGGAGCGTCTTGCCACATGTAGACACTGGGTCTGACTGAGCGCCTCCAGGAGAGAGGCCCAAGCAAGACACGCCCCGAGGAGCGTCTTGACACATGTCAACACTGGGTCTGACTGAGGGCCTCCATGAAAGAAGCCCAAGCAAGACTCGCCCCGAGGAGAGTCTTGCCACATGTCAACACTCGGTCTGACAGAGGGCCTCCAGGAGAGAGGCCCAAGCAAGACGCGCCCCGAGGAGTGTCTTGCCACATGTCAGCACTCGGTCTGACTGAGCGCCTCCAGGAGAGAGGCCAAAGCAAGACGCGCCCCGAGGAGCGTCTTGCCACATGTCAACAATGGGTCTGACTGAGGGCCTCAAGGAGAGAAGCCCAAGCAAGACGCGCCCCGAGAAGCGTCTTGACACATGTCAACACTGGGTCTGACAGAGGGCCTCCAGGAGAGAGGCCCAAGCAAGACGCGCCCCGAGGAGTGTCTTGCCACATGTCACCACTTGGTCTGACTGAGCGCCTCCAGGAGAGAGGCCCAAGCAACACGCGCCCCGAGGAGCGTCAGGCCACATGTCACTACTCAGTCTGACTGAGCGCCTCCAGGAGAGAGGCCCAAGCAAGACGCGCCCAGAGGAGCGTCTTGCCACGTGTCAACAATGGGTCTTACTGAGGGCCTCCAGGAGAGAAGCCCAAGCAAGACGCGCCCCGAGGAGCTTCTTGCCACATGTCAGCACTTGGTCTGACTGAGCGCCTCCAGGAGAGAGGCCAAAGCAAGACGCGCCCCGAGGAGCGTCTTGACACATCTCAACACTGGGTCTGACAGACGGCCTCCATTAGAGAGGCCCAAGCAAGACGCGCCCCGAGGAGTGTCTTGCCACATGTCAACACTGGGTCTGACTGAGCGCCTCAAGGAGAGAGGCCCAAGCAAGACGCGCCCCGAGGAGCGTCTTGCCACGTGTCACCACTGGGTCTGACTGAGCGCCTCCAGGAGAGAGGCCAAAGCAAGACGCGCCCCGAGGAGCATCTTGCCACATGTCAACAATGGGTCTGACTGAGGGCCTCAAGGAGAGAAGCCCAAGCAAGACGCTCCCCGAGAAGCGTCTTGACACATGTCAACACTGGGTCTGACAGAGGGCCTCCAGGAGAGAGGCCCAAGCAAGACGCGCCCCGAGGAGTGTCTTGCCACATGTCACCACTTGGTCTGACTGAGCGCCTCCAGGAGAGAGGCCCAAGCAACACGCGCCCCGAGGAGCGTCAGGCCACATGTCACTACTCAGTCTGACTGAGCGCCTCCAGGAGAGAGGCCCAAGCAAGACGCGCCCCGAGGAGCGTCTTGCCACGTGTCAACACTGGGTCTGATTGAGGGCCTTCTGGAGAGAGGCCCAAGCGAGACGAGCCCCGAGGAGCGTCTTGCCACATGTCAACAATGGGTCTTACTGAGTGCCTCCAGGAGAGAAGCCCAAGCAAGACGCGCCCCGAGGAGCTTCTTGCCACATGTCAGCACTCGGTCTGACTGAGCGCCTCCAGGAGAGAGGCCAAAGCAAGACGCGCCCCGAGGAGCGTCTTGACACATCTCAACACTGGGTCTGACAGACGGCCTCCATTAGAGAGGCCCAAGCAAGACGCGCCCCGAGGAGTGTCTTGCCACATGTCAACACTGGGTCTGACTGAGCGCCTCCAGGAGAGAGGCCCAAGCAAGACGCGCCCCGAGGAGCGTCTTGCCACGTGTCACCACTGGGTCTGACTGAGCGCCTCCAGGAGAGAGGCCCAAGCAAGACGCGCCCCGAGGAGCGTCTTGCCACGTTTCACCACTGGGTCTGATTGAGCGCCTCCAGGAGAGAGGCCCCAGCAAGACGCGCCCCGAGGAGCGTTTGGCCTTATGTCAGCACTCGGTCTGACTGAGCGCCTCCAGGAGAGAGGCCCAAGCAAGACGCGCCCCGAGGAGCGTCTTGCGACATGTCACTACTCGGTCTAACTGAGCGCCTCCAGGAGAGAGGTCCAAGCAAGACGCGCCCCGAGGAGCGTCTTGCCACATGCCACTACTCGGTCTGACTGACCGCCTCCAGGAGAGAGGCCCAAGCAAGACGTGCCCCGAGGAGCGTCTTGCCACATGTCAACTATGGGTCTGACTGAGGGCCTCCAGGAGAGAAGCCCAAGCAAGACGCGCCCCGAGGAGCTTCTTGCCACATGTCAGCACTCGGTCTGACTGAGGGCCTCCAGGAGAGAAGCCCAAGCAAGACGCGCCCCGAGGAGCGTCTTGCCACATGTCAACACTGGGTCTGACTGAGCGCCTCCAGGAGAGAGGCCCAAGCAAGACGCGCCCCGAGGAGCGTCAGGCCACATGTCACTACTCAGTCTGACTGAGCACCTCCAGGAGAGAGGCCCAAGCAAGACGCGCCCCGAGGAGCGTCTTGCCACATGTCAACACTGGGTCTGATTGAGGGCCTTCTGGAGAGAGGCCCAAGCAAGACGCGCCCCGAGGAGCGTCTTGCCAAATATCACTACTCGGTCTGTTTGAGCGCCTCCAGGAGAGAGGCCCAAGCAAGACGTGCCCCGAGGAGCGTCTTGCCACATGTCAACAATGGGTCTGACTGAGGGCCTCCAGGAGAGAAGCCCAAGCAAGACGCGCCCCGAGGAGCGTCTTGCCACATGTCAACACTGGGTCTGACTGAGCGCCTCCAGGAGAGAGGCCCAAGCAAGACACGCCCCGAGGAGCGTCTTGACACATGTCAACACTGGGTCTGACTGAGGGCCTCCATGAGAGAAGCCCAAGCAAGACGCGCCCCGCGGACAGTCTTGCCACATGTCAACACTCGGTCTGACAAAGGGCCTCCAGGAGAGAGGCCCAAGGAAGACGCGCCCCGAGGAGTGTCTTGCCACATGTCACCACTGGGTCTGACTGAGCGCCTCCAGGAGAGAGGCCCAAGCAAGACGCGCCCAGAGGAGCGTCTTGCCACGTGTCAACACTGGGTCTGATTGAGGGCCTTCTGGAGAGAGGCCCAAGCGAGACGAGCCCCGAGGAGCGTCTTGCCACATGTCAACAATGGGTCTTACTGAGGGCCTCCAGGAGAGAAGCCCAAGCAAGACGCGCCCCGAGGAGCTTCTTGCCACATGTCAGCACTTGGTCTGACTGAGCGCCTCCAGGAGAGAGGCCAAAGCAAGACGCGCCCCGAGGAGCGTCTTGACACATCTCAACACTGGGTCTGACAGACGGCCTCCATTAGAGAGGCCCAAGCAAGACGCGCCCCGAGGAGTGTCTTGCCACATGTCAACACTGGGTCTGACTGAGCGCCTCAAGGAGAGAGGCCCAAGCAAGACGCGCCCCGAGGAGCGTCTTGCCACGTGTCACCACTGGGTCTGACTGAGCGCCTCCAGGAGAGAGGCCAAAGCAAGACGCGCCCCGAGGAGCATCTTGCCACATGTCAACAATGGGTCTGACTGAGGGCCTCAAGGAGAGAAGCCCAAGCAAGACGCGCCCCGAGAAGCGTCTTGACACATGTCAACACTGGGTCTGACAGAGGGCCTCCAGGAGAGAGGCCCAAGCAAGACGCGCCCCGAGGAGTGTCTTGCCACATGTCACCACTTGGTCTGACTGAGCGCCTCCAGGAGAGAGGCCCAAGCAACACGCGCCCCGAGGAGCGTCAGGCCACATGTCACTACTCAGTCTGACTGAGCGCCTCCAGGAGAGAGGCCCAAGCAAGACGCGCCCCGAGGAGCGTCTTGCCACGTGTCAACACTGGGTCTGATTGAGGGCCTTCTGGAGAGAGGCCCAAGCGAGACGAGCCCCGAGGAGCGTCTTGCCACATGTCAACAATGGGTCTTACTGAGTGCCTCCAGGAGAGAAGCCCAAGCAAGACGCGCCCCGAGGAGCTTCTTGCCACATGTCAGCACTCGGTCTGACTGAGCGCCTCCAGGAGAGAGGCCAAAGCAAGACGCGCCCCGAGGAGCGTCTTGACACATCTCAACACTGGGTCTGACGGACGGCCTCCATTAGAGAGGCCCAAGCAAGACGCGCCCCGAGGAGTGTCTTGCCACATGTCAACACTGGGTCTGACTGAGCGCCTCCAGGAGAGAGGCCCAAGCAAGACGCGCCCCGAGGAGCGTCTTGCCACGTGTCACCACTGGGTCTGACTGAGCGCCTCCAGGAGAGAGGCCCAAGCAAGACGCGCCCCGAGGAGCGTCTTGCCACGTTTCACCACTGGGTCTGATTGAGCGCCTCCAGGAGAGAGGCCCCAGCAAGACGCGCCCCGAGGAGCGTTTGGCCTTATGTCAGCACTCGGTCTGACTGAGCGCCTCCAGGAGAGAGGCCCAAGCAAGACGCGCCCCGAGGAGCGTCTTGCGACATGTCACTACTCGGTCTAACTGAGCGCAACCAGGAGAGAGGTCCAAGCAAGACGCGCCCCGAGGAGCGTCTTGCCACATGCCACTACTCGGTCTGACTGACCGCCTCCAGGAGAGAGGCCCAAGCAAGACGTGCCCCGAGGAGCGTCTTGCCACATGTCAACTATGGGTCTGACTGAGGGCCTCCAGGAGAGAAGCCCAAGCAAGACGCGCCCCGAGGAGCTTCTTGCCACATGTCAGCACTCGGTCTGACTGAGGGCCTCCAGGAGAGAAGCCCAAGCAAGACGCGCCCCGAGGAGCGTCTTGCCACATGTCAACACTGGGTCTGACTGAGCGCCTCCAGGAGAGAGGCCCAAGCAAGACGCGCCCCGAGGAGCGTCAGGCCACATATCACTACTCAGTCTGACTGAGCACCTCCAGGAGAGAGGCCCAAGCAAGACGCGCCCCGAGGAGCGTCTTGCCACATGTCAACACTGGGTCTGATTGAGGGCCTTCTGGAGAGAGGCCCAAGCAAGACGCGCCCCGAGGAGCGTCTTGCCAAATGTCACTACTCGGTCTGTTTGAGCGCCTCCAGGAGAGAGGCCCAAGCAAGACGTGCCCCGAGGAGCGTCTTGCCACATGTCAACAATGGGTCTGACTGAGGGCCTCCAGGAGAGAAGCCCAAGCAAGATGCGCCCCGAGGAGCGTCTTGCCACATGTCAACACTGGGTCTGACTGAGCGCCTCCAGGAGAGAGGCCCAAGCAAGACACGCCCCGAGGAGCGTCTTGACACATGTCAACACTGGGTCTGACTGAGGGCCTCCATGAGAGAAGCCCAAGCAAGACGCGCCCCGCGGACAGTCTTGCCACATGTCAACACTCGGTCTGACAAAGGGCCTCCAGGAGAGAGGCCCAAGGAAGACGCGCCCCGAGGAGTGTCTTGCCACATGTCACCACTGGGTCTGACTGAGCGCCTCCAGGAGAGAGGCCCAAGCAAGACGCGCCCCGAGGAGCGTCTTGTCACATGTCAACACTGGGTCTTTCTGAGCGCCTCCAGGAGAGAAGCCCAAGCAAGACGCGCCCCGATGAGCGTCTTTCCATATGTCAGCACTCGGTCTGACTGAGCGCCTCCAGGAGAGAGGCCCAAGCAAGACGCGCCCCGAGGAGCGTCTTGCCACATGTCAACAATGGGTCTGACTGAGCGCCTCCAGGAGAGAGGCCAAAGCAAGACGCGCCCCGAGGAGCGTCTTGACACATCTCAACACTGGGTCTGACAGACGGCCTCCATTAGAGAGGCCCAAGCAAGACGCGCCCCGAGGAGTGTCTTGCCACATGTCAACACTGGGTCTGACTGAGCGCCTCCAGGAGAGAGGCCCAAGCAAGACGCGCCCCGAGGAGCGTCTTGCCACGTGTCACCACTGGGTCTGACTGAGCGCCTCCAGGAGAGAGGCCCAAGCAAGACGCGCCCCGAGGAGCGTCTTGCCACGTGTCACCACTGGGTCTGACTGAGCGCCTCCAGGAGAGAGGCCCAAGCAAGACGCGCCCCGAGGAGCGTCTTGCCACGTTTCACCACTGGGTCTGATTGAGCGCCTCCAGGAGAGAGGCCCAAGCAAGACGCGCCCCGAGGAGTGTCTTGCCACATGTCACCACTTGGTCTGACTGAGCGCCTCCAGGAGAGAGGCCCAAGCAACACGCGCCCCGAGGAGTGTCTTGCCAAATGTCACTACTCGGTCTGTTTAAACGCCTCCAGGAGAGAGGCCCAAGCAAGACGTGCCCCGAGGAGCGTCTTGCCACATGTCAACAATGGGTCTGACTGAGGGCCTCCAGGAGAGAAGCCCAAGCAAGACGCGCCCCGAGGAGCGTCTTGCCACATGTCAACACTGGGTCTGACTGAGCGCCTCCAGGAGAGAGGCCCAAGCAAGACACGCCCCGAGGAGCGTCTTGACACATGTCAACACTGGGTCTGACTGAGGGCCTCCATGAGAGAAGCCCAAGCAAGACGCGCCCCGCGGACAGTCTTGCCACATGTCAACACTCGGTCTGACAAAGGGCCTCCAGGAGAGAGGCCCAAGGAAGACGCGCCCCGAGGAGTGTCTTGCCACATGTCACCACTGGGTCTGACTGAGCGACTCCAGGAGAGAGGCCCAAGCAAGACGCGCCCCGAGGAGCGTCTTGTCACATGTCAACACTGGGTCTTTCTGAGCGCCTCCAGGAGAGAAGCCCAAGCAAGACGCGCCCCGAGGAGCGTCTTTCCATATGTCAGCACTCGGTCTGACTGAGCGCCTCCAGGAGAGAGGCCCAAGCAAGACGCGCCCAGAGGAGCGTCTTGCCACATGTCAACAATGGGTCTGACTGAGGGCCTCCAGGAGAGAAGCACTAACAAGACGCGCCCCGAGGAGCGTCTTGACACATGTCAACACTGGGTCTGACAGAGGGCCTCCAGGAGAGAGGCCCAAGCAAGACGCGCCCCGAGGAGTGTCTTGCCACATGTCACCACTTGGTCTGACTGAGCGCCTCCAGGAGAGAGGCCCAAGCAACACGCGCCCCGAGGAGCGTCAGGCCACATGTCACTACTCAGTCTGACTGAGCGCCTCCAGGAGAGAGGCCCAAGCAAGATGCGCCCCGAGGAGCGTCTTGCCACTTGTCAACACTGGGTCTGATTGAGGGCCTTCTGGAGAGAGGCCCAAGCAAGACGCGCCCCGAGGAGTGTCTTGCCACATGTCAACAATTGGTCTTACTGAGGGCCTCCAGGAGAGAAGCCCAAGCAAGACGCGCCCCGAGGAGCTTCTTGCCACATGTCAGCACTGGGTCTGACTGAGCGCCTCCAGGAGAGAGGTCCAAGCAACACGCGCCCCGAGGAGCGTCTTGCCACATGTCAACACTGGGTATGACTGAGTGCCTCCATGAGAGAAGCCCCAGCAAGACGCGCCCCGAGGAGGGTCTTGCCACATGTCACTACTCGGTCTGACTGAGCGCCTCCAGGAGAGAGGCCCAAGCAAGACGTGCCCCGAGGAGCGTCTTGCCACATGTCAACAATGGGTCTGACTGAGGGCCTCCAGGAGAGAAGCCCAAGCAAGAAGCGCCCCGAGGAGCGTCTTGCCACATGTCAACACTGGGTCTGACTGAGCGCCTCCAGGAGAGAGACCCAAGCAAGACACGCCCCGAGGAGCGTCTTGTCACATGTCAACACTGGGTCTGACTGAGGGCCTCCATGAGAGAAGCCCAAGCAAGACGGGCCCCGAGGAGAGTCTTGCCACATGTCAACACTGCGTCTGACAGAGGGCATCCAGGAGAGAGGCCCAAGCAATACGCGCCCGGAGGAGCGTCTTGCCACATGTCAACAATGGATCTGACTGAGGGCCTCCAGGAGAGAAGCCCAAGCATGACGCACCCCGAGGAGCTTCTTGCTACATGTCAGCACTCAGTCTGACTGAGCGCCTCCAGGAGAGAGGCCCAAGCAAGACGCGCCCCGAGGAGCGTCTTGCCACATGTCAGCACTGGGTCTGACTGAGCGCCTCCAGGAGAGAGGCCCCAGCAAGACGCGCCCCGAGGAGCGTCTTGCCACATGTCAACACTGGGTCTGACTGAGCGCCTCCAGGAGAGAGGCCCAAGCAAGACGCGCCCCGAGGAGCGTCAGGCCACATGTCACTACTCAGTCTGACTGAGCACCTCCAGGAGAGAGGCCCAAGCAAGACGCGCCCCGAGGAGCGTCTTGCCACATGTCAACACTGGGTCTGATTGAGGGCCTTCTGGAGAGAGGCCCAAGCAAGACGCGCCCCGAGGAGCGTCTTGCCAAATGTCACTACTCGGTCTGTTTGAGCGCCTCCAGGAGAGAGGCCCAAGCAAGACGTGCCCCGAGGAGCGTCTTGCCACATGTCAACAATGGGTCTGACTGAGGGCCTCCAGGAGAGAAGCCCAAGCAAGACGCGCCCCGAGGAGCGTCTTGCCACATGTCAACACTGGGTCTGACTGAGCGCCTCCAGGAGAGAGGCCCAAGCAAGACACGCCCCGAGGAGCGTCTTGACACATGTCAACACTGGGTCTGACTGAGGGCCTCCATGAGAGAAGCCCAAGCAAGACGCGCCCCGCGGACAGTCTTGCCACATGTCAACACTCGGTCTGACAAAGGGCCTCCAGGAGAGAGGCCCAAGGAAGACGCGCCCCGAGGAGTGTCTTGCCACATGTCACCACTGGGTCTGACTGAGCGCCTCCAGGAGAGAGGCCCAAGCAAGACGCGCCCCGAGGAGCGTCTTGTCACATGTCAACACTGGGTCTTTCTGAGCGCCTCCAGGAGAGAAGCCCAAGCAAGACGCGCCCCGAGGAGCGTCTTTCCATATGTCAGCACTCGGTCTGACTGAGCGCCTCCAGGAGAGAGGCCCAAGCAAGACGCGCCCCGAGGAGCGTCTTGCCACATGTCAACAATGGGTCTGACTGAGCGCCTCCAGGAGAGAGGCCAAAGCAAGACGCGCCCCGAGGAGAGTCTTGACACATCTCAACACTGGGTCTGACAGACGGCCTCCATTAGAGAGGCCCAAGCAAGACGCGCCCCGAGGAGTGTCTTGCCACATGTCAACACTGGGTCTGACTGAGCGCCTCCAGGAGAGAGGCCCAAGCAAGACGCGCCCCGAGGAGCGTCTTGCCACGTGTCACCACTGGGTCTGACTGAGCGCCTCCAGGAGAGAGGCCCAAGCAAGACGCGCCCCGAGGAGCGTCTTGCCACGTGTCACCACTGGGTCTGACTGAGCGCCTCCAGGAGAGAGGCCCAAGCAAGACGCGCCCCGAGGAGCGTCTTGCCAGGTTTCACCACTGGGTCTGATTGAGCGCCTCCAGGAGAGAGGCCCAAGCAAGACGCGCCCCGAGGAGTGTCTTGCCACATGTCACCACTTGGTCTGACTGAGCGCCTCCAGGAGAGAGGCCCAAGCAACACGCGCCCCGAGGAGCGTCAGGCCACATGTCACTACTCAGTCTGACTGAGCGCCTCCAGGAGAGAGGCCCAAGCAAGACGCGCCCCGAGGAGCGTCTTGCCACGTGTCAACACTGGGTCTGATTGAGGGCCTTCTGGAGAGAGGCCCAAGCGAGACGAGCCCCGAGGAGCGTCTTGCCACATGTCAACAATGGGTCTTACTGAGGGCCTCCAGGAGAGAAGCCCAAGCAAGACGCGCCCCGAGGAGCTTCTTGCCACATGTCAGCACTCGGTCTGACTGAGCGCCTCCAGGAGAGAGGCCAAAGCAAGACGCGCCCCGAGGAGCGTCTTGACACATCTCAACACTGGGTCTGACAGACGGCCTCCATTAGAGAGGCCCAAGCAAGACGCGCCCCGAGGAGTGTCTTGCCAAATGTCACTACTCGGTCTGTTTGAGCGCCTCCAGGAGAGAGGCCCAAGCAAGACGTGCCCCGAGGAGCGTCTTGCCACATGTCAACAATGGGTCTGACTGAGGGCCTCCAGGAGAGAAGCCCAAGCAAGACGCGCCCCGAGGAGCGTCTTGCCACATGTCAACACTGGGTCTGACTGAGCGCCTCCAGGAGAGAGGCCCAAGCAAGACACGCCCCGAGGAGCGTCTTGACACATGTCAACACTCGGTCTGACAAAGGGCCTCCAGGAGAGAGGCCCAAGGAAGACGCGCCCCGAGGAGTGTCTTGCCACATGTCACCACTGGGTCTGACTGAGCGACTCCAGGAGAGAGGCCCAAGCAAGACGCGCCCCGAGGAGCGTCTTGTCACATGTCAACACTGGGTCTTTCTGAGCGCCTCCAGGAGAGAAGCCCAAGCAAGACGCGCCCCGAGGAGCGTCTTTCCATATGTCAGCACTCGGTCTGACTGAGCGCCTCCAGGAGAGAGGCCCAAGCAAGACGCGCCCAGAGGAGCGTCTTGCCACATGTCAACAATGGGTCTGACTGAGGGCCTCCAGGAGAGAAGCCCTAACAAGACGCGCCCCGAGGAGCGTCTTGACACATGTCAACACTGGGTCTGACAGAGGGCCTCCAGGAGAGAGGCCCAAGCAAGACGCGCCCCGAGGAGTGTCTTGCCACATGTCACCACTTGGTCTGACTGAGCGCCTCCAGGAGAGAGGCCCAAGCAACACGCGCCCCGAGGAGCGTCAGGCCACATGTCACTACTCAGTCTGACTGAGCGCCTCCAGGAGAGAGGCCCAAGCAAGATGCGCCCCGAGGAGCGTCTTGCCACTTGTCAACACTGGGTCTGATTGAGGGCCTTCTGGAGAGAGGCCCAAGCAAGACGCGCCCCGAGGAGTGTCTTGCCACATGTCAACAATTGGTCTTACTGAGGGCCTCCAGGAGAGAAGCCCAAGCAAGACGCGCCCCGAGGAGCTTCTTGCCACATGTCAGCACTGGGTCTGACTGAGCGCCTCCAGGAGAGAGGTCCAAGCAACACGCGCCCCGAGGAGCGTCTTGCCACATGTCAACACTGGGTATGACTGAGTGCCTCCATGAGAGAAGCCCCAGCAAGACGCGCCCCGAGGAGCGTCTTGCCACATGTCACTACTCGGTCTGACTGAGCGCCTCCAGGAGAGAGGCCCAAGCAAGACGTGCCCCGAGGAGCGTCTTGCCACATGTCAACAATGGGTCTGACTGAGGGCCTCCAGGAGAGAAGCCCAAGCAAGAAGCGCCCCGAGGAGCGTCTTGCCACATGTCAACACTGGGTCTGACTGAGCGCCTCCAGGAGAGAGGCCCAAGCAAGACACGCCCCGAGGAGCGTCTTGTCACATGTCAACACTGGGTCTGACTGAGGGCCTCCATGAGAGAAGCCCAAGCAAGACGGGCCCCGAGGAGAGTCTTGCCACATGTCAACACTGCGTCTGACAGAGGGCATCCAGGAGAGAGGCCCAAGCAATACGCGCCCGGAGGAGCGTCTTGCCACATGTCAACAATGGGTCTGACTGAGGGCCTCCAGGAGAGAAGCCCAAGCATGACGCACCCCGAGGAGCTTCTTGCTACATGTCAGAACTCAGTCTGACTGAGCGCCTCCAGGAGAGAGGCCCAAGCAAGACGCGCCCCGAGGAGCGTCTTGCCACATGTCAGCACTGGGTCTGACTGAGCGCCTCCAGGAGAGAGGCCCCAGCAAGACGCGCCCCGAGGAGCGTCTTGCCTTATGTCAGCACTCGGTCTGACTGAGCGCCTCCAGGAGAGAGGCCCAAGCAAGACGCGCCCCGAGGAGCGTCTTGCCACATGTCAACAATGGGTCTGACTGAGGGCCTCCAGGAGAGAGGCCCAAGCAAGATGCGCCAAGGAGGAGCGTCTTGCCACATGTCAACACTGGGTCTGACAGAGGGCCTCCAGGAGAGAGGCCCAAGCAAGACGTGCCCCGCGGAGCGTCTTGCCACATGTCAACAATGGGTCTGACTGAGGGCCTCCAGGAGAGAAGCCCAAGCAAGACGCGCCCCAAGGAGCGTCTTGCCACATGTCAACACTGGGTCTGACTGAGCTTCCACAGGAGAGAGGCCCAAGCAAGACACGCCCCGAGGAGCGTCTTGACACATGTCAACACTGGGTCTGACTGAGGGCCTCCATGAGATAAGCCCAAGCAAGACGCGCCCCGAGGAGAGTCTTGCCACATGACAACACTCGGTCTGACAGAGGGCCTCCAGGAGAGAGGCCCAAGCAAGACACGCCCCGAGGAGTGTCTTGCCACATGTCACCACTGGGTCTGACTGAGCGCCTCCAGGAGAGAGGCCCAAGCAAGACGCGCCCCGAGGAGCGTCTTGCCACATGTCAACAATGGGTCTGACTGAGGGCCTCCAGGAGAGAAGCCCAAGCAACACGCGGCCCGAGGAGCGTCTTGCCACATGACAGCACTCGGTCTGACTGAGCGCCTCCAGGAGAGAGGCCAAAGCAAGTTGCGCCCCGAGGAGCGTCTTGCCACATGTCAACAATGGGTCTGACTGAGGGCCTCCCGGAGAGAAGCCCAAGCAAGACGCGCCCCGAGGAGCGTCTTGACACATGTCAACACTGGGTCTGACAGAGGGCCTCCAGGAGAGAGGCCCAAGCAAGACGCGCCCCAAGGAGTGTCTTGCCAGATGTCACCACTTGGTCTGACTGAGCGCCTCCAGGAGAGAGGCCCAAGCAACACGCGCCCCGAGGAGCGTCTTGCCACGTGTCAACACTGGGTCTGATTGAGGGCCATCTGGAGAGAGGCCCAAGCAAGACGAGCCCCGAGGAGTGTCTTGCCACATGTCACCACTTGGTCTGACTGAGCGCCTCCAGGAGAGAGGCCCAAGCAAGACGCACCCCGAGGAGTGTCTTGCCACATGTCACCACTTGGTCTGACTGAGCGCCTCCAGGAGAGAGGCCCAAGCAAGACGCGCCCCGAGGAGCGTCTTGCCACATGTCAACACTGGGTCTGACAGAGGGCCTCCATGAGAGAGGCCCAAGCAAGACGCGCCCCAAGGAGTCTCTTGCCACACGTCACCACTTGGTCTGACTGAGCGCCTCCAGGAGAGAGGCCCAAGCAACACGCGCCCCGAGGAGCGTCAGGCCACATGTCACTACTCAGTCTGACTGAGCGCCTCCAGGAGAGAGGCCCAAGTAAGACGCGCCCCGAGGAGCGTCTTGCCACGTGTCAACACTGGGTCTGATTGAGGGCCTTCTGGAGAGAGGCCCAAGCAAGACGCGCCCCGAGGAGCGTCTTGCCACATGTCAACAATGGTTCTTACTGAGGGCCTCCAGGAGAGAAGCCCTAGCAAGACGCGCCCCGAGGAGCGTCTTGCCACAAGTCAACAATGGGTCTTACTGAGGGCCTCCAGGAGAGAAGCCCAAGCAAGACGCGCCCCGAGGAGCTTCTTGCCACATGTCAGCACTGGGTCTGACTGAGCGCCTCCAGGAGAGAGGCCCAAGCAAGACGCGCCCCGAGGAGCGTCTTGCCACATGTCAACACTGGGTCTTACTGAGGGCCTCCAGGAGAGAAGCCCAAGCAAGACGCGCCCTGAGGAGCTTCTTGCCACATGTCAACAATGGGTCTTACTGAGGGCCTCCAGTAGAGAAGCCCAAGCAAGACGCGCCCCGAGGAGCTTCTTGCCACATGTCAACAATGGGTCTTACTGAGGGCCTCCAGGAGAGAAGCCCAAGCAACAAGCGCCCCGAGGAGCGTATTGCCACATGTCACTACTCGGTCTGACTGAGCGCCTCCAGGAGAGAGGTCCAAGCAACACGCGCCCCGAGGAGCGTCTTGGCACATGCCAACACTGGGTCTCACTGAGTGCCTCCATGAGAGAAGCCCCTGCAAGACGCGCCCCGAGGAGCGTCTTGCCACATGTCACTACTCGGTCGGACTGAGCGCCTCCAGGAGAGAGGCCCAAGCAAGACGTGCCCCGAGGAGCGTCTTGCCACATGTCAACAATGGGTCTGACTGAGGGCCTCCAGGAGAGAAGCCCAAGCAAGAAGCGCCCCGAGGAGCGTCTTGCCACATGTAAACACTGGGTCTGACTGAGCGCCTCCAGGAGAGAGGCCAAAGCAAGACGCGCCCCGAGGAGCGTCTTGACACATGTCAACACTGGGTCTGACAGAGGGCCTCCATGAGAGAGGCCCAAGCAAGACGCGCCCCGAGGAGTGTCTTTCCACATGTCAACACTGTGTCTGACTGAGCGCCTCCAGGAGAGTGGCCCAAGCAAGACGCGCCCCGAGGAGCGTCTTGCCACGTGTCAACACTGGGTCTGACTTTGCGCCTCCAGGAGAGAGGCCCAAGCAAGATGCGCCTCGAGGAGCGTCTTGCCACGTGTCACCACTGGGTCTGACTGAGCTCCTCCAGGAGAGAGGCCCAAGCAAGACACGCCCCGAGGAGCGTCTTGACACATGTCAACACTGGGTCTGACTGAGGGCCTCCATGAGAGAAGCCCAAGCAAGACAGGCCCAGAGGAGAGTCTTGCCACATGTCAACACTGGGTCTGACAGAGGGCATCCAGGAGAGAGGCCCAAGCAATATGCGCCCCGAGGAGCGTCTTGCCAAATGTCAACAATGGGTCTGACTGAGGGCCTCCAGGAGAGAAGCCCAAGCATGACGCACCCCAAGGAGCTTCTTGCTACATGTCAGCACTCGGTCTGACTGAGCGCCTCCAGGAGAGAGGCCAAAGCAAGACGCGCCCCGAGGAGCGTCTTGACACATGTCAACACTGGGTCTGACTTAGCGCCTCCAGGAGAGAGGCCCAAGCAAGATGCGCCTCGAGGAGCATCTTGCCACGTGTCACCACTGGGTCTGACTGAGCTCCTCCAGGAGAGAGGCCCAAGCAAGACGCGCCCCGAGGAGCGTCTTGCCACGTGTCACCACTGGGTCTGATTGAGCACCTCCAGAAGAGAGGCCCCAGCAAGACGCGCCCCGAGGAGCGTCTTGCCACATGTCACTACTCGGTCTAACTGAGCGCCTCCAGGAGAGAGGTCCAAGCAAGATGCGCCCCGAGGAGCGTCTTGCCACATGTCACTACTCAGTCTGACTGAGCGCCTCCAGGAGGGAGGTCCAAGCAAGACGCGCCCCGAGGAGCGTCTTGCCACATGTCACTACTCGGTTTGACTGAGCGCCTCCAGGAGAGAGGCCCAAGCAAGACGTGCCCCGAGGAGCGTCTTGCCACATGTCAACACTGGGTCGGACTGAGGGCCTCCATGAGAGAAGCCCAAGCAAGACGCGCCCCGAGAAGCGTCTTGCCACGTGTCAACACTCGGTCTGACAGAGGTCATTCAGGAGAGAGGCCCAAGCAATACTTGCCCCGAGGAGCGTCTTGCCAAATGTCACCACTGGGTCTGAATGAGCGCCTCCAGGAGAGAGGCTCAACCAAGACGCGCCCCGAGGAGTGTCTTGCCACATGCCAACACTGGGTCTGACTGAGCGCCTCCAGGAGAGAGGCCCAGGCAAGACGCGCCCCGAGAAGTGTCTTGCCACGTGTCAACACTGGGTCTGACTGAGCGCCTCCAGGAGAGAGGCCCAAGCAACACGCGCCCCGAGGAGCGTCTTTCCACGTGTCACCACTGGGTCTGACTGAGCGCCTCCAGGAGAGAGGCCCAAGCAAGACGCACCCCGAGGAGCGTCTTGCCACATGTCAACACTGGGTCTGACTGAGCGCCTCCAGGAGAGAGGCCCAAGCAAGAAGCGCCCCGAGGAGCGTCTTGCCACATGTCAACAATGGGTCTGACTGAGGGCCTCCAGGAGAGAGGCCCAAGCAAGATGCGCCCGGAGGAGCGTCTTGCCACATGTCACCTCTGGTTCTGACTGAGCGCCTCCAGGAGAGAGGCCCAAGCAAGACGCGCCCCAAGGAGCGTCTTGTCACATGTCAACACTGGGTCTGTCTGAGCGCCTCCAGGAGAGAAGCCCAAGCAAGACGCGCCCCGAGGAGCGTCTTGCCACATGTCAACAATGGGTCTGACTGAAGTTCTCCAGGAGAGAAGCCCAAGCAAGACTGCGCCCCGAGGAGCGTCTTGACACATGTCCACACTGGGTCTGACAGAGGGCCTCCAGGAGAGAGGCCCAAGCAAGACGCGCCCCGAGGAGCGTCAGGCCACATGTCACTACTCAGTCTGAGTGAGCGCCTCCAGGAGAGAGGCACAAGCAAGACGCGCCCCGAGGAGAGTCTTGCCACATGTCAGCACTGGGTCTGACTGAGCGCCTCCAGGAGAGAGGCCCCAGCAAGACGCGCCCCGAGGAGCATCTTGCCTTATGTCAGCACTCGGTCTGACTGAGCGCCTCCAGGAGAGAGGCCCAAGCAAGACGCGCCCCGAGGAGCGTCTTGCCACATGTCAACAATGGGTCTGACTGAGGGCCTCCAGGAGAGAGGCCCAAGCAAGATGCGCCCGGAGGAGCGTCTTGCCACATGTCACCACTGGGTCTGATTGAGCACCTCCAAGAGAGAGGCCCCAGCAAGACGCGCCCCGAGGAGCGTCTTGCCACATGTCACTACTCGGTCTAACTGAGCGCCTCCAGGAGAGAGGTCCAAGCAAGATGCGCCCCGAGGAGCGTCTTGCCACATGTCACTACTCGGTCTGACTGAGCGCCTCCAGGAAGGAGGTCCAAGCAAGACGCGCCCCGAGGAGCGTCTTGCCACATGTCACTACTCGGTCTGACTGAGCGCCTCCAGGAGAGAGGCCCAAGCAAGACGTGCCCCGAGGAGCGTCTTGACACATGTCAACAATGGGTCTGACTGAGGGCCTCCAGGAGAGAAGCCGAAGCAAGACGCGCCCAGAGGAGCGTCTTGCCACATGTCAACACTGGGTCTGACTGAGCGCCTCCAGGAGAGAGGCCCAAGCAAGACGCGCCCCGAGGAGCGTCTTGCCACGTGTCAACACTGGGTCTGACTGAGCGCCTCCAGGAGAGAGGCCCAAGCAACACGCGCCCCGAGGAGCGTCTTTCCACGTGTCACCACTGGGTCTGACTGAGCGCCTCCAGGAGAGAGGCCCAAGCAAGACGCGCCCCGAGGAGCGTCTTGCCACATGTCAACACTGGGTCTGACTGAGCGCCTCCAGGAGAGAGGCCCAAGCAAGACGCGCCCCGAGGAGCGTCTTGCCACAAGTCAACAATGGGTCTGACTGAGGGCCTCCAGGAGAGAGGCCCAAGCAAGATGCGCCCGGAGGAGCGTATTGCCACATGTCACCTCTGGTTCTGACTGAGCGCCTCCAGGAGAGAGGCCCAAGCAAGACGCGCCCCGAGGAGCGTCTTGCCACATGTCAACAATGGGTCTGACTGAGGGCCTCCAGGAGAGAGGCCCAAGCAAGATGCGCCCGGAGGAGCGTCTTGCCAAATGTCACCTCTGGTTCTGACTGAGCGCCTCCAGGAGAGAGGCCCAAGCAAGACGCGCCCCGAGGAGCGTCTTGCCACATGTCAACAATGGGTCTGACTGAGGGCCTCCAGGAGAGAAGCCCAAGCAAGACTGCGCCCCAATAAGTGTCTTGTCACATGTCAACACTGGGTCTGTCTGAGCGCCTCCAGGAGAGAAGCCCAAGCAAGACGCGCCCCGAGGAGCGTCTTGCCACATGTCAACAATGGGTCTGACTGAAGGCCTCCAGGAGAGAAGCCCAAGCAAGACTGCCCCCCGAGGAGTGTCTTGACACATGTCCACACTGGGTCTGACAGAGGGCCTCCAGGAGAGAGGCCCAAGCAAGATGCGCCCCGAGGAGCGTCAGGCCACATGTCACTACTCAGTCTGACTGAGCGCCTCCAGGAGAGAGGCCCAAGCAAGACGCGCCCCGAGGAGAGTCTTGCCACATGTCAGCACTGGGTCTGACTGAGCGCCTCCAGGAGAGAGGCCCCAGCAAGACGCGCCCCGAGGAGCATCTTGCCTTATGTCAGCACTCGGTCTGACTGAGCGCCTCCAGGAGAGAGGCCCAAGCAAGACGCGCCCCGAGGAGCGTCTTGCCACATGTCAACAATGGGTCTGACTGAGGGCCTCCAGGAGAGAGGCCCAAGCAAGATGCGCCCAGAAGAGCGTCTTGCCACATGTCAACACTGGTTCTGACAGAGGGCCTCCAGGAGAGAGGCCCAAGCAAGACGCGCCCCGAGGAGCGTCTTGCCACATGTCACCTCTGGTTCTGACTGAGCGCCTCCAGGAGAGAGGCCCAAGCAAGACGCGCCCCGAGGAGCGTCTTGTCACATGTCAACACTGGGTCTTTCTGAGCGCCTCCAGGAGAGAAGCCAGAGCAAGACGCGCCCCGAGGAGCGTCTTGCCACATGTCAGCACTCGGTCTGACTGAACGCCTCCAGGAGAGAGGCCCAAGCACGACGCGCCCCGAGGAGCGTCTTGCCACATGTCAACAATGGGTCTGACTGAGGACCTCCAGGAGAGAAGCCCAAGCAACACGCGGCCCGAGGAGCGTCTTGCCACATGTCAGCACTCGGTCTGACTGAGCGCCTCCAGGATAGAGGCCCAAGCAAGACGCGCCCCGAGGAGCGTCTTGCCACATGTCAAATATGGGTCTGACTGAGGGCCTCCAGGAGAGAAGCCCAAGCAAGACTGCGCCCCGAGGAGCGTCTTGACACATGTCAACACTGGGTCTGACAGAGCGCCTCCAGGAGAGAGGCCCAAGCAAGACGCGCCCCGAGGAGTGTCTTGCCACATGTCAACACTGGGTCTGACTGAGCGCCTCCAGGAGAGAGGCCCAAGCAAGCCGCGCCCCGAGGAGCGTCAGGCCACATGTCACTACTCAGTCCGACTGAGCGCCTCCAGGAGAGAGGCCCAAGCTAGACGCGCCCCGAGGAGCGTCTTGCCACATGTCAACAATGGGTCTGACTGAGGGCCTCCAGGAGAGAGGCCCAAGCAAGATGCGCCAAGGAGGAGCGTCTGGCCACATGTCAACACTGGGTCTGACAGAGGGCCTCCAGGAGAGAGGCCCAAGCAAGACGCGCCCCGAGGAGCGTCTTGCCACATGTCACCTCTGGTTCTGACTGAGCGCCTCCAGGAGAGAGGCCAAAGCAAGACGCGCCCCGAGGAGCGTCTTGCCACATGTCAACACTGGGTCTGACTGAGTGCCTCCATGAGAGAAGCCCCAGCAAGACGCGCCCCGAGGAGCGTCTTGCCACATGTCACTACTCGGTCTGTTTGAGCGCCTCAAGGAGAGAGGCCCAAGCAAGACGTGCCCCGAGGAGCGTCTTGCCACATGTCAACAATGGCTCTGACTGAGGGCCTCCAGGAGAGAAGCCCAAGCAAGACGCGCCCCGAGGAGCGTCTTGCCACATGTCAACACTGGTTCTGACTGAGCGCCTCCAGGAGAGAGGCCCAAGCAAGACACGCCCCGAGGAGCGTCTTGACACATGTCAACACTGGGTCTGACTGAGGGCCTCCATGAGAGAAGCCCAAGCAAGACGCGCCCCGAGGAGAGTCTTGCCACATGTCAACACTCGGTCTGACAGAGGGCCTCCAGGAGAGAGGCCCAAGCAAGCCGCGCCCCGAGGAGCGTCTTGCCACATGTCAACAATGGGTCTGACTGAGGGCCTCCAGGAGAGAAGCCCAAGCAAGACGCGCCCCGAGAAGCGTCTTGACACATGTCAACACTGGGTCTGACAGAGGGCCTTCAGGAGAGAGGCCCAAGCAAGACGCGCCCCGAGGAGTGTCTTGCCACATGTCACCACTTGGTCTGACTGAGCGCCTCCAGGAGAGAGGCCCAAGCAACACGCGCCCCGAGGAGCGTCAGGCCACATGTCACTACTCAGTCTGACTGAGCGCCTCCAGGAGAGAGGCCCAAGCAAGACGCGCCCCGAGGAGCGTCTTGCCACGTGTCAACACTGGGTCTGATTGAGGGCCTTCTGGAGAGAGGCCCAAGCAAGACGAGCCCCGAGGAGCGTCTTGCCACATGTCAACAATGGGTCTTACTGAGGGCCTCCAGGAGAGAAGCCCAAGCAAGACGCGCCCCGAGGAGCTTCTTGCCACATGTCAGCACTCGGTCTGACTGAGCGCCTCCAGGAGAGAGGCCAAAGCAAGACGCGCCCCGAGGAGCGTCTTGACACATCTCAACACTGGGTCTGACAGACGGCCTCCAGTAGAGAGGCCCAAGCAAGACGTGCCCCGAGGAGCGTCTTGCCACATGTCAACAATGGGTCTGACTGAGGGCCTCCAGGAGAGAAGCCCAAGCAAGAAGCGCCCCGAGGAGCGTCTTGCCACATGTCAACACTGGGTCTGACTGAGCGCCTCCAGGAGAGAGGCCAAAGCAAGACGCGGCCCGAGGAGCGTCTTGACACATGTCAACACTGGGTCTGACAGAGGGCCTCCATGAGAGAGGCCCAAGCAAGACGCGCCAGGAGGAGTGTCTTTCCACATGTCAACACTGTGTCTGACTGAGCGCCTCCAGGAGAGTGGCCCAAGCAAGACGCGCCCCGAGGAGCGTCTTGACACATGTCAACACTGGGTCTGACAGAGGGCCTCCATGAGAGAGGCCCAAGTAAGACGCGCCCCGAGGAGTGTCTTTCCACATGTCAACACTGTGTCTGACTGAGCGCCTCCAGCAGAGTGGCCCAAGCAAGACGCGCCCCGAGGAGCGTCTTGCCACGTGTCACCACTGGGTCTGACTGAGCTCCCCCAGGAGAGAGGCCCAAGCAAGACGCGCCCCGAGGAGCGTCTTGCCAAGTGTCACCACTGGGTCTGATTGAGCACCTCCAGGAGAGAGGCCCCAGCAAGACGCGCCCCGAGGAGCGTCTTGCCACATGTCACTACTCGGTCTAACTGAGCGCCTCCAGGAGAGAGGTCCAAGCAAGATGCGCCCCGAGGAGCGTCTTGCCACATGTCACTACTCGGTCTGACTGAGCGCCTCCAGGAGAGAGGCCCAAGCAAGACGTGCCTCGAGGAGCGTCTTGCCACATGTCAACAATGGGTCTGACTGAGGGCCTCCAGGAGAGAAGCCCAAGCAAGACGCGCCCAGAGGAGCGCCTTGCCACATGTCAACACTGGGTCTGACTGAGCGCCTCCAGGAGAGAGGCCCAAGCAAGACACGCCCCGAGGAGCGTCTTGACACATGTCAACACTGGGTCGGACTGAGGGCCTCCATGAGAGAAGCCCAAGCAAGACGCGCCCTGAGGAGAGTCTTGCCACATGTCAACACTCGGTCTGACAGAGGGCATTCAGGAGAGAGGCCCAAGCAATACTCGCCCCGAGGAGCGTCTTGCCAAATGTCACCACTGGGTCTGAATGAGCGCCTCCAGGAGAGAGGCCCAACCAAGACGCGCCCCGAGGAGTGTCTTGCCACATGCCAACACTGGGTCTGGCTGAGCGCCTCCAGGAGAGAGGCCCAAGCAAGACGCGCCCCGAGGAGCGTCTTGCCATGTGTCAACACTGGGTCTGACTGAGCGCCTCCAGGAGAGAGGCCCAAGCAACACGCGCCCCGAGGAGCGTCTTTCCACGTGTCATCACTGGGTCTGACTGAGCGCCTCTAGGAGAGAGGCCCAAGCAAGACGCGCCCCGAGGAGCGTCTTGCCACATGTCACTACTCAGTCTGACTAAGCGCCTCCAGGAGAGAGGCCCAAGCAAGACGCGCCCCGAGGAGAGTCTTGCCACGTGTCACCACTGGGTCTGACTGAGCGCCTCCAGGAGAGAGGCCCCAGCAAGACGCGCCCCGAGGAGCATCTTGCCTTATGTCAGCACTCGGTCTGACTGAGCGCCTCCAGGAGAGAGGCCCAAGCAAGACGCGCCCCGAGGAGCGTCTTGCCACATGTCAACAATGGGTCTGACTGAGGGCCTCCAGGAGAGAGGCCCAAGCAAGATGCACCCGGAGGAGCGTCTTGCCACATGTCAACACTGGGTCTGACAGAGGGCCTCCAGGAGAGAGGCCCAAGCAAGACGCGCCCCGAGGAGCGTCTTGCCACTTGTCACCACTGGGTCTGATTGAGCACCTCCAGGAGAGAGGCCCCAGCAAGACGCGCCCCGAGGAGCGTCTTGCCACATGTCACTACTCGGTCTAACTTAGCGCCTCCAGGAGAGAGGTCCAAGCAAGATGCGCCCCGAGGAGCGTCTTGCCACATGTCACTACTCGGTCTGACTGAGCGCCTCCAGGAGGGAGGTCCAAGCAAGACGCGCCCCGAGGAGCGTCTTGCCACATCTCACTACTCGGTCTGACTGAGCGCCTCCAGGAGAGAGGACAAATCAAGACGTTCCCCGAGGAGCGTCTTGCCACATGTCAACAATGGGTCTGACTGAGGGCCTCCAGGAGAGAAGCCCAAGCAAGACGCGCCCAGAGGAGCGTCTTGCCACGTGTCAACACTGGGTCTGACTGAGCGCCTCCAGGAGAGAGGCCCAAGCAACACGCGCCCCGAGGAGCGTCTTTCCACGTGTCACCACTGGGTCTGACTGAGCGCCTCCAGGAGAGAGGCCCAAGCAAGACGCGCCCCGAGGAGCGTCTTGCCACATGTCAACACTGGGTCTGACTGAGCGCCTCCAGGAGAGAGGCCCAAGCAAGACGCGCCCCGAGGAGCGTCTTGCCACATGTCAACAATGGGTCTGACTGAGGGCCTCCAGGAGAGAGGCCCAAGCAAGATGCGCCCGGAGGAGCGTCTTGCCACATGTCACCTCTGGTTCTGACTGAGCGCCTCCAGGAGAGAGGCCCAAGCAAGACGCGCCCCAAGGAGCGTCTTGTCACATGTCAGCACTCGGTCTGACTGAACGCCTCCAGGAGAGAGGCCCAAGCACGACGCGCCCCGAGGAGCGTCTTGCCACATGTCAACAATGGGTCTGACTGAGGACCTCCAGGAGAGAAGCCCAAGCAACACGCGGCCCGAGGAGCGTCTTGCCACATGTCAGCACTCGGTCTGACTGAGCGCCTCCAGGAGAGAGGCCCAAGCAAGACGCGCCACGAGGAGCGTCTTGCCACATGTCAACAATGGGTCTGACTGAGGGCCTCCAGGAGAGAAGCCCAAGCAAGACTGCGCCCCGAGGAGCGTCTTGACACATGTCAACACTGGGTCTGACAGAGCGCCTCCAGGAGAGAGGCCCAAGCAAGACGCGCCCCGAGGAGTGTCTTGCCACATGTCAACACTGGGTCTGACTGAGCGCCTCCAGGAGAGAGGCCCAAGCAAGCCGCGCCCCGAGGAGCGTCAGGCCACATGTCACTACTCAGTCTGACTGAGCGCCTCCAGGAGAGAGGCCCAAGCAAGACGCGCCCCGAGGAGCGTCTTGCCACATGTCAGCACTGGGTCTGACTGAGCGCCTCCAGGAGAGAGGCCCCAGCAAGACGCGCCCCGAGGAGCGTCTTGCCTTATGTCAGCACTCGGTCTGACTGAGCGCCTCCAGGAGAGAGGCCCAAGCTAGACGCGCCCCGAGGAGCGTATTGCCACATGTCAACAATGGGTCTGACTGAGGGCCTCCAGGAGAGAGGCCCAAGCAAGATGCGCCAAGGAGGAGCGTCTTGCCACATGTCAACACTGGGTCTGACAGAGGGCCTCCAGGAGAGAGGCCCAAGCAAGACGCGCCCCGAGGAGCGTCTTGCCACATGTCACCTCTGGTTCTGACTGAGCGCCTCCAGGAGAGAGGCCCAAGCAAGACGCGCCCCGAGGAGCGTCTTGCCACATGTCAACACTGGGTCTGACTGAGGGCCTCCATGAGAGAAGCCCCAGCAAGACGCGCCCCGAGGAGCGTCTTGCCACATGTCACTACTCGGTCTGTTTGAGCGCCTCCAGGAGAGAGGCCCAAGCAAGACGTGCCCCGAGGAGCGTCTTGCCACATGTCAACAATGGGTCTGACTGAGGGCCTCCAGGAGAGAAGCCCAAGCAAGACGCGCCCCGAGGAGCGTCTTGCCACATGTCAACACTGGGTCTGACTGAGCGCCTCCAGGAGAGAGGCCCAAGCAAGACACGCCCCGAGGAGCGTCTTGACACATGTCAACACTGGGTCTGACTGAGGGCCTCCATGAGAGAAGCCCAAGCAAGACGCGCCCCGAGGAGAGTCTTGCCACATGTCAACACTCGGTCTGACAGAGGGCCTCCAGGAGAGAGGCCCAAGCAAGACGCGCCCCGAGGAGTGTCTTGCCACATGTCAGCACTCGGTCTGACTGAGCGCCTCCAGGAGAGAGGCCAAAGCAAGACGCGCCCCGAGGAGCGTCTTGCCACATGTCAACAATGGGTCTGACTGAGGGCCTCCAGGAGAGAAGCCCAAGCAAGACGCGCCCCGAGAAGCGTCTTGACACATGTCAATACTGGGTCTGACAGAGGGCCTCCAGGAGAGAGGCCCAAGCAAGACGCGCCCCGAGGAGTGTCTTGCCACATGTCACCACTTGGTCTGACTGAGCGCCTCCAGGAGAGAGGCCCAAGCAACACGCGCCCCGAGGAGCGTCAGGCCACATGTCACTACTCAGTCTGACTGAGCGCCTCCAGGAGAGAGGCCCAAGCAAGACGAGCCCCGAGGAGCGTCTTGCCACATGTCAACACTGGGTCTGATTGAGGGCCTTCTGGAGAGAGGCCCAAGCAAGACGAGCCCCGAGGAGCGTCTTGCCACATGTCAACAATGGGTCTTACTGAGGGCCTCCAGGAGAGAAGCCCAAGCAAGACGCGCCCCGAGGAGCTTCTTGCCACATGTCAGCACTCGGTCTGACTGAGCGCCTCCAGGAGAGAGGCCAAAGCAAGACGCGCCCCGAGGAGCGTCTTGACACATCTCAACACTGGGTCTGACAGACGGCCTCCAGTAGAGAGGCCCAAGCAAGACGTGCCCCGAGGAGCGTCTTGCCACATGTAAACAATGGGTCTGACTGAGGGCCTCCAGGAGAGAAGCCCAAGCAAGAAGCGCCCCGAGGAGCGTCTTGCCACATGTCAACACTGGGTCTGACTGAGCGCCTCCAGGAGAGAGGCCAAAGCAAGACGCGCCCCGAGGAACGTCTTGACACATGTCAACACTGGGTCTGACAGAGGGCCTCCATGAGAGAGGCCCAAGCAAGACGCGCCAGGAGGAGTGTCTTTCCACATGTCAACACTGTGTCTGACTGAGCGCCTCCAGGAGAGTGGCCCAAGCAAGACGCGCCCCGAGGAGCGTCTTGCCACGTGTCAACACTGGGTCTGACTTAGCGCCTCCAGGAGAGAGGCCCAAGCAAGATGCGCCTCGAGGAGCGTCTTGCCACGTGTCACCACTGGGTCTGACTGAGCTCCTCCAGGAGAGAGGCCCAAGCAAGACACGCCCCGAGGAGCGTCTTGACACATGTCAACACTGGGTCTGACTGAGGGCCTCCATGAGAGAAGCCCAAGCAAGACAGGCCCCGAGGAGAGTCTTGCCACATGTCAACACTGGGTCTGACAGAGGGCATCCAGGAGAGAGGCCCAAGCAATACGCGCCCCGAGGAGCGTCTTGCCAAATGTCAACAATGGGTCTGACTGAGGGCCTTCAGGAGAGAAGCCCAAGCATGACGCACCCCGAGGAGCTTCTTGCTACATGTCAGCACTCGGTCTGACTGAGCGCCTCCAGGAGAGAGGCCAAAGCAAGACGCGCCGCGAGGAGCGTCTTGACACATGTCAACACTGGGTATGACAGAGGGCCTCCATGAGAGAGGCCCAAGTAAGACGCGCCCCGAGGAGTGTCTTTCCACATGTCAACACTGTGTCTGACTGAGCGCCTCCAGGAGAGTGGCCCAAGCAAGACGCGCCCCGAGGAGCGTCTTGCCACGTGTCAACACTGGGTCTGACTTAGCGCCTCCAGGAGAGAGGCCCAAGCAAGATGCGCCTCGAGGAGCGTCTTGCCACGTGTCACCACTGGGTCTGACTGAGCTCCCCCAGGAGAGAGGCCCAAGCAAGACGCGCCCCGAGGAGCGTCTTGCCAAGTGTCACCACTGGGTCTGATTGAGCACCTCCAGGAGAGAGGCCCCAGCAAGACGCGCCCCGAGGAGCGTCTTGCCACATGTCACTACTCGGTCTAACTGAGCGCCTCCAGGAGAGAGGTCCAAGCAAGATGCGCCCCGAGGAGCGTCTTGCCACATGTCACTACTCAGTCTGACTGAGCGCCTCCAGGAGGGAGGTCCAAGCAAGACGCGCCCCGAGGAGCGTCTTGCCACATGTCACTACTCGGTCTGACTGAGCGCCTCCAGGAGAGAGGCCCAAGCAAGACGTGCCTCGAGGAGCGTCTTGCCACATGTCAACAATGGGTCTGACTGAGGGCCTCCAGGAGAGAAGCCAAAGCAAGACGCGCCCAGAGGAGCGCCTTGCCACATGTCAACACTGGGTCTGACTGAGCGCCTCCAGGAGAGAGGCCCAAGCAAGACACGCCCCGAGGAGCGTCTTGACACATGTCAACACTGGGTCGGACTGAGGGCCTCCATGAGAGAAGCCCAAGCAAGACGCGCCCTGAGGAGAGTCTTGCCACATGTCAACACTCGGTCTGACAGAGGGCATTCAGGAGAGAGGCCCAAGCAATACTCGCCCCGAGGAGCGTCTTGCCAAATGTCACCACTGGGTCTGAATGAGCGCCTCCAGGAGAGAGGCCCAACCAAGACGCGCCCCGAGGAGTGTCTTGCCACATGCCAACACTGGGTCTGACTGAGCGCCTCCAGGAGAGAGGCCCAAGCAAGACGCGCCCCGAGGAGCGTCTTGCCACGTGTCAACACTGGGTCTGACTGAGCGCCTCCAGGAGAGAGGCCCAAGCAACACGCGCCCCGAGGAGCGTCTTTCCACATGTCATCACTGGGTCTGACTGAGCGCCTCTAGGAGAGAGGCCCAAGCAAGACGCGCCCCGAGGAGCGTCTTGCCACATGTCAACACTGGGTCTGACTGAGCGCCTCCAGGAGAGAGGCCCATGCAAGACACGCCCCGAGGAGCGTCTTGCCACATGTCAACAATGGGTCTGACTGAGGGCCTCCAGGAGAGAGGCCCAAGCAAGATTCGACCGGAGGAGCGTCTTGCCACATGTCACCTCTGGTTCTGACTGAGCGCCTCCAGGAGAGAGGCCCAAGCAAGACGCGCCCCAAGGAGCGTCTTGTAACATGTCAACACTGGGTCTGTCTGAGCGCCTCCAGGAGAGAAGCCCAAGCAAGACGCGCCCCGAGGAGCGTCTTGCCACATGTCACTACTCGGTCTGACTGAGCGCCTCCAGGAGGGAGGTCCAAGCAAGACGCGCCCCGAGGAGCGTCTTGCCACATCTCACTACTCGGTCTGACTGAGCGCCTCCAGGAGAGAGGACAAATCAAGACGTGCCCCGAGGAGCGTCTTGCCACATGTCAACAATGGGTCTGACTGAGGGCCTCCAGGAGAGAAGCCCAAGCAAGACGCGCCCAGAGGAGCGTCTTGCCACGTGTCAACACTGGGTCTGACTGAGCGCCTCCAGGAGAGAGGCCCAAGCAACACGCGCCCCGAGGAGCGTCTTTCCACGTGTCACCACTGGGTCTGACTGAGCGCCTCCAGGAGAGAGGCCCAAGCAAGACGCGCCCCGAGGAGCGTCTTGCCACATGTCAACACTGGGTCTGACTGAGCGCCTCCAGGAGAGAGGCCCAAGCAAGACGCGCCCCGAGGAGCGTCTTGCCACATGTCAACAATGGGTCTGACTGAGGGCCTCCAGGAGAGAGGCCCAAGCAAGATGCGCCCGGAGGAGCGTCTTGCCACATGTCACCTCTGGTTCTGACTGAGCGCCTCCAGGAGAGAGGCCCAAGCAAGACGCGCCCCAAGGAGCGTCTTGTCACATGTCAGCACTCGGTCTGACTGAACGCCTCCAGGAGAGAGGCCCAAGCACGACGCGCCCCGAGGAGCGTCTTGCCACATGTCAACAATGGGTCTGACTGAGGACCTCCAGGAGAGAAGCCCAAGCAACACGCGGCCCGAGGAGCGTCTTGCCACATGTCAGCACTCGGTCTGACTGAGCGCCTCCAGGAGAGAGGCCCAAGCAAGACGCGCCACGAGGAGCGTCTTGCCACATGTCAACAATGGGTCTGACTGAGGGCCTCCAGGAGAGAAGCCCAAGCAAGACTGCGCCCCGAGGAGCGTCTTGACACATGTCAACACTGGGTCTGACAGAGCGCCTCCAGGAGAGAGGCCCAAGCAAGACGCGCCCCGAGGAGTGTCTTGCCACATGTCAACACTGGGTCTGACTGAGCGCCTCCAGGAGAGAGGCCCAAGCAAGCCGCGCCCCGAGGAGCGTCAGGCCACATGTCACTACTCAGTCTGACTGAGCGCCTCCAGGAGAGAGGCCCAAGCAAGACGCGCCCCGAGGAGCGTCTTGCCACATGTCAGCACTGGGTCTGACTGAGCGCCTCCAGGAGAGAGGCCCCAGCAAGACGCGCCCCGAGGAGCGTCTTGCCTTATGTCAGCACTCGGTCTGACTGAGCGCCTCCAGGAGAGAGGCCCAAGCTAGACGCGCCCCGAGGAGCGTATTGCCACATGTCAACAATGGGTCTGACTGAGGGCCTCCAGGAGAGAGGCCCAAGCAAGATGCGCCAAGGAGGAGCGTCTTGCCACATGTCAACACTGGGTCTGACAGAGGGCCTCCAGGAGAGAGGCCCAAGCAAGACGCGCCCCGAGGAGCGTCTTGCCACATGTCACCTCTGGTTCTGACTGAGCGCCTCCAGGAGAGAGGCCCAAGCAAGACGCGCCCCGAGGAGCGTCTTGCCACATGTCAACACTGGGTCTGACTGAGTGCCTCCATGAGAGAAGCCCCAGCAAGACGCGCCCCGAGGAGCGTCTTGCCACATGTCACTACTCGGTCTGTTTGAGCGCCTCCAGGAGAGAGGCCCAAGCAAGACGTGCCCCGAGGAGCGTCTTGCCACATGTCAACAATGGGTCTGACTGAGGGCCTCCAGGAGAGAAGCCCAAGCAAGACGCGCCCCGAGGAGCGTCTTGCCACATGTCAACACTGGGTCTGACTGAGCGCCTCCAGGAGAGAGGCCCAAGCAAGACACGCCCCGAGGAGCGTCTTGACACATGTCAACACTGGGTCTGACTGAGGGCCTCCATGAGAGAAGCCCAAGCAAGACGCGCCCCGAGGAGAGTCTTGCCACATGTCAACACTCGGTCTGACAGAGGGCCTCCAGGAGAGAGGCCCAAGCAAGACGCGCCCCGAGGAGTGTCTTGCCACATGTCAGCACTCGGTCTGACTGAGCGCCTCCAGGAGAGAGGCCAAAGCAAGACGCGCCCCGAGGAGCGTCTTGCCACATGTCAACAATGGGTCTGACTGAGGGCCTCCAGGAGAGAAGCCCAAGCAAGACGCGCCCCGAGAAGCGTCTTGACACATGTCAATACTGGGTCTGACAGAGGGCCTCCAGGAGAGAGGCCCAAGCAAGACGCGCCCCGAGGAGTGTCTTGCCACATGTCACCACTTGGTCTGACTGAGCGCCTCCAGGAGAGAGGCCCAAGCAACACGCGCCCCGAGGAGCGTCAGGCCACATGTCACTACTCAGTCTGACTGAGCGCCTCCAGGAGAGAGGCCCAAGCAAGACGAGCCCCGAGGAGCGTCTTGCCACATGTCAACACTGGGTCTGATTGAGGGCCTTCTGGAGAGAGGCCCAAGCAAGACGAGCCCCGAGGAGCGTCTTGCCACATGTCAACAATGGGTCTTACTGAGGGCCTCCAGGAGAGAAGCCCAAGCAAGACGCGCCCCGAGGAGCTTCTTGCCACATGTCAGCACTCGGTCTGACTGAGCGCCTCCAGGAGAGAGGCCAAAGCAAGACGCGCCCCGAGGAGCGTCTTGACACATCTCAACACTGGGTCTGACAGACGGCCTCCAGTAGAGAGGCCCAAGCAAGACGTGCCCCGAGGAGCGTCTTGCCACATGTAAACAATGGGTCTGACTGAGGGCCTCCAGGAGAGAAGCCCAAGCAAGAAGCGCCCCGAGGAGCGTCTTGCCACATGTCAACACTGGGTCTGACTGAGCGCCTCCAGGAGAGAGGCCAAAGCAAGACGCGCCCCGAGGAACGTCTTGACACATGTCAACACTGGGTCTGACAGAGGGCCTCCATGAGAGAGGCCCAAGCAAGACGCGCCAGGAGGAGTGTCTTTCCACATGTCAACACTGTGTCTGACTGAGCGCCTCCAGGAGAGTGGCCCAAGCAAGACGCGCCCCGAGGAGCGTCTTGCCACGTGTCAACACTGGGTCTGACTTAGCGCCTCCAGGAGAGAGGCCCAAGCAAGATGCGCCTCGAGGAGCGTCTTGCCACGTGTCACCACTGGGTCTGACTGAGCTCCTCCAGGAGAGAGGCCCAAGCAAGACACGCCCCGAGGAGCGTCTTGACACATGTCAACACTGGGTCTGACTGAGGGCGTCCATGAGAGAAGCCCAAGCAAGACAGGCCCCGAGGAGAGTCTTGCCACATGTCAACACTGGGTCTGACAGAGGGCATCCAGGAGAGAGGCCCAAGCAATACGCGCCCCGAGGAGCGTCTTGCCAAATGTCAACAATGGGTCTGACTGAGGGCCTCCAGGAGAGAAGCCCAAGCATGACGCACCCCGAGGAGCTTCTTGCTACATGTCAGCACTCGGTCTGACTGAGCGCCTCCAGGAGAGAGGCCAAAGCAAGACGCGCCCCGAGGAGCGTCTTGACACATGTCAACACTGGGTATGACAGAGGGCCTCCATGAGAGAGGCCCAAGTAAGACGCGCCCCGAGGAGTGTCTTTCCACATGTCAACACTGTGTCTGACTGAGCGCCTCCAGGAGAGTGGCCCAAGCAAGACGCGCCCCGAGGAGCGTCTTGCCACGTGTCAACACTGGGTCTGACTTAGCGCCTCCAGGAGAGAGGCCCAAGCAAGATGCGCCTCGAGGAGCGTCTTGCCACGTGTCACCACTGGGTCTGACTGAGCTCCCCCAGGAGAGAGGCCCAAGCAAGACGCGCCCCGAGGAGCGTCTTGCCAAGTGTCACCACTGGGTCTGATTGAGCACCTCCAGGAGAGAGGCCCCAGCAAGACGCGCCCCGAGGAGCGTCTTGCCACATGTCACTACTCGGTCTAACTGAGCGCCTCCAGGAGAGAGGTCCAAGCAAGATGCGCCCCGAGGAGCGTCTTGCCACATGTCACTACTCAGTCTGACTGAGCGCCTCCAGGAGGGAGGTCCAAGCAAGACGCGCCCCGAGGAGCGTCTTGCCACATGTCACTACTCGGTCTGACTGAGCGCCTCCAGGAGAGAGGCCCAAGCAAGACGTGCCTCGAGGAGCGTCTTGCCACATGTCAACAATGGGTCTGACTGAGGGCCTCCAGGAGAGAAGCCAAAGCAAGACGCGCCCAGAGGAGCGCCTTGCCACATGTCAACACTGGGTCTGACTGAGCGCCTCCAGGAGAGAGGCCCAAGCAAGACACGCCCCGAGGAGCGTCTTGACACATGTCAACACTGGGTCGGACTGAGGGCCTCCATGAGAGAAGCCCAAGCAAGACGCGCCCTGAGGAGAGTCTTGCCACATGTCAACACTCGGTCTGACAGAGGGCATTCAGGAGAGAGGCCCAAGCAATACTCGCCCCGAGGAGCGTCTTGCCAAATGTCACCACTGGGTCTGAATGAGCGCCTCCAGGAGAGAGGCCCAACCAAGACGCGCCCCGAGGAGTGTCTTGCCACATGCCAACACTGGGTCTGACTGAGCGCCTCCAGGAGAGAGGCCCAAGCAAGACGCGCCCCGAGGAGCGTCTTGCCACGTGTCAACACTGGGTCTGACTGAGCGCCTCCAGGAGAGAGGCCCAAGCAACACGCGCCCCGAGGAGCGTCTTTCCACATGTCATCACTGGGTCTGACTGAGCGCCTCTAGGAGAGAGGCCCAAGCAAGACGCGCCCCGAGGAGCGTCTTGCCACATGTCAACACTGGGTCTGACTGAGCGCCTCCAGGAGAGAGGCCCATGCAAGACACGCCCCGAGGAGCGTCTTGCCACATGTCAACAATGGGTCTGACTGAGGGCCTCCAGGAGAGAGGCCCAAGCAAGATTCGCCCGGAGGAGCGTCTTGCCACATTTCACCTCTGGTTCTGACTGAGCGCCTCCAGGAGAGAGGCCCAAGCAAGACGCGCCCCAAGGAGCGTCTTGTAACATGTCAACACTGGGTCTGTCTGAGCGCCTCCAGGAGAGAAGCCCAAGCAAGACGCGCCCCGAGGAGCGTCTTGCCACATGTCAACAATGGGTCTGACTGAAGGCCTCCAGGAGAGAAGCCCAAGCAAGACTGCGCCCCGAGGAGCGTCTTGACACATGTCCACACTGGGTCTGACAGAGGGCCTCCAGGAGAGAGGCCCAAGCAAGACGCGCCCCGAGGAGCGTCAGGCCACATGTCACTACTCAGTCTGACTGAGCGCCTCCAGGAGAGAGGCCCAAGCAAGACGCGCCCCGAGGAGAGTCTTGCCACATGTCAGCACTGGGTCTGACTGAGCGCCTCCAGGAGAGAGGCCCCAGCAAGACGCGCCCCGAGGAGCATCTTGCCTTATGTCAGCACTCGGTCTGACTGAGCGCCTCCAGGAGAGAGGCCCAAGCAAGACGCGCCCCGAGGAGCGTCTTGCCACATGTCAACAATGGGTCTGACTGAGGGCCTCCAGGAGAGAGGCCCAAGCAAGATGCGCCCGGAGGAGCGTCTTGCCACATGTCAACACTGGGTCTGACAGAGGGCCTCCAGGAGAGAGGCCCAAGCAAGACGTGCCCCGAGGAGCGTCTTGCCACTTGTCACCACTGGGTCTGATTGAGCACCTCCAGGAGAGAGGCCCCAGCAAGACGCGCCCCGAGGAGCGTCTTGCCACATGTCACTACTCGGTTTAACTGAGCGCCTCCAGGAGAGAGGTCCAAGCAAGATGCGCCCCGAGGAGCGTCTTGCCACATGTCACTACTCGGTCTGACTGAGCGCCTCCAGGAGGGAGGTCCAAGCAAGACGCGCCCCGAGGAGCGTCTTGCCACATGTCACTACTCGGTCTGACTGAGCGCCTCCAGGAGAGAGGACAAAGCAAGACGTGCCCCGAGGAGCGTCTTGCCACATGTCAACAATGGGTCTGACTGAGGGCCTCCAGGAGAGAAGCCCAAGCAAGACGCGTTCAGAGGAGCGTCTTGCCACATGTCAACACTGGGTCTGACTGAGCCCCTCCAGGCGAGAGGCCCAAGCAAGACGCGCCCCGAGGAGCGTCTTGCCACGTGTCAACACTGGGTCTGACTGAGCGCCTCCAGGAGAGAGGCCCAAGCAACACGCGCCCCGAGGAGCGTCTTTCCACGTGTCACCACTGGGTCTGACTGAGCGCCTCCAGGAGAGAGGCCCAAGCAAGACGCGCCCCGAGGAGCGTCTTGCCACATGTCAACAATGGGTCTGACTGAGGGCCTCCAGGAGAGAGGCCCAAGCAAGATGCGCCCGGAGGAGCGTCTTGCCACATGTCACCTCTGGTTCTGACTGAGCGCCTCCAGGAGAGAGGCCCAAGCAAGACGCGCCCCAAGGAGCGTCTTGTCACATGTCAACACTGGGTCTGTCTGAGCGCCTCCAGGAGAGAAGCCCAAGCAAGACGCGCCCCGAGGAGCGTCTTGCCACATGTCAACAATGGGTCTGACTGAAGGCCTCCAGGAGAGAAGCCCAAGCAAGACTGCCCCCCGAGGAGTGTCTTGACACATGTCCACACTGGGTCTGACAGAGGGCCTCCAGGAGAGAGGCCCAAGCAAGACGCGCCCCGAGGAGCTTCTTGCCACATGTCAGCACTCGGTCTGACTGAGCGCCTCCAGGAGAGAGGCCAAAGCAAGACGCGCCCCGAGGAGCGTCTTGACACATGTCAACACTGGGTCTGACAGAGGGCCTCCATGAGAGAGGCCCAAGCAAGACGCGCCAGGAGGAGTGTCTTTCCACATGTCAACACTGTGTCTGACTGAGCGCCTCCAGGAGAGTGGCCCAAGCAAGACGCGCCCCGAGGAGCGTCTTGCCACATGTCAACACTGGGTCTGACTTAGCGCCTCCAGGAGAGAGGCCAAAGCAAGACGCGCCCCGAGGAGCGTCTTGACACATGTCAACACTGGGTCTGACAGAGGGCCTCCATGAGAGAGGCCCAAGTAAGACGCGCCCCGAGGAGCGTCTTGCCACGTGTCAACACTGGGTCTGACTTAGCGCCTCCAGGAGAGAGGCCCAAGCAAGATGCGCCTCGAGGAGCGTCTTGCCACGTGTCACCACTGGGTCTGACTGAGCTCCCCCAGGAGAGAGGCCCAAGCAAGACGCGCCCCGAGGAGCGTCTTGCCAAGTGTCACCACTGGGTCTGATTGAGCACCTCCAGGAGAGAGGCCCCAGCAAGACGCGCCCCGAGGAGCGTCTTGCCACATGTCACTACTCGGTCTAACTGAGCGCCTCCAGGAGAGAGGTCCAAGCAAGATGCGCCCCGAGGAGCGTCTTGCCACATGTCACTACTCAGTCTGACTGAGCGCCTCCAGGAGGGAGGTCCAAGCAAGACGCGCCCCGAGGAGCGTCTTGCCACATGTCACTACTCGGTCTGACTGAGCGCCTCCAGGAGAGAGGCCCAAGCAAGACGTGCCTCGAGGAGCGTCTTGCCACATGTCAACAATGGGTCTGACTGAGGGCCTCCAGGAGAGAAGCCCAAGCAAGACGCGCCCAGAGGAGCGCCTTGCCACATGTCAACACTGGGTCTGACTGAGCGCCTCCAGGAGAGAGGCCCAAGCAAGACGTGCCCCGAGGAGCGTCTTGCCACATGTAAACAATGGGTCTGACTGAGGGCCTCCAGGAGAGAAGCCCAAGCAAGAAGCGCCCCGAGGAGCGTCTTGCCACATGTCAACACTGGGTCTGACTGAGCGCCTCCAGGAGAGAGGCCAAAGCAAGACGCGCCCCGAGGAGCGTCTTGACACATGTCAACACTGGGTCTGACAGAGGGCCTCCATGAGAGAGGCCCAAGCAAGACGCGCCAGGAGGAGTGTCTTTCCACATGTCAACACTGTGTCTGACTGAGCGCCTCCAGGAGAGTGGCCCAAGCAAGACGCGCCCCGAGGAGCGTCTTGCCAAATGTCAACAATGGGTCTGACTGAGGGCCTCCAGGAGAGAAGCCCAAGCATGACGCACCCCGAGGAGCTTCTTGCTACATGTCAGCACTCGGTCTGACTGAGCGCCTCCAGGAGAGAGGCCAAAGCAAGACGCGCCCCGAGGAGCGTCTTGACACATGTCAACACTGGGTCTGACAGAGGGCCTCCATGAGAGAGGCCCAAGTAAGACGCGCCCCGAGGAGTGTCTTTCCACATGTCAACACTGTGTCTGACTGAGCGCCTCCAGGAGAGTGGCCCAAGCAAGACGCGCCCCGAGGAGCGTCTTGCCACGTGTCAACACTGGGTCTGACTTAGCGCCTCCAGGAGAGAGGCCCAAGCAAGATGCGCCTCGAGGAGCGTCTTGCCACGTGTCACCACTGGGTCTGACTGAGCTCCCCCAGGAGAGAGGCCCAAGCAAGACGCGCCCCGAGGAGCGTCTTGCCAAGTGTCACCACTGGGTCTGATTGAGCACCTCCAGGAGAGAGGCCCCAGCAAGACACGCCCCGAGGAGCGTCTTGCCACATGTCACTACTCGGTCTAACTGAGCGCCTCCAGGAGAGAGGTCCAAGCAAGATGCGCCCCGAGGAGCGTCTTGCCACATGTCACTACTCAGTCTGACTGAGCGCCTCCAGGAGGGAGGTCCAAGCAAGACGCGCCCCGAGGAGCGTCTTGCCACATGTCACTACTCGGTCTGACTGAGCGCCTCCAAGAGAGAGGCCCAAGCAAGACGTGCCTCGAGGAGCGTCTTGCCACATGTCAACAATGGGTCTGACTGAGGGCCTCCAGGAGAGAAGCCCAAGCAAGACGCGCCCAGAGGAGCGCCTTGCCACATGTCAACACTGGGTCTGACTGAGCGCCTCCAGGAGAGAGGCCCAAGCAAGACACGCCCCGAGGAGCGTCTTGACACATGTCAACACTGGGTCGGACTGAGGGCCTCCATGAGAGAAGCCCAAGCAAGACGCGCCCTGAGGAGAGTCTTGCCACATGTCAACACTCGGTCTGACAGAGGGCATTCAGGAGAGAGGCCCAAGCAATACTCGCCCCGAGGAGCGTCTTGCCAAATGTCACCACTGGGTCTGAATGAGCGCCTCCAGGAGAGAGGCCCAACCAAGACGCGCCCCGAGGAGTGTCTTGCCACATGCCAACACTGGGTCTGACTGAGCGCCTCCAGGAGAGAGGCCCAAGCAAGACTGCCCCCCGAGGAGTGTCTTGACACATGTCCACACTGGGTCTGACAGAGGGCCTCCAGGAGAGAGGCCCAAGCAAGACGCGCCCCGAGGAGCTTCTTGCCACATGTCAGCACTCGGTCTGACTGAGCGCCTCCAGGAGAGAGGCCAAAGCAAGACGCGCCACGAGGAGCGTCTTGACACATCTCAACACTGGGTCTGACAGACGGCCTCCAGTAGAGAGGCCCAAGCAAGACGTGCCCCGAGGAGCGTCTTGCCACATGTAAACAATGGGTCTGACTGAGGGCCTCCAGGAGAGAAGCGCAAGCAAGAAGCGCCCCGAGGAGCGTCTTGCCACATGTCACTACTCGGTCTAACTGAGCGCCTCCAGGAGAGAGGTCCAAGCAAGATGCGCCCCGAGGAGCGTCTTGCCACATGTCACTACTCAGTCTGACTGAGCGCCTCCAGGAGGGAGGTCCAAGCAAGACGCGCCCCGAGGAGCGTCTTGCCACATGTCACTACTCGGTCTGACTGAGCGCCTCCAAGAGAGAGGCCCAAGCAAGACGTGCCTCGAGGAGCGTCTTGCCACATGTCAACAATGGGTCTGACTGAGGGCCTCCAGGAGAGAAGCCCAAGCAAGACGCGCCCAGAGGAGCGCCTTGCCACATGTCAACACTGGGTCTGACTGAGCGCCTCCAGGAGAGAGGCCCAAGCAAGACACGCCCCGAGGAGCGTCTTGACACATGTCAACACTGGGTCGGACTGAGGGCCTCCATGAGAGAAGCCCAAGCAAGACGCGCCCTGAGGAGAGTCTTGCCACATGTCAACACTCGGTCTGACAGAGGGCATTCAGGAGAGAGGCCCAAGCAATACTCGCCTCGAGGAGCGTCTTGCCAAATGTCACCACTGGGTCTGAATGAGCGCCTCCAGGAGAGAGGCCCAACCAAGACGCGCCCCGAGGAGTGTCTTGCCACATGCCAACACTGGGTCTGACTGAGCGCCTCCAGGAGAGAGGCCCAAGCAAGACTGCCCCCCGAGGAGTGTCTTGACACATGTCCACACTGGGTCTGACAGAGGGCCTCCAGGAGAGAGGCCCAAGCAAGACGCGCCCCGAGGAGCTTCTTGCCACATGTCAGCACTCGGTCTGACTGAGCGCCTCCAGGAGAGAGGCCAAAGCAAGACGCGCCACGAGGAGCGTCTTGACACATCTCAACACTGGGTCTGACAGACGGCCTCCAGTAGAGAGGCCCAAGCAAGACGTGCCCCGAGGAGCGTCTTGCCACATGTAAACAATGGGTCTGACTGAGGGCCTCCAGGAGAGAAGCGCAAGCAAGAAGCGCCCCGAGGAGCGTCTTGCCACATGTCAACACTGGGTCTGACTGAGCGCCTCCAGGAGAGAGGCCAAAGCAAGACGCGCCCCGAGGAGCGTCTTGACACATGTCAACACTGGGTCTGACAGAGGGCCTCCATGAGAGAGGCCCAAGCAAGACGCGCCAGGAGGAGTGTCTTTCCACATGTCAACACTGTGTCTGACTGAGCGCCTCCAGGAGAGTGGCCCAAGCAAGACGCGCCCCGAGGAGCGTCTTGCCACGTGTCAACACTGGGTCTGACTTAGCGCCTCCAGGAGAGAGGCCCAAGCAAGATGCGCCTCGAGGAGCGTCTTGCCACGTGTCACCACTGGGTGTGACTGAGCTCCTCCAGGAGAGAGGCCCAAGCAAGACACGCCCCGAGGAGCGTCTTGACAAATGTCAACACTGGGTCTGACTGAGGGTCTCCATGAGAGAAGCCCAAGCAAGACAGGCACCGAGGAGAGTCTTGCCACATGTATACACTGGGTCTGACAGAGGGCATCCAGGAGAGAGGCCCAAGCAATACGCGCCCCGAGGAGCGTCTTGCCAAATGTCAACAATGGGTCTGACTGAGGGCCTCCAGGAGAGAAGCCCAAGCATGACGCACCCCGAGGAGCTTCTTGCTACATGTCAGCACTCGGTCTGACTGAGCGCCTCCAGGAGAGAGGCCAAAGCAAGACGCGCCCCGAGGAGCGTCTTGACACATGTCAACACTGGGTCTGACAGAGGGCCTCCATGAGAGAGGCCCAAGTAAGACGCGCCCCGAGGAGCGTCTTGCCACGTGTCAACACTGGGTCTGACTTAGCGCCTCCAGGAGAGAGGCCCAAGCAAGATGCGCCTCGAGGAGCGTCTTGCCACGTGTCACCACTGGGTCTGACTGAGCTCCCCCAGGAGAGAGGCCCAAGCAAGACGCGCCCCGAGGAGCGTCTTGCCAAGTGTCACCACTGGGTCTGATTGAGCACCTCCAGGAGAGAGGCCCCAGCAAGACGCGCCCCGAGGAGCGTCTTGCCACATGTCACTACTCGGTCTAACTGAGCGCCTCCAGGAGAGAGGTCCAAGCAAGATGCGCCCCGAGGAGCGTCTTGCCACATGTCACTACTCAGTCTGACTGAGCGCCTCCAGGAGGGAGGTCCAAGCAAGACACGCCCCGAGGAGCGTCTTGCCACATGTCACTACTCGGTCTGACTGAGCGCCTCCAGGAGAGAGGCCCAAGCAAGACGTGCCTCGAGGAGCGTCTTGCCACATGTCAACAATGGGTCTGACTGAGGGCCTCCAGGAGAGAAGCCCAAGCAAGACGCGCCCAGAGGAGCGCCTTGCCACATGTCAACACTGGGTCTGACTGAGCGCCTCCAGGAGAGAGGCCCAAGCAAGACACGCCCCGAGGAGCGTCTTGACACATGTCAACACTGGGTCGGACTGAGGGCCTCCATGAGAGAAGCCCAAGCAAGACGCGCCCTGAGGAGAGTCTTGCCACATGTCAACACTCGGTCTGACAGAGGGCATTCAGGAGAGAGGCCCAAGCAATACTCGCCCCGAGGAGCGTCTTGCCAAATGTCACCACTGGGTCTGAATGAGCGCCTCCAGGAGAGAGGCCCAACCAAGACGCGCCCCGAGGAGTGTCTTGCCACATGCCTACACTGGGTCTGACTGAGCGCCTCCAGGAGAGAGGCCCAAGCAAGACGCGCCCCGAGGAGCGTCTTGCCACGTGTCAACACTGGGTCTGACTGAGCGCCTCCAGGAGAGAGGCCCAAGCAACACGCGCCCCGAGGAGCGTCTTTCCACGTGTCATCACTGGGTCTGACTGAGCGCCTCTAGGAGAGAGGCCCAAGCAAGACGCGCCCCGAGGAGCGTCTTGCCACATGTCAACACTGGGTCTGACTGAGCGCCTCCAGGAGAGAGGCCCAAGCAAGACACGCCCCGAGGAGCGTCTTGCCACATGTCAACAATGGGTCTGACTGAGGGCCTCCAGGAGAGAGGCCCAAGCAAGATTCGCCCGGAGGAGCGTCTTGCCACATGTCACCTCTGGTTCTGACTGAGCGCCTCCAGGAGAGAGGCCCAAGCAAGACGCGCCCCAAGGAGCGTCTTGTAACATGTCAACACTGGGTCTGTCTGAGCGCCTCCAGGAGAGAAGCCCAAGCAAGATGCGCCCTGAGGAGCGTCTTGCCACATGTCAACAATGGGTCTGACTGAAGGCCTCCAGGAGAGAAGCCCAAGCAAGACTGCGCCCCGAGGAGCATCTTGACACATGTCCACACTGGGTCTGACAGAGGGCCTCCAGGAGAGAGGCCCAAGCAAGACGCGCCCCGAGGAGCGTCAGGCCACATGTCACTACTCAGTCTGACTGAGCGCCTCCAGGAGAGAGGCCCAAGCAAGACGCGCCCCGAGGAGAGTCTTGCCACATGTCAGCACTGGGTCTGACTGAGCGCCTCCAGGAGAGAGGCCCCAGCAAGACGCGCCCCGAGGAGCATCTTGCCTTATGTCAGCACTCGGTCTGACTGAGCGCCTCCAGGAGAGAGGCGCAAGCAAGACGCGCCCCGAGGAGCGTCTTGCCACATGTCAACAATGGGTCTGACTGAGGGCCTCCAGGAGAGAGGCCCAAGCAAGATGCGCCCGGAGGAGCGTCTTGCCACATGTCAACACTGGGTCTGACAGAGGGCCTCCAGGAGAGAGGCCCAAGCAAGACGTGCCCCGAGGAGCGTCTTGCCACTTGTCACCACTGGGTCTGATTGAGCACCTCCAGGAGAGAGGCCCCAGCAAGACGCGCCCCGAGGAGCGTCTTGCCACATGTCACTACTCGGTCTAACTGAGCGCCTCCAGGAGAGAGGTCCAAGCAAGATGCGCCCCGAGGAGCGTCTTGCCACATGTCACTACTCGGTCTGACTGAGCGCCTCCAGGAGGGAGGTCCAAGCAAGACGCGCCCCGAGGAGCGTCTTGCCACATGTCACTACTCGGTCTGACTGAGCGCCTCCAGGAGAGAGGACAAAGCAAGACGTGCCCCGAGGAGCGTCTTGCCACATGTCAACAATGGGTCTGACTGAGGGCCTCCAGGAGAGAAGCCCAAGCAAGACGCGTTCAGAGGAGCGTCTTGCCACATGTCAACACTGGGTCTGACTGAGCGCCTCCAGGCGAGAGGCCCAAGCAAGACGCGCCCCGAGGAGTGTCTTGCCACGTGTCAACACTGGGTCTGACTGAGCGCCTCCAGGAGAGAGGCCCAAGCAACACGCGCCCCGAGGAGCGTCTTTCCACGTGTCACCACTGGGTCTGACTGAGCGCCTCCAGGAGAGAGGCCCAAGCAAGACGCGCCCCGAGGAGCGTCTTGCCACATGTCAACAATGGGTCTGACTGAGGGCCTCCAGGAGAGAGGCCCAAGCAAGATGCGCCCGGAGGAGTGTCTTGCCACATGTCACCTCTGGTTCTGACTGAGCGCCTCCAGGAGAGAGGCCCAAGCAAGACGCGCCCCAAGGAGCGTCTTGTCACATGTCAACACTGGGTCTGTCTGAGCGCCTCCAGGAGAGAAGCCCAAGCAAGACGCGCCCCGAGGAGCGTCTTGCCACATGTCAACAATGGGTCTGACTGAAGGCCTCCAGGAGAGAAGCCCAAGCAAGACTGCCCCCCGAGGAGTGTCTTGACACATGTCCACACTGGGTCTGACAGAGGGCCTCCAGGAGAGAGGCCCAAGCAAGACGCGCCCCGAGGAGCGTCAGGCCACATGTCACTACTCAGTCTGACTGAGCGCCTCCAGGAGAGAGGCCCAAGCAAGACGCGCCCCGAGGAGTGTCTTGCCACATGTCAGCACTGGGTCTGACTGAGCGCCTCCAGGAGAGAGGCCCCAGCAAGACGCGCCCCGAGGAGCATCTTGCCTTATGTCAGCACTCGGTCTGACTGAGGGCCTCCAGGAGAGAAGCCCAAGCAAGACGCGCCCCGAGAAGCGTCTTGACACATGTCAACACTGGGTCTGACAGAGGGCCTCCAGGAGAGAGGCCCAAGCAAGACGCGCCCCGAGGAGTGTCTTGCCACATGTCACCACTTGGTCTGACTGAGCGCCTCCAGGAGAGAGGCCCAAGCAAGACGCGCCCCGAGGAGCGTCTTGCCACGTGTCAACACTGGGTCTGATTGAGGGCCTTCTGGAGAGAGGCCCAAGCAAGACGAGCCCCGAGGAGCGTCTTGCCACATGTCAACAATGGGTCTTACTGAGGGCCTCCAGGAGAGAAGCCCAAGCAAGACGCGCCCCGAGGAGCTTCTTGCCACATGTCAGCACTCGGTCTGACTGAGCGCCTCCAGGAGAGAGGCCAAAGCAAGACGCGCCCCGAGGAGCGTCTTGACACATCTCAACACTGGGTCTGACAGACGGCCTCCATTAGAGAGGCCCCAGCAAGACGTGCCCCGAGGAGCGTCTTGCCACATGTCAACTATGGGTCTGACTGAGGGCCTCCAGGAGAGAAGCCCAAGCAAGACGCGTTCAGAGGAGCGTCTTGCCACATGTCAACACTGGGTCTGACTGAGCGCCTCCAGGCGAGAGGCCCAAGCAAGACGCGCCCCGAGGAGCGTCTTGCCACGTGTCAACACTGGGTCTGACTGAGCGCCTCCAGGAGAGAGGCCCAAGCAACACGCGCCCCGAGGAGCGTCTTTCCACGTGTCACCACTGGGTCTGACTGAGCGCCTCCAGGAGAGAGGCCCAAGCAAGACGCGCCCCGAGGAGCGTCTTGCCACATGTCAACAATGGGTCTGACTGAGGGCCTCCAGGAGAGAGGCCCAAGCAAGATGCGCCCGGAGGAGCGTCTTGCCACATGTCACCTCTGGTTCTGACTGAGCGCCTCCAGGAGAGAGGCCCAAGCAAGACGCGCCCCAAGGAGCGTCTTGTCACATGTCAACACTGGGTCTGTCTGAGCGCCTCCAGGAGAGAAGCCCAAGCAAGACGCGCCCCGAGGAGCGTCTTGCCACATGTCAACAATGGGTCTGACTGAAGGCCTCCAGGAGAGAAGCCCAAGCAAGACTGCCCCCCGAGGAGTGTCTTGACACATGTCCACACTGGGTCTGACAGAGGGCCTCCAGGAGAGAGGCCCAAGCAAGACGCGCCCCGAGGAGCGTCAGGCCACATGTCACTACTCATTCTGACTGAGCGCCTCCAGGAGAGAGGCCCAAGCAAGACGCGCCCCGAGGAGAGTCTTGCCACATGTCAGCAATGGGTCTGACTGAGCGCCTCCAGGAGAGAGGCCCCAGCAAGACGCGCCCCGAGGAGCATCTTGCCTTATGTCAGCACTCGGTCTGACTGAGGGCCTCCAGGAGAGAAGCCCAAGCAAGACGCGCCCCGAGAAGCGTCTTGACACATGTCAACACTGGGTCTGACAGAGGGCCTCCAGGAGAGAGGCCCAAGCAAGACGCGCCCCGAGGAGTGTCTTGCCACATGTCACCACTTGGTCTGACTGAGCGCCTCCAGGAGAGAGGCCCAAGCAAGACGCGCCCCGAGGAGCGTCTTGCCACGTGTCAACACTGGGTCTGATTGAGGGCCTTCTGGAGAGAGGCCCAAGCAAGACGAGCCCCGAGGAGCGTCTTGCCACATGTCAACAATGGGTCTTACTGAGGGCCTCCAGGAGAGAAGCCCAAGCAAGACGCGCCCCGAGGAGCTTCTTGCCACATGTCAGCACTCGGTCTGACTGAGCGCCTCCAGGAGAGAGGCCAAAGCAAGACGCGCCCCGAGGAGCGTCTTGACACATCTCAACACTGGGTCTGACAGACGGCCTCCATTAGAGAGGCCCCAGCAAGACGTGCCCCGAGGAGCGTCTTGCCACATGTCAACAATGGGTCTGACTGAGGGCCTCCAGGAGAGAAGCCCAAGCAAGAAGCGCCCCGAGGAGCGTCTTGCCACATGTCAACACTGGGTCTGACTGAGCGCCTCCAGGAGAGAGGCCAAAGCAAGACGCGCCCCGAGGAGCGTCTTGACACATGTCAACACTGGGTCTGACAGAGGGCCTCCATGAGAAAGGCCCAAGCAAGACGCGCCAGGAGGAGTGTCTTTCCACATGTCAACACTGTGTCTGACTGAGCGCCTCCAGGAGAGTGGCCCAAGCAAGACGCGCCCCGAGGAGCGTCTTGCCACGTGTCAACACTGGGTCTGACTTAGCGCCTCCAGGAGAGAGGCCCAAGCAAGATGCGCCTCGAGGAGCGTCTTGCCACGTGTCACCACTGGGTCTGACTGAGCTCCTCCAGGAGAGAGGCCCAAGCAAGACACGCCCCGAGGAGCGTCTTGACACATGTCAACACTGGGTCTGACTGAGGGCCTCCATGAGAGAAGCCCAAGCAAGACAGGCCCCGAGGAGAGTCTTGCCACATGTCAACACTGGGTCTGACAGAGGGCATCCAGGAGAGAGGCCCAAGCAATACGCGCCCCGAGGAGCGTCTTGCCAAATGTCAACAATGGGTCTGACTGAGGGCCTCCAGGAGAGAAGCCCAAGCATGACGCACCCCGAGGAGCTTCTTGCTACATGTCAGCACTCGGTCTGACTGAGCGCCTCCAGGAGAGAGGCCAAAGCAAGACGCGCCCCGAGGAGCGTCTTGACACATGTCAACACTGGGTCTGACAGAGGGCCTCCATGAGAGAGGCCCAAGTAAGACGCGCCCCGAGGAGTGTCTTTCCACATGTCAACACTTTGTCTGACTGAGCGCCTCCAGGAGAGTGGCCCAAGCAAGACGCGCCCCGAGGAGTGTCTTGCCACGTGTCAACACTGGGTCTGACTTAGCGCCTCCAGGAGAGATGCCCAAGCAAGATGCGCCTCGAGGAGCGTCTTGCCACGTGTCACCACTGGGTCTGACTGAGCTCCTCCAGGAGAGAGGCCCAAGCAAGACGCGCCCCGAGGAGCGTCTTGCCACGTGTCACCACTGGGTCTGATTGAGCACCTCCAGGAGAGAGGCCCCAGCAAGACGCGCCCCGAGGAGCGTCTTGCCACATGTCACTACTCGGTCTAACTGAGCGCCTCCAGGAGAGAGGTCCAAGCAAGAAGCGCCCCGAGGAGCGTCTTGCCACATGTCACTACTCAGTCTGACTGAGCGCCTCCAGGAGGGAGGTCCAAGCAAGACGCGCCCCGAGGAGCGTCTTGCCACATGTCACTACTCGGTCTGACTGAGCGCCTCCAGGAGAGAGGCCCAAGCAAGACGTGCCCCGAGGAGCGTCTTGCCACATGTCAACAATGGGTCTGACTGAGGGCCTCCAGGAGAGAAGCCCAAGCAAGACGCGCCCAGAGGAGCGCCTTGCCACATGTCAACACTGGGTCTGACTGAGCGCCTCCAGGAGAGAGGCCCAAGCAAGACACGCCCCGAGGAGCGTCTTGACACATGTCAACACTGGGTCGGACTGAGGGCCTCCATGAGAGAAGCCCAAGCAAGACGCGCACTGAGGACAGTCTTGCCACATGTCAACACTCGGTCTGACAGAAGGCATTCAGGAGAGAGGCCCAAGCAATACTCGCCCCGAGGAGCGTCTTGCCAAATGTCACCACTGGGTCTGAATGAGCGCCTCCAGGAGAGAGGCCCATTCAAGACGCGCCCCGAGGAGTGTCTTGCCACATGCCAACACTGGGTCTGACTGAGCGCCTCCAGGAGAGAGGCCCAAGCAAGACGCGCCCCGAGGAGCGTCTTGCCACGTGTCAACACTGGGTCTGACTGAGCGCCTCCAGGAGAGAGGCCCAAGCAACACGCGCCCCGAGGAGCGTCTTTCCACGTGTCACCACTGGGTCTGACTGAGCGCCTCCAGGAGAGAGGCCCAAGCAAGACGCGCCCCGAGGAGCGTCTTGCCACGTGTCAACACTGGGTCTGACTGAGCGCCTCCAGGAGAGAGGCCCAAGCAAGACGCGCCCCGAGGAGCGTCTTGCCACATATCAACAATGGGTCTGACTGAGGGCCTCCAGGAGAGAGGCCCAAGCAAGATCCGCCCGGAGGAGCGTCTTGCCACATGTCACCTCTGGTTCTGACTGAGCGCCTCCAGGAGAGAGGCCCAAGCAAGACGCGCCCCAAGGAGCGTCTTATCACATGTCAACACTGGGTCTGTCTGAGCGCCTCCAGGAGAGAAGCCCAAGCAAGACGCGCCCCGAGGAGCGTCTTGCCACATGTCAACAATGGGTCTGACTGAAGGCCTCCAGGAGAGAAGCCCAAGCAAGACTGCGCCCCGAGGAGCGTCTTGACACATGTCCACACTGGGTCTGACTGAGGGCCTCCAGGAGAGAGGCCCAAGCAATACTCGCCCCGAGGAGCGTCTTGCCAAATGTCACCACTGGGTCTGAATGAGCGCCTCCAGGAGAGAGGCCCAACCAAGACGCGCCCCGAGGAGTGTCTTGCCACATGCCAACACTGGGTCTGACTGAGCGCCTCCAGGAGAGGGGCCCAAGCAAGACGCGCCCCGAGGAGCGTCTTGCCACGTGTCAACACTGGGTCTGACTGAGCGCCTCCAGGAGAGAGGCCCAAGCAAGATTCGCCCGGAGGAGCGTCTTGCCACATGTCACCTCTGGTTCTGACTGAGCGCCTCCAGGAGAGAGGCCCAAGCAAGACGCGCCCCAAGGAGCGTCTTGTCACATGTCAACACTGGGTCTGTCTGAGCGCCTCCAGGAGAGAAGCCCAAGCAAGACGCGCCCCGAGGAGCGTCTTGCCACATGTCAACACTGGGTCTGACTGAAGGCCTCCAGGAGAGAAGCCCAAGCAAGACTGCGCCCCGAGGAGCGTCTTGACACATGTCCACACTGGGTCTGACAGAGGGCCTCCAGGAGAGAGGCCCAAGCAAGACGCGCCCCGAGGAGCGTCAGGCCACATGTCTCTACTCAGTCTGACTGAGCGCCTCCAGGAGAGAGGCCCAAGCAAGACGCGCCCCGAGGAGAGTCTTGCCACATGTCAGCACTGGGTCTGACTGAGCGCCTCCAGGAGAGAGGCCCCAGCAAGACGCGCCCCGAGGAGCATCTTGCCTTATGTCAGCACTCGGTCTGACTGAGCGCCTCCAGGAGAGAGGCCCAAGCAAGACGCGCCCCGAGGAGCGTCTTGCCACATGTCAACAATGGGTCTGACTGAGGGCCTCCAGGAGAGAGGCCCAAGCAAGATGCGCCCAGAGGAGCGTCTTGCCACATGTCAACACTGGGTCTGACAGAGGGCCTCCAGGAGAGAGGCCCAAGCATGACGCGCCCCGAGGAGCGTCTTGCCACATGTCACTACTCGGTCTAACTGAGCGCCTCCAGGAGAGAGGTCCAAGCAAGATGCGCCCCGAGGAGCGTCTTGCCACATGTCACTACTCGGTCTGACTGAGCGCCTCCAGGAGGGAGGTCCAAGCAAGACGCGCCCCGAGGAGCGTCTTGCCACATGTCACTACTCGGTCTGACTGAGCGCCTCCAGGAGAGAGGCCCAAGCAAGACGTGCCCCGAGGAGCGTCTTGCCACATGTCAACAATGGGTCTGACTGAGGGCCTCCAGGAGAGAAGCCCAAGCAAGACGCGCCCAGAGGAGCGTCTTGCCACATGTCAGCACTCGGTCTGACAGAGGGCATTCAGGAGAGAGGCCCAAGCAATACTCGCCCCGAGGAGCGTCTTGCCAAATGTCACCACTGGGTCTGAATTAGCGCCTCCAGGAGAGAGGCCCAACCAAGACGCGCCCCGAGGAGTGTCTTGCCACATGCCAACACTGGGTCTGACTGAGCGCCTCCAGGAGAGAGGCTCAAGCAAGACGCGCCCCGAGGAGCTTCTTGCCACGTGTCAACACTGGGTCTGACTGAGCGCCTCCAGGAGAGAGGCCCAAGCAAGACGCGCCCCGAGGAGCGTCTTGCCACATGTCAACACTGGGTCTGACTGAGCGCCTCCAGGAGAGAGGCCCAAGCAAGACGCGCCCCGAGGAGCGTCTTGCCACATGTCAACAATGGGTCTGACTGAGGGCCTCCAGGAGAGAGGCCCAAGCAAGATGCGCCCGGAGGAGCGTCTTGCCACATGTCACCTCTGGTTCTGACTGAGCGCCTCCAGGAGAGAGGCCCAAGCAAGACGCGTCCCAAGGAGCGTCTTGTCACATGTCAACACTGGGTCTGTCTGAGCGCCTCCAGGAGAGAAGCCCAAGCAAGACGCGCCCCGAGGAGCGTCTTGCCACATGTCAACAATGGGTCTGACTGAGGGCCTCCAGGAGAGAGGCCCAAGCAAGATGCGCCCGGAGGAGCGTCTTGCCACATGTCACCTCTGGTTCTGACTGAGCGCCTCCAGGAGAGAGGCCCAAGCAAGACGCGTCCCAAGGAGCGTCTTGTCACATGTCAACACTGGGTCTGTCTGAGCGCCTCCAGGAGAGAAGCCCAAGCAAGACGCGCCCCGAGGAGCGTCTTGCCACATGTCAACAATGGGTCTGACTGAAGGCCTCCAGGAGAGAAGCCCGAGCAAGACTGCGCCCCGAGGAGCGTCTTGACACATGTCCACACTGGGTCTGACAGAGGGCCTCCAGGAGAGAGGCCCAAGCAAGACGCGCCCCGAGGAGCGTCAGGCCACATGTCACTACTCAGTCTGACTGAGCGCCTCCAGGAGAGAGGCCCAAGCAAGACGCGCCCCGAGGAGAGTCTTGCCACATGTCAGCACTGGGTCTGACTGAGCGCCTCCAGGAGAGAGGCCCAAGCAAGACACGCCCCGAGGAGCGTCTTGACACATGTCAACACTGGGTCGGACTGAGGGCCTCCATGAGAGAAGCCCAAGCAAGACGCGCCCTGAGGAGAGTCTTGCCACATGTCAACACTCGGTCTGACAGAGGGCATTCAGGAGAGAGGCCCAAGCAATACTCGCCCCGAGGAGCGTCTTGCCAAATGTCACCACTGGGTCTGAATGAGCGCCTCCAGGAGAGAGGCCCAACCAAGACGTGCCCCGAGGAGTGTCTTGCCACATGCCAACACTGGGTCTGACTGAGCGCCTCCAGGAGAGAGGCCCAAGCAAGACGCGCCCCGAGGAGCGTCTTGCCACGTGTCAACACTGGGTCTGACTGAGCGCCTCCAGGAGAGAGGCCCAAGCAACACGCGCCCCGAGGAGCGTCTTTCCACGTGTCATCACTGGGTCTGACTGAGCGCCTCTAGGAGAGAGGCCCAAGCAAGACGCGCCCCGAGGAGCGTCTTGCCACATGTCAACACTGGGTCTGACTGAGCGCCTCCAGGAGAGAGGCCCAAGCAAGACACGCCCCGAGGAGCGTCTTGCCACATGTCAACAATGGGTCTGACTGAGGGCCTCCAGGAGAGAGGCCCAAGCAAGATTCGCCCGGAGGAGCGTCTTGCCACATGTCACCTCTGGTTCTGACTGAGCGCCTCCAGGAGAGAGGCCCAAGCAAGACGCGCCCCAAGGAGCGTCTTGTAACATGTCAACACTGGGTCTGTCTGAGCGCCTCCAGGAGAGAAACCCAAGCAAGATGCGCCCCGAGGAGCGTCTTGCCACATGTCAACAATGGGTCTGACTGAAGGCCTCCAGGAGAGAAGCCCAAGCAAGACTGCGCCCCGAGGAGCGTCTTGACACATGTCCACACTGGGTCTGACAGAGGGCCTCCAGGAGAGAGGCCCAAGCAAGACGCGCCCCGAGGAGCGTCAGGCCACATGTCACTACTCAGTCTGACTGAGCGCCTCCAGGAGAGAGGCCCAAGCAAGACGCGCCCCGAGGAGAGTCTTGCCACATGTCAGCACTGGGTCTGACTGAGCGCCTCCAGGAGAGAGGCCCCAGCAAGACGCGCCCCGAGGAGCATCTTGCCTTATGTCAGCACTCGGTCTGACTGAGCGCCTCCAGGAGAGAGGCCCAAGCAAGACGCGCCCCGAGGAGCGTCTTGCCACATGTCAACAATGGGTCTGACTGAGGGCCTCCAGGAGAGAGGCCCAAGCAAGATGCGCCCGGAGGAGCGTCTTGCCACATGTCAACACTGGGTCTGACAGAGGGCCTCCAGGAGAGAGGCCCAAGCAAGACGTGCCCCGAGGAGCGTCTTGCCACTTGTCACCACTGGGTCTGATTGAGCACCTCCAGGAGAGAGGCCCCAGCAAGACGCGCCCCGAGGAGCGTCTTGCCACATGTCACTACTCGGTCTAACTGAGCGCCTCCAGGAGAGAGGTCCAAGCAAGATGCGCCCCGAGGAGCGTTTGCCACATGTCACTACTCGGTCTGACTGAGCGCCTCCAGGAGGGAGGTCCAAGCAAGACGCGCCCCGAGGAGCGTCTTGCCACATGTCACTACTCGGTCTGACTGAGCGCCTCCAGGAGAGAGGACAAAGCAAGACGTGCCCCGAGGAGCGTCTTGCCACATGTCAACAATGGGTCTGACTGAGGGCCTCCAGGAGAGAAGCCCAAGCAAGACGCGTTCAGAGGAGCGTCTTGCCACATGTCAACACTGGGTCTGACTGAGCACCTCCAGGCGAGAGGCCCAAGCAAGACGCGCCCCGAGGAGCGTCTTGCCACGTGTCAACACTGGGTCTGACTGAGCGCCTCCAGGAGAGAGGCCCAAGCAACACGCGCCCCGAGGAGCGTCTTTGCACGTGTCACCACTGGGTCTGACTGAGCGCCTCCAGGAGAGAGGCCCAAGCAAGACGCGCCCCGAGGAGCGTCTTGCCACATGTCAACAATGGGTCTGACTGAGGGCCTCCAGGAGAGAGGCCCAAGCAAGATGCGCACGGAGGAGCGTCTTGCCACATGTCACCTCTGGTTCTGACTGAGCGCCTCCAGGAGAGAGGCCCAAGCAAGACGCGCCCCAAGGAGCGTCTTGTCACATGTCAACACTGGGTCAGTCTGAGCGCCTCCAGGAGAGAAGCCCAAGCAAGACGCGCCCCGAGGAGCGTCTTGCCACATGTCAACAATGGGTCTGACTGAAGGCCTCCAGGAGAGAAGCCCAAGCAAGACTGCCCCCCGAGGAGTGTCTTGACACATGTCCACACTGGGTCTGACAGAGGGCCTCCAGGAGAGAGGCCCAAGCAAGACGCGCCCCGAGGAGCGTCAGGCCACATGTCACTACTCAGTCTGACTGAGCGCCTCCAGGAGAGAGGCCCAAGCAAGACGCGCCCCGAGGAGAGTCTTGCCACATGTCAGCACTGGGTCTGACTGAGCGCCTCCAGGAGAGAGGCCCCAGCAAGACGCGCCCCGAGGAGCATCTTGCCTTATGTCAGCACTCGGTCTGACTGAGGGCCTCCAGGAGAGAAGCCCAAGCAAGACGCGCCCCGAGAAGCGTCTTGACACATGTCAACACTGGGTCTGACAGAGGGCCTCCAGGAGAGAGGCCCAAGCAAGACGCGCCCCGAGGAGCGTCTTGCCACGTGTCAACACTGGGTCTGATTGAGGGCCTTCTGGAGAGAGGCCCAAGCAAGACGAGCCCCGAGGAGCGTCTTGCCACATGTCAACAATGGGTCTTACTGAGGGCCTCCAGGAGAGAAGCCCAAGCAAGACGCGCCCCGAGGAGCTTCTTGCCACATGTCAGCACTCGGTCTGACTGAGCGCCTCCAGGAGAGAGGCCAAAGCAAGACGCGCCCCGAGGAGCGTCTTGACACATCTCAACACTGGGTCTGACAGACGGCCTCCATTAGAGAGGCCCAAGCAAGACGTGCCCCGAGGAGCGTCTTGCCACATGTCAACAATGGGTCTGACTGAGGGCCTCCAGGAGAGAAGCCCAAGCAAGAAGCGCCCCGAGGAGCGTCTTGCCACATGTCAACACTGGGTCTGACTGAGCGCCTCCAGGAGAGAGGCCAAAGCAAGACGCGCCCCGAGGAGCGTCTTGACACATGTCAACACTGGGTCTGACAGAGGGCCTCCATGAGAAAGGCCCAAGCAAGACGCGCCAGGAGGAGTGTCTTTCCACATGTCAACACTGTGTCTGACTGAGCGCCTCCAGGAGAGTGGCCCAAGCAAGTCGCGCCCCGAGGAGCGTCTTGCCACGTGTCAACACTGGGTCTGACTTAGCGCCTCCAGGAGAGAGGCCCAAGCAAGATGCGCCTCGAGGAGCGTCTTGCCACGTGTCACCACTGGGTCTGACTGAGCTCCTCCAGGAGAGAGGCCCAAGCAAGACACGCCCCGAGGAGCGTCTTGACACATGTCAACACTGGGTCTGACTGAGGGCCTCCATGAGAGAAGCCCAAGCAAGACAGGCCCCGAGGAGAGTCTTGCCACATGTCAACACTGGGTCTGACAGAGGGCATCCAGGAGAGAGGCCCAAGCAATACGCGCCCCGAGGAGCGTCTTGCCAAATGTCAACAATGGGTCTGACTGAGGGCCTCCAGGAGAGAAGCCCAAGCATGACGCACCCCGAGGAGCTTCTTGCTACATGTCAGCACTCGGTCTGACTGAGCGCCTCCAGGAGAGAGGCCAAAGCAAGACGCGCCCCGAGGAGCGTCTTGACACATGTCAACACTGGGTCTGACAGAGGGCCTCCATGAGAGAGGCCCAAGTAAGACGCGCCCCGAGGAGTGTCTTTCCACATGTCAACACTTTGTCTGACTGAGCGCCTCCAGGAGAGTGGCCCAAGCAAGACGCGCCCCGAGGAGCGTCTTGCCACGTGTCAACACTGGGTCTGACTTAGCGCCTCCAGGAGAGAGGCCCAAGCAAGATGCGCCTCGAGGAGCGTCTTGCCACGTGTCACCACTGGGTCTGACTGAGCTCCTCCAGGAGAGAGGCCCAAGCAAGACGCGCCCCGAGGAGCGTCTTGCCACGTGTCACCACTGGGTCTGATTGAGCACCTCCAGGAGAGAGGCCCCAGCAAGACGCGCCCCGAGGAGCGTCTTGCCACATGTCACTACTCGGTCTAACTGAGCGCCTCCAGGAGAGAGGTCCAAGCAAGAAGCGCCCCGAGGAGCGTCTTGCCACATGTCACTACTCAGTCTGACTGAGCGCCTCCAGGAGGGAGGTCCAAGCAAGACGCGCCCCGAGGAGCGTCTTGCCACATGTCACTACTCGGTCTGACTGAGCGCCTCCAGGAGAGAGGCCCAAGCAAGACGTGCCCCGAGGAGCGTCTTGCCACATGTCAACAATGGGTCTGACTGAGGGCCTCCAGGAGAGAAGCCCAAGCAAGACGCGCCCAGAGGAGCGCCTTGCCACATGTCAACACTGGGTCTGACTGAGCGCCTCCAGGAGAGAGGCCCAAGCAAGACACGCCCCGAGGAGCGTCTTGACACATGTCAACACTGGGTCGGACTGAGGGCCTCCATGAGAGAAGCCCAAGCAAGACGCGCACTGAGGACAGTCTTGCCACATGTCAACACTCGGTCTGACAGAGGGCATTCAGGAGAGAGGCCCAAGCAATACCCGCCCCGAGGAGCGTCTTGCCAAATGTCACCACTGGGTCTGAATGAGCGCCTCCAGGAGAGAGGCCCATTCAAGACGCGCCCCGAGGAGTGTCTTGCCACATGCCAACACTGGGTCTGACTGAGCGCCTCCAGGAGAGAGGCCCAAGCAAGACGCGCCCCGAGGAGCGTCTTGCCACGTGTCAACACTGGGTCTGACTGAGCGCCTCCAGGAGAGAGGCCCAAGCAACACGCGCCCCGAGGAGCGTCTTTCCACGTGTCACCACTGGGTCTGACTAAGCGCCTCCAGGAGAGAGGCCCAAGCAAGACGCGCCCCGAGGAGCGTCTTGCCACGTGTCAACACTGGGTCTGACTGAGCGCCTCCAGGAGAGAGGCCCAAGCAAGACGCGCCCCGAGGAGCGTCTTGCCACATATCAACAATGGGTCTGACTGAGGGCCTCCAGGAGAGAGGCCCAAGCAAGATTCGCCCGGAGGAGCGTCTTGCCACATGTCACCTCTGGTTCTGACTGAGCGCCTCCAGGAGAGAGGCCCAAGCAAGACGCGCCCCAAGGAGCGTCTTATCACATGTCAACACTGGGTCTGTCTGAGCGCCTCCAGGAGAGAAGCCCAAGCAAGACGCGCCCCGAGGAGCGTCTTGCCACATGTCAACAATGGGTCTGACTGAAGGCCTCCAGGAGAGAAGCCCAAGCAAGACTGCGCCCCGAGGAGCGTCTTGACACATGTCCACACTGGGTCTGACTGAGGGCCTCCAGGAGAGAGGCCCAAGCAAGACGCGCCCCGAGGAGCGTCAGGCGACATGTCACTACTCAGTCTGACTGAGCGCCTCCAGGAGAGAGGCCCAAGCAATACTCGCCCCGAGGAGCGTCTTGCCAAATGTCACCACTGGGTCTGAATGAGCGCCTCCAGGAGAGAGGCCCAACCAAGACGCGCCCCGAGGAGTGTCTTGCCACATGCCAACACTGGGTCTGACTGAGCGCCTCCAGGAGAGGGGCCCAAGCAAGACGCGCCCCGAGGAGCGTCTTGCCACGTGTCAACACTGGGTCTGACTGAGCGCCTCCAGGAGAGAGGCCCAAGCAAGATTCGCCCGGAGGAGCGTCTTGCCACATGTCACCTCTGGTTCTGACTGAGCGCCTCCAGGAGAGAGGCCCAAGCAAGACGCGCCCCAAGGAGCGTCTTGTCACATGTCAACACTGGGTCTGTCTGAGCGCCTCCAGGAGAGAAGCCCAAGCAAGACGCGCCCCGAGGAGCGTCTTGCCACATGTCAACACTGGGTCTGACTGAAGGCCTCCAGGAGAGAAGCCCAAGCAAGACTGCGCCCCGAGGAGCGTCTTGACACATGTCCACACTGGGTCTGACAGAGGGCCTCCAGGAGAGAGGCCCAAGCAAGACGCGCCCCGAGGAGCGTCAGGCCACATGTCTCTACTCAGTCTGACTGAGCGCCTCCAGGAGAGAGGCCCAAGCAAGACGCGCCCCGAGGAGAGTCTTGCCACATGTCAGCACTGGGTCTGACTGAGCGCCTCCAGGAGAGAGGCCCCAGCAAGACGCGCCCCGAGGAGCATCTTGCCTTATGTCAGCACTCGGTCTGACTGAGCGCCTCCAGGAGAGAGGCCCAAGCAAGACGCGCCCCGAGGAGCGTCTTGCCACATGTCAACAATGGGTCTGACTGAGGGCCTCCAGGAGAGAGGCCCAAGCAAGATGCGCCCAGAGGAGCGTCTTGCCACATGTCAACACTGGGTCTGACAGAGGGCCTCCAGGAGAGAGGCCCAAGCATGACGCGCCCCGAGGAGCGTCTTGCCACATGTCACTACTCGGTCTAACTGAGCGCCTCCAGGAGAGAGGTCCAAGCAAGATGCGCCCCGAGGAGCGTCTTGCCACATGTCACTACTCGGTCTGACTGAGCGCCTCCAGGAGGGAGGTCCAAGCAAGACGCGCCCCGAGGAGCGTCTTGCCACATGTCACTACTCGGTCTGACTGAGCGCCTCCAGGAGAGAGGCCCAAGCAAGACGTGCCCCGAGGAGCGTCTTGCCACATGTCAACAATGGGTCTGACTGAGGGCCTCCAGGAGAGAAGCCCAAGCAAGACGCGCCCAGAGGAGCGTCTTGCCACATGTCAACACTCGGTCTGACAGAGGGCATTCAGGAGAGAGGCCCAAGCAATACTCGCCCCGAGGAGCGTCTTGCCAAATGTCACCACTGGGTCTGAATTAGCGCCTCCAGGAGAGAGGCCCAACCAAGACGCGCCCCGAGGAGTGTCTTGCCACATGCCAACACTGGGTCTGACTGAGCGCCTCCAGGAGAGAGGCTCAAGCAAGACGCGCCCCGAGGAGCTTCTTGCCACGTGTCAACACTGGGTCTGACTGAGCGCCTCCAGGAGAGAGGCCCAAGCAACACGCGCCCCGAGGAGTGTCTTTCCACGTGTCACCACTGGGTCTGACTGAGCGCCTCCAGGAGAGAGGCCCAAGCAAGACACGCCCCGAGGAGCGTCTTGCCACATGTCAACACTGGGTCTGACTGAGCGCCTCCAGGAGAGAGGCCCAAGCAAGACGCGCCCCGAGGAGCGTCTTGCCACATGTCAACAATGGGTCTGACTGAGGGCCTCCAGGAGAGAGGCCCAAGCAAGATGCGCCCGGAGGAGCGTCTTGCCACATGTCACCTCTGGTTCTGACTGAGCGCCTCCAGGAGAGAGGCCCAAGCAAGACGCGTCCCAAGGAGCGTCTTGTCACATGTCAACACTGGGTCTGTCTGAGCGCCTCCAGGAGAGAAGCCCAAGCAAGACGCGCCCCGAGGAGCGTCTTGCCACATGTCAACAATGGGTCTGACTGAAGGCCTCCAGGAGAGAAGCCCAAGCAAGACTGCGCCCCGAGGAGCGTCTTGACACATGTCCACACTGGGTCTGACAGAGGGCCTCCAGGAGAGAGGCCCAAGCAAGACGCGCCCCGAGGAGCGTCAGGCCACATGTCACTACTCAGTCTGACTGAGCGCCTCCAGGAGAGAGGCCCAAGCAAGACGCGCCCCGAGGAGAGTCTTGCCACATGTCAGCACTGGGTCTGACTGAGCGCCTCCAGGAGAGAGGCCCCAGCAAGATGCGCCCCGAGGAGCATCTTGCCTTATGTCAGCACTCGGTCTGACTGAGCGCCTCCAGGAGAGAGGCCCAAGCAAGACGCGCCCCGAGGAGCGTCTTGCCACATGTCAACAATGGGTCTGACTGAGGGCCTCCAGGAGAGAGGCCCAAGCAAGATGCGCCCGGAGGAGCGTCTTGCCACATGTCAACACTGGGTCTGACAGAGGGCCTCCAGGAGAGAGGCCCAAGCAAGACGCGCCCCGAGGAGCGTCTTGCCACTTGTCACCACTGGGTCTGATTGAGCACCTCCAGGAGAGAGGCCCCAGCAAGACGTGCCCCGAGGAGCGTCTTGCCACATGTCAACAATGGGTCTGACTGAGGGCCTCCAGGAGAGAAGCCCAAGCAAGACGCGCCCAGAGGAGCGCCTTGCCACATGTCAACACTGGGTCTGACTGAGCGCCTCCAGGAGAGAGGCCCAAGCAAGACACGCCCCGAGGAGCGTCTTGACACATGTCAACACTGGGTCGGACTGAGGGCCTCCATGAGAGAAGCCCAAGCAAGACGCGCACTGAGGACAGTCTTGCCACATGTCAACACTCGGTCTGACAGAGGGCATTCAGGAGAGAGGCCCAAGCAATACCCGCCCCGAGGAGCGTCTTGCCAAATGTCACCACTGGGTCTGAATGAGCGCCTCCAGGAGAGAGGCCCATTCAAGACGCGCCCCGAGGAGTGTCTTGCCACATGCCAACACTGGGTCTGACTGAGCGCCTCCAGGAGAGAGGCCCAAGCAAGACGCGCCCCGAGGAGCGTCTTGCCACGTGTCAACACTGGGTCTGACTGAGCGCCTCCAGGAGAGAGGCCCAAGCAACACGCGCCCCGAGGAGCGTCTTTCCACGTGTCACCACTGGGTCTGACTGAGCGCCTCCAGGAGAGAGGCCCAAGCAAGACGCGCCCCGAGGAGCGTCTTGCCACGTGTCAACACTGGGTCTGACTGAGCGCCTCCAGGAGAGAGGCCCAAGCAAGACGCGCCCCGAGGAGCGTCTTGCCACATATCAACAATGGGTCTGACTGAGGGCCTCCAGGAGAGAGGCCCAAGCAAGATTCGCCCGGAGGAGCGTCTTGCCACATGTCACCTCTGGTTCTGACTGAGCGCCTCCAGGAGAGAGGCCCAAGCAAGACGCGCCCCAAGGAGCGTCTTATCACATGTCAACACTGGGTCTGTCTGAGCGCCTCCAGGAGAGAAGCCCAAGCAAGACGCGCCCCGAGGAGCGTCTTGCCACATGTCAACAATGGGTCTGACTGAAGGCCTCCAGGAGAGAAGCCCAAGCAAGACTGCGCCCCGAGGAGCGTCTTGACACATGTCCACACTGGGTCTGACTGAGGGCCTCCAGGAGAGAGGCCCAAGCAAGACGCGCCCCGAGGAGCGTCAGGCGACATGTCACTACTCAGTCTGACTGAGCGCCTCCAGGAGAGAGGCCCAAGCAATACTCGCCCCGAGGAGCGTCTTGCCAAATGTCACCACTGGGTCTGAATGAGCGCCTCCAGGAGAGAGGCCCAACCAAGACGCGCCCCGAGGAGTGTCTTGCCACATGCCAACACTGGGTCTGACTGAGCGCCTCCAGGAGAGGGGCCCAAGCAAGACGCGCCCCGAGGAGCGTCTTGCCACGTGTCAACACTGGGTCTGACTGAGCGCCTCCAGGAGAGAGGCCCAAGCAAGATTCGCCCGGAGGAGCGTCTTGCCACATGTCACCTCTGGTTCTGACTGAGCGCCTCCAGGAGAGAGGCCCAAGCAAGACGCGCCCCAAGGAGCGTCTTGTCACATGTCAACACTGGGTCTGTCTGAGCGCCTCCAGGAGAGAAGCCCAAGCAAGACGCGCCCCGAGGAGCGTCTTGCCACATGTCAACACTGGGTCTGACTGAAGGCCTCCAGGAGAGAAGCCCAAGCAAGACTGCGCCCCGAGGAGCGTCTTGACACATGTCCACACTGGGTCTGACAGAGGGCCTCCAGGAGAGAGGCCCAAGCAAGACGCGCCCCGAGGAGCGTCAGGCCACATGTCTCTACTCAGTCTGACTGAGCGCCTCCAGGAGAGAGGCCCAAGCAAGACGCGCCCCGAGGAAAGTCTTGCCACATGTCAGCACTGGGTCTGACTGAGCGCCTCCAGGAGAGAGGCCCCAGCAAGACGCGCCCCGAGGAGCATCTTGCCTTATGTCAGCACTCGGTCTGACTGAGCGCCTCCAGGAGAGAGGCCCAAGCAAGACGCGCCCCGAGGAGCGTCTTGCCACATGTCAACAATGGGTCTGACTGAGGGCCTCCAGGAGAGAGGCCCAAGCAAGATGCGCCCAGAGGAGCGTCTTGCCACATGTCAACACTGGGTCTGACAGAGGGCCTCCAGGAGAGAGGCCCAAGCATGACGCGCCCCGAGGAGCGTCTTGCCACATGTCACTACTCGGTCTAACTGAGCGCCTCCAGGAGAGAGGTCCAAGCAAGATGCGCCCCGAGGAGCGTCTTGCCACATGTCACTACTCGGTCTGACTGAGCGCCTCCAGGAGGGAGGTCCAAGCAAGACGCGCCCCGAGGAGCGTCTTGCCACATGTCACTACTCGGTCTGACTGAGCGCCTCCAGGAGAGAGGCCCAAGCAAGACGTGCCCCGAGGAGCGTCTTGCCACATGTCAACAATGGGTCTGACTGAGGGCCTCCAGGAGAGAAGCCCAAGCAAGACGCGCCCAGAGGAGCGTCTTGCCACATGTCAACACTCGGTCTGACAGAGGGCATTCAGGAGAGAGGCCCAAGCAATACTCGCCCCGAGGAGCGTCTTGCCAAATGTCACCACTGGGTCTGAATTAGCGCCTCCAGGAGAGAGGCCCAACCAAGACGCGCCCCGAGGAGTGTCTTGCCACATGCCAACACTGGGTCTGACTGAGCGCCTCCAGGAGAGAGGCTCAAGCAAGACGCGCCCCGAGGAGCTTCTTGCCACGTGTCAACACTGGGTCTGACTGAGCGCCTCCAGGAGAGAGGCCCAAGCAACACGCGCCCCGAGGAGTGTCTTTCCACGTGTCACCACTGGGTCTGACTGAGCGCCTCCAGGAGAGAGGCCCAAGCAAGACGCGCCCCGAGGAGCGTCTTGCCACATGTCAGCACTGGGTCTGACTGAGCGCCTCCAGGAGAGAGGCCCAAGCAAGACGCGCCCCGAGGAGCGTCTTGCCACATGTCAACAATGGGTCTGACTGAGGGCCTCCAGGAGAGAGGCCCAAGCAAGATGCGCCCGGAGGAGCGTCTTGCCACATGTCACCTCTGGTTCTGACTGAGCGCCTCCAGGAGAGAGGCCCAAGCAAGACGCGTCCCAAGGAGCGTCTTGTCACATGTCAACACTGGGTCTGTCTGAGCGCCTCCAGGAAAGAAGCCCAAGCAAGACGCGCCCCGAGGAGCGTCTTGCCACATGTCAACAATGGGTCTGACTGAAGGCCTCCAGGAGAGAAGCCCAAGCAAGACTGCGCCCCGAGGAGCGTCTTGACACATGTCCACACTGGGTCTGACAGAGGGCCTCCAGGAGAGAGGCCCAAGCAAGACGCGCCCCGAGGAGCGTCAGGCCACATGTCACTACTCAGTCTGACTGAGCGCCTCCAGGAGAGAGGCCCAAGCAAGACGCGCCCCGAGGAGCATCTTGCCTTATGTCAGCACTCGGTCTGACTGAGCGCCTCCAGGAGAGAGGCCCAAGCAAGACGCGCCCCGAGGAGCGTCTTGCCACATGTCAACAATGGGTCTGACTGAGGGCCTCCAGGAGAGAGGCCCAAGCAAGATGCGCCCGGAGGAGCGTCTTGCCACATGTCAACACTGGGTCTGACAGAGGGCCTCCAGGAGAGAGGCCCAAGCAAGACGCGCCCCGAGGAGCGTCTTGCCACTTGTCACCACTGGGTCTGATTGAGCACCTCCAGGAGAGAGGCCCCAGCAAGACGCGCCCCGAGGAGCGTCTTGCCACATGTCACTACTCGGTCTAACTGAGCGCCTCCAGGAGAGAGGTCCAAGCAAGATGCGCCCCGAGGAGCGTCTTGCCTCATGTCACTACTCGGTCTGACTGAGCGCCTCCAGGAGGGAGGTCCAAGCAAGACGCGCCCCGAGGAGCGTCTTGCCACATGTCACTACTCGGTCTGACTGAGCGCCTCCAGGAGAGAGGCCCAAGCAAGACGTGCCCTGAGGAGCGTCTTGCCACATGTCAACAATGGGTCTGACTGAGGGCCTCCAGGAGAGAAGCCCAAGCAAGACGCGCCCAGAGGAGCGTCTTGCCACATGTCAACACTGGGTCTGACTGAGCGCCTCCAGGAGAGAGGCCCAAGCAAGACGCGCCCCGAGGAGCGTCTTGCCACATGTCAACAATGGGTCTGACTGAGGGCCTCCAGGAGAGAGGCCCAAGCAAGATGCGCCCGGAGGAGCGTCTTGCCACATGTCACCTCTGGTTCTGACTGAGCGCCTCCAGGAGAGAGGCCCAAGCAAGACGCGCCCCAAGGAGCGTCTTGTCACATGTCAACACTGGGTCTGTCTGAGCGCCTCCAGGAGAGAAGCCCAAGCAAGACGCGCCCCGAGGAGCGTCTTGCCACATGTCAACAATGGGTCTGACTGAAGGCCTCCAGGAGAGAAGCCCAAGCAAGACTGCCCCCCGAGGAGTGTCTTGACACATGTCCACACTGGGTCTGACAGAGGGCCTCCAGGAGAGAGGCCCAAGCAAGACTCGCCCCGAGGAGCGTCAGGCCACATGTCACTACTCAGTCTGACTGAGCGCCTCCAGGAGAGAGGCCCAAGCAAGACGCGCCCCGAGGAGAGTCTTGCCACATGTCAGCACTGGGTCTGACTGAGCGCCTCCAGGAGAGAGGCCCCAGCAAGACGCGCCCCGAGGAGCATCTTGCCTTATGTCAGCACTCGGTCTGACTGAGCGCCTCCAGGAGAGAGGCCCAAGCAAGACGCGCCCCGAGGAGCGTCTTGCCACATGTCAACACTGGGTCTGACTGAGGGCCTCCAGGAGAGAGGCCCAAGCAAGATGCGCCCAGAAGAGCGTCTTGCCACATGTCAACACTGGGTCTGACAGAGGGCCTCCAGGAGAGAGGCCCAAGCAAGACGCGCCCCGAGGAGCGTCTTGCCACATGTCACCTCTGGTTCTGACTGAGCGCCTCCAGGAGAGAGGCCCAAGCAAGACGCGCCCCGAGGAGCGTCTTGTCACATGTCAACACTGGGTCTTTCTGAGCGCCTCCAGGAGAGAAGCCCAAGCAAGACGCGCCCCGAGGAGCGTCTTGCCACATGTCAGCACTCGGTCTGACTGAACGCCTCCAGGAGAGAGGCCCAAGCACGACGCGCCCCGAGGAGCGTCTTGCCACATGTCAACAATGGGTCTGACTGAGGACATCCAGGAGAGAAGCCCAAGCAACACGCGGCCCGAGGAGCGTCTTGCCACTTGTCAGCACTCGGTCTGACTGAGCGCCTCCAGGAGAGAGGCCCAAGCAAGACGCGCCCCGAGGAGCGTCTTGCCACATGTCAACAATGGGTCTGACTGAGGGCCTCCAGGAGAGAAGCCCAAGCAAGACTGCGCCCCGAGGAGCGTCTTGACACATGTCAACACTGGGTCTGACAGAGCGCCTCCAGGAGAGAGGCCCAAGCAAGACGCGCCCCGAGGAGTGTCTTGCCACATGTCAACACTGGGTCTGACTGAGCGCCTCCAGGAGAGAGGCCCAAGCAAGCCGCGCCCCGAGGAGCGTCAGGCCACATGTCACTACTCAGTCCGACTGAGCGCCTCCAGGAGAGAGGCCCAAGCAAGACGCGCCCCGAGGAGCGTCTTGCCACATGTCAGCACTGGGTCTGACTGAGCGCCTCCAGGAGAGAGGCCCCAGCAAGACGCGCCCCGAGGAGCGTCTTGCCTTATGTCAGCACTCGGTCTGACTGAGCGCCTCCAGGAGAGAGGCCCAAGCTAGACGTGCCCCGAGGAGCGTCTTGCCACATGTCAACAATGGGTCTGACTGAGGGCCTCCAGGAGAGAGGCCCAAGCAAGATGCGCCAAGGAGGAGCGTCTTGCCACATGTCAACACTGGGTCTGACAGAGGGCCTCCAGGAGAGAGGCCCAAGAAAGACGCGCCCCGAGGAGCGTCTTGCCACATGTCACCTCTGGTTCTGACTGAGCGCCTCCAGGAGAGAGGCCCAAGCAAGAAGCGCCCCGAGGAGCGTCTTGCCACATGTCAACACTGGGTCTGACTGAGTGCCTCCATGAGAGTAGCCCCAGCAAGACGCACCCCGAGGAGCGTCTTGCCACATGTCACTACTCGGTCTGTTTGAGCGCCTCCAGGAGAGAGGCCCAAGCAAGACGTGCCCCATGAGCGTCTTGCCACATGTCAACAATGGGTCTGACTGAGGGCCTCCAGGAGAGAGGCCCAGGCAAGACACGCCCCGAGGAGCGTCTTGCCACATGTAGACACTGGGTCTGACTGAGCGCCTCCAGGAGAGAGGCCCAAGCAAGACACGCCCCGAGGAGCGTCTTGACACATGTCAACACTGGGTCTGACTGAGGGCCTCCATGAGAGAAGCCCAAGCAAGACGCGCCCCGAGGAGAGTCTTGCCACATGTCAACACTCGGTCTGACAGAGGGCCTCCAGGAGAGAGGCCCAAGCAAGACGCGCCCCGAGGAGTGTCTTGCCACATGTCAGCACTCGGTCTGACTGAGCGCCTCCAGGAGAGAGGCCAAAGCAAGACGCGCCCCGAGGAGCGTCTTGCCACATGTCAACAATGGGTCTGACTGAGGGCCTCAAGGAGAGAAGCCCAAGCAAGACGCGCCCCGAGAAGCGTCTTGACACATGTCAACACTGGGTCTGACAGAGGGCCTCCAGGAGAGAGGCCCAAGCAAGACGCGCCCCGAGGAGTGTCTTGCCACATGTCACCACTTGGTCTGACTGAGCGCCTCCAGGAGAGAGGCCCAAGCAACACGCGCCCCGAGGAGCGTCAGGCCACATGTCACTACTCAGTCTGACTGAGCGCCTCCAGGAGAGAGGCCCAAGCAAGACGCGCCCCGAGGAGCGTCTTGCCACATGTAGACACTGGGTCTGACTGAGCGCCTCCAGGAGAGAGGCCCAAGCAAGACACGCCCCGAGGAGCGTCTTGACACATGTCAACACTGGGTCTGACTGAGGGCCTCCATGAGAGAAGCCCAAGCAAGACTCGCCCCGAGGAGAGTCTTGCCACATGTCAACACTCGGTCTGACAGAGGGCCTCCAGAAGAGAGGCCCAAGCAAGACGCACCCCGAGGAGTGTCTTGCCACATGTCAGCACTCGGTCTGACTGAGCGCCTCCAGGAGAGAGGCCAAAGCAAGACGCGCCCCGAGGAGCGTCTTGCCACATGTCAACAATGGGTCTGACTGAGGGCCTCAAGGAGAGAAGCCCAAGCAAGACGCGCCCCGAGAAGCGTCTTGACACATGTCAACACTGGGTCTGACAGAGGGCCTCCAGGAGAGAGGCCCAAGCAAGACGCGCCCCGAGGAGTGTCTTGCCACATGTCACCACTTGGTCTGACTGAGCGCCTCCAGGAGAGAGGCCCAAGCAACACGCGCCCCGAGGAGCGTCAGGCCACATGTCACTACTCAGTCTGACTGAGCGCCTCCAGGAGAGAGGCCCAAGCAAGACGCGCCCAGAGGAGCGTCTTGCCACGTGTCAACACTGGGTCTGATTGAGGGCCTTCTGGAGAGAGGCCCAAGCGAGACGAGCCCCGAGGAGCGTCTTGCCACATGTCAACAATGGGTCTTACTGAGGGCCTCCAGGAGAGAAGCCCAAGCAAGACGCGCCCCGAGGAGCTTCTTGCCACATGTCAGCACTTGGTCTGACTGAGCGCCTCCAGGAGAGAGGCCAAAGCAAGACGCGCCCCGAGGAGCGTCTTGACACATCTCAACACTGGGTCTGACAGACGGCCTCCATTAGAGAGGCCCAAGCAAGACGCGCCCCGAGGAGTGTCTTGCCACATGTCAACACTGGGTCTGACTGAGCGCCTCAAGGAGAGAGGCCCAAGCAAGACGCGCCCCGAGGAGCGTCTTGCCACGTGTCACCACTGGGTCTGACTGAGCGCCTCCAGGAGAGAGGCCAAAGCAAGACGCGCCCCGAGGAGCATCTTGCCACATGTCAACAATGGGTCTGACTGAGGGCCTCAAGGAGAGAAGCCCAAGCAAGACGCGCCCCGAGAAGCGTCTTGACACATGTCAACACTGGGTCTGACAGAGGGCCTCCAGGAGAGAGGCCCAAGCAAGACGCGCCCCGAGGAGTGTCTTGCCACATGTCACCACTTGGTCTGACTGAGCGCCTCCAGGAGAGAGGCCCAAGCAACACGCGCCCCGAGGAGCGTCAGGCCACATGTCACTACTCAGTCTGACTGAGCGCCTCCAGGAGAGAGGCCCAAGCAAGACGCGCCCCGAGGAGCGTCTTGCCACGTGTCAACACTGGGTCTGATTGAGGGCCTTCTGGAGAGAGGCCCAAGCGAGACGAGCCCCGAGGAGCGTCTTGCCACATGTCAACAATGGGTCTTACTGAGTGCCTCCAGGAGAGAAGCCCAAGCAAGACGCGCCCCGAGGAGCTTCTTGCCACATGTCAGCACTCGGTCTGACTGAGCGCCTCCAGGAGAGAGGCCAAAGCAAGACGCGCCCCGAGGAGCGTCTTGACACATCTCAACACTGGGTCTGACAGACGGCCTCCATTAGAGAGGCCCAAGCAAGACGCGCCCCGAGGAGTGTCTTGCCACATGTCAACACTGGGTCTGACTGAGCGCCTCCAGGAGAGAGGCCCAAGCAAGACGCGCCCCGAGGAGCGTCTTGCCACGTGTCACCACTGGGTCTGACTGAGCGCCTCCAGGAGAGAGGCCCAAGCAAGACGCGCCCCGAGGAGCGTCTTGCCACGTTTCACCACTGGGTCTGATTGAGCGCCTCCAGGAGAGAGGCCCCAGCAAGACGCGCCCCGAGGAGCGTTTGGCCTTATGTCAGCACTCGGTCTGACTGAGCGCCTCCAGGAGAGAGGCCCAAGCAAGACGCGCCCCGAGGAGCGTCTTGCGACATGTCACTACTCGGTCTAACTGAGCGCCTCCAGGAGAGAGGTCCAAGCAAGACGCGCCCCGAGGAGCGTCTTGCCACATGCCACTACTCGGTCTGACTGACCGCCTCCAGGAGAGAGGCCCAAGCAAGACGTGCCCCGAGGAGCGTCTTGCCACATGTCAACTATGGGTCTGACTGAGGGCCTCCAGGAGAGAAGCCCAAGCAAGACGCGCCCCGAGGAGCTTCTTGCCACATGTCAGCACTCGGTCTGACTGAGGGCCTCCAGGAGAGAAGCCCAAGCAAGACGCGCCCCGAGGAGCGTCTTGCCACATGTCAACACTGGGTCTGACTGAGCGCCTCCAGGAGAGAGGCCCAAGCAAGACGCGCCCCGAGGAGCGTCAGGCCACATGTCACTACTCAGTCTGACTGAGCACCTCCAGGAGAGAGGCCCAAGCAAGACGCGCCCCGAGGAGCGTCTTGCCACATGTCAACACTGGGTCTGATTGAGGGCCTTCTGGAGAGAGGCCCAAGCAAGACGCGCCCCGAGGAGCGTCTTGCCAAATGTCACTACTCGGTCTGTTTGAGCGCCTCCAGGAGAGAGGCCCAAGCAAGACGTGCCCCGAGGAGCGTCTTGCCACATGTCAACAATGGGTCTGACTGAGGGCCTCCAGGAGAGAAGCCCAAGCAAGACGCGCCCCGAGGAGCGTCTTGCCACATGTCAACACTGGGTCTGACTGAGCGCCTCCAGGAGAGAGGCCCAAGCAAGACACGCCCCGAGGAGCGTCTTGACACATGTCAACACTGGGTCTGACTGAGGGCCTCCATGAGAGAAGCCCAAGCAAGACGCGCCCCGCGGACAGTCTTGCCACATGTCAACACTCGGTCTGACAAAGGGCCTCCAGGAGAGAGGCCCAAGGAAGACGCGCCCCGAGGAGTGTCTTGCCACATGTCACCACTGGGTCTGACTGAGCGCCTCCAGGAGAGAGGCCCAAGCAAGACGCGCCCCGAGGAGCGTCTTGTCACATGTCAACACTGGGTCTTTCTGAGCGCCTCCAGGAGAGAAGCCCAAGCAAGACGCGCCCCGAGGAGCGTCTTTCCATATGTCAGCACTCGGTCTGACTGAGCGCCTCCAGGAGAGAGGCCCAAGCAAGACGCGCCCCGAGGAGCGTCTTGCCACATGTCAACAATGGGTCTGACTGAGCGCCTCCAGGAGAGAGGCCAAAGCAAGACGCGCCCCGAGGAGCGTCTTGACACATCTCAACACTGGGTCTGACAGACGGCCTCCATTAGAGAGGCCCAAGCAAGACGCGCCCCGAGGAGTGTCTTGCCACATGTCAACACTGGGTCTGACTGAGCGCCTCCAGGAGAGAGGCCCAAGCAAGACGCGCCCCGAGGAGCGTCTTGCCACGTGTCACCACTGGGTCTGACTGAGCGCCTCCAGGAGAGAGGCCCAAGCAAGACGCGCCCCGAGGAGCGTCTTGCCACGTGTCACCACTGGGTCTGACTGAGCGCCTCCAGGAGAGAGGCCCAAGCAAGACGCGCCCCGAGGAGCGTCTTGCCACGTTTCACCACTGGGTCTGATTGAGCGCCTCCAGGAGAGAGGCCCAAGCAAGACGCGCCCCGAGGAGTGTCTTGCCACATGTCACCACTTGGTCTGACTGAGCGCCTCCAGGAGAGAGGCCCAAGCAACACGCGCCCCGAGGAGCGTCAGGCCACATGTCACTACTCAGTCTGACTGAGCGCCTCCAGGAGAGAGGCCCAAGCAAGACGCGCCCCGAGGAGCGTCTTGCCACGTGTCAACACTGGGTCTGATTGAGGGCCTTCTGGAGAGAGGCCCAAGCGAGACGAGCCCCGAGGAGCGTCTTGCCACATGTCAACAATGGGTCTTACTGAGGGCCTCCAGGAGAGAAGCCCAAGCAAGACGCGCCCCGAGGAGCTTCTTGCCACATGTCAGCACTCGGTCTGACTGAGCGCCTCCAGGAGAGAGGCCAAAGCAAGACGCGCCCCGAGGAGCGTCTTGACACATCTCAACACTGGGTCTGACAGACGGCCTCCATTAGAGAGGCCCAAGCAAGACGCGCCCCGAGGAGTGTCTTGCCAAATGTCACTACTCGGTCTGTTTGAGCGCCTCCAGGAGAGAGGCCCAAGCAAGACGTGCCCCGAGGAGCGTCTTGCCACATGTCAACAATGGGTCTGACTGAGGGCCTCCAGGAGAGAAGCCCAAGCAAGACGCGCCCCGAGGAGCGTCTTGCCACATGTCAACACTGGGTCTGACTGAGCGCCTCCAGGAGAGAGGCCCAAGCAAGACACGCCCCGAGGAGCGTCTTGACACATGTCAACACTGGGTCTGACTGAGGGCCTCCATGAGAGAAGCCCAAGCAAGACGCGCCCCGCGGACAGTCTTGCCACATGTCAACACTCGGTCTGACAAAGGGCCTCCAGGAGAGAGGCCCAAGGAAGACGCGCCCCGAGGAGTGTCTTGCCACATGTCACCACTGGGTCTGACTGAGCGACTCCAGGAGAGAGGCCCAAGCAAGACGCGCCCCGAGGAGCGTCTTGTCACATGTCAACACTGGGTCTTTCTGAGCGCCTCCAGGAGAGAAGCCCAAGCAAGACGCGCCCCGAGGAGCGTCTTTCCATATGTCAGCACTCGGTCTGACTGAGCGCCTCCAGGAGAGAGGCCCAAGCAAGACGCGCCCAGAGGAGCGTCTTGCCACATGTCAACAATGGGTCTGACTGAGGGCCTCCAGGAGAGAAGCCCTAACAAGACGCGCCCCGAGGAGCGTCTTGACACATGTCAACACTGGGTCTGACAGAGGGCCTCCAGGAGAGAGGCCCAAGCAAGACGCGCCCCGAGGAGTGTCTTGCCACATGTCACCACTTGGTCTGACTGAGCGCCTCCAGGAGAGAGGCCCAAGCAACACACGCCCCGAGGAGCGTCAGGCCACATGTCACTACTCAGTCTGACTGAGCGCCTCCAGGAGAGAGGCCCAAGCAAGATGCGCCCCGAGGAGCGTCTTGCCACTTGTCAACACTGGGTCTGATTGAGGGCCTTCTGGAGAGAGGCCCAAGCAAGACGCGCCCCGAGGAGTGTCTTGCCACATGTCAACAATTGGTCTTACTGAGGGCCTCCAGGAGAGAAGCCCAAGCAAGACGCGCCCCGAGGAGCTTCTTGCCACATGTCAGCACTGGGTCTGACTGAGCGCCTCCAGGAGAGAGGTCCAAGCAACACGCGCCCCGAGGAGCGTCTTGCCACATGTCAACACTGGGTATGACTGAGTGCCTCCATGAGAGAAGCCCCAGCAAGACGCGCCCCGAGGAGCGTCTTGCCACATGTCACTACTCGGTCTGACTGAGCGCCTCCAGGAGAGAGGCCCAAGCAAGACGTGCCCCGAGGAGCGTCTTGCCACATGTCAACAATGGGTCTGACTGAGGGCCTCCAGGAGAGAAGCCCAAGCAAGAAGCGCCCCGAGGAGCGTCTTGCCACATGTCAACACTGGGTCTGACTGAGCGCCTCCAGGAGAGAGGCCCAAGCAAGACACGCCCCGAGGAGCGTCTTGTCACATGTCAACACTGGGTCTGACTGAGGGCCTCCATGAGAGAAGCCCAAGCAAGACGGGCCCCGAGGAGAGTCTTGCCACATGTCAACACTGCGTCTGACAGAGGGCATCCAGGAGAGAGGCCCAAGCAATACGCGCCCGGAGGAGCGTCTTGCCACATGTCAACAATGGGTCTGACTGAGGGCCTCCAGGAGAGAAGCCCAAGCATGACGCACCCCGAGGAGCTTCTTGCTACATGTCAGCACTCAGTCTGACTGAGCGCCTCCAGGAGAGAGGCCCAAGCAAGACGCGCCCCGAGGAGCGTCTTGCCACATGTCAGCACTGGGTCTGACTGAGCGCCTCCAGGAGAGAGGCCCCAGCAAGACGCGCCCCGAGGAGCGTCTTGCCACATGTCAACACTGGGTCTGACTGAGCGCCTCCAGGAGAGAGGCCCAAGCAAGACGCGCCCCGAGGAGCGTCAGGCCACATGTCACTACTCAGTCTGACTGAGCACCTCCAGGAGAGAGGCCCAAGCAAGACGCGCCCCGAGGAGCGTCTTGCCACATGTCAACACTGGGTCTGATTGAGGGCCTTCTGGAGAGAGGCCCAAGCAAGACGCGCCCCGAGGAGCGTCTTGCCAAATGTCACTACTCGGTCTGTTTGAGCGCCTCCAGGAGAGAGGCCCAAGCAAGACGTGCCCCGAGGAGCGTCTTGCCACATGTCAACAATGGGTCTGACTGAGGGCCTCCAGGAGAGAAGCCCAAGCAAGACGCGCCCCGAGGAGCGTCTTGCCACATGTCAACACTGGGTCTGACTGAGCGCCTCCAGGAGAGAGGCCCAAGCAAGACACGCCCCGAGGAGCGTCTTGACACATGTCAACACTGGGTCTGACTGAGGGCCTCCATGAGAGAAGCCCAAGCAAGACGCGCCCCGCGGACAGTCTTGCCACATGTCAACACTCGGTCTGACAAAGGGCCTCCAGGAGAGAGGCCCAAGGAAGACGCGCCCCGAGGAGTGTCTTGCCACATGTCACCACTGGGTCTGACTGAGCGCCTCCAGGAGAGAGGCCCAAGCAAGACGCGCCCCGAGGAGCGTCTTGTCACATGTCAACACTGGGTCTTTCTGAGCGCCTCCAGGAGAGAAGCCCAAGCAAGACGCGCCCCGAGGAGCGTCTTTCCATATGTCAGCACTCGGTCTGACTGAGCGCCTCCAGGAGAAAGGCCCAAGCAAGACGCGCCCCGAGGAGCGTCTTGCCACATGTCAACAATGGGTCTGACTGAGCGCCTCCAGGAGAGAGGCCAAAGCAAGACGCGCCCCGAGGAGCGTCTTGACACATCTCAACACTGGGTCTGACAGACGGCCTCCATTAGAGAGGCCCAAGCAAGACGCGCCCCGAGGAGTGTCTTGCCACATGTCAACACTGGGTCTGACTGAGCGCCTCCAGGAGAGAGGCCCAAGCAAGACGCGCCCCGAGGAGCGTCTTGCCACGTGTCACCACTGGGTCTGACTGAGCGCCTCCAGGAGAGAGGCCCAAGCAAGACGCGCCCCGAGGAGCGTCTTGCCACGTGTCACCACTGGGTCTGACTGAGCGCCTCCAGGAGAGAGGCCCAAGCAAGACGCGCCCCGAGGAGCGTCTTGCCACGTTTCACCACTGGGTCTGATTGAGCGCCTCCAGGAGAGAGGCCCAAGCAAGACGCGCCCCGAGGAGTGTCTTGCCACATGTCACCACTTGGTCTGACTGAGCGCCTCCAGGAGAGAGGCCCAAGCAACACGCGCCCCGAGGAGCGTCAGGCCACATGTCACTACTCAGTCTGACTGAGCGCCTCCAGGAGAGAGGCCCAAGCAAGACGCGCCCCGAGGAGCGTCTTGCCACGTGTCAACACTGGGTCTGATTGAGGGCCTTCTGGAGAGAGGCCCAAGCGAGACGAGCCCCGAGGAGCGTCTTGCCACATGTCAACAATGGGTCTTACTGAGGGCCTCCAGGAGAGAAGCCCAAGCAAGACGCGCCCCGAGGAGCTTCTTGCCACATGTCAGCACTCGGTCTGACTGAGCGCCTCCAGGAGAGAGGCCAAAGCAAGACGCGCCCCGAGGAGCGTCTTGACACATCTCAACACTGGGTCTGACAGACGGCCTCCATTAGAGAGGCCCAAGCAAGACGCGCCCCGAGGAGTGTCTTGCCAAATGTCACTACTCGGTCTGTTTGAGCGCCTCCAGGAGAGAGGCCCAAGCAAGACGTGCCCCGAGGAGCGTCTTGCCACATGTCAACAATGGGTCTGACTGAGGGCCTCCAGGAGAGAAGCCCAAGCAAGATGCGCCCCGAGGAGCGTCTTGCCACATGTCAACACTGGGTCTGACTGAGCGCCTCCAGGAGAGAGGCCCAAGCAAGACACGCCCCGAGGAGCGTCTTGACACATGTCAACACTGGGTCTGACTGAGGGCCTCCATGAGAGAAGCCCAAGCAAGACGCGCCCCGCGGACAGTCTTGCCACATGTCAACACTCGGTCTGACAAAGGGCCTCCAGGAGAGAGGCCCAAGGAAGACGCGCCCCGAGGAGTGTCTTGCCACATGTCACCACTGGGTCTGACTGAGCGACTCCAGGAGAGAGGCCCAAGCAAGACGCGCCCCGAGGAGCGTCTTGTCACATGTCAACACTGGGTCTTTCTGAGCGCCTCCAGGAGAGAAGCCCAAGCAAGACGCGCCCCGAGGAGCGTCTTTCCATATGTCAGCACTCGGTCTGACTGAGCACCTCCAGGAGAGAGGCCCAAGCAAGACGCGCCCAGAGGAGCGTCTTGCCACATGTCAACAATGGGTCTGACTGAGGGCCTCCAGGAGAGAAGCCCTAACAAGACGCGCCCCGAGGAGCGTCTTGACACATGTCAACACTGGGTCTGACAGAGGGCCTCCAGGAGAGAGGCCCAAGCAAGACGCGCCCCGAGGAGTGTCTTGCCACATGTCACCACTTGGTCTGACTGAGCGCCTCCAGGAGAGAGGCCCAAGCAACACGCGCCCCGAGGAGCGTCAGGCCACATGTCACTACTCAGTCTGACTGAGCGCCTCCAGGAGAGAGGCCCAAGCAAGATGCGCCCCGAGGAGCGTCTTGCCACTTGTCAACACTGGGTCTGATTGAGGGCCTTCTGGAGAGAGGCCCAAGCAAGACGCGCCCCGAGGAGTGTCTTGCCACATGTCAACAATTGGTCTTACTGAGGGCCTCCAGGAGAGAAGCCCAAGCAAGACGCGCCCCGAGGAGCTTCTTGCCACATGTCAGCACTGGGTCTGACTGAGCGCCTCCAGGAGAGAGGTCCAAGCAACACGCGCCCCGAGGAGCGTCTTGCCACATGTCAACACTGGGTATGACTGAGTGCCTCCATGAGAGAAGCCCCAGCAAGACGCGCCCCGAGGAGCGTCTTGCCACATGTCACTACTCGGTCTGACTGAGCGCCTCCAGGAGAGAGGCCCAAGCAAGACGTGCCCCGAGGAGCGTCTTGCCACATGTCAACAATGGGTCTGACTGAGTGCCTCCAGGAGAGAAGCCCAAGCAAGAAGCGCCCCGAGGAGCGTCTTGCCACATGTCAACACTGGGTCTGACTGAGCGCCTCCAGGAGAGAGGCCCAAGCAAGACACGCCCCGAGGAGCGTCTTGTCACATGTCAACACTGGGTCTGACTGAGGGCCTCCATGAGAGAAGCCCAAGCAAGACGGGCCCCGAGGAGAGTCTTGCCACATGTCAACACTGCGTCTGACAGAGGGCATCCAGGAGAGAGGCCCAAGCAATACGCGCCCGGAGGAGCGTCTTGCCACATGTCAACAATGGGTCTGACTGAGGGCCTCCAGGAGAGAAGCCCAAGCATGACGCACCCCGAGGAGCTTCTTGCTACATGTCAGCACTCAGTCTGACTGAGCGCCTCCAGGAGAGAGGCCCAAGCAAGACGCGCCCCGAGGAGCGTCTTGCCACATGTCAGCACTGGGTCTGACTGAGCGCCTCCAGGAGAGAGGCCCCAGCAAGACGCGCCCCGAGGAGCGTCTTGCCTTATGTCAGCACTCGGTCTGACTGAGCGCCTCCAGGAGAGAGGCCCAAGCAAGACGCGCCCCGAGGAGCGTCTTGCCACATGTCAACAATGGGTCTGACTGAGGGCCTCCAGGAGAGAGGCCCAAGCAAGATGCGCCAAGGAGGAGCGTCTTGCCACATGTCAACACTGGGTCTGACAGAGGGCCTCCAGGAGAGAGGCCCAAGCAAGACGTGCCCCGCGGAGCGTCTTGCCACATGTCAACAATGGGTCTGACTGAGGGCCTCCAGGAGAGAAGCCCAAGCAAGACGCGCCCCAAGGAGCGTCTTGCCACATGTCAACACTGGGTCTGACTGAGCTTCCACAGGAGAGAGGCCCAAGCAAGACACGCCCCGAGGAGCGTCTTGACACATGTCAACACTGGGTCTGACTGAGGGCCTCCATGAGATAAGCCCAAGCAAGACGCGCCCCGAGGAGAGTCTTGCCACATGACAACACTCGGTCTGACAGAGGGCCTCCAGGAGAGAGGCCCAAGCAAGACACGCCCCGAGGAGTGTCTTGCCACATGTCACCACTGGGTCTGACTGAGCGCCTCCAGGAGAGAGGCCCAAGCAAGACGCGCCCCGAGGAGCGTCTTGCCACATGTCAACAATGGGTCTGACTGAGGGCCTCCAGGAGAGAAGCCCAAGCAACACGCGGCCCGAGGAGCGTCTTGCCACATGACAGCACTCGGTCTGACTGAGCGCCTCCAGGAGAGAGGCCAAAGCAAGTTGCGCCCCGAGGAGCGTCTTGCCACATGTCAACAATGGGTCTGACTGAGGGCATCCCGGAGAGAAGCCCAAGCAAGACGCGCCCCGAGGAGCGTCTTGACACATGTCAACACTGGGTCTGACAGAGGGCCTCCAGGAGAGAGGCCCAAGCAAGACGCGCCCCAAGGAGTGTCTTGCCAGATGTCACCACTTGGTCTGACTGAGCGCCTCCAGGAGAGAGGCCCAAGCAACACGCGCCCCGAGGAGCGTCTTGCCACGTGTCAACACTGGGTCTGATTGAGGGCCATCTGGAGAGAGGCCCAAGCAAGACGAGCCCCGAGGAGCGTCTTGCCACATGTCAACAATGGGTCTTACTGAGGGCCTCCAGGAGAGAAGCCCAAGCAAGACGCGCCCCGAGGAGCTTCTTGCCACATGACAACACTCGGTCTGACAGAGGGCCTCCAGGAGAGAGGCCCAAGCAAGACGCGCCCCGAGGAGTGTCTTGCCACATGTCAACACTGGGTCTGACTGAGCGCCTCCAGGAGAGAGGCCCAAGCAAGACGCGCCCCGAGGAGCGTCTTGCCACGTGTCACCACTGGGTCTGACTGAGCGCCTCCAGGAGAGAGGCCCAAGGAAGACGCGCCCCGAGGAGCGTCTTGCCACGTGTCACCACTGGGTCTGATTGAGCGCCTCCAGGAGAGAGGCCCCAGCAAGATGCGCCCCGAGGAGCGTCTTGCCTTATGTCAGCACTCGGTCTGACTGAGCGCCTCCAGGAAAGAGGCCCAAGCAAGACGCGCCCCGAGGAGCGTCTTGCGACATGTCACTACTCGGTCTAACTGAGCGCCTCCAGGAGAGAGGTCCAAGCAAGACGCGCCCCGAGGAGCGTCTTGCCACATGTCACTACTCGGTCTGACTGAGCGCCTCCAGGAGAGAGGCCCAAGCAAGACGTGCCCCGAGGAGCGTCTTGCCACATGTCAACAATGGGTCTGACTGAGGGCCTCCAGGAGACAAGCCCAAGCAAGACGCGCCCCGAGGAGCGTCTTGCCACATGTCAACACTGGGTCTGACTGAGCGCCTCCAGGAGAGAGGCCCAAGCAAGACGCGCCCCGAGGAGCGTCAGGCCACATGTCACTACTCAGTCTGACTGAGCGCCTCCAGGAGAGAGGCCCAAGCAAGACGCGCCCCGAGGAGCGTCTTGCCACATGTCAACACTGGGTCTGATTGAGGGCCTTCTGGAGAGAGGCCCAAGCAAGACGCGCCCCGAGGAGCGTCTTGCCACATGTCACTACTCGGTCTGACTGAGTGCCTCAGTGAGAGAGGTCCAAGCAAGACGCGCCCCGAGGAGCGTCTTGCCACATGTCAACACTGGGTCTGACTGAGTGCCTCCATGAGAGAAGCCCCAGCAAGACGCGCCCCGAGGAGTGTCTTGCCACATGTCACTACTCGGTCTGTTTGAGCGCCTCCAGGAGAGAGGCCCAAGCAAGACGTGCCCCGAGGAGCGTCTTGCCACATGTCAACAATGGGTCTGACTGAGGGCCTCCAGGAGAGAAGCCCAAGCATGACACGCCCCGAGGAGCGTCTTGCCACATGTCAACGCTGGGTCTGACTGAGCGCCTCCAGGAGAGAGGCCCAAGCAAGACACGCCCCGAGGAGCGTCTTGACACATGTCAACACTGGGTCTGACTGAGGGCCTCCATGAGAGAAGCCCAAGCAAGACGCGCCCCGAGGAGAGTCTTGCCACATGTCAACACTCGGTCTGACAAAGGGCCTCCAGGAGAGAGGCCCAAGCAAGACGCGCCCCGAGGAGTGTCTTGCCACATGTCACCACTGGGTCTGACTGAGCGCCTCCAGGAGAGAGGCCCAAGCAAGACGCGCCCCGAGGAGCGTCTTGTCACATGTCAACACTGGGTCTTTCTGAGCGCCTCCAGGAGAGAAGCCCAAGCAAGACGCGCCCCGAGGAGCGTCTTTCCATATGTCAGCACTCGGTCTGACTGAGCGCCTCCAGGAGAGAGTTCCAAGCAAGACGTGCCCCGAGGAGCGTCTTGCCACATGTCAACAATGGGTCTGACTGAGGGCCTCCAGGAGAGAAGCCCAAGCAACACGCGGCCCGAGGAGCGTCTTGCCACATGTCAGCACTCGGTCTGACTGAGCGCCTCCAGGAGAGAGGCCAAAGCAAGACGCGCCCCGAGGAGCGTCTTGACACATGTCAACACTGGGTCTGACAGAGGGCCTCCAGGAGAGAGGCCCAAGCAAGACACGCCCCGAGGAGTGTCTTGCCACATGTCACCACTTGGTCTTACTGAGCGCCTCCAGGAGAGAGGCCCAAGCAACACGCGCCCCGAGGAGCGTCAGGCCACATGTCAATACTCAGTCTGACTGAGCGCCTCCAGGAGAGAGGCCCAAGCAAGACGTGCCCCGAGGAGCGTCTTGCCACATGTCAACAATGGGTCTGACTGAGGGCCTCCAGGAGAGAAGCCCAAGCAAGAAGCGCCCCGAGGAGCGTCTTGCCACATGTCAACACCGGGTCTGACTGAGTGCCTCCAGGAGAGAGGCCCAAGCAAGACGCGCCACGAGGAGCGTCTTGCCACATGTCACTACTCGGTCTGACTGACCGCCTCCAGCAGAGAGGTCCAAGCAACACGCGCCCTGAGGAGCGTCTTGCCACATGTCAACACTGGGTCTGACTGAGTGCCTCCATGAGAGAAAACCCAGCAAGACGCGCCCCGAGGAGCGTCTTGCCACATGTCACTACTCGGTCTGACTGAGCGCCTCCAGGAGAGAGGCCCAAGCAAGACGTGCCCCGAGGAGCGTCTTGCCACATGTCAACAATGGGTCTGACTGAGGGCCTCCAGGAGAGAAGCCCAAGCAAGAAGCGCCCCGAGGAGCGTCTTGCCACATGACAACACTGGGTCTGACTGAGCACCTCCAGGAGAGAGGGCCAAGCAAGACACGCCCCGAGGAGCGTCTTGACACCTGTCAACACTGGGTCTGACTGAGGGCCTCCATGAGAGAAGCCCAAGCAAGACGGGCCCCGAGGAGAGTCTTGCCACATGTCAACACTGGGTCTGACGGAGGGCATCCAGGAGAGAGGCCCAAGCAATACGCGCCCGGAGGAGCGTCTTGCCACATGTCAACACTGGGTCTGACTGAGGGCCTCCAGGATAGAAGCCCAAGCATGACGCACCCCGAGGAGCTTCTTGCTACATGTCAGCACTCGGTCTGACTGAGCGCCTCCAGGAGAGAGGCCAAAGCAAGACGCGCCCCGAGGAGCGTCTTGACACATGTCAACACTGGGTCTGACTGAGGGCCTCCAGGAGAGAAGCCCAAGCAACACGCGGCCCGAGGAGCGTCTTGCCACATGTCAGCACTCGGTCTGACTGAGCGCCTCCAGGAGAGAGGCCAAAGCAAGACGCGCCCCGAGGAGCGTCTTGACACATGTCAACACTGGGTCTGACAGAGGGCCTCCAGGAGAGAGGCCCAAGCAAGACACGCCCCGAGGAGTGTCTTGCCACATGTCACCACTTGGTCTTACTGAGCGCCTCCAGGAGAGAGGCCCAAGCAACACGCGCCCCGAGGAGCGTCAGGCCACATGTCACTACTCAGTCTGACTGAGCGCCTCCAGGAGAGAGGCCCAAGCAAGACGTGCCCCGAGGAGCGTCTTGCCACATGTCAACAATGGGTCTGACTGAGGGCCTCCAGGAGAGAAGCCCAAGCAAGAAGCGCCCCGAGGAGCGTCTTGCCACATGTCAACACTGGGTCTGACTGAGTGCCTCCAGGAGAGAGGCCCAAGCAAGACGCGCCACGAGGAGCGTCTTGCCACATGTCACTACTCGGTCTGACTGACCGCCTCCAGCAGAGAGGTCCAAGCAACACGCGCCCTGAGGAGCGTCTTGCCACATGTCAACACTGGGTCTGACTGAGTGCCTCCATGAGAGAAAACCCAGCAAGACGCGCCCCGAGGAGCGTCTTGCCACATGTCACTACTCGGTCTGACTGAGCGCCTCCAGGAGAGAGGCCCAAGCAAGACGTGCCCCGAGGAGCGTCTTGCCACATGTCAACAATGGGTCTGACTGAGGGCCTCTAGGAGAGAAGCCCAAGCAAGAAGCGCCCCGAGGAGCGTCTTGCCACATGACAACACTGGGTCTGACTGAGCACCTCCAGGAGAGAGGGCCAAGCAAGACACGCCCCGAGGAGCGTCTTGACACCTGTCAACACTGGGTCTGACTGAGGGCCTCCATGAGAGAAGCCCAAGCAAGACGGGCCCCGAGGAGAGTCTTGCCACATGTCAACACTGGGTCTGACGGAGGGCATCCAGGAGAGAGGCCCAAGCAATACGCGCCCGGAGGAGCGTCTTGCCACATGTCAACACTGGGTCTGACTGAGGGCCTCCAGGATAGAAGCCCAAGCATGACGCACCCCGAGGAGCTTCTTGCTACATGTCAGCACTCGGTCTGACTGAGCGCCTCCAGGAGAGAGGCCAAAGCAAGACGCGCCCCGAGGAGCGTCTTGACACATGTCAACACTGGGTCTGACAGAGGGCCTCCATGAGAGAGGCCCAAGCAAGATGTGCCCCGAGGAGTGTCTTGCCACATGTCAACACTGTGTCCGACTGAGCGCCTCCAGGAGAGAGGCCCAAGCAAGACGCGCCCCGAGGAGCGTCTTGCCACGTGTCAACACTGGGTCTGACTTAGCGCCTCCAGGAGAGAGGCCCAAGCAAGATGCGCCCCGAGGAGCGTCTTGCCACGTGTCACCACTGGGTCTGACTGAGCTCCTCCAGGAGAGAGGCCCAAGCAAGTCGCGCCCCGAGGAGCGTCTTGCCACGTGTCACCACTGGGTCTGATTGAGCACCTCCAGGAGAGAGGCCCCAGCAAGACGCGCCCCGAGGAGCGTCTTGCCACATGTCACTACTCGGTCTGACTGAGCACCTCCAGGAGGGAGGTCCAAGCAAGACGCGCCCCGAGGAGCGTCTTGCCACATGTCACTACTCGGTCTAACTGAGCACCTCCAGGAGAGAGGCCCAAGCAAGACTTGCCCCGAGGAGCGTCTTGCCACATGTCAACACTGGGTCTGACTGAGCGCCTCGAGGAGATAGGCCCAAGCAAGACACGCCCCGAGGAGCGTCTTGACACATGTCAACACTGGGTCGGACTGAGGGCCTCCATGAGAGAAGCCCAAGCAAGACGCGCCCCGAGGAGAGTCTTGCCACATGTCAACACTCGGTCTGACAGAGGGCATTCAGGAGAGAGGCCCAAGCAATACGCGCCCCGAGGGTGTCTTGCCACATGTCACCACTGGGTCTGAATGAGCGCCTCCAGGAGAGAGGCCCAACCAAGACGCGCCCCGAGGAGTGTCTTGCCACATGCCAACACTGGGTCAGACTGAGCGCCTCCAGGAGAGAGGCCCAAGCAAGACGCGCCCCGAGGAGCGTCTTGCCACGTGTCAACACTGGGTCTGACTGAGCGCCTCCAGGAGCGAGGCCCAAGCAAGATGCGCCCCGAGGAGCGTCTTTCCACGTGTCACCACTGGGTCTGACTGAGCGCCTCCAGGAGAGAGGCCCAAGCAAGACGCGCCCCGAGGAGCGTCTTGCCACATGTCAACACTGGGTCTGACTGAGCGCCTCCAGGAGAGAGGCCCAAGCAAGACGCGCCCCGAGGAGCGTCTTGCCACATGTCAACAATGGGTCTGACTGAGGGCCTCCAGGAGAGAGGCCCAACTAAGATGCGCCCGGAGGAGCGTCTTTCCACATGTCAACACTGGGTCTGACAGAGGGCCTCCAGGAGAGATGCCCAAGCAAGACGCGCCCCGAGGAGCGTCTTGCCACATGTCACCTCTGGTTCTGACTGAGCGCCTTCAGGAGAGAAGCCCAAGCAAGACGAGCCCCGAGGAGCGTCTTGCCAAATGTCAACAATGGGTCTGACTGAGGGCCTCCAGGAGAGAAGCCCAAGCAAGACTGCGCCCCGAGGAGCGTCTTGACACATGTCAACACTGGGTCTGACAGAGTGCCTCCAGGAGAGAGGCCCAAGCAAGACGCGCCCCGAGGAGTGTCTTGCCACATGTCACCACTGGGTCTGACTGAGCGCCTCCAGGAGAGAGGCCCAAGCAAGACGCGCCCCGAGGAGCGTCAGGCCACATGTCACTACTCAGTCTGACTGAGCGCCTCCAGGAGAGAGGCCCAAGCAAGACGCGCCCCGAGGAGCATCTTGCCACATGTCAGCACTGGGACTGACTGAGCGCCTCCAGGAGAGAGGCCCCAGCAAGACGCGCCCCGAGGAGCGTCTTGCCTTATGTCAGCACTCGGTCAGACTGAGCGCCTCCAGGAGAGAGGCCCAAGCAAGACGCGCCCCGAGGAGCGTCTTGCCACATGTCAACAATGGGTCTGACTGAGGGCCTCCAGGAGAGAGGCCCAAGCAAGATGCGCCCGGAGGAGCGTATTGCCACATGTCAACACTGGGTCTGACAGAGGGCCTCCAGGAGAGAGGCCCAAGCAAGACGCGCCCCGAGGAGCGTCTTGTCACATGTCAACACTGGGTCTTTCTGAGCGCCTCCAGGAGAGAAGCCCAAGCAAGACGCGCCCCGAGGAGCGTCTTGCCACATGTCAGCACTCGGTCTGACTGAGCGCCTCCAGGAGAGAGGCCCAAGCACGACGCGCCCCGAGGAGCGTCTTGCCACATGTCAGCACTCGATCTGACTGAGAGCCTCCAGGAGAGAGGCCCAAGCAAGACGCGCCCCGAGAAGCGTCTTGCCACATGTCAACAATGGGTCTGACTGAGGGCCTCCAGGAGAGAAGCCCAAGCAACACGCGGCCCGAGGAGCGTCTTGCCACACATCAGCACTCGGTCTGACTGAGCGCCTCCAGGAGAGAGGCCCAAGCAAGACGCGCCCCAAGGAGCGTCTTACCACATGTCAACACTGGGTCTGACAGAGGGCCTCCATGAGAGAGGCCCAAGCAAGACGTGCCCCGAGGAGTGTCTTGACACATGTCAACACTTTGTCTGACAGAGGGCCTCCAGGAGAGAGGCCCAAGCAAGACGCGCCCCGAGGAGTGTCTTGCCACATGTCACCACTTGGTCTGACTGAGCGCCTCCAGGAGAGAGGCCCAAGCAACACGCGCCCCGAGGAGCGTCAGGCCACATGTCACTACTCAGTCTGACTGAGCGCCTCCAGGAGAGAGGCCCAAGTAAGACGTGCCCCGAGGAGCGTATTGCCACGTGTCAACACTGGGTCTGATTGAGGGCCTTCTGGAGAGAGGCCCAAGCAAGACGCGCCCCGAGGATCTTCTTGCCACATGTCAGCACTCGGTCTGACAGAGGGCCTCCATGAGAGACGCCCAAGCAAGACGCGCCCCGAGGAGTGTCTTGCCAAATGTCAACACTGGGTCTGACTGATTGCCTCAGGGAGAGAGGTCCAAGCAAGACGCGCCCCGAGGAGAGTCTTGCCACATGTCACTACTCGGTCTGACTGAGCGCCTCCAGGAGAGAGGCCCAAGCAACACGCGCCCCGAGGAGCGTCAGGCCACATGTCACTACTCAGTCTGACTGAGCGCCTCCAGGAGAGAGGCCCAAGTAAGACGCGCCCCGAGGAGCGTATTGCCACGTGTCAACACTGGGTCCGATTGAGGGCCTTCTGGAGAGAGGCCCAAGCAAGACGCGCCCCGAGGAGCGTCTTGCCACATGTCAACAATGGTTCTTACTGAGGGCCTCCAGGAGAGAAGCCCAAGCAAGACGTGCCCCGAGGAGCTTCTTGCCACATGTCAGCACTCGGTCTGACAGAGGGCCTCCATGAGAGACGCCCAAGCAAGACGCGGCCCGGGGAGTGTCTTGCCAAATGTCAACACTGGGTCTGACTGATTGCCTCAGGGAGAGAGGTCCAAGCAAGACGCGCCCCGAGGAGCGTCTTGCCACATGTCAACACTGGGTCTGACTGAGTGCCTCCATGAGAGAAGCCCCAGCAAGACGCGCCCCGAGGAGTGTCTTGCCACATGTCACCACTTGGTCTGACTGAGCGCCTCCAGGAGAGAGGCCCAAGCAACACGCGCCCCGAGGAGCGTCAGGCCACATGTCACTACTCAGTCTGACTGAGCGCCTCCAGGAGAGAGGCCCAAGCAAGATGCGCCCCGAGGAGCGTCTTGCCACGTGTTAACACTGGGTCTGATTGAGGGCCTTCTGGAGAGAGGCACAAGCAAGACGCGCCCCGAGGAGCATCTTGCCACATGTCAACAATGGGTCTTACTGAGGGCCTCCAGGAGAGAAGCCCAAGCAAGACGCGCCCCGAGGAGCTTCTTGCCAAATGTCAGCACTCGGTCTGACTGAGCGCCTCCAGGAGAGAGGCCAAAGCAAGACGCGCCCCGAGGAGCGTCTTGCCTTATGTCAGCACTCGGTCTGACTGAGCACCTCCAGGAGAGAGGCCCAAGCAAGACGCGCCCCGAGGAGCGTCTTACCACATGTCAACAATGGGTCTGACTGAGGGCCTCCAGGAGAGAGGCCCAAGCAAGATGCGCCCGGAGGAGCGTATTGCCACATGTCAACACTGGGTATGACAGAGGGCCTCCAGGAGAGAGGCCCAAGCAAGACGCGCCCCGAGGAGCGTCTTGCCACATGTCACTACTCGGTCTAACTGAGCACCTCCAGGAGAGAGGCCCAAGCAAGACTTGCCCCGAGGAGCGTCTTGCCACATGTCAACACTGGGTCTGACTGAGCGCCTCGAGGAGATAGGCCCAAGCAAGACACGCCCCGAGGAGCGTCTTGACACATGTCAACACTGGGTCGGACTGAGGGCCTCCATGAGAGAAGCCCAAGTAAGACGCGCCCCGAGGAGAGTCTTGCCACATGTCAACACTCGGTCTGACAGAGGGCATTCAGGAGAGAGGCCCAAGCAATACGCGCCCCGAGGGTGTCTTGCCACATGTCACCACTGGGTCTGAATGAGCGCCTCCAGGAGAGAGGCCCAACCAAGACGCGCCCCGAGGAGTGTCTTGCCACATGCCAACACTGGGTCTGACTGAGCGCCTCCAGGAGAGAGGCCCAAGCAAGACGCGCCCCGAGGAGCGTCTTGCCACGTGTCAACACTGGGTCTGACTGAGCGCCTCCAGGAGCGAGGCCCAAGCAAGATGCGCCCCGAGGAGCGTCTTTCCACGTGTCACCACTGGGTCTGACTGAGCGCCTCCAGGAGAGAGGCCCAAGCAAGACGCGCCCCGAGGAGCGTCTTGCCACATGTCAACACTGGGTCTGACTGAGCGCCTCCAGGAGAGAGGCCCAAGCAAGACGCGCCCCGAGGAGCGTCTTGCCACATGTCAACAATGGGTCTGACTGAGGGCCTCCAGGAGAGAGGCCCAAGCAAGATGCGCCCGGAGGAGCGTCTTTCCACATGTCAACACTGGGTCTGACAGAGGGCCTCCAGGAGAGATGCCCAAGCAAGACGCGCCCCGAGGAGTGTCTTGCCACATGTCACCTCTGGTTCTGACTGAGCGCCTTCAGGAGAGAAGCCCAAGCAAGACGAGCCCCGAGGAGCGTCTTGCCAAATGTCAACAATGGGTCTGACTGAGGGCCTCCAGGAGAGAAGCCCAAGCAAGACTGCGCCCCGAGGAGCGTCTTGACACATGTCAACACTGGGTCTGACAGAGTGCCTCCAGGAGAGAGGCCCAAGCAAGATGCGCCCGGAGGAGCGTATTGCCACATGTCAACACTGGGTCTGACAGAGGGCCTCCAGGAGAGAGGCCCAAGCAAGACGCGCCCCGAGGAGCGTCTTGTCACATGTCAACACTGGGTCTTTCTGAGCGCCTCCAGGAGAGAAGCCCAAGCAAGACGCGCCCCGAGGAGCGTCTTGCCACATGTCAGCACTCGGTCTTACTGAGCGCCTCCAGGAGAGAGGCCCAAGCACGACGCGCCCCGAGGAGCGTCTTGCCACATGTCAGCACTCGATCTGACTGAGAGCCTCCAGGAGAGAGGCCCAAGCAAGACGCGCCCCGAGAAGCGTCTTGCCACATGTCAACAATGGGTCTGACTGAGGGCCTCCAGGAGAGAAGCCCAAGCAACACGCGGCCCGAGGAGCGTCTTGCCACATGTCAGCACTCGGTCTGACTGAGCGCCTCCAGGAGAGAGGCCCAAGCAAGACGCGCCCCGAGGAGTGTCTTGACACATGCCAACACTTTGTCTGACAGAGGGCCTCCAGGAGAGAGGCCCAAGCAAGACGCGCCCCGAGGAGTGTCTTGCCACATGTCACCACTTGGTCTGACTGAGCGCCTCCAGGAGAGAGGCCCAAGCAACACGCGCCCCGAGGAGCGTCAGGCCACATGTCACTACTCAGTCTGACTGAGCGCCTCCAGGAGAGAGGCCCAAGTAAGACGCGCCCCGAGGAGCGTATTGCCACGTGTCAACACTGGGTCTGATTGAGGGCCTTCTGGAGAGAGGCCCAAGCAAGACGCGCCCCGAGGAGCTTCTTGCCACATGTCAGCACTCGGTCTGACAGAGGGCCTCCATGAGAGACGCCCAAGCAAGATGCGCCCCGAGGAGTGTCTTGCCAAATGTCAACACTGGGTCTCACTGATTGCCTCAGGGAGAGAGGTCCAAGCAAGACGCGCCCCGAGGAGAGTCTTGCCACATGTCACTACTCGGTCTGACTGAGCGCCTCCAGGAGAGAGGCCCAAGCAACACGCGCCCCGAGGAGCGTCAGGCCACATGTCACTACTCAGTCTGACTGAGCGCCTCCAGGAGAGAGGCCCAAGTAAGACGCGCCCCAAGGAGCGTATTGCCACGTGTCAACACTGGGTCTGATTGAGGGCCTTCTGGAGAGAGGCCCAAGCAAGACGCGCCCCGAGGAGCGTCTTGCCACATGTCAACAATGGTTCTTACTGAGGGCCTCCAGGAGAGAAGCCCAAGCAAGACGTGCCCCGAGGAGCTTCTTGCCACATGTCAGCACTCGGTCTGACAGAGGGCCTCCATGAGAGACGCCCAAGCAAGACGCGCCCCGAGGAGTGTCTTGCAAAATGTCAACACTGGGTCTGACTGATTGCCTCAGGGAGAGAGGTCCAAGCAAGACGCGCCCCGAGGAGCGTCTTGCCACATGTCAACACTGGGTCTGACTGAATGCCTCCATGAGAGAAGCCCCAGCAAGACGCGCCCCGAGGAGTGTCTTGCCACATGTCACCACTTGGTCTGACTGAGCGCCTCCAGGAGACAGGCCCAAGCAACACGCGCCCCGAGGAGCGTCAGGCCACATGTCACTACTCAGTCTGACTGAGCGCCTCCAGGAGAGAGGCCCAAGCAAGACGCGCCCCGAGGAGCGTCTTGCCACGTGTTAACACTGGGTCTGATTGAGGGCCTTCTGGAGAGAGGCACAAGCAAGACGCGCCCCGAGGAGCGTCTTGCCACATGTCAACAATGGGTCTTACTGAGGGCCTCCAGGAGAGAAGCCCAAGCAAGACGCGCTCCGAGGAGCTTCTTGCCACATGTCAGCACTCGGTCTGACTGAGCGCCTCCAGGAGAGAGGCCAAAGCAAGACGCGCCCCGAGGAGCGTCTTGCCTTATGTCAGCACTCGGTCTGAGTGAGCGCCTCCAGGAGAGAGGCCCAAGCAAGACGCGCCCCGAGGAGCGTCTTGCCACATGTCAACAATGGGTCTGACTGAGGGCCTCCAGGAGAGAGGCCCAAGCAAGATGCGCCCGGAGGAGCGTATTGCCACATGTCAACACTGGGTCTGACAGAGGGCCTCCAGGAGAGAGGCCCAAGCAAACGCGCCCCGAGGAGCGTCTTGTCACATGTCAGCACTCGGTCTGACTGAGCGCCTCCAGGAGAGAGGCCCAAGCACGACGCGCCCCGAGGAGCGTCTTGCCACATGTCAGCACTCGATCTGACTGAGCGCCTCCAGGAGAGAGGCCCAAGCAAGACGCACCCCGAGGAGCGTCTTGCCACATGTCACCACTGGGTCTGAATGAGCGCCTCCAGGAGAGAGGCCCAAGCAAGACGCGCCCCGAGGAGCGTCTTGCCACGTGTCACCACTGGGTCTGACTGAGCGCCTCCAGGAGAGAGGCCCAAGCAAGACGCGCCCCGAGGAGCGTCTTGCGACATGTCACTACTCGGTCTAACTGAGCGCCTCCAGGAGAGAGGTCCAAGCAAGACGCGCCCCGAGGAGCGTCTTGCCACATGTCACTACTCGGTCTGAGTGAGCGCCTCCAGGAGAGAGGCCCAAGCAAGACGTGCCCCGAGGAGCGTCTTGCCACATGTCAACAATGGGTCTGACTGAGGGCCTCCAGGAGAGAAGCCCAAGCAAGACGCGCCCCGAGGAGCGTCTTGCCACATGTCAACACTGGGTCTGACTGAGCGCCTCCAGGAGAGAGGCCCAAGCAAGACGCGCCCCGAAGAGCGTCAGGCCACATGTCACTACTCAGTCTGACTGAGCGCCTCCAGGAGAGAGGCCCAAGCAAGACGCGCCCCGAGGAGCGTCTTGCCACATGTCAACAATGGGTCTGACTGAGGGCCTCCAGGAAAGAAGCCCAAGCAAGACGCGGCCCGAGGAGCGTCTTGCCACATGTCAGCAATCGGTCTGACCGAGCGCCTCCAGGAGAGAGGCCCAAGCAAGACGCGCCCCGAGGAGTGTCTTGCCACATGTCACCACTGGGTCTGACTGAGCGCCTCCAGGAGAGAGGCCCAAGCAAGACGTGCCCCGAGGAGCGTCAGGCCACATGTCACTACTCAGTCTGACTGAGCGCCTCCAGGAGAGAGGCCCAAGCAAGGCGCGCCCCGAGGAGCGTCTTGCCACGTGTCAACACTGGGTCTGATTGAGGGCCTTCTGGAGAGAGGCCCAAGCAAGACGCGCCCCGAGGAGCGTCTTGCCACATGTCAACAATGGGTCTGACTGAGCGCCTCCGGGAGAGAGGCCCAAGCAAGATGCGCCCCGAGGAGCTTCTTGCCACGTGTCACCACTGGGTCTGACTGAGCGCCTCCAGGAGAGCGGCCCAAGCAAGACGCGCCCCTAGGAGCGTCCTGCCACGTGTCACTACTGGGTCTGATTGAGCGCCTCCAGGAGAGAGGCCCCAGCAAGACCGGTCAGGCCTGCAGTGTACACATCAGAGACATGATGTTCTTTCACAGAACTGAGGTTGTTCATTACTAAATGACTTTTAGAGCAATATTGTTATTATACTATTCAACAGGTTGATCATAATAATGTGTATTAAACCCACAACCTAGCACTGAGGACAGAGGGACTTTATTTAAATTAGTACTTAATGGAACCGATACATAAAGATACATAAGAGCCATGTCATACATTCAGCCTAGGAATAGTTGCATTGTGCACTTATAAAAATATACACATCAATTGCTCGAATCCCATTGTTGCAAAGTAAAACTCTAATAAAACTCTAGTCTGACATCAACAGAGAAGACTTAGTGTATGCACTACAAATACAGCATTAGGATTTCGAGTGGACCGTGCACCTTGTGAACCATCAGAGGCTTATGACGCAACATATTTTCCAGTTGCTATTAGACAAGTTATAATTCTCGACCATTTTTCGGAACTGGTTTCTTGGGTCCGTGAGTAAATGCCAAATGAGATGATAGTCCTTAAGTAAGTTCCTGGCGATCCCATGTCACGCTCTTGTCCATCAGCCGGTGAACGCTGAGACGGAACTCGATGAGAGCGATGTATTTTTTAAGTGCTCCGAATGTACTTCTAACAAGCGTGCGATTCACTTCGTGAGTAAACCGCAGCTGCAGCTGATTCAAACAGTCGAGCCAACTTTCTACATCACAATATTCGTTTTGTAGTTAGTCGAGTTACCTTTTGTGTGGCGCATGCACGGGTCGTTAGCGTCCAGCTCCCAGCTTAGAGAGTCCTGTATTGACACAGACGTCAATACATCTCGATGTCATGCAACACACAAAGTCTGTCGCATTCAGGTGGGTTAACACACATGTACGATGTGTGCGATGGCACGCCCGTTTACAATGGGACACGACGATGATCATTGTTAACCAAACTCTTGTTTCTCACGACAGGTGGTAGCGTTGTCTCCTGCACCTGGTCTTCGTGCACAGAGGTTGTTGTAATGTGCTCATCATAGTCGCGATCGTTGTCACTCGAATCCGTTGTTCTCACGACAGGTGGTAGCGTTGTCTCCTGCATGTTGTCTTCGCGTGCGGCAAGCGTTGTGCTGTGCTCATTATAATGGTTGCCTTCGTACAAAGGGGGTGTTGAATACTCCTTCGCGAGTAGTGTAGGAGGTGGTGTGATGGGACGTATCTCAGAGGCGTTATGTGAGCGTACCACCATGGCCTTAGCAACTGCGACTACTGAGAGTACACCCAGTACAGACAGCGAGATCATTTTTCTTCTTGGGTTTTGTACGTGTGGGTACAGCCGCTTTAATGGCAGTGAGAGCAAGTGGGCAAATGTATTTATAGGTCACTAGCAGAAACTAAGGCACGTGGTCAGAGTGTAATCGTAACCACCGTAGCTCTTGTCATAATTTAATATACATAGAAATCAGAAACGGGCATGTCAGGATAAACATCGCGAGTGATAATGCGGCCAGTATCTGTGTGCGCTTGAGAGCACCTTGTTGTTCTAATGTGGTGCCCACGCCGCCGGGTCTGTAAATGTCATCGACCTTCTTTATATACGCATACGCTAAAGACCGTATATTCTCTATGGATTTGAACACGTCCTTTGTTTCGCGTAACGCTTGAGCTGTCTCGAGCGTGATGTTGTGAGTGTACGCCAGTGTTTCACGTGCACCTAGGTCCGAAAGGGCGTGCGCTACAACTATTAACCTTGGTTTGGGAGTGTGGCGAAACGCTCGCTCCGCTGTAATGGGCGGATGCAATGTTATCACCTGGTACGTTTCGTTAGTCGTGTTGTAACACACCGGTCCGTCACACGGACCATCACATTGTATGGGGCACAGTAAGGACAACACGCCGCCGACCGTGACTTCGCACTCGACCGCGGTGGTGTTATCGATTTGCAAAGGATCACATACGCCTCTCCAGTCGCATTGAGGCACATTGTAGTCGACCCGACCGTCGGTCACCATAGCTTTCGTCAGCCAACACACTCGATTGCCCTTCGAAACATCGGCGATCAACGTGAGCGTAGAGGTCGCCGTCGCTTTACTGTACGCCAGGATATCCGTGTGTGAGTGCACGCTCGACGTCGATTGACAACCGGTCATGTCAGACCTGATCAGACCTTCCGAACACATGACCGTTAGTTGTTGTGCGGCCGAGAGTATCGCGATCATACCGTTGAGATGTGTAGAAAGCGCGTACACGCCAGCCTTCCACGTTTCCAAAGTTTCCAGCAGTCTAGAGGGACTTGTCTTAGCGCGCACGGCTGTGCTGAATTTGCGTTTGGTAGACACAACGGCTTCGACCTCGCTTAGGATCTGTGGGCTCATGTACTCGTGGTAGGCCAAGACGTGTATACTCGAGCGCGGTGACGCCCCGAACACTTGACCCGGTTTTGTTGTGGCGATATGCGTGTCCAGTAACGCGGCAAAGTCCGCGTGTCTAGCGTGTATTGATTTTACAGCTCGCTCATACCCCAACAGTACGGTCCGTAGAAGTTCGTTCACTTGTTTCCATGCGCTCGTGGAACACAGGACATCGCAACCTCTGTGATACTCAAGTAAAGCGTCACACACCAGCTGCTTGCACGTTGGAAATACAATCGGTAGTAACTTCTTACTCCACTCTATGTTGAACTCGTATAGTATGTATATGGACGGTTGCGGCGGTTTGCGCATTTTCTATCTACCCTCCGCTAATATGACTCTGTGGTCTGTCTCCTGAGATGGTGCGGTTGGAACTTGCGAGAGTGCACTATCGACGGTCGGCGTTTCCATTTCGTCAACTGTGCCATTTTTGCCGCTGGCAAACGGCCGTCGACGGTCGATGCGAGACACCAACATAACGTTAGACCGCGACCCTCATGCCAGTTTTCTGTAGTACTAGTTGTAGTTTCTGGTGCACACTCGAAACGCCATTATGATCACAATTACGTTGATTAATAAATCCAGTGTTGTGGCGACTGCAGCCAGCGCCGTCGCGCAACTCGTGTCAGTGTTATCTCTCGATACTTTCATTCGTATCCGAGCGTATGCAGAATCTACGGATCTGGTGAAGTTGCTTGTCACTAGCTTGCGCACGTTTGATATGGCACTTTGCGCGAGACTCACACAACCTGCAGTGGTGACCGTCGCGTCAGTGCAAAGTTTTTCCGATATATCGCTCGCAACATCATTTGTCATTTGCTGTACACTGATGATAGTCCTTAAGTAAGTTCCTGGCGATCCCATGTCACGCTCTTGCCCATCAGCCGGTGAACGCTGAGACGGAACTCGATGAGAGCGATGTATTTTTTAAGTGCTCCGAATGTACTTCTAACAAGCGTGCGATTCACTTCGTGAGTAAACCGCAGCTGCAGCTGATTCAAACAGTCGAGCCAACTTTCTACATCACAATATTCGTTTTGTAGTTAGTCGAGTTACCTTTTGTGTGGCGCATGCACGGGTCGTTAGAGTCCAGCTCCCAGCTTAGAGAGTCCTGTATTGACACAGACGTCAATACATCTCGATGTCATGCAACACACAAAGTCTGTCGCATACAGGTGGGTTAACACATGTACGATACCTTTTGTGTGGCGCATGCACAGGTCGTTAGCGTCCAGCTCCCGGCTTATAGAGAGTCCTGTATTGAAACAGACGTCAATACATCTCGATGTCATGCAACACACAAAGTCTGTTGCATACAGGTGGGTTAACACACATGTACGATGTGTGCAATGGCACGCCCGTTTACAATGGGACACGACGATGATCATTGTTAACCAAACTCTTGTTTCTCACGACAAGTGGTAGCATTGTCTCCTGCACCTGGTCTTCGTGCACAGAGGGTGTTGTAATGTGCTCGTCATAGTCGCGATCGTTGTCACTCGAATCCGTAGAATCTCGATGTCATGCAACACACAAAGTCTGTCGCATACAGGTGGGTTAACACATGTACTATATCTTTTGTGTTGTGCATGCACGGGTCGTTAGCGTCCAGCTCCCGGCTTATAGAGAGTCCTGTATTGACACAGACGTCAATACATCTCGATGTCATGCAACACACAAAGTCTGTCGCATACAGGTGGGTTAACACACATGTACGATGTGTGCAATGGCGCGCCCGTTTACAATGGGACACGACGATGATCATTGTTAACCAAACTCTTGTTTCTCACGAAAGGTGGTAGCGTTGTCTCCTGCACCTGGTCTTCGTGCACAGAGGGTGTTGTAATGTGCTCGTCACAGTCGCGATCGTTGTCACTCGAATCCGTTGTTCTCACGACAGGTCGTAGCGTTGTCTCCTGCATGTTGTCTTCGCGTGCGGCAAGCGTTGTGCTGTGCTCGTTATAATGGTTGTCTTCGTACAAAGGGGGTGTTGAATACTCCTTCGCGAATAGTCTAGGAGGTGGTGTGCTGGGACGTATCTCAGAGGCGTTATGTGAGCGTACCACCATGGCCTGAGCAACTGCGACTACTGAGAGTACACCCAGTACAGACAGCGAGATCATTTTTTTTCTTGGGTGTTGTACGTGTGGGTACAGCCGCTTTAATGGCAGTGAGAGCAAGTGGTCAAATGTATTTATAGGTCCCTAGCAGAAACTAAGGCACGTGGTCAGAGTGTAATCGTAACCACCGTAGCTCTTGTCATAATTTAGTATACATAGAAATCAGAAACGGGCATGTCAGGATAGACATCGCGAGTGATAATGCGGCCAGTATCTGTGTGTGCTTGAGAGCACCTTGTTGTTCTACTGTGGTGCCCACGCCGCCGGGTCTGTAAATGTCATCGACCTTCTTTATATACGCATACGCTAAAGACCGTATATTCTCTATGGATTTGAACACGTCCTTTGTTTCACGTAACGCTTGAGCTGTCTCGAGCGTGATGTTGTGAGTGTACGCCAGTGTTTCGCGTGCACCGAGGTCCGAAAGGGCGTGCGCTACAACTATTAACCTTGGTTTGGGAGTGTGGCGAAACGCTCGCTCCGCTGTAATGGGCGGATGCAATGTTATCACCTGGTACGTTTCGTTAGACGGGTCGTAACACACTGGTCCGTCACACGGACCGTCACATTGTATGGGGCACAGTAAGGACAACACGCCGCCGACCGTGACTTCGCACTTGACCGCGGTGGTGTTGTCGATTTGCAAAGGATCACATACGCCTCTCCAGTCGCAATGAGGCACATTGTAGTCGACGCGACCGTCGGTCACCATAGCTTTCGTCAGCCAACACACTCGATTGCCCTTCGAAACATCGGCGATCAACGTGAGCGTAGAGGTCGCCGTCGCTTTACTGTACGCCAGGATATCCGTGTGTGAGTGCACGCTTGACGTCGATTGAAAACCGGTCATGTCAGACCTGATCAGACCTTCCGAACACATGACCGTTAGTTGTTGTGCGGCCGAGAGTATCGCGATCATACCGTTGAGATGTGTAGAAAGCACGTACACGCCAGCCTTCCACGTTTCCAAAGTTTCCAGCAGTCTAGAGGGACTTGTCTTAGCGCGCACGGCTGTGCTGAATTTGCGTTGGGTAGACACGAGGGCTTCGACCTCGCTTAGGATCTGTGGGCTCATGTACTCGTGGTAGGCCAAGACGTGTATAGTCGAGCGCGGTGACGCCCCGAACACTTGACCCGGTTTTGTTGTGGCGATATGCGTGTCCAGTAACGCAGCAAAGTCCGCGTGTCTAGCGTGTATTGATTTTACAGCTCGCTCATACCCCAACAGTACGGTCCGTAGAAGTTCGTTCACTTGTTTCCATGCGCTCGTGGAACACAGGACATCGCAACCTCTGTGATACTCAAGTAAAGCATGACACACCAGCTGCTTGCACGTTGGAAATACAATCGGTAGTAACTTCTTACTCCACTCTATGTTGAACTCGTATAGTATGTATATGGGCGATTGCGGCGGTTTGTGCATTTTCTATCTACCCTTCGCTAATATGACTCTGTGGTCTGTCTCCTGAGATGGTGCGGTTGGACCTTGCGAGAGTGCACTATCGACGGTCGGCGTTTCCAGACCACCTGTCGTGAGAAACAAGAGTTTGGTTAACAATGATCATCGTCGTGTCCCATTGTAAACGGGCGCGCCATCGCAGACGTCGTACATGTGTGTTAACCCACCTGTATGCAACAGACTTTGTGTGTTGCATGACATCGAGATGTATTGACGTCTGTGTCAATACAGGACTCTCTATAATCTGGGAGCTGGACGCTAACGACCCGTGCATGCGCCACACAAAAGGTATCGTACATGTGTTAACCCACCTGTATGCGACAGACTTTGTGTGTTGCATGACATCGAGATGTATTGACATCTGTGTCAATACAGGACTCTCTAAGCTGGGAGCTGGACGCTAACGACCCGTGCATGCGCCACACAAAAGGTAACTCGACTAACTACAAAACGCATATTGTGATGTAGAAAGTTGGCTCGACTGTTTGAATCAGCTGCAGCTGCGGTTTACTCACGAAGTGAATCGCACGCTTGTTAGAAGTACATTCGGAGCACTTAAAAAATACATCGCTCTCATCGAGTTCCGTCTCAGCGTTCACCGGCTGATGGGCCAGAGCGTGACATGGGATCGCCAGGAACTTACTTAAGGACTATCATCTCATTTGGCATTTACTCACGGACCCAAGAAACCAGTTCCGAAAAATGGTCGAGAATTATAACTTGTCTAACAGCAACTGGAAGATATGTTGCGTCATAAGCCTCTGATGGTTCACAAGGTGCACGGTCCACTCGAAATCCTAATGCTGTTTTTGTAGTACATACACTAAGTCTTCTCTGTTGATGTCAGACTAGAGTTTTATTGGAGTTTTACTTTGCAACAATGGGATTCGAGCAATTAATGTGTATATTTTTAATAGTGCACATTGCTACTATTCCTAGGCTGAATGTATGACATGGCTCTTATGTATCATTATGTATCATTTCCATTAAGTACTAATTTAAATAAAGTCCCTCTGTCCTCAGTGCTAGGTTGTGGGTTTAATACACATTATTATGATCAACCTGTTGAATAGTATAATAACAATATTCCTGTAAAAGTCATTTAGTAATGAACAACCTCAGTTCTGTGAAAGAACATCATGTCTCTGATGTGTACACTGCAGGCCTGACCGGGGTTTGCACGCAAGGGCCTGTGTGTGTGTGTGTGTGTGTGTGTGTGTGTGTGTGTGTGTGTGTGTGTGTGTGTGTGTGTGTGTGTGTGTGTGAAACAAATAAAGATAAAAATAGCTAGTGCGGCCACGAGCGGTCGTGCAGGGTAGAGGCTGCGCGCAAACACCTCTAAAACAAGCGCGTGCCCACGCCCGATCCGTGGAAGCACGTAGAACTAGCAAACGTACTAGCAGAAATCAACGATCGCACACGGGTCATTGAGTGTGTACAGGGTTCGTCTGCGTGTGTGGCATTGGGCAATCTAGCGGCAACCGAGTGGCCTGAAGGCGGAACCGGCCAACCCGTCGCCCTCACCATCGTTGCGCTTCGAGATGAACTATTGCTAAAGATGATCGTCTTCGTCAACCACGGCGCTACCAGAGTTACCACGACATGCGCCTTAAAAGCGTTCTCGTTTAGGTCAGCGCCACCAGAATTGAATTGGCAAGTCAGCGGATATTACACAACTCGTAACGAAGACCCTCTCCGCGACCTCGCGGCCAGTGTGCGCAGTGTACAGCAAATGACAAACGATGTTGCGAGCGATATATCGGAAAAACTTTGCACTGACGCGACGGTCGCCACTGCAGGTTGTGTGAGTCTCGCGCAAAGTGCCATATCAAACGTGCGCAAGCTAGTGACAAGCAACTTCACCAGATCCGTAGATTCTGCATACGCTCGGATACGAATGAAAGTATCGAGAGATAACACCGACACGAGTTGCGCGACGGTGCTGGCTGCAGTCGCTACAACACTGGATTTATTAATCAACGTAATTGTGATCGTAATGGCGTTTCGAGTGTGCACCAGAAACTACAACCAGTACTACAGAAGACTGGCATGAGGGTCGCGGTCTAACGTTATGTTGGTGTCTCGCATCGACCGTCGACGGCCGTTTGCCAGCGGCTGAAAATGGCACAGTTGACGAAATGGAAACGCCGACCGTCGATAGCGCACTCTCGCAAGTTCCAACCGCACCATCTCAGGAGACAGACCACAGAGTCATATTAGCGGAGGGTAGATAGAAAATGCGCAAACCGCCGCAACCGCCCATATACATACTATACGAGTTCAACATAGAGTGGAGTAAGAAGTTACTACCGATTGTATTTCCAACGTGCAAGCAGCTGGTGTGTGACGCTTTACTTGAGTATCACAGAGGTTGCGATGTCCTGTGTACCACGAGCGCATGGAAACAAGTTAACAAACTTCTACCGAACGTACTATTGGGGTATGAGCGAGCTGTAAATTCAATACACGCTAGACACGCGGACTTTGCCGCGTTACTGGACACGCATATCGCAACAAAAAAACCGGGTCAAGTGTTCAGGGCGTCACCGCGCTCGACTATACACGTCTTGGCCTACCACGAGTACATGAGCCCACAGATCCTAAGCGAGGTCGAAGCCGTTGTGTCTACTCAACGCAAATTCAGCACAGCCGTAGCGCTAAGACAAGTCCCTCTAGACTGCTGGAAACTTTGGAAACGTGGAAGGCTGGCGTGTACGCGCTTTCTACACATCTCAACAGTATGATCGCGATACTCTCGGCCGCACAACAACTAATGGTCATGTGTTTGGAAGGTCTGATCAGGTCTGACATGACCGGTTGTCAATCGACGTCGAGCGTGCACTCACACACGGATATCCTGGCGTACAGTAAAGCGACGGCGACCTCTACGCTCACGTTGATCGCCGATGTTTCGAAGGGCAATTGAGTGTGTTGGCTGACGAAAGCTATGGTGACCGACGATCGCGTCGACTACAATGTGCCTCATTGCGACTGGAGAAGCGTATGTGATCCTTTGCAAATCGACAACACCACCGCGGTTGACTGCGAAGTCACGGTCGGCGGCGTGTTGTCCTTACTTTGCCCCATACAATGTGACGGTCCGTGACACGGACCGGTGTGTTACGACCCAGCTAACGAAACGTACCAGGTGATAACATTGCAACCGCCCATTACAGCGGAGCGAGCGTTTCGCCACACTCCCAAACCAAGGTTAATAGTTGTAGCGCACGCCCTTTCGGACCTCGGTGCACGCGAAACTCTGGCGTACGCTCACAACATCACGCTCGAGACAGCTCAAGCGTTATGCGAAACAAAGGACGTGTTCAAATCCATAGAGAATATACAGTCTTTAGCGTATGCGTATATAAAGAAGGTTGATGACATTTACAGACCCGGCGGCATGGATACCACAGTAGAACAACAAGGTGCTCTCAAGCGCACACAGATACTGGCCGCATTATCACTCGTGATGTCTATCCTGACATGCCCGTTTCTGATTTCTATGTATATTAAATTATGACAAGAGCTACTTTAGGTGGTTACGATTACACTATGACCACGTGCCTTAGTTTCTGCTAGTGACCTATAAATACATATACCCACTTGCTCTCACTGCCATTAAAGCGGCTGTACCCACACGTACAACACGCAAGAAAAAAAATGATCTCGCTGTCTGTACTGGGTGTACTCTCAGTAGTCGCAGTTGCTCAGGCCATGGTGATACGCTCACATAACGCCTCTGAGATACGTCCCATCACACCACCTCCTAGACTACTCGCGAAGGAGTATTCAACACCCCCTTTGTACGAAGACAACCATTATAACGAGCACAGCACAACGCTTGCCGCACGCAAAGACAACATGCAGGAGACAACGCTACCACCTGTCGTGAGAACAACGGATTCGAGTGACAACGATCGCGACTATGACGAGCACATTACAACACCCTCTGTGCACGAAGACCAGGTGCAGGAGACAACGCTACCACCTGTCGTGAGAAACTAGAGTTTGGTTAACAATGATCATCGTCGTGTTCCATTGTAAATGGGCGCGCCATCGCACACATCGTACATGTGTGTTAACCCACCTGTATGCGACAGACTTTGAGTGTTGCATGACATCGAGATGTATTGACGTCTGTGTCAATACAGGACTCTCTATAAGCCGGGAGCTGGACGCTAACAACCCATGCATGCGCCACACAAAAGGTATCGTACATGTGTTAACCCACCTGTATGCGACAGACTTTGTGTGTTGCATGACATCGAGATGTATTGACATCTGTGTCAATACAGGACTCTCTAAGCTGGGAGCTGGACGCTAACAACCCGTGCATGTGCCACACAAAAGGTAACTCGACTAACTACAAAACGCATATTGTGATGTAGAAAGTTGGCTCGACTGTTTGAATCAGCTGCAGCTGCGGTTTACTCACGAAGTGAATCGCACGCTTGTTAGAAGTACATTCGGAGCACTTAAAAATACATCGCTCTCATCGAGTTCCGTCTCAGCGTTCACCGGCTGATGGGCAAGAGCGTGACATGGGATCGCCAGGAACTTACTTAAGGACTATCATCTCATTTGGCATTTACTCACGGACCCAAGAAACCAGTTCCGAAAAATGGTTGAGAATTATAACTTGTCTAATAGCAACTGGAAGATATGTTGCGTCATAAGCCTCTGATGGTTCACAAGGTGCATGGTCCACTCGAAATCCTAATGCTGTATTTGTAGTACATACACTTAGTCTTCTCTGTTGATGTCAGACTAGAGTTTTATTAGTTTTACTTTGCAACAATGGGATTCGAGCAATTGATGTGTATATTTTTAATACTGCACAATGCTACTATTCCTAGGCTGAATGTATGACATGGCTCTTATGTATCATTATGTATCGTTTCCATTAAGTACTAATTTAAATAAAGTCCCTCTGTCCTCAGTGCTAGGTTGTGGGTTTAATACACATTATTATGATCAACCTGTTGAATAGTATAATAACAATATTCCTGTAAAAGTCATTTAGTAATGAACAACCTCAGTTCTGTGAAAGAACATCATGTCTCTGATGTGTACACTGCAGGCCTGACCGGGGATTGCACGCAAGGGCCTGTGTGTGTGTGTGTGTGTGTGTGTGTGTGTGTGTGTGTGTGTGTGTGTGTGGTGTATATTTTTAATAGTGCACATTGCTACTATTCCTTGGCTGAATGTATGACATGGCTCTTATGTATCATTATGTATCATTTCCATTAAGTACTAATTTAAATAAAGTCCCTCTGTCCTCAGTGCTAGGTTGTGGGTTTAATACACATCATTATGATCAACCTGTTGAATAGTATAATAACAATACTCCTGTAAAAGTCATTTAGTAATGAACAACCTCAGTTCTGTGAAAGAACATCATGTCTCTGATGTGTATACTGCAGAACTGACCGGGGTTTGCACGCAAGGGCCTGTGTGTGTGTGTGTGTGTGTGTGTGTGCGTGTGTGTGTGTGTGTGTGTGTGTGTGTGTGTGTGTGTGTGTGTGTGTGTGTGGTGTATATTTTTAATAGTGCACATTGCTACTATTCCTAGGCTGAATGTATGACATGGCTCTTATGTATCATTATGTATCATTTCCATTAAGTACTAATTTAAATAAAGTCCCTCTGTCCTCAGTGCTAGGTTGTGGGTTTAATACACATCATTATGATCAACCTGTTGAATAGTATAATAACAATATTCCTGTAAAAGTCATTTAGTAATGAACAACCTCAGTTCTGTGAAAGAACATCATGTCTCTGATGTGTACACTGCAGAACTGACCGGGGTTTGCACGCAAGGGCCTGTGTGTGTGTGTGTGTGTGTGTGTGTGTGTGCGTGTGTGCGTGTGTGTGTATGTTTGTGTGTGTGTGTGTGTGTGTGTGTGTGTGTGTGTGTGTGTGTGTGTGTGTGTGTGTGTGTGTGTGTGTGTGTGTGTGTGAAACAAATAAAGATAAATATAGCTAGTGCGGCCACGAGCGGTCGTGCAGGGTAGAGGCTGCGCGAAAACGCCTCTAAAACAAGCGCGTGCCCACGCCCGATCCGTGGAAGCACGTAGAACTAGCAAACGTACTAGCAGAAATCAACGATCGCACACGGGTCATTGAGTGTGTACAGGGTTCGTCTGCGTGTGTGGCATTGGGCAATCTAGCGGCAACCGAGTGGCCTGAAGGCGGAACCGGCCAACCCGTCGCCCTCACCATCGTTGTGCTTCGAGATGAACTATTGCTAAAAATGATCGTCCTCGTCAACCACAGCGCTACCAGAGTTACCACGACATGCGCCTTAAAAGCGTTCTCGTTTGGGTCAGCGCCACCAGAATTGAATCGGCAAGTCAGCGGATATTACACAACTCGTAACGAAGACACTCTCCGCGACCTCGCGGCCAGTGTGCGCAGTGTACAGCAAATGACAAACGATGTTGCGAGCGATATATCGGAAAAACTTTGCACTGACGCGACGGTCGCCACTGCAGGTTGTGTGAGTCTCGCGCAAAGTGCCATATCAAACGTGCGCAAGCTAGTGACAAGCAACTTCACCAGATCCGTAGATTCTGCATACGCTTGGATACGAATGAAAGTATCGAGAGATAACACCGACACGAGTTGCGCGACGGCGCTGGCTGCAGTCGCTACAACACTGGATTTATTAATCAACGTAATTGTGATCGTAATGGCGTATCGAGTGTGCACCAGAAACTACAACCAGTACTACAGAAAACTGGCATGAGGGTCGCTGTCTAAAGTTATGTTGGTGTCTCACATCGACCGTCGACGGCCGTTTGCCAGCGGCTGAAAATGGCACAGTTGACGAAATGGAAACGCCGACCGTCGATAGTGCACTCTCGCAAGTTCCAAACGCACCATCTCAGGAGACAGACCACAGAGCCATATTAGCGGAGGGTAGATAGAAAATGCGCAAACCGCCGCAACCGCCCATATACCTACTATACGAGTTCAACATAGAGTGGAGTAAGAAGTTACTACCGATTGTATTTCCAACGTGCAAGCAGCTGGTGTGTGACGCTTTACTTGAGTATCACAGAGGTTGCGATGTCCTGTGTTCCACGAGCGCATGGAAACAAGTGAACGAACTTCTACGGACCGTACTGTTGGGGTATGAGCGAGCTGTAAAATCAATACACGCTAGACACGCGGACTTTGCCACGTTACTGGACACGCATATCGCCACAACAAAACCGGGTCAAGTGTTCGGGACGTCACCGCGCTCGACTATACACGTCTTGGCCTACCACGAGTACATGAGCCCACAAGATCCTAAGCGAGGTCGAAGCCGTTGTGTCTACCCAACGCAAATTCAGCACAGCCGTGCGCGCTAAGACAAGTCCCTCTAGACTGCTGGAAACTTTGGAAACGTGGAAGGCTGGCGTGTACGCGCTTTCTACACATCTCAACGGTATGATCGCGATACTCTCGGCCGCACAACAACTAATGTTCATGTGTTCGGAAGGTCTGATCAGGTCTGACATGACCGGTTGTCAATCGACGTCGAGCGTGCACTCACACACGGATATCCTGGCGTATAGTAAAGCGACAGCGACCTCTACGCTCACTTTGATCGCCGATGTTTCGAAGGGCAATCGAGTGTGTTGGCTGACGAAAGCTATGGTGACCGACGGTCGCGTCGACTACAATGTGCCTCATTGCGACTGGAGAGGCGTATGTGATCCTTTGCAAATCAACAACACCACCACGGTCGAGTGCGAAGTCACGGTCGGCGTGTTGTCCTTACTGTGCCCCATACAATGTGACGGTCCGTGTCACGGACCGGTGTGTTACGACCCGACTAACGAAACGTACCAGGTGATAACATTGCATCTGCCCATTACAGCGGAGCGAGCGTTTGGCCACAGTCCCAAACCAAGGTTAATAGTTGTAGCGCACGCCCTTTCGGACCTCGGTGCACGCGAAACACTGGCGTACACTCACAACATCACGCTCGAGACAGCTAAAGCGTTACGCAAAACAAAGGACGTGTTCAAATCCATAGAGAATATACGGTCTTTAGCGTATGCGTATATAAAGAAGGTCGATGACATTTACAGACCCGGCGGCGTGGGCACCACAGTAGAACAACATGTCACCACTGGGTCTGACTGAGTCTCTCCAGGAGAGAGGCCCAAGCAAGACGCGCCCCGAGGAGCGTCTTGTCACATGTCAACACTGGGTCTTTCTGAGCGCCTCCAGGAGAGAAGCCCAAGCGAGACGCGCCCCGAGGAGCGTCTTTCCACATGTCAGCACTTGGTCTGACTGAGCGCCTCCAGGAGAGAGGCCCAAGCAAGACGCGCCCCGAGGAGCGTCTTGCCACATGTCAATAATGGGTTTGACTGAGGGCCTCCAGGAGAGAAGCCTAAGCAACACACGGCCCGAGGAGCGTCTTGCCACATGTCAGCACTCGGTCTGACTGAGCGCCTCCAGGAGAGAGGCCAAAGCAAGACGCGCCCCGAGGAGCGTCTTGACACATGTCAACACTGGGTCTGACAGAGAGCCTCCAGGAGAGAGGCCCAAGCAAGACGCGCCCCGAGGAGTGTCTTGCCACATGTCACCACTTGGTCTGACTGAGCGCCTCCAGGAGAGAGGCCCAAGCAACACGCGCCCCGAGGAGCGTCAGGCCACATGTCACTACTCAGTCTGACTGAGCGCCTCCAGGAGAGAGGCCCAAGCAAGACGCGCCCTGAGGAGCGTCTTGCCACGTGTCAACACTGGGTCTGATTGAGGGCCTTCTGGAGAGAGGCCCAAGCAAGACGAGCCCCGAGGAGCGTCTTGCCACATGTCAACAATGGGTCTTACTGAGGGCCTCCAGGAGAGAAGCCCAAGCAAGACGCGCCCCGAGGAGCTTCTTTTAACATGTCAGCACTGGGTCTGACTGAGCGCCTCCACGAGAGAGGCCCAAGCAAGACGCGCCCCGAGGAGCGTCTTGCCACATGTCACTACTCGGTCTGACTGAGCGCCTCCAGGAGAGAGGTCCAAGCAACACGCGCCCCGAGGAGCGTCTTGCCACATGTCAACACTGGGTCTGACTGAGTGCCTCCATGAGAGAAGCCCCAGCAAGATGCGCCCCGAGGAGCTTCTTGCCACATGTCACTACTCGGTCTGACTGAGCGCCTCCAGGAGAGAGGCCCAAGCAAGACATGCCCCGAGGAGCGTTTTGCCACATGTCAACAATGGGTCTGACTGAGGGCCTCCAGGAGAGAAGCCCAAGCAAGAAGCGCCCCGAGGAGCGTCTTGCCACATGTCAACACTGGGTCTGACTGAGCGCCTCCAGGAGAGAGGCCCAAGCAAGACACGCCCCGAGGAGCGTCTTGCCACATGTCAACACTGGGTCTGACAGAGCGCCTCCAGGAGAGAGGCCCAAGCAAGACGCGCCCCGAGGAGCGTCTTGCCACATGTCACCTCTGGTTCTGACTGAGCGCCTCCAGGAGAGAGGCCCAAGCAAGACTCGCCCCGAGGAGCGTCTTGTCACATGTCAACACTGGGTCTGATTGAGGGCCTTCTGGAGAGAGGCCCAAGCAAGACGCGCCCCGAGGAGCGTCTTGTCACATGTAAACAATGGGTCTTACTGAGGGCCTCCAGGAGAGAAGCCCAAGCAAGACGCGCCCCGAGGAGCTTCTTTCCACATGTCAGCACTTGGTCTGACTGAGCGCCTCCAGGAGAGAGGCCGAAGCAAGACGCGCCCCGAGGAGGGTCTTGACACATGTCAACACTGGGTCTGACTGAGGGCCTCCATGAGAGAGGCCCAAGCAAGACGCGCCCCAAGGAGTGTCTTGCCACATGTCAACACTGGGTCTGACAGAGGGCCTCCATGAGAGAGGCCCAAGCAAGACGCGCCCCGAGGAGTGTCTTGCCACATGTCACCACTTGGTCTGACTGAGCGCCTCCAGGAGAGAGGCCCAAGCAACACGCGCCCCGAGGAGCGTCAGGCCACATGTCACTACTCAGTCTGACTGAGCACCTCCAGGAGAGAAGCCCAAGTAAGACGCGCCCCGAGGAGCGTCTTGCCACGTGTCAACACTGGGTCTGATTGAGGGCCTTCTGGAGAGAGGCCCAAGCAAGACGCGCCCCGAGGAGCGTCTTGCCACATGTCAACAATGGTTCTTACTGAGAGCCTCCAGGAGAGAAGCCCAAGCAAGACGCGCCCCGAGGAGCTTCTTGCCACATGTCAGCAATCGGTCTGACAGAGGGCCTCCATGAGAGAGGCCCAAGCAAGACGCGCCCCGAGGAGTGTCTTGCGAAATGTCAACACTGGGTCTGACTGAGCGCCTCAGGGAGAGAGGTCCAAGCAAGACGCGCCCCGAGGAGCGTCTTGCCACATGTCACTACTCGGTCTGACTGAGCACCTCAGTGAGAGAGGTCCAAGCAAGACGCGCCCCGAGGAGCGTATTGCCACATGTCAACACTGGGTATGACAGAGGGCCTCCAGGAGAGAGGCCCAAGCAAGACGCGCCCTGAGGAGCGTCTTGCCACATGTCACTACTCGGTCTAACTGAGCACCTCCAGGAGAGAGGCCCAAGCAAGACTTGCCCCGAGGAGCGTCTTGCCACATGTCACCTCTGGTTCTGACTGAGCGCCTCCAGGAGAGAGGCCCAAGCAAGACTCGCCCCGAGGAGCGTCTTGTCACATGTCAACACTGGGTCTGATTGAGGGCCTTCTGGAGAGAGGCCCAAGCAAGACGTGCCCCGAGGAGCGTCTTGCCACATGTCAACAATGGGTCTGACTGAGGGCCTCCAGGAGAGAAGCCCAAGCAAGACGCGCCCCGAGGAGCGTCTTGCCAAATGTCAACACTGGGTCAGACTGAGCGCCTCCAGGAGAGAGGCCCAAGCAAGACACGCCCCGAGGAGCGTCTTGACACATGTCAACACTGGGTCTGACTGAGGGCCTCCATGAGAGAAGCCCAAGCAAGACACGCCCCGAGGAGAGTCTTGCCACATGTCAACACTCGGTCTGACAGAGGGCCTCCAGGAGAGAGGCCCAAGCAAGACGCGCCCCGAGGAGTGTCTTGCCATATGTCACCACTGGGTCTGACTGAGTCTCTCCAGGAGAGAGGCCCAAGCAAGACGCGCCCCGAGGAGCGTCTTGTCACATGTCAACACTGGGTCTTTCTGAGCGCCTCCAGGAGAGAAGCCCAAGCGAGACGCGCCCCGAGGAGCGTCTTTCCACATGTCAGCACTTGGTCTGACTGAGCGCCTCCAGGAGAGAGGCCCAAGCAAGACGCGCCCCGAGGAGCGTCTTGCCACATGTCAATAATGGGTTTGACTGAGGGCCTCCAGGAGAGAAGCCTAAGCAACACACGGCCCGAGGAGCGTCTTGCCACATGTCAGCACTCGGTCTGACTGAGCGCCTCCAGGAGAGAGGCCAAAGCAAGACGCGCCCCGAGGAGCGTCTTGACACATGTCAACACTGGGTCTGACAGAGGGCCTCCAGGAGAGAGGCCCAAGCAAGACGGGCCCCGAGGAGTGTCTTGCCACATGTCACCACTTGGTCTGACTGAGCGCCTCCAGGAGAGAGGCCCAAGCAACACGCGCCCCGAGGAGCGTCAGGCCACATGTCTCTACTCAGTCTGACTGAGCGCCTCCAGGAGAGAGGCCCAAGCAAGACGCGCCCTGAGGAGCGTCTTGCCACGTGTCAACACTGGGTCTGATTGAGGGCCTTCTGGAGAGAGGCCCAAGCAAGACGCGCCCCGAGGAGCGTCTTGCCACATGTCAACAATGGGTCTTACTGAGGGCCTCCAGGAGAGAAGCCCAAGCAAGACGCGCCCCGAGGAGCTTCTTTTCACATGTCAGCACTGGGTCTGAATGAGCGCATCCAGGAGAGAGGTCCAAGCAACACGCGCCCCGAGGAGCGTCTTGCCACATGTCAACACTGGGTCTGACTGAGTGCCTCCATGAGAGAAGCCCCAGCAAGATGCGCCCCGAGGAGCTTCTTGCCACATGTCACTACTCGGTCTGACTGAGCGCCTCCAGGAGAGAGGCCCAAGCAAGACATGCCCCGAGGAGCGTCTTGCCACATGTCAACAATGGGTCTGACTGAGGGCCTCCAGGAGAGAAGCCCAAGCAAGAAGCGCCCCGAGGAGCGTCTTGCCACATGTCAACACTGGGTCTGACTGAGCGCCTCCAGGAGAGAGGCCCAAGCAAGACGCGCCCCGAGGAGCGTCTTGCCACATGTCACCTCTGGTTCTGACTGAGCGCCTCCAGGAGAGAGGCCCAAGAAAGACTCGCCCCGAGGAGCGTCTTGTCACATGTCAACACTGGGTCTTTCTGAGCGCCTCCAGGAGAGAAGCCCAAGCAAGACACGCCCCGAGGAGAGTCTTGCCACATGTCAACACTCGGTCTGACAGAGGGCCTCCAGGAGAGAGGCCCAAGCAAGACGCGCCCCGAGGAGTGTCTTGCCACATGTCACCACTGGGTCTGACTGAGCCTCTCCAGGAGAGAGGCCCAAGCAAGACGCGCCCCGAGGAGCGTCTTGTCAGATGTCAACACTGGGTCTTTCTGAGCGCCTCCAGGAGAGAAGCCCAAGCGAGACGCGCCCCGAGGAGCGTCTTGCCACATGTCAACAATGGTTTTGACTGAGGGCCTCCAGGAGAGAAGCCTAAGCAACACACGGCCCGAGAAGCGTCTTGCCACATGTCAGCACTCGGTCTGTCTGAGCGCCTCCAGGAGAGAGGCCCAAGCAAGACGCGCCCTGAGGAGCGTCTTGCCACGTGTCAACACTGGGTCTGATTGAGGGCCTTCTGGAGAGAGGCCCAAGCAAGACGCGCCCCGAGGAGCGTCTTGCCACATGTCACCACTTGGTCTGACTGAGCGCCTCCAGGAGAGAGGCCCAAGCAACACGCGCCCCGAGGAGCGTCAGGCCACATGTCACTACTCAGTCTGACTGAGCACCTCCAGGAGAGAAGCCCAAGTAAGACGCGCCCCGAGGAGCGTCTTGCCACGTGTCAACACTGGGTCTGATTGAGGGCCTTCTGGAGAGAGGCCCAAGCAAGACGCGCCCCGAGGAGCGTCTTGCCACATGTCAACAATGGTTCTTACTGAGAGCCTCCAGGAGAGAAGCCCAAGCAAGACGCGCCCCGAGGAGCTTCTTGCCACATGTCAGCAATCGGTCTGACAGAGGGCCTCCATGAGAGAGGCCCAAGCAAGACGCGCCCCGAGGAGTGTCTTGCGAAATGTCAACACTGGGTCTGACTGAGCGCCTCAGGGAGAGAGGTCCAAGCAAGACGCGCCCCGAGGAGCGTCTTGCCACATCACACTACTCGGTCTGACTGAGCACCTCAGTGAGAGAGGTCCAAGCAAGACGCGCCCCGAGGAGCGTCTTGCCAAATGTCAACACTGGGTCTGACTGAGTGCCTCCATGAGAGAAGCCCCAGCAAGACGCGCCCCGAGGAGCGTCTTGCCACATGTCACTACTCGGTCTGTTTGAGCCCCTCCAGGAGAGAGGCCCAAGCAAGACGTGCCCCGAGGAGCGTCTTGCCACATGTCAACAATGGGTCTGACTGAGGGCCTCCAGGAGAGAAGCCCAAGCAAGACGCGCCCCGAGGAGCGTCTTGCCAAATGTCAACACTGGGTCAGACTGAGCGCCTCCAGGAGAGAGGCCCAAGCAAGACACGCCCCGAGGAGCGTCTTGACACATGTCAACACTGGGTCTGACTGAGGGCCTCCATGAGAGAAGCCCAAGCAAGACACGCCCCGAGGAGAGTCTTGCCACATGTCAACACTCGGTCTGACAGAGGGCCTCCAGGAGAGAGGCCCAAGCAAGACGCGCCCCGAGGAGTGTCTTGCCACATGTCACCACTGGGTCTGACTGAGTCTCTCCAGGAGAGAGGCCCAAGCAAGACGCGCCCCGAGGAGCGTCTTGTCACATGTCAACACTGGGTCTTTCTGAGCGCCTCCAGGAGAGAAGCCCAAGCGAGACGCGCCCCGAGGAGCGTCTTTCCACATGTCAGCACTTGGTCTGACTGAGCGCCTCCAGGAGAGAGGCCCAAGCAAGACGCGCCCCGAGGAGCGTCTTGCCACATGTCAATAATGGGTTTGACTGAGGGCCTCCAGGAGAGAAGCCTAAGCAACACACGGCCCGAGGAGCGTCTTGCCACATGTCAGCACTCGGTCTGACTGAGCGCCTCCAGGAGAGAGGCCAAAGCAAGACGCGCCCCGAGGAGCGTCTTGACACATGTCAACACTGGGTCTGACAGAGGGCCTCCAGGAGAGAGGCCCAAGCAAGACGGGCCCCGAGGAGTGTCTTGCCACATGTCACCACTTGGTCTTACTGAGCGCCTCCAGGAGAGAGGCCCAAGCAACACGCGCCCCGAGGAGCGTCAGGCCACATGTCACTACTCAGTCTGACTGAGCGCCTCCAGGAGAGAGGCCCAAGCAAGACGCGCCCTGAGGAGCGTCTTGCCACGTGTCAACACTGGGTCTGATTGAGGGCCTTCTGGAGAGAGGCCCAAGCAAGACGCGCCCCGAGGAGCGTCTTGCCACATGTCAACAATGGGTCTTACTGAGGGCCTCCAGGAGAGAAGCCCAAGCAAGACGCGCCCCAAGGAGCTTCTTTTCACATGTCAGCACTGGGTCTGACTGAGCGCCTCCAGGAGAGAGGCCCAAGCAAGACGTGCCCCGAGGAGCGTCTTGCCACATGTCACTACTCGGTCTGAATGAGCGCATCCAGGAGAGAGGTCCAAGCAACACGCGCCCCGAGGAGCGTCTTGCCACATGTCAACTCTGGGTCTGACTGAGTGCCTCCATGAGAGAAGCCCCAGCAAGATGCGCCCCGAGGAGCTTCTTGCCACATGTCACTACTCGGTCTGACTGAGCGCCTCCAGGAGAGAGGCCCAAGCAAGACATGCCCCGAGGAGCGTCTTGCCACATGTCAACAATGGGTCTGACTGAGGGCCTCCAGGAGAGAAGCCCAAGCAAGAAGCGCCCCGAGGAGCGTCTTGCCACATGTCAACACTGGGTCTGACTGAGCGCCTCCAGGAGAGAGGCCCAAGCAAGACACGCCCCGAGGAGCGTCTTGCCACATGTCAACACTGGGTCTGACAGAGGGCCTCCAGGAGAGAGGCCCAAGCAAGACGCGCCCCGAGGAGCGTCTTGCCACATGTCACCTCTGGTTCTGACTGAGCGCCTCCAGGAGAGAGGCCCAAGAAAGACTCGCCCCGAGGAGCGTCTTGTCACATGTCAACACTGGGTCTTTCTGAGCGCCTCCAGGAGAGAAGCCCAAGCGAGACGCGCCCCGAGGAGCGTCTTGCCACATGTCAACAATGGTTTTGACTGAGGGCCTCCAGGAGAGAAGCCTAAGCAACACACGGCCCGAGGAGCGTCTTGCCACATGTCAGCACTCGGTCTGTCTGAGCGCCTCCAGGAGAGAGGCCCAAGCAAGATGCGCCCTGAGGAGCGTCTTGCCACGTGTCAACACTGGGTCTGATTGAGGGCCTTCTGGAGAGAGGCCCAAGCAAGACGCGCCCCGAGGAGCGTCTTGCCACATGTCAACAATGGGTCTTACTGAGGGCCTCCAGGAGAGAAGCCCAAGCAAGACGCGCCCCGAGGAGCTTCTTTTCACATGTCAGCACTAGGTCTGACTGAGCGCCTCCAGGAGAGAGGCCCAAGCAAGACGCGCCCCGAGGAGCGTCTTGCCACATGTCACTACTCGGTCTGACTGAGCGCCTCCAGGAGAGAGGTCCAAGCAACACGCGCCCCGAGGAGCATCTTGCCACATGTCAACACTGGGTCTGACTGAGTGCCTCCATGAGAGAAGCCCCAGCAAGATGCGCCCCGAGGAGCTTCTTGCCACATGTCACTACTCGGTCTGACTGAGCGCCTCCAGGAGAGAGGCCCAAGCAAGACATGCCCCGAGGAGCGTCTTGCCACTTGTCAACAATGGGTCTGACTGAGGGCCTCCAGGAGAGAAGCCCAAGCAAGAAGCGCCCCGAGGAGCGTCTTGCCACATGTCAACACTGGGTCTGACTGAGCGCCTCCAGGAGAGAGGCCCAAGCAAGACACGCCCCGAGGAGCGTCTTGACACATGTCAACACTGGGTCTGACTGAGCGCCTCCATTAGAGAAGCCCAAGCAAGAAGGGCCCCGAGGAGAGTCTTGCCACATGTCAACACTGGGTCTGACAGAGGGCATCCAGGAGAGAGGCCCAAGCAATACGCGCCCAGAGGAGCGTCTTGCCACATGTCAATAATGGGTCTGACTGAGGGCCTCCAGGAGAGAAGCCAAAGCATGACGCACCCCGAGGAGCTTCTTGACACATGTCAACACTGGGTCTGACAGAGGGCCTCCATGAGAGAGGCCCAAGCAAGACGCGCCCCGAGGAGTGTCTTGCCACATGTCAACACTGTGTCTGACTGAGCGCCTCCAGGAGAGAGGCCCAAGCAAGACGCGCCCCGAGGAGCGTCTTGCCACATGTCACTACTCGGTCTGACTGAGCGCCTCCAGGAGGGAGGTCCAAGCAAGACGCGCCCCGAGGAACGTCTTGCCACATGTCACTACTCGGTCTGACTGAGCGCCTCCAGGAGAGAGGCCCAGGTAAGACGCGCCCCGAGGAGCGTCTTGCCACGTGTCAACACTGGGTCTGATTGAGGGCCCGCTGGAGAGAGGCCCAAGCAAGACGCGCCCCGAGGAGTGTCTTGCCAAATGTCAACACTGGGTCTGACTGAGCGCCTCAGGGAGAGAGGTCCAAGCAAGACGCGCCCCGAGGAGCGTCTTGCCACATGTCACTACTCGGTCTGACTGAGCGCCTCAGTGAGAGAGGTCCAAGCAAGACGCGCCCCGAGGAGCGTCTTGCCACATGTCAACACTGGGTCTGACTGAGGGCCTCCATGAGAGAAGCCCAAGCAAGACACGCCCCGAGGAGAGTCTTGCCACATGTCAACACTCGGTCTGACAGAGGGCCTCCAGGAGAGAGGCCCAAGCAAGACGCGCCCCGAGGAGCGTCTTGTCAGATGTCAACACTGGGTCTTTCTGAGCGCCTCCAGGAGAGAAGCCCAAGCGAGACGCGCCCCGAGGAGCGTCTTTCCACATGTCAGCACTCAGTCTGACTGAGCGCCTCCAGGAGAGAGACCCAAGCAAGACGCGCCCCGAGGAGCGTCTTGCCACATGTCAACAATGGGTTTGACTGAGGGCCTCCAGGAGAGAAGCCTAAGCAACACGCGGCCCGAGGAGCGTCTTGCCACATGTCAGCACTCGGTCTGACTGAGCGCCTCCAGGAGAGATGCCAAAGCAAGGCGCGCCCCGAGGAGCGTCTTGCCACATGTCAACAATGGGTCTGACTGAGGGCCTCCAGGAGAGAAGCCCAAGCAAGACGCGCCCCGAGGAGCGTCTTGACACATGTCAACACTGGGTCTGACAGAGGGCCTCCAGGAGAGAGGCCCAAGCAAGATGCGCCCCGAGGAGTGTCTTGCCACATGTCACCACTTGGTCTGACTGAGCGCCTCCAGGAGAGAGGCCCAAGCAACACGCGCCCCGAGGAGCGTCAGGCCACATGTCACTACTCAGTCTGACTGAGCGCCTCCAGGAGAGAGGCCCAAGCAAGACGCGCCCTGAGGAGCGTCTTGCCACGTGTCAACACTGGGTCTGATTGAGGGCCTTCTGGAGAGAGGCCCAAGCAAGATGCGCCCCGAGGAGCGTCTTGCCACATGTCAACAATGGGTCTTACTGAGGGCCTCCAGGAGAGAAGCCCAAGCAAGACGCGCCCCGAGGAGCTTCTTTTCACATGTCAGCACTGGGTCTGACTGAGCGCCTCCAGGAGAGAGGCCCAAGGAAGACGCGCCCCGAGGAGCGTCTTGCCACATGTCACTACTCGGTCTGACTGAGGGCCTCCAGGAGAGAGGTCCAAGCAACACGCGCCCCGAGGAGCGTCTTGCCACATGTCAACACTGGGTCTGACTGAGTGCCTCCATGAGAGAAGCCCCAGCAAGATGCGCCCCGAGGAGCTTCTTGCCACATGTCACTACTCGGTCTGACTGAGCGCCTCCAGGAGAGAGGCCCAAGCAAGACATGCCCCGAGGAGCGTCTTGCCACATGTCAACAATGGGTCTGACTGAGGGCCTCCAGGAGAGAAGCCCAAGCAAGAAGCGCCCCGAGGAGCGTCTTGCCACATGTCAACACTGGGTCTGACTGAGCGCCTCCAGGAGAGAGGCCCAAGCAAGACGCGCCCCGAGGAGCGTCTTGACACATGTCAACACTGGGTCTGACTGAGGGCCTCCATTAGAGAAGCCCAAGCAAGAAGGGCCCCGAGGAGAGTCTTGCCACATGTCAACACTGGGTCTGACAGAGGGCATCCAGGAGAGAGGCCCAAGCAATACGCGCCCAGAGGAGCGTCTTGCCACATGTCAATAATGGGTCTGACTGAGGGCCTCCAGGAGAGAAGCCCAAGCATGACGCACCCCGAGGAGCTTCTTGCTACATGTCAGCACTCGGTCTGACTGAGCGCCTCCAGGAGAGAGGCCAAAGCAAGACGCGCCCCGAGGAGCGTCTTGACACATGTCAACACTGGGTCTGACAGAGGGCCTCCATGAGAGAGGCCCAAGCAAGACGCGCCCCGAGGAGTGTCTTGCCACATGTCAACACTGGGTCTGATTGAGGGCCTTCTGGAGAGAGGCCCAAGCAAGACGCGCCCCGAGGAGCGTCTTGCCACATGTCAACAATGGTTCTTACTGAGAGCCTCCAGGAGAGAAGCCCAAGCAAGACGCGCCCCGAGGAGCTTCTTGCCACATGTCAGCAATCGGTCTGACAGAGGGCCTCCATGAGAGAGGCCCAAGCAAGACGCGCCCCGAGGAGTGTCTTGCGAAATGTCAACACTGGGTCTGACTGAGCGCCTCAGGGAGAGAGGTCCAAGCAAGACGCGCCCCGAGGAGCGTCTTGCCACATGTCACTACTCGGTCTGACTGAGCACCTCAGTGAGAGAGGTCCAAGCAAGACGCGCCCCGAGGAGCGTCTTGCCACATGTCAACACTGGGTCTGACTGAGTGCCTCCATGAGAGAAGCCCCAGCAAGACGCGCCCCGAGGAGCGTCTTGCCACATGTCACTACTCGGTCTGTTTGAGCCCCTCCAGGAGAGAGGCCCAAGCAAGACGTGCCCCGAGGAGCGTCTTGCCACATGTCAACAATGGGTCTGACTGAGGGCCTCCAGGAGAGAAGCCCAAGCAAGACGCGCCCCGAGGAGCGTCTTGCCAAATGTCAACACTGGGTCAGACTGAGCGCCTCCAGGAGAGAGGCCCAAGCAAGACACGCCCCGAGGAGCGTCTTGACACATGTCAACACTGGGTCTGACTGAGGGCCTCCATGAGAGAAGCCCAAGCAAGATACGCCCCGAGGAGAGTCTTGCCACATGTCAACACTCGGTCTGACAGAGGGCCTCCAGGAGAGAGGCCCGAGCAAGACGCGCCCCGAGGAGTGTCTTGCCACATGTCACCACTGGGTCTGACTGAGTCTCTCCAGGAGAGAGGCCCAAGCAAGACGCGCCCCGAGGAGCGTCTTGTCACATGTCAACAGTGGGTCTTTCTGAGCGCCTCCAGGAGAGAAGCCCAAGCGAGACGCGCCCCGAGGAGCGTCTTTCCACATGTCAGCACTTGGTCTGACTGAGCGCCTCCAGGAGAGAGGCCCAAGCAACACACGGCCCGAGGAGCGTCTTGCCACATGTCAGCACTCGGTCTGACTGAGCGCCTCCAGGAGAGAGGCCAAAGCAAGACGCGCCCCGAGGAGCGTCTTGACACATGTCAACACTGGGTCTGACAGAGGGCCTCCAGGAGAGAGGCCCAAGCGAGACGCGCCCCGAGGAGCGTCTTGCCACATGTCAATAATGGGTTTGACTGAGGGCCTCCAGGAGAGAAGCCTAAGCAACACACGGCCCGAGGAGCGTCTTGCCACATGTCAGCACTCGGTCTGACTGAGCGCCTCCAGGAGAGAGGCCAAAGCAAGACGCGCCCCGAGGAGCGTCTTGACACATGTCAACACTGGGTCTGACAGAGGGCCTCCAGGAGAGAGGCCCAAGCAAGACGGGCCCCGAGGAGTGTCTTGCCACATGTCACCACTTGGTCTGACTGAGCGCCTCCAGGAGAGAGGCCCAAGCAACACGCGCCCCGAGGAGCGTCAGGCCACATGTCACTACTCAGTCTGACTGAGCGCCTCCAGGAGAGAGGCCCAAGCAAGACGCGCCCTGAGGAGCGTCTTGCCACGTGTCAACACTGGGTCTGATTGAGGGCCTTCTGGAGAGAGGCCCAAGCAAGACGCGCCCCGAGGAGCGTCTTGCCACATGTCACTACTCGGTCTGAATGAGCTTATCCAGGAGAGAGGTCCAAGCAACACGCGCCCCGAGGAGCGTCTTGCCACATGTCAACACTGGGTCTGACTGAGTGCCTCCATGAGAGAAGCCCCAGCAAGATGCGCCCCGAGGAGCTTCTTGCCACATGTCACTACTCGGTCTGACTGAGCGCCTCCAGGAGAGAGGCCCAAGCAAGACATGCCCCGAGGAGCGTCTTGCCACATGTCAACAATGGGTCTGACTGAGGGCCTCCAGGAGAGAAGCCCAAGCAAGAAGCGCCCCGAGGAGCGTCTTGCCACATGTCAACACTGGGTCTGACTGAGCGCCTCCAGGAGAGAGGCCCAAGCAAGACACGCCCCGAGGAGCGTCTTTTCACATGTCAACACTGGGTCTGACAGAGGGCCTCCAGGAGAGAGGCCCAAGCAAGACGCGCCCCGAGGAGCGTCTTGCCACATGTCACCTCTGGTTCTGACTGAGCGCCTCCAGGAGAGAGGCCCAAGAAAGACTCGCCCCGAGGAGCGTCTTGTCACATGTTAACACTGGGTCTTTCTGAGCGCCTCCAGGAGAGAAGCCCAAGCAAGACGCGCCCCGAGGAGCGTCTTGCCACATGTCAGCACTCGGTCTGACTGAGCGCCTCCAGGAGAGAGGCCCAAGCAAGACGCGCCCCGATGAGCGTCTTGCCACATTTCAACAATGGGTCTGACTGAGGGCCTCCAGGAGAGAAGCCCAAGCAACACACGGCCCAAGGAGCGTCTTGCCACATGTCAGCACTCGGTCTGACTGAGCGCCTCCAGGAGAGAGGCCCAAGCAAGACGCGCCCCGAGGAGCGTCTTGCCACATGTCAACACTGGGTCTGACTGAGTGCCTCCATGAGAGAAGCCCCAGCAAGATGCGCCCCGAGGAGCTTCTTGCCACATGTCACTACTCGGTCTGACTGAGCGCCTCCAGGAGAGAGGCCCAAGCAAGACATGCCCAGAGGAGCGTCTTGCCACTTGTCAACAATGGGTCTGACTGAGGGCCTCCAGGAGAGAATCCCAAGCAAGAAGCGCCCCGAGGAGCGTCTTGCCACATGTCAACACTGGGTCTGACTGAGCGCCTCCAGGAGAGAGGCCCAAGCAAGACACGCCCCGAGGAGCGTCTTGACACATGTCAACACTGGGTCTGACTGAGGGCCTCCATTAGAGAAGCCCAAGCAAGAAGGGCCCCGAGGAGAGTCTTGCCACATGTCAACACTGGGTCTGACAGAGGGCATCCAGGAGAGAGGCCCAAGCAATACGCGCCCAGAGGAGCGTCTTGCCACATGTCAATAATGGGTCTGACTGAGGGCCTCCAGGAGAGAAGCCCAAGCATGACGCACCCCGAGGAGCTTCTTGCTACATGTCAGCACTCCGTCTGACTGAGCGCCTCCAGGAGAGAGGCCAAAGCAAGACGCGCCCCGAGGAGCGTCTTGCCACATGTCAACAATGGGTCTGACTGAGGGCCTCCAGGAGAGAAGCCCAAGCAAGAAGCGCCCCGAGGAGCGTCTTGCCACATGTCAACACTGGGTCTGACTGAGCGCCTCCAGGAGAGAGGCCCAAGCAAGACGCGCCCCGAGGAGCGTCTTGACACATGTCAACACTGGGTCTGACTGAGGGCCTCCATTAGAGAAGCCCAAGCAAGAAGGGCCCCGAGGAGAGTCTTGCCACATGTCAACACTGGGTCTGACAGAGGGCATCCAGGAGAGAGGCCCAAGCAATACGCGCCCAGAGGAGCGTCTTGCCACATGTCAATAATGGGTCTGACTGAGGGCCTCCAGGAGAGAAGCCCAAGCATGACGCACCCCGAGGAGCTTCTTGCTACATGTCAGCACTCGGTCTGACTGAGCGCCTCCAGGAGAGAGGCCAAAGCAAGACGCGCCCCGAGGAGCGTCTTGACACATGTCAACACTGGGTCTGACAGAGGGCCTCCATGAGAGAGGCCCAAGCAAGACGCGCCCCGAGGAGTGTCTTGCCACATGTCAACACTGGGTCTGATTGAGGGCCTTCTGGAGAGAGGCCCAAGCAAGACGCGCCCCGAGGAGCGTCTTGCCACATGTCAACAATGGTTCTTACTGAGAGCCTCCAGGAGAGAAGCCCAAGCAAGACGCGCCCCGAGGAGCTTCTTGCCACATGTCAGCAATCGGTCTGACAGAGGGCCTCCATGAGAGAGGCCCAAGCAAGACGCGCCCCGAGGAGTGTCTTGCGAAATGTCAACACTGGGTCTGACTGAGCGCCTCAGGGAGAGAGGTCCAAGCAAGACGCGCCCCGAGGAGCGTCTTGCCACATGTCACTACTCGGTCTGACTGAGCACCTCAGTGAGAGAGGTCCAAGCAAGACGCGCCCCGAGGAGCGTCTTGCCACATGTCAACACTGGGTCTGACTGAGTGCCTCCATGAGAGAAGCCCCAGCAAGACGCGCCCCGAGGAGCGTCTTGCCACATGTCACTACTCGGTCTGTTTGAGCCCCTCCAGGAGAGAGGCCCAAGCAAGACGTGCCCCGAGGAGCGTCTTGCCACATGTCAACAATGGGTCTGACTGAGGGCCTCCAGGAGAGAAGCCCAAGCAAGACGCGCCCCGAGGAGCGTCTTGCCAAATGTCAACACTGGGTCAGACTGAGCGCCTCCAGGAGAGAGGCCCAAGCAAGACACGCCCCGAGGAGCGTCTTGACACATGTCAACACTGGGTCTGACTGAGGGCCTCCATGAGAGAAGCCCAAGCAAGATACGCCCCGAGGAGAGTCTTGCCACATGTCAACACTCGGTCTGACAGAGGGCCTCCAGGAGAGAGGCCCGAGCAAGACGCGCCCCGAGGAGTGTCTTGCCACATGTCACCACTGGGTCTGACTGAGTCTCTCCAGGAGAGAGGCCCAAGCAAGACGCGCCCCGAGGAGCGTCTTGTCACATGTCAACAGTGGGTCTTTCTGAGCGCCTCCAGGAGAGAAGCCCAAGCGAGACGCGCCCCGAGGAGCGTCTTTCCACATGTCAGCACTTGGTCTGACTGAGCGCCTCCAGGAGAGAGGCCCAAGCAACACACGGCCCGAGGAGCGTCTTGCCACATGTCAGCACTCGGTCTGACTGAGCGCCTCCAGGAGAGAGGCCAAAGCAAGACGCGCCCCGAGGAGCGTCTTGACACATGTCAACACTGGGTCTGACAGAGGGCCTCCAGGAGAGAGGCCCAAGCGAGACGCGCCCCGAGGAGCGTCTTGCCACATGTCAATAATGGGTTTGACTGAGGGCCTCCAGGAGAGAAGCCTAAGCAACACACGGCCCGAGGAGCGTCTTGCCACATGTCAGCACTCGGTCTGACTGAGCGCCTCCAGGAGAGAGGCCAAAGCAAGACGCGCCCCGAGGAGCGTCTTGACACATGTCAACACTGGGTCTGACAGAGGGCCTCCAGGAGAGAGGCCCAAGCAAGACGGGCCCCGAGGAGTGTCTTGCCACATGTCACCACTTGGTCTGACTGAGCGCCTCCAGGAGAGAGGCCCAAGCAACACGCGCCCCGAGGAGCGTCAGGCCACATGTCACTACTCAGTCTGACTGAGCGCCTCCAGGAGAGAGGCCCAAGCAAGACGCGCCCTGAGGAGCGTCTTGCCACGTGTCAACACTGGGTCTGATTGAGGGCCTTCTGGAGAGAGGCCCAAGCAAGACGCGCCCCGAGGAGCGTCTTGCCACATGTCACTACTCGGTCTGAATGAGCTTATCCAGGAGAGAGGTCCAAGCAACACGCGCCCCGAGGAGCGTCTTGCCACATGTCAACACTGGGTCTGACTGAGTGCCTCCATGAGAGAAGCCCCAGCAAGATGCGCCCCGAGGAGCTTCTTGCCACATGTCACTACTCGGTCTGACTGAGCGCCTCCAGGAGAGAGGCCCAAGCAAGACATGCCCCGAGGAGCGTCTTGCCACATGTCAACAATGGGTCTGACTGAGGGCCTCCAGGAGAGAAGCCCAAGCAAGAAGCGCCCCGAGGAGCGTCTTGCCACATGTCAACACTGGGTCTGACTGAGCGCCTCCAGGAGAGAGGCCCAAGCAAGACACGCCCCGAGGAGCGTCTTTTCACATGTCAACACTGGGTCTGACAGAGGGCCTCCAGGAGAGAGGCCCAAGCAAGACGCGCCCCGAGGAGCGTCTTGCCACATGTCACCTCTGGTTCTGACTGAGCGCCTCCAGGAGAGAGGCCCAAGAAAGACTCGCCCCGAGGAGCGTCTTGTCACATGTCAACACTGGGTCTTTCTGAGCGCCTCCAGGAGAGAAGCCCAAGCAAGACGCGCCCCGAGGAGCGTCTTGCCACATGTCAGCACTCGGTCTGACTGAGCGCCTCCAGGAGAGAGGCCCAAGCAAGACGCGCCCCGATGAGCGTCTTGCCACATTTCAACAATGGGTCTGACTGAGGGCCTCCAGGAGAGAAGCCCAAGCAACACACGGCCCAAGGAGCGTCTTGCCACATGTCAGCACTCGGTCTGACTGAGCGCCTCCAGGAGAGAGGCCCAAGCAAGACGCGCCCCGAGGAGCGTCTTGCCACATGTCAACACTGGGTCTGACTGAGTGCCTCCATGAGAGAAGCCCCAGCAAGATGCGCCCCGAGGAGCTTCTTGCCACATGTCACTACTCGGTCTGACTGAGCGCCTCCAGGAGAGAGGCCCAAGCAAGACATGCCCAGAGGAGCGTCTTGCCACTTGTCAACAATGGGTCTGACTGAGGGCCTCCAGGAGAGAATCCCAAGCAAGAAGCGCCCCGAGGAGCGTCTTGCCACATGTCAACACTGGGTCTGACTGAGCGCCTCCAGGAGAGAGGCCCAAGCAAGACACGCCCCGAGGAGCGTCTTGACACATGTCAACACTGGGTCTGACTGAGGGCCTCCATTAGAGAAGCCCAAGCAAGAAGGGCCCCGAGGAGAGTCTTGCCACATGTCAACACTGGGTCTGACAGAGGGCATCCAGGAGAGAGGCCCAAGCAATACGCGCCCAGAGGAGCGTCTTGCCACATGTCAATAATGGGTCTGACTGAGGGCCTCCAGGAGAGAAGCCCAAGCATGACGCACCCCGAGGAGCTTCTTGCTACATGTCAGCACTCCGTCTGACTGAGCGCCTCCAGGAGAGAGGCCAAAGCAAGACGCGCCCCGAGGAGCGTCTTGACACATGTCAACACTGGGTCTGACAGAGGGCCTCCATGAGAGAGGCCCAAGCAAGACGCACCCCGAGGAGTGTCTTGCCACATGTCAACACTGTGTCTGACTGAGCGCCTCCGGGAGAGAGGCCCAAGCAAGACGCGCCCCGAGGAGCGTCTTGCCACATGTCACTACTCGGTCTGACTGAGCGCCTCCAGGAGGGAGGTCCAAGCAAGACGCGCCCCGAGGAACGTCTTGCCACATGTCACTACTCGGTCTGACTGAGCGCCTCCAGGAGAGAGGCCCAGGTAAGACGCGCCCCGAGGAGCGTCTTGCCACGTGTCAACACTGGGTCTGATTGAGGGCCCGCTGGAGAGAGGCCCAAGCAAGACGCGCCCCGAGGAGTGTCTTGCCAAATGTCAACACTGGGTCTGACTGAGCGCCTCAGGGAGAGAGGTCCAAGCAAGACGCGCCCCGAGGAGCGTCTTGCCACATGTCACTACTCGGTCTGACTGAGCGCCTCAGTGAGAGAGGTCCAAGCAAGACGCGCCCCGAGGAGCGTCTTGCCACATGTCAACACTGGGTCTGACTGAGGGCCTCCATGAGAGAAGCCCAAGCAAGACACGCCCCGAGGAGAGTCTTGCCACATGTCAACACTCGGTCTGACAGAGGGCCTCCAGGAGAGAGGCCCAAGCAAGACGCGCCCCGAGGAGTGTCTTGCCACATGTCACCACTGGGTCTGACTGAGCCTCTCCAGGAGAGAGGCCCAAGCAAGACGCGCCCCGAGGAGCGTCTTGTCAGATGTCAACACTGGGTCTGACAGAGGGCCTCCAGGAGAGAGGCCCAAGCAAGACGCGCCCCGAGGAGTGTCTTGCCACATGTCACCACTTGGTCTGACTGAGCGCCTCCAGGAGAGAGGCCCAAGCAAGACGCGCCCCGAGGAGCTTCTTGCCACATGTCAACAATGGGTCTTACTGAGGGCCTCCAGGAGAGAAGCCCAAGCAAGACGCGCCCCGAGGAGCTTCTTTTCACATGTCAGCACTGGGTCTGACTGAGCGCCTCCAGGAGAGAGGCCCAAGCAAGACGCGCCCCGAGGAGCGTCTTGCCACATGTCACTACTCGGTCTGACTGAGCGCCTCCAGGAGAGAGGTCCAAGCAACACGCGCCCCGAGGAGCGTCTTGCCACATGTCAACACTGGGTCTGACTGAGTGCCTCCATGAGAGAAGCCCCAGCAAGATGCGCCCCGAGGAGCTTCTTGCCACATGTCACTACTCGGTCTGACTGAGCGCCTCCAGGAGAGAGGCCCAAGCAAGACATGCCCCGAGGAGCGTCTTGCCACTTGTCAACAATGGGTCTGACTGAGGGCCTCCAGGAGAGAAGCCCAAGCAAGAAGCGCCCCGAGGAGCGTCTTGCCACATGTCAACACTGGGTCTGACTGAGCGCCTCCAGGAGAGAGGCCCAAGCAAGACACGCCCCGAGGAGCGTCTTGACACATGTCAACACTGGGTCTGACTGAGGGCCTCCATTAGAGAAGCCCAAGCAAGAAGGGCCCCGAGGAGAGTCTTGCCACATGTCAACACTGGGTCTGACAGAGGGCATCCAGGAGAGAGGCCCAAGCAATACGCGCCCAGAGGAGCGTCTTGCCACATGTCAATAATGGGTCTGACTGAGGGCCTCCAGGAGAGAAGCCAAAGCATGACGCACCCCGAGGAGCTTCTTGACACATGTCAACACTGGGTCTGACAGAGGGCCTCCATGAGAGAGGCCCAAGCAAGACGCGCCCCGAGGAGTGTCTTGCCACATGTCAACACTGTGTCTGACTGAGCGCCTCCAGGAGAGAGGCCCAAGCAAGACGCGCCCCGAGGAGCGTCTTGCCACATGTCACTACTCGGTCTGACTGAGCACCTCCAGGAGGGAGGTCCAAGCAAGACGCGCCCCGAGGAACGTCTTGCCACATGTCACTACTCGGTCTGACTGAGCGCCTCCAGGAGAGAGGCCCAGGTAAGACGCGCCCCGAGGAGCGTCTTGCCACGTGTCAACACTGGGTCTGATTGAGGGCCCGCTGGAGAGAGGCCCAAGCAAGACGCGCCCCGAGGAGTGTCTTGCCAAATGTCAACACTGGGTCTGACTGAGCGCCTCAGGGAGAGAGGTCCAAGCAAGACGCGCCCCGAGGAGCGTCTTGCCACATGTCACTACTCGGTCTGACTGAGCGCCTCAGTGAGAGAGGTCCAAGCAAGATGCGCCCCGAGGAGCGTCTTGCCACATGTCAACACTGGGTCTGACTGAGGGCCTCCATGAGAGAAGCCCAAGCAAGACACGCCCCGAGGAGAGTCTTGCCACATGTCAACACTCGGTCTGACAGAGGGCCTCCAGGAGAGAGGCCCAAGCAAGACGCGCCCCGAGGAGTGTCTTGCCACATGTCACCACTGGGTCTGACTGAGCCTCTCCAGGAGAGAGGCCCAAGCAAGACGCGCCCCGAGGAGCGTCTTGTCAGATGTCAACACTGGGTCTTTCTGAGCGCCTCCAGGAGAGAAGCCCAAGCGAGACGCGCCCCGAGGAGCGTCTTTCCACATGTCAGCACTCAGTCTGACTGAGCGCCTCCAGGAGAGAGACCCAAGCAAGACGCGCCCCGAGGAGCGTCTTGCCACATGTCAACAATGGGTTTGACTGAGGGCCTCCAGGAGAGAAGCCTAAGCAACACGCGGCCCGAGGAGCGTCTTGCCACATGTCAGCACTCGGTCTGACTGAGCGCCTCCAGGAGAGATGCCAAAGCAAGGCGCGCCCCGATGAGCGTCTTGCCACATGTCAACAATGGGTCTGACTGAGGGCCTCCAGGAGAGAAGCCCAAGCAAGACGCGCCCCGAGGAGCGTCTTGACACATGTCAACACTGGGTCTGACAGAGGGCCTCCAGGAGAGAGGCCCAAGCAAGACGCGCCCCGAGGAGTGTCTTGCCACATGTCACCACTTGGTCTGACTGAGCGCCTCCAGGAGAGAGGCCCAAGCAACACGCGCCCCGAGGAGCGTCAGGCCACATGTCACTACTCAGTCTGACTGAGCGCCTCCAGGAGAGAGGCCCAAGCAAGACGCGCCCTGAGGAACGTCTTGCCACGTGTCAACACTGGGTCTGATTGAGGGCCTTCTGGAGAGAGGCCCAAGCAAGACGCGCCCCGAGGAGCTTCTTGCCACATGTCAACAATGGGTCTTACTGAGGGCCTCCAGGAGAGAAGCCCAAGCAAGACGCGCCCCGAGGAGCTTCTTTTCACATGTCAGCACTGGGTCTGACTGAGCGCCTCCAGGAGAGAGGCCCAAGCAAGATGCGCCCCGAGGAGCGTCTTGCCACATGTCACTACTCGGTCTGACTGAGGGCCTCCAGGAGAGAGGTCCAAGCAACACGCGCCCCGAGGAGCGTCTTGCCACATGTCAACACTGGGTCTGACTGAGTGCCTCCATGAGAGAAGCCCCAGCAAGATGCGCCCCGAGGAGCTTCTTGCCACATGTCACTACTCGGTCTGACTGAGCGCCTCCAGGAGAGAGGCCCAAGCAAGACATGCCCCGAGGAGCGTCTTGCCACATGTCAACAATGGGTCTGACTGAGGGCCTCCAGGAGAGAAGACCAAGCAAGAAGCGCCCCGAGGAGCGTCTTGCCACATGTCAACACTGGGTCTGACTGAGCGCCTCCAGGAGAGAGGCCCAAGCAAGACACGCCCCGAGGAGCGTCTTGACACATGTCAACACTGGGTCTGACTGAGGGCCTCCATTAGAGAAGCCCAAGCAAGAAGGGCCCCGAGGAGAGTCTTGCCACATGTCAACACTGGGTCTGACAGAGGGCATCCAGGAGAGAGGCCCAAGCAATACGCGCCCAGAGGAGCGTCTTGCCACATGTCAATAATGGGTCTGACTGAGGGCCTCCAGGAGAGAAGCCCAAGCATGACGCACCCCGAGGAGCTTCTTGCTACATGTCAGCACTCGGTCTGACTGAGCGCCTCCAGGAGAGAGGCCAAAGCAAGACGCGCCCCGAGGAGCGTCTTGACACATGTCAACACTGGGTCTGACAGAGGGCCTCCATGAGAGAGGCCCAAGCAAGACGCGCCCCGAGGAGTGTCTTGCCACATGTCAACACTGTGTCTGACTGAGCGCCTCCAGGAGAGAGGCCCAAGAAAGACACGCCCCGAGGAGCGTCTTGCCACATGTCACTACTCGGTCTGACTGAGCGCCTCCAGGAGGGAGGTCCAAGCAAGACGCGCCCCGAGGAACGTCTTGCCACATGTCACTACTCGGTCTGACTGAGCGCCTCCAGGAGAGAGGCCCAAGTAAGACGCGCCCCGAGGAGCGTCTTGCCACGTGTCAACACTGGGTCTGATTGAGGGCCTTCTGGAGAGAGAACCAAGCAAGACGCACCCCGAGGAGTGTCTTGCCAAACGTCAACACTGGGTCTGACTGAGCGCCTCAGGGAGAGAGGTCCAAGCAAGACGCGCCCCGAGGAGCGTCTTGCCACATGTCACTACTCGGTCTGACTGAGCGCCTCAGTGAGAGAGGTCCAAGCAAGACGCGCCCCGAGGAGCGTCTTGCCACATGTCAACACTGGGTCTGACTGAGTGCCTCCATGAGAGAAGCCCCAGCAAGATGCGCCCCGAGGAGCGTCTTGCCACATGTCACTACTCGGTCTGTTTGAGCGCCTCCAGGAGAGAGGCCCAAGCAAGACGTGCCCCGAGGAGCGTCTTGCCACATGTCAACAATGGGTCTGACTGAGGGCCTCCAGGAGAGAAGCCCAAGCAAGACGCGCCCCGAGGAGCGTCTTGCCACATGTCAGCACTGGGTCAGACTGAGCGCGTCCAGGAGAGAGGCCCAAGCAAGACGCGCTCCGAGGAGCGTCTTGACACATGTCAACACTGGGTCTGACTGAGGGCCTCCATGAGAGAAGCCCAAGCAAGACGCGCCCCGAGGAGAGTCTTGCCACATGTCAACACTCGGTCTGACAGAGGGCCTCCAGGAGAGAGGCCCAAGCAAGACGCGCCCCGAGGAGTGTCTTGCCACATGTCACCACTGGGTCTGACTGAGCGCCTCCAGGAGAGAGGCCCAAGCAAGACGCGCCCCGAGGAGCGTCTTGTCACATGTCAACACTGGGTCTTTCTGAGCGCCTCCAGGAGAGAAGCCCAAGCAAGACGCGCCCCGAGGAGCGTATTTCCTCATGTCAGCACTCGGTCTGACTGAGCGCCTCCAGGAGAGAGGCCGAAGCAAGACGCGCCCCGAGGAGCGTCTTGCCACATGTCAACAATGGGTCTGACTGAGGGCCTCCAGGAGAGAAGCCCAAGCATGACGCACCCCGAGGAGCTTCTTGCTACATGTCAGCACTCCGTCTGACTGAGCGCCTCCAGGAGAGAGGCCAAAGCAAGACGCGCCCCGAGGAGCGTCTTGACACATGTCAACACTGGGTCTGACAGAGGGCCTCCATGAGAGAGGCCCAAGCAAGACGCGCCCCGAGGAGTGTCTTGCCACATGTCAACACTGTGTCTGACTGAGCGCCTCCAGGAGAGAGGCCCAAGCAAGACGCGCCCCGAGGAGCGTCTTTCCACATGTCACTACTCGGTCTGACTGAGCGCCTCCAGGAGGGAGGTCCAAGCAAGACGCGCCCCGAGGAACGTCTTGCCACATGTCACTACTCGGTCTGACTGAGCGCCTCCAGGAGAGAGGCCCAGGTAAGACGCGCCCCGAGGAGCGTCTAGCCACGTGTCAACACTGGGTCTGATTGAGGGCCTTCTGGAGAGAGGCCCAAGCAAGACGCGCCCCGAGGACTGTCTTGCCAAATGTCAACACTGGGTCTGACTGAGCGCCTCAGTGAGAGAGGTCCAAGCAAGACGCGCCCCGAGGAGCGTCTTGCCACATGTCAACACTGGGCCTGACTGAGTGCCTCCATGAGAGAAGCCCCAGCAAGACGCACCCCGAGGTGCGTCTTGCCACATGTCACTACTCGGTCTGTTTGAGCGCCTCCAGGAGAGAGGCCCAAGCAAGACGTGCCCCGAGGAGCGTCTTGCCACATGTCAACACTGGGTCTGACTGAGGGCCTCCATGAGAGAAGCCCAAGCAAGACACGCCCCGAGGAGAGTCTTGCCACATGTCAACACTCGGTCTGACAGAGGGCCTCCAGGAGAGAGGCCCAAGCAAGACGCGCCCCGAGGAGTGTCTTGCCACATGTCACCACTGGGTCTGACTGAGCCTCTCCAGGAGAGAGGCCCAAGCAAGACACGCCCCGAGGAGCGTCTTGCCACATGTCACTACTCGGTCTGACTGAGCGCCTCCAGGAGAGAGGCCCAAGTAAGACGCGCCCCGAGGAGCGTCTTGCCACGTGTCAACACTGGGTCTGATTGAGGGCCTTCTGGAGAGAGAACCAAGAAAGACGCGCCCCGAGGAGTGTCTTGCCAAATGTCAACACTGGGTCTGACTGAGCGCCTCAGGGAGAGAGGTCCAAGCAAGACGCGCCCCGAGGAGCGTCTTGCCACATGTCAACACTGGGTCTGACTGAGTGCCTCCATGAGAGAAGCCCCAGCAAGACGCGCCCCGAGGAGCGTCTTGCCACATGTCACTACTAGGTCTGTTTGAGCGCCTCCAGGAGAGAGGCCCAAGCAAGACGTGCCCCGAGGAGCATCTTGCCACATGTCAACAATGGGTCTGACTGAGGGCCTCCAGGAGAGAAGCCCAAGCAAGACGCGCCCCGAGGAGCGTCTTGCCACATGTCAGCACTGGGTCAGACTGAGCGCCTCCAGGAGAGAGGCCCAAACAAGACGCGCCCCGAGGAGCATCTTGACACATGTCAACACTGGGTCTGACTGAGGGCCTCCATGAGAGAAGCCCCAGCAAGACGCGCCCCGAGGAGCGTCTTGCCACATGTCACTACTCGGTCTGTTTGAGCGCCTCCAGGAGAGAGGCCCAAGCAAGACGTGCCCCGAGGAGCGTCTTGCCACATGTCAACAATGGGTCTGACTGAGGGCCTCCAGGAGAGAAGCCCAAGCAAGACGCGCCCCGAGGAGCGTCTTGCCACATGTCAGCACTGGGTCAGACTGAGCGCCTCCAGGAGAGAGGCCCAAGCAAGACGCGCCCCGAGGAGCATCTTGACACAAGTCAACACTGGGTCTGACTGAGGGCCTCCATGAGAGAAGCCCAAGCAAGACGCGCCCCGAGGAGAGTCTTGCCACATGTCAACACTCGGTCTGACAGAGGGCCTCCAGGAGAGAGGCCCAAGCAAGACGCGCCCCGAGGAGTGTCTTGCCACATGTCACCACTGGGTCTGACTGAGCGCCTCCAGGAGAGAGGCCCAAGCAAGACGCGCCCCGAGGAGCGTCTTGTCACATGTCAACACTGGGTCTTTCTGAGCGCCTCCAGGAGAGAAGCCCAAGCAAGACGCGCCCCGAGGAGCGTATTTCCTCATGTCAGCACTCGGTCTGACTGAGCGCCTCCAGGAGAGAGGCCGAAGCAAGACGCGCCCCGAGGAGCGTCTTGCCACATGTCAACAATGGGTCTGACTGAGGGCCTCCAGGAGAGAAGCCCAAGCATGACGCACCCCGAGGAGCTTCTTGCTACATGTCAGCACTCCGTCTGACTGAGCGCCTCCAGGAGAGAGGCCAAAGCAAGACGCGCCCCGAGGAGCGTCTTGACACATGTCAACACTGGGTCTGACAGAGGGCCTCCATGAGAGAGGCCCAAGCAAGACGCGCCCCGAGGAGTGTCTTGCCACATGTCAACACTGTGTCTGACTGAGCGCCTCCAGGAGAGAGGCCCAAGCAAGACGCGCCCCGAGGAGCGTCTTTCCACATGTCACTACTCGGTCTGACTGAGCGCCTCCAGGAGGGAGGTCCAAGCAAGACGCGCCCCGAGGAACGTCTTGCCACATGTCACTACTCGGTCTGACTGAGCGCCTCCAGGAGAGAGGCCCAGGTAAGACGCGCCCCGAGGAGCGTCTTGCCACGTGTCAACACTGGGTCTGATTGAGGGCCTTCTGGAGAGAGGCCCAAGCAAGACGCGCCCCGAGGAGTGTCTTGCCAAATGTCAACACTGGGTCTGACTGAGCGCCTCAGTGAGAGAGGTCCAAGCAAGACGCGCCCCGAGGAGCGTCTTGCCACATGTCACTACTCGGTCTGTTTGAGCGCCTCCAGGAGAGAGGCCCAAGCAAGACGTGCCCCGAGGAGCGTCTTGCCACATGTCAACACTGGGTCTGACTGAGGGCCTCCATGAGAGAAGCCCAAGCAAGACACGCCCCGAGGAGAGTCTTGCCACATGTCAACACTCGGTCTGACAGAGGGCCTCCAGGAGAGAGGCCCAAGCAAGACGCGCCCCGAGGAGTGTCTTGCCACATGTCACCACTGGGTCTGACTGAGCCTCTCCAGGAGAGAGGCCCAAGCAAGACACGCCCCGAGGAGCGTCTTGCCACATGTCACTACTCGGTCTGACTGAGCGCCTCCAGGAGAGAGGCCCAAGTAAGACGCGCCCCGAGGAGCGTCTTGCCACGTGTCAACACTGGGTCTGATTGAGGGCCTTCTGGAGAGAGAACCAAGCAAGACGCGCCCCGAGGAGTGTCTTGCTAAATGTCAACACTGGGTCTGACTGAGCGCCTCAGGGAGAGAGGTCCAAGCAAGACGCGCCCCGAGGAGCGTCTTGCCACATGTCAACACTGGGTCTGACTGAGTGCCTCCATGAGAGAAGCCCCAGCAAGACGCGCCCCGAGGAGCGTCTTGCCACATGTCACTACTAGGTCTGTTTGAGCGCCTCCAGGAGAGAGGCCCAAGCAAGACGTGCCCCGAGGAGCATCTTGCCACATGTCAACAATGGGTCTGACTGAGGGCCTCCAGGAGAGAAGCCCAAGCAAGACGCGCCCCGAGGAGCGTCTTGCCACATGTCAGCACTGGGTCAGACTGAGCGCCTCCAGGAGAGAGGCCCAAACAAGACGCGCCCCGAGGAGCATCTTGACACATGTCAACACTGGGTCTGACTGAGGGCCTCCATGAGAGAAGCCCCAGCAAGACGCGCCCCGAGGAGCGTCTTGCCACATGTCACTACTCGGTCTGTTTGAGCGCCTCCAGGAGAGAGGCCCAAGCAAGACGTGCCCCGAGGAGCGTCTTGCCACATGTCAACAATGGGTCTGACTGAGGGCCTCCAGGAGAGAAGCCCAAGCAAGACGCGCCCCGAGGAGCGTCTTGCCACATGTCAGCACTGGGTCAGACTGAGCGCCTCCAGGAGAGAGGCCCAAGCAAGACGCGCCCCGAGGAGCATCTTGACACATGTCAACACTGGGTCTGACTGAGGGCCTCCATGAGAGAAGCCCAAGCAAGACGCGCCCCGAGGAGAGTCTTGCCACATGTCAACACTCTGTCTGACAGAGGGCCTCCAGGAGAGAGGCCCAAGCAAGACGCGCCCCGAGGAGTGTCTTGCCACATGTCACCACTGGGTCTGACTGAGCGCCTCCAGGAGAGAGGCCCAAGCAAGACGCGCCCCGAGGAGCGTCTTGTCACATGTCAACACTGGGTCTTTCTGAGCGCCTCCAGGAGAGAACTCCAAGCAAGACGCGCCCCGAGGAGCGTCTTTCCTCATGTCAGCACTCGGTCTGACTGAGCGCCTCCAGGAGAGAGGCCGAAGCAAGACGCGCCCCGAGGAGCATCTTGCCACATGTCAACAATGGGTCTGACTGAGGGCCTCCAGGAGAGAAGCCCAAACAACACGCGGCCCGAGGAGCGTCTTGCCACATGTCAGCACTCAGTCTGACTGAGCGCCTCCAGGAGAGAGGCCAAAGCAAGACGCGCCCCGAGGAGCGTCTTGCCACATGTCACCACTTGGTCTGACTGAGCGCCTCCAGGAGAGAGGCCCAAGCAACACGCGCCCCGAGGAGCGTCAGGCCACATGTCACTACTCAGTCTAATTGAGCGCCTCCAGGAGAGAAGCCCAAGTAAGACGCGCGCCGAGGAGCGTCCTGCCACGTGTCAACACTGGGTCTGATTGAGGGCCTTCTGGAGAGAGGCCCAAGCAAGACGCGCCCCGAGGAGCGTCTTGCCACATGTCAACAATGGTTCTTACTGAGAGCCTCCAGGAGAGAGGCCCAAGCAAGACGCGCCCCGAGGAGTGTCTTGCCAAATGTCAACACTGGGTCTGACTGAGCGCCTCAGGGAGAGAGGTCCAAGCAAGACGCGCCCCGAGGAGCGTCTTGCCACATGTCACTACTCGGTCTGACTGAGCGCCTCAGTGAGAGAGGTCCAAGCAAGACGCGCCCCGAGGAGCGTCTTGCCACATGTCAACACTGGGTCTGATTGAGGGCCTCCAGGAGAGAAGCCCAAGCATGACGCACCCCGAGGAGCTTCTTGCTACATGTCAGCACTCCGTCTGACTGAGCGCCTCCAGGAGAGAGGCCAAAGCAAGACGCGCCCCGAGGAGCGTCTTGACACATGTCAACACTGGGTCTGACAGAGGGCCTCCATGAGAGAGGCCCAAGCAAGACGCGCCCCGAGGAGTGTCTTGCCACATGTCAACACTGTGTCTGACTGAGCGCCTCCAGGAGAGAGGCCCAAGCAAGACGCGCCCCGAGGAGCGTCTTTCCACATGTCACTACTCGGTCTGACTGAGCGCCTCCAGGAGGGAGGTCCAAGCAAGACGCGCCCCGAGGAACGTCTTGCCACATGTCACTACTCGGTCTGACTGAGCGCCTCCAGGAGAGAGGCCCAGGTAAGACGCGCCCCGAGGAGCGTCTTGCCACGTGTCAACACTGGGTCTGATTGAGGGCCTTCTGGAGAGAGGCCCAAGCAAGACGCGCCCCGAGGAGTGTCTTGCCAAATGTCAACACTGGGTCTGACTGAGCGCCTCAGTGAGAGAGGTCCAAGCAAGACGCGCCCCGAGGAGCGTCTTGCCACATGTCAACACTGGGCCTGACTGAGTGCCTCCATGAGAGAAGCCCCAGCAAGACGCACCCCGAGGTGCGTCTTGCCACATGTCACTACTCGGTCTGTTTGAGCGCCTCCAGGAGAGAGGCCCAAGCAAGACGTGCCCCGAGGAGCGTCTTGCCACATGTCAACACTGGGTCTGACTGAGGGCCTCCATGAGAGAAGCCCAAGCAAGACACGCCCCGAGGAGAGTCTTGCCACATGTCAACACTCGGTCTGACAGAGGGCCTCCAGGAGAGAGGCCCAAGCAAGACGCGCCCCGAGGAGTGTCTTGCCACATGTCACCACTGGGTCTGACTGAGCCTCTCCAGGAGAGAGGCCCAAGCAAGACACGCCCCGAGGAGCGTCTTGCCACATGTCACTACTCGGTCTGACTGAGCGCCTCCAGGAGAGAGGCCCAAGTAAGACGCGCCCCGAGGAGCGTCTTGCCACGTGTCAACACTGGGTCTGATTGAGGGCCTTCTGGAGAGAGAACCAAGCAAGACGCGCCCCGAGGAGTGTCTTGCCAAATGTCAACACTGGGTCTGACTGAGCGCCTCAGGGAGAGAGGTCCAAGCAAGACGCGCCCCGAGGAGCGTCTTGCCACATGTCAACACTGGGTCTGACTGAGTGCCTCCATGAGAGAAGCCCCAGCAAGACGCGCCCCGAGGAGCGTCTTGCCACATGTCACTACTAGGTCTGTTTGAGCGCCTCCAGGAGAGAGGCCCAAGCAAGACGTGCCCCGAGGAGCATCTTGCCACATGTCAACAATGGGTCTGACTGAGGGCCTCCAGGAGAGAAGCCCAAGCAAGACGCGCCCCGAGGAGCGTCTTGCCACATGTCAGCACTGGGTCAGACTGAGCGCCTCCAGGAGAGAGGCCCAAACAAGACGCGCCCCGAGGAGCATCTTGACACATGTCAACACTGGGTCTGACTGAGGGCCTCCATGAGAGAAGCCCCAGCAAGACGCGCCCCGAGGAGCGTCTTGCCACATGTCACTACTCGGTCTGTTTGAGCGCCTCCAGGAGAGAGGCCCAAGCAAGACGTGCCCCGAGGAGCGTCTTGCCACATGTCAACAATGGGTCTGACTGAGGGCCTCCAGGAGAGAAGCCCAAGCAAGACGCGCCCCGAGGAGCGTCTTGCCACATGTCAGCACTGGGTCAGACTGAGCGCCTCCAGGAGAGAGGCCCAAGCAAGACGCGCCCCGAGGAGCATCTTGACACAAGTCAACACTGGGTCTGACTGAGGGCCTCCATGAGAGAAGCCCAAGCAAGACGCGCCCCGAGGAGAGTCTTGCCACATGTCAACACTCGGTCTGACAGAGGGCCTCCAGGAGAGAGGCCCAAGCAAGACGCGCCCCGAGGAGTGTCTTGCCACATGTCACCACTGGGTCTGACTGAGCGCCTCCAGGAGAGAGGCCCAAGCAAGACGCGCCCCGAGGAGCGTCTTGTCACATGTCAACACTGGGTCTTTCTGAGCGCCTCCAGGAGAGAAGCCCAAGCAAGACGCGCCCCGAGGAGCGTATTTCCTCATGTCAGCACTCGGTCTGACTGAGCGCCTCCAGGAGAGAGGCCGAAGCAAGACGCGCCCCGAGGAGCGTCTTGCCACATGTCAACAATGGGTCTGACTGAGGGCCTCCAGGAGAGAAGCCCAAGCATGACGCACCCCGAGGAGCTTCTTGCTACATGTCAGCACTCCGTCTGACTGAGCGCCTCCAGGAGAGAGGCCAAAGCAAGACGCGCCCCGAGGAGCGTCTTGACACATGTCAACACTGGGTCTGACAGAGGGCCTCGATGAGAGAGGCCCAAGCAAGACGCGCCCCGAGGAGTGTCTTGCCACATGTCAACACTGTGTCTGACTGAGCGCCTCCAGGAGAGAGGCCCAAGCAAGACGCGCCCCGAGGAGCGTCTTTCCACATGTCACTACTCGGTCTGACTGAGCGCCTCCAGGAGGGAGGTCCAAGCAAGACGCGCCCCGAGGAACGTCTTGCCACATGTCACTACTCGGTCTGACTGAGCGCCTCCAGGAGAGAGGCCCAGGTAAGACGCGCCCCGAGGAGCGTCTTGCCACGTGTCAACACTGGGTCTGATTGAGGGCCTTCTGGAGAGAGGCCCAAGCAAGACGCACCCCGAGGTGCGTCTTGCCACATGTCACTACTCGGTCTGTTTCAGCGCCTCCAGGAGAGAGGCCCAAGCAAGACGTGCCCCGAGGAGCGTCTTGCCACATGTCAACACTGGGTCTGACTGAGGGCCTCCATGAGAGAAGCCCAAGCAAGACACGCCCCGAGGAGAGTCTTGCCACATGTCAACACTCGGTCTGACAGAGGGCCTCCAGGAGAGAGGCCCAAGCAAGACGCGCCCCGAGGAGTGTCTTGCCACATGTCACCACTGGGTCTGACTGAGCCTCTCCAGGAGAGAGGCCCAAGCAAGACACGCCCCGAGGAGCGTCTTGCCACATGTCACTACTCGGTCTGACTGAGCGCCTCCAGGAGAGAGGCCCAAGTAAGACGCGCCCCGAGGAGCATCTTGCCACATGTCAACAATGGGTCTGACTGAGGGCCTCCAGGAGAGAAGCCCAAACAACACGCGGCCCGAGGAGCGTCTTGCCACATGTCAGCACTCAGTCTGACTGAGCGCCTCCAGGAGAGAGGCCAAAGCAAGACGCGCCCCGAGGAGCGTCTTGCCACATGTCACCACTTGGTCTGACTGAGCGCCTCCAGGAGAGAGGCCCAAGCAACACGCGCCCCGAGGAGCGTCAGGCCACATGTCACTACTCAGTCTAATTGAGCGCCTCCAGGAGAGAAGCCCAAGTAAGACGCGCCCCGAGGAGCGTCCTGCCACGTGTCAACACTGGGTCTGATTGAGGGCCTTCTGGAGAGAGGCCCAAGCAAGACGCGCCCCGAGGAGCGTCTTGCCACATGTCAACAATGGTTCTTACTGAGAGCCTCCAGGAGAGAGGCCCAAGCAAGACGCGCCCCGAGGAGTGTCTTGCCAAATGTCAACACTGGGTCTGACTGAGCGCCTCAGGGAGAGAGGTCCAAGCAAGACGCGCCCCGAGGAGCGTCTTGCCACATGTCACTACTCGGTCTGACTGAGCGCCTCAGTGAGAGAGGTCCAAGCAAGACGCGCCCCGAGGAGCGTCTTGCCACATGTCAACACTGGGTCTGACTGAGTGCCTCCATGAGAGAAGCCCCAGCAAGACGCGCCCCGAGGAGCGTCTTGCCACATGTCACTACTCGGTCTGTTTGAGCGCCTCCAGGAGAGAGGCCCAAGCAAGTCGTGCCCCGAGGAGCGTCTTGCCACATGTCAACAATGGGTCTGACTGAGGGCCTCCAGGAGAGAAGCCCAAGCAAGACGCGCCCCGAGGAGCGTCTTGCCACATGTCAACACTGGGTCAGACTGAGCGCCTCCAGGAGAGAGGCCCAAGCAAGACACGCCCCGAGGAGCGTCTTGACACATGTCAACACTGGGTCTGACTGAGGGCCTCCATGAGAGAAGCCCAAGCAAGACACGCCCCGAGGAGAGTCTTGCCACATGTCAACACTCGGTCTGACAGAGGGCCTCCAGGAGAGAGGCCCAAGCAAGACGCGCCCCGAGGAGTGTCTTGCCACATGTCACCACTGGGTCTGACTGAGCCTCTCCAGGAGAGAGGCCCAAGCAAGACACGCCCCGAGGAGCGTCTTGCCACATGTCACTACTCGGTCTGACTGAGCGCCTCCAGGAGAGAGGCCCAAGTAAGACGCGCCCCGAGGAGCATCTTGCCACATGTCACTACTCGGTCTGACTGAGCGCCTCAGTGAGAGAGGTCCAAGCAAGACGCGCCCCGAGGAGCGTCTTGCCACATGTCAACACTGGGTCTGACTGAGTGCCTCCATGAGAGAAGCCCCAGCAAGACGCGCCCCGAGGAGCGTCTTGCCACATGTCACTACTCGGTCTGTTTGAGCGCCTCCAGGAGAGAGGCCCAAGCAAGTCGTGCCCCGAGGAGCGTCTTGCCACATGTCAACAATGGGTCTGACTGAGGGCCTCCAGGAGAGAAGCCCAAGCAAGACGCGCCCCGAGGAGCGTCTTGCCACATGTCAACACTGGGTCAGACTGAGCGCCTCCAGGAGAGAGGCCCAAGCAAGACGTGCCCCGAGGAGCGTCTTGCCACATGTCAACACTGGGTCTGACTGAGGGCCTCCATGAGAGAAGCCCAAGCAAGACACGCCCCGAGGAGAGTCTTGCCACATGTCAACACTCGGTCTGACAGAGGGCCTCCAGGAGAGAGGCCCAAGCAAGACGCGCCCCGAGGAGTGTCTTGCCACATGTCACCACTGGGTCTGACTGAGCCTCTCCAGGAGAGAGGCCCAAGCAAGACACGCCCCGAGGAGCGTCTTGCCACATGTCACTACTCGGTCTGACTGAGCGCCTCCAGGAGAGAGGCCCAAGTAAGACGCGCCCCGAGGAGCATCTTGCCACATGTCAACAATGGGTCTGACTGAGGGCCTCCAGGAGAGAAGCCCAAACAACACGCGGCCCGAGGAGCGTCTTGCCACATGTCAGCACTCAGTCTGACTGAGCGCCTCCAGGAGAGAGGCCAAAGCAAGACGCGCCCCGAGGAGCGTCTTGCCACATGTCACCACTTGGTCTGACTGAGCGCCTCCAGGAGAGAGGCCCAAGCAACACGCGCCCCGAGGAGCGTCAGGCCACATGTCACTACTCAGTCTAATTGAGCGCCTCCAGGAGAGAAGCCCAAGTAAGACGCGCCCCGAGGAGCGTCCTGCCACGTGTCAACACTGGGTCTGATTGAGGGCCTTCTGGAGAGAGGCCCAAGCAAGACGCGCCCCGAGGAGCGTCTTGCCACATGTCAACAATGGTTCTTACTGAGAGCCTCCAGGAGAGAGGCCCAAGCAAGACGCGCCCCGAGGAGTGTCTTGCCAAATGTCAACACTGGGTCTGACTGAGCGCCTCAGGGAGAGAGGTCCAAGCAAGACGCGCCCCGAGGAGCGTCTTGCCACATGTCACTACTCGGTCTGACTGAGCGCCTCAGTGAGAGAGGTCCAAGCAAGACGCGCCCCGAGGAGCGTCTTGCCACATGTCAACACTGGGTCTGACTGAGTGCCTCCATGAGAGAAGCCCCAGCAAGACGCGCCCCGAGGAGCGTCTTGCCACATGTCACTACTCGGTCTGTTTGAGCGCCTCCAGGAGAGAGGCCCAAGCAAGTCGTGCCCCGAGGAGCGTCTTGCCACATGTCAACAATGGGTCTGACTGAGGGCCTCCAGGAGAGAAGCCCAAGCAAGACGCGCCCCGAGGAGCGTCTTGCCACATGTCAACACTGGGTCAGACTGAGCGCCTCCAGGAGAGAGGCCCAAGCAAGACACGCCCCGAGGAGCGTCTTGACACATGTCAACACTGGGTCTGACTGAGGGCCTCCATGAGAGAAGCCCAAGCAAGACACGCCCCGAGGAGAGTCTTTCCACATGTCAACACTCGGCCTGACAGAGGGCCTCCAGGAGAGAGGCCCAAGCAAGACGCGCCCCGAGGAGTGTCTTGCCACATGTCACCACTGGGTCTGACTGAGCCTCTCCAGAAGAGAGGCCCAAGCAAGACGCGCCCCGAGGAGCGTCTTGTCACATGTCAACACTGGGTCTTTCTGAGCGCCTCCAGGAGAGAAGCCCAAGCGAGACGCGCCCCGAGGAGCGTCTTTCCACATGTCAGCACTCGGTCTGACTGAGCGCCTCCAGGAGAGAGGCCCAAGCAAGACGCGCCCCGAGGAGCGTCTTGCCACATGTCAACAATGGGTTTGACTGAGGGCCTCCAGGAGAGAAGCCTAAGCAACACGCACCCCGAGGAGCGTCTTGCCACATGCCAACAATGGGTCTGACTGAGGGCCTCCAGGAGAGAAGCCCAAGCAAGACGCGCCCCGAGGAGCGTCTTGACACATGTCAACACTGGGTCTGACAGAGGGCCTCCAGGAGAGAGGCCCAAGCAAGATGCGCCCCGAGGAGTGTCTTGCCACATGTCACCACTTGGTCTGACTGAGCGCCTCCAGGAGAGAGGCCCAAGCAACACGCGCCCCGAGGAGCGTCAGGCCACATATCACTACTCAGTCTGACTGAGCGCCTCCAGGAGCGAGGCCCAAGCAAGACGCGCCCTGAGGAGCGTCTTGCCACATGTCAACACTGGGTCTGACTGAGCGCCTCCAGGAGAGAGGCCCAAGCAAGACACGCCCCGAGGAGCGTCTTGACACATGTCAACACTGGGTCTGACTGAGGGCCTCCATTAGAGAAGCCCAAGCAAGAAGGGCCCCGAGGAGAGTCTTGCCACATGTCAACACTGGGTCTGACAGAGGGCATCCAGGAGAGAGGCCCAAGCAATACGCGCCCAGAGGAGCGTCTTGCCACATGTCAATAATGGGTCTGACTGAGGGCCTCCAGGAGAGAAGCCCAAGCATGACGCACCCCGAGGAGCTTCTTGCTACATGTCAGCACTCGGTCTGACTGAGCGCCTCCAGGAGAGAGGCCAAAGCAAGATGCGCCCCGAGGAGCGTCTTGACACATGTCAACACTGGGTCTGACAGAGGGCCTCCATGAGAGAGGCCCAAGCAAGACGCGCCCCGAGGAGTGTCTTGCCACATGTCAACACTGTGTCTGACTGAGCGCCTCCAGGAGAGAGGCCCAAGCAAGACGCGCCCCGAGGAGCGTCTTGCCACATGTCACTACTCGGTCTGACTGAGCGCCTCCAGGAGGGAGGTCCAAGCAAGACGCGCCCCGAGGAACGTCTTGCCACATGTCACTACTCGGTCTGACTGAGCGCCTCCAGGAGAGAGGCCCAAGTAAGACGCGCCCCGAGGAGCGTCTTGCCACGTGTCAACACTGGGTCTGATTGAGGGCCTTCTGGAGAGAGGCCCAAGCAAGACGCGCCCCGAGGAGTGTCTTGCCAAATGCCAACACTGGGTCTGACTGAGCGCCTCAGGGAGAGAGGTCCAAGCAAGACGCGCCCCGAGGAGCGTCTTGCCACATGTCACTACTCGGTCTGACTGAGCGCCTCAGTGAGAGCGGTCCAAGCAAGACGCGCCCCGAGGAGCGTCTTGCCACATGTCAACACTGGGTCTGACTGAGTGCCTCCATGAGAGAAGCCCCAGCAAGACGCGCCCCGAGGAGCGTCTTGCCACATGTCACTACTCGGTCTGTTTGAGCGCCTCCAGGAGAGAGGCCCAAGCAAGACGTGCCCCGAGGAGCGTCTTGCCACATGTCAACACTGGGTCTGACTGAGGGCCTCCATGAGAGGAGCCCAAGCAAGACACGCCCCGAGGAGAGTCTTGCCACATGTCAACACTCGGTCTGACAGAGGGCCTCCAGGAGAGAGGCCCAAGCAAGACGCGCCCCGAGGAGTGTCTTGCCACATGTCACCACTGGGTCTGACTGAGCCTCTCCAGGAGAGAGGCCCAAGCAAGACGCGCCCCGAGGAGCGTCTTGTCACATGTCAACACTGGGTCTTTCTGAGCGCCTCCAGGAGAGAAGCCAAGCGAGACGCGCCCCGAGGAGCGTCTTTCCACATGTCAGCACTCGGTCTGACTGAGCGCCTCCAGGAGAGAGGCCCAAGCAAGACGCGCCCCGAGGAGCGTCTTGCCACATGTCAACAATGGGTCTTACTGAGGGCCTCCAGGAGAGAAGCCCAAGCAAGACGCGCCCCGAGGAGCTTCTTTTCACATGTCAGCACTGGGTCTGACTGAGCGCCTCCAGGAGAGAGGCCCAAGCAAGACGCGCCCCGAGGAGCGTCTTGCCACATGTCACTACTCGGTCTGACTGAGGGCCTCCAGGAGAGAGGTCCAAGCAACACGCGCCCCGAGGAGCGTCTTGCCACATGTCAACACTGGGTCTGCCTGAGTGCCTCCATGAGAGAAGCCCCAGCAAGATGCACCCCGAGGAGCTTCTTGCCACATGTCACTACTCGGTCTGACTGAGCGCCTCCAGGAGAGAGGCCCAAGCAAGACATGCCCCGAGGAGCGTCTTGCCACATGTCAACAATGGGTCTGACTGAGGGCCTCCAGGAGAGAGGCCCAAGCAAGACGCGCCCCGAGGAGCATCTTGACACAAGTCAACACTGGGTCTGACTGAGGGCCTCCATGAGAGAAGCCCAAGCAAGACGCGCCCCGAGGAGAGTCTTGCCACATGTCAACACTCGGTCTGACAGAGGGCCTCCAGGAGAGAGGCCCAAGCAAGACGCGCCCCGAGGAGTGTCTTGCCACATGTCACCACTGGGTCTGACTGAGCGCCTCCAGGAGAGAGGCCCAAGCAAGACGCGCCCCGAGGAGCGTCTTGTCACATGTCAACACTGGGTCTTTCTGAGCGCCTCCAGGAGAGAAGCCCAAGCAAGACGCGCCCCGAGGAGCGTATTTCCTCATGTCAGCACTCGGTCTGACTGAGCGCCTCCAGGAGAGAGGCCGAAGCAAGACGCGCCCCGAGGAGCGTCTTTCCACATGTCACTACTCGGTCTGACTGAGCGCCTCCAGGAGGGAGGTCCAAGCAAGACGCGCCCCGAGGAACGTCTTGCCACATGTCACTACTCGGTCTGACTGAGCGCCTCCAGGAGAGAGGCCCAGGTAAGACGCGCCCCGAGGAGCGTCTTGCCACGTGTCAACACTGGGTCTGATTGAGGGCCTTCTGGAGAGAGGCCCAAGCAAGACGCGCCCCGAGGAGTGTCTTGCCAAATGTCAACACTGGGTCTGACTGAGCGCCTCAGTGAGAGAGGTCCAAGCAAGACGCGCCCCGAGGAGCGTCTTGCCACATGTCAACACTGGGCCTGACTGAGTGCCTCCATGAGAGAAGCCCCAGCAAGACGCACCCCGAGGTGCGTCTTGCCACATGTCACTACTCGGTCTGTTTGAGCGCCTCCAGGAGAGAGGCCCAAGCAAGACGTGCCCCGAGGAGCGTCTTGCCACATGTCAACACTGGGTCTGACTGAGGGCCTCCATGAGAGAAGCCCAAGCAAGACACGCCCCGAGGAGAGTCTTGCCACATGTCAACACTCGGTCTGACAGAGGGCCTCCAGGAGAGAGGCCCAAGCAAGACGCGCCCCGAGGAGTGTCTTGCCACATGTCACCACTGGGTCTGACTGAGCCTCTCCAGGAGAGAGGCCCAAGCAAGACACGCCCCGAGGAGCGTCTTGCCACATGTCACTACTCGGTCTGACTGAGCGCCTCCAGGAGAGAGGCCCAAGTAAGACGCGCCCCGAGGAGCGTCTTGCCACGTGTCAACACTGGGTCTGATTGAGGGCCTTCTGGAGAGAGAACCAAGCAAGACGCGCCCCGAGGAGTGTCTTGCCAAATGTCAACACTGGGTCTGACTGAGCGCCTCAGGGAGAGAGGTCCAAGCAAGACGCGCCCCGAGGAGCGTCTTGCCACATGTCAACACTGGGTCTGACTGAGTGCCTCCATGAGAGAAGCCCCAGCAAGACGCGCCCCGAGGAGCGTCTTGCCACATGTCACTACTAGGTCTGTTTGAGCGCCTCCAGGAGAGAGGCCCAAGCAAGACGTGCCCCGAGGAGCATCTTGCCACATGTCAACAATGGGTCTGACTGAGGGCCTCCAGGAGAGAAGCCCAAGCAAGACGCGCCCCGAGGAGCGTCTTGCCACATGTCAGCACTGGGTCAGACTGAGCGCCTCCAGGAGAGAGGCCCAAACAAGACGCGCCCCGAGGAGCATCTTGACACATGTCAACACTGGGTCTGACTGAGGGCCTCCATGAGAGAAGCCCCAGCAAGACGCGCCCCGAGGAGCGTCTTGCCACATGTCACTACTCGGTCTGTTTGAGCGCCTCCAGGAGAGAGGCCCAAGCAAGACGTGCCCCGAGGAGCGTCTTGCCACATGTCAACAATGGGTCTGACTGAGGGCCTCCAGGAGAGAAGCCCAAGCAAGACGCGCCCCGAGGAGCATCTTGCCACATGTCAGCACTGGGTCAGACTGAGCGCCTCCAGGAGAGAGGCCCAAGCAAGACGCGCCCCGAGGAGCATCTTGACACATGTCAACACTGGGTCTGACTGAGGGCCTCCATGAGAGAAGCCCAAGCAAGACGCGCCCCGAGGAGAGTCTTGCCACATGTCAACACTCGGTCTGACAGAGGGCCTCCAGGAGAGAGGCCCAAGCAAGACGCGCCCCGAGGAGTGTCTTGCCACATGTCACCACTGGGTCTGACTGAGCGCCTCCAGGAGAGAGGCCCAAGCAAGACGCGCCCCGAGGAGCGTCTTGTCACATGTCAACACTGGGTCTTTCTGAGCGCCTCCAGGAGAGAACTCCAAGCAAGACGCGCCCCGAGGAGCGTCTTTCCTCATGTCAGCACTCGGTCTGACTGAGCGCCTCCAGGAGAGAGGCCGAAGCAAGACGCGCCCCGAGGAGCATCTTGCCACATGTCAACAATGGGTCTGACTGAGGGCCTCCAGGAGAGAAGCCCAAACAACACGCGGCCCGAGGAGCGTCTTGCCACATGTCAGCACTCAGTCTGACTGAGCGCCTCCAGGAGAGAGGCCAAAGCAAGACGCGCCCCGAGGAGCGTCTTGCCACATGTCACCACTTGGTCTGACTGAGCGCCTCCAGGAGAGAGGCCCAAGCAACACGCGCCCCGAGGAGCGTCAGGCCACATGTCACTACTCAGTCTAATTGAGCGCCTCCAGGAGAGAAGCCCAAGTAAGACGCGCCCCGAGGAGCGTCCTGCCACGTGTCAACACTGGGTCTGATTGAGGGCCTTCTGGAGAGAGGCCCAAGCAAGACGCGCCCCGAGGAGCTTCTTGCCACATGTCAACAATGGTTCTTACTGAGAGCCTCCAGGAGAGAGGCCCAAGCAAGACGCGCCCCGAGGAGTGTCTTGCCAAATGTCAACACTGGGTCTGACTGAGCGCCTCAGGGAGAGAGGTCCAAGCAAGACGCGCCCCGAGGAGCGTCTTGCCACATGTCACTACTCGGTCTGACTGAGCGCCTCAGTGAGAGAGGTCCAAGCAAGACGCGCCCCGAGGAGCGTCTTGCCACATGTCAACACTGGGTCTGACTGAGTGCCTCCATGAGAGAAGCCCCAGCAAGACGCGCCCCGAGGAGCGTCTTGCCACATGTCACTACTCGGTCTGTTTGAGCGCCTCCAGGAGAGAGGCCCAAGCAAGTCGTGCCCCGAGGAGCGTCTTGCCACATGTCAACAATGGGTCTGACTGAGGGCCTCCAGGAGAGAAGCCCAAGCAAGACGCGCCCCGAGGAGCGTCTTGCCACATGTCAACACTGGGTCAGACTGAGCGCCTCCAGGAGAGAGGCCCAAGCAAGACACGCCCCGAGGAGCGTCTTGACACATGTCAACACTGGGTCTGACTGAGGGCCTCCATGAGAGAAGCCCAAGCAAGACACGCCCCGAGGAGAGTCTTTCCACATGTCAACACTCGGTCTGACAGAGGGCCTCCAGGAGAGAGGCCCAAGCAAGACGCGCCCCGAGGAGTGTCTTGCCACATGTCACCACTGGGTCTGACTGAGCCTCTCCAGAAGAGAGGCCCAAGCAAGACGCGCCCCGAGGAGCGTCTTGTCACATGTCAACACTGGGTCTTTCTGAGCGCCTCCAGGAGAGAAGCCCAAGCGAGACGCGCCCCGAGGAGCGTCTTTCCACATGTCAGCACTCGGTCTGACTGAGCGCCTCCAGGAGAGAGGCCCAAGCAAGACGCGCCCCGAGGAGCGTCTTGCCACATGTCAACAATGGGTTTGACTGAGGGCCTCCAGGAGAGAAGCCTAAGCAACACGCGCCCCGAGGAGCGTCTGGCCACATGCCAACAATGGGTCTGACTGAGGGCCTCCAGGAGAGAAGCCCAAGCAAGACGCGCCCCGAGGAGCGTCTTGACACATGTCAACACTGGGTCTGACAGAGGGCCTCCAGGAGAGAGGCCCAAGCAAGATGCGCCCCGAGGAGTGTCTTGCCACATGTCACCACTTGGTCTGACTGAGCGCCTCCAGGAGAGAGGCCCAAGCAACACGCGCCCCGAGGAGCGTCAGGCCACATGTCACTACTCAGTCTGACTGAGCGCCTCCAGGAGAGAGGCCCAAGCAAGACGCGCCCTGAGGAGCGTCTTGCCACATGTCAACACTGGGTCTGACTGAGCGCCTCCAGGAGAGAGGCCCAAGCAAGACACGCCCCGAGGAGCGTCTTGACACATGTCAACACTGGGTCTGACTGAGGGCCTCCATTAGAGAAGCCCAAGCAAGAAGGGCCCCGAGGAGAGTCTTGCCACATGTCAACACTGGGTCTGACAGAGGGCATCCAGGAGAGAGGCCCAAGCAATACGCGCCCAGAGGAGCGTCTTGCCACATGTCAATAATGGGTCTGACTGAGGGCCTCCAGGAGAGAAGCCCAAGCATGACGCACCCCGAGGAGCTTCTTGCTACATGTCAGCACTCGGTCTGACTGAGCGCCTCCAGGAGAGAGGCCAAAGCAAGACGCGCCCCGAGGAGCGTCTTGACACATGTCAACACTGGGTCTGACAGAGGGCCTCCATGAGAGAGGCCCAAGCAAGACGCGCCCCGAGGAGTGTCTTGCCACATGTCAACACTGTGTCTGACTGAGCGCCTCCAGGAGAGAGGCCCAAGCAAGACGCGCCCCGAGGAGCGTCTTGCCACATGTCACTACTCGGTCTGACTGAGCGCCTCCAGGAGGGAGGTCCAAGCAAGACGCGCCCCGAGGAACGTCTTGCCACATGTCACTACTCGGTCTGACTGAGCGCCTCCAGGAGAGAGGCCCAAGTAAGACGCGCCCCGAGGAGCGTCTTGCCACGTGTCAACACTGGGTCTGATTGAGGGCCTTCTGGAGAGAGGCCCAAGCAAGACGCGCCCCGAGGAGTGTCTTGCCAAATGCCAACACTGGGTCTGACTGAGCGCCTCAGGGAGAGAGGTCCAAGCAAGACGCGCCCCGAGGAGCGTCTTGCCACATGTCACTACTCGGTCTGACTGAGCGCCTCAGTGAGAGCGGTCCAAGCAAGACGCGCCCCGAGGAGCGTCTTGCCACATGTCAACACTGGGTCTGACTGAGTGCCTCCATGAGAGAAGCCCCAGCAAGACGCGCCCCGAGGAGCGTCTTGCCACATGTCACTACTCGGTCTGTTTGAGCGCCTCCAGGAGAGAGGCCCAAGCAAGACGTGCCCCGAGGAGCGTCTTGCCACATGTCAACACTGGGTCTGACTGAGGGCCTCCATGAGAGGAGCCCAAGCAAGACACGCCCCGAGGAGAGTCTTGCCACATGTCAACACTCGGTCTGACAGAGGGCCTCCAGGAGAGAGGCCCAAGCAAGACGCGCCCCGAGGAGTGTCTTGCCACATGTCACCACTGGGTCTGACTGAGCCTCTCCAGGAGAGAGGCCCAAGCAAGACGCGCCCCGAGGAGCGTCTTGTCACATGTCAACACTGGGTCTTTCTGAGCGCCTCCAGGAGAGAAGCCAAGCGAGACGCGCCCCGAGGAGCGTCTTTCCACATGTCAGCACTCGGTCTGACTGAGCGCCTCCAGGAGAGAGGCCCAAGCAAGACGCGCCCCGAGGAGCGTCTTGCCACATGTCAACAATGGGTCTTACTGAGGGCCTCCAGGAGAGAAGCCCAAGCAAGACGCGCCCCGAGGAGCTTCTTTTCACATGTCAGCACTGGGTCTGACTGAGCGCCTCCAGGAGAGAGGCCCAAGCAAGACGCGCCCCGAGGAGCGTCTTGCCACATGTCACTACTCGGTCTGACTGAGGGCCTCCAGGAGAGAGGTCCAAGCAACACGCGCCCCGAGGAGCGTCTTGCCACATGTCAACACTGGGTCTGCCTGAGTGCCTCCATGAGAGAAGCCCCAGCAAGATGCACCCCGAGGAGCTTCTTGCCACATGTCACTACTCGGTCTGACTGAGCGCCTCCAGGAGAGAGGCCCAAGCAAGACATGCCCCGAGGAGCGTCTTGCCACATGTCAACAATGGGTCTGACTGAGGGCCTCCAGGAGAGAACCCCAAGCAAGAAGCGCCCCGAGGAGCGTCTTGCCACATGTCAACACTGGGTCTGACTGAGCGCCTCCAGGAGAGAGGCCCAAGCAAGATACGCCCCGAGGAGCGTCTTGACACATGTCAACACTGGGTCTGACTGAGGGCCTCCATTAGAGAAGCCCAAGCAAGAAGGGCCCCGAGGAGAGTCTTGCCACATGTCAACACTGGGTCTGACAGAGGGCATCCAGGAGAGAGGCCCAAGCAATACGCGCCCAGAGGAGCGTCTTGCCACATGTCAATAATGGGTCTGACTGAGGGCCTCCAGGAGAGAAGCCCAAGCATGACGCACCCCGAGGAGCTTCTCGCTACATGTCAGCACTCGGTCTGACTGAGCGCCTCCAGGAGAGAGGCCAAAGCAAGACGCGCCCCGAGGAGCGTCTTGACACATGTCAACACTGGGTCTGACAGAGGGCCTCCATGAGAGAGGCCCAAGCAAGACGCGCCCCGAGGAGTGTCTTGCCACATGTCAACACTGTGTCTGACTGAGCGCCTCCAGGAGAGAGGCCCAAGAAAGACGCGCCCCGAGGAGCGTCTTGCCACATGTCACTACTCGGTCTGACTGAGCGCCTCCAGGAGGGAGGTCCAAGCAAGACGCGCCCTGAGGAACGTCTTGCCACATGTCACTACTCGGTCTGACTGAGCGCCTCCAGGAGAGAGGCCCAAGTAAGACGCGCCCCGAGGAGCGTCTTGCCACGTGTCAACACTGGGTCTGATTGAGGGCCTTCTGGAGAGAGGCCCAAGCAAGACGCGCCCCGAGGAGTGTCTTGCCAAATGTCAACACTGGGTCTGACTGAGCGCCTCAGGGAGAGAGGTCCAAGCAAGACGCGCCCCGAGGAGCGTCTTGCCACATGTCACTACTCGGTCTGACTGAGCTTCTCAGTGAGAGAGGTCCAAGCAAGACGCGCCCCGAGGAGCGTCTTGCCACATGTCAACACTGGGTCTGACTGAGTAGCTCCATGAGAGAAGCCCCAGCAAGACGCGCCCCGAGGAGCGTCTTGCCACATGTCACTACTCGGTCTGTTTGAGCGCCTCCAGGAGAGAGGCCCAAGCAAGACGTGCCCCGAGGAGCGTCTTGCCACATGTCAACAATGGGTCTGACTGAGGGCCTCCAGGAGAGAAGCCCAAGCAAGACGCGCCCCGAGGAGCGTCTTGCCACATGTCAGCACTGGGTCAGACTCAGCGCCTCCAGGAGAGAGGCCCAAGCAAGACACGCCCCGAGGAGCGTCTTGACACATGTCAACACTGGGTCTGACTGAGGGCCTCCATGAGAGAAGCCCAAGCAAGACGCGCCCCGAGGAGAGTCTTGCCACATGTCAACACTCGGTCTTACAGAGGGCCTCCAGGAGAGAGGCACAAGCAAGACGCGCCCCGAGGAGTGTCTTGCCACATGTCACCACTGGGTCTGACTGAGCGCCTACAGGAGAGAGGCCCAAGCAAGACGCGCCCCGAGGAGCGTCTTGTCACATGTCAACACTGGGTCTTTCTGAGCGCCTCCGGGAGAGAAGCCCAAGCAAGACGCGCCACGAGGAGCGTCTTTCCTCATGTCAGCACTCGGTCTGACTGAGCGCCTCCAGGAGAGAGGCCCAAGCAAGACGCGCCCCGAGGAGCGTCTTGCCACATGTCAACAATGGGTCTGACTGAGCGCCTCCAGGAGAGAGGCCCAAGCAAGATGCGCCCTGAGGAGCGTCTTGCCACGTGTAAACACTGGGTCTGATTGAGGGCCTTCTGGAGAGAGGCCCAAGCAAGACGCGCCCCGAGGAGCGTCTTGCCACATGTCAACAATGGGTCTTACTGAGGGCCTCCAGGAGAGAAGCCCAAGCAAGACGCGCCCCGAGGAGCTTCTTTTCACATGTCAGCACTGGGTCTGACTGAGCGCCTCCAGGAGAGAGGCCCAAGCAAGACGCGCCCCGAGGAGCTTCTTTTCACATGTCACTACTCGGTCTGACTGAGGGCCTCCAGGAGAGAGGTCCAAGCAACACGCGCCCCGAGGAGCGTCTTGCCACATGTCAACACTGGGTCTGACTGAGTGCCTCCATGAGAGAAGCCCCAGCAAGATGCACCCCGAGGAGCTTCTTGCCACATGTCACTACTCGGTCTGACTGAGCGCCTCCAGGAGAGAGGCCCAAGCAAGACATGCCCCGAGGAGCGTCTTGCCACATGTCAACAATGGGTCTGACTGAGGGCCTCCAGGAGAGAAGCCCAAGCAAGAAGCGCCCCGAGGAGCGTCTTGCCACATGTCAACACTGGGTCTGACTGAGCGCCTCCAGGAGAGAGGCCCAAGCAAGATACGCCCCGAGGAGCGTCTTGACACATGTCAACACTGGGTCTGACTGAGGGCCTCCATTAGAGGAGCCCAAGCAAGAAGGGCCCCGAGGAGAGTCTTGCCACATGTCAACACTGGGTCTGACAGAGGGCATCCAGGAGAGAGGACCAAGCAATACGCGCCCAGAGGAGCGTCTTGCCACATGTCAATAATGGGTCTGACTGAGGGCCTCCAGGAGAGAAGCCCAAGCATGACGCACCCCGAGGAGCTTCTTGCTACATGTCAGCACTCGGTCTGACTGAGCGCCTCCAGGAGAGAGGCCAAAGCAAGACGCGCCCCGAGGAGCGTCTTGACATATGTCAACACTGGGTCTGACAGAGGGCCTCCATGAGAGAGGCCCAAGCAAGACGCGCCCCGAGGAGTGTCTTGCCACATGTCAACACTGTGTCTGACTGAGCGCCTCCAGGAGAGAGGCCCAAGAAAGACGCGCCCCGAGGAGCGTCTTGCCACATGTCACTACTCGGTCTGACTGAGCGCCTCCAGGAGGGAGGTCCAAGCAAGACGCGCCCTGAGGAACGTCTTGCCACTTGTCACTACTCGGTCTGACTGAGCGCCTCCAGGAGAGAGGCCCAAGTAAGACGCGCCCCGAGGAGCGTCTTGCCACGTGTCAACACTGGGTCTGATTGAGGGCCTTCTGGAGAGAGGCCCAAGCAAGACGCGCCCCGAGGAGTGTCTTGCCAAATGTCAAGACTGGGTCTGACTGAGCGCCTCAGGGAGAGAGGTCCAAGCAAGACGCGCCCCGAGGAGCGTCTTGCCACATGTCACTACTCGGTCTGACTGAGCTTCTCAGTGAGAGAGGTCCAAGCAAGACGCTCCCCGAGGAGCGTCTTGCCACATGTCAACACTGGGTCTGACTGAGTGCCTCCATGAGAGAAGCCCCAGCAAGACGCGCCCCGAGGAGCGTCTTGCCACATGTCACTACTCGGTCTGTTTGAGCGCCTCCAGGAGAGAGGCCCAAGCAAGACGTGCCCCGAGGAGCGTCTTGCCACATGTCAACAATGGGTCTGACTGAGGGCCTCCAGGAGAGAAGCCCAAGCAAGACGCGCCCCGAGGAGCGTCTTGCCACATGTCAGCACTGGGTCAGACTCAGCGCCTCCAGGAGAGAGGCACAAGCAAGACACGCCCCGAGGAGAGTCTTGCCATATGTCAACACTCGGTCTTACAGAGGGCCTCCAGGAGAGAGGCACAAGCAAGACGCGCCCCGAGGAGTGTCTTGCCACATGTCACCACTGGGTCTGACTGAGCGCCTACAGGAGAGAGGCCCAAGCAAGACGCGCCCCGAGGAGCGTCTTGTCACATGTCAACACTGGGTCTTTCTGAGCGCCTCCGGGAGAGAAGCCCAAGCAAGACGCGCCCCGAGGAGCGTCTTTCCTCATGTCAGCACTCGGTCTGACTGAGCGCCTCCAGGAGAGAGGCCCAAGCAAGACGCGCCCTGAGGAGCGTCTTGTCACATGTCAACAATGGGTCTGACTGAGGGCCTCCAGGAGAGAAGCCCAAGCAACACGCGGCCCGAGGAGCGTCTTGCCACATGTCAGCACTCGGTCTGACTGAGCGCCTCCAGGAGAGAGGCCAAAGCAAGACGCGCCCCGAGGAGCGTCTTGCCACATGTCAACAATGGGTCTGACTGAGGGCCTCCAGGAGAGAAGCCCAAGCAAGACGCGCCCCGAGGAGCGTCTTGTCACATGTCAACACTGGGTCTGACTGAGCGCCTCCAGGAGAGAGGCCCAAGCAAGCCGCGCCCCGAGGAGCGTCTTGACACATGTCAACACTGGGTCTGACTGAGGGCCTCCATGAGAGAAGCCCAAGCAAGACGCGCCCCGAGGAGAGTCTTGCCACATGTCAACACTCGGTCTGACAGAGGGCCTCCAGGAGAGAGGCCCAAGCAAGACGCGCCCCGAGGAGTGTCTTGCCACATGTCACCACTGGGTCTGACTGAGCGCCTCCAGGAGAGAGGCCCAAGCAAGACGCGCCCCGAGGAGCGTCTTGTCACATGTCAACACTGGGTCTTTCTGAGCGCCTCCAGGAGAGAAGCCCAAGCAAGACGCGCCCCGAGGAGCGTCTTTCCTCATGTCAGCACTCGGTCTGACTGAGCGCCTCCAGGAGAGAGGCCCAAGCAAGACGCGCCCCGAGGAGCGTCTTGCCACATGTCAACAATGGGTCTGACTGAGGGCCTCCAGGAGAGAAGCCCAAGCAACACGCGGCCCGAGGAGCGTCTTGCCACATGTCAGCACTCGGTCTGACTGAGCGCCTCCAGGAGAGAGGCCAAAGCAAGACGCGCCCCGAGGAGCGTCTTGCCTCATGTCAACAATGGGTCTGACTGAGGGCCTCCAGGAGAGAAGCCCAAGCAAGACGCGCCCCGAGGAGCGTCTTGTCACATGTCAACACTGGGTCTGACTGAGCGCCTCCAGGAGAGAGGCCCAAGCAAGGCGCGCCCCGAGGAGCGTCAGGCCACATGTCACTACTCAGTCTGACTGAGCACCTCCAGGAGAGAGGCCCCAGCAAGACGCGCCCCGAGGAGCGTCTTGCCACATGTCAGCACTGGGTCTGACTGAGCGCCTCCAGGAGAGAGGCCCAAGCAAGACGCGCCCCGAGGAGCGTCTTGCCTTATGTCAGCACTCGGTCTGACTGAGCGCCTCCAGGAGAGAGGCCCAAGCAAGACGCGCCCCTAGGAGCGTCTTGCCACATGTCAACAATGGGTCTGACTGAGGGCCTCCAGGAGAGAGGCCCAAGCAAGATGCGCCCGCAGGAGCGTCGTGCCACATGTCAACACTGGGTCTGACTGAGCGCCTCAGGGAGAGAGGTCCAAGCAAGACGCACCCCGAGGAGCTTCTTGCCACATGTCACTACTCGGTCTGACTGAGCGCCTCAGTGAGAAAGGTCCAAGCAAGACGCGCCCCGAGGAGCGTCTTGCCACATGACAACACTGGGTCTGACTGAGTGCCTCCATGAGAGAAGCCCCAGCAAGACGCGCCCCGAGGAGCGTCTTGCCACATGTCACTACTCGGTCTGTTTGAGCGCCTCCAGGAGAGAGGCCCAAGCAAGACGCGGCCCGAGGAGCGTCTTGCCACATGTCAGCACTCGGTCTGACTGAGCGCCTCCAGGAGAGAGGCCAAAGCAAGACGCGCCCCGAGGAGCGTCTTGCCTCATGTCAACAATGGGTCTGACTGAGGGCCTCCAGGAGAGAAGCCCAAGCAAGACGCGCCCCGAGGAGCGTCTTGTCACATGTCAACACTGGGTCTGACTGAGCGCCTCCAGGAGAGAGGCCCAAGCAAGCCGCGCCCCGAGGAGCGTCAGGCCACATGTCACTACTCAGTCTGACTGAGCGCCTCCAGGAGAGAGGCCCCAGCAAGACGCGCCCCGAGATGCGTCTTGCCACATGTCAGCACTGGGTCTGACTGAGCGCCTCCAGGAGAGAGGCCCAAGCAAGACGCGCCCCGAGGAGCGTCTTGCCTTATGTCAGCACTCGGTCTGACTGAGCGCCTCCAGGAGAGAGGCCCAAGCAAGACGCGCCCCTAGGAGCGTCTTGCCACATGTCAACAATGGGTCTGACTGAGGGCCTCCAGGAGAGAGGCCCAAGCAAGATGCGCCCGCAGGAGCGTCGTGCCACATGTCAACACTGGGTCTGACTGAGCGCCTCAGGGAGAGAGGTCCAAGCAAGACGCGCCCCGAGGAGCTTCTTGCCACATGTCACTACTCGGTCTGACTGAGCGCCTCAGTGAGAAAGGTCCAAGCAAGACGCGCCCCGAGGAGCGTCTTCCCACATGTCAACACTGGGTCTGACTGAGTGCCTCCATGAGAGAAGCCCCAGCAAGACGCGCCCCGAGGAGCGTCTTGCCACATGTCACTACTCGGTCTGTTTGAGCGCCTCCAGGAGAGAGGCCCAAGCAAGACGTGCCCCGAGGAGCGTCTTGCCACATGTCAACAATGGGTCTGACTGAGGGCCTCCAGGAGAGAAGCCCAAGCAAGACGCGCCCCGAGGAGCGTCTTGCCACATGTCAACACTGGGTCTGACTGAGGGCCTCCATGAGAGAAGCCCAAGCAAGATGCGCCCCGAGGAGAGTCTTGCCACATGTCAACACTCGGTCTGACAGAGGGCCTCCAGGAGAGAGGCCCTAGCAAGACGCGCCCCGAGGAGTGTCTTGCCACATGTCACCACTGGGTCTGACAGAGCGCCTCCAGGAGAGAGGCCCAAGCAAGACGCGCCCCGAGGAGCGTCTTGCCACATGTCAACAATGGGTCTGACTGAGGGCCTCCAGGAGAGAAGCCCAAGCAACACGCGGCCCGAGGAGCGTCTTGCCACATGTCAGCACTCGGTCTGACTGAGCGCCTCCAGGAGAGAGGCCAAAGCAAGACGCGCCCCGAGGAGCGTCTTGCCACATGTCAACAATGGGTCTGACTGAGGGCCTCCAGGAGAGAAGTCCAAGCAAGACGCGCCCCGAGGAGCGTCTTGTCACATGTCAACACTGGGTCTGACTGAGCGCCTCCAGGAGAGAGGCCCAAGCAAGATGCGCCCCGAGGAGCGTCTTGACACATGTCAACACTGGGTCTGACTGAGGGCCTCCATGAGAGAAGCCCAAGCAAGACGCGCCCCGAGGAGAGTCTTGCCACATGTCAACACTCGGTCTGACAGAGGGCCTCCAGGAGAGAGGCCCAAGCAAGACGCGCCCCGAGGAGTGTCTTGCCACATGTCACCACTGGGTCTGACTGAGCGCCTCCAGGAGAGAGGCCCAAGCAAGACGCGCCCCGAGGAGCGTCTTGTCACATGTCAACACTGGGTCTTTCTGAGCGCCTCCAGGAGAGAAGCCCAAGCAAGACGCGCCCCGAGGAGCGTCTTTCCTCATGTCAGCACTCGGTCTGACTGAGCGCCTCCAGGAGAGAGGCCCAAGCAAGACGCGCCCCTAGGAGCGTCTTGCCACATGTCAACAATGGGTCTGACTGAGGGCCTCCAGGAGAGAAGCCCAAGCAACACGCGGCCCGAGGAGCGTCTTGCCACATGTCAGCACTCGGTCTGACTGAGCGCCTCCAGGAGAGAGGCCAAAGCAAGACGCGCCCCGAGGAGCGTCTTGCCTCATGTCAACAATGGGTCTGACTGAGGGCCTCCAGGAGAGAAGCCCAAGCAAGACGCGCCCCGAGGAGCGTCTTGTCACATGTCAACACTGGGTCTGACTGAGCGCCTCCAGGAGAGAGGCCCAAGCAAGCCGCGCCCCGAGGAGCGTCAGGCCACATGTCACTACTCAGTTTGACTGAGCGCCTCCAGGAGAGAGGCCCCAGCAAGACGCGCCCCGAGGAGCGTCTTGCCTCATGTCAACAATGGGTCTGACTGAGGGCCTCCAGGAGAGAAGCCCAAGCAAGACGCGCCCCGAGGAGCGTCTTGTCACATGTCAACACTGGGTCTGACTGAGCGCCTCCAGGAGAGAGGCCCAAGCAAGCCGCGCCCCGAGGAGCGTCAGGCCACATGTCACTACTCAGTCTGACTGAGCGCCTCCAGGAGAGAGGCCAAAGCAAGACGCGCCCCGAGGAGCGTCTTGCCTCATGTCAACAATGGGTCTGACTGAGGGCCTCCAGGAGAGAAGCCCAAGCAAGACGCGCCCCGAGGAGCGTCTTGTCACATGTCAACACTGGGTCTGACTGAGCGCCTCCAGGAGAGAGGCCCAAGCAAGCCGCGCCCCGAGGAGCGTCAGGCCACATGTCACTACTCAGTCTGACTGAGCGCCTCCAGGAGAGAGGCCCCAGCAAGACGCGCCCCGAGGAGCGTCTTGCCACATGTCAGCACTGGGTCTGACTGAGCGCCTCCAGGAGAGGGGCCCAAGCAAGACGCGCCCCGAGGAGCGTCTAGCCTTATGTCAGCACTCGGTCTGACTGAGCGCCTCCAGGAGAGAGGCCCAAGCAAGACGCGCCCCTAGGAGCGTCTTGCCACATGTCAACAATGGGTCTGACTGAGGGCCTCCAGGAGAGAGGCCCAAGCAAGATGCGCCCGCAGGAGCGTCGTGCCACATGTCAACACTGGGTCTGACTGAGCGCCTCAGGGAGAGAGGTCCAAGCAAGACGCGCCCCGAGGAGCTTCTTGCCACATGTCACTACTCGGTCTGACTGAGCGCCTCAGTGAGAAAGGTCCAAGCAAGACGCGCCCCGAGGAGCGTCTTGCCACATGTCAACACTGGGTCTCACTGAGTGCCTCCATGAGAGAAGCCCCAGCAAGACGCGCCCCGAGGAGCGTCTTGCCACATGTCACTACTCGGTCTGTTTGAGCGCCTCCAGGAGAGAGGCCCAAGCAAGACGTGCCCCGAGGAGCGTCTTGCCACATGTCAACAATGGGTCTGACTGAGGGCCTCCAGGAGAGAAGCCCAAGCAAGACGCGCCCCGAGGAGCGTCTTGCCACATGTCAGCACTGGGTCAGACTGAGCGCCTCCAGGAGAGAGGCCCAAGCAAGACACGCCCCGAGGAGCGTCTTGACACATGTCAACACTGGGTCTGACTGAGGGCCTCCATGAGAGAAGCCCAAGCAAGACGCGCCCCGAGGAGAGTCTTGCCACATGTCAACACTCGGTCTGACAGAGGGCCTCCAGGAGAGAGGCCCAAGCAAGACGCGCCCCGAGGAGTGTCTTGCCACATGTCACCACTGGGTCTGACAGAGCGCCTCCAGGAGAGAGGCCCAAGCAAGACGCGCCCCGAGGAGCGTCTTGTCACATGTCAACACTGGGTCTTTCTGAGCGCCTCCAGGAGAGAAGCCCAAGCAAGACGCGCCCCGAGGAGCGTCTTTCCTCATGTCAGCACTCGGTCTGACTGAGCGCCTCCAGGAGAGAGGCCAAAGCAAGACGCACCCCGAGGAGCGTCTTGCCACATGTCAACAATGGGTCTGACTGAGGGCCTCCAGGAGAGAAGCCCAAGTAACACGCGGCCCGAGGAGCGTCTTGCCACATGTCAGCACTCGGTCTGACTGAGCGCCTCCAGGAGAGAGGCCAAAGCAAGACGCGCCCCGAGGAGCGTCTTGCCACATGTCAACAATGGGTCTGACTGAGGGCCTCCAGGAGAGAAGCCCAAGCAACACGCGGCCCGAGGAGCGTCTTGCCACATGTCAGCACTCGGTCTGACTGAGCGCCTCCAGGAGAGAGGCCAAAGCAAGACGCGCCCCGAGGAGCGTCTTGCCACATGTCAACAATGGGTCTGACTGAGGGCCTCCATGAGAGAAGCCCAAGCAAGATGCGCCCCGAGGAGAGTCTTGCCACATGTCAACACTCGGTCTGACAGAGGGCCTCCAGGAGAGAGGCCCTAGCAAGACGCGCCCCGAGGAGTGTCTTGCCACATGTCACCACTGGGTCTGACAGAGCGCCTCCAGGAGAGAGGCCCAAGCAAGACGCGCCCCGAGGAGCGTCTTGCCACATGTCAACAATGGGTCTGACTGAGGGCCTCCAGGAGAGAAGCCCAAGCAACACGCGGCCCGAGGAGCGTCTTGCCACATGTCAGCACTCGGTCTGACTGAGCGCCTCCAGGAGAGAGGCCAAAGCAAGACGCGCCCCGAGGAGCGTCTTGCCACATGTCAACAATGGGTCTGACTGAGGGCCTCCAGGAGAGAAGTCCAAGCAAGACGCGCCCCGAGGAGCGTCTTGTCACATGTCAACACTGGGTCTGACTGAGCGCCTCCAGGAGAGAGGCCCAAGCAAGATGCGCCCCGAGGAGCGTCTTGACACATGTCAACACTGGGTCTGACTGAGGGCCTCCATGAGAGAAGCCCAAGCAAGACGCGCCCCGAGGAGAGTCTTGCCACATGTCAACACTCGGTCTGACAGAGGGCCTCCAGGAGAGAGGCCCAAGCAAGACGCGCCCCGAGGAGTGTCTTGATACATGTCACCACTGGGTCTGACTGAGCGCCTCCAGGAGAGAGGCCCAAGCAAGACGCGCCCCGAGGAGCGTCTTGTCACATGTCAACACTGGGTCTTTCTGAGCGCCTCCAGGAGAGAAGCCCAAGCAAGACGCGCCCCGAGGAGCGTCTTTCCTCATGTCAGCACTCGGTCTGACTGAGCGCCTCCAGGAGAGAGGCCCAAGCAAGACGCGCCCCTAGGAGCGTCTTGCCACATGTCAACAATGGGTCTGACTGAGGGCCTCCAGGAGAGAAGCCCAAGCAACACGCGGCCCGAGGAGCGTCTTGCCACATGTCAGCACTCGGTCTGACTGAGCGCCTCCAGGAGAGAGGCCAAAGCAAGACGCGCCCCGAGGAGCGTCTTGCCTCATGTCAACAATGGGTCTGACTGAGGGCCTCCAGGAGAGAAGCCCAAGCAAGACGCGCCCCGAGGAGCGTCTTGTCACATGTCAACACTGGGTCTGACTGAGCTCCTCCAGGAGAGAGGCCCAAGCAAGCCGCGCCCCGAGGAGCGTCAGGCCACATGTCACTACTCAGTTTGACTGAGCGCCTCCAGGAGAGAGGCCCCAGCAAGACGCGCCCCGAGGAGCGTCTTGCCTCATGTCAACAATGGGTCTGACTGAGGGCCTCCAGGAGAGAAGCCCAAGCAAGACGCGCCCCGAGGAGCGTCTTGTCACATGTCAACACTGGGTCTGACTGAGCGCCTCCAGGAGAGAGGCCCAAGCAAGCCGCGCCCCGAGGAGCGTCAGGCCACATGTCACTACTCAGTCTGACTGAGCGCCTCCAGGAGAGAGGCCAAAGCAAGACGCGCCCCGAGGAGCGTCTTGCCTCATGTCAACAATGGGTCTGACTGAGGGCCTCCAGGAGAGAAGCCCAAGCAAGACGCGCCCCGAGGAGCGTCTTGTCACATGTCAACACTGGGTCTGACTGACCGCCTCCAGGAGAGAGGCCCAAGCAAGCCGCGCCCCGAGGAGCGTCAGGCCACATGTCACTACTCAGTCTGACTGAGCGCCTCCAGGAGAGAGGCCCCAGCAAGACGCGCCCCGAGGAGCGTCTTGCCACATGTCAGCACTGGGTCTGACTGAGCGCCTCCAGGAGAGGGGCCCAAGCAAGACGCGCCCCGAGGAGCGTCTAGCCTTATGTCAGCACTCGGTCTGACTGAGCGCCTCCAGGAGAGAGGCCCAAGCAAGACGCGCCCCTAGGAGCGTCTTGCCACATGTCAACAATGGGTCTGACTGAGGGCCTCCAGGAGAGAGGCCCAAGCAAGATGCGCCCGCAGGAGCGTCGTGCCACATGTCAACACTGGGTCTGACTGAGCGCCTCAGGGAGAGAGGTCCAAGCAAGACGCGCCCCGAGGAGCTTCTTGCCACATGTCACTACTCGGTCTGACTGAGCGCCTCAGTGAGAAAGGTCCAAGCAAGACGCGCCCCGAGGAGCGTCTTGCCACATGTCAACACTGGGTCTCACTGAGTGCCTCCATGAGAGAAGCCCCAGCAAGACGCGCCCCGAGGAGCGTCTTGCCACATGTCACTACTCGGTCTGTTTGAGCGCCTCCAGGAGAGAGGCCCAAGCAAGACGTGCCCCGAGGAGCGTCTTGCCACATGTCAACAATGGTTCTGACTGAGGGCCTCCAGGAGAGAAGCCCAAGCAAGACGCGCCCCGAGGAGCGTCTTGCCACATGTCAGCACTGGGTCAGACTGAGCGCCTCCAGGAGAGAGGCCCAAGCAAGACACGCCCCGAGGAGCGTCTTGACACATGTCAACACTGGGTCTGACTGAGGGCCTCCATGAGAGAAGCCCAAGCAAGACGCGCCCCGAGGAGAGTCTTGCCACATGTCAACACTCGGTCTGACAGAGGGCCTCCAGGAGAGAGGCCCAAGCAAGACGCGCCCCGAGGAGTGTCTTGCCACATGTCACCACTGGGTCTGACAGAGCGCCTCCAGGAGAGAGGCCCAAGCAAGACGCGCCCCGAGGAGCGTCTTGTCACATGTCAACACTGGGTCTTTCTGAGCGCCTCCAGGAGAGAAGCCCAAGCAAGACGCGCCCCGAGGAGCGTCTTTCCTCATGTCAGCACTCGGTCTGACTGAGCGCCTCCAGGAGAGAGGCCAAAGCAAGACGCACCCCGAGGAGCGTCTTGCCACATGTCAACAATGGGTCTGACTGAGGGCCTCCAGGAGAGAAGCCCAAGTAACACGCGGCCCGAGGAGCGTCTTGCCACATGTCAGCACTCGGTCTGACTGAGCGCCTCCAGGAGAGAGGCCAAAGCAAGACGCGCCCCGAGGAGCGTCTTGCCACATGTCAACAATGGGTCTGACTGAGGGCCTCCAGGAGAGAAGCCCAAGCAAGACGCGCCCCGAGGAGCGTCTTGTCACATGTCAACACTGGGTCTGACTGAGCGCCTCCAGGAGAGAGGCCCAAGCAAGATGCGCCCCGAGGAGCGTCTTGACACATGTCAACACTGGGTCTGACTGAGGGCCTCCATGAGAGAAGCCCAAGCAAGACGCGCCCCGAGGAGAGTCTTGCCACATGTCAACACTCGGTCTGACAGAGGGCCTCCAGGAGAGAGGCCCAAGCAAGACGCGCCCCGAGGAGTGTCTTGCCACATGTCACCACTGGGTCTGACTGAGCGCCTCCAGGAGAGAGGCCCAAGCAAGACGCGCCCCGAGGAGCGTCTTGTCACATGTCAACACTGGGTCTTTCTGAGCGCCTCCAGGAGAGAAGCCCAAGCAAGACGCGCCCCGAGGAGCGTCTTTCCTCATGTCAGCACTCGGTCTGACTGAGCGCCTCCAGGAGAGAGGCCCAAGCAAGACGCGCCCCGAGGAGCGTCTTGCCACATGTCAACAATGGGTCTGACTGAGGGCCTCCAGGAGAGAAGCCCAAGCAAGACGCGCCCCGAGGAGCGTCTTGTCACATGTCAACACTGGGTCTGACTGAGCGCCTCCAGGAGAGAGGCCCAAGCAAGCCGCGCCCCGAGGAGCGTCAGGCCACATGTCACTACTCAGTCTGACTGAGCGCCTCCAGGAGAGAGGCCCCAGCAAGACGCGCCCCGAGGAGTGTCTTGCCACATGTCAGCACTGGGTCTGACTGAGCGCCTCCAGGAGAGAGGCCCAAGCAAGACGCGCCCCGAGGAGCGTCTTGCCTTATGTCAGCACTCGGTCTGACTGAGCGCCTCCAGGAGAGAGGCCCAAGCAAGACGCGCCCCTAGGAGCGTCTTGCCACATGTCAACAATGGGTCTGACTGAGGGCCTCCAGGAGAGAGGCCCAAGCAAGATGCGCCCGCAGGAGCGTCGTGCCACATGTCAACACTGGGTCTGACAGAGGGCCTCCAGGAGAGAGGCCCAAGTAGGACGCGCTCTGAGGAGCGTCTTGCCACATGTCACCTCTGGTTCCGACTGAGCGCCTCCAGGAGAGAGGCCCAAGCAAGACGCGCCCCGAGGAGCGTCTTGTCACATGTCAACACTGGGTCTTTCTGAGCGCCTCCAGGAGAGAAGCCCAAGCAAGACGCGCCCCGAGGAGCGTCTTGCCACATGTCAGCACTAGGTCTGACTGAGCGCCTCCAGGAGAGAGGCCCAAGCAAGACGCGCCCCGAGGAGCGTCTTGCCACATGTCAACAATGGGTCTGACTGAGGGCCTCCAGGAGAGAAGCCCAAGCAAGACGCGCCCCGAGGAGCGTCTTGACACATGTCAACACTGGGTCTGACAGAGGGCCTCCAGGAGAGAGGCCCAAGCAAGACGCGCCCCGAGGAGCGTCTTGCCACATGTCACCACTTGGTCTGACTGAGCGCCTCCAGGAGAGAGGCCCAAGCAACACGCGCCCCGAGGAGCGTCAGGCCACATGTCACTACTCAGTCTGACTGAGCGCCTCCAGGAGAGAAGCCCAAGTAAGACGCGCCCCGAGGAGCGTCTTGCCAAGTGTCAACACTGGGTCTGATTGAGGCCCTTCTGGAGAGAGGCCCAAGCAAGACGCGCCCCGAGGAGCGTCTTTCCACATGTCAACAATGGTTCTTACTGAGAGCCTCCAGGAGAGAAGCCCAAGCAAGACGCGCCCCGAGGAGCTTCTTGCCACATGTCAGCAATCGGTCTGACAGAGGGCCTCCATGAGAGAGACCCAAGCAAGACGCGCCCCGAGGAGTGTCTTGCCAAATGTCAACACTGGGTCTGACTGAGCGCCTCAGGGAGAGAGGTCCAAGCAAGACGCGCCCCGAGGAGCGTCTTGCCACATGTCACTACTCGGTCTGACTGAGCGCCTCAGTGAGAGAGGTCCAAGCAAGACGCGCCCCGAGGAGCGTCTTGCCACATGTCAACACTGGGTCTGACTGAGTGCCTCCATGAGAGAAGCCCCAGCAAGACGCGCCCCGAGGAGCGTCTTGCCACATGTCACTACTCGGTCTGTTTGAGCGCCTCCAGGAGAGAGGCCCAAGCAAGACGTGCCCCGAGGAGTGTCTTGCCACATGTCAACAATGGGTCTGACTGAGGGCCTCCAGGAGAGAAGCCCAAGCAAGACGCGCCCCGATGAGCGTCTTGCCACATGTCAACACTGGGTCAGACTGAGCGCCTCCAGGAGAGAGGCCCAAGCAAGACACGCCCCGAGGAGCGTCTTGACACATGTCAACACTGGGTCTGACTGAGGGCCTCCATGAGAGAAGCCCAAGCAAGACACGCCCCGAGGAGAGTCTTGCCACATGTCAACACTCGGTCTGACAGAGGGCCTCCAGGAGAGAGGCCCAAGCAAGACGCGCCCCGAGGAGTGTCTTGCCACATGTCACCACTGGGTCTGACTGAGCCTCACCAGGAGAGAGGCCCAAGCAAGACGCGCCCCGAGGAGCGTCTTGTCACATGTCAACACTGGGTCTTTCTGAGCGCCTCCAGGAGAGAAGCCCAAGCGAGACGCGCCCCGAGGAGCGTCTTTCCACATGTCAGCACTCGGTCTGACTGAGCGCCTCCAGGAGAGAGGCCCAAGCAAGACGCGCCCCGAGGAGCGTCTTGCCACATGTCAACAATGGGTTTGACTGAGGGCCTCCAGGAGAGAAGCCTAAGCAACACGCGCCCCGAGGAGCGTCTTGCCACATGTCAACAATGGGTCTGACTGAGGGCCTCCAGGAGAGAAGCCCAAGCAAGACGCGCCCCGAGGAGCGTCTTGACACATGTCAACACTGGGTCTGACAGAGGGCCTCCAGGAGAGAGGCCCAAGCAAGACGCGCCCCGAAGAGTGTCTTTCCACATGTCACCACTTGGTCTGACTGAGCGCCTCCAGGAGAGAGGCCCAAGCAACACGCGCCCCGAGGAGCGTCAGGCCACATGTCACTACTCAGTCTGACTGAGCGCCTCCAGGAGAGAGGCCCAAGCAAGACGCGCCCTGAGGAGCGTCTTGCCACATGTCAAGACTGGGTCTGACTGAGCGCCTCCAGGTGAGAGGCCCAAGCAAGACACGCCCCGAGGAGCGTCTTGACACATGTCAACACTGGGTCTGACTGAGGGCCTCCATTAGAGAAGCCCAAGCAAGAAGGGCCCCGAGGAGAGTCTTGCCACATGTCAACACTGGGTCTGACAGAGGGCATCCAGGAGAGAGGCCCAAGCAATACGCGCCCAGAGGAGCGTCTTGCCACATGTCAATAATGGGTCTGACTGAGGGCCTCCAGGAGAGAAGCCCAAGCATGACGCACCCCGAGGAGCTTCTTGCTACATGTCAGCACTCGGTCTGACTGAGCGCCTCCAGGAGAGAGGCCAAAGCAAGACGCGCCCCGAGGAGCGTCTTGACACATGTCAACACTGGGTCTGACAGAGGGCCTCCATGAGAGAGGCCCAAGCAAGACGCGCCCCGAGGAGTGTCTTGCCACATGTCAACACTGTGTCTGACTGAGCGCCTCCAGGAGAGAGGCCCAAGCAAGACGCGCCCCGAGGAGCGTCTTGCCACATGTCACTACTCGGTCTGACTGAGCGCCTCCAGGAGGGAGGTCCAAATAAGACGCGCCCCGAGGAACGTCTTGCCACATGTCACTACTCGGTCTGACTGAGCGCCTCCAGGAGGGAGGTCCAAGCAAGACGCGCCCCGAGGAACGTCTTGCCACATGTCACTACTCGGTCTGACTGAGCGCCTCCAGGAGAGAGGCCCAAGTAAGACGCGCCCCGAGGAGCGTCTTGCCAAATGCCAACACTGGGTCTGACTGAGCGCCTCAGGGAGAGAGGTCCAAGCAAGACGCGCCCCGAGGAGCGTCTTGCCACATGTCACTACTCGGTCTGACTGAGCGCCTCAGTGAGAGCGGTCCAAGCAAGAACGCGCCCCGAGGAGCGTCTTGCCACATGTCACTACTCGGTCTGTTTGAGCGCCTCCAGGAGAGAGGCCCAAGCAAGACGTGCCCCGAGGAGCGTCTTGCCACATGTCAACACTGGGTCTGACTGAGGGCCTCCATGAGAGAAGCCCAAGCAAGACACGCCCCGAGGAGAGTCTTGCCACATGTCAACACTCGGTCTGACAGAGGGCCTCCAGGAGAGAGGCCTAAGCAAGACGCGCCCCGAGGAGTGTCTTGCCACATGTCACCACTGGGTCTGACTGAGCCTCTCCAGGAGAGAGGCCCAAGCAAGACGCGCCCCGAGGAGCGTCTTGTCACATGTCAACACTGGGTCTTTCTGAGCGCCTCCAGGAGAGAAGCCAAGCGAGACGCGCCCCGAGGAGCGTCTTTCCACATGTCAGCACTCGGTCTGACTGAGCGCCTCCAGGAGAGAGGCCCAAGCAAGACGCGCCCCGAGGAGCGTCTTGCCACATGTCAACAATGGGTATGACTGAGGGCCTCCAGGAGAGAAGCCTAAGCAACACGCGGCCCGAGGAGCGTCTTGCCACATGTCACCACTTGGTCTGACTGAGCGCCTCCAGGAGAGAGGCCCAAGCAACACGCGCCCCGAGGAGCGTCAGGCCACATGTCACTACTCAGTCTGACTGAGCGCCTCCAGGAGAGAGGCCCAAGCAAGACGCGCCCTGAGAAGCGTCTTGCCACGTGTCAACACTGGGTCTGATTGAGGGCCTTCTGGAGAGAGGCCCAAGCAAGACGCGCCCCGAGGAGCGTCTTGCCACATGTCAACAATGGGTCTTACTGAGGGCCTCCAGGAGAGAAGCCCAAGCAAGACGCGCCCCGAGGAGCTTCTTTTCACATGTCAGCACTGGGTCTGACTGAGCGCCTCCAGGAGAGAGGCCCAAGCAAGACGCGCCCCGAGGAGCGTCTTGCCACATGTCACTACTCGGTCTGACTGAGGGCCTCCAGGAGAGAGGTCCAAGCAACACGCGCCCCGAGGAGCGTCTTGCCACATGTCAACACTGGGTCTGACTGAGTGCCTCCATGAGAGAAGCCCCAGCAAGATGCACCCCGAGGAGCTTCTTGCCACATGTCACTACTCGGTCTGACTGAGCGCCTCCAGGAGAGAGGCCCAAGCAAGACATGCCCCGAGGAGCGTCTTGCCACATGTCAACAATGGGTGCGACTGAGGGCCTCCAGGAGAGAGGCCCAAGCAAGATACGCCCCGAGGAGCGTCTTGACACATGTCAACACTGGGTCTGACTGAGCGCCTCCAGGAGGGAGGTCCAAGCAAGACGCGCCCTGAGGAACGTCTTGCCACATGTCAATAATGGGTCTGACTGAGGGCCTCCAGGAGAGAAGCCCAAGCATGACGCACCCCGAGGAGCTTCTTGCTACATGTCAGCACTCGGTCTGACTGAGCGCCTCCAGGAGAGAGGCCAAAGCAAGACGCGCCCCGAGGAGCGTCTTGACACATGTCAACACTGGGTCTGACAGAGGGCCTCCATGAGAGAGGCCCAAGCAAGACGCGCCCCGAGGAGTGTCTTGCCACATGTCAACACTGTGTCTGACTGAGCGCCTCCAGGAGAGAGGCCCAAGAAAGACGCGCCCCGAGGAGCGTCTTGCCACATGTCACTACTCGGTCTGACTGAGCGCCTCCAGGAGGGAGGTCCAAGCAAGACGCGCCCTGAGGAACGTCTTGCCACATGTCACTACTCGGTCTGACTGAGCGCCTCCAGGAGAGAGGCCCAAGTAAGACGCGCCCCGAGGAGCGTCTTGCCACGTGTCAACACTGGGTCTGATTGAGGGCCTTCTGGAGAGAGGCCCAAGCAAGACGCGCCCCGAGGAGTGTCTTGCCAAATGTCAACACTGGGTCTGACTGAGCGCCTCAGGGAGAGAGGTCCAAGCAAGACGCGCCCCGAGGAGCGTCTTGCCACATGTCACTACTCGGTCTGACTGAGCTTCTCAGTGAGAGAGGTCCAAGCAAGACGCGCCCCGAGGAGCGTCTTGCCACATGTCAACACTGGGTCTGACTGAGTGCCTCCATGAGAGAAGCCCCAGCAAGACGCGCCCCGAGGAGCGTCTTGCCACATGTCACTACTCGGTCTGTTTGAGCGCCTCCAGGAGAGAGGCCCAAGCAAGACGTGCCCCGAGGAGCGTCTTGCCACATGTCAACAATGGGTCTGACTGAGGGCCTCCAGGAGAGAAGCCCAAGCAAGACGCGCCCCGAGGAGCGTCTTGCCACATGTCAGCACTGGGTCAGACTCAGCGCCTCCAGGAGAGAGGCCCAAGCAAGACACGCCCCGAGGAGCGTCTTGACACATGTCAACACTGGGTCTGACTGAGGGCCTCCATGAGAGAAGCCCAAGCAAGACGCGCCCCGAGGAGAGTCTTGCCACATGTCAACACTCGGTCTTACAGAGGGCCTCCAGGAGAGAGGCACAAGCAAGACGCGCCCCGACGAGTGTCTTGCCACATGTCACCACTCGGTCTGACTGAGCGCCTACAGGAGAGAGGCCCAAGCAAGACGCGCCCCGAGGAGCGTCTTGTCACATGTCAACACTGGGTCTTTCTGAGCGCCTCCGGGAGAGAAGCCCAAGCAAGACGCGCCCCGAGGAGCGTCTTTCCTCATGTCAGCACTCGGTCTGACTGAGCGCCTCCAGGAGAGAGGCCCAAGCAAGACGCGCCCCGAGGAGCGTCTTGCCACATGTCAACAATGGGTCTGACTGAGGGCCTCCAGGAGAGAAGCCCAAGCAACACGCGGCCCGAGGAGCGTCTTGCCACATGTCAGCACTCGGTCTGACTGAGCGCCTCCAGGAGAGAGGCCAAAGTAGGACGCGCCCCGAGGAGCGTCTTGCCACATGTCAACAATGGGTCTGACTGAGGACCTCCAGGAGAGAAGCCCAAGCAAGACGCGCCCCGAGGAGCGTCTTGTCACATGTCAACACTGGGTCTGACTGAGCGCCTCCAGGAGAGAGGCCCAAGCAAGCCGCGCCCCGAGGAGCGTCTTGACACATGTCAACACTGGGTCTGACTGAGCGCCTCCAGGAGAGAGGCCCAAGCAAGACGCGCCCCGAGGAGCGTCTTTCCTCATGTCAGCACTCGGTCTGACTGAGCGCCTCCAGGAGAGAGGCCCAAGCAAGACGCGCCCCGAGGAGCGTCTTGCCACATGTCAACAATGGGTCTGACTGAGGGCCTCCAGGAGAGAAGCCCAAGCAACACGCGGCCCGAGGAGCGTCTTGCCACATGTCAGCACTCGGTCTGACTGAGCGCCTCCAGGAGAGAGGCCAAAGCAAGACGCGCCCCGAGGAGCGTCTTGCCACATGTCAACAATGGGTCTGACTGAGGGCCTCCAGGAGAGAAACCCAAGCAAGACGCGCCCCGAGGAGCGTCTTGTCACATGTCAACACTGGGTCTGACTGAGCGCCTCCAGGAGAGAGGCCCAAGCAAGCCGCGCCCCGAGGAGCGTCTTGACACATGTCAACACTGGGTCTGACTGAGGGCCTCCATGAGAGAAGCCCAAGCAAGACGCGCCCCGAGGAGAGTCTTGCCACATGTCAACACTCGGTCTGACAGAGGGCCTCCAGGAGAGAGGCCCAAGCAAGACGCGCCCCGAGAAGCGTCTTGCCACATGTCACTACTCGGTCTGACTGAGGGCCTCCAGGAGAGAAGCCCAAGCAAGACGCGCCCCGAGAAGCGTCTTGACACATGTCAACACTGGGTCTGACAGAGGGCCTCCAGGAGAGAGGCCCAAGCAAGACGCGCCCCGAGGAGTGTCTTGCCACATGTCACCACTTGGTCTGACTGAGCGCCTCCAGGAGAGAGGCCCAAGCAAGACGCGCCCCGAGGAGCGTCTTGCCACGTGTCAACACTGGGTCTGATTGAGGGCCTTCTGGAGAGAGGCCCAAGCAAGACGAGCCCCGAGGAGCGTCTTGCCACATGTCAACAATGGGTCTTACTGAGGGCCTCCAGGAGAGAAGCCCAAGCAAGACGCGCCCCGAGGAGCTTCTTGCCACATGTCAGCACTCGGTCTGACTGAGCGCCTCCAGGAGAGAGGCCAAAGCAAGACGCGCCCCGAGGAGCGTCTTGACACATCTCAACACTGGGTCTGACAGACGGCCTCCATTAGAGAGGCCCAAGCAAGACGTGCCCCGAGGAGCGTCTTGCCACATGTCAACAATGGGTCTGACTGAGGGCCTCCAGGAGAGAAGCCCAAGCAAGAAGCGCCCCGAGGAGCGTCTTGCCACATGTCAACACTGGGTCTGACTGAGCGCCTCCAGGAGAGAGGCCAAAGCAAGACGCGCCCCGAGGAGCGTCTTGACACATGTCAACACTGGGTCTGACAGAGGGCCTCCATGAGAAAGGCCCAAGCAAGACGCGCCAGGAGGAGTGTCTTTCCACATGTCAACACTGTGTCTGACTGAGCGCCTCCAGGAGAGTGGCCCAAGCAAGACGCGCCCCGAGGAGCGTCTTGCCACGTGTCAACACTGGGTCTGACTTAGCGCCTCCAGGAGAGAGGCCCAAGCAAGATGCGCTTCGAGGAGCGTCTTGCCACGTGTCACCACTGGGTCTGACTGAGCTCCTCCAGGAGAGAGGCCCAAGCAAGACACGCCCCGAGGAGCGTCTTGACACATGTCAACACTGGGTCTGACTGAGGGCCTCCATGAGAGAAGCCCAAGCAAGACAGGCCCCGAGGAGAGTCTTGCCACATGTCAACACTGGGTCTGACAGAGGGCATCCAGGAGAGAGGCCCAAGCAATACGCGCCCCGAGGAGCGTCTTGCCAAATGTCAACAATGGGTCTGACTGAGGGCCTCCAGGAGAGAAGCCCAAGCATGACGCACCCCGAGGAGCTTCTTGCTACATGTCAGCACTCGGTCTGACTGAGCGCCTCCAGGAGAGAGGCCAAAGCAAGACGCGCCCCGAGGAGCGTCTTGACACATGTCAACACTGGGTCTGACAGAGGGCCTCCATGAGAGAGGCCCAAGTAAGACGCGCCCCGAGGAGTGTCTTTCCACATGTCAACACTTTGTCTGACTGAGCGCCTCCAGGAGAGTGGCCCAAGCAAGACGCGCCCCGAGGAGCGTCTTGCCACGTGTCAACACTGGGTCTGACTTAGCGCCTCCAGGAGAGAGGCCCAAGCAAGATGCGCCTCGAGGAGCGTCTTGCCACGTGTCACCACTGGGTCTGACTGAGCTCCTCCAGGAGAGAGGCCCAAGCAAGACGCGCCCCGAGGAGCGTCTTGCCACGTGTCACCACTGGGTCTGATTGAGCACCTCCAGGAGAGAGGCCCCAGCAAGACGCGCCCCGAGGAGCGTCTTGCCACATGTCACTACTCGGTCTAACTGAGCGCCTCCAGGAGAGAGGTCCAAGCAAGAAGCGCCCCGAGGAGCGTCTTGCCACATGTCACTACTCAGTCTCACTGAGCGCCTCCAGGAGGGAGGTCCAAGCAAGACGCGCCCCGAGGAGCGTCTTGCCACATGTCACTACTCGGTCTGACTGAGCGCCTCCAGGAGAGAGGCCCAAGCAAGACGTGCCCCGAGGAGCGTCTTGCCACATGTCAACAATGGGTCTGACTGAGGGCCTCCAGGAGAGAAGCCCAAGCAAGACGCGCCCAGAGGAGCGCCTTGCCACATGTCAACACTGGGTCTGACTGAGCGCCTCCAGGAGAGAGGCCCAAGCAAGACACGCCCCGAGGAGCGTCTTGACACATGTCAACACTGGGTCGGACTGAGGGCCTCCATGAGAGAAGCCCAAGCAAGACGCGCACTGAGGACAGTCTTGCCACATGTCAACACTCGGTCTGACAGAGGGCATTCAGGAGAGAGGCCCAAGCAATACCCGCCCCGAGGAGCGTCTTGCCAAATGTCACCACTGGGTCTGAATGAGCGCCTCCAGGAGAGAGGCCCATTCAAGACGCGCCCCGAGGAGTGTCTTGCCACATGCCAACACTGGGTCTGACTGAGCGCCTCCAGGAGAGAGGCCCAAGCAAGACGCGCCCCGAGGAGCGTCTTGCCACGTGTCAACACTGGGTCTGACTGAGCGCCTCCAGGAGAGAGGCCCAAGCAACACGCGCCCCGAGGAGCGTCTTTCCACGTGTCACCACTGGGTCTGACTGAGCGCCTCCAGGAGAGAGGCCCAAGCAAGACGCGCCCCGAGGAGCGTCTTGCCACGTGTCAACACTGGGTCTGACTGAGCGCCTCCAGGAGAGAGGCCCAAGCAAGACGCGCCCCGAGGAGCGTCTTGCCACATATCAACAATGGGTCTGACTGAGGGCCTCCAGGAGAGAGGCCCAAGCAAGATTCGCCCGGAGGAGCGTCTTGCCACATGTCACCTCTGGTTCTGACTGAGCGCCTCCAGGAGAGAGGCCCAAGCAAGACGCGCCCCAAGGAGCGTCTTATCACATGTCAACACTGGGTCTGTCTGAGCGCCTCCAGGAGAGAAGCCCAAGCAAGACGCGCCCCGAGGAGCGTCTTGCCACATGTCAACAATGGGTCTGACTGAAGGCCTCCAGGAGAGAAGCCCAAGCAAGACTGCGCCCCGAGGAGCGTCTTGACACATGTCCACACTGGGTCTGACTGAGGGCCTCCAGGAGAGAGGCCCAAGCAAGACGCGCCCCGAGGAGCGTCAGGCGACATGTCACTACTCAGTCTGACTGAGCGCCTCCAGGAGAGAGGCCCAAGCAATACTCGCCCCGAGGAGCGTCTTGCCAAATGTCACCACTGGGTCTGAATGAGCGCCTCCAGGAGAGAGGCCCAACCAAGACGTGCCCCGAGGAGTGTCTTGCCACATGCCAACACTGGGTCTGACTGAGCGCCTCCAGGAGAGGGGCCCAAGCAAGACGCGCCCCGAGGAGCGTCTTGCCACGTGTCAACACTGGGTCTGACTGAGCGCCTCCAGGAGAGAGGCCCAAGCAAGATTCGCCCGGAGGAGCGTCTTGCCACATGTCACCTCTGGTTCTGACTGAGCGCCTCCAGGAGAGAGGCCCAAGCAAGACGCGCCCCAAGGAGCGTCTTGTCACATGTCAACACTGGGTCTGTCTGAGCGCCTCCAGGAGAGAAGCCCAAGCAAGACGCGCCCCGAGGAGCGTCTTGCCACATGTCAACACTGGGTCTGACTGAAGGCCTCCAGGAGAGAAGCCCAAGCAAGACTGCGCCCCGAGGAGCGTCTTGACACATGTCCACACTGGGTCTGACAGAGGGCCTCCAGGAGAGAGGCCCAAGCAAGACGCGCCCCGAGGAGCGTCAGGCCACATGTCTCTACTCAGTCTGACTGAGCGCCTCCAGGAGAGAGGCCCAAGCAAGACGCGCCCCGAGGAGAGTCTTGCCACATGTCAGCACTGGGTCTGACTGAGCGCCTCCAGGAGAGAGGCCCCAGCAAGACGCGCCCCGAGGAGCATCTTGCCTTATGTCAGCACTCGGTCTGACTGAGCGCCTCCAGGAGAGAGGCCCAAGCAAGACGCGCCCCGAGGAGCGTCTTGCCACATGTCAACAATGGGTCTGACTGAGGGCCTCCAGGAGAGAGGCCCAAGCAAGATGCGCCCAGAGGAGCGTCTTGCCACATGTCAACACTGGGTCTGACAGAGGGCCTCCAGGAGAGAGGCCCAAGCATGACGCGCCCCGAGGAGCGTCTTGCCACATGTCACTACTCGGTCTGACTGAGCGCCTCCAGGAGGGAGGTCCAAGCAAGACGCGCCCCGAGGAGCGTCTTGCCACATGTCACTACTCGGTCTGACTGAGCGCCTCCAGGAGAGAGGCCCAAGCAAGACGTGCCCCGAGGAGCGTCTTGCCACATGTCAACAATGGGTCTGACTGAGGGCCTCCAGGAGAGAAGCCCAAGCAAGACGCGCCCAGAGGAGCGTCTTGCCACATGTCAACACTCGGTCTGACAGAGGGCATTCAGGAGAGAGGCCCAAGCAATACTCGCCCCGAGGAGCGTCTTGCCAAATGTCACCACTGGGTCTGAATTAGCGCCTCCAGGAGAGAGGCCAAACCAAGACGCGCCCCGAGGAGTGTCTTGCCACATGCCAACACTGGGTCTGACTGAGCGCCTCCAGGAGAGAGGCTCAAGCAAGACGCGCCCCGAGGAGCTTCTTGCCACGTGTCAACACTGGGTCTGACTGAGCGCCTCCAGGAGAGAGGCCCAAGCAACACGCGCCCCGAGGAGTGTCTTTCCACGTGTCACCACTGGGTCTGACTGAGCGCCTCCAGGAGAGAGGCCCAAGCAAGACACGCCCCGAGGAGCGTCTTGCCACATGTCAACACTGGGTCTGACTGAGCGCCTCCAGGAGAGAGGCCCAAGCAAGACGCGCCCCGAGGAGCGTCTTGCCACATGTCAACAATGGGTCTAACTGAGGGCCTCCAGGAGAGAGGCCCAAGCAAGATGCGCCCGGAGGAGCGTCTTGCCACATGTCACCTCTGGTTCTGACTGAGCGCCTCCAGGAGAGAGGCCCAAGCAAGACGCGTCCCAAGGAGCGTCTTGTCACATGTCAACACTGGGTCTGTCTGAGCGCCTCCAGGAGAGAAGCCCAAGCAAGACGCGCCCCGAGGAGCGTCTTGCCACATGTCAACAATGGGTCTGACTGAAGGCCTCCAGGAGAGAAGCCCAAGCAAGACTGCGCCCCGAGGAGCGTCTTGACACATGTCCACACTGGGTCTGACAGAGGGCCTCCAGGAGAGAGGCCCAAGCAAGACGCGCCCCGAGGAGCGTCAGGCCACATGTCACTACTCAGTCTGACTGAGCGCCTCCAGGAGAGAGGCCCAAGCAAGACGCGCCCCGAGGAGAGTCTTGCCACATGTCAGCACTGGGTCTGACTGAGCGCCTCCAGGAGAGAGGCCCCAGCAAGATGCGCCCCGAGGAGCATCTTGCCTTATGTCAGCACTCGGTCTGACTGAGCGCCTCCAGGAGAGAGGCCCAAGCAAGACGCGCCCCGAGGAGCGTCTTGCCACATGTCAACAATGGGTCTGACTGAGGGCCTCCAGGAGAGAGGCCCAAGCAAGATGCGCCCGGAGGAGCGTCTTGCCACATGTCAACACTGGGTCTGACAGAGGGCCTCCAGGAGAGAGGCCCAAGCAAGACGCGCCCCGAGGAGCGTCTTGCCACTTGTCACCACTGGGTCTGATTGAGCACCTCCAGGAGAGAGGCCCCAGCAAGACGCGCCCCGAGGAGCGTCTTGCCACATGTCACTACTCGGTCTAACTGAGCGCCTCCAGGAGAGAGGTCCAAGCAAGATGCGCCCCGAGGAGCGTCTTGCCTCATGTCACTACTCGGTCTGACTGAGCGCCTCCAGGAGGGAGGTCCAAGCAAGACGCGCCCCGAGGAGCGTCTTGCCACATGTCACTACTCGGTCTGACTGAGCGCCTCCAGGAGAGAGGCCCAAGCAAGACGTGCCCTGAGGAGCGTCTTGCCACATGTCAACAATGGGTCTGACTGAGGGCCTCCAGGAGAGAAGCCCAAGCAAGACGCGCCCAGAGGAGCGTCTTGCCACATGTCAACACTGGGTCTGACTGAGCGCCTCCAGGAGAGAGGCCCAAGCAAGACGCGCCCCGAGGAGCGTCTTGCCACGTGTCAACACTGGGTCTGACTGAGCGCCTCCAGGAGAGAGGCCCAAGCAACACGCGCCCCGAGGAGCGTCTTTCCACATGTCACCACTGGGTCTGACTGAGCGCCTCCAGGAGAGAGGCCCAAGCAAGACGCGCCCCGAGGAGCGTCTTGCCACATGTCAACACTGGGTCTGACTGAGCGCCTCCAGGAGAGAGGCCCAAGCAAGACGCGCCCCGAGGAGCGTCTTGCCACATGTCAACAATGGGTCTGACTGAGGGCCTCCAGGAGAGAGGCCCAAGCAAGATGCGCCCGGAGGAGCGTCTTGCCACATGTCACCTCTGGTTCTGACTGAGCGCCTCCAGGAGAGAGGCGCAAGCAAGACGCGCCCCAAGGAGCGTCTTGTCACATGTCAACACTGGGTCTGTCTGAGCGCCTCCAGGAGAGAAGCCCAAGCAAGACGCGCCCCGAGGAGCGTCTTGCCACATGTCAACAATGGGTCTGACTGAAGGCCTCCAGGAGAGAAGCCCAAGCAAGACTGCCCCCCGAGGAGTGTCTTGACACATGTCCACACTGGGTCTGACAGAGGGCCTCCAGGAGAGAGGCCCAAGCAAGACTCGCCCCGAGGAGCGTCAGGCCACATGTCACTACTCAGTCTGACTGAGCGCCTCCAGGAGAGAGGCCCAAGCAAGACGCGCCCCGAGGAGAGTCTTGCCACATGTCAGCACTGGGTCTGACTGAGCGCCTCCAGGAGAGAGGCCCCAGCAAGACGCGCCCCGAGGAGCATCTTGCCTTATGTCAGCACTCGGTCTGACTGAGCGCCTCCAGGAGAGAGGCCCAAGCAAGACGCGCCCCGAGGAGCGTCTTGCCACATGTCAACACTGGGTCTGACTGAGGGCCTCCAGGAGAGAGGCCCAAGCAAGATGCGCCCAGAAGAGCGTCTTGCCACATGTCAACACTGGGTCTGACAGAGGGCCTCCAGGAGAGAGGCCCAAGCAAGACGCGCCCCGAGGAGCGTCTTGCCACATGTCACCTCTGGTTCTGACTGAGCGCCTCCAGGAGAGAGGCCCAAGCAAGACGCGCCCCGAGGAGCGTCTTGTCACATGTCAACACTGGGTCTTTCTGAGCGCCTCCAGGAGAGAAGCCCAAGCAAGACGCGCCCCGAGGAGCGTCTTGCCACATGTCAGCACTCGGTCTGACTGAACGCCTCCAGGAGAGAGGCCCAAGCACGACGCGCCCCGAGGAGCGTCTTGCCACATGTCAACAATGGGTCTGACTGAGGACCTCCAGGAGAGAAGCCCAAGCAACACGCGGCCCGAGGAGCGTCTTGCCACTTGTCAGCACTCGGTCTGACTGAGCGCCTCCAGGAGAGAGGCCCAAGCAAGACGCGCCCCGAGGAGCGTCTTGCCACATGTCAACAATGGGTCTGACTGAGGGCCTCCAGGAGAGAAGCCCAAGCAAGACTGCGCCCCGAGGAGCGTCTTGACACATGTCAACACTGGGTCTGACAGAGCGCCTCCAGGAGAGAGGCCCAAGCAAGACGCGCCCCGAGGAGTGTCTTGCCACATGTCAACACTGGGTCTGACTGAGCGCCTCCAGGAGAGAGGCCCAAGCAAGCCGCGCCCCGAGGAGCGTCAGGCCACATGTCACTACTCAGTCCGACTGAGCGCCTCCAGGAGAGAGGCCCAAGCAAGACGCGCCCCGAGGAGCGTCTTGCCACATGTCAGCACTGGGTCTGACTGAGCGCCTCCAGGAGAGAGGCCCCAGCAAGACGCGCCCCGAGGAGCGTCTTGCCTTATGTCAGCACTCGGTCTGACTGAGCGCCTCCAGGAGAGAGGCCCAAGCTAGACGTGCCCCGAGGAGCGTCTTGCCACATGTCAACAATGGGTCTGACTGAGGGCCTCCAGGAGAGAGGCCCAAGCAAGATGCGCCAAGGAGGAGCGTCTTGCCACATGTCAACACTGGGTCTGACAGAGGGCCTCCAGGAGAGAGGCCCAAGCAAGACGCGCCCCGAGGAGCGTCTTGCCACATGTCACCTCTGGTTCTGACTGAGCGCCTCCAGGAGAGAGGCCCAAGCAAGAAGCGCCCCGAGGAGCGTCTTGCCACATGTCAACACTGGGTCTGACTGAGTGCCTCCATGAGAGTAGCCCCAGCAAGACGCACCCCGAGGAGCGTCTTGCCACATGTCACTACTCGGTCTGTTTGAGCGCCTCCAGGAGAGAGGCCCAAGCAAGACGTGCCCCATGAGCGTCTTGCCACATGTCAACAATGGGTCTGACTGAGGGCCTCCAGGAGAGAGGCCCAAGCAAGACACGCCCCGAGGAGCGTCTTGCCACATGTAGACACTGGGTCTGACTGAGCGCCTCCAGGAGAGAGGCCCAAGCAAGACACGCCCCGAGGAGCGTCTTGACACATGTCAACACTGGGTCTGACTGAGGGCCTCCATGAGAGAAGCCCAAGCAAGACGCGCCCCGAGGAGAGTCTTGCCACATGTCAACACTCGGTCTGACAGAGGGCCTCCAGGAGAGAGGCCCAAGCAACACGCGCCCCGAGGAGTGTCTTGCCACATGTCAGCACTCGGTCTGACTGAGCGCCTCCAGGAGAGAGGCCAAAGCAAGACGCGCCCCGAGGAGCGTCTTGCCACATGTCAACAATGGGTCTGACTGAGGGCCTCAAGGAGAGAAGCCCAAGCAAGACGCGCCCCGAGAAGCGTCTTGACACATGTCAACACTGGGTCTGACAGAGGGCCTCCAGGAGAGAGGCCCAAGCAAGACGCGCCCCGAGGAGTGTCTTGCCACATGTCACCACTTGGTCTGACTGAGCGCCTCCAGGAGAGAGGCCCAAGCAACACGCGCCCCGAGGAGCGTCAGGCCACATGTCACTACTCAGTCTGACTGAGCGCCTCCAGGAGAGAGGCCCAAGCAAGACGCGCCCCGAGGAGCGTCTTGCCACATGTAGACACTGGGTCTGACTGAGCGCCTCCAGGAGAGAGGCCCAAGCAAGACACGCCCCGAGGAGCGTCTTGACACATGTCAACACTGGGTCTGATGAGGGCCTCCATGAGAGAAGCCCAAGCAAGACTCGCCCCGAGGAGAGTCTTGCCACATGTCAACACTCGGTCTGACAGAGGGCCTCCAGGAGAGAGGCCCAAGCAAGACGCGCCCCGAGGAGTGTCTTGCCACATGTCAGCACTCGGTCTGACTGAGCGCCTCCAGGAGAGAGGCCAAAGCAAGACGCGCCCCGAGGAGCGTCTTGCCACATGTCAACAATGGGTCTGACTGAGGGCCTCAAGGAGAGAAGCCCAAGCAAGACGCGCCCCGAGAAGCGTCTTGACACATGTCAACACTGGGTCTGACAGAGGGCCTCCAGGAGAGAGGCCCAAGCAAGACGCGCCCCGAGGAGTGTCTTGCCACATGTCACCACTTGGTCTGACTGAGCGCCTCCAGGAGAGAGGCCCAAGCAACACGCGCCCCGAGGAGCGTCAGGCCACATGTCACTACTCAGTCTGACTGAGCGCCTCCAGGAGAGAGGCCCAAGCAAGACGCGCCCAGAGGAGCGTCTTGCCACGTGTCAACACTGGGTCTGATTGAGGGCCTTCTGGAGAGAGGCCCAAGCGAGACGAGCCCCGAGGAGCGTCTTGCCACATGTCAACAATGGGTCTTACTGAGGGCCTCCAGGAGAGAAGCCCAAGCAAGACGCGCCCCGAGGAGCTTCTTGCCACATGTCAGCACTTGGTCTGACTGAGCGCCTCCAGGAGAGAGGCCAAAGCAAGACGCGCCCCGAGGAGCGTCTTGACACATCTCAACACTGGGTCTGACAGACGGCCTCCATTAGAGAGGCCCAAGCAAGACGCGCCCCGAGGAGTGTCTTGCCACATGTCAACACTGGGTCTGACTGAGCGCCTCAAGGAGAGAGGCCCAAGCAAGACGCGCCCCGAGGAGCGTCTTGCCACGTGTCACCACTGGGTCTGACTGAGCGCCTCCAGGAGAGAGGCCAAAGCAAGACGCGCCCCGAGGAGCATCTTGCCACATGTCAACAATGGGTCTGACTGAGGGCCTCAAGGAGAGAAGCCCAAGCAAGACGCGCCCCGAGAAGCGTCTTGACACATGTCAACACTGGGTCTGACAGAGGGCCTCCAGGAGAGAGGCCCAAGCAAGACGCGCCCCGAGGAGTGTCTTGCCACATGTCACCACTTGGTCTGACTGAGCGCCTCCAGGAGAGAGGCCCAAGCAACACGCGCCCCGAGGAGCGTCAGGCCACATGTCACTACTCAGTCTGACTGAGCGCCTCCAGGAGAGAGGCCCAAGCAAGACGCGCCCCGAGGAGCGTCTTGCCACGTGTCAACACTGGGTCTGATTGAGGGCCTTCTGGAGAGAGGCCCAAGCGAGACGAGCCCCGAGGAGCGTCTTGCCACATGTCAACAATGGGTCTTACTGAGTGCCTCCAGGAGAGAAGCCCAAGCAAGACGCGCCCCGAGGAGCTTCTTGCCACATGTCAGCACTCGGTCTGACTGAGCGCCTCCAGGAGAGAGGCCAAAGCAAGACGCGCCCCGAGGAGCGTCTTGACACATCTCAACACTGGGTCTGACAGACGGCCTCCATTAGAGAGGCCCAAGCAAGACGCGCCCCGAGGAGTGTCTTGCCACATGTCAACACTGGGTCTGACTGAGCGCCTCCAGGAGAGAGGCCCAAGCAAGACGCGCCCCGAGGAGCGTCTTGCCACGTGTCACCACTGGGTCTGACTGAGCGCCTCCAGGAGAGAGGCCCAAGCAAGACGCGCCCCGAGGAGCGTCTTGCCACGTTTCACCACTGGGTCTGATTGAGCGCCTCCAGGAGAGAGGCCCCAGCAAGACGCGCCCCGAGGAGCGTTTGGCCTTATGTCAGCACTCGGTCTGACTGAGCGCCTCCAGGAGAGAGGCCCAAGCAAGACGCGCCCCGAGGAGCGTCTTGCGACATGTCACTACTCGGTCTAACTGAGCGCCTCCAGGAGAGAGGTCCAAGCAAGACGCGCCCCGAGGAGCGTCTTGCCACATGCCACTACTCGGTCTGACTGACCGCCTCCAGGAGAGAGGCCCAAGCAAGACGTGCCCCGAGGAGCGTCTTGCCACATGTCAACTATGGGTCTGACTGAGGGCCTCCAGGAGAGAAGCCCAAGCAAGACGCGCCCCGAGGAGCTTCTTGCCACATGTCAGCACTCGGTCTGACTGAGGGCCTCCAGGAGAGAAGCCCAAGCAAGACGCGCCCCGAGGAGCGTCTTGCCACATGTCAACACTGGGTCTGACTGAGCGCCTCCAGGAGAGAGGCCCAAGCAAGACGCGCCCCGAGGAGCGTCAGGCCACATGTCACTACTCAGTCTGACTGAGCACCTCCAGGAGAGAGGCCCAAGCAAGACGCGCCCCGAGGAGCGTCTTGCCACATGTCAACACTGGGTCTGATTGAGGGCCTTCTGGAGAGAGGCCCAAGCAAGACGCGCCCCGAGGAGCGTCTTGCCAAATGTCACTACTCGGTCTGTTTGAGCGCCTCCAGGAGAGAGGCCCAAGCAAGACGTGCCCCGAGGAGCGTCTTGCCACATGTCAACAATGGGTCTGACTGAGGGCCTCCAGGAGAGAAGCCCAAGCAAGACGCGCCCCGAGGAGCGTCTTGCCACATGTCAACACTGGGTCTGACTGAGCGCCTCCAGGAGAGAGGCCCAAGCAAGACACGCCCCGAGGAGCGTCTTGACACATGTCAACACTGGGTCTGACTGAGGGCCTCCATGAGAGAAGCCCAAGCAAGACGCGCCCCGCGGACAGTCTTGCCACATGTCAACACTCGGTCTGACAAAGGGCCTCCAGGAGAGAGGCCCAAGGAAGACGCGCCCCGAGGAGTGTCTTGCCACATGTCACCACTGGGTCTGACTGAGCGCCTCCAGGAGAGAGGCCCAAGCAAGACGCGCCCCGAGGAGCGTCTTGTCACATGTCAACACTGGGTCTTTCTGAGCGCCTCCAGGAGAGAAGCCCAAGCAAGACGCGCCCCGAGGAGCGTCTTTCCATATGTCAGCACTCGGTCTGACTGAGCGCCTCCAGGAGAGAGGCCCAAGCAAGACGCGCCCCGAGGAGCGTCTTGCCACATGTCAACAATGGGTCTGACTGAGCGCCTCCAGGAGAGAGGCCAAAGCAAGACGCGCCCCGAGGAGCGTCTTGACACATCTCAACACTGGGTCTGACAGACGGCCTCCATTAGAGAGGCCCAAGCAAGACGCGCCCCGAGGAGTGTCTTGCCACATGTCAACACTGGGTCTGACTGAGCGCCTCCAGGAGAGAGGCCCAAGCAAGACGCGCCCCGAGGAGCGTCTTGCCACGTGTCACCACTGGGTCTGACTGAGCGCCTCCAGGAGAGAGGCCCAAGCAAGACGCGCCCCGAGGAGCGTCTTGCCACGTGTCACCACTGGGTCTGACTGAGCGCCTCCAGGAGAGAGGCCCAAGCAAGACGCGCCCCGAGGAGCGTCTTGCCACGTTTCACCACTGGGTCTGATTGAGCGCCTCCAGGAGAGAGGCCCAAGCAAGACGCGCCCCGAGGAGTGTCTTGCCACATGTCACCACTTGGTCTGACTGAGCGCCTCCAGGAGAGAGGCCCAAGCAACACGCGCCCCGAGGAGCGTCAGGCCACATGTCACTACTCAGTCTGACTGAGCGCCTCCAGGAGAGAGGCCCAAGCAAGACGCGCCCCGAGGAGCGTCTTGCCACGTGTCAACACTGGGTCTGATTGAGGGCCTTCTGGAGAGAGGCCCAAGCAAGACGCGCCCCGAGGAGCGTCTTTCCATATGTCAGCACTCGGTCTGACTGAGCGCCTCCAGGAGAGAGGCCCAAGCAAGACGCGCCCCGAGGAGCGTCTTGCCACATGTCAACACTGGGTCTGACTGAGCGCCTCCAGGAGAGAGGCCCAAGCAAGACACGCCCCGAGGAGCGTCTTGACACATGTCAACACTGGGTCTGACTGAGGGCCTCCATGAGAGAAGCCCAAGCAAGACGCGCCCCGCGGACAGTCTTGCCACATGTCAACACTCGGTCTGACAAAGGGCCTCCAGGAGAGAGGCCCAAGGAAGACGCGCCCCGAGGAGTGTCTTGCCACATGTCACCACTGGGTCTGACTGAGCGACTCCAGGAGAGAGGCCCAAGCAAGACGCGCCCCGAGGAGCGTCTTGTCACATGTCAACACTGGGTCTTTCTGAGCGCCTCCAGGAGAGAAGCCCAAGCAAGACGCGCCCCGAGGAGCGTCTTTCCATATGTCAGCACTCGGTCTGACTGAGCGCCTCCAGGAGAGAGGCCCAAGCAAGACGCGCCCAGAGGAGCGTGTTGCCACATGTCAACAATGGGTCTGACTGAGGGCCTCCAGGAGAGAAGCCCTAACAAGACGCGCCCCGAGGAGCGTCTTGACACATGTCAACACTGGGTCTGACAGAGGGCCTCCAGGAGAGAGGCCCAAGCAAGACGCGCCCCTAGGAGTGTTTTGCCACATGTCACCACTTGGTCTGACTGAGCGCCTCCAGGAGAGAGGCCCAAGCAACACGCGCCCCGAGGAGCGTCAGGCCACATGTCACTACTCAGTCTGACTGAGCGCCTCCAGGAGAGAGGCCCAAGCAAGATGCGCCCCGAGGAGCGTCTTGCCACTTGTCAACACTGGGTCTGATTGAGGGCCTTCTGGAGAGAGGCCCAAGCAAGACGCGCCCCGAGGAGTGTCTTGCCACATGTCAACAATTGGTCTTACTGAGGGCCTCCAGGAGAGAAGCCCAAGCAAGACGCGCCCCGAGGAGCTTCTTGCCACATGTCAGCACTGGGTCTGACTGAGCGCCTCCAGGAGAGAGGTCCAAGCAACACGCGCCCCGAGGAGCGTCTTGCCACATGTCAACACTGGGTATGACTGAGTGCCTCCATGAGAGAAGCCCCAGCAAGACGCGCCCCGAGGAGCGTCTTGCCACATGTCACTACTCGGTCTGACTGAGCGCCTCCAGGAGAGAGGCCCAAGCAAGACGTGCCCCGAGGAGCGTCTTGCCACATGTCAACAATGGGTCTGACTGAGGGCCTCCAGGAGAGAAGCCCAAGCAAGAAGCGCCCCGAGGAGCGTCTTGCCACATGTCAACACTGGGTCTGACTGAGCGCCTCCAGGAGAGAGGCCCAAGCAAGACACGCCCCGAGGATCGTCTTGTCACATGTCAACACTGGGTCTGACTGAGGGCCTCCATGAGAGAAGCCCAAGCAAGACGGGCCCCGAGGAGAGTCTTGCCACATGTCAACACTGCGTCTGACAGAGGGCATCCAGGAGAGAGGCCCAAGCAATACGCGCCCGGAGGAGCGTCTTGCCACATGTCAACAATGGGTCTGACTGAGGGCCTCCAGGAGAGAAGCCCAAGCATGACGCACCCCGAGGAGCTTCTTGCTACATGTCAGCACTCAGTCTGACTGAGCGCCTCCAGGAGAGAGGCCCAAGCAAGACGCGCCCCGAGGAGCGTCTTGCCACATGTCAGCACTGGGTCTGACTGAGCGCCTCCAGGAGAGAGGCCCCAGCAAGACGCGCCCCGAGGAGCGTCTTGCCTTATGTCAGCACTCGGTCTGACTGAGCGCCTCCAGGAGAGAGGCCCAAGCAAGACGCGCCCCGAGGAGCGTCTTGCCACATGTCAACAATGGGTCTGACTGAGGGCCTCCAGGAGAGAGGCCCAAGCAAGATGCGCCAAGGAGGAGCGTCTTGCCACATGTCAACACTGGGTCTGACAGAGGGCCTCCAGGAGAGAGGCCCAAGCAAGACGTGCCCCGCGGAGCGTCTTGCCACATGTCAACAATGGGTCTGACTGAGGGCCTCCAGGAGAGAAGCCCAAGCAAGACGCGCCCCAAGGAGCGTCTTGCCACATGTCAACACTGGGTCTGACTGAGCTTCCACAGGAGAGAGGCCCAAGCAAGACACGTCCCGAGGAGCGTCTTGACACATGTCAACACTGGGTCTGACTGAGGGCCTCCAGGAGAGAAGCCCAAGCAACACGCGGCCCGAGGAGCGTCTTGCCACATGACAGCACTCGGTCTGACTGAGCGCCTCCAGGAGAGAGGCCAAAGCAAGTTGCGCCCCGAGGAGCGTCTTGCCACATGTCAACAATGGGTCTGACTGAGGGCCTCCCGGAGAGAAGCCCAAGCAAGACGCGCCCCGAGGAGCGTCTTGACACATGTCAACACTGGGTCTGACAGAGGGCCTCCAGGAGAGAGGCCCAAGCAAGACGCGCCCCAAGGAGTGTCTTGCCAGATGTCACCACTTGGTCTGACTGAGCGCCTCCAGGAGAGAGGCCCAAGCAACACGCGCCCCGAGGAGCGTCTTGCCACGTGTCAACACTGGGTCTGATTGAGGGCCTTCTGGAGAGAGGCCCAAGCAAGACGAGCCCCGAGGAGCGTCTTGCCACATGTCAACAATGGGTCTTACTGAGGGCCTCCAGGAGAGAAGCCCAAGCAAGACGCGCCCCGAGGAGCTTCTTGCCACATGACAACACTCGGTCTGACAGAGGGCCTCCAGGAGAGAGGCCCAAGCAAGACGCGCCCCGAGGAGTGTCTTGCCACATGTCAACACTGGGTCTGACTGAGCGCCTCCAGGAGAGAGGCCCAAGCAAGACGCGCCCCGAGGAGCGTCTTGCCACGTGTCACCACTGGGTCTGACTGAGCGCCTCCAGGAGAGAGGCCCAAGGAAGACGCGCCCCGAGGAGCGTCTTGCCACGTGTCACCACTGGGTCTGATTGAGCGCCTCCAGGAGAGAGGCCCCAGCAAGATGCGCCCCGAGGAGCGTCTTGCCTTATGTCAGCACTCGGTCTGACTGAGCGCCTCCAGGAAAGAGGCCCAAGCAAGACGCGCCCCGAGGAGCGTCTTGCGACATGTCACTACTCGGTCTAACTGAGCGCCTCCAGGAGAGAGGTCCAAGCAAGACGCGCCCCGAGGAGTGTCTTGCCACATGTCACTACTCGGTCTGACTGAGCGCCTCCAGGAGAGAGGCCCAAGCAAGACGTGCCCCGAGGAGCGTCTTGCCACATGTCAACAATGGGTCTGACTGAGGGCCTCCAGGAGACAAGCCCAAGCAAGACGCGCCCCGAGGAGCGTCTTGCCACATGTCAACACTGGGTCTGACTGAGCGCCTCCAGGAGAGAGGCCCAAGCAAGACGCGCCCCGAGGAGCGTCAGGCCACATGTCACTACTCAGTCTGACTGAGCGCCTCCAGGAGAGAGGCCCAAGCAAGACGCGCCCCGAGGAGCGTCTTGCCACATGTCAACACTGGGTCTGATTGAGGGCCTTCTGGAGAGAGGCCCAAGCAAGACGCGCCCCGAGGAGCGTCTTGCCACATGTCAACACTGGGTCTGACTGAGTGCCTCCATGAGAGAAGCCCCAGCAAGACGCGCCCCGAGGAGTGTCTTGCCACATGTCACTACTCGGTCTGTTTGAGCGCCTCCAGGAGAGAGGCCCAAGCAAGACGTGCCCCGAGGAGCGTCTTGCCACATGTCAACAATGGGTCTGACTGAGGGCCTCCAGGAGAGAAGCCCAAGCAAGACACGCCCCGAGGAGCGTCTTGCCACATGTCAACACTGGGTCTGACTGAGCGCCTCCAGGAGAGAGGCCCAAGCAAGACACGCCCCGAGGAGCGTCTTGACACATGTCAACACTGGGTCTGACTGAGGGCCTCCATGAGAGAAGCCCAAGCAAGACGCGCCCCGAGGAGAGTCTTGCCACATGTCAACACTCGGTCTGACAAAGGGCCTCCAGGAGAGAGGCCCAAGCAAGACGCGCCCCGAGGAGTGTCTTGCCACATGTCACCACTGGGTCTGACTGAGCGCCTCCAGGAGAGAGGCCCAAGCAAGACGCGCCCCGAGGAGCGTCTTGTCACATGTCAACACTGGGTCTTTCTGAGCGCCTCCAGGAGAGAAGCCCAAGCAAGACGCGCCCCGAGGAGCGTCTTTCCATATGTCAGCACTCGGTCTGACTGAGCGCCTCCAGGAGAGAGTTCCAAGCAAGACGTGCCCCGAGGAGCGTCTTGCCACATGTCAACAATGGGTCTGACTGAGGGCCTCCAGGAGAGAAGCCCAAGCAACACGCGGCCCGAGGAGCGTCTTGCCACATGTCAGCACTCGGTCTGACTGAGCGCCTCCAGGAGAGAGGCCAAAGCAAGACGCGCCCCGAGGAGCGTCTTGACACATGTCAACACTGGGTCTGACAGAGGGCCTCCAGGAGAGAGGCCCAAGCAAGACACGCCCCGAGGAGTGTCTTGCCACATGTCACCACTTGGTCTTACTGAGCGCCTCCAGGAGAGAGGCCCAAGCAACACGCGCCCCGAGGAGCGTCAGGCCACATGTCAATACTCAGTCTGACTGAGCGCCTCCAGGAGAGAGGCCCAAGCAAGACGTGCCCCGAGGAGCGTCTTGCCACATGTCAACAATGGGTCTGACTGAGGGCCTCCAGGAGAGAAGCCCAAGCAAGAAGCGCCCCGAGGAGCGTCTTGCCACATGTCAACACTGGGTCTGACTGAGTGCCTCCAGGAGAGAGGCCCAAGCAAGACGCGCCACGAGGAGCGTCTTGCCACATGTCACTACTCGGTCTGACTGACCGCCTCCAGCAGAGAGGTCCAAGCAACACGTGCCCTGAGGAGCGTCTTGCCACATGTCAACACTGGGTCTGACTGAGTGCCTCCATGAGAGAAAACCCAGCAAGACGCGCCCCGAGGAGCGTCTTGCCACATGTCACTACTCGGTCTGACTGAGCGCCTCCAGGAGAGAGGCCCAAGCAAGACGTGCCCCGAGGAGCGTCTTGCCACATGTCAACAATGGGTCTGACTGAGGGCCTCCAGGAGAGAAGCCCAAGCAAGAAGCGCCCCGAGGAGCGTCTTGCCACATGACAACACTGGGTCTGACTGAGCACCTCCAGGAGAGAGGGCCAAGCAAGACACGCCCCGAGGAGCGTCTTGACACCTGTCAACACTGGGTCTGACTGAGGGCCTCCATGAGAGAAGCCCAAGCAAGACGGGCCCCGAGGAGAGTCTTGCCACATGTCAACACTGGGTCTGACGGAGGGCATCCAGGAGAGAGGCCCAAGCAATACGCGCCCGGAGGAGCGTCTTGCCACATGTCAACACTGGGTCTGACTGAGGGCCTCCAGGATAGAAGCCCAAGCATGACGCACCCCGAGGAGCTTCTTGCTACATGTCAGACCTCGGTCTGACTGAGCGCCTCCAGGAGAGAGGCCAAAGCAAGACGCGCCCCGAGGAGCGTCTTGACACATGTCAACACTGGGTCTGACTGAGGGCCTCCAGGAGAGAAGCCCAAGCAACACGCGGCCCGAGGAGCGTCTTGCCACATGTCAGCACTCGGTCTGACTGAGCGCCTCCAGGAGAGAGGCCAAAGCAAGACGCGCCCCGAGGAGCGTCTTGACACATGTCAACACTGGGTCTGACAGAGGGCCTCCAGGAGAGAGGCCCAAGCAAGACACGCCCCGAGGAGTGTCTTGCCACATGTCACCACTTGGTCTTACTGAGCGCCTCCAGGAGAGAGGCCCAAGCAACACGCGCCCCGAGGAGCGTCAGGCCACATGTCACTACTCAGTCTGACTGAGCGCCTCCAGGAGAGAGGCCCAAGCAAGACGTGCCCCGAGGAGCGTCTTGCCACATGTCAACAATGGGTCTGACTGAGGGCCTCCAGGAGAGAAGCCCAAGCAAGAAGCGCCCCGAGGAGCGTCTTGCCACATGTCAACACTGGGTCTGACTGAGTGCCTCCAGGAGAGAGGCCCAAGCAAGACGCGCCACGAGGAGCGTCTTGCCACATGTCACTACTCGGTCTGACTGACCGCCTCCAGCAGAGAGGTCCAAGCAACACGCGCCCTGAGGAGCGTCTTGCCACATGTCAACACTGGGTCTGACTGAGTGCCTCCATGAGAGAAAACCCAGCAAGACGCGCCCCGAGGAGCGTCTTGCCACATGTCACTACTCGGTCTGACTGAGCGCCTCCAGGAGAGAGGCCCAAGCAAGACGTGCCCCGAGGAGCGTCTTGCCACATGTCAACAATGGGTCTGACTGAGGGCCTCTAGGAGAGAAGCCCAAGCAAGAAGCGCCCCGAGGAGCGTCTTGCCACATGACAACACTGGGTCTGACTGAGCACCTCCAGGAGAGAGGGCCAAGCAAGACACGCCCCGAGGAGCGTCTTGACACCTGTCAACACTGGGTCTGACTGAGGGCCTCCATGAGAGAAGCCCAAGCAAGACGGGCCCCGAGGAGAGTCTTGCCACATGTCAACACTGGGTCTGACGGAGGGCATCCAGGAGAGAGGCCCAAGCAATACGCGCCCGGAGGAGCGTCTTGCCACATGTCAACACTGGGTCTGACTGAGGGCCTCCAGGATAGAAGCCCAAGCATGACGCACCCCGAGGAGCTTCTTGCTACATGTCAGCACTCGGTCTGACTGAGCGCCTCCAGGAGAGAGGCCAAAGCAAGACGCGCCCCGAGGAGCGTCTTGACACATGTCAACACTGGGTCTGACAGAGGGCCTCCATGAGAGAGGCCCAAGCAAGACTTGCCCCGAGGAGCGTCTTGCCACATGTCAACACTGGGTCTGACTGAGCGCCTCGAGGAGATAGGCCCAAGCAAGACACGCCCCGAGGAGCGTCTTGACACATGTCAACACTGGGTCGGACTGAGGGCCTCCATGAGAGAAGCCCAAGCAAGACGCGCCCCGAGGAGAGTCTTGCCACATGTCAACACTCGGTCTGACAGAGGGCATTCAGGAGAGAGGCCCAAGCAATACGCGCCCCGAGGGTGTCTTGCCACATGTCACCACTGGGTCTGAATGAGCGCCTCCAGGAGAGAGGCCCAACCAAGACGCGCCCCGAGGAGTGTCTTGCCACATGCCAACACTGGGTCAGACTGAGCGCCTCCAGGAGAGAGGCCCAAGCAAGACGCGCCCCGAGGAGCGTCTTGCCACGTGTCAACACTGGGTCTGACTGAGCGCCTCCAGGAGCGAGGCCCAAGCAAGATGCGCCCCGAGGAGCGTCTTTCCACGTGTCACCACTGGGTCTGACTGAGCGCCTCCAGGAGAGAGGCCCAAGCAAGACGCGCCCCGAGGAGCGTCTTGCCACATGTCAACACTGGGTCTGACTGAGCGCCTCCAGGAGAGAGGCCCAAGCAAGACGCGCCCCGAGGAGCGTCTTGCCACATGTCAACAATGGGTCTGACTGAGGGCCTCCAGGAGAGAGGCCCAACTAAGATGCGCCCGGAGGAGCGTCTTTCCACATGTCAACACTGGGTCTGACAGAGGGCCTCCAGGAGAGATGCCCAAGCAAGACGCGCCCCGAGGAGCGTCTTGCCACATGTCACCTCTGGTTCTGACTGAGCGCCTTCAGGAGAGAAGCCCAAGCAAGACGAGCCCCGAGGAGCGTCTTGCCAAATGTCAACAATGGGTCTGACTGAGGGCCTCCAGGAGAGAAGCCCAAGCAAGACTGCGCCCCGAGGAGCGTCTTGACACATGTCAACACTGGGTCTGACAGAGTGCCTCCAGGAGAGAGGCCCAAGCAAGACGCGCCCCGAGGAGTGTCTTGCCACATGTCACCACTGGGTCTGACTGAGCGCCTCCAGGAGAGAGGCCCAAGCAAGACGCGCCCCGAGGAGCGTCAGGCCACATGTCACTACTCAGTCTGACTGAGCGCCTCCAGGAGAGAGGCCCAAGCAAGACGCGCCCCGAGGAGCATCTTGCCACATGTCAGCACTGGGACTGACTGAGCGCCTCCAGGAGAGAGGCCCCAGCAAGACGCGCCCCGAGGAGCGTCTTGCCTTATGTCAGCACTCGGTCAGACTGAGCGCCTCCAGGAGAGAGGCCCAAGCAAGACGCGCCCCGAGGAGCGTCTTGCCACATGTCAACAATGGGTCTGACTGAGGGCCTCCAGGAGAGAGGCCCAAGCAAGATGCGCCCGGAGGAGCGTATTGCCACATGTCAACACTGGGTCTGACAGAGGGCCTCCAGGAGAGAGGCCCAAGCAAGACGCGCCCCGAGGAGCGTCTTGTCACATGTCAACACTGGGTCTTTCTGAGCGCCTCCAGGAGAGAAGCCCAAGCAAGACGCGCCCCGAGGAGCGTCTTGCCACATGTCAGCACTCGGTCTGACTGAGCGCCTCCAGGAGAGAGGCCCAAGCACGACGCGCCCCGAGGAGCGTCTTGCCACATGTCAGCACTCGATCTGACTGAGAGCCTCCAGGAGAGAGGCCCAAGCAAGACGCGCCCCGAGAAGCGTCTTGCCACATGTCAACAATGGGTCTGACTGAGGGCCTCCAGGAGAGAAGCCCAAGCAACACGCGGCCCGAGGAGCGTCTTGCCACATGTCAGCACTCGGTCTGACTGAGCGCCTCCAGGAGAGAGGCCCAAGCAAGACGCGCCCCAAGGAGCGTCTTACCACATGTCAACACTGGGTCTGACAGAGGGCCTCCATGAGAGAGGCCCAAGCAAGACGTGCCCCGAGGAGTGTCTTGACACATGTCAACACTTTGTCTGACAGAGGGCCTCCAGGAGAGAGGCCCAAGCAAGACGCGCCCCGAGGAGTGTCTTGCCACATGTCACCACTTGGTCTGACTGAGCGCCTCCAGGAGAGAGGCCCAAGCAACACGCGCCCCGAGGAGCGTCAGGCCACATGTCACTACTCAGTCTGACTGAGCGCCTCCAGGAGAGAGGCCCAAGTAAGACGTGCCCCGAGGAGCGTATTGCCACGTGTCAACACTGGGTCTGATTGAGGGCCTTCTGGAGAGAGGCCCAAGCAAGACGCGCCCCGAGGAGCTTCTTGCCACATGTCAGCACTCGGTCTGACAGAGGGCCTCCATGAGAGACGCCCAAGCAAGACGCGCCCCGAGGAGTGTCTTGCCAAATGTCAACACTGGGTCTGACTGATTGCCTCAGGGAGAGAGGTCCAAGCAAGACGCGCCCCGAGGAGAGTCTTGCCACATGTCACCACTTGGTCTGACTAAGCGCCTCCAGGAGAGAGGCCCAAGCAACACGCGCCCCGAGGAGCGTCAGGCCACATGTCACTACTCAGTCTGACTGAGCGCCTCCAGGAGAGAGGCCCAAGCAAGATGCGCCCCGAGGAGCGTCTTGCCACGTGTTAACACTGGGTCTGATTGAGGGCCTTCTGGAGAGAGGCACAAGCAAGACGCGCCCCGAGGAGCATCTTGCCACATGTCAACAATGGGTCTTACTGAGGGCCTCCAGGAGAGAAGCCCAAGCAAGACGCGCCCCGAGGAGCTTCTTGCCAAATGTCAGCACTCGGTCTGACTGAGCGCCTCCAGGAGAGAGGCCAAAGCAAGACGCGCCCCGAGGAGCGTCTTGCCTTATGTCAGCACTCGGTCTGACTGAGCGCCTCCAGGAGAGAGGCCCAAGCAAGACGCGCCCCGAGGAGCGTCTTACCACATGTCAACAATGGGTCTGACTGAGGGCCTCCAGGAGAGAGGCCCAAGCAAGATGCGCCCGGAGGAGCGTATTGCCACATGTCAACACTGGGTATGACAGAGGGCCTCCAGGAGAGAGGCCCAAGCAAGACGCGCCCCGAGGAGCGTCTTGCCACATGTCACTACTCGGTCTAACTGAGCACCTCCAGGAGAGAGGCCCAAGCAAGACTTGCCCCGAGGAGCGTCTTGCCACATGTCAACACTGGGTCTGACTGAGCGCCTCGAGGAGATAGGCCCAAGCAAGACACGCCCCGAGGAGCGTCTTGACACATGTCAACACTGGGTCGGACTGAGGGCCTCCATGAGAGAAGCCCAAGTAAGACGCGCCCCGAGGAGAGTCTTGCCACATGTCAACACTCGGTCTGACAGAGGGCATTCAGGAGAGAGGCCCAAGCAATACGCGCCCCGAGGGTGTCTTGCCACATGTCACCACTGGGTCTGAATGAGCGCCTCCAGGAGAGAGGCCCAACCAAGACGCGCCCCGAGGAGTGTCTTGCCACATGCCAACACTGGGTCTGACTGAGCGCCTCCAGGAGAGAGGCCCAAGCAAGACGCGCCCCGAGGAGCGTCTTGCCACGTGTCAACACTGGGTCTGACTGAGCGCCTCCAGGAGCGAGGCCCAAGCAAGATGCGCCCCGAGGAGCGTCTTTCCACGTGTCACCACTGGGTCTGACTGAGCGCCTCCAGGAGAGAGGCCCAAGCAAGACGCGCCCCGAGGAGCGTCTTGCCACATGTCAACACTGGGTCTGACTGAGCGCCTCCAGGAGAGAGGCCCAAGCAAGACGCGCCCCGAGGAGCGTCTTGCCACATGTCAACAATGGGTCTGACTGAGGGCCTCCAGGAGAGAGGCCCAAGCAAGATGCGCCCGGAGGAGCGTCTTTCCACATGTCAACACTGGGTCTGACAGAGGGCCTCCAGGAGAGATGCCCAAGCAAGACGCGCCCCGAGGAGTGTCTTGCCACATGTCACCTCTGGTTCTGACTGAGCGCCTTCAGGAGAGAAGCCCAAGCAAGACGAGCCCCGAGGAGCGTCTTGCCAAATGTCAACAATGGGTCTGACTGAGGGCCTCCAGGAGAGAAGCCCAAGCAAGACTGCGCCCCGAGGAGCGTCTTGACACATGTCAACACTGGGTCTGACAGAGTGCCTCCAGGAGAGAGGCCCAAGCAAGATGCGCCCGGAGGAGCGTATTGCCACATGTCAACACTGGGTCTGACAGAGGGCCTCCAGGAGAGAGGCCCAAGCAAGACGCGCCCCGAGGAGCGTCTTGTCACATGTCAACACTGGGTCTTTCTGAGCGCCTCCAGGAGAGAAGCCCAAGCAAGACGCGCCCCGAGGAGCGTCTTGCCACATGTCAGCACTCGGTCTTACTGAGCGCCTCCAGGAGAGAGGCCCAAGCACGACGCGCCCCGAGGAGCGTCTTGCCACATGTCAGCACTCGATCTGACTGAGAGCCTCCAGGAGAGAGGCCCAAGCAAGACGCGCCCCGAGAAGCGTCTTGCCACATGTCAACAATGGGTCTGACTGAGGGCCTCCAGGAGAGAAGCCCAAGCAACACGCGGCCCGAGGAGCGTCTTGCCACATGTCAGCACTCGGTCTGACTGAGCGCCTCCAGGAGAGAGGCCCAAGCAAGACGCGCCCCGAGGAGTGTCTTGACACATGCCAACACTTTGTCTGACAGAGGGCCTCCAGGAGAGAGGCCCAAGCAAGACGCGCCCCGAGGAGTGTCTTGCCACATGTCACCACTTGGTCTGACTGAGCGCCTCCAGGAGAGAGGCCCAAGCAACACGCGCCCCGAGGAGCGTCAGGCCACATGTCACTACTCAGTCTGACTGAGCGCCTCCAGGAGAGAGGCCCAAGTAAGACGCGCCCCGAGGAGCGTATTGCCACGTGTCAACACTGGGTCTGATTGAGGGCCTTCTGGAGAGAGGCCCAAGCAAGACGCGCCCCGAGGAGCTTCTTGCCACATGTCAGCACTCGGTCTGACAGAGGGCCTCCATGAGAGACGCCCAAGCAAGATGCGCCCCGAGGAGTGTCTTGCCAAATGTCAACACTGGGTCTCACTGAGGGCCTCCAGGAGAGAAGCCCAAGCAAGACGTGCCCCGAGGAGCTTCTTGCCACATGTCAGCACTCGGTCTGACAGAGGGCCTCCATGAGAGACGCCCAAGCAAGACGCGCCCCGAGGAGTGTCTTGCAAAATGTCAACACTGGGTCTGACTGATTGCCTCAGGGAGAGAGGTCCAAGCAAGACGCGCCCCGAGGAGCGTCTTGCCACATGTCAACACTGGGTCTGACTGAATGCCTCCATGAGAGAAGCCCCAGCAAGACGCGCCCCGAGGAGTGTCTTGCCACATGTCACCACTTGGTCTGACTGAGCGCCTCCAGGAGACAGGCCCAAGCAACACGCGCCCCGAGGAGCGTCAGGCCACATGTCACTACTCAGTCTGACTGAGCGCCTCCAGGAGAGAGGCCCAAGCAAGACGCGCCCCGAGGAGCGTCTTGCCACGTGTTAACACTGGGTCTGATTGAGGGCCTTCTGGAGAGAGGCACAAGCAAGACGCGCCCCGAGGAGCGTCTTGCCACATGTCAACAATGGGTCTTACTGAGGGCCTCCAGGAGAGAAGCCCAAGCAAGACGCGCCCCGAGGAGCTTCTTGCCACATGTCAGCACTCGGTCTGACTGAGCGCCTCCAGGAGAGAGGCCAAAGCAAGACGCGCCCCGAGGAGCGTCTTGCCTTATGTCAGCACTCGGTCTGACTGAGCGCCTCCAGGAGAGAGGCCCAAGCAAGACGCGCCCCGAGGAGCGTCTTGCCACATGTCAACAATGGGTCTGACTGAGGGCCTCCAGGAGAGAGGCCCAAGCAAGATGCGCCCGGAGGAGCGTATTGCCACATGTCAACACTGGGTCTGACAGAGGGCCTCCAGGAGAGAGGCCCAAGCAAACGCGCCCCGAGGAGCGTCTTGTCACATGTCAACACTGGGTCTTTCTGAGCGCCTCCAGGAGAGAAGCCCAAGCACAACGCGCCCCGAGGAGCGTCTTGCCACATGTCAGCACTCGGTCTGACTGAGCGCCTCCAGGAGAGAGGCCCAAGCACGACGCGCCCCGAGGAGCGTCTTGCCACATGTCAGCACTCGATCTGACTGAGCGCCTCCAGGAGAGAGGCCCAAGCAAGACGCGCCCCGAGGAGCGTCTTGCCACATGTCACCACTGGGTCTGACTGAGCGCCTCCAGGAGAGAGGCCCAAGCAAGACGCGCCCCGAGGAGCGTCTTGCCACGTGTCACCACTGGGTCTGACTGAGCGCCTCCAGGAGAGAGGCCCAAGCAAGACGCGCCCCGAGGAGCGTCTTGCGACATGTCACTACTCGGTCTAACTGAGCGCCTCCAGGAGAGAGGTCCAAGCAAGACGCGCCCCGAGGAGCGTCTTGCCACATGTCACTACTCGGTCTGAGTGAGCGCCTCCAGGAGAGAGGCCCAAGCAAGACGTGCCCCGAGGAGCGTCTTGCCACATGTCAACAATGGGTCTGACTGAGGGCCTCCAGGAGAGAAGCCCAAGCAAGACGCGCCCCGAGGAGCGTCTTGCCACATGTCAACACTGGGTCTGACTGAGCGCCTCCAGGAGAGAGGCCCAAGCAAGACGCGCCCCGAAGAGCGTCAGGCCACATGTCACTACTCAGTCTGACTGAGCGCCTCCAGGAGAGAGGCCCAAGCAAGACGCGCCCCGAGGAGCGTCTTGCCACATGTCAACAATGGGTCTGACTGAGGGCCTCCAGGAAAGAAGCCCAAGCAAGACGCGGCCCGAGGAGCGTCTTGCCACATGTCAGCAATCGGTCTGACCGAGCGCCTCCAGGAGAGAGGCCCAAGCAAGACGCGCCCCGAGGAGTGTCTTGCCACATGTCACCACTGGGTCTGACTGAGCGCCTCCAGGAGAGAGGCCCAAGCAAGACGTGCCCCGAGGAGCGTCAGGCCACATGTCACTACTCAGTCTGACTGAGCGCCTCCAGGAGAGAGGCCCAAGCAAGACGCGCCCCGAGGAGCGTCTTGCCACGTGTCAACACTGGGTCTGATTGAGGGCCTTCTGGAGAGAGGCCCAAGCAAGACGCGCCCCGAGGAGCGTCTTGCCACATGTCAACAATGGGTCTGACTGAGCGCCTCCGGGAGAGAGGCCCAAGCAAGATGCGCCCCGAGGAGCTTCTTGCCACGTGTCACCACTGGGTCTGACTGAGCGCCTCCAGGAGAGCGGCCCAAGCAAGACGCGCCCCTAGGAGCGTCCTGCCACGTGTCACTACTGGGTCTGATTGAGCGCCTCCAGGAGAGAGGCCCCAGCAAGACCGGTCAGGCCTGCAGTGTACACATCAGAGACATGATGTTCTTTCACAGAACTGAGGTTGTTCATTACTAAATGACTTTTAGAGCAATATTGTTATTATACTATTCAACAGGTTGATCATAATAATGTGTATTAAACCCACAACCTAGCACTGAGGACAGAGGGACTTTATTTAAATTAGTACTTAATGGAACCGATACATAAAGATACATAAGAGCCATGTCATACATTCAGCCTAGGAATAGTTGCATTGTGCACTTATAAAAATATACACATCAATTGCTCGAATCCCATTGTTGCAAAGTAAAACTCTAATAAAACTCTAGTCTGACATCAACAGAGAAGACTTAGTGTATGCACTACAAATACAGCATTAGGATTTCGAGTGGACCGTGCACCTTGTGAACCATCAGAGGCTTATGACGCAACATATTTTCCAGTTGCTATTAGACAAGTTATAATTCTCGACCATTTTTCGGAACTGGTTTCTTGGGTCCGTGAGTAAATGCCAAATGAGATGATAGTCCTTAAGTAAGTTCCTGGCGATCCCATGTCACGCTCTTGTCCATCAGCCGGTGAACGCTGAGACGGAACTCGATGAGAGCGATGTATTTTTTAAGTGCTCCGAATGTACTTCTAACAAGCGTGCGATTCACTTCGTGAGTAAACCGCAGCTGCAGCTGATTCAAACAGTCGAGCCAACTTTCTACATCACAATATTCGTTTTGTAGTTAGTCGAGTTACCTTTTGTGTGGCGCATGCACGGGTCGTTAGCGTCCAGCTCCCAGCTTAGAGAGTCCTGTATTGACACAGACGTCAATACATCTCGATGTCATGCAACACACAAAGTCTGTCGCATTCAGGTGGGTTAACACACATGTACGATGTGTGCGATGGCACGCCCGTTTACAATGGGACACGACGATGATCATTGTTAACCAAACTCTTGTTTCTCACGACAGGTGGTAGCGTTGTCTCCTGCACCTGGTCTTCGTGCACAGAGGTTGTTGTAATGTGCTCATCATAGTCGCGATCGTTGTCACTCGAATCCGTTGTTCTCACGACAGGTGGTAGCGTTGTCTCCTGCATGTTGTCTTCGCGTGCGGCAAGCGTTGTGCTGTGCTCATTATAATGGTTGCCTTCGTACAAAGGGGGTGTTGAATACTCCTTCGCGAGTAGTGTAGGAGGTGGTGTGATGGGACGTATCTCAGAGGCGTTATGTGAGCGTACCACCATGGCCTTAGCAACTGCGACTACTGAGAGTACACCCAGTACAGACAGCGAGATCATTTTTCTTCTTGGGTTTTGTACGTGTGGGTACAGCCGCTTTAATGGCAGTGAGAGCAAGTGGGCAAATGTATTTATAGGTCACTAGCAGAAACTAAGGCACGTGGTCAGAGTGTAATCGTAACCACCGTAGCTCTTGTCATAATTTAATATACATAGAAATCAGAAACGGGCATGTCAGGATAAACATCGCGAGTGATAATGCGGCCAGTATCTGTGTGCGCTTGAGAGCACCTTGTTGTTCTACTGTGGTGCCCACGCCGCCGGGTCTGTAAATGTCATCGACCTTCTTTATATACGCATACGCTAAAGACCGTATATTCTCTATGGATTTGAACACGTCCTTTGTTTCGCGTAACGCTTGAGCTGTCTCGAGCGTGATGTTGTGAGTGTACGCCAGTGTTTCACGTGCACCTAGGTCCGAAAGGGCGTGCGCTACAACTATTAACCTTGGTTTGGGAGTGTGGCGAAACGCTCGCTCCGCTGTAATGGGCGGATGCAATGTTATCACCTGGTACGTTTCGTTAGTCGTGTTGTAACACACCGGTCCGTCACACGGACCATCACATTGTATGGGGCACAGTAAGGACAACACGCCGCCGACCGTGACTTCGCACTCGACCGCGGTGGTGTTATCGATTTGCAAAGGATCACATACGCCTCTCCAGTCGCATTGAGGCACATTGTAGTCGACCCGACCGTCGGTCACCATAGCTTTCGTCAGCCAACACACTCGATTGCCCTTCGAAACATCGGCGATCAACGTGAGCGTAGAGGTCGCCGTCGCTTTACTGTACGCCAGGATATCCGTGTGTGAGTGCACGCTCGACGTCGATTGACAACCGGTCATGTCAGACCTGATCAGACCTTCCGAACACATGACCGTTAGTTGTTGTGCGGCCGAGAGTATCGCGATCATACCGTTGAGATGTGTAGAAAGCGCGTACACGCCAGCCTTCCACGTTTCCAAAGTTTCCAGCAGTCTAGAGGGACTTGTCTTAGCGCGCACGGCTGTGCTGAATTTGCGTTTGGTAGACACAACGGCTTCGACCTCGCTTAGGATCTGTGGGCTCATGTACTCGTGGTAGGCCAAGACGTGTATACTCGAGCGCGGTGACGCCCCGAACACTTGACCCGGTTTTGTTGTGGCGATATGCGTGTCCAGTAACGCGGCAAAGTCCGCGTGTCTAGCGTGTATTGATTTTACAGCTCGCTCATACCCCAACAGTACGGTCCGTAGAAGTTCGTTCACTTGTTTCCATGCGCTCGTGGAACACAGGACATCGCAACCTCTGTGATACTCAAGTAAAGCGTCACACACCAGCTGCTTGCACGTTGGAAATACAATCGGTAGTAACTTCTTACTCCACTCTATGTTGAACTCGTATAGTATGTATATGGACGGTTGCGGCGGTTTGCGCATTTTCTATCTACCCTCCGCTAATATGACTCTGTGGTCTGTCTCCTGAGATGGTGCGGTTGGAACTTGCGAGAGTGCACTATCGACGGTCGGCGTTTCCATTTCGTCAACTGTGCCATTTTTGCCGCTGGCAAACGGCCGTCGACGGTCGATGCGAGACACCAACATAACGTTAGACCGCGACCCTCATGCCAGTTTTCTGTAGTACTAGTTGTAGTTTCTGGTGCACACTCGAAACGCCATTATGATCACAATTACGTTGATTAATAAATCCAGTGTTGTGGCGACTGCAGCCAGCGCCGTCGCGCAACTCGTGTCAGTGTTATCTCTCGATACTTTCATTCGTATCCGAGCGTATGCAGAATCTACGGATCTGGTGAAGTTGCTTGTCACTAGCTTGCGCACGTTTGATATGGCACTTTGCGCGAGACTCACACAACCTGCAGTGGTGACCGTCGCGTCAGTGCAAAGTTTTTCCGATATATCGCTCGCAACATCATTTGTCATTTGCTGTACACTGATGATAGTCCTTAAGTAAGTTCCTGGCGATCCCATGTCACGCTCTTGCCCATCAGCCGGTGAACGCTGAGACGGAACTCGATGAGAGCGATGTATTTTTTAAGTGCTCCGAATGTACTTCTAACAAGCGTGCGATTCACTTCGTGAGTAAACCGCAGCTGCAGCTGATTCAAACAGTCGAGCCAACTTTCTACATCACAATATTCGTTTTGTAGTTAGTCGAGTTACCTTTTGTGTGGCGCATGCACGGGTCGTTAGAGTCCAGCTCCCAGCTTAGAGAGTCCTGTATTGACACAGACGTCAATACATCTCGATGTCATGCAACACACAAAGTCTGTCGCATACAGGTGGGTTAACACATGTACGATACCTTTTGTGTGGCGCATGCACAGGTCGTTAGCGTCCAGCTCCCGGCTTATAGAGAGTCCTGTATTGAAACAGACGTCAATACATCTCGATGTCATGCAACACACAAAGTCTGTTGCATACAGGTGGGTTAACACACATGTACGATGTGTGCAATGGCACGCCCGTTTACAATGGGACACGACGATGATCATTGTTAACCAAACTCTTGTTTCTCACGACAAGTGGTAGCATTGTCTCCTGCACCTGGTCTTCGTGCACAGAGGGTGTTGTAATGTGCTCGTCATAGTCGCGATCGTTGTCACTCGAATCCGTAGAATCTCGATGTCATGCAACACACAAAGTCTGTCGCATACAGGTGGGTTAACACATGTACTATATCTTTTGTGTGGTGCATGCACGGGTCGTTAGCGTCCAGCTCCCGGCTTATAGAGAGTCCTGTATTGACACAGACGTCAATACATCTCGATGTCATGCAACACACAAAGTCTGTCGCATACAGGTGGGTTAACACACATGTACGATGTGTGCAATGGCGCGCCCGTTTACAATGGGACACGACGATGATCATTGTTAACCAAACTCTTGTTTCTCACGAAAGGTGGTAGCGTTGTCTCCTGCACCTGGTCTTCGTGCACAGAGGGTGTTGTAATGTGCTCGTCATAGTCGCGATCGTTGTCACTCGAATCCGTTGTTCTCACGACAGGTCGTAGCGTTGTCTCCTGCATGTTGTCTTCGCGTGCGGCAAGCGTTGTGCTGTGCTCGTTATAATGGTTGTCTTCGTACAAAGGGGGTGTTGAATACTCCTTCGCGAATAGTCTAGGAGGTGGTGTGCTGGGACGTATCTCAGAGGCGTTATGTGAGCGTACCACCATGGCCTGAGCAACTGCGACTACTGAGAGTACACCCAGTACAGACAGCGAGATCATTTTTTTTCTTGGGTGTTGTACGTGTGGGTACAGCCGCTTTAATGGCAGTGAGAGCAAGTGGTCAAATGTATTTATAGGTCCCTAGCAGAAACTAAGGCACGTGGTCAGAGTGTAATCGTAACCACCGTAGCTCTTGTCATAATTTAGTATACATAGAAATCAGAAACGGGCATGTCAGGATAGACATCGCGAGTGATAATGCGGCCAGTATCTGTGTGTGCTTGAGAGCACCTTGTTGTTCTACTGTGGTGCCCACGCCGCCGGGTCTGTAAATGTCATCGACCTTCTTTATATACGCATACGCTAAAGACCGTATATTCTCTATGGATTTGAACACGTCCTTTGTTTCACGTAACGCTTGAGCTGTCTCGAGCGTGATGTTGTGAGTGTACGCCAGTGTTTCGCGTGCACCGAGGTCCGAAAGGGCGTGCGCTACAACTATTAACCTTGGTTTGGGAGTGTGGCGAAACGCTCGCTCCGCTGTAATGGGCGGATGCAATGTTATCACCTGGTACGTTTCGTTAGTCGGGTCGTAACACACTGGTCCGTCACACGGACCGTCACATTGTATGGGGCACAGTAAGGACAACACGCCGCCGACCGTGACTTCGCACTTGACCGCGGTGGTGTTGTCGATTTGCAAAGGATCACATACGCCTCTCCAGTCGCAATGAGGCACATTGTAGTCGACGCGACCGTCGGTCACCATAGCTTTCGTCAGCCAACACACTCGATTGCCCTTCGAAACATCGGCGATCAACGTGAGCGTAGAGGTCGCCGTCGCTTTACTGTACGCCAGGATATCCGTGTGTGAGTGCACGCTTGACGTCGATTGAAAACCGGTCATGTCAGACCTGATCAGACCTTCCGAACACATGACCGTTAGTTGTTGTGCGGCCGAGAGTATCGCGATCATACCGTTGAGATGTGTAGAAAGCACGTACACGCCAGCCTTCCACGTTTCCAAAGTTTCCAGCAGTCTAGAGGGACTTGTCTTAGCGCGCACGGCTGTGCTGAATTTGCGTTGGGTAGACACGAGGGCTTCGACCTCGCTTAGGATCTGTGGGCTCATGTACTCGTGGTAGGCCAAGACGTGTATAGTCGAGCGCGGTGACGCCCCGAACACTTGACCCGGTTTTGTTGTGGCGATATGCGTGTCCAGTAACGCAGCAAAGTCCGCGTGTCTAGCGTGTATTGATTTTACAGCTCGCTCATACCCCAACAGTACGGTCCGTAGAAGTTCGTTCACTTGTTTCCATGCGCTCGTGGAACACAGGACATCGCAACCTCTGTGATACTCAAGTAAAGCATGACACACCAGCTGCTTGCACGTTGGAAATACAATCGGTAGTAACTTCTTACTCCACTCTATGTTGAACTCGTATAGTATGTATATGGGCGATTGCGGCGGTTTGTGCATTTTCTATCTACCCTTCGCTAATATGACTCTGTGGTCTGTCTCCTGAGATGGTGCGGTTGGACCTTGCGAGAGTGCACTATCGACGGTCGGCGTTTCCAGACCACCTGTCGTGAGAAACAAGAGTTTGGTTAACAATGATCATCGTCGTGTCCCATTGTAAACGGGCGCGCCATCGCAGACGTCGTACATGTGTGTTAACCCACCTGTATGCAACAGACTTTGTGTGTTGCATGACATCGAGATGTATTGACGTCTGTGTCAATACAGGACTCTCTATAATCCGGGAGCTGGACGCTAACGACCCGTGCATGCGCCACACAAAAGGTATCGTACATGTGTTAACCCACCTGTATGCGACAGACTTTGTGTGTTGCATGACATCGAGATGTATTGACATCTGTGTCAATACAGGACTCTCTAAGCTGGGAGCTGGACGCTAACGACCCGTGCATGCGCCACACAAAAGGTAACTCGACTAACTACAAAACGCATATTGTGATGTAGAAAGTTGGCTCGACTGTTTGAATCAGCTGCAGCTGCGGTTTACTCACGAAGTGAATCGCACGCTTGTTAGAAGTACATTCGGAGCACTTAAAAAATACATCGCTCTCATCGAGTTCCGTCTCAGCGTTCACCGGCTGATGGGCCAGAGCGTGACATGGGATCGCCAGGAACTTACTTAAGGACTATCATCTCATTTGGCATTTACTCACGGACCCAAGAAACCAGTTCCGAAAAATGGTCGAGAATTATAACTTGTCTAACAGCAACTGGAAGATATGTTGCGTCATAAGCCTCTGATGGTTCACAAGGTGCACGGTCCACTCGAAATCCTAATGCTGTTTTTGTAGTACATACACTAAGTCTTCTCTGTTGATGTCAGACTAGAGTTTTATTGGAGTTTTACTTTGCAACAATGGGATTCGAGCAATTAATGTGTATATTTTTAATAGTGCACATTGCTACTATTCCTAGGCTGAATGTATGACATGGCTCTTATGTATCATTATGTATCATTTCCATTAAGTACTAATTTAAATAAAGTCCCTCTGTCCTCAGTGCTAGGTTGTGGGTTTAATACACATTATTATGATCAACCTGTTGAATAGTATAATAACAATATTCCTGTAAAAGTCATTTAGTAATGAACAACCTCAGTTCTGTGAAAGAACATCATGTCTCTGATGTGTACACTGCAGGCCTGACCGGGGTTTGCACGCAAGGGCCTGTGTGTGTGTGTGTGTGTGTGTGTGTGTGTGTGTGTGTGTGTGTGTGTGTGTGTGTGTGTGTGTGTGTGTGTGTGTGTGTGTGTGTGTGTGTGTGTGTGTGTGTGTGTGTGAAACAAATAAAGATAAAAATAGCTAGTGCGGCCACGAGCGGTCGTGCAGGGTAGAGGCTGCGCGCAAACACCTCTAAAACAAGCGCGTGCCCACGCCCGATCCGTGGAAGCACGTAGAACTAGCAAACGTACTAGCAGAAATCAACGATCGCACACGGGTCATTGAGTGTGTACAGGGTTCGTCTGCGTGTGTGGCATTGGGCAATCTAGCGGCAACCGAGTGGCCTGAAGGCGGAACCGGCCAACCCGTCGCCCTCACCATCGTTGCGCTTCGAGATGAACTATTGCTAAAGATGATCGTCTTCGTCAACCACGGCGCTACCAGAGTTACCACGACATGCGCCTTAAAAGCGTTCTCGTTTAGGTCAGCGCCACCAGAATTGAATTGGCAAGTCAGCGGATATTACACAACTCGTAACGAAGACCCTCTCCGCGACCTCGCGGCCAGTGTGCGCAGTGTACAGCAAATGACAAACGATGTTGCGAGCGATATATCGGAAAAACTTTGCACTGACGCGACGGTCGCCACTGCAGGTTGTGTGAGTCTCGCGCAAAGTGCCATATCAAACGTGCGCAAGCTAGTGACAAGCAACTTCACCAGATCCGTAGATTCTGCATACGCTCGGATACGAATGAAAGTATCGAGAGATAACACCGACACGAGTTGCGCGACGGTGCTGGCTGCAGTCGCTACAACACTGGATTTATTAATCAACGTAATTGTGATCGTAATGGTGTTTCGAGTGTGCACCAGAAACTACAACCAGTACTACAGAAGACTGGCATGAGGGTCGCGGTCTAACGTTATGTTGGTGTCTCGCATCGACCGTCGACGGCCGTTTGCCAGCGGCTGAAAATGGCACAGTTGACGAAATGGAAACGCCGACCGTCGATAGCGCACTCTCGCAAGTTCCAACCGCACCATCTCAGGAGACAGACCACAGAGTCATATTAGCGGAGGGTAGATAGAAAATGCGCAAACCGCCGCAACCGCCCATATACATACTATACGAGTTCAACATAGAGTGGAGTAAGAAGTTACTACCGATTGTATTTCCAACGTGCAAGCAGCTGGTGTGTGACGCTTTACTTGAGTATCACAGAGGTTGCGATGTCCTGTGTACCACGAGCGCATGGAAACAAGTTAACAAACTTCTACCGAACGTACTATTGGGGTATGAGCGAGCTGTAAATTCAATACACGCTAGACACGCGGACTTTGCCGCGTTACTGGACACGCATATCGCAACAAAAAAACCGGGTCAAGTGTTCAGGGCGTCACCGCGCTCGACTATACACGTCTTGGCCTACCACGAGTACATGAGCCCACAGATCCTAAGCGAGGTCGAAGCCGTTGTGTCTACTCAACGCAAATTCAGCACAGCCGTAGCGCTAAGACAAGTCCCTCTAGACTGCTGGAAACTTTGGAAACGTGGAAGGCTGGCGTGTACGCGCTTTCTACACATCTCAACAGTATGATCGCGATACTCTCGGCCGCACAACAACTAATGGTCATGTGTTTGGAAGGTCTGATCAGGTCTGACATGACCGGTTGTCAATCGACGTCGAGCGTGCACTCACACACGGATATCCTGGCGTACAGTAAAGCGACGGCGACCTCTACGCTCACGTTGATCGCCGATGTTTCGAAGGGCAATTGAGTGTGTTGGCTGACGAAAGCTATGGTGACCGACGATCGCGTCGACTACAATGTGCCTCATTGCGACTGGAGAAGCGTATGTGATCCTTTGCAAATCGACAACACCACCGCGGTTGACTGCGAAGTCACGGTCGGCGGCGTGTTGTCCTTACTTTGCCCCATACAATGTGACGGTCCGTGACACGGACCGGTGTGTTACGACCCAGCTAACTAACGAAACGTACCAGGTGATAACATTGCAACCGCCCATTACAGCGGAGCGAGCGTTTCGCCACACTCCCAAACCAAGGTTAATAGTTGTAGCGCACGCCCTTTCGGACCTCGGTGCACGCGAAACTCTGGCGTACGCTCACAACATCACGCTCGAGACAGCTCAAGCGTTATGCGAAACAAAGGACGTGTTCAAATCCATAGAGAATATACAGTCTTTAGCGTATGCGTATATAAAGAAGGTTGATGACATTTACAGACCCGGCGGCATGGATACCACAGTAGAACAACAAGGTGCTCTCAAGCGCACACAGATACTGGCCGCATTATCACTCGTGATGTCTATCCTGACATGCCCGTTTCTGATTTCTATGTATATTAAATTATGACAAGAGCTACTTTAGGTGGTTACGATTACACTATGACCACGTGCCTTAGTTTCTGCTAGTGACCTATAAATACATATACCCACTTGCTCTCACTGCCATTAAAGCGGCTGTACCCACACGTACAACACGCAAGAAAAAAAATGATCTCGCTGTCTGTACTGGGTGTACTCTCAGTAGTCGCAGTTGCTCAGGCCATGGTGATACGCTCACATAACGCCTCTGAGATACGTCCCATCACACCACCTCCTAGACTACTCGCGAAGGAGTATTCAACACCCCCTTTGTACGAAGACAACCATTATAACGAGCACAGCACAACGCTTGCCGCACGCAAAGACAACATGCAGGAGACAACGCTACCACCTGTCGTGAGAACAACGGATTCGAGTGACAACGATCGCGACTATGACGAGCACATTACAACACCCTCTGTGCACGAAGACCAGGTGCAGGAGACAACGCTACCACCTGTCGTGAGAAACTAGAGTTTGGTTAACAATGATCATCGTCGTGTTCCATTGTAAATGGGCGCGCCATCGCACACATCGTACATGTGTGTTAACCCACCTGTATGCGACAGACTTTGAGTGTTGCATGACATCGAGATGTATTGACGTCTGTGTCAATACAGGACTCTCTATAAGCCGGGAGCTGGACGCTAACAACCCATGCATGCGCCACACAAAAGGTATCGTACATGTGTTAACCCACCTGTATGCGACAGACTTTGTGTGTTGCATGACATCGAGATGTATTGACGTCTGTGTCAATACAGGACTCTCTAAGCTGGGAGCTGGACGCTAACAACCCGTGCATGTGCCACACAAAAGGTAACTCGACTAACTACAAAACGCATATTGTGATGTAGAAAGTTGGCTCGACTGTTTGAATCAGCTGCAGCTGCGGTTTACTCACGAAGTGAATCGCACGCTTGTTAGAAGTACATTCGGAGCACTTAAAAATACATCGCTCTCATCGAGTTCCGTCTCAGCGTTCACCGGCTGATGGGCAAGAGCGTGACATGGGATCGCCAGGAACTTACTTAAGGACTATCATCTCATTTGGCATTTACTCACGGACCCAAGAAACCAGTTCCGAAAAATGGTTGAGAATTATAACTTGTCTAATAGCAACTGGAAGATATGTTGCGTCATAAGCCTCTGATGGTTCACAAGGTGCATGGTCCACTCGAAATCCTAATGCTGTATTTGTAGTACATACACTTAGTCTTCTCTGTTGATGTCAGACTAGAGTTTTATTAGAGTTTTACTTTGCAACAATGGGATTCGAGCAATTGATGTGTATATTTTTAATACTGCACAATGCTACTATTCCTAGGCTGAATGTATGACATGGCTCTTATGTATCATTATGTATCGTTTCCATTAAGTACTAATTTAAATAAAGTCCCTCTGTCCTCAGTGCTAGGTTGTGGGTTTAATACACATTATTATGATCAACCTGTTGAATAGTATAATAACAATATTCCTGTAAAAGTCATTTAGTAATGAACAACCTCAGTTCTGTGAAAGAACATCATGTCTCTGATGTGTACACTGCAGGCCTGACCGGGGATTGCACGCAAGGGCCTGTGTGTGTGTGTGTGTGTGTGTGTGTGTGTGTGTGTGTGTGTGTGTGTGTGTGTGTGTGTGTGTGTGTGTGTGGTGTATATTTTTAATAGTGCACATTGCTACTATTCCTTGGCTGAATGTATGACATGGCTCTTATGTATCATTATGTATCATTTCCATTAAGTACTAATTTAAATAAAGTCCCTCTGTCCTCAGTGCTAGGTTGTGGGTTTAATACACATCATTATGATCAACCTGTTGAATAGTATAATAACAATACTCCTGTAAAAGTCATTTAGTAATGAACAACCTCAGTTCTGTGAAAGAACATCATGTCTCTGATGTGTATACTGCAGAACTGACCGGGGTTTGCACGCAAGGGCCTGTGTGTGTGTGTGTGTGTGTGTGTGCGTGTGTGTGTGTGTGTGTGTGTGTGTGTGTGTGTGTGTGTGTGTGTGTGTGTGTGGTGTATATTTTTAATAGTGCACATTGCTACTATTCCTAGGCTGAATGTATGACATGGCTCTTATGTATCATTATGTATCATTTCCATTAAGTACTAATTTAAATAAAGTCCCTCTGTCCTCAGTGCTAGGTTGTGGGTTTAATACACATCATTATGATCAACCTGTTGAATAGTATAATAACAATATTCCTGTAAAAGTCATTTAGTAATGAACAACCTCAGTTCTGTGAAAGAACATCATGTCTCTGATGTGTACACTGCAGAACTGACCGGGGTTTGCACGCAAGGGCCTGTGTGTGTGTGTGTGTGTGTGTGTGTGCGTGCACTTGTTTTCATGACATCTGAGGACAATTTTATGATAACACACTCACAAAATGAGGACGCTCGGAAAAATGAGGACATTTTTGAGGTCCTCATTTTTCTGAGCCTTCTAAAGTGTTCTAGAGGCCCCCAACATGCTCCCAAACCAAAAATCTCGAATGTCCTGAAATATCACAATTTTTTGAAAAAGTGTGTTTAAGTGTGTTTAGCGTTTTTGCTCACTTTCAGTTTCGCCGCCTACTGGCCAGTTTTGGAACAAAACACACTTTAAACACACTTTCAGTGACGTCACTCTGCGAGTCCTCATTTTGTATGTGTGTCAGACACAATAACACATTTGACCCAGGTTATACCCTTCTTGGGGCTTAAGCAAGGGTAACAACAATTAAATCAAGCAAATCTTGACAAAAATGAAGATTCAGTTTAGATTCACTTTAGATTCAGTTATCAGTGCCTGCACATCTTGGGTTTTTTTTTTGTTGTTGTTGACAAAATGTCTCAAAATATAAAGTTTCAACATTTGTCAAATTATATTACTATTATTTAATGAGTCTTACTTCTCAAGATCAATGCACAAATTGTCTGATCTTCACTATGCAGAATGATGTGTGTGCAGATTTTGATCCTTGAAGAGTTTATATTCATCTGTATTAATATAAATGCATCTGCAATCTACAGTTGAACTTAGAGATTCCTGCCGCTGTCATGTGATTCAGTATGATCATCAAGCTCAGTCTCGACTCAGTGAATTCCTAGAGAGTATTCTAAAGTATTCTGTAAATTCATTGGGAAATGGTTTTTTGGGGACCTATGCTACTACCAGAAGTTGTCTGCACCAGACCAGGGCCTGTGCTGCTAGCATAAACCAACTGAGCCTCACCAGGGCCTGCACTGCTGGCTGGACCCATAGGCATCACATAAGGGCCTGTACTGCCGGCTGGACCCATAGGCACCACACCAGGGCATGTGCTGCTGGCTGGACCCATAGGCATCACATCAGGGCCTGTACTGCTGGCTGGGGCAGTCTGCATCACACCAGGGCCTTTGCTGCCGGCTAAACCAACTGCATCTGTGTTGCTAGTGGAAGACATCAGCACCACACCAAGGCCTGTGTTTCTAGAAAAGCTCATCTGCAATACATCGGGTACTGTGCTGTTGATTGAAGCCGTCTACACCACATTGGTAAATGTGCTAGCAGAAGCCCACTGCTAGCAAGCCACCAGAACCTGAACTTCTGGCTGGAGCCTTACTTGCCATCCTAGGTTTGTGCAGCCTATTTAATTCAGCATCAACAATCATTGTGTGTTTTGGATAATGGCTTTTTAAAATAACTTTACTTTGCTTATTGGCTGTGGGGGGCCTTTGGACACTCAAATTCTCTAAGATGAGAACATTAAACAGTGTCCCCACTCTGCGAGACATGGCAGATCTACATGCGTCACTGCTGCTATACATCCTGTACAATTTCCAATGTATTTGAAACAGGACATTAATTTATCATTTGAACTACAGAAAGATTTACCTCATCTTCAAAACCTTCTTGCTTTGTAAAATTACAAAATTAATTATGAAAAATCCTGCTTTGTTTCAACATTTCACAAGTCAAAATCAATAAGTAATGTTACAAATCATAGACTTCTGATCGTCTTACTACTGCTCTAATCTGGTAATGTACAACCTAACCCAGGCCCTGAGCTGCAATGTAGTCAGACACCATCTGAATTTAAATCCTAAATTGAGCTGAAGATAGTTCATCTTAATGTGCGCAGCTTGTTATCCAAGGTGGATATTATCAACCACTTCTATTTATCATTTACGTAAACAATCTTAGTCTAAATGTGCCAGATGCAAACTTGCACTTCTATGCTGATGATACTGTTATTTACAGCTGTGGTTCAACTCTTGTCCAAGCCATTGACTCCTTGCAGAAAGCCTTTTTTGCTGTCCAGCACTCATTACTTCTGCTTAAACTTGTTCTCAACGCAGACAAAACAAAGCTCATGCTGTTTTCTAAATCAAGGAATTTGGCCCAAATAATCCCATCAGTAACCACTCTTGAAGGTAATAAAACAAGAGATGGTTCACATATATAAATATCTGGGGATTTTAATTGATGACTTGCTCACCTTCAAACCACATGTAGAGAATCTTGTGGAAAAACCTGAAGTTAAAACTGAGATTTTACTTTCAAAATAAGTTGTGTTTCTCTTTTAATACAAAGAAGCTGCTTGTTGCTGCAACATTCTTGCCTGTGCTGGATTATGGTGATATTCTATATATGAATGCTTCTGCTCAATGTCTTTGAATGGTTGATTCTGTGTATCATGCTTCTCTGAGGTTCATCACTAACCATAAATTTCAGACTCACCATTGTGAGTTATACTCTCAGGTAGGATGACCTGCTTTGTTAAGTCGGAGGAACTCTCATTTATACAGTTTTATATATAAGGCAATACTTGGGTTGCTGCCTTCTTATATATGTTCCCTGCTTGCAATGAAACATGCTGGTCGGTATTCTCTTTGTGCGCATGGTTACTTGTTGCTTTCTGCTCTATTTGCCCGAACTGAACTTGGTAAAAAAGCTTTTGTCCATTTAGCACCCTTGGCTTGGAACAAACTGCAGAAGGACTGGAAGATGACTGAATTCATTGCATTTAGTGCTTTTAAATCTAAACTACGAATCATTGAGCCCAAGTCCATAACATGAAACTGTTTCAATTAGATTGACTGTCATTTTAACTGACTTTTTATTTTTTTAATTGAATTTTATTTTATTTGTAGTCTTTCACTTATTGTTGCATGTGTTTGAGTAACCTCTGTAAATGTGAGACACCTGCTGCTGCCTATCTTGGCCAGGTCTCCCTTGAAAAAGAGGTTTTTAACCTCAATGGGATCTTCCTGGTTAAATAAAGGTTAATAAATAAATTGATGAAAAAAGTCAACTCTTCATTAATTATATTTTAAATTCAACTTACCTTATACTTTTTACAATATAGTATAAAATGCATATTGTTTCTTTAAACACTAATACACTATTAAAACTGCAGAATGCACAATTCCAGCTTCATTTAGTAATTCAATTAGTAGATAAAAGTGAGTAATTAAGTCATTTAATTAACTAAGCAACTGTAAATATCACAGTATGCAGCAGTACAATTCAATTTCAATTCAATTTTATTTATATAGCGCCAAATAACAAACAAAGTCACCTCAAGGCGCTTAATAGGTACCGAGAAAAACCCAATCATGTGACCACCTATGAGCAAGCACTTTGGCGACAGTGGGAAGGAAAAACTCCCTTTTAACAGGATATATATATATATAATAGTAATACAAACTGTATTAAAAAACTGTGTTACATGTGGAAGTATAAAGTATAATAGTAATACAAACTGTATTAAAAACTGTGTTACATGTGCAAGCAAAGTATAATAGTAATACAAACTGTATAAAAAACTGTTACATGTGCAAGTATAAAGTATAATAGTAATACATAAAGTATAATAGTAATACAAACTGTATAAAAACTGTGTTACATGTGCAAGTATAAAGTATAATAGTAATACATAAAGTATAATAGTAATACAAACTGTATAAAAACTGTGTTACATGTGCAAGTATAAAGTATAATAGTAATACAAACTGTATAAAAAAATGGTTTGTTGCATGTGCAAGCAAAGTATAAAGTACAATAATAGTAATGCAAACAGTATTAAAAAACTGTTACCAGACTGTAATTTATGTTATAAAGATGAATGCTGGTCAGCGGGTTGAATTTCTTGTATACAACTACGTCGCCTTGAGCAGTCTCGATCTGTTGCCAAGTTAAACCAGCGGATAGCATGTTTACATATGTCGTGGTCAGTGGAACTGCGGGAGATGGGATTTTTTTTCTCATAGAATCTGCAATCACAAAAGCAGATTTACATTTTAATCATCATCCATCACCACAATTTACTATTGTAACAGGCCACAATCTCCACTAATATCTTTCTGTAAGCAGAAAATAATTTGTCAACTAAAGCTCTGAATAATATTTCTTCTTTTATTAGACCAGCTTAAGAAGTAGCTCTACAAGTTTATATTGACGCTGTGTAGCGTTTATAAAAAGTGAAACGCTGGAAACAATACCTCAGTGTGTGAATAGCAAAGGTATGAACTGGCTGGTGGCAAGAGCTGTCGTAGTGGAGCACATATTGTTGACCCAGAAAAATGTGTGAACATTTTAAAATGGGTACTTACGCAGGAGCAGTGTTTTTGATGACATCTGGTTGAAAGACTTCTTCCCATTGACACCTTTCTGAAGCAGAGGCTGCTCACTTTATTTTATCTGGAAGTGACAAGCCTTGTTTAAAGGCCCAATGGATCAATGACTATAAAGGTATGTTATATGTTGTTCCTTATGGCTGCTGCATGAATATTACCGGAGCTGCAACTAATGTTTATTATAATATTTAGTAATATATAACAATTGTTTCAGTTTCCCTGAGGGAACCTCCCAAATTGATCAATAAAGTTATCTATCTAGATTAAAACTGTTTTACATTTCCATGTATTTGAAATTTATTGCAAAATATTTTAAATTTTTTTTTATTATTGGTATTTATTTATTGTTTCAACTCATTTGTTGAATCCATGAACGTAAGCATCTAGATAATCCCCTCACAATTAAAACATTTTATGATTGTTTGTTCTGCATGTTTTGTCAGTGGCTGATCAGCTGCAGTAAACCTGATTTGGATTGTATTACTTAACACTACTTATTGAACATCTTGTATTAGGACATGGTGTATTTGCCTCTGAACCAATTGAAAAGGGATCCTTTGTGGTCGAGTACAGTGGGGAGCTTATCTCAGAACATGAACGGGACAAGCGGCAGAAAAAGTACACAGAAAAGCAAACTGCTTTCCTATTTGATTTTAAATGGAAAAATAACACATGGTGGTAAGTAAAGGCATATACAATATCAGTTGTTCTTCACAACATTATGTTTTTAGTGAAGAAATCATATGTTCTTTTCTTCACTTTTAGCATTGATGCCTCCCGTGAAGACGACTCACTTGGCCGGCTGGTTACTGATGACCACAAGTACCCAAACTGCAAGATGAAAGAGCTGGCAGTCCAGGATAAACCTCATCTCTGCTTGTTTGCTATTGACAATATCCAAGCAGAGAGTGAAATCACCCATGACTATGGAGAATCTATGTGGCCATGGCGAGCTCTGGTAAGCAAATCCTCTTTACAGATTGTGCAGTACAAGAAATGTTAAATATTAGTAGATGAAAACATAGATGGTTATTCTAGTTATGAAGACCAGAGTAGATCAGTGCTGGGTTTAGAGCTTTTATTAACAAAATTTGACATTTTTGTCCCTTTACACATGTTTTTGTCCATTTAACCTGAAGCTGATCAGTTTACATGATTGGATTTCTGGGGAAATAGATGGCTTTACATCAGTGTTGGGTTTAGAACTTTTATTGACAACAGCAGGAGAAGCTAGAAGTCAGGAACATGAACTCTACATGTGTTCAGTCATCATGTCCTCATATTGTTTCAAGCTGTGAAGGAGATGTGTGTGTTTCAGAATACGTTCTCATATGGTTGGACCAACAACTGTAGTGTGTGTGTGTTACACTGTCCTCATATTGTTGGGTAGCAGAACTGTACAGTGTTAATAGTTTCTATACAGTCTGATATAAGGAACTCAGATTCTTCTGTGAATAATATTCACTGAAACAAGTATGATCTGTAGTTAATTAACTAGTCAGGATTCATAGTACAGAATGTTTGACATTATATTGTTGTCTTTTGTTTCAGACGCCAAGTGTTGAGACCATGTCCCAACCTCCTACAGACCAAGAAGTGAGTGAAAAATTCATTTCATTCTTCCAACAGGTCACACATTATTTTTTGTATTTGAAATCAAGTATATGAGTCAGTTGGGCCTAGTGCATAAATGAAATGCACTTTGATTGTTTTAAAACAATCAGTATGAGTGAAAGTTTCCCCAAATCAACATTTGCATTAGGAGAAAGAAATTGTCTATACCATTTGTTAGTCCAAGCTTTCCCTTTAAGCATTTGCTTGATCTTTATTCTGACTAAATTTAATATTTTTGTCCTTTTACACATTTTTGTCCATTTAACCTGAAGCTGATCAGTTAATATGATTGGATTTCTGGGGAATTAGATGGCTTTACATCAGTGTTGGGTTTAGAGCTTTTATTGACAACAGCAGGAGAAGCTAGAAGTCAGGAACATGAACTCTACATGTGTTCAGTCGTCATGTCCTCATATTGTTTCAAGCTGTGAAGGAGATGTGTGTGTTTCAGAATACGTCCTCATATGGTTGGACCAACAACTGTAGTGTGTGTGTTACACTGTCCTCATAGTGTTGGGTAGCAGAACTGTACAGTGTTAATAGTTTCTATACAGTCTGATATAAGGAACTCAGATTCTTCTGTGAATAATATTCACTGAAACAAGTATGATCTGTAGTTAATGAACTAGACAGGATTCATAGTACAGAATGTTTCTGACATTATATTGTTGTCTTTTGTTGCAGACACCAAGTGTTGAGACATTGTCCCAAACTCCTACAGACCAAGAAGTGAGTGAAAAATTGGAAGAAAAGTTATGAGCCACCAAAGCTGTTTTTGGAAACCGGCCTTCAAGTGAAACCACGCCCGGTGACCTTTGGGACATGGTTTGACCCCCTTAGGAATGTGCTATCATCATGAAACGTTCAGATCACTTACAACTCCATAGATTATACTTTCACGTGATGTTTCAGCCTGATTGGACCTTGTTTTCACACAAATGGACCCAGAAGTATGTGAAATTGGGCTTTGTGCGACATAATTCTGGGTGCCATTTAAAAACCAGATCTGAGCTCTCTAGGACATTCAGAAGAAAAGTTATAAGCCCGCAAATGTGTGTTAGGAACCACGCCTTTAAAGAACAAGTGATCCGATGACCTTTGTGACATCATTTGACCACATTAGGAATGAGCTATCATCATGAACCGTTGGAATCACTTATAACTCAATAGATTCTACCTTCCTGTGATGTTTCAGCCTGATTGAAGCTTTGTCAGAGAACTGAACCCTGAAATATGTGAATTTGTGCTTTGTGCGACATAATTCTGGGTGCCATTTAAAACCCATAAGTGGTAATGACTCCATTCCTTCTGTTCCAGATATAGACCATTACTTGGAGTATTTTAAAATCAACCTGACCTCTCTAGGATATTCTGAAGCCAAGTTATAAGCCCACAAAGGTGTAACCGGACACTACCTGACTATATCCAATTGGACACGCGTCCCGAAAGGGCCCTCGAAAAGGTCCGACGGCCGCAATTTCGACGTGCTTCGATGAGATGGTAGCCGGGATGCACCACAAACAATTTCGTGCGGCTACGCCTGACTGAATTCAAACGGCGGCCCGAAAGTGTGAAAATTTAGCTCAGGCTTTGTTTGCGGCCTTCTGTCACTTGAGACCCTTTTCGTCTGCCGTTCAGCCCACGTTGGTCCGAGGCGCCCGAAAATTCTTCTGGTGCATCCCACCACTGGCCCGAACCACAGAATTTGAATTTGTGCCGGTCGCATCGTGTAAAGCGTCCGTTTGGGGCCGGACGGCAGTGTTCCCTCCTTTTTTGCCATGTGCTCGGCAAAGTGGCATTTCTCAACCGATTTTAACAAAACAAACATTGATTTGGCATGCCGCCGTCACCCCGAACTAGCCCAGGCAGTTTGGTAGCCGTAGCTCGTTGTTCCGGTGCTTTTCTGAACCCTAGGTCGCCAGAGGTCACGCTCTTTTTTGGCCACAGCTCCTCAAGCAAACGCCCGATCCGTCCCGTTTTTGGAGAGGTGGTCCCCGTGGTGCCAAGCAATCATAATCCGCTGTCAAAATTGAAAAGAAAAAAAAAGTCGCTTCCGAGTTAGGCCAAAAAATGTCCTCTGAGACGTAATGCCTCAAAGAGGACTTGTGTTTTGCTGTTACAAAGTGGAAAAAAAAAGTTCTGCTGGTGCCAGCGGCGCCATCTTCGGATATGTGGTTCGGGGGCCAAGCACTAGTCCACCCGAGGTGGTTTGGTGGCAAAATATTTTGTGGTTCCGGAGATATAGCCCCCCCAAAGCGCGCGATTTTTGCCAGTTTGCAATGGCGCAATTCTAGCGCCGTGAGGGCTATCAAAAAGGCGAGTAGATTTTTGCTCTCGTACCGGACTTCCGAACCAGAGAGTGAATTTTTTTTGACTGCGCCCCCTAGTGGCCGAACTCGGTCAGTGAGCGACGTAGCGTGACGCATCTTAGAAATTATGATTCGGCATGTGCTTATTTACAACATATGTGAATTTCATGTCCCTACGTAGAATTTAACTATTTTTAATTAATTAAAAGCAACGGACAAAACCCTAGGCCCCAAATGAAGCCTGGCCAAGATTTGAGCCCCTTTTTGGCTGCCGTTCGGCCATCGTTGATCCGAGGCTCACGAACATTTTTTTGTTTTACCCCAGTGCTGGTCCGAACCATAGATTTCAAATTTGTGTCGGTCGCATCGTGTTAAGTGTCCGTTTGGGGCCGGATGGCACTTTTCTCGCCTTTTTTGCCGTGCTCGGCAAAGTGGCATTTCTCAACCGATTTTCACCAAACAAACGTCGATTTGGCACGCCGCCGTCACCCCGAGCTAGCCCAGGCAGTTTGGTAGCCGTAGCTCATTGTTCTGGTGCTGTTCTGGGTCAGAGGTCAGAAAAAATGATGGATTTCAGCTGAAAAACAGGGTTCTCTTCAACCTACAGACTTGCAACTGATATGCTCCTTGACCTCACATGTCCAACATATGTTAATTTCAGACAGATTGGAGCTTGTATCACAGATATGCAACCAGAAATATGTGAAATTGTGCTTGGTGCAACATAATTCTGTGTCCCATTTTAAAACCATAAGAGCTAATAGGGGCTGTTAATTGGAGTAATTTAAAACCAAGCTGATCTCTCTAGGACATTCAGAAGCCAAGTTATAAGCCCCCAAAGCTGTTTTTGTAAGCAGGCCTTTAAGGCATAAGTGATCCGGTGACCTTTGTGACATCATTTGACCCCATTAGGACTGAGCTATCATCATGAAACGTTGGAATCACTTATAACTCAATAGATTCTACTTTCCTGTGATTTTTCAGCCTGATTGAAGATTTTTTCAGTGAACTGGACCCAGAATAATGTGAAATTGTGCTTGGGGCTATCATCATGAAACGTTCAGATCACTTACAACTCAATAGATCTTCATTCTTCCAACAGGTCACACATTATTTTTTGTATTTGGAATCAAGTATATGAGTCAGTTGGGCCTAGTGCATGAATGAAATGCACGTTGATTGTATTAAAACAATCAGTTTGAGTGAAAGTTTCCCCAAATCAACAAACGCATTAAGAGAAAGAAATTGTCTATACCATTTGTTAGTCCAAACTTCCCCTTTAAGCATTTGCTTGATCTTTATTCTGTCTAAATTTAATATTTTTGCCCTTTTACACATGTTTTTGTCCATTTAACCTGAAGCTGATCAGTTTACATGATTGGATTTCTGGGGAAATAGATGGCTTTACATCAGTGTTGGGTTTAGAGCTTTTATTGACAACAGCAGATGTTAGAAGTCAGGAACATGAACTTTACATGTGTTCAGTCGTCATGTCCTCGTATTGTTTCAAGCTGTGAAGGAGATGTGTGTGTTTCAGAATACGTCCTCATATGGTTGGACCAACAACTGTAGTGTGTGTGTTACACTGTCCTCATATTTTTGGGTAGCAGAACTGTACAGTGTTAATAGTTTCTATACAGTCTGATATAAGGAACTCAGATTCTTCTGTGAATTATATTCACTGAAATAAGAATGATCTGTAGCTAATGAACTAGTCAGGATTTACATTGTTGTCTTTTGTTTCAGACACCAAGTGTTGAGACCATGTCCCAAACTCCTACAGACCAAGAAGTGAGTGAAAAATCCACTTCATTCTTCCAACAGGTCACACATTAATTTTTGTGTTTGGAATCAAGTATATGAGTCAGTTGGGCCTAGTGCATAAATGAAATGCACTTTGATTGTGTTAAAACAATCAGTTTGAGTGAAAGTTTCCCCAAATCAACATTAGCATTAGGAGAAAGAAATTGTCTATACCATTTGTTAGTCCAAACTTTCCCTTTAAGCATTTGCTTGATCTTTATTCTAACTAAATTTAATATTTTTGTCCTTTTACACATGTTTTTCTCCATTTAACCTGAAGCTGATCAGTTAATATGATTGGATTTCTGGGGAAATAGATAGCTTTACGTCAGTGTTGGGTTTAGAGCTTTTATTGACAACAGCAGGAGAAGCTAGAAGTCAGGAACATGAACTCTACATGTGTTCAGTCGTCATGTCCTCATATTGTTTCAAGCTGTGAAGGAGATGTGTGTTTCAGAATAGGTCCTCATATGGTTGGACCAACAACTGTAGTGTGTGTGTTACACTGTCCTCATATTGTTGGGTAGCAGAACTGTACAGTGTTAATAGTTTCTATACAGTCTGATATAAGGAACTCAGATTCTTCTGTGAATAATATTCACTGAAACAAGTATGATCTGTAGTTAATGAACTAGTCAGGATTTATAGTACAGAATGTTTGACATTATATTGTTGTCTTTTGTTTCAGACGCCAAGTGTTGAGACCATTTCCCAACCTCCTACAGACCAAGAAGTGAGTGAAAAATTCATTTCATTCTTCCAACAGGTCACACATTATTTTTTGTATTTGAAATCAAGTATATGAGTCAGTTGGGCCTAGTGCATAAATGAAATGCACTTTGATTGTTTTAAAACAATCTGTTTGAGTGAAAGTTTCCCCAAATCAACACTAGCATTAGGAGAAAGAAATTGTCTATACCATTTGTTAGTCCAAGCTTTCCCTGTAAGCATTTGCTTGATCTTTATTCTGACTAAATTTAATATTTTTGTCCTTTTACACATGTTTTAGTCCATTTAACCTGAAGCTGATCAGTTAATATGATTGGATTTCTGGGGAAATAGATGGCTTTACATCAGTGGTGGGTTTAGAGCTTTTATTGACAACAGCAGGAGGAGCTAGAAGTCAGGAACATGAACTCTACATGTGTTCAGTCGTCATGTCCTCATATTGATTCAAGCTGTAAAGGAGATGTGTGTGTTTCATAAAACATCCTCATATGGTTGGACCAACAACTGTAGTGTGTGTGTGTTACACTGTCCTCATATTGTTGGGTAGCAGAACTGTACAGTGTTATTAGTTTCTATACAGTCTGATATGAGGAACTCAGATTCTTCTGTGAATAATGTTCACTGAAACAAGTATGATCTGTAGCTAATGAACTAGTCAGGATTTACATTGTTGTCTTTTGTTTCAGACACCAAGTGTTGAGACCACGTCCCAACCTCCTACAGACCAAGAAGTGAGTGAAAATTCACTTCATTCTTCCAACAGGTCACACATTATTTTTTGTATTTGAAATCAGGTATATGAGTCAGTTGGGCCTAGTGCATAAATGAAATGCACTTTGATTGTTTTAAAACAATCAGTTTGAGTGAAAGTTTCCCCAAATCAACATTAGCATTAGGAGAAAGAAATTGTCTATACCATTTGTTAGTCCAAACTTTCCCTTTAAGCATTTGCTTGATATTTGTTCTGACTAAGTTTAATATTTTTGTCCTTTTACACATGTTTTTGTCCATTTAACCTGAAGCTGATCAGTTAATATGATTGGATTGCTGGGGAAATAGATGGCTTTACATCAGTGTTGGGTTTAGAGCTTTTATTGACAACAACAGGAGAAGCTAGAAGTCAGGAACATGAACTCTACATGTGTTCAGTCGTCATGTCCTCATATGGTTTCAAGCTGTGAAGGAGATGTGTGTTTCAGAATACGTCCTCATATGGTTGGACCAACAACTGTAGTGTGTGTGTTACACTGTCCTCATATTGTTAGGTAGCAGAACTGTACAGTGTTAATAGTTTCTATACAGTCTGATATAAGGAACTCAGATTCTTCTGTGAATAATATTCACTGAAACAAGTATGATCTGTAGTTAATGAACTAGTCAGGATTCATAGTACACAATGTTTCTGACATTATATTGTTGTCTTTTGTTTCAGACACCAAGTGTTGAGACCATGTCCCAAACTCCTACAGACCAAGAAGTGAGTGAAAAATCCACTTCATTCTCCCAACAGGTCACACATTAATTTTTGTGTTTGGAATCAAGTATATGAGTCAGTTGGGCCTAGTGCATAAATGAAATGCACTTTGATTGTATTAAAACAATCAGTTTGATTGAAAGTTTCCCCAAATCAATATTTGCATTAGGAGAAAGAAATTATCTATACAATTTGTTAGTCCAAACTTTCCCTTTAAGCATTTGCTTGATCTTTATTCTGACTAAATTTAATATTTTTGTCTTTTTACACATGTTTTTGTCCATTTAACCTGAAGCTGATCAGTTAATATGATTGGATTTCTGGGGAAATAGATGGCTTTACATCAGTGTTGGGTTTAGAGCTTTTATTGACAACAGCAGAAGCTAGAAGTCAGGAACATGAACTCTACATGTGTTCAGTCGTCATGTCCTCATATTGTTTCAAGCTGTGAAGGAGATGTGTGTTTCAGAATATGTCCTCATATGGTTGGACCAACAACTGTAGTGTGTGTGTTACACTGTCCTCATATTGTTGGGTAGAAGAACTGTACAGTGTTAATAGTTTCTATACAGTCTGATATAAGGAACTCAGATTCTTCTTTGAATTATATTCACTGAAACAAGTATGATCTGTAGTTAGTGAACTAGTCAGGATTTACATTGTTGTCTTTTGTTTCAGACACCAAGTGTTGAGACCATGTCCCAACCTCCTACAGACCAAGAAGTGAGTGAAAATTCACTCCATTCTTCCAACAGGTCACACATTATTTTTTGTATTTGAAATCAAGTATATGAGTCAGTTGGGCCTAGTGCATAAATGAAATGCACTTTGATTGTTTTAAAACAATCAGTTTCAGTGAAAGTTTCCCCAAATCAACATTAGCATTAGGAGAAAGAAATTGTCTATACCATTTGTTAGTCCAAACTTTCCCTTTAAGCATTTGCTTGATATTTGTTCAGACTAAGTTTAATATTTTTGTCCTTTTACACATGTTTTTGTCCATTTAACCTGAAGCTGATCAGTTAATATGATTGGATTTCTGGGGAAATAGATGGCTTTACATCAATGTTGGGTTTAGAGCTTTTATTGACAACAACAGGAGAAGCTAGAAGTCAGGAACATGAACTCTACATGTGTTCAGTCGTCATGTCCTCATATTGTTTCAAGCTGTGAAGGAGATGTGTGTTTCAGAATACGTCCTCATATGGTTGGACCAACAACTGTAGTGTGTGTGTTACACTGTCCTCAATTAGACCCAGTGTTGACATGTGGCAAGACGCTCCTCGGGGTGCGTCTTGCTTGGGCTTCTCTCCTGGAGGCCCTCAGTCAGACCCATTGTTGACATGTGGCAAGACGCTCCTCGGGGCGCTTCTTGCTTGGGCCTCTCTCCTGGAGGTGCTCAGTCAGACCGAGTGCTGACATGTGGCAAGACGCTCCTCGGAGCGCGTCTTGCTGGGGCCTCTCTCCTGGAGGCGCTCAGTCAGACCCAGAGGTGACATGTGGCAAGACGCTCCTCGGGCCTCTCTCCTGGAGGCGCTCAGTCAGACCCAGTGTTGACATGTGGCAAGACGCTCCTCGGGGCGCGTCTTGCTGGGGCTTCTCTCATGGAGGCACTCAGTCAGACCCAGTGTTGACATGTGGCAAGACGCTCCTCGGGGCACGTCTTGCTTGGGCCTCTCTCTTGGAGGCGCTCAGTCAGACCCAGAGGAGACATGTGTCAAGACGCTCCTCGGGGCGCGTCTTGCTTGGGCCTCTCTCCTGGAGGCGCTCAGTCAGACCGAGTGCTGACATGTGGCAAGACGCTCCTCGGGGCGCGTCTTGCTGGGGCTTCTCTCATGGAGGCACTCAGTCAGACCCAGTGTTGACATGTGGCAAGACGCTCCTCGGGGCGCGTCTTGCTTGGACCTCTCTAACTGAGGCGCTCAGTCAGACTGAGTAGTGACATGTGGCAAGACGCTCCTCGGGGCGCGTCTTGCTTGGGCTTCTCTCCTGGAGGCCCTCAGTAAGACCCATTGTTGACATGTGGCAAGACGCTCCTCGGGGCGCTTCTTGCTTGGGCTTCTCTCCTGGAGGCCCTCAGTCAGACCCATTGTTGACATGTGGCAAGACTCTCCTCGGGACACGTCTTGCTTGGGCCTCTCTCCTGGAGGCGCTCAGTCAGACCGAGTAGTGACATGTGGCAAGACGCTCCTCGGGGCGCGTCTTGCTGGGGCTTCTCTCATGGAGGCACTCAGTCAGACCCAGTGTTGACATGTGGCAAGACGCTCCTCGGGGCGCGTGTTGCTTGGACCTCTCTCCTGGAGGCGCTCAGTCAGACCGAGTAGTGACATGTGGCAAGACGCTCCTCGGGGCGCGTCTTGCTTGGGCCTCTCTCCTGGAGGCGCTCAATTAGACCCAGTGTTGACATGTGGCAAGACGCTCCTCGGGGTGCGTCTTGCTTGGGCTTCTCTCCTGGAGGCCCTCAGTCAGACCCATTGTTGACATGTGGCAAGACGCTCCTCGGGGCGCTTCTTGCTTGGGCCTCTCTCCTGGAGGTGCTCAGTCAGACCGAGTGCTGACATGTGGCAAGACGCTCCTCGGAGCGCGTCTTGCTGGGGCCTCTCTCCTGGAGGCGCTCAGTCAGACCCAGAGGTGACGTGGCAAGACGCTCCTCGGGCCTCTCTCCTGGAGGCGCTCAGTCAGACCCAGTGTTGACATGTGGCAAGACGCTCCTCGGGGCGCGTCTTGCTGGGGCTTCTCTCATGGAGGCACTCAGTCAGACCCAGTGTTGACATGTGGCAAGACGCTCCTCGGGGCACGTCTTGCTTGGGCCTCTCTCTTGGAGGCGCTCAGTCAGACCCAGAGGAGACATGTGTCAAGACGCTCCTCGGGGCGCGTCTTGCTTGGGCCTCTCTCCTGGAGGCGCTCAGTCAGACCGAGTGCTGACATGTGGCAAGACGCTCCTCGGGGCGCATCTTGCTTGGGCTTCTCTCCTGGAGGCCCTCAGTCAGACCCAGTGTTGACATGTGGCAAGACGCTCCTCGGGGCGCTTCTTATTTGGGCCTCTCTCCTGGGGGCCCTCAGTCAGACCCAGTGTTGACATCTGGCAAGACGCTCCTCGGGGCGCGTCTTGCTTGGGCTTCTCTCCTGGAGGCCCTCAGTCAGACCCATTGTTGACATGTGGCAAGACTCTCCTCGGGGCACGTCTTGCTTGGGCCTCTCTCCTGGAGGCGCTCAGTCAGACCGAGTAGTGACATGTGGCAAGACGCTCCTCGGGGCGCGTCTTGCTTGGACCTCCCTCCTGGAGGCGCTCAGTCAGACCGAGTAGTGACATGTGGCAAGACGCTCCTCGGGGCGGGTCTTGCTTGGGCCTCTCTCCTGGAGGCGCTCAGTCAGACCGAGTGCTGACATAAGGCACGATGCTCCTCGCGGCGCGTCTTGCTGGGGCCTCTCTCCTGGAGGTGCTCAATCAGACCCAGTGGTGACATGTGGCAAGACGCTCCTCGGGGCGCGTCTTGCTTGGGCCTCTCTCCTGGAGGAGCTCAGTCAGACCCAGTGGTGACACGTGGCAAGACGCTCCTCGGGGCGCATCTTGCTTGGGCCTCTCTCCTGGAGGCGCTAAGTCAGACCCAATGTTGACACGTTAGCAAGACGCTCCTCGGGGCGCGTCTTGCTTGGGCTTCTCTCATGGAGGCCCTCAGTCAGACCCAGTGTTGACATGTGGCAAGACGCTCCTCAGGGCGCGTGTTGCTTGGACCTCTCTCCTGGAGGCGCTCAGTCAGACCCAGTGTTGACATGTGTCAAGACGCTCCTCGGGCGTTTCTTGCTTGGGCCTCGCTCCTGGAGGTGCTCAGTCAGACCCAGTGTTGACATGTGACAAGACGCTCCTCGGGGCGCGTCTTGCTTGGGCCTCTCTCCTGGAGGCGCTCAGTCAGACCCAGAGGTGATATGTGTCAAGACGCTCCTCGGGCCTCTCTCCTGGAGGCGCTCAGTCAGACCCAGTGTTGACATGTGGCAAGACGCTCCTCGGGGCGCGTCTTGCTTGAGCCTCTCTCCTGGAGGTGCTCAGTCAGACCCAGTGTTGACATGTGGCAAGACGCTCCTCGGGGCGCGTCTTGCTGGTTCTTCTCTCATGGAGGCACTCAGTCAGATCCAGTGTTGAAATGTGGAAAGACGCTCCTCGGGGAACGTCTTGCTTGGGCCTCTCTCCTGGAGGCGCTCAGTCAGACCCAGAGGAGAAATGTGTCAAGACGCTCCTCGGGGCGCGTCTTGCTTGGGCCTCTCCCCTGGAGGCGCTCAGTCAGACCGAGTGCTGACATGTGGCAAGACTCTCCTCGGGGCGCGTCTTGCTTGGGCCTCTCTCCTGGAGGCGCTCAGTCAGACCCAGTGTTGACATGTGGCAAGACGCTCCTCGGGGCGCGTCTTGCTTAGGCCTCTCTCCTGGAGGCGCTCAGTCAGACCGAGTGCTGACATGTGGCAAGACGCTCCTCGGGGCGCTTCTTATTTAGGCCTCTCTCCTGGAGGCCCTCAGTCAGACCCATTGTTGACATGTGGCAAGACGCTCCTCGGGGCGCGTCTTATTTAGGCCTCTCTCCTGGAGGCCCTCAGTCAGAACCTGTGTTGACATGTGGCAAGACGCTCCTCAGGGCGCGTCTTGCTTGGGCCTCTCTCCTGGAGGCGCTCAGTCAGACCGAGTAGTGACATGTGGCAAGACGCTCCTCGGGGCGCGTCTTGCTTGGACCTCTCTCCTGGAGGCGCTCAGTTAGACCGAGTAGTGACATGTGGCAAGACGCTCCTCGGGGCGCGTCTTGCTTTGGCTTCTCTCCTGGAGGCCCTCAGTCAGACCCATTGTTGACATGTGGCAAGACGCTCCTCGGGGCACGTATTGCTTGGGCCTCTCTTCTGGATGCCCTCTGTCAGACCCAGTGTTGACATGTGGCAAGACTCTCCTCGGGGCGCGTCTTGCTTGGGCTTCTCTCATGGAGGCCCTCAGTCAGACCCAGTGTTGACATGTGTCAAGACGCTCCTCGGGGCGTGTCTTGCTTGGGCCTCTCTCCTGGAGGCGCTCAGTCAGACCCAGTGTTGACATGTGGCAAGACGCTCCTCGGGGCGCTTCTTGCTTGGGCTTCTCTCCTGGAGGCCCTCAGTCAGACCCATTGTTGACATGTGGCAAGACGCTCCTCGGGACACGTCTTGCTTGGGCCTCTCTCCTGGAGGCGCTCAGTCAGACCGAGTAGTGACATAAGGCAAGACGCTCCTCGGGGCGCGTCTTGCTGGGGCTTCACTCATGGAGGCACTCAGTCAGACCCAGTGTTGACATGTGGCAAGACGCTCCTCGGGGCGCGTGTTGCTTGGACCTCTCTCCTGGAGGCGCTCAGTCAGACCCAGTAGTGACATGTGGCAAGACGCTCCTCGGGGCGCGTCTTGCTTGGGCTTCTCTCCTGGAGGCCCTCAGTCAGACACATTGTTGACATGTGGCAAGACGCTCCTCGGGGCGCGTCTTAATGGGGCCTCTCTCCTGGAGGCGCTCAGTCAGACCCAGTGTTGACATGTGTCAAGACGCTCCTCGGGCGTTTCTTGCTTGAGCCTCTCTCCTGGAGGCGCTCAGTCAGACCCAGAGGTGACATGTGGCAAGATGCTCCTCGGGGCACGTCTTGCTTGGGCCTCTCTACTGGAGGCGCTCAGTCAGACCCAGAGGAGACATGTGTCAAGACGCTCCTCGGGGCGCGTATTGCTTGGGCCTCTCTCCTGGAGGTGCTCAGTCAGACCGAGTGCTGACATGTGGCAAGACGCTCTTCGGGGCGCATCTTGCTTGGGCTTCTCTCCTGGAGGCCCTCAGTCAGACCCAGTGTTGACATGTGGCAAGACGCTCCTCGGGGCGCGTCTTATTTGGGCCTCTCTCCTGGGGGCCCTCAGACAGACCCAGTGTTGACATCTGGCAAGACGCTCCTCGGGGCGCGTCTTGCTTGGGCTTCTCTCCTGGAGGCCCTCAGTCAGATCCATTGTTGACATGTGGCAAGACGCTCCTCGGGGCACGTCTTGCTTGGGCCTCTCTCCTGGAGGCGCTCAGTCAGACCGAGTAGTGACATGTGGCAAGACGCTCCTCGGGGCGTGTCTTGCTTGGACCTCCCTCCTGGAGGCGCTCAGTCAGAACGAGTAGTGACATGTGGCAAGACGCTCCTCAGGGCGGGTCTTGCTTGGGCCTCTCTCATGGAGGCCCTCTGTCAGACCCAGTGTTGACATGTGTCAAGACGCTCCTCGGGGCGCGTCTTGCTTTGGCCTCTCTCCTGGAGGCGCTCAGTCAGACCCAGTGTTGACATGTGGCAAGACGCTCCTCGGGGCGCGTCTTGCTTGGGCCTCTCACCAGAAGGCCCTCAATCAGACCCAGTGTTGACACGTGGCAAGACGCTCCTCGGGGCGCGTCTTACTTGGGCCTCTCTCCTGGAGGCGCTCAGTCAGACTGAGTAGTGACATGTGGCCTGACGCTCCTCGGGGCGCGTGTTGCTTGGGCCTCTCTCCTGGAGGCGCTCAGTCAGACCAAGTGGTGACGTGTGGCAAGACACTCCTCGGGGCGCGTCTTGCTTGGCCCTCTCTCCTGGAGGCGCTCAGTCAGAACCAGAGGTGACATGTGGCAAGACGCTCCTCCGGGTGCATCTTGCTTGGGCCTCTCTCCTGGAGGTGCTCATTCAGACCCAGTGGTGACATGTGGCAAGACGCTCCTCGGGGCGAGTATTGCTTGGGCCTCTCTCCTGAATGCCCACTGTCAGACCGAGTGTTAACATGTGGCAAGACTCTCCTCGGGGCGCGTCTTGCTTGGGCCTCTCTCCTGGAGGAGCTCAGTCAGACCCAGTGGTGACACGTGGCAAGACGCTCCTCGGGGCGCATCTTGCTTGGGCCTCTCTCCTGGAGGCGCTAAGTCAGACCCAGTGCTGACATGTGGCAAGAAGCTCCTCGGGACGCGTCTTGCTTGGGCTTCTCTCCTGGAGGCGCTCAGTCAGACACAGTGTTGACATGTGGAAAGACACTCCTCGGGGCGCGTCTTACTTGGGCCTCTCTCATGGAGGCCCTCTGTCAGACCCAGTGTTGTCATGTGTCAAGACGCTCCTCGGGGCGCGTCTTGCTTTGGCCTCTCTCCTGGAGGCGCTCAGTCAGACCGAGTGCTGACATGTAGCAAGAAGCTCCTCGGGGTGCGTCATGCTTGGGCTTCTCTCCTGGAGGCCCTCAGTCAGACCCATTGTTGACATTTGGCAAGACGCTCCTCGGGGCGCGTATTGCTTGGGCCTCTCTCCTGGATGCCCTCTGTCAGACCCAGTGTTGACATGTGGCAAGACTCTCCTCGGGGCCTGTCTTGCTTGGGCTTCTCTCATGGAGGCCCTCAGTCAGACCCAGTGTTGACATGTGTCAAGACGCTCCTCGGGGCGTGTCTTGCTTGGGCCTCTCTCCTGGAGGAGCTCAGTCAGACCCAGTGGTGACACGTGGCAAGACGCTCCTCGAGGCGCATCTTGCTTGGGCCTCTCTCCTGGAGGCGCAAAGTCAGACCCAGTGTTGACACGTGGCAAGACGCTCCTCAGGGCGCGTCTTGCTTGGGCCACTCTCCTGGAGGCGCTCAGTCAGACACAGTGTTGACATGTGGAAAGACACTCCTCGGGGTGCGTCTTGCTTGGGCCTCTCTCATGGAGGCCCTCAGTCAGACCCAGTGTTGACATGTGTCAAGACGCTCCTCGGGGCGCGTCTTGCTTTGGCCTCTCTCCTGGAGGCGCTCAGTCAGACCCAGTGTTGACATGTGGCAAGACGCCCCTCGGGGCGCTTCTTGCTTGGGCTTCTCTCCTGGAGGCCCTCAGTCAGACCCATTGTTGACATGTGGCAAGACGCTCCTCGGGGCACGTCTTGCTTGCGCCTCTCTCCTGGAGGCGCTCAGTCAGACCGAGTAGTGACATGTGGCAAGACGCTCCTCGGGGCGCGTCTTGCAGGGGCTTCTCTCATGGAGGCACTCAGTCAGAGCCAGTGTTGACATGTGCCAAGACGCTCCTCGGGGCGCGTGTTGCTTGGACCTCTCTCCTGGAGGCGCTCAGTCAGACCGAGTAGTGACATGTGGCAAGACGCTCCTCGGGGCGCGTCTTGCTTGGGCTTCTCTCCTGGAGGCCCTCAGTAAGACCCATTGTTGACATGTGGCAAGAAGCTCCTCGGGGCGCGTCTTGCTTGGGCTTCTCTCCTGGAGGCCCTCAGTAAGACCCATTGTTGACATGTGGCAAGAAGCTCCTCGGGGCGCGTCTTGCTTGGGCTTCTCTCCTGGAGGCCCTCAGTAAGACCCAGTGTTGACATGTGGCAAGACGCTCCTCGGGGCGCGTCTTGCTTGGACCTCTCTCCCTGAGGCGCTCAGTCAGACCCAATGTTGACATTTGGCAAGACACTCCTCGGGGCGCGTCTTGCTTGGGCCTCTCTCATGGAGGCCCTCTGTCAGACCGAGTGCTGACATGTGGCAAGAAGCTTCTCGGGGCGCGTCTTGCTAGGGCTTCTCTCCTGGAGGCCCTCAGTAAGAACCATTGTTGACATGTGGCAAGACGCTCCTCGGGGCGCGTCTTGCTTGGGCCTCTCTCCAGAAGGCCCTCAATCAGACCCAGTGTTGACACGTGGCAAGACGCTCCTCGGGGCGCGTCTTACTTGGGCCTCTCTCCTGGAGGCGCTCAGTCAGACTGAGTAGTGACATGTGGCCTGACGCTCCTCGGGGCGCGTGTTGCTTGGGCCTCTCTCCTGGAGGCGCTCAGTCAGACCAAGTGGTGACATGTGGCAAGACACTCCTTGGGGCGCGTCTTGCTTGGGCCTCTCTCATGGAGGCCCTCTGTCAGACCCAGTGTTGACATGTGGCAAGACACTCCTCGGGGCGCGTCTTGCTTGGGCCTCTCTCATGGAGGCCCTCTGTCAGACCCAGTGTTTACATGTGTCAAGACGCTCCTCGGGGCGCGTCTTGCTTTGGCCTCTCTCCTGGAGGCGCTCAGACAGACCGAGCGCTGACATGTGGAAAGAAGCTCCTCGGGGCGCGTCTTGCTTGGGCTTCTCTCCTGGAGGCCCTCAGTAAGACCCATTGTTGACATGTGGCAAGACGCTCCTCGGGGCGCGTCTTGCTTGGGCCTCTCTCCAGAAGGCCCTCAATCAGACCCAGTGTTGACACGTGGCAAGACGCTCCTCAGGGTGCGTCTTGCTTGGGCTTCTCTCCTGGAGGCCCTCAGTCAGACCCATTGTTGACATGTGGCAAGACGCTCCTCGGGGTGCGTCTTGCTTGGGCCTCTCTCCTGGAGGCGCTCAGTCAGACCGAGTGCTGACATGTGGCAAGACGCTCCTCGGGCCGCGTGTTGCTTGGGCTTCTCTCCTGGAGGCCCTCAGTCAGACCCATTGTTGACATGTGGCAAGACGCTCCTCGGGGCGCGTCTTGCTTGGGCTTCTCTCCTGGAGGCGCTCAGAAAGACCCAGTGTTGACATGTGACAAGACGCTCCTCGGGGCGCGTCTCTCTTGGGACTCTCTCCTGGAGGCGCTCAGTCAGAACCAGAGGTGACATGTGGCAAGACGCTCCTCGGGGCGCGTCTTGCTTGGGCCTCTCTCCTGGAGGCCCTCTGTCAGACCCAGTGTTGACATGTGGCAAGACGCTCCTCCGGGCGCATCTTGCTTGGGCCTCTCTCCTGGAGGCCCTCAGTCAGACCCATTGTTGACATGTGGCAAGACGCTCCTCGGGGCGCGTCTTGCTGGGGCCTCTCTCCTGGAGGCGCTCAGTCAGACCGAGTGCTGACATAAGGCAAGACGCTCCTCGGGGCGCGTCTTGCTGGGGCCTCTCTCCTGGAGGCGCTCAGTCAAACCCAGTGCTGACATGTGGCAAGACGCTCCTCGGGGGGTATCTTGCTTGGACCTCTCTCCTGGAGGTGCAAAGTCAGACCCAGTGTTGACACGTGGCAAGACGCTCCTCGGGGCGCGTCTTGCTTGGGCCTCTCTCCTGGAGGAGCTCAGTCAGACCCAGTGGTGACACGTGGCAAGACGCTCCTCGAGGCGCATCTTGCTTGGGCCTCTCTCCTGGAGGCGCAAAGTCAGACCCAGTGTTGACACGTGGCAAGACGCTCCTCGGGGCGCGTCTTGCTTGGGCCACTCTCCTGGAGGCGCTCAGTCAGACACAGTGTTGACATGTGGAAAGACACTCCTCGGGGTGCGTCTTGCTTGGGCCTCTCTCATGGAGGCCCTCTGTCAGACCCAGTGTTGACATGTGTCAAGACGCTCCTCGGGGCGCGTCTTGCTTTGGCCTCTCTCCTGGAGGCGCTCAGTCAGACCCAGTGTTGACATGTGGCAAGACGCATTCGGGGCGCTTCTTGCTTGGGCTTCTCTCCTGGAGGCCCTCAGTCAGACCCATTGTTGACATGTGGCAAGACGCTCCTCGGGGCACGTCTTGCTTGGGCCTCTCTCCTGGAGGCGCTCAGTCAGACCGAGTAGTGACATGTGGCAAGACGCTCCTCGGGGCGCGTCTTGCAGGGGCTTCTCTCATGGAGGCACTCAGTCAGACCCAGTGTTGGCATGTGCCAAGACACTCCTCGGGGCGCGTGTTGCTTGGACCTCTCTCCTGGAGGCGCTCAGTCAGACCGAGTAGTGACATGTGGCAAGACGCTCCTCGGGGCGCGTCTTGCTTGGGCTTCTCTCCTGGAGGCCCTCAGTAAGACCCATTGTTGACATGTGGCAAGAAGCTCCTCGGGGCGCGTCTTGCTTGGGCTTCTCTCCTGGAGGCCCTCAGTAAGACCCATTGTTGACATGTGGCAAGAAGCTCCTCGGGGCGCGTCTTGCTTGGGCTTCTCTCCTGGAGGTTCTCAGTAAGACCCAGTGTTGACATGTGGCAAGACGCTCCTCGGGGCGCGTCTTGCTTGGGCCTCTCTCCTGGAGGCGCTCAGTCAGACCCAGTGCTGACATGTGGCAAGAAGCTCCTCGGGGCGCGTCTTGCTAGGGCTTCTCTCCTGGAGGCCCTCAGTAAGAACCATTGTTGACATGTGGCAAGACGCTCCTCGGGGCGCGTCTTGCTTGGGCCTCTCTCCAGAAGGCCCTCAATCAGACCCAGTGTGGACACGTGGCAAGACGCTCCTCGGGGCGCGTCTTACTTGGGCCTCTCTCCTGGAGGCGCTCAGTCAGACTGAGTAGTGACATGTGGCCTGACGCTCCTCGGGGCGCGTGTTTCTTGGGCCTCTCTCCTGGAGGCGCTCAGTCAGACCAAGTGGTGACATGTGGCAAGACACTCCTTGGGGCGCGTCTTGCTTGGGCCTCTCTCATGGAGGCCCTCTGTCAGACCCAGTGTTGACATGTGGCAAGACACTCCTCGGGGCGCGTCTTGCTTGGGCCTCTCTCATGGAGGCCCTCTGTCAGACCCAGTGTTGACATGTGTCAAGACGCTCCTCGGGGCGCGTCTTGCTTTGGCCTCTCTCCTGGAGGCGCTCAGACAGACCGAGTGCTGACATGTGGAAAGAAGCTCCTCGGGGCGCGTCTTGCTTGGGCTTCTCTCCTGGAGGCCCTCAGTAAGACCCATTGTTGACATGTGGCAAGACGCTCCTCGGGGCGCGTCTTGCTTGGGCCTCTCTCCAGAAGGCCCTCAATCAGACCCAGTGTTGACACGTGGCAAGACGCTCCTCAGGGCGCGTGTTGCTTGGGCCTCTCTCCTGGAGGCGCTCAGTCAGACCAAGTGGTGACATGTGGCAAGACACTCCTCGGGGCGCGTCTTGCTTGGGCCTCTCTCCTGGAGGCCCTCTGTCAGACCCAGTGTTGACATGTGTCAAGATGCTCCTCGGGGCGCGTCTTGCTTGGGCTTCTCTCCTGGAGGCCCTCAGTCAGACCCATTGTTGACATGTGGCAAGACGCTCCTCGGGGTGCGTCTTGCTTGGGCCTCTCTCCTGGAGGCGCTCAGTCAGACCGAGTGCTGACATGTGGCAAGACGCTCCTCGGGCCGCGTGTTGCTTGGGCTTCTCTCCTGGAGGCCCTCAGTCAGACCCATTGTTGACATGTGGCAAGACGCTCCTCGGGGCGCGTCTTGCTTGGGCTTCTCTCCTGGAGGCGCTCAGAAAGACCCAGTGTTGACATGTGACAAGACGCTCCTCGGGGCGCGTCTCTCTTGGGACTCTCTCCTGGAGGCGCTCAGTCAGAACCAGAGGTGACATGTTGCAAGATGCTCCTCGGGGCGCGTCTTGCTTGGGCCTCTCTCCTGGAGGCCCTCTGTCAGACCCAGTGTTGACATGTGGCAAGACGCTCCTCCGGGCGCATCTTGCTTGGGCCTCTCTCCTGGAGGCCCTCAGTCAGACCCATTGTTGACATGTGGCAAGACGCTCCTCGGGGCGCGTCTTGCTGGGGCCTCTCTCCTGGAGGCGCTCAGTCAGACCGAGTGCTGACATAAGGCAAGACGCTCCTCGGGGCGCGTCTTGCTGGGGCCTCTCTCCTGGAGGCGCTCAGTCAGACCCAGTGCTGACATGTGGCAAGACGCTCCTCGGGGGGTATCTTGCTTGGACCTCTCTCCTGGAGGCGCTCAGTCAGACTGAGTGGTGACATGTGGCCTGACGCTCCCCGGGGCACGGCTTGCTTGGGCCTCTCTCCTGGAGGCGCTCAGTCAGACCCAGTGGTGACATGTGGCAAGGCACTCCTCGGGGCGCGTCTTGCTTGGGCCTCTCTCCTGGAGGCGCTCTGTCAGACCCAGTGTTGACATGTGTCAAGACGCTCCTCGGGGCGCAGTCTTGCTTGGGCTTCTCTCCTGGAGGCCCTCAGTCAGACCCATTGTTGACATGTGGCAAGACGCTCCTCGGGGCACGTCTTGCTTGGGCCTCTCTCCTGGAGGCGCTCAGTCAGACCGAGTGCTGACATGTGGCAAGACGCTCCTCGGGCCGCGTGTTGCTTGGGCCTCTCTCCTGGAGGCCCTCTGTCAGACCCAGTGTTGACATGTGGCAAGACGCTCCTCCGGGCGCATCTTGCTTGGGCCTCTCTGCTGGAGGCCCTCAGTCAGACCCATTGTTGACATGTGGCAAGACGCTCCTCGGGGCGCGTCTTGCTTGGGCCTCTCTCCTGGAGGCGCTCAGTCAGACCGAGTGCTGACATAAGGCAAGACGCTCCTCGGGGCGCAACTTGCTGTGGCCTCTCTCCTGGAGGCGTTCAGTCAGACCCAGTGCTCACATGTGGCAAGACGCTCCTCGGGGCGCGTCTTGCTTGGGCTTCTCTCCTGGAGGCCCTCAGTAAGACCCAGTGTTGACATGTGGCAAGACGCTCCTCGGGTGCGTCTTGCTTGGGCCTCTCTCCTGGAGGCGCTCAGTCAGACTGAGTAGTGACATGAGGCCTGACGCTCCTCGGGGCGCGTCTTGCTTGGGCCTCTCTCCTGGAGGCGCTCAGTCAGACCCAGTGGTGACATGTGGCAAGACACTCCGCGGGGCGTTTCTTGCTTGGGCCTCTCTCCTGCAGGCCCTCTGTCAGACACAGTGTTGACATGTGTCAGGACGCTCCTCGGGGCGCAGTCTTGCTTGTGCTTCTCTCCTGGAGGCCCTCAGTCAGACCCATTGTTGACATGTGGCAAGACGCTCCTCGGGGCGCGTCGTGCTTGGGCTTCTCTCCTGGAGGCGCTCAGACAGACCCAGTGTTGACATGTGACAAGACGCTCCTCGGGGCACGTCTTGCTTGGGCCTCTCTCCTGGAGGCGCTCAGTCAGAACCAGAGGTGACATGTGGCAAGACGCTCCTCGGGGCGCGTCTTGCTTGGGCCTCTCTCCTTGAGGCGCTCAGTCAGACCCAGTGTTGACATGTGGCAAGAGGCTCCTCGGGGCGCATCTTGCTTGGGCCTCTCTCCTGGAGGCGCTCAGTCAGACCCAGTGGTGACACGTGGAAAGACGCTCCTCGGGGCGCGTCTTGCTTGGGCCTCTCTCCTGGAGGTGCTCATTCAGACCCAGTGGTGACATGTGGCAAGACGCTCCTCGGGGCGAGTATTGCTTGGGCCTCTCTCCTGAATGCCCACTGTCAGACCGAGTGTTAACATGTGGCAAGACTCTCCTCGGGGCGCGTCTTGCTTGGGCTTCTCTCATGGAGGCCCTCAGTCCGACCCAGTGTTGACATGTGTCAAGACGCTCCTCGGGGCGTGTATTGCTTGGGCCTCTCTCCTGGAGGCGCTCAGTCAGACCCAGTGTTGACATGTGGCAAGACGCTCCTCTGGGCGCGTCTTGCTTGGGCTTCTCTCCTGGAGAACCTCAGTCAGACCCATTGTTGACATGTGGCAAGACGCTCCTCGGGGCACGTCTTGCTTGGGCCTCTCTCCTGGAGGCGCTTAGTCAGACCGAGTAGTGACATGTGGCAAGACGCTCCTCGGGGCGCGTCTTGCTTGGACCTCCCTCCTGGAGGCGCTCAGTCAGACCGAATAGTGACATGTGGCAAGACGCTCCTCGGGGCGCATCTTGCTTGGACCTCTCTCCTGGAGGCGCTCAGTTAGACCGAGTAGTGACATGTGGCAAGACGCTCCTCGGGGCGCGTCTTGCTGGGGCCTCTCTCCTGGAGGTGCTCAATCAGACCCAGTGGTGACACGTGGCAAGACGCTCCTCGGGGCGCGTCTTGCTTGGGCCTCTCTCCTGGAGGAGCTCAGTCAGACCCAGTGGTGACACGTGGCAAGACGCTCCTCGGGGCGCATCTTGCTTGGGCCTCTCTCCTGGAGGCGCTAAGTCAGACCCAGTGCTGACATGTGGCAAGAAGCTCCTCGGGACGCGTCTTGCTTGGGCTTCTCTCCTGGAGGCCCTCAGTAAGACCCATTGTTGACATGTGGCAAGAAGCTCCTCGGGGCGCGTCTTGCTTGGGCTTCTCTCCTGGAGGCCCTCAGTAAGACCCAGTGTTGACATGTGGCAAGACGCTCCTCGGGTGCGTCTTGCTTGGGCCTCTCTCCTGGAGGCGCTCAGTCAGACCCAGTGCTGACATGTGGCAAGAAGCTCCTCGGGGCGCGTCTTGCTTGGGCTTCTCTCCTGGAGGCCCTCAGTAAGACCCATTGTTGACTTGTGGCAAGACGCTCCTCGGGTTGCGTCTTGCTTGGACCTCTCTCCCTGAGGCGCTCAGTCAGACCCAGTGTTGACATTTGGCAAGACACTCCTCTGGGCGCGTCTTGCTTGGGCCTCTCTCATGGAGGCCCTCTGTCAGACCGAGTGCTGACATGTGGCAAGAAGCTTCTCGGGGCGCGTCTTGCTAGGGCTTCTCTCCTGGAGGCCCTCAGTAAGAACCATTGTTGACATGTGGCAAGACGCTCCTCGGGGCGCGTCTTGCTTGGGCCTCTCTCCAGAAGGCCCTCAATCAGACCCAGTGTTGACACGTGGCAAGACGCTCCTCGGGGCGCGTCTTACTTGGGCCTCTCTCCTGGAGGCGCTCAGTCAGACTGAGTAGTGACATGTGGCCTGACGCTCCTCGGGGCACGTCTTGCTTGGGCTTCTCTCCTGGAGGCCCTCAGTAAGACCCATTGTTGACATGTGGCAAGAAGCTCCTCGGGGCGCGTCTTGCTTGGGCTTCTCTCCTGGAGGCCCTCAGTAAGACCCATTGTTGACATGTGGCAAGAAGCTCCTCGGGGCGCGTCTTGCTTGGGCTTCTCTCCTGGAGGCCCTCAGTAAGACCCAGTGTTGACATGTGGCAAGACGCTGGTCGGGGCGCGTCTTGCTTGGGCCTCTCTCCTGGAGGCGCTCAGTCAGACCCAGTGCTGACATGTGGCAAGAAGCTCCTCGGGGCGCGTCTTGCTAGGGCTTCTCTCCTGGAGGCCCTCAGTAAGAACCATTGTTGACATGTGGCAAGACGCTCCTCGGGGCGCGTCTTGCTTGGGCCTCTCTCCAGAAGGCCCTCAATCAGACCCAGTGTGGACACGTGGCAAGACGCTCCTCGGGGCGCGTCTTACTTGGGCCTCTCTCCTGGAGGCGCTCAGTCAGACTGAGTAGTGACATGTGGCCTGACGCTCCTCGGGGCGCGTGTTGCTTGGGCCTCTCTCCTGGAGGCGCTCAGTCAGACCAAGTGGTGACATGTGGCAAGACACTCCTTGGGGCGCGTCTTGCTTGGGCCTCTCTCATGGAGGCCCTCTGTCAGACCCAGTGTTGACATGTGGCAAGACACTCCTCGGGGCGCGTCTTGCTTGGGCCTCTCTCGTGGAGGCCCTCTGTCAGACCCAGTGTTGACATGTGTCAAGACGCTCCTCGGGGCGCGTCTTGCTTTGGCCTCTCTCCTGGAGGCGCTCAGACAGACCGAGTGCTGACATGTGGAAAGAAGCTCCTCGGGGCGCGTCTTGCTTGGGCTTCTCTCCTGGAGGCCCTCAGTAAGACCCATTGTTGACATGTGGCAAGACGCTCCTCGGGGCGCGTCTTGCTTGGGCCTCTCTCCAGAAGGCCCTCAATCAGACCCAGTGTTGACACGTGGCAAGACGCTCCTCAGGGCGCGTGTTGCTTGGGCCTCTCTCCTGGAGGCGCTCAGTCAGACCAAGTGGTGACATGTGGCAAGACACTCCTCGGGGCGCGTCTTGCTTGGGCCTCTCTCCTGGAGGCCCTCTGTCAGACCCAGTGTTGACATGAGGCCTGACGCTCCTCGGGGCGCGTCTTGCTTGGGCCTCTCTCCTGGAGGCGCTCAGTCAGACCCAGTGGTGACATGTGGCAAGACGCTCCTCGGGGCGCGTCTTGCTTGGGCTTCTCTCCTGGAGGCGCTCAGAAAGACCCAGTGTTGACATGTGACAAGACGCTCCTCGGGGCGCGTCTCTCTTGAGACTCTCTCCTGGAGGCGCTCAGTCAGAACCAGAGGTGACATGTGGCAAGATGCTCCTCGGGGCGCGTCTTGCTTGGGCCTCTCTCCTGGAGGCCCTCTGTCAGACCCAGTGTTGACATGTGGCAAGACGCTCCTCCGGGCGCATCTTGCTTGGGCCTCTCTCCTGGAGGCCCTCAGTCAGACCCATTGTTGACATGTGGCAAGACGCTCCTCGGGGCGCGTCTTGCTGGGGCCTCTCTCCTGGAGGCGCTCAGTCAGACCGAGTGCTGACATAAGGCAAGACGCTCCTCGGGGCGCGTCTTGCTGGGGCCTCTCTCCTGGAGGCGCTCAGTCAGACCCAGTGCTGACATGTGGCAAGACGCTCCTCGGGGGGTATCTTGCTTGGACCTCTCTCCTGGAGGCGCTCAGTCAGACTGAGTGGTGACATGTGGCCTGACGCTCCCCGGGGCACGGCTTGCTTGGGCCTCTCTCCTGGAGGCGCTCAGTCAGACCCAGTGGTGACATGTGGCAAGACACTCCGCGGGGCGTGTCTTGCTTGGGCCTCTCTCCTGGAGGCCCTCTGTCAGACATAGTGTTGACATGTGTCAGGACGCTCCTCGGGGCGCAGTCTTGCTTGGGCTTCTCTCCTGGAGGCCCTCAGTCAGACCCATTGTTGACATGTGGCAAGACGCTCCTCGGGGCGCGTCTTGCTTGGGCTTCTCTCCTGGAGGCGCTCAGACAGACCCAGTGTTGACATGTGACAAGACGCTCCTCGGGGCACGTCTTGCTTGGGCCTCTCTCCTGGAGGCGCTCAGTCAGAACCAGAGGTGACATGTGGCAAGACGCTCCTCCGGGTGCATCTTGCTTGGGCCTCTCTCCTGGAGGCCCTCAGTCAGACCCATTGTTGACATGTGGCAAGACGCTCCTCGGGGCGCGTCTTGCTTGGGCCTCTCTCCTTGAGGCGCTCAGTCAGACCCAGTGTTGACATGTGGCAAGACGCTCCTCGGGGCGCATCTTGCTTGGGCCTCTCTCCTGGAGGCGCTCAGTCAGACCCAGTGGTGACACGTGGAAAGACGCTCCTCGGGGCGCGTCTTGCTTGGGCCTCTCTCCTGGAGGTGCTCATTCAGACCCAGTGGTGACATTTGGCAAGACGCTCCTCGGGGCGAGTATTGCTTGGGCCTCTCTCCTGAATGCCCACTGTCAGACCGAGTGTTAACATGTGGCAAGACTCTCCTCGGGGCGCGTCTTGCTTGGGCTTCTCTCATGGAGACCCTCAGTCCGACCCAGTGTTGACATGTGTCAAGACGCTCCTCGGGGCGTGTATTGCTTGGGCCTCTCTCCTGGAGGCGCTCAGTCAGACCCAGTGTTGACATGTGGCAAGACGCTCCTCTGGGCGCGTCTTGCTTGGGCTTCTCTCCTGGAGAACCTCAGTCAGACCCATTGTTGACATGTGGCAAGACGCTCCTCGGGGCACGTCTTGCTTGGGCCTCTCTCCTGGAGGCGCTTAGTCAGACCGAGTAGTGACATGTGGCAAGACGCTCCTCGGGGCGCGTCTTGCTTGGACCTCCCTCCTGGAGGCGCTCAGTCAGACCGAATAGTGACATGTGGCAAGACGCTCCTCGGGGCGCATCTTGCTTGGACCTCTCTCCTGGAGGCGCTCAGTTAGACCGAGTAGTGACATGTGGCAAGACGCTCCTCGGGGCGCGTCTTGCTGTGGCCTCTCTCCTGGAGGTGCTCAATCAGACCCAGTGGTGACACGTGGCAAGACGCTCCTCGGGGCGCGTCTTGCTTGGGCCTCTCTCCTGGAGGAGCTCAGTCAGACCCAGTGGTGACACGTGGCAAGACGCTCCTCGGGGCGCATCTTGCTTGGGCCTCTCTCCTGGAGGCGCTAAGTCAGACCCAGTGCTGACATGTGGCAAGAAGCTCCTCGGGACGCGCCTTGCTTGGGCTTCTCTCCTGGAGGCCCTCAGTAAGACCCATTGTTGACATGTGGCAAGAAGCTCCTCGGGGCGCGTCTTGCTTGGGCTTCTCTCCTGGAGGCCCTCAGTAAGACCCAGTGTTGAAATGTGGCAAGACGCTCCTCTGGTGCGTCTTGCTTGGGCCTCTCTCCTGGAGGCGCTCAGTCAGACCCAGTGCTGGCATGTGGCAAGAAGCTCCTCGGGGCGCGTCTTGCTTGGGCTTCTCTCCTGGAGGCCCTCAGTAAGACCCATTGTTGACTTGTGGCAAGACGCTCCTCGGGGTGCGTCTTGCTTGGACCTCTCTCCCTGAGGCGCTCAGTCAGACCCAGTGTTGACATTTGGCAAGACACTCCTCGGGGCGCGTCTTGCTTGGGCCTCTCTCATGGAGGCCCTCTGTCAGACCGAGTGCTGACATGTGGCAAGAAGCTTCTCGGGGCGCGTCTTGCTAGGGCTTCTCTCCTGGAGGCCCTCAGTAAGAACCATTGTTGACATGTGGCAAGACGCTCCTCGGGGCGCGTCTTGCTTGGGCCTCTCTCCAGAAGGCCCTCAATCAGACCCAGTGTTGACACGTGGCAAGACGCTCCTCGGGGCGCGTCTTACTTGGGCCTCTCTCCTGGAGGCGCTCAGTCAGACTGAGTAGTGACATGTGGCCTGACGCTCCTCGGGGCGCGTGTTGCTTGGGCCTCTCTCCTGGAGGCGCTCAGTCAGACCAAGTGGTGACATGTGGCAAGACACTCCTTGGGGCGCGTCTTGCTTGGGCCTCTCTCATGGAGGCCCTCTGTCAGACCCAGTGTTGACATGTGGCAAGACACTCCTCGGGGCGCGTCTTGCTTGGGCCTCTCTCATGGAGGCCCTCTGTCAGACCCAGTGTTGACATGTGTCAAGACGCTCCTCGGGGCGCGTCTTGCTTTGGCCTCTCTCCTGGAGGCGCTCAGACAGACCGAGTGCTGACATGTGGAAAGAAGCTCCTCGGGGCGCGTCTTGCTTTGGCTTCTCTCCTGGAGGCCCTCAGTAAGACCCATTGTTGACATGTGGCAAGACGCTCCTCGGGGCGCGTCTTGCTTGGGCCTCTCTCCAGAAGGCCCTCAATCAGACCCAGTGTTGACACGTGGCAAGACGCTCCTCAGGGCGCGTGTTGCTTGGGCCTCTCTCCTGGAGGCGCTCAGTCAGACCAAGTGGTGACATGTGGCAAGACACTCCTCGGGGCGCGTCTTGCTTGGGCCTCTCTCCTGGAGGCCCTCTGTCAGACCCAGTGTTGACATGTGTCAAGATGCTCCTCGGGGCGCGTCTTGCTTGGGCCTCTCTCCTGGAGACGCTCTGTCAGACCCAGTGTTGACATGTGTCAAGACGCTCCTCGGGGCGCAGTCTTGCTTGGGCTTCTCTCCTGGAGGCCCTCAGTCAGACCCATTGTTGACATGTGGCAAGACGCTCCTCGGGGCACGTCTTGCTTGGGCCTCTCTCCTGGAGGCGCTCAGTCAGACCGAGTGCTGACATGTGGCAAGAAGTTCCTCGGGCCGCGTGTTGCTTGGGCCTCTCTGCTGGAGGCCCTCAGTCAGACCCATTGTTGACATGTGGCAAGACGCTCCTCGGGGCGCGTCTTGCTTGGGCCTCTCTCCTGGAGGCGCTCAGTCAGACCGAGTGCTGACATAAGGCAAGACGCTCCTCGGGGCGCAACTTGCTGGGGCCTCTCTCCTGGAGGCGCTCAGTCAGACCCAGTGCTCACATGTGGCAAGACGCTCCTCGGGGCGCGTCTTGCTTGGGCCTCTCTCCTGGAGGCGCTCAGTCAGACTGAGAAGTGACATGAGGCCTGACGCTCCTCGGGGCGCGTCTTGCTTGGGCCTCTCTCCTGGAGGCGCTCAGTCAGACCCAGTGGTGACATGTGGCAAGACACTCCGCGGGGCGTGTCTTGCTTGGGCCTCTCTCCTGGAGGCCCTCTGTCAGACACAGTGTTGACATGTGTCAGGACGCTCCTCGGGGCGCAGTCTTGCTTGGGCTTCTCTCCTGGAGGCCCTCAGTCAGACCCATTGTTGACATGTGGCAAGACGCTCCTCGGGGCGCGTCTTGCATGGGCTTCTCTCCTGGAGGCGCTCAGACAGACCCAGTGTTGACATGTGACAAGACGCTCCTCGGGGCACGTCTTGCTTGGGCCTCTCTCCTGGAGGCGCTCAGTCAGAACCAGAGGTGACATGTGGCAAGACGCTCCTCCGGGTGCATCTTGCTTGGGCCTCTCTCCTGGAGGCCCTCAGTCAGACCCATTGTTGACATGTGGCAAGACGCTCCTCGGGGCGCGTCTTGCTTGGGCCTCTCTCCTTGAGGCGCTCAGTCAGACCCAGTGTTGACATGTGGCAAGACGCTCCTCGGGGCGCGTCTTGCTTGGGCCTCTCTCCTGGAGGCGCTCAGTCAGACCCAGTGGTGACACGTGGAAAGACGCTCCTCGGGGCGCGTCTTGCTTGGGCCTCTCTGCTGGAGGTGCTCATTCAGACCCAGTGGTGACATGTGGCAAGACGCTCCTCGGGGCGAGTATTGCTTGGGCCTCTCTCCTGAATGCCCACTGTCAGACCAAGTGTTAACATGTGGCAAGACTCTCCTCGGGGCGCGTCTTGCTTGGGCTTCTCTCATGGAGGCCCTCAGTCCGACCCAGTGTTGACATGTGTCAAGACGCTCCTCGGGGCGTGTCTTGCTTGGGCCTCTCTCCTGGAGGCGCTCAGTCAGACCCAGTGTTGACATGTGGCAAGACGCTCCTCTGGGCGCGTCTTGCTTGGGCTTCTCTCCTGGAGAACCTCAGTCAGACCCATTGTTGACATGTGGCAAAACGCTCCTCGGGGCACGTCTTGCTTGGGCCTCTCTCCTGGAGGCGCTTAGTCAGACCGAGTAGTGACATGTGGCAAGACGCTCCTCGGGGCGCGTCTTGCTTGGACCTCCCTCCTGGAGGCGCTCAGTCAGACCGAATAATTACATGTGGCAAGACGCTCCTCGGGGCGCATCTTGCTTGGACCTCTCTCCTGGAGGCGCTCAGTTAGACCGAGTAGTGACATGTGGCAAGACGCTCCTCGGGGCGCGTCTTGCTGGGGCCTCTCTCCTGGAGGTGCTGCATCAGACCCAGTGGTGACACGTGGCAAGACGCTCCTCGGGGCGCGTCTTGCTTGGGCCTCTCTCCTGGAGGAGCTCAGTCAGACCCAGTGGTGACACGTGGCAAGACGCTCCTCGGGACTCATCTTGCTTGGGCCTCTCTCCTGGAGGCGCTAAGTCAGACCCAGTGCTGACATGTGGCAAGAAGCTCCTCGGGACGCGTCTTGCTTGGGCTTCTCTCCTGGAGGCCCTCAGTAAGACCCATTGTTGACATGTGGCAAGAAGCTCCTCGGGGCGCGTCTTGCTTGGGCTTCTCTCCTGGAGGCCCTCAGTAAGACCCATTGTTGACATGTGGCATGAAGCTCCTCGGGGCGCGTCTTGCTTGGGCTTCTCTCCTGGAGGCCCTCAGTAAGACCCAGTGTTGACATGTGGCAAGACGCTCCTCGGGGTGCGTCTTGCTTGGGCCTCTCTCCTGGAGGCGCTCAGTCAGACCCAGTGCTGACATGTGGCAAGAAGCTCCTCGGGGCGCGTCTTGCTTGGGCTTCTCTCCTGGAGGCCCTCTGTCAGACCCAGTGTTGACATGTGTCAAGATGCTCCTCGGGGCGCGTCTTGCTTGGGCTTCTCTCCTGGAGGCCCTCAGTCAGACCCATTGTTGACATGTGGCAAGACGCTCCTCGGGGCACGTCTTGCTTGGGCCTCTCTCCTGGAGGTGCTCAATCAGACCCAGTGGTGACACGTGGCAAGACGCTCCTCGGGGCGCGTCTTGCTTGGGCCTCTCTCCTGGAGGAGTTCAGTCAGACCCAGTGGTGACACGTGGCAAGACGCTCCTCGGGGCGCATCTTGCTTGGGCCTCTCTCCTCGAGGCGCTAAGTCAGACCCAGTGCTGACATGTGGCAAGAAGCTCCTCGGGACGCGTCTTGCTTGGGCTTCTCTCCTGGAGGCCCTCAGTAAGACCCATTGTTGACATGTGGCAAGAAGCTCCTCGGGGCGCGTCTTGCTTGGGCTTCTCTCCTGGAGGCCCTCAGTAAGACCCAGTGTTGACATGTGGCAAGACGCTCCTCGGGTGCGTCTTGCTTGGGCCTCTCTCCTGGAGGCGCTCAGTCAGACCCAGTGCTGACATGTGGCAAGAAGCTCCTCGGGGCGCGTCTTGCTTGGGCTTCTCTCCTGGAGGCCCTCAGTAAGACCCATTGTTGACTTGTGGCAAGACGCTCCTCGGGGTGCGTCTTGCTTGGACCTCTCTCCCTGAGGCGCTCAGTCAGACCCAGTGTTGACATTTTGCAAGACACTCCTCGGGGCGCGTCTTGCTTGGGCCTCTCTCATGGAGGCCCTCTGTCAGACCGAGTGCTGACATGTGGCAAGAAGCTTCTCGGGGCGCGTCTTGCTAGGGCTTCTCTCCTGGAGGCCCTCAGTAAGAACCATTGTTGACATGTGGCAAGACGCTCCTCGGGGCGCGTCTTGCTTGGGCCTCTCTCCAGAAGGCCCTCAATCAGACCCAGTGTTGACACGTGGCAAGACGCTCCTCGGGGCGCGTCTTACTTGGGCCTCTCTCCTGGAGGCGCTCAGTCAGACTGAGTAGTGACATGTGGCCTGACGCTCCTCGGGGCGCGTGTTGCTTGGGCCTCTCTCCTGGAGGCGCTCAGTCAGACCAAGTGGTGACATGTGGCAAGACACTCCTTGGGGCGCGTCTTGCTTGGGCCTCTCTCATGGAGGCCCTCTGTCAGACCCAGTGTTGACATGTGGCAAGACACTCCTCGGGGCGCGTCTTGCTTGGGCCTCTCTCATGGAGGCCCTCTGTCAGACCCAGTGTTGACATGTGTCAAGACGCTCCTCGGGGCGCGTCTTGCTTTGGCCTCTCTCCTGGAGGCGCTCAGACAGACCGAGTGCTGACATGTGGAAAGAAGCTCCTCGGGGCGCGTCTTGCTTGGGCTTCTCTCCTGGAGGCCCTCAGTAAGACCCATTGTTGACATGTGGCAAGACGCTCCTCGGGGCGCGTCTTGCTTGGGCCTCTCTCCAGAAGGCCCTCAATCAGACCCAGTGTTGACACGTGGCAAGACGCTCCTCAGGGCGCGTGTTGCTTGGGCCTCTCTCCTGGAGGCGCTCAGTCAGACCAAGTGGTGACATGTGGCAAGACACTCCTCGGGGCGCGTCTTGCTTGGGCCTCTCTCCTGGAGGCCCTCTGTCAGACCCAGTGTTGACATGTGTCAAGATGCTCCTCGGGGCGCGTCTTGCTTGGGCCTCTCTCCTGGAGGCGCTCTGTCAGACCCAGTGTTGACATGTGTCAAGACGCTCCTCGGGGCGCAGTCTTGCTTGGGCTTCTCTCCTGGAGGCCCTCAGTCAGACCCATTGTTGACATGTGGCAAGACGCTCCTCGGGGCACGTCTTGCTTGGGCCTCTCTCCTGGAGGCGCTCAGTCAGACCGAGTGCTGACATGTGGCAAGACGCTCCTCGGGCCGCGTGTTGCTTGGGCCTCTCTCCTGGAGGCCCTCTGTCAGACCCAGTGTTGACATGTGGCAAGACGCTCCTCCGGGCGCATCTTGCTTGGGCCTCTCTGCTGGAGGCCCTCAGTCAGACCCATTGTTGACATGTGGCAAGACGCTCCTCGGGGCGCGTCTTACTTGGGCCTCTCTCCTGGAGGCGCTCAGTCAGACTGAGTAGTGACATGTGGCCTGACGCTCCTCGGGGCGCAACTTGCTGGGGCCTCTCTCCTGGAGGCGCTCAGTCAGACCCAGTGCTCACATGTGGCAAGACGCTCCTCGGGGCGCGTCTTGCTTGGGCCTCTCTCCTGGAGGCGCTCAGTCAGACTGAGTAGTGACATGAGGCCTGACGCTCCTCGGGGCGCGTCTTGCTTGGGCCTCTCTCCTGGAGGCGCTCAGTCAGACTGAGTAGTGACATGAGGCCTGACGCTCCTCGGGGCGCGTCTTGCTTGGGCCTCTCTCCTGGAGGCGCTCAGTCAGACCCAGTGGTGACATGTGGCAAGACACTCCGCGGGGCGTGTCTTGCTTGGGCCTCTCTCCTGGAGGCCCTCTGTCAGACACAGTGTTGACATGTGTCAGGACGCTCCTCGGGGCGCAGTCTTGCTTGGGCTTCTCTCCTGGAGGCCCTCAGTCAGACCCATTGTTGACATGTGGCAAGACGCTCCTCGGGGCGCGTCTTGCTTGGGCTTCTCTCCTGGAGGCGCTCAGACAGACCCAGTGTTGACATGTGACAAGACGCTCCTCGGGGCACGTCTTGCTTGGGCCTCTCTCCTGGAGGCGCTCAGTCAGAACCAGAGGTGACATGTGGCAAGACGCTCCTCCGGGTGCATCTTGCTTGGGCCTCTCTCCTGGAGGCCCTCAGTCAGACCCATTGTTGACATGTGGCAAGACGCTCCTCGGGGCGCGTCTTGCTTGGGCCTCTCTCCTTGAGGCGCTCAGTCAGACCCAGTGTTGACATGTGGCAAGACGCTCCTCGGGGCGCGTCTTGCTTGGGCCTCTCTCCTGGAGGCGCTCAGTCAGACCCAGTGGTGACACGTGGAAAGACGCTCCTCGGGGCGCGTCTTGCTTGGGCCTCTCTGCTGGAGGTGCTCATTCAGACCCAGTGGTGACATGTGGAAAGACGCTCCTCGGGGCGAGTATTGCTTGGGCCTCTCTCCTGAATGCCCACTGTCAGACCGAGTGTTAACATGTGGCAAGACTCTCCTCGGGGCGCGTCTTGCTTGGGCTTCTCTCATGGAGGCCCTCAGTCCGACCCAGTGTTGACATGTGTCAAGACGCTCCTCGGGGCGTGTCTTGCTTGGGCCTCTCTCCTGGAGAACCTCAGTCAGACCCATTGTTGACATGTGGCAAAACGCTCCTCGGGGCACGTCTTGCTTGGGCCTCTCTCCTGGAGGCGCTTAGTCAGACCGAGTAGTGACATGTGGCAAGACGCTCCTCGGGGCGCGTCTTGCTTGGACCTCCCTCCTGGAGGCGCTCAGTCAGACCGAATAGTGACATGTGGCAAGACGCTCCTCGGGGCGCATCTTGCTTGGACCTCTCTCCTGGAGGCGCTCAGTTAGACCGAGTAGTGACATGTGGCAAGACGCTCCTCGGGGCGCGTCTTGCTGGGGCCTCTCTCCTGGAGGTGCTCAATCAGACCCAGTGGTGACACGTGGCAAGACGCTCCTCGGGGCGCGTCTTGCTTGGGCCTCTCTCCTGGAGGAGCTCAGTCAGACCCAGTGGTGACACACTGCAAGACGCTCCTCGGGGCGCATCTTGCTTGGGCCTCTCTCCTGGAGGCGCTAAGTCAGACCCAGTGCTGACATGTGGCAAGAAGTTCCTCGGGACGCGTCTTGCTTGGGCTTCTCTCCTGGAGGCCCTCAGTAAGACCCATTGTTGACATGTGGCAAGAAGCTCCTCGGGGCGCGTCTTGCTTGGGCTTCTCTCCTGGAGGCCCTCAGTAAGACCCATTGTTGACATGTGGCATGAAGCTCCTCGGGGCGCGTCTTGCTTGGGCTTCTCTCCTGGAGGCCCTCAGTAAGACCCAGTGTTGACATGTGGCAAGACGCTCCTCGGGGTGCGTCTTGCTTGGGCCTCTCTCCTGGAGGCGCTCAGTCAGACCCAGTGCTGACATGTGGCAAGAAGCTCCTCGGGGCGCGTCTTGCTTGGGCTTCTCTCCTGGAGGCCCTCAGTAAGACCCATTGTTGACTTGTGGCAAGACGCTCCTCGGGGTGCGTCTTGCTTGGACCTCTCTCCCTGAGGCGCTCAGTCAGACCCAGTGTTGACATTTGGCAAGACACTCCTCGGGGCGCGTCTTGCTTGGGCCTCTCTCATGGAGGCCCTCTGTCAGACCGAGTGCTGACAAGTGGCAAGAAGCTTCTCGGGGCGCGTCTTGCTAGGGCTTCTCTCCTGGAGGCCCTCAGTAAGAACCATTGTTGACATGTGGCAAGACGCTCCTCGGGGCGCATCTTGCTTGGGCCTCTCTCCAGAAGGCCCTCAATCAGACCCAGTGTTGACACGTAGCAAGACGCTCCTCGGGGCGCGTCTTACTTGGGCCTCTCTCCTGGAGGCGCTCAGTCAGACTGAGTAGTGACATGTGGCCTGACGCTCCTCGGGGCGCGTGTTGCTTGAGCCTCTCTCCTGGAGGCGCTCAGTCAGACCAAGTGGTGACATGTGGCAAGACACTCCTTGGGGCGCGTCTTGCTTGGGCCTCTCTCATGGAGGCCCTCTGTCAGACCCAGTGTTGACATGTGGCAAGACACTCCTTGGGGCGCGTCTTGCTTGGGCCTCTCTCATGGAGGCCCTCTGTCAGACCCAGTGTTGACATGTGTCAAGACGCTCCTCGGGGCGCGTCTTGCTTTGGCCTCTCTCCTGGAGGCGCTCAGACAGACCGAGTGCTGACATGTGGAAAGAAGCTCCTCGGGGCGCGTCTTGCTTGGGCTTCTCTCCTGGAGGCCCTCAGTAAGACCCATTGTTGACATGTGGCAAGACGCTCCTCGGGGCGCGTCTTGCTTGGGCCTCTCTCCAGAAGGCCCTCGATCAGACCGAGTGTTGACACGTGGCAAGACGCTCCTCAGGGCGCGTGTTGCTTGGGCCTCTCTCCTGGAGGCGCTCAGTCAGACCAAGTGGTGACATGTGGCAAGACACTCCTCGGGGCGCGTCTTGCTTTGGCCTCTCTCCTGGAGGCCCTCTGTCAGACCCAGTGTTGACATGTGTCAAGATGCTCCTCGGGGCGCGTCTTGCTTGGGCTTCTCTCCTGGAGGCCCTCAGTCAGACCCATTGTTGACATGTGGCAAGACGCTCCTCGGGGTGCGTCTTGCTTGGGCCTCTCTCCTGGAGGCGCTCAGTCAGACCGAGTGCTGACATGTGGCAAGACGCTCCTCGGGCCGCGTGTTGCTTGGGCTTCTCTCCTGGAGGCCCTCAGTCAGACCCATTGTTGACATGTGGCAAGACGCTCCTCGGGGCGCGTCTTGCTTGGGCTTCTCTCCTGGAGGCGCTCAGAAAGACCCAGTGTTGACATGTGACAAGACGCTCCTCGGGGCGCGTCTCTCTTGGGACTCTCTCCTGGAGGCGCTCAGTCAGAACCAGAGGTGACATGTGGCAATACGCTCCCCGGGGCGCGTCTTGCTTGGGCCTCTCTCCTGGAGGCCCTCTGTCAGACCCAGTGTTGACATGTGGCAAGACGCTCCTCCGGGCGCATCTTGCTTGGGCCTCTCTCCTGGAGGCCCTCAGTCAGACCCATTGTTGACATGTGGCAAGACGCTCCTCGGGGCGCGTCTTGCTGGGGCCTCTCTCCTGGAGGCGCTCAGTCAGACCGAGTGCTGACATAAGGCAAGACGCTCCTCGGGGCGTGTCTTGCTGGGGCCTCTCTCCTGGAGGCGCTCAGTCAGACCCAGTGCTGACATGTGGCAAGACGCTCCTCGGGGGGTGTCTTGCTTGGGCCTCTCCCCTGGAGGCGCTCAGTCAGACTGAGTGGTGACATGTGGCCTGACGCTCCTCGGGGCACGGCTTGCTTGGGCCTCTCTCCTGGAGGCGCTCAGTCAGACCCAGTGGTGACATGTGGCAAGGCACTCCTCGGGGCGCGTCTTGCTTGGGCCTCTCTCCTGGAGGCGCTCTGTCAGACCCAGTGTTGACATGTGTCAAGACGCTCCTCGGGGCGCAGTCTTGCTTGGGATTCTCTCCTGGAGGCCCTCAGTCAGACCCATTGTTGACATGTGGCAAGACGCTCCTCGGGGCGCGTCTTGCTTGGGCCTCTCTCCTGGAGGCGCTCAGTCAGACCGAGTGCTGACATGTGGCAAGACGCTCCTCGGGCCGCGTGTTGCTTGGGCCTCTCTCCTGGAGGCCCTCTGTCAGACCCAGTGTTGACATGTGGCAAGACGCTCTTCCGGGCGCATCTTGCTTGGGCCTCTCTCCTGGAGGCGCTCAGTCAGACCCATTGTTGACATGTGGCAAGACGCTCCTCGGGGCGCGTCTTGCTTGGGCCTCCCTCCTGGAGGTGCTCAGTCAGACCGAGTGCTGACATAAGGCAAGACGCTCCTCGGGGCGCGTCTTGCTGGGGCCTCTCTCCTGGAGGCGCTCAGTCAGACCCAGTGCTGACCTGTGGCAAGACGCTCCTCGGGGCGCGTCTTGCTTGGGCCTCTCTCCTGGAGGCGCTCAGTCAGACTGAGTAGTGACATGTGGCCTTACGCTCCTCGGGGCGCGTCTTGCTTGGGCCTCTCTCCTGGAGGCGCTCAGTCAGACCCAGTGGTGACATGTGGCAAGACACTCCTCGGGGCGTGTCTTGCTTGGGCCTCTCTCCTGGAGGCCCTCTGTCAGACACAGTGTTGACATGTGTCAGGACGCTCCTCGGGGCGCAGTCTTGCTTGGGCTTCTCTCCTGGAGGCCCTCAGTCAGACCCATTGTTGACATGTGGCAAGACGCTCCTCGGGGCGCGTCTTGCTTGGGCTTCTCTCCTGGAGGCGCTCGGACAGACCTAGTGTTGACATGTGACAAGACGCTCCTCGGGGCGCGTCTTGCTTGGGCCTCTCTCCTGGAGGCGCTCAGTCAGAACCAGAGGTGACATGTGGCAAGACGCTCCTCCGGGTGCATCTTGCTTGGGCCTCTCTCCTGGAGGCCCTCAGTCAGACCCATTGTTGCCATGTGGCAAGACGCTCCTCGGGGCGCGTCTTGCTTGGGCCTCTCTCCTGGAGGCGCTCAGTCAGACCCAGTGTTGACATGTGGCAAGACGCTCCTCGGGGCGCGTCTTGCTTGGGCCTCTCTCCTGGAGGCGCTCAGTCAGACCCAGTGGTGACACGTGGAAAGACGCTCCTCGGGGCGTGTCTTGCTTGGGCCTCTCTCCTGGAGGTGCTCATTCAGACCCAGTGGTGACATGTGGCAAGACGCTCCTCGGGGCGAGTATTGCTTGGGCCTCTCTCCTGAATGCCCACTGTCAGACCGAGTGTCAACATGTGGCAAGACTCTCCTCGGGGCCCGTCTTGCTTGGGCTTCTCTCATGGAGGCCCTCAGTCCGACCCAGTGTTGACATGTGTCAAGACGCTCCTCGGGGCGTGTCTTGCTTGGGCCTCTCTCCTGGAGGCGCTCAGTCAGACCCAGTGTTGACATGTGGCAAGACGCTCCTCTGGGCGCGTCTTGCTTGGGCTTCTCTCCTGGAGAACCTCAGTCAGACCCATTGTTGACATGTGGCAAGACGCTCCTCGGGGCACGTCTTGCTTGGACCTCCCTCCTGGAGGCGCTCAGTCAGACCGAATAGTGCCATGTGGCAAGACGCTCCTCGGGGCGAATCTTGCTTGGACCTCTCTCCTGGAGGCGCTCAGTTAGACCGAGTAGTGACATGTGGCAAGATGCTCCTCGGGGGGCGTCTTGCTGGGGCCTCTCTCCTGGAGGTGCTCAATCAGACCCAGTGGTGACACGTGGCAAGACGCTCCTCGGGGCGCGTCTTGCTTGGGCCTCTCTCCTGGAGGAGCTCAGTCAGACCCAGTGGTGACACGTGGCAAGACGCTCCTCGGGGCGCATCTTGCTTGGGCCTCTCTCCTGGAGGCGCTAAGTCAGACCCAGTGTTGACACGTGGCAAGATGCTCCTCGGGGCACGTCTTGCTTGGGCCTCTCTCCTGGAGGCGCTCAGTCAGACCGAGTAGTGACATGTGGCAAGACGTTCCTCGGGGCGCGTCTTGCTTGGACCTCCCTCCTGGAGGCGCTCAGTCAGACCGAGTAGTGACATGTGGCAAGACGCTCCTCGGGGCGCGTCTTGCTTGGGCCTCTCTCCTGGAGGCGCTCAGTCAGACACAGTGTTGACATGTGGCAAGACACTCCTCGGGGCGCGTCTTGCTTGGGCCTCTCTCATGGAGGCCCTCTGTCAGACCCAGTGTTGACATGTGTCAAGACGCTCCTCGGGGCGCGTCTTGCTTTGGCCTCTCTCCTGGAGGCGCTCAGTCAGACCGAGTGCTGACATGTAGCAAGAAGCTCCTCGGGGTGCGTCATGCTTGGGCTTCTCTCCTGGAGGCCCTCAGTCAGACCCATTATTGACATGTGGCAAGACGATCCTCTGGGCGCGTATTGCTTGGGCCTCTCTCCTGGATGCCCACTGTCAGACCCAGTGTTGACATGTGGCAAGACTCTCCTCGGGGCCCTTCTTGCTTGGGCTTCTCTCATGGAGGCCCTCAGTCAGACCCAGTGTTGACATGTGTCAAGACGCTCCTCGGGGCGTGTCTTGCTTGGGCCTCTCTCCTGGAGGCGCTCAGTCAGACCCAGTGTTGATTTGTGGCAAGACGCTCCTCGGGGCGCTTCTTGCTAGGGCCTCTCTCCTGGAGGCCCTCAGTCAGACCCATTGTTGACATGTGGCAAGACGCTCCTCGGGGCACGTCTTGCTTGGGCCTCTCTCCTGGAGGCGCACAGTCAGACCGAGTAGAGACATGTGGCAAGACGCTCCTCGGGGCGCGTCTTGCTGGGGCTTCTCTCATTGAGGCACTCAGTCAGACCCAGTGTTGACATGTGGCAAGACGCTCCTCGGGGCGCGTGTTGCTTGAACCTCTCTCCTGGAGGCGCTCAGTCAGACCGAGTAGTGACATGTGGCAAGACGCTCCTCAGGGCGCGTCTTGCTTGGGCCTCTCTCCTGGAGGCGCTCAGTCAGACCCAGTGCTGACATGTGAAAAGAAGCTCCTCGGGGCGCGTCTTGCTTGGGCTTCTCTCCTGGAGGCCCTCAGTAAGACCCATTGTTGACATGTGGCAAGACTCTCCTCGGGGCGCGTCTTGCTTGGGCCTCTCTCCAGAAGGCCCTCAATCGGACCCAGGTTTGACACGTGGCAAGACGCTCCTCAGGGCGCGTCTGGCTTGGGCCTCTCTCCTGGAGGCGCTCAGTCAGACCAAGTGGTGACATGTGGCAAGACACTCCTCGGGGCGCGTCTTGCTTGGGCCTCTCTCCTGGAGGCTCTCTGTCAGACCCAGTGTTGACATGTGTCAAGACGCTCCTCGGGGCGCGTCTTGCTTTGGCCTCTCTCCTGGAGGCGCTCAGTCAGACCGAGTGCTGACATGTGGCAAGACGCTCCTCGGGCCGCGTGTTGCTTGGGCTTCTCTCCTGGAGGCCCTCAGTCAGACCCATTGTTGACATGTGGCAAGACGCTCCTCGGGGCGCGTCTTGCTTGGGCCTCTCTCCTGGAGGCGCTCAGTCAGACCGAGTGCGGACATGTGGAAAGACGCTCCTCGGGGCGCGTCTCGCTTGGGCTTCTCTCCTGGAGGCGCTCAGAAAGACCCAGTGTTGACATGTGACAAGACGCTCCTCGGGGCGCGTCTTGCTTGGGCCTCTCTCCTGGAGAGGCTCAGTCAGACCCAGTGGTGATATGTGGCAAGACACTCCTCGGGGCGCGTCTTGCTTGGGCCTCTCTCCTGGAGGCCCTCTGTCAGACCGAGTGTTGACATGTGGCAAGACTCTCCTCGGGGCGCGTCTTGCTTGGGCTTCTCTCATGGAGGCCCTCAGTCAGACCCAGTGTTGACATGTGTCAAGACGCTCCTCGGGGCGTGTCTTGCTTGGGCCTCTCACCTGGAGGCGCTCAGTCTGACCCAGTGTTGACATGTGTCAAGACGCTCCTCGGGGCGCGTCTTGCTTGGGCTTCTCTCCTGGAGGCCCTCAGTCAGACCCATTGTTGACATGTGGCAAGACGCTCCTCGGGGCACGTCTTGCTTGGGCCTCTCTCCTGGAGGCGCTCAAACAGACCGAGTAGTGACATGTGGCAAGACGCTCCTCGGGGCGCGTCTTGCTGGGGCTTCTCTCATGGAGGCACTCAGTCAGACCCAGTGTTGACATGTGGCAAGACGCTCCTCGGGGCGCGTCTTGCTTGGACCTCTCTCACTGAGGCGCTCAGTCAGACCGAGTAGTGACATGTGGCAAGACGCTCCTCGGGGCGCGTCTTGCTTGGACGTCTCTCCCTGAGGCGCTCAGTCAGACCCAGTGTTGACATTTGGCAAGACACTCCACGGGCGCGTCTTGCTTGGGCCTCTCTCATGGAGGCCCTCTGTCAGACCAATTGCTGACATTTGGCAAGAAGCTCCTCGGGGCGCGTCTTGCTTGGGCCTCTCTCATGGAGGCCCTCAGTCAGACCCAGTGTTGACATGTGTCAAGACGCTCCTCGGGGCGTGTCTTGCTTGGGCCTCTCTCCTGGAGGCGCTCAGTCAGACCCAGTGTTGATTTGTGGCAAGACGCTCCTCGGGGCGCTTCTTGCTAGGGCCTCTCTCCTGGAGGCCCTCAGTCAGACCCATTGTTGACATGTGGCAAGACGCTCCTCGGGGCACGTCTTGCTTGGGCCTCTCTCCTGGAGGCGCACAGTCAGACCGAGTAGTGACATGTGGCAAGACGCTCCTCGGGGCGCGTCTTGCTGGGGCTTCTCTCATTGAGGCGCTCAGTCAGACCAATTGGTGACATGTGGCAAGACGCTCCTCAGGGCGCGTCTTGCTTGGGCCTCTCTCCTGGAGGCCCTCAGTCAGACCCATTGTTGACATGTGAAAAGAAGCTCCTCGGGGCGCGTCTTGCTTGGGCCTCTCTCCTGGAGGCGCTCAGTCAGACCTAGTGCTGACATGTGGCAAGACGCTCCTCGGGGCGCGTCTTGCTTGGGCTTCTCTACTGGAGGCGCTCAGAAAGACCCAGTGTTGACATGTGACAAGACGCTCCTCGGGGCGCGTCTTGCTTGGGCCTCTCTCCTGGAGGCGCTCAGAAAGACCCAGTGTTGACATGTGACAAGACGCTCCTCGGGGCGCGTCTTGCTTGGGCCTCTCTCCTGGAGGCCCTCTGTCAGACCCAGTGTTGACATGTGGCACGAATCTCCTGCGGGCGCATCTTGCTTGGGCCTCTCTCCTGGAGGCCCTCAGTCAGACCCATTGTTGACATGTGGCAAGACGCTCCTAGGGGCGCGTCTTGCTTGGGCCTCTCTCCTGGAGGCGCTCAGTCAGACCGAGTGCTGACATAAGGCAAGACGCTCCTCGGGGCGCGTCTTGCTTGGGCCTCTCTCCTGGAGGCCCTCAGTCAGACCCAGTGCTGACATGTGGCAAGACGCTCCTCGGGGCGCGTCTTGCTTGGGCCTCTCTCCTGGAGGCCCTCTGCCAGACCGAGTGTTGACATGTGGCAAGACTCTCCTCGGGGCGCGTCTTGCTTGGGCTTCTCTCATGGAGGCCCTCAGTCAGACCCAGTGTTGACATGTGTCAAGACGCTCCTCGGGGCGCATCTTGCTTGGGCCTCTCTCCTGGAGGCGCTCAGTCAGACCCAGTGTTGACATGTGACAAGACGCTCCTCGGGGCGCGTCTTGCTTGGGCTTCTCTCCTGGAGGCCCTCAGTCAGACCCATTGTTGACATGTGGCAAGACGCTCCTCGGGGCGCGTCTTGCTTTGGCCTCTCTCCTGGAGGCGCTCAGTCAGACCGAGTGGTGACATGTGGCAAGACGCTCCTCGGGCCGCGTGTTGCTTGGGCTTCTCTCCTGGAGGCCCTCAGTCAGACCCATTGTTGACATGTGGCAAGACGCTCCTCGGGGCGCGTCTTGCTTGGGCCTCTCTCCTGGAGGCGCTCAGTCAGACCGAGTGCTGACACTTGGCAAGACACTCCTCGGGGCGCGTCTTGCTTGGGCCTCTCTCCTGGAGGCGCTCAGTCAGACTGAGTAGTGACATGTGTCAAGACCCTCCTCGGTGCGCGTCTTGCTTTGGCCTCTCTCCTGGAGGTGCTCAGTCAGACCGAGTGCTGACATGTGGAAAGAAGCTCCTCGGGGCGCGTCTTGCTTGGGCCTCTCTCCTGGAGGCGCTCAGTCAGACCGAGTGCTGACATGAGGAAAGACGCTCCTCGGGGCGCGTCTTGCTTGGGCTTCTCTCCTGGAGGCGCTCAGAAAGACCCAGTGTTGACATGTGACAAGACGCTCCTCGGGGCGCGTCTTGCTTGGGCATCTCTCCTGGAGGCGCTCAGTCAGACCCAGTGGTGACATGTGGCAAGACACTCCTCGGGGCGCGTCTTGCTTGGGCCTCTCTCCTGGAGGCCCTCTGCCAGACCGAGTGTTGACATGTGGCAAGACTCTCCTCGGGGCGCGTCTTGCTTGGGCTTCTCTCATGGAGGCCCTCAGTCAGACCCAGTGTTGACATGTGTCAAGACCCTCCTCGGTGCGCGTCTTGCTTTGGCCTCTCTCCTGGAGGTGCTCAGTCAGACCGAGTGCTGACATGTGGAAAGAAGCTCCTCGGGGCGCGTCTTGCTTGGGCCTCTCTCCTGGAGGCGCTCAGTCAGACCGAGTGCTGACATGAGGAAAGACGCTCCTCGGGGCGCGTCTTGCTTGGGCTTCTCTCCTGGAGGCGCTCAGAAAGACCCAGTGTTGACATGTGACAAGACGCTCCTCGGGGCGCGTCTTGCTTGGGCATCTCTCCTGGAGGCGCTCAGTCAGACCCAGTGGTGACATGTGGCAAGACACTCCTCGGGGCGCGTCTTGCTTGGGCCTCTCTCCTGGAGGCCCTCTGCCAGACCGAGTGTTGACATGTGGCAAGACTCTCCTCGGGGCGCGTCTTGCTTGGGCTTCTCTCATGGAGGCCCTCAGTCAGACCCAGTGTTGACATGTGTCAAGACGCTCCTCGGGGCGCATCTTGCTTGGGCCTCTCTCCTGGAGGCGCTCAGTCAGACCCAGTGTTGACATGTGACAAGACGCTCCTCGGGGCGCGTCTTGCTTGGGCTTCTCTCCTGGAGGCCCTCAGTCAGACCCATTGTTGACATGTGGCAAGACGCTCCTCGGGGCGCGTCTTGCTTTGGCCTCTCTCCTGGAGGCGCTCAGTCAGACCGAGTGGTGACATGTGGCAAGACGCTCCTCGGGCCGCGTGTTGCTTGGGCTTCTCTCCTGGAGGCCCTCAGTCAGACCCATTGTTGACATGTGGCAAGACGCTCCTCGGGGCGCGTCTTGCTTGGGCCTCTCTCCTGGAGGCGCTCAGTCAGACCGAGTGCTGACACTTGGCAAGACACTCCTCGGGGCGCGTCTTGCTTGGGCCTCTCTCCTGGAGGCGCTCAGTCAGACTGAGTAGTGACATGTGTCAAGACCCTCCTCGGTGCGCGTCTTGCTTTGGCCTCTCTCCTGGAGGTGCTCAGTCAGACCGAGTGCTGACATGTGGAAAGAAGCTCCTCGGGGCGCGTCTTGCTTGGGCTTCTCTCCTGGAGGCCCTCAGTAAGACCCATTGTTGACATGTGGCAAGACGCTCCTCGGGGCGCGTCTTGCTTGGGCCTCTCTCCAGAAGGCCCTCAATCAGACCCAGTGTTGACACTTGGCAAGACGCTCCTCGGGGCGCGTCTTGCTTGGGCCTCTCTCCTGGAGGCGCTCAGTCAGACTGAGTAGTGACATGTGGCCTGACGCTCCTCGGGGCGCGTGTTGCTTGGGCCTCTCTCCTGGAGGCGCTCAGTCAGACCAATTGGTGACATGTGGCAAGACACTCCTCGGGGCGCGTCTTGCTTGGGCCTCTCTCCTGGAGGCCCTCTGTCAGACCCAGTGTTGACATGTGTCAAGACGCTCCTCGGGGCGCGTCTTGCTTGGGCTTCTCTCCTGGAGGCCCTCAGTCAGACCCATTGTTGACATGTGGCAAGACGCTCCTCGGGGCGCGTCTTGCTTGGGCCTCTCTCCTGGAGGCGCTCAGTCAGACCTAGTGCTGACATGTGGCAAGACGCTCCTCGGGGTGCGTCTTGCTTGGGCTTCTCTACTGGAGGCGCTCAGAAAGACCCAGTGTTGACATGTGACAAGACGCTCCTCGGGGCGCGTCTTGCTTGGGCCTCTCTCCTGGAGGCGCTCAGTCAGAACCAGAGGTGACATGTGGCAAGACGCTCCTCGGGGCGCGTCTTGCTTGGGCCTCTCTCCTGGAGGCCCTCTGTCAGACCCAGTGTTGACATGTGGCACGAATCTCCTGCGGGCGCATCTTGCTTGGGCCTCTCTCCTGGAGGCCCTCAGTCAGACCCATTGTTGACATGTGGCAAGACGCTCCTAGGGGCGCGTCTTGCTTGGGCCTCTCTCCTGGAGGCGCTCAGTCAGACCGAGTGCTGACATAAGGCAAGACGCTCCTCGGGGCGCGTCTTGCTTGGGCCTCTCTCCTGGAGGCGCTCAGTCAGACCCAGTGCTGACATGTGGCAAGACGCTCCTCGGGGCGCGTCTTGCTGGGGCCTCTCTCCTGGAGGCGCTCAGTCAGACTGAGTAGTGACATGTGGCCTGACGCTCCTCGGGGCGCGGCTTGCTTGGGCCTCTCTCCTGGAGGCGCTCAGTCAGACCCAGTGTTGACATGTGACAAGACGCTCCTCGGGGCGCGTCTTGCTTGGGCTTCTCTCCTGGAGGCCCTCAGTCAGACCCATTGTTGACATGTGGCAAGACGCTCCTCGGGGCGCGTCTTGCTTGGGCCTCTCTCCTGGAGGCGCTCAGTCAGACCGAGTGCTGACATGAGGAAAGACGCTCCTCGGGGCGCGTCTTGCTTGGGCTTCTCTCCTGGAGGCGCTCAGAAAGACCCAGTGTTGACATGTGACAAGACGCTCCTCGGGGCGCGTCTTGCTTGGGCATCTCTCCTGGAGGCGCTCAGTCAGACCCAGTGGTGACATGTGGCAAGACACTCCTCGGGGCGCGTCTTGCTTGGGCCTCTCTCCTGGAGGCCCTCTGCCAGACCGAGTGTTGACATGTGGCAAGACTCTCCTCGGGGTGCGTCTTGCTTGGGCTTCTCTCATGGAGGCCCTCAGTCAGACCCAGTGTTGACATGTGTCAAGACGCTCCTCGGGGCGCATCTTGCTTGGGCCTCTCTCCTGGAGGCGCTCAGTCAGACCCAGTGTTGACATGTGACAAGACGCTCCTCGGGGCGCGTCTTGCTTGGGCTTCTCTCCTGGAGGCCCTCAGTCAGACCCATTGTTGACATGTGGCAAGACGCTCCTCGGGGCGCATCTTGCTTTGGCCTCTCTCCTGGAGGCGCTCAGTCAGACCGAGTGGTGACATGTGGCAAGACGCTCCTCGGGCCGCGTGTTGCTTGGGCTTCTCTCCTGGAGGCCCTCAGTCAGACCCATTGTTGACATGTGGCAAGACGCTCCTCGGGGCGCGTCTTGCTTGGGCCTCTCTCCTGGAGGCGCTCAGTCAGACCGAGTGCTGACACTTGGCAAGACACTCCTCGGGGCGCGTCTTGCTTGGGCCTCTCTCCTGGAGGCGCTCAGTCAGACTGAGTAGTGACATGTGTCAAGACCCTCCTCGGTGCGCGTCTTGCTTTGGCCTCTCTCCTGGAGGTGCTCAGTCAGACCGAGTGCTGACATGTGGAAAGAAGCTCCTCGGGGCGCGTCTTGCTTGGGCTTCTCTCCTGGAGGCCCTCAGTAAGACCCATTGTTGACATGTGGCAAGACGCTCCTCGGGGCGCGTCTTGCTTGGGCCTCTCTCCAGAAGGCCCTCAATCAGACCCAGTGTTGACACTTGGCAAGACGCTCCTCGGGGCGCGTCTTGCTTGGGCCTCTCTCCTGGAGGCGCTCAGTCAGACTGAGTAGTGACATGTGGCCTGACGCTCCTCGGGGCGCGTGTTGCTTGGGCCTCTCTCCTGGAGGCGCTCAGTCAGACCAATTGGTGACATGTGGCAAGACACTCCTCGGGGCGCGTCTTGCTTGGGCCTCTCTCCTGGAGGCCCTCTGTCAGACCCAGTGTTGACATGTGTCAAGACGCTCCTCGGGGCGCGTCTTGCTTGGGCTTCTCTCCTGGAGGCCCTCAGTCAGACCCATTGTTGACATGTGGCAAGACGCTCCTCGGGGCGCGTCTTGCTTGGGCCTCTCTCCTGGAGGCGCTCAGTCAGACCTAGTGCTGACATGTGGCAAGACGCTCCTCGGGGCGCGTCTTGCTTGGGCTTCTCTACTGGAGGCGCTCAGAAAGACCCAGTGTTGACATGTGACAAGACGCTCCTCGGGGCGCGTCTTGCTTGGGCCTCTCTCCTGGAGGCGCTCAGTCAGAACCAGAGTTGACATGTGGCAAGACGCTCCTCGGGGCGCGTCTTGCTTGGGCCTCTCTCCTGGAGGCCCTCTGTCAGACCCAGTGTTGACATGTGGCACGAATCTCCTGCGGGCGCATCTTGCTTGGGCCTCTCTCCTGGAGGCCCTCAGTCAGACCCATTGTTGACATGTGGCAAGACGCTCCTAGGGGCGCGTCTTGCTTGGGCCTCTCTCCTGGAGGCGCTCAGTCAGACCGAGTGCTGACATAAGGCAAGACGCTCCTCGGGGCGCGTCTTGCTTGGGCCTCTCTCCTGGAGGCGCTCAGTCAGACCCAGTGCTGACATGTGGCAAGACGCTCCTCGGGGCGCGTCTTGCTGGGGCCTCTCTCCTGGAGGCGCTCAGTCAGACTGAGTAGTGACATGTGGCCTGACGCTCCTCGGGGCGCGGCTTGCTTGGGCCTCTCTCCTGGAGGCGCTCAGTCAGACCCAGTGTTGACATGTGACAAGACGCTCCTCGGGGCGCGTCTTGCTTGGGCTTCTCTCCTGGAGGCCCTCAGTCAGACCCATTGTTGACATGAGGCAAGACGCTCCTCGGGGCGCGTCTTGCTTTGGCCTCTCTCAAGGAGGCGCTCAGTCAGACCGAGTGCTGACATGTGGCAAGACGCTCCTCGGGCCGCGTGTTGCTTGGACTTCTCTCCTGGAGGCCCTCAGTCAGACCCATTGTTGACATGTGGCAAGACGCTCCTCGGGGCGCGTCTTGCTTGGGCCTCTCTCCTGGAGGCGCTCAGTCAGACCGAGTGCTGACATGAGGAAAGACGCTCCTCGGGGCGCGTCTTGCTTGGGCTTCTCTCCTGGATGCGCTCAGAAAGACCCAGTGTTGACATGTGACAAGACGCTCCTCGGGGCGCGTCTTGCTTGGGCCTCTCTCCTGGAGGCGCTCAGTCAGACCCAGTGGTGACATGTGGCAAGACACTCCTCGGGGCGCGTCTTGCTTGGGCCTCTCTCCTGGAGGCCCTCTGCCAGACCGAGTGTTGACATGTGGAAAGACTCTCCTCGGGGCGCGTCTTGCTTGGGCTTCTCTCATGGAGGCCCTCAGTCAGACCCAGTGTTGACATGTGTCAAGACGCTCCTCGGGGCGCATCTTGCTTGGGCCTCTCTCCTGGAGGCGCTCAGTCAGACCCAGTGTTGACATGTGACAAGACGCTCCTCGGGGCGCGTCTTGCTTGGGCTTCTCTCCTGGAGGCCCTCAGTCAGACCCATTGTTGACATGTCGCAAGACGCTCCTCGGGGCGCGTCTTGCTTTGGCCTCTCTCCTGGAGGCGCTCAGTCAGACCGAGTGGTGACATGTGGCAAGACGCTCCTCGGGCCGCGTGTTGCTTGGGCTTCTCTCCTGGAGGCCCTCAGTCAGACCCATTGTTGACATGTGGCAAGACGCTCCTCGGGGCGCGTCTTGCTTGGGCCTCTCTCCTGGAGGCGCTCAGTCAGACCGAGTGCTGACATGAGGAAAGACGCTCCTCGGGGCGCGTCTTGCTCTGGCTTCTCTCCTGGAGGCGCTCAGAAAGACCCATTGTTGACATGTGACAAGACGCTCCTCGGGGCGCGTCTTGCTTGGGCCTCTCTCCTGGAGGCGCTCAGTCAGACCCAGTGGTGACATGTGGCAAGACACTCCTCGGGGCGCGTCTTGCTTGGGCCTCTCTCCTGGAGGCCCTCTGTCAGACCGAGTGTTGACATGTGGCAAGACTCTCCTCGGGGCGCGTCTTGCTTGGGCTTCTCTCATGGAGGCCCTCAGTCAGACCCAGTGTTGACATGTGTCAAGACGCTCCTCGGGGCGTGTCTTGCTTGGGCCTCTCTCCTGGAGGCGCTCAGTCTGACCCAGTGCTGACATGTGGCAAGACGCTCCTCGGGGCGCGTCTTGCTTGGGCTTCTCTCCTGGAGGCCCTCAGTCAGACCCATTGTTGACATGTGGCAAGACGCTCCTCGGGGCACGTCTTGCTTGGGCCTCTCTCCTGGAGGCGCTCAAATAGACCGAGTAGTGACATGTGGCAAGACGCTCCTCGGGGCGCGTCTTGCTGGGGCTTCTCTCATGGAGGCACTCAGTCAGACCCAGTGTTGACATGTGGCAAGACGCTCCTCGGGGCGCGTCTTGCTTGGACCTCTCTCCCTGAGGCGCTCAGTCAGACCCAGTGTTGACATGTGGCACGACGCTCCTGCGGGCGCATCTTGCTTGGGCCTCTCTCCTGGAGGCCCCCAGTCAGACCCATTGTTGACATGTGGCAAGACGCTCCTAGGGGCGCATCTTGCTTGGGCCTCTCTCCTGGAGGCGCTCAGTCAGACCGAGTGCTGACATAAGGCAAGACGCTCCTCGGGGCGCGTCTTGCTTGGGCCTCTCTCCTGGAGGCGCTCAGTCAGACCCAGTGCTGACATGTGGCAAGACGCTCCTCGGGGCGCGTCTTGCTGGGGCCTCTCTCCTGGAGGCGCTCAGTCCGACTGAGTAGTGACATGTGGCCTGACGCTCCTCGGGGCGCGGCTTGCTTGGGCCTCTGTCCTGGAGGCGCTCAGTCAGACCCAGTGTTGACATGTGACAAGACGCTCCTCGGGGCGCGTCTTGCTTGGGCTTCTCTCCTGGAGGCCCTCAGTCAGACCCATTGTTGACATGAGGCAAGACGCTCCTCGGGGCGCGTCTTGCTTTGGCCTCTCTCCTGGAGGCGCTCAGTCAGACCGAGTGCTGACATGTGGCAAGACGCTCCTCAGGCCGCGTGTTGCTTGGGCTTCTCTCCTGGAGGCCCTCAGTCAGACCCATTGTTGACATGTGGCAAGACGCTCCTCGGGGCGCGTCTTGCTTGGGCCTCTCTCCTGGAGGCGCTCAGAAAGACCCAGTGTTGACATGTGACAAGACGCTCCTCGGGGCGCGTCTTGCTTGGGCCTCTCTCCTGGAGGCGCTCAGTCAGACCCAGTGGTGACATGTGGCAAGACACTCCTCGGGGCGCGTCTTGCTTGGGCCTCTCTCCTGGAGGCCCTCTGCCAGACCGAGTGTTGACATGTGGAAAGACTCTCCTCGGGGCGCGTCTTGCTTGGGCTTCTCTCATGGAGGCCCTCAGTCAGACCCAGTGTTGACATGTGTCAAGACGCTCCTCGGGGCGCATCTTGCTTGGGCCTCTCTCCTGGAGGCGCTCAGTCAGACCCAGTGTTGACATGTGACAAGACGCTCCTCGGGCCGCGTGTTGCTTGGGCTTCTCTCCTGGAGGCCCTCAGTCAGACCCATTGTTGACATGTGGCAAGACGCTCCTCGGGGCGCGTCTTGCTTGGGCCTCTCTCCTGGAGGCGCTCAGTCAGACCGAGTGCTGACATGAGGAAAGACGCTCCTCGGGGCGCGTCTTGCTCTGGCTTCTCTCCTGGAGGCGCTCAGAAAGACCCATTGTTGACATGTGACAAGACGCTCCTCGGGGCGCGTCTTGCTTGGGCCTCTCTCCTGGAGGCGCTCAGTCAGACCCAGTGGTGACATGTGGCAAGACACTCCTCGGGGCGCGTCTTGCTTGGGCCTCTCTCCTGGAGGCCCTCTGTCAGACCGAGTGTTGACATGTGGCAAGACTCTCCTCGGGGCGCGTCTTGCTTGGGCTTCTCTCATGGAGGCCCTCAGTCAGACCCAGTGTTGACATGTGTCAAGACGCTCCTCGGGGCGTGTCTTGCTTGGGCCTCTCTCCTGGAGGCGCTCAGTCTGACCCAGTGCTGACATGTGGCAAGACGCTCCTCGGGGCGCGTCTTGCTTGGGCTTCTCTCCTGGAGGCCCTCAGTCAGACCCATTGTTGACATGTGGCAAGACGCTCCTCGGGGCACGTCTTGCTTGGGCCTCTCTCCTGGAGGCGCTCAAATAGACCGAGTAGTGACATGTGGCAAGACGCTCCTCGGGGCGCGTCTTGCTGGGGCTTCTCTCATGGAGGCACTCAGTCAGACCCAGTGTTGACATGTGGCAAGACGCTCCTCGGGGCGCGTCTTGCTTGGACCTCTCTCCCTGAGGCGCTCAGTCAGACCCAGTGTTGACATGTGGCACGACGCTCCTGCGGGCGCATCTTGCTTGGGCCTCTCTCCTGGAGGCCCTCAGTCAGACCCATTGTTGACATGTGGCAAGACGCTCCTAGGGGCGCATCTTGCTTGGGCCTCTCTCCTGGAGGCGCTCAGTCAGACCGAGTGCTGACATAAGGCAAGACGCTCCTCGGGGCGCGTCTTGCTTGGGCCTCTCTCCTGGAGGCGCTCAGTCAGACCCAGTGCTGACATGTGGCAAGACGCTCCTCGGGGCGCGTCTTGCTGGGGCCTCTCTCCTGGAGGCGCTCAGTCCGACTGAGTAGTGACATGTGGCCTGACGCTCCTCGGGGCGCGGCTTGCTTGGGCCTCTGTCCTGGAGGCGCTCAGTCAGACCCAGTGTTGACATGTGACAAGACGCTCCTCGGGGCGCGTCTTGCTTGGGCTTCTCTCCTGGAGGCCCTCAGTCAGACCCATTGTTGACATGAGGCAAGACGCTCCTCGGGGCGCGTCTTGCTTTGGCCTCTCTCCTGGAGGCGCTCAGTCAGACCGAGTGCTGACATGTGGCAAGACGCTCCTCAGGCCGCGTGTTGCTTGGGCTTCTCTCCTGGAGGCCCTCAGTCAGACCCATTGTTGACATGTGGCAAGACGCTCCTCGGGGCGCGTCTTGCTTGGGCCTCTCTCCTGGAGGCGCTCAGTCAGACCGAGTGCTGACATGAGGAAAGAAGCTCCTCGGGGCGCGTCTTGCTTGGGCTTCTCTCCTGGAGGCGCTCAGAAAGACCCAGTGTTGACATGTGACAAGATGCTCCTCGGGGCGCGTCTTGCTTGGGCCTCTCTCCTGGAGGCGCTCAGTCAGACCCAGTGGTGACATGTGGCAAGACACTCCTCGGGGCGCGTCTTGCTTGGGCCTCTCTCCTGGAGGCCCTCTGTCAGACCGAGTGTTGACATGTGGCAAGACTCTCCTCGGGGCGCGTCTTGCTTGGGCTTCTCTCATGGAGGCCCTCAGTCAGACCCAGTGTTGACATGTGTCAAGACGCTCCTCGGGGCGCGGCTTGCTTGGGCCTCTCTCCTGGAGGCGCTCAGTCAGACCCAGTGTTGACATGTGACAAGACGCTCCTCGGGGCGCGTCTTGCTTGGGCTTCTCTCCTGGAGGCCCTCAGTCAGACCCATTGTTGACATGTGGCAAGACGCTCCTCGGGGCGCGTCTTGCTTTGGCCTCTCTCCTGGAGGCGCTCAGTCAGACCGAGTGCTGACATGTGGCAAGACGCTCCTCGGGCCGCGTGTTGCTTGGGCTTCTCTCCTGGAGGCCCTCAGTCAGACCCATTGTTGACATGTGGCAAGACGCTCCTCGGGGCGCGTCTTGCTTGGGCCTCTCTCCTGGAGGCGCTCAGTCAGACCGAGTGCTGACATGAGGAAAGACGCTCCTCGGGGCGCGTCTTGCTTGGGCTTCTCTCCCGGAGGCGCTCAGAAAGACCCAGTGTTGACATGTGACAAGACGCTCCTCGGGGCGCGTCTTGCTTGGGCCTCTCTCCTGTAGGCGCTCAGTCAGACCCAGTGGTGACATGTGGCAAGACACTCGTCGGGGCGCGTCTTGCTTGTGCCTCTCTCCTGGAGGCCCTCTGTAAGACCGAGTGTTGACATGTGGCAAGACTCTCCTCGGGGCGCGTCTTGCTTGGGCCTCTCTCCTGAAGGCCCTCTGTCAGACCCAGTGTTGACATGTGTCAAGACGCTTCTCGGGGCGCGTCTTGCTTGGGCCTCTCTCCTGGAGGCGCTCAGTCAGACCCAGTGCTGACATGTGAAAAGAAGCTCCTCGGGGCGCGTCTTGCTTGGGCTTCTCTCTTGGAGGCCCTCAGTAAGACCCATTGTTGACATGTGGCAAGACTCTCCTCGGGGCGCGTCTTGCTTGGGCCTCTCTCCAGAAGGCCCTCAATCAGACCCAGGTTTGACACGTGGCAAGACGCTCCTCAGGGCGCGTCTGGCTTGGGCCTCTCTCCTGGAGGCGCTCAGTCAGACCAAGTGGTGACATGTGGCAAGACACTCCTCGGGGCGCGTCTTGCTTGGGCCTCTCTCCTGGAGGCTCTCTGTCAGACCCAGTGTTGACATGTGTCAAGACGCTCCTCGGGGCGCGTCTTGCTTTGGCCTCTCTCCTGGAGGCGCTCAGTCAGACCGAGTGCTGACATGTGGCAAGACGCTCCTCGGGCCGCGTGTTGCTTGGGCTTCTCTCCTGGAGGCGCTCAGCAAGACCCAGTGTTGACATGTGACAAGACGCTCCTCGGGGCGCGTCTTGCTTGGGCCTCTCTCCTGGAGAGGCTCAGTCAGACCCAGTGGTGACATGTGGCAAGACACTCCTCGGGGCGCGTCTTGCTTGGGCCTCTCTCCTGGAGGCCCTCTGTCAGACCGAGTGTTGACATGTGGCAAGACTCTCCTCGGGGCGCGTCTTGCTTGGGCTTCTCTCATGGAGGCCCTCAGTCAGACCCAGTGTTGACATGTGTCAAGACGCTCCTCGGGGCGTGTCTTGCTTGGGACTCTCACCTGGAGGCGCTCAGTCTGACCCAGTGTTGACATGTGTCAAGACGCTCCTCGGGGCGCGTCTTGCTTGGGCTTCTCTCCTGGAGGCCCTCAGTCAGACCCATTGTTGACATGTGGCAAGACGCTCCTCGAGGCACGTCTTGCTTGGGCCTCTCTCCTGGAGGCGCTCAAACAGACCGAGTAGTGACATGTGGCAAGACGCTCCTCGGGGCGCGTCTTGCTGGGGCTTCTCTCATGGAGGCACTCAGTCAGACCCAGTGTTGACATGTGGCAAGACGCTCCTCGGGGCGCGTCTTGCTTGGACCTCTCTCACTGAGGCGCTCAGTCAGACCGAGTAGTGACATGTGGCAAGACGCTCCTCGGGGCGCGTCTTGCTTGGACGTCTCTCCCTGAGGCGCTCAGTCAGACCCAGTGTTGACATTTGGCAAGACACTCCACGGGCGCGTCTTGCTTGGGCCTCTCTCATGGAGGCCCTCTGTCAGACCAATTGCTGACATGTGGCAAGAAGCTCCTCGGGGCGCGTCTTGCTTGGGCTTCTCTCCTGGAGGCTCTCAGTAAGAACCATTGTTGACATGTGGCAAGACGCTCCTCGGGGCGCGTCTTGCTTGGGCCTCTCTCCAGAAGGCCCTCAATCAGACCCAGTGTTGACACGTGGCAAGACGCTCCTCGGGGCGCGTCTTACTTGGGCTTCTCTCCTGGAGGCGCTCAGTCAGACTGAGTAGTGACATGTGGCCTGACGCTCCTCGGGGCGCGTGTTGCTTGGGCCTCTCTCCTGGAGGCGCTCAGTCAGACCAAGTGGTGACATGTGGCAAGACACTCCTCGGGGCGCGTCTTGCTTGGGCCTCTCTCATGGAGGCCCTCAGTCAGACCGAGTGTTGACATGTGGCAAGACACTCCTCGGGGCACGTCTTGCTTGGGCCTCTCTCATGGAGGCCCTCTGTCAGACCCAGTGTTGACATGTGTCAAGACCCTCCTCGGTGCGCGTCTTGCTTTGGCCTCTCTCCTGGAGGTGCTCAGTCAGACCGAGTGCTGACATGTGGAAAGAAGCTCCTCGGGGCGCGTCTTGCTTGGGCTTCTCTCCTGGAGGCCCTCAGTAAGACCCATTGTTGACATGTGGCAAGACGCTCCTCGGGGCGCGTCTTGCTTGGGCCTCTCTCCAGAAGGCCCTCAATCAGACCCAGTGTTGACACTTGGCAAGACGCTCCTCGGGGCGCGTCTTGCTTGGGCCTCTCTCCTGGAGGCGCTCAGTCAGACTGAGTAGTGACATGTGGCCTGACGCTCCTCGGGGCGCGTGTTGCTCGGGCCTCTCTCCTGGAGGCGCTCAGTCAGACCAATTGGTGACATGTGGCAAGACACTCCTCGGGGTGCGTCTTGCTTGGGCCTCTCTCCTGGAGGCCCTCTGTCAGACCCAGTGTTGACATGTGTCAAGACGCTCCTCGGGGCGCGTCTTGCTTGGGCTTCTCTCCTGGAGGCCCTCAGTCAGACCCATTGTTGACATGTGGCAAGACGCTCCTCGGGGCGCGTCTTGCTTGGGCCTCTCTCCTGGAGGCGCTCAGTCAGACCTAGTGCGGACATGTGGCAAGACGCTCCTAGGGGCGCGTCTTGCTTGGGCTTCCCTCCTGGAGGCGCTCAGAAAGACCCAGTGTTGACATGTGACAAGACGCTCCTCGGGGCGCGTCTTGCTTGGGCCTCTCTCCTGGAGGCGCTCAGTCAGAACCAGAGGTGACATGTGGCAAGACGCTCCTCGGGGCGCGTCTTGCTTGGGCCTCTCTCCTGGAGGCCCTCTGTCAGACCCAGTGTTGACATGTGGCACGACGCTCCTGCGGGCGCATCTTGCTTGGGCCTCTCTCCTGGAGGCCCTCAGTCAGACCCATTGTTGACATGTGGCAAGACGCTCCTAGGGGCGCGTCTTGCTTGGGCCTCTCTCCTGGAGGCGCTCAGTCAGACCGAGTGCTGACATAAGGCAAGACGCTCCTCGGGGCGCGTCTTGCTTGGGCCTCTCTCCTGGAGGCGCTCAGTCAGACCCAGTGCTGACATGTGGCAAGACGCTCCTCGGGGCGCGTCTTGCTGGGGCCTCTCTCCTGGAGGCGCTCAGTCAGACTGAGTAGTGACATGTGGCCTGACGCTCCTCGGGGCGCGGCTTGCTTGGGCCTCTCTCCTGGAGGCGCTCAGTCAGACCCAGTGTTGACATGTGACAAGACGCTCCTCGGGGCGCGTCTTGTTTGGGCTTCTCTCCTGGAGGCCCTCAGTCAGACCCATTGTTGACATGAGGCAAGACGCTCCTCGGGGCGCGTCTTGCTTTGGCCTCTCTCAAGGAGGCGCTCAGTCAGACCGAGTGCTGACATGTGGCAAGACGCTCCTCGGGCCGCGTGTTGCTTGGGCTTCTCTCCTGGAGGCCCTCAGTCAGACCCATTGTTGACATGTGGCAAGACGCTCCTCGGGGCGCGTCTTGCTTGGGCCTCTCTCCTGGAGGCGCTCAGTCAGACCGAGTGCTGACATGAGGAAAGACGCTCCTCGGGGCGCGTCTTGCTTGGGCTTCTCTCCTGGAGGCGCTCAGAAAGACCCAGTGTTGACATGTGACAAGACGCTCCTCGGGGCGCGTCTTGCTTGGGCATCTCTCCTGGAGGCGCTCAGTCAGACCCAGTGGTGACATGTGGCAAGACACTCCTCGGGGCGCGTCTTGCTTGGGCCTCTCTCCTGGAGGCCCTCTGCCAGACCGAGTGTTGACATGTGGCAAGACTCTCCTCGGGGCGCGTCTTGCTTGGGCTTCTCTCATGGAGGCCCTCAGTCAGACCCAGTGTTGACATGTGTCAAGACGCTCCTCGGGGCGCATCTTGCTTGGGCCTCTCTCCTGGAGGCGCTCAGTCAGACCCAGTGTTGACATGTGACAAGACGCTCCTCGGGGCGCGTCTTGCTTGGGCTTCTCTCCTGGAGGCCCTCAGTCAGACCCATTGTTGACATGTGGCAAGACGCTCCTCGGGGCGCGTCTTGCTTTGGCCTCTCTCCTGGAGGCGCTCAGTCAGACCGAGTGGTGACATGTGGCAAGACGCTCCTCGGGCCGCGTGTTGCTTGGGCTTCTCTCCTGGAGGCCCTCAGTCAGACCCATTGTTGACATGTGGCAAGACGCTCCTCGGGGCGCGTCTTGCTTGGGCCTCTCTCCTGGAGGCGCTCAGTCAGACCGAGTGCTGACACTTGGCAAGACACTCCTCGGGGCGCGTCTTGCTTGGGCCTCTCTCCTGGAGGCGCTCAGTCAGACTGAGTAGTGACATGTGTCAAGACCCTCCTCGGTGCGCGTCTTGCTTTGGCCTCTCTCCTGGAGGTGCTCAGTCAGACCGAGTGCTGACATGTGGAAAGAAGCTCCTCGGGGCGCGTCTTGCTTGGGCTTCTCTCCTGGAGGCCCTCAGTAAGACCTATTGTTGACATGTGGCAAGACGCTCCTCGGGGCGCGTCTTGCTTGGGCCTCTCTCCAGAAGGCCCTCAATCAGACCCAGTGTTGACACTTGGCAAGACGCTCCTCGGGGCGCGTCTTGCTTGGGCCTCTCTCCTGGAGGCGCTCAGTCAGACTGAGTAGTGACATGTGGCCTGACGCTCCTCGGGGCGCGTGTTGCTTGGGCCTCTCTCCTGGAGGCGCTCAGTCAGACCAATTGGTGACATGTGGCAAGACACTCCTCGGGGCGCGTCTTGCTTGGGCCTCTCTCCTGGAGGCCCTCTGTCAGACCCAGTGTTGACATGTGTCAAGACGCTCCTCGGGGCGCGTCTTGCTTGGGCTTCTCTCCTGGAGGCCCTCAGTCAGACCCATTGTTGACATGTGGCAAGACGCTCCTCGGGGCGCGTCTTGCTTGGGCCTCTCTCCTGGAGGCGCTCAGTCAGACCTAGTGCTGACATGTGGCAAGACGCTCCTCGGGGTGCGTCTTGCTTGGGCTTCTCTACTGGAGGCGCTCAGAAAGACCCAGTGTTGACATGTGACAAGACGCTCCTCGGGGCGCGTCTTGCTTGGGCCTCTCTCCTGGAGGCGCTCAGTCAGAACCAGAGGTGACATGTGGCAAGACGCTCCTCGGGGCGCGTCTTGCTTGGGCCTCTCTCCTGGAGGCCCTCTGTCAGACCCAGTGTTGACATGTGGCACGAATCTCCTGCGGGCGCATCTTGCTTGGGCCTCTCTCCTGGAGGCCCTCAGTCAGACCCATTGTTGACATGTGGCAAGACGCTCCTAGGGGCGCGTCTTGCTTGGGCCTCTCTCCTGGAGGCGCTCAGTCAGACCGAGTGCTGACATAAGGCAAGACGCTCCTCGGGGCGCGTCTTGCTTGGGCCTCTCTCCTGGAGGCGCTCAGTCAGACCCAGTGCTGACATGTGGCAAGACGCTCCTCGGGGCGCGTCTTGCTGGGGCCTCTCTCCTGGAGGCGCTCAGTCAGACTGAGTAGTGACATGTGGCCTGACGCTCCTCGGGGCGCGGCTTGCTTGGGCCTCTCTCCTGGAGGCGCTCAGTCAGACCCAGTGTTGACATGTGACAAGACGCTCCTCGGGGCGCGTCTTGCTTGGGCTTCTCTCCTGGAGGCCCTCAGTCAGACCCATTGTTGACATGTGGCAAGACGCTCCTCGGGGCGCGTCTTGCTTGGGCCTCTCTCCTGGAGGCGCTCAGTCAGACCGAGTGCTGACATGAGGAAAGACGCTCCTCGGGGCGCGTCTTGCTTGGGCTTCTCTCCTGGAGGCGCTCAGAAAGACCCAGTGTTGACATGTGACAAGACGCTCCTCGGGGCGCGTCTTGCTTGGGCATCTCTCCTGGAGGCGCTCAGTCAGACCCAGTGGTGACATGTGGCAAGACACTCCTCGGGGCGCGTCTTGCTTGGGCCTCTCTCCTGGAGGCCCTCTGCCAGACCGAGTGTTGACATGTGGCAAGACTCTCCTCGGGGTGCGTCTTGCTTGGGCTTCTCTCATGGAGGCCCTCAGTCAGACCCAGTGTTGACATGTGTCAAGACGCTCCTCGGGGCGCATCTTGCTTGGGCCTCTCTCCTGGAGGCGCTCAGTCAGACCCAGTGTTGACATGTGACAAGACGCTCCTCGGGGCGCGTCTTGCTTGGGCTTCTCTCCTGGAGGCCCTCAGTCAGACCCATTGTTGACATGTGGCAAGACGCTCCTCGGGGCGCGTCTTGCTTTGGCCTCTCTCCTGGAGGCGCTCAGTCAGACCGAGTGGTGACATGTGGCAAGACGCTCCTCGGGCCGCGTGTTGCTTGGGCTTCTCTCCTGGAGGCCCTCAGTCAGACCCATTGTTGACATGTGGCAAGACGCTCCTCGGGGCGCGTCTTGCTTGGGCCTCTCTCCTGGAGGCGCTCAGTCAGACCGAGTGCTGACACTTGGCAAGACACTCCTCGGGGCGCGTCTTGCTTGGGCCTCTCTCCTGGAGGCGCTCAGTCAGACTGAGTAGTGACATGTGTCAAGACCCTCCTCGGTGCGCGTCTTGCTTTGGCCTCTCTCCTGGAGGTGCTCAGTCAGACCGAGTGCTGACATGTGGAAAGAAGCTCCTCGGGGCGCGTCTTGCTTGGGCTTCTCTCCTGGAGGCCCTCAGTAAGACCCATTGTTGACATGTGGCAAGACGCTCCTCGGGGCGCGTCTTGCTTGGGCCTCTCTCCAGAAGGCCCTCAATCAGACCCAGTGTTGACACTTGGCAAGACGCTCCTCGGGGCGCGTCTTGCTTGGGCCTCTCTCCTGGAGGCGCTCAGTCAGACCAATTGGTGACATGTGGCAAGACACTCCTCGGGGCGCGTCTTGCTTGGGCCTCTCTCCTGGAGGCCCTCTGTCAGACCCAGTGTTGACATGTGTCAAGACGCTCCTCGGGGCGCGTCTTGCTTGGGCTTCTCTCCTGGAGGCCCTCAGTCAGACCCATTGTTGACATGTGGCAAGACGCTCCTCGGGGCGCGTCTTGCTTGGGCCTCTCTCCTGGAGGCGCTCAGTCAGACCTAGTGCTGACATGTGGCAAGACGCTCCTCGGGGCGCGTCTTGCTTGGGCTTCTCTACTGGAGGCGCTCAGAAAGACCCAGTGTTGACATGTGACAAGATGCTCCTCGGGGCGCGTCTTGCTTGGGCCTCTCTCCTGGAGGCGCTCAGTCAGAACCAGAGGTGACATGTGGCAAGACGCTCCTCGGGGCGCGTCTTGCTTGGGCCTCTCTCCTGGAGGCCCTCTGTCAGACCCAGTGTTGACATGTGGCACGAATCTCCTGCGGGCGCATCTTGCTTGGGCCTCTCTCCTGGAGGCCCTCAGTCAGACCCATTGTTGACATGTGGCAAGACGCTCCTAGGGGCGCGTCTTGCTTGGGCCTCTCTCCTGGAGGCGCTCAGTCAGACCGAGTGCTGACATAAGGCAAGACGCTCCTCGGGGCGCGTCTTGCTTGGGCCTCTCTCCTGGAGGCGCTCAGTCAGACCCAGTGCTGACATGTGGCAAGACGCTCCTCGGGGCGCGTCTTGCTGGGGCCTCTCTCCTGGAGGCGCTCAGTCAGACTGAGTAGTGACATGTGGCCTGACGCTCCTCGGGGCGCGGCTTGCTTGGGCCTCTCTCCTGGAGGCGCTCAGTCAGACCCAGTGTTGACATGTGACAAGACGCTCCTCGGGGCGCGTCTTGCTTGGGCTTCTCTCCTGGAGGCCCTCAGTCAGACCCATTGTTGACATGAGGCAAGACGCTCCTCGGGGCGCGTCTTGCTTTGGCCTCTCTCAAGGAGGCGCTCAGTCAGACCGAGTGCTGACATGTGGCAAGACGCTCCTCGGGCCGCGTGTTGCTTGGACTTCTCTCCTGGAGGCCCTCAGTCAGACCCATTGTTGACATGTGGCAAGACGCTCCTCGGGGCGCGTCTTGCTTGGGCCTCTCTCCTGGAGGCGCTCAGTCAGACCGAGTGCTGACATGAGGAAAGACGCTCCTCGGGGCGCGTCTTGCTTGGGCTTCTCTCCTGGAGGCGCTCAGAAAGACCCAGTGTTGACATGTGACAAGACGCTCCTCGGGGCGCGTCTTGCTTGGGCCTCTCTCCTGGAGGCGCTCAGTCAGACCCAGTGGTGTCATGTGGCAAGACACTCCTCGGGGCGCGTCTTGCTTGGGCCTCTCTCCTGGAGGCCCTCTGCCAGACCGAGTGTTGACATGTGGAAAGACTCTCCTCGGGGCGCGTCTTGCTTGGGCTTCTCTCATGGAGGCCCTCAGTCAGACCCAGTGTTGACATGTGTCAAGACGCTCCTCGGGGCGCATCTTGCTTGGGCCTCTCTCCTGGAGGCGCTCAGTCAGACCCAGTGTTGACATGTGACAAGACGCTCCTCGGGGCGCGTCTTGCTTGGGCTTCTCTCCTGGAGGCCCTCAGTCAGACCCATTGTTGACATGTGGCAAGACGCTCCTCGGGGCGCGTCTTGCTTTGGCCTCTCTCCTGGAGGCGCTCAGAAAGACCCAGTGTTGACATGTGACAAGACGCTCCTCGGGGCGCGTCTTGCTTGGGCCTCTCTCCTGGAGGCGCTCAGTCAGACCCAGTGGTGACATGTGGCAAGACACTCCTCGGGGCGCGTCTTGCTTGGGCCTCTCTCCTGGAGGCCCTCTGCCAGACCGAGTGTTGACATGTGGAAAGACTCTCCTCGGGGCGCGTCTTGCTTGGGCTTCTCTCATGGAGGCCCTCAGTCAGACCCAGTGTTGACATGTGTCAAGACGCTCCTCGGGGCGCATCTTGCTTGGGCCTCTCTCCTGGAGGCGCTCAGTCAGACCCAGTGTTGACATGTGACAAGACGCTCCTCGGGGCGCGTCTTGCTTGGGCTTCTCTCCTGGAGGCCCTCAGTCAGACCCATTGTTGACATGTGGCAAGACGCTCCTCGGGGCGCGTCTTGCTTTGGCCTCTCTCCTGGAGGCGCTCAGTCAGACTGAGTGGTGACATGTGGCAAGACGCTCCTCGGGCCGCGTGTTGCTTGGGCTTCTCTCCTGGAGGCCCTCAGTCAGACCCATTGTTGACATGTGGCAAGACGCTCCTCGGGGCACGTCTTGCTTGGGCCTCTCTCCTGGAGGCGCTCAGTCAGACCGAGTGCTGACATGAGGAAAGACGCTCCTCGGGGCGCGTCTTGCTCTGGCTTCTCTCCTGGAGGCGCTCAGAAAGACCCATTGTTGACATGTGACAAGACGCTCCTCGGGGCGCGTCTTGCTTGGGCCTCTCTCCTGGAGGCGCTCAGTCAGACCCAGTGGTGACATGTGGCAAGACACTCCTCGGGGCGCGTCTTGCTTGGGCCTCTCTCCTGGAGGCCCTCTGTCAGAACGAGTGTTGACATGTGGCAAGACTCTCCTCGGGGCGCGTCTTGCTTGGGCTTCTCTCATGGAGGCCCTCAGTCAGACCCAGTGTTGACATGTGTCAAGACGCTCCTCGGGGCGTGTCTTGCTTGGGCCTCTCTCCTGGAGGCGCTCAGTCTGACCCAGTGCTGACATGTGGCAAGACGCTCCTCGGGGCGCGTCTTGCTTGGGCTTCTCTCCTGGAGGCCCTCAGTCAGACCCATTGTTGACATGTGGCAAGACGCTCCTCGGGGCACGTCTTGCTTGGGCCTCTCTCCTGGAGGCGCTCAGATAGACCGAGTAGTGACATGTGGCAAGACGCTCCTCGGGGCGCGTCTTGCTGGGGCTTCTCTCATGGAGGCACTCAGTCAGACCCAGTGTTGACATGTGGCAAGACGCTCCTCGGGGCGCGTCTTGCTTGGACCTCTCTCCCTGAGGCGCTCAGTCAGACCCAGTGTTGACATGTGGCACGACGCTCCTGCGGGCGCATCTTGCTTGGGCCTCTCTCCTGGAGGCCCTCAGTCAGACCCATTGTTGACATGTGGCAAGACGCTCCTAGGGGCGCATCTTGCTTGGGCCTCTCTCCTGGAGGCGCTCAGTCAGACCGAGTGCTGACATAAGGCAAGACGCTCCTCGGGGCGCGTCTTGCTTGGGCCTCTCTCCTGGAGGCGCTCAGTCAGACCCAGTGCTGACATGTGGCAAGACGCTCCTCGGGGCGCGTCTTGCTGGGGCCTCTCTCCTGGAGGCGCTCAGTCCGACTGAGTAGTGACATGTGGCCTGACGCTCCTCGGGGCGCGGCTTGCTTGGGCCTCTGTCCTGGAGGCGCTCAGTCAGACCCAGTGTTGACATGTGACAAGACGCTCCTCGGGGCGCGTCTTGCTTGGGCTTCTCTCCTGGAGGCCCTCAGTCAGACCCATTGTTGACATGAGGCAAGACGCTCCTCGGGGCGCGTCTTGCTTTGGCCTCTCTCCTGGAGGCGCTCAGTCAGACCGAGTGCTGACATGTGGCAAGACGCTCCTCAGGCCGCGTGTTGCTTGGGCTTCTCTCCTGGAGGCCCTCAGTCAGACCCATTGTTGACATGTGGCAAGACGCTCCTCGGGGCGCGTCTTGCTTGGGCCTCTCTCCTGGAGGCGCTCAGTCAGACCGAGTGCTGACATGAGGAAAGAAGCTCCTCGGGGCGCGTCTTGCTTGGGCTTCTCTCCTGGAGGCGCTCAGAAAGACCCAGTGTTGACATGTGACAAGATGCTCCTCGGGGCGCGTCTTGCTTGGGCCTCTCTCCTGGAGGCGCTCAGTCAGACCCAGTGGTGTCATGTGGCAAGACACTCCTCGGGGCGCGTCTTGCTTGGGCCTCTCTCCTGGAGGCCCTCTGCCAGACCGAGTGTTGACATGTGGAAAGACTCTCCTCGGGGCGCGTCTTGCTTGGGCTTCTCTCATGGAGGCCCTCAGTCAGACCCAGTGTTGACATGTGTCAAGACGCTCCTCGGGGCGCATCTTGCTTGGGCCTCTCTCCTGGAGGCGCTCAGTCAGACCCAGTGTTGACATGTGACAAGACGCTCCTCGGGGCGCGTCTTGCTTGGGCTTCTCTCCTGGAGGCCCTCAGTCAGACCCATTGTTGACATGTGGCAAGACGCTCCTCGGGGCGCGTCTTGCTTTGGCCTCTCTCCTGGAGGCGCTCAGAAAGACCCAGTGTTGACATGTGACAAGACGCTCCTCGGGGCGCGTCTTGCTTGGGCCTCTCTCCTGGAGGCGCTCAGTCAGACCCAGTGGTGACATGTGGCAAGACACTCCTCGGGGCGCGTCTTGCTTGGGCCTCTCTCCTGGAGGCCCTCTGCCAGACCGAGTGTTGACATGTGGAAAGACTCTCCTCGGGGCGCGTCTTGCTTGGGCTTCTCTCATGGAGGCCCTCAGTCAGACCCAGTGTTGACATGTGTCAAGACGCTCCTCGGGGCGCATCTTGCTTGGGCCTCTCTCCTGGAGGCGCTCAGTCAGACCCAGTGTTGACATGTGACAAGACGCTCCTCGGGGCGCGTCTTGCTTGGGCTTCTCTCCTGGAGGCCCTCAGTCAGACCCATTGTTGACATGTGGCAAGACGCTCCTCGGGGCGCGTCTTGCTTTGGCCTCTCTCCTGGAGGCGCTCAGTCAGACTGAGTGGTGACATGTGGCAAGACGCTCCTCGGGCCGCGTGTTGCTTGGGCTTCTCTCCTGGAGGCCCTCAGTCAGACCCATTGTTGACATGTGGCAAGACGCTCCTCGGGGCACGTCTTGCTTGGGCCTCTCTCCTGGAGGCGCTCAGTCAGACCGAGTGCTGACATGAGGAAAGACGCTCCTCGGGGCGCGTCTTGCTCTGGCTTCTCTCCTGGAGGCGCTCAGAAAGACCCATTGTTGACATGTGACAAGACGCTCCTCGGGGCGCGTCTTGCTTGGGCCTCTCTCCTGGAGGCGCTCAGTCAGACCCAGTGGTGACATGTGGCAAGACACTCCTCGGGGCGCGTCTTGCTTGGGCCTCTCTCCTGGAGGCCCTCTGTCAGAACGAGTGTTGACATGTGGCAAGACTCTCCTCGGGGCGCGTCTTGCTTGGGCTTCTCTCATGGAGGCCCTCAGTCAGACCCAGTGTTGACATGTGTCAAGACGCTCCTCGGGGCGTGTCTTGCTTGGGCCTCTCTCCTGGAGGCGCTCAGTCTGACCCAGTGCTGACATGTGGCAAGACGCTCCTCGGGGCGCGTCTTGCTTGGGCTTCTCTCCTGGAGGCCCTCAGTCAGACCCATTGTTGACATGTGGCAAGACGCTCCTCGGGGCACGTCTTGCTTGGGCCTCTCTCCTGGAGGCGCTCAGATAGACCGAGTAGTGACATGTGGCAAGACGCTCCTCGGGGCGCGTCTTGCTGGGGCTTCTCTCATGGAGGCACTCAGTCAGACCCAGTGTTGACATGTGGCAAGACGCTCCTCGGGGCGCGTCTTGCTTGGACCTCTCTCCCTGAGGCGCTCAGTCAGACCCAGTGTTGACATGTGGCACGACGCTCCTGCGGGCGCATCTTGCTTGGGCCTCTCTCCTGGAGGCCCTCAGTCAGACCCATTGTTGACATGTGGCAAGACGCTCCTAGGGGCGCATCTTGCTTGGGCCTCTCTCCTGGAGGCGCTCAGTCAGACCGAGTGCTGACATAAGGCAAGACGCTCCTCGGGGCGCGTCTTGCTTGGGCCTCTCTCCTGGAGGCGCTCAGTCAGACCCAGTGCTGACATGTGGCAAGACGCTCCTCGGGGCGCGTCTTGCTGGGGCCTCTCTCCTGGAGGCGCTCAGTCCGACTGAGTAGTGACATGTGGCCTGACGCTCCTCGGGGCGCGGCTTGCTTGGGCCTCTGTCCTGGAGGCGCTCAGTCAGACCCAGTGTTGACATGTGACAAGACGCTCCTCGGGGCGCGTCTTGCTTGGGCTTCTCTCCTGGAGGCCCTCAGTCAGACCCATTGTTGACATGAGGCAAGACGCTCCTCGGGGCGCGTCTTGCTTTGGCCTCTCTCCTGGAGGCGCTCAGTCAGACCGAGTGCTGACATGTGGCAAGACGCTCCTCAGGCCGCGTGTTGCTTGGGCTTCTCTCCTGGAGGCCCTCAGTCAGACCCATTGTTGACATGTGGCAAGACGCTCCTCGGGGCGCGTCTTGCTTGGGCCTCTCTCCTGGAGGCGCTCAGTCAGACCGAGTGCTGACATGAGGAAAGAAGCTCCTCGGGGCGCGTCTTGCTTGGGCTTCTCTCCTGGAGGCGCTCAGAAAGACCCAGTGTTGACATGTGACAAGATGCTCCTCGGGGCGCGTCTTGCTTGGGCCTCTCTCCTGGAGGCGCTCAGTCAGACCCAGTGGTGACATGTGGCAAGACACTCCTCGGGGCGCGTCTTGCTTGGGCCTCTCTCCTGGAGGCCCTCTGTCAGACCGAGTGTTGACATGTGGCAAGACTCTCCTCGGGGCGCGTCTTGCTTGGGCTTCTCTCATGGAGGCCCTCAGTCAGACCCAGTGTTGACATGTGTCAAGACGCTCCTCGGGGCGCGGCTTGCTTGGGCCTCTCTCCTGGAGGCGCTCAGTCAGACCCAGTGTTGACATGTGACAAGACGCTCCTCGGGGCGCGTCTTGCTTGGGCTTCTCTCCTGGAGGCCCTCAGTCAGACCCATTGTTGACATGTGGCAAGACGCTCCTCGGGGCGCGTCTTGCTTTGGCCTCTCTCCTGGAGGCGCTCAGTCAGACCGAGTGCTGACATGTGGCAAGACGCTCCTCGGGCCGCGTGTTGCTTGGGCTTCTCTCCTGGAGGCCCTCAGTCAGACCCATTGTTGACATGTGGCAAGACGCTCCTCGGGGCGCGTCTTGCTTGGGCCTCTCTCCTGGAGGCGCTCAGTCAGACCGAGTGCTGACATGAGGAAAGACGCTCCTCGGGGCGCGTCTTGCTTGGGCTTCTCTCCCGGAGGCGCTCAGAAAGACCCAGTGTTGACATGTGACAAGACGCTCCTCGGGGCGCGTCTTGCTTGGGCCTCTCTCCTGTAGGCGCTCAGTCAGACCCAGTGGTGACATGTGGCAAGACACTCGTCGGGGCGCGTCTTGCTTGTGCCTCTCTCCTGGAGGCCCTCTGTAAGACCGAGTGTTGACATGTGGCAAGACTCTCCTCGGGGCGCGTCTTGCTTGGGCTTCTCTCATGGAGGCCCTCAGTCAGACCCAGTGTTGACATGTGTCAAGACGCTCCTCGGGGCGTGTCTTGCTTGGGCCTCTCTCCTGGAGGCGCTGAGTCTGACCCAGTGCTGACATGTGGCAAGACGCTCCTCGGGGCGCGTCTTGCTTGGGCTTCTCTCCTGGAGGCCCTCAGTCAGACCCATTGTTGACATGTGGCAAGACGCTCCTCGGGGCACGTCTTGCTTGGGCCTCTCTCCTGGAGGCGCTCAAACAGACCGAGTAGTGACATGTGGCAAGACGCTCCTCGGGGCGCGTCTTGCTGGGGCTTCTCTCATGGAGGCACTCAGTCAGACCCAGTGTTGACATGTGGCAAGACGCTCCTCGGGGCGCGTCTTGCTTGGACCTCTCTCACTGAGAAGCTCAGTCAGACCGAGTAGTGACATGTGGCAAGACGCTCCTCGGGGCGCGTCTTGCTTGGACCTCTCTCCCTGAGGCGCTCAGTCAGACCCAGTGTTGACATTTGGCAAGACACTCCTCGGGGCGCGTCTTGCTTGGGCCTCTCTCCAGAAGGCCCTCAATCAGACCCAGTGTTGACACGTGGCAAGACGCTCCTCGGGGCGCGTCTTACTTGGGCCTCTCTCCTGGAGGCGCTCAGTCAGACCGAGTAGTGACATGTGGCAAGACGTTCCTCAGGGCGCGTCTTGCTTGGACCTCCCTCCTGGAGGCGCTCAGTCAGACCGAGTAGTGACATGTGGCAAGACGCTCCTCGGGGCGCGTCTTTCTTGGGCCTCTCTCCTGGAGGCGCTCAGTCAGACACAGTGTTGACATGTGGCAAGACACTCCTCGGGGCGCGTCTTGCTTGGGCCTCTCTCATGGAGGCCCTCTGTCAGACCCAGTGTTGACATGTGTCAAGACGCTCCTCGGGGCGCGTCTTGCTTTGACCTCTCTCCTGGAGGCGCTCAGTCAGACCGAGTGCTGACATGTAGCAAGAAGCTCCTCGGGGTGCGTCATGCTTGGGCTTCTCTCCTGGAGGCCCTCAGTCAGACCCATTATTGACATGTGGCAAGACGCTCCTCTGGGCGCGTCTTGCTTGGGCCTCTCTCCTGGAGGCCCTCTGTCAGACCGAGTGTTGACATGTGGCAAGACTCTCCTCGGGGCGCGTCTTGCTTGGGCTTCTCTCATGGAGGCCCTCAGTCAGACCCAGTGTTGACATGTGTCAAGACGCTCCTCGGGGCGCGGCTTGCTTGGGCCTCTCTCCTGGAGGCGCTCAGTCAGACCCAGTGTTGACATGTGACAAGACGCTCCTCGGGGCGCGTCTTGCTTGGGCTTCTCTCCTGGAGGCCCTCAGTCAGACCCATTGTTGACATGTGGCAAGACGCTCCTCGGGGCGCGTCTTGCTTTGGCCTCTCTCCTGGAGGCGCTCAGTCAGACCGAGTGCTGACATGTGGCAAGACGCTCCTCGGGCCGCGTGTTGCTTGGGCTTCTCTCCTGGAGGCCCTCAGTCAGACCCATTGTTGACATGTGGCAAGACGCTCCTCGGGGCGCGTCTTGCTTGGGCCTCTCTCCTGGAGGCGCTCAGTCAGACCGAGTGCTGACATGAGGAAAGACGCTCCTCGGGGCGCGTCTTGCTTGGGCTTCTCTCCCGGAGGCGCTCAGAAAGACCCAGTGTTGACATGTGACAAGACGCTCCTCGGGGCGCGTCTTGCTTGGGCCTCTCTCCTGTAGGCGCTCAGTCAGACCCAGTGGTGACATGTGGCAAGACACTCGTCGGGGCGCGTCTTGCTTGTGCCTCTCTCCTGGAGGCCCTCTGTAAGACCGAGTGTTGACATGTGGCAAGACTCTCCTCGGGGCGCGTCTTGCTTGGGCTTCTCTCATGGAGGCCCTCAGTCAGACCCAGTGTTGACATGTGTCAAGACGCTCCTCGGGGCGTGTCTTGCTTGGGCCTCTCTCCTGGAGGCGCTGAGTCTGACCCAGTGCTGACATGTGGCAAGACGCTCCTCGGGGCGCGTCTTGCTTGGGCTTCTCTCCTGGAGGCCCTCAGTCAGACCCATTGTTGACATGTGGCAAGACGCTCCTCGGGGCACGTCTTGCTTGGGCCTCTCTCCTGGAGGCGCTCAAACAGACCGAGTAGTGACATGTGGCAAGACGCTCCTCGGGGCGCGTCTTGCTGGGGCTTCTCTCATGGAGGCACTCAGTCAGACCCAGTGTTGACATGTGGCAAGACGCTCCTCGGGGCGCGTCTTGCTTGGACCTCTCTCACTGAGAAGCTCAGTCAGACCGAGTAGTGACATGTGGCAAGACGCTCCTCGGGGCGCGTCTTGCTTGGACCTCTCTCCCTGAGGCGCTCAGTCAGACCCAGTGTTGACATTTGGCAAGACACTCCTCGGGGCGCGTCTTGCTTGGGCCTCTCTCCAGAAGGCCCTCAATCAGACCCAGTGTTGACACGTGGCAAGACGCTCCTCGGGGCGCGTCTTACTTGGGCCTCTCTCCTGGAGGCGCTCAGTCAGACCGAGTAGTGACATGTGGCAAGACGTTCCTCAGGGCGCGTCTTGCTTGGACCTCCCTCCTGGAGGCGCTCAGTCAGACCGAGTAGTGACATGTGGCAAGACGCTCCTCGGGGCGCGTCTTTCTTGGGCCTCTCTCCTGGAGGCGCTCAGTCAGACACAGTGTTGACATGTGGCAAGACACTCCTCGGGGCGCGTCTTGCTTGGGCCTCTCTCATGGAGGCCCTCTGTCAGACCCAGTGTTGACATGTGTCAAGACGCTCCTCGGGGCGCGTCTTGCTTTGACCTCTCTCCTGGAGGCGCTCAGTCAGACCGAGTGCTGACATGTAGCAAGAAGCTCCTCGGGGTGCGTCATGCTTGGGCTTCTCTCCTGGAGGCCCTCAGTCAGACCCATTATTGACATGTGGCAAGACGCTCCTCTGGGCGCGTATTGCTTGGGCCTCTCTCCTGGATGCCCTCTGTCAGACCCAGTGTTGACATGTGGCAAGACTCTCCTCGGGGCCCTTCTTGCTTGGGCTTCTCTAATGGAGGCCCTCAGTCAGACCCAGTGTTGACATGTGTCAAGACGCTCCTCGGGGCGTATCTTGCTTGGGCCTCTCTCCTGGAGGCGCTCAGTCAGACCCAGTGTTGACATGTGGCAAGACGCTCCTCGGGGCGCTTCTTGCTTGGGCTTCTCTCCTGGAGGCCCTCAGTAAGACCCATTGTTGACATGTGGCAAGACGCTCCTCGGGGCATGTCTTGCTTGGGCCTCTCTCCTGGAGGCGCTCAGTCAGACCGAGTAGTGACATGTGGCAAGAAGCTCCTCGGGGTGCATCTTGCTGGGGCTTCTCTCATGGAGGCACTCAGTCAGACCCAGTGTTGACATGTGGCAAGACGCTCCTCGGGGCGCGTGTTGCTTGGACCTCTCTCCTGGAGGCCCTCAGTCAGACCGAGTAGTGACATGTGGCAAGACGCTCCTCGGGGCGCGTCTTGCTTGGGCCTCTCTCCTGGAGGCGCTCAGTCAGACCCAGTGCTGACATGTGAAAAGAAGCTCCTCGGGGCGCGTCTTGCTTGGGCTTCTCTCCTGGAGGCCCTCAGTAAAACCCATTGTTGACATGTGGCAAGACGCTCCTCGGGGCGCGTCTTGCTTGGGCCTCTCTCCAGAAGGCCCTCAATCAGACCCAGTGTTGACACGTGGGAAGACGCTCCTCAGGGCGCGTCTTGCTTGGGCCTCTCTCCTGGAGGCGCTCAGTCAGACTGAGTAGTGACATGTGGCCTGACGCTCCTCGGGGCGCGTGTTGCTTGGGCCTCTCTCCTGGAGGCGCTCAGTCAGACCAAGTGGTGACATGTGGCAAGACACTCCTCGGGGCGCGTCTTGCTTGGGCCTCTCTCCTGGAGGCCCTCTGTCAGACCCAGTGTTGACATGTGTCAAGACGCTCCTCGGGGCGCGTCTTGCTTGGGCTTCTCTCCTGGAGGCCCTCAGTCAGACCCATTGTTGACATGTGGCAAGACGCTCCTCGGGGTGCGTCTTGCTTGGGCCTCTCTCCTGGAGGCGCTCAGTCAGACCGAGTGCTGACATGTGGAAAGACGCTCCTCGGGGCGCGTCTCGCTTGGCTTCTCTCCTGGAGGCGCTCAGAAAGACCCAGTGTTGACATGTGACAAGACGCTCCTCGGGGCGCGTCTTGCTTGGGCCTCTCTCCTGGAGAGGCTCAGTCAGACCCAGTGGTGACATGTGGCAAGACACTCCTCGGGGCGCGTCTTGCTTGGGCCTCTCTCCTGGAGGCCCTCTGTCAGACCGAGTGTTGACATGTGGCAAGACTCTCCTCGGGGCGTGTCTTGCTTGGGCTTCTCTCATGGAGGCCCTCAGTCAGACCCAGTGTTGACATGTGGCAAGACGCTCCTCGGGGCACGTCTTGCTTGGGCCTCTCTCCTGGAGGCGCTCAAACAGACCGAGTAGTGACATGTGGCAAGACGCTCCTCGGGGCGCGTCTTGCTGGGGCTTCTCTCATGGAGGCACTCAGTCAGACCCAGTGTTGACATGTGGCAAGACGCTCCTCGGGGCGCGTTCTTGCTTGGACCGCTCTCACTGAGGCGCTCAGTCAGACCGAGTAGTGACATGTGGCAAGACGCTCCTCGGGGCGCGTCTTGCTTTGACCTCTCTCCCTGAGGCCCTCAGTCAGACCCAGTGTTGGCATTTGGCAAGACACTCCTCGGGGCGCATCTTGCTTGGGCCTCTCTCCAGAAGGCCCTCAATCAGACCCAGTGTTGACACGTGGCAAGACGCTCCTCGGGGCGCGTCTTACTTGGGCCTCTCTCCTGGAGGCGCTCAGTCAGACCGAGTAGTGACATGTGGCAAGACGTTCCTCGGGGCGCGTCTTGCTTGGACCTCCCTCCTGGAGGCGCTCAGTCAGACCGAGTAGTGACATGTGGCAAGACGCTCCTCGGGGCGCGTCTTGCTTGGGCCTCTCTCCTGGAGGCGCTCAGTCAGACACAGTGTTGACATGTGGCAAGACACTCCTCGGGGCGCGTCTTGCTTGGGCCTCTCTCATGGAGGCCCTCTGTCAGACCCAGTGTTGACATGTGTCAAGACGCTCCTCGGGGCGCGTCTTGCTTTGGCCTCTCTCCTGGAGGCGCTCAGTCAGACCGAGTGCTGACATGTAGCAAGAAGCTCCTCGGGGTGCGTCATGCTTGGGCTTCTCTCCTGGAGGCCCTCAGTCAGACGCAGTGTTGACATGTGGCAAGACTCTCCTCGGGGCCCGTCTTGCTTGGGCTTCTCTCATGGAGGCCCTCAGTCAGACCCAGTGTTGACATGTGACAAGACGCTCCTCGGGGCGTGTCTTGCTTGGGCCTCTCTCCTGGAGGCGCTCAGTCAGACCCAGTGTTGACATGTGGCAAGACGCTCCTCGGGGCGCTTCTTGCTTGGGCTTCTCTCCTGGAGGCCCTCAGTCAGACCCATTGTTGACATGTGGCAAGACGCTCCTCGGGGCACGTCTTGCTTGGGCCTCTCTCCTGGAGGCGCTCAGTCAGACCGAGTAGTGACATGTGGCAAGACGCTCCTCGGGGCGCGTCTTGCTGGGGCTTCTCTCATGGAGGCACTCAGTCATACCCAGTGTTGACATGTGGCAAGACGCTCCTCGGGGCGCGTGTTGCTTGGACCTCTCTCCTGGAGGTGCTCAGTCAGACCCAGTGCTGACATGTGGCAAGAAGCTCCTCGGGGCGCGTCTTGCTTGGGCTTCTCTCCTGGAGGCCCTCAGTAAGACCAATTGTTGACATGTGGCAAGACACTCCTCGGGGCGCGTCTTCCTTGGGCCTCTCTCCAGAAGGCCCTCAATCAGACCCAGTGTTGACAAGTGGCAAGACGCTCCTCGGGGCGCATCTTGCTTGGGCCTCTCTCCTGGAGGCGCTCAGTCAGACTGAGTAGTGACATGTGGCCTGACGCTCCTCGGGGCGCGTGTTGCTTGGGCCTCTCTCCTGGAGGCGCTCAGTCAGACCGAGTGCTGACATATGGAAAGACGCTCCTCGGGGCGCGTCTTGCTTGGGCTTCTCTCCTGGAGGCGCTCAGAAAGACCCAGTGTTGACATGTGACAAGACGCTCCTCGGGGCGCGTCTTGCTTGGGCCTCTCTCCTGGAGTCGCTCAGTCAGACCCAGTGGTGACATGTGGCAAGACACTCCTCGGGGCGCGTCTTCCTTGGGCCTCTCTCCTGGAGGCCCTTTGTCAGACCGAGTGTTGACATGTGGCAAGACTGTCCGCGGGGCGCGTCTTGCTTGGGCTTCTCTCATGGAGGCCCTCAGTCAGACCCAGTGTTGACATGTGTCAAGACGCTCCTCGGGGCGTGTCTTGCTTGGGCCTCTCTCCTGGAGGCGCTCAGTCAGACCCAGTGTTGACATGTGGCAAGACGCTCCTCGGGGCGCGTCTTGCTTGGGCTTCTCTCCTGGAGGCCCTCAGTCAGACCCATTGTTGACATGTGGCAAGACGCTCCTCGGGGCACGTCTTGCTTGGGCCTCTCTCCTGGAGGCGCTCAAACAGACCGAGTAGTGACATTTGGCAAGACACTCCTCGGGGCGCGTCTTGCTTGGGCCTCTCTAATGGAGGCCGTCTGTCAGACCCAGTGTTGAGATGTGTCAAGACGCTCCTCGGGGCGCGTCTTGCTTTGGCCTCTCTCCTGGAGGCGCTCAGTCAGACCGAGTGCTGACATGTGGCAAGAAGCTCCTCGGGGCGCGTCTTGCTTGGGCTTCTCTCCTGGAGGCCCTCAGTAAGACCCATTGTTGACATGTGGCAAGACGCTCCTCGGGGCTCGTCTCGCTTGGGCCTCTCTCCAGAAGGCCCTCAATCAGACCCAGTGTTGACACGTGGCAAGACGCTCCTCGGGGCGCGTCTTGCTTGGGCCTCTCTCCTGGAGGCGCACAGTCAGACTGAGTAGTGACATGTGGCCTGACGCTCCTCGGGGCGCGTGTTGCTTGGGCCTCTCTCCTGGAGGCGCTCAGTCAGACCAAGTGGTGACATGTGGCAAGACACTCCTCGGGGCGCGTCTTGCTTGGGCCTCTCTCCTGGAGGCGCTCAATCAGACCCAGTGGTGAAACGTGGCAAGACGCTCCTCGGGGCGCGTCTTGCTTGGGCCTCTCTCCTGGAGGCGCTCAGTCAGACCCAGTGGTGACACGTGGCAAGACGCTCCTCGGGGCGCGTCTTGCTTGGGCCTCTCTCCTGGAGGCGCTCAGTCAGACCCATTGTTGACATGTGGCAAGACGCTCCTCGGGGCGCGTCTTGCTTGGGCCTCTCTCCTGGAGGCGCTCAGTCAGACCGAGTGCTGACATATGGAAAGACGCTCCTCGGGGCGCGTCTTGCTTGGGCTTCTCTCCTGGAGGCGCTCAGAAAGACCCAGTGTTGACATGTGACAAGACGCTCCTCGGGGCGCGTCTTGCTTGGGCCTCTCTCCTGGAGGCGCTCAGTCAGACCCAGTGGTGACATGTGGCAAGACACTCCTCGGGGCGCGTCTTCCTTGGGCCTCTCTCCTGGAGGCCCTTTGTCAGACCGAGTGTTGACATGTGGCAAGACTGTCCGCGGGGCGCGTCTTGCTTGGGCTTCTCTCATGGAGGCCCTCAGTCAGACCCAGTGTTGACATGTGTCAAGACGCTCCTCGGGGCGTGTCTTGCTTGGGCCTCTCTCCTGGAGGCGCTCAGTCAGACCCAGTGTTGACATGTGGCAAGACGCTCCTCGGGGCGCGTCTTGCTTGGGCTTCTCTCCTGGAGGCCCTCAGTCAGACCCATTGTTGACATGTGGCAAGACGCTCCTCGGGGCACGTCTTGCTTGGGCCTCTCTCCTGGAGGCGCTCAAACAGACCGAGTAGTGACATTTGGCAAGACGCTCCTCGGGGCGCGTCTTGCTTGGGCCTCTCTCCAGAAGGCCCTCAATCAGACCCAGTGTTGACATGTGGCAAGACGCTCCTCGGGGCGCGTCTTGCTTGGGCCTCTCTCCTGGAGGTGCTCAGTCAGACTGAGTAGTGACATGTGGCCTGACGCTCCTCGGGGCGCGTCTTGCTTGGGCCTCTCTCCTGGAGGCGCTCAGTCAGACCCAGTGTTGACATGTGGCAAGACGCTCCTCGGGGCGCGTCTTGCTTGGGCTTCTCTCCTGGAGGCCCTCAGTCAGACCGAGTGCTGACATGTGGCAAGAAGCTCCTCGGGGCGCGTCTTGCTTGGGCTTCTCTCCTGGAGGCCTTCAGTCAGACCCATAGTTGACATGTGGCAAGACGCTCCTCGGGGCACGTCTTGCTTGGGCCTCTCTCCTGGAGGCGGTCAGTCAGACCGAGTAGTGGCATGTGGCAAGACGCTCCTCGGGGCGCGTCTTTCTTGGACCTCTCTCCTGGAGGCGCTCAGTTAGACCGAGTAGTGACATGTCGCAAGACGCTCCTCGGGGCGCGTCTTGCTTGGGCCTCTCTCCTGGAGGCGCTCAGTCAGACCGAGTGCTGACATAAGGCCAAACGCTCCTCGGGGCGCGTCTTGCTGGGGCCTCTCTCCTGGAGGCGCTCAATCAGACCCAGTGGTGAAACGTGGCAAGACGCTCCTCGGGGCGCGTCTTGCTTGGGCCTCTCTCCTGGAGGCGCTCAGTCAGACCCAGTGGTGACACGTGGCAAGACGCTCCTCGGGGCGCGTCTTGCTTGGGCCTCTCTCCTGGAGGCGCTCAGTCAGACCCAGTGTTGACATGTGGCAAGACACTCCTCGGGGCGCGTCTTGCTTGGGCCTCTCTAATGGAGGCCGTCTGTCAGACCCAGTGTTGAGATGTGTCAAGACGCTCCTCGGGGCGCGTCTTGCTTTGGCCTCTCTCCTGGAGGCGCTCAGTCAGACCGAGTGCTGACATGTGGCAAGAAGCTCCTCGGGGCGCGTCTTGCTTGGGCTTCTCTCCTGGAGGCCCTCAGTAAGACCCATTGTTGACATGTGGCAAGACGCTCCTCGGGGCTCGTCTCGCTTGGGCCTCTCTCCAGAAGGCCCTCAATCAGACCCAGTGTTGACACGTGGCAAGACGCTCCTCGGGGCGCGTCTTGCTTGGGCCTCTCTCCTGGAGGCGCTCAGTCAGACTGAGTAGTGACATGTGGCCTGACGCTCCTCGGGGCGCGTGTTGCTTGGGCCTCTCTCCTGGAGGCGGTCAGTCAGACCAAGTGGTGACATGTGGCAAGACACTCCTCGGGGCGCGTCTTGCTTGGGCCTCTCTCCTGGAGGCCCTCTGTCAGACCCAGTGTTGACATGTGTCAAGACGCTTCTCGGGGCGCGTCTTGCTTGGTCTTCTCTCCTTGAGGCCCTCAGTCAGACCCATTGTTGACATGTGGCAAGATGCTCCTCGGGGCGCGTCTTGCTTTGGCCTCTCTCCTGGAGGCGCTCAGTCAGACCCAGTGGTGACACGTGGCAAGACGCTCCTCGGGGCGCGTCTTGCTTGGGCCTCTCTCCTTGAGGCGCTCAGTCAGACCCAGTGTTGACATGTGGCAAGACACTCCTCGGGCCGCGTCTTGCTTGGGCCTCTCTAATGGAGGCCGTCTGTCAGACCCAGTGTTGAGATGTGTCAAGACGCTCCTCGGGGCGCGTCTTGCTTTGGCCTCTCTCCTGGAGGCGCTCAGTCAGACCAAGTGCTGACATGTGGCAAGAAGCTCCTCGGGGCGCGTCTTGCTTGGGCTTCTCTCCTGGAGGCCCTCAGTAAGACCCATTGTTGACATGTGGCAAGACGCTCCTCGGGGCTCGTCTCGCTTGGGCCTCTCTCCAGAAGGCCCTCAATCAGACCCAGTGTTGACACGTGGCAAGACGCTCCTCTGGGCGCGTCTTGCTTGGGCCTCTCTCCTGGAGGCGCTCAGTCAGACTGAGTAGTGACATGTGGCCTGACGCTCCTCGGGGCGCGTGTTGCTTGGGCCTCTCTCCTGGAGGCGCTCAGTCAGACCAAGTGGTGACATGTGGCAAGACACTCCTCGGGGCGCGTCTTGCTTGGGCCTCTCTCCTGGAGGCCCTCTGTCAGACCCAGTGTTGACATGTGTCAAGACGCTTCTCGGGGCGCGTCTTGCTTGGGCTTCTCTCCTTGAGGCCCTCAGTCAGACCCATTGTTGACATGTGGCAAGACGCTCCTCGGGGCGCGTCTTGCTTTGGCCTCTCTCCTGGAGGCGCTCAGTCAGACCGAGTGCTGACATGTGGCAAGACACTCCTCGGGGCGCGTCTTGCTTGGGCCTCTCTCCTGGAGGCCCTCTGTCAGACCGAGTGTTGACATGTGGCAAGACTCTCCTCGGGGCGAGTCTTGCTTGGGCTTCTCTCATGGAGGCCCTCAGTCAGACCCAGTGTTGACATGTGTCAAGACGCTCCTCGGGGCGTGTCTTGCTTGGGCCTCTCTCCTGGAGGCGCTCAGTCAGACCCAGTGTCTACATGTGGCAAGACGCTCCTCGGGGCGCGTCTTGCTTGGAACTCTCTCCTGGAGGCGCTCAGTCAGACTGAGTAGTGACATGTGGCCTGACGCTCCTCGGGGCGCGTGTTGCTTGGGCCTCTCTCCTGGAGGCGCTCAGTCAGACCAAGTGGTGACATGTGGCAAGACACTCCTCGGGGCGCGTCTTGCTTGGGCCTCTCTCCTGGAGGCCCTCTGTCAGACCCAGTGTTGACATGTGTCAAGACGCTTCTCGGGGCGCGTCTTGCTTGGGCTTCTCTCCTTGAGGCCCTCAGTCAGACCCATTGTTGACATGTGGCAAGACGCTCCTCGGGGCGCGTCTTGCTTTGGCCTCTCTCCTGGAGGCGCTCAGTCAGACCGAGTGCTGACATGTGGCAAGACACTCCTCGGGGCGCGTCTTGCTTGGGCCTCTCTCCTGGAGGCCCTCTGTCAGACCGAGTGTTGACATGTGGCAAGACTCTCCTCGGGGCGCGTCTTGCTTGGGCTTCTCTCATGGAGGCCCTCAGTCAGACCCAGTGTTGACATGTGTCAAGACGCTCCTCGGGGCGTGTCTTGCTTGGGCCTCTCTCCTGGAGGCGCTCAGTCAGACCCAGTGTCTACATGTGGCAAGACGCTCCTCGGGGCGTGTCTTGCTTGGGCCTCTCTCCTGGAGGCCCTCAGTCAGACCCATTGTTGACATGTGGCAAGACGCTCATGGGGCACGTCTTGCTTGGGCCTCTCTCCTGGAGGCGCTCAAACAGACCGAGTAGTGACATGTGGCAAGACGCTCCTCGGGGTGCGTCTTGCTGGGGCTTCTCTCATGGAGGCACTCAGTCAGACCCAGTGTTGACATGTGGCAAGACGCTCCTCGGGGCGCTTCTTGCTTGGGCCTCTCTCCTGGAGGCGCTCAGTCAGAACCAGAGGTGACATGTGGCAAGACGCTCCTCGGGGCGCGTCTTGCTTGGGCCTCTCTCCTGGAGGCCCTCTGTCAGACCCAGTGTTGACATGTGGCAAGACGCTCCTCCTTGGCGCATCTTGCTTGGGCCTCTCTCCTGGAGGCCCTCAGTCAGACCCATTGTTGACATGTGGCAAGACGCTCCTCGGGGCACGTCTAGCTTGGGCCTCTCTCCTGGAGGCGCTCAGTCAGACCGAGTGCTGACATAAGGCAAGACGCTCCTCGGGGCGCGTCTTGCTGGGGCCTCTCTCCTGGAGGCGCTCAGTCAGACCCAGTGCTGACATGTGGCAAGACGCTCCTCGGGGCGCGTCTTGCTTGGGCCTCTCTCCTGGAGGCGCTCAGTCGGACTGAGTAGTGACATGTGGCCTGACGCTCCTCGGGGCGCGGCTTGCTTGGGCCTCTCTCCTGGAGGCGCTCAGTCAGACCCAGTGTTGACATGTGGCAAGACACTCCTCGGGGCGCGTCTTGCTTGGGCCTCTCTCCTGGAGGCGCTCTGTCAGACCCAGTGTTGACATGTGTCAAGACGCTCCTCGGGGCGCAGTCTTGCTTGGGCTTCTCTCCTGGAGGCCCTCAGTCAGACCCATTGTTGACATGTGGCAAGACGCTCCTCGGGGCGCGTCTTGCTTGGGCCTCTCTCCTGGAGGCGCTCAGTCAGACCGAGTGCTGACAAGTGGCAAGACGCTCCTCGGGCCGCGTGTTGCTTGGGCTTCTCTCCTGGAGGTCCTCAGTCAGACCCATTGTTGACATGTGGCAAGACGCTCCTCGGGGCGCGTCGTGCTTGGGCCTCTCTCCTGGAGGCGTTCAGTCAGACCGAGTGCTGACATGTGGCAAGATGCTCCTCGGGGCGCGTCTTGCTTGGGCTTCTCTCCTGGAGGCGCTCAGAAAGACCCAGTGTTGACATGTGACAAGACGCTCCTCGGGGCGTGTCTTGCTTGGGCCTCTCTCCTGGAGGCGCTCAGTCAGAACCAGAGGTGACATGTGGCAAGACGCTCCTCGGGGCGCGTCTTGCTTGGGCCTCTCTCCTGGAGGCCCTCTGTCAGACCCAGTGTTGACATGTGGCAAGACGCTGTTCTGGGCGCATCTTGCTTGGGCCTCTCTCCTGGAGGCCCTCAGTCAGACCCAGTGTTGACATGTGGCAAGACGCTCCTCGGGGCGCGTCTTGCTTGGGCCTCTCTCCTGGAGGCGCTCAGTCAGACCGAGTGCTGACATAAGGCAAGATGCTCCTCGGGGCGCGTCTTGCTGGGGCCTCTCTCCTGGAGGCGCTCAGTCAGACCCAGTGCTGACATGTGGCAAGACTCTCCTCGGGGCGCGTCTTGCTTGGGCCTCTCTCCTGGAGGCGCTCAGTCAGACTGAGTAGTGACATGTGGCCTGACGCTCCTCGGGGCGAGTCTTGCTTGGGCCTCTCTCCTGGAGGCCCTCTGTCAGACCCAGTGTGGACATGTGTCAAGACACTCCTCGGGGGGCAGTCTTGCTTGGGCTTCTCTCCTGGAGGCCTTCAGTCAGACCCATTGTTGACATGTGGCAAGACGCTCCTCGGGGCGCGTCTTGCTTGGGCTTCTCTCCTGGAGGCGCTCAGACAGACCCAGTGTTGACATGTGACAAGACGCTCCTTGGGGCGCGTCTTGCTTGGGCCTCTCTCCTGGAGGCGCTCAGTCAGAACCAGAGGTGACATGTGGCAAGACGCTCCTCCGGGCGCATCTTGCTTGGGCCTCTCTCCTGGAGGCCCTCAGTCAGACCCATTGTTGACATGTGGCAAGACGCTCCTCGGGGCGCGTCTTGCTTGGGCCTCTCTCCTGGAGGCGCTCAGTCAGACCCAGTGTTGACATGTGGCAAGACGCTCCTCGGGGCGCGTCTTGCTTGGGCCTCTCTCCTGGAGGCGCTCAGTCAGACCCAGTGGTGACATGTGGAAAGACGCTCCTCGGGGCGCGTGTTGCTTGGGCCTCTCTCCTGGAGGCGCTCAGTCAGACCCAGTGTTGACACGTGGCAAGACGCTCCTCGGGGCGCGTCTTGCTTGGGCCTCTCTCCTGGAGGCGCTCAGTCAGACCCAGTGTTGACATGTGGCAAGACGCTCCTCTGGGCGCGTCTTGCTTGGGCTTCTCTCCTGGAGGCCCTCAGTCAGACCCATTGTTGACATGTGGCAAGACGCTCCTCAGGGCACGTCTTGCTTGGGCCTCTCTCCTGGAGGCGCTCAGTCAGACCGAGTAGTGACATGTGGCAAGACGCTCCTCGGGGCGCGTCTTGCTTGGACCTCCCTCCTGGAGGCGCTCAGTCAGACCGAGTAGTGACATGAGGCAAGACGCTCCTCGGGGCGCATCTTGCTTGGACCTCTCTCCTGGAGGCGCTCAGTTAGACCGAGTAGTGACATGTGGCAAGACGCTCCTCGGGGCGCGTCTTGCTGGGGCCTCTCTCCTGGAGGTGCTCAATCAGACCCAGTGGTGACAAGTGGCAAGACGCTCCTCGGGGCGCGTCTTGCTTGGGCCTCTCTCCTGGAGGCCCTCTGTCAGACCCAGTGTTGACATGTGGCAAGACGCTCCTCCGGGCGCATCTTGCTTGGGCCTCTCTCCTGGAGGCCCTCAGTCAGACCCATTGTTGACATGTGGCAAGACGCTCCTCGGGGCGCGTCTTGCTTGGGCCTCTCTCCTGGAGGCGCTCAGTCAGACCGAGTGCTGACATAAGGCAAGATGCTCCTCGGGGCGCATCTTGCTGGGGCCTCTCTCCTGGAGGCGCTCAGTCAGACCCAGTGCTGACATGTGGCAAGACTCTCCTCGGGGCGCGTCTTGCTTGGGCCTCTCTCCTGGAGGCGCTCAGTCAGACTGAGTAGTGACATGTGGCCTGACGCTCCTCGGGGCGCGTCTTGCTTGGGCCTCTCTCCTGGAGGCCCTCTGTCAGACCCAGTGTGGACATGTGTCAAGACGCTCCTCGGGGCGCAGTCTTGCTTGGGCTTCTCTCCTGGAGGCCTTCAGTCAGACCCATTGTTGACATGTGGCAAGACGCTCCTCGGGGCGCGTCTTGCTTGGGCTTCTCTCCTGGAGGCGCTCAGACAGACCCAGTGTTGACATGTGACAAGACGCTCCTTGGGACGCGTCTTGCTTGGGCCTCTCTCCTGGAGGCGCTCAGTCAGAACCAGATGTGACATGTGGCAAGACGCTCCTCCGGGCGCATCTTGCTTGGGCCTCTCTCCTGGAGGCCCTCAGTCAGACCCATTGTTGACATGTGGCAAGACGCTCCTCGGGGCGCGTCTTGCTTGGGCCTCTCTCCTGGAGGCGCTCAGTCAGACCCAGTGTTGACATGTGGCAAGACGCTCCTCGGGGCGCGTCTTGCTTGGGCCTCTCTCCTGGAGGCGCTCAGTCAGACCCAGTGGTGACACGTGGAAAGACACTCCTCGGGGCGCGTGTTGCTTGGGACTCTCTCCTGGAGGCGCTCAGTCAGACCCAGTGTTGACACGTGGCAAGAAGCTCCTCGGGGCGCGTCTTGCTTGAGCCTCTCTCCTGGAGGCGCTCAGTCAGACCCAGTGTTGGCATGTGGCAAGACACTCCTCGGGGCGCGTCTTGGTTGGGCCTCTCTCCTGGAGGCGCTAATTCAGACCCAGTGGTGACATTTGGCAAGACGCTCCTCGGGGCGAGTATTGCTTGGGCCTCTCTCCTGAATGCCCTCTGTCAGACCGAGTGTTGACATGTGGCAAGACGCTCCTCTGGGCGCGTCTTGCTTGGGCTTCTCTCCTGGAGGCCCTCAGTCAGACCCATTGTTGACATGTGGCAAGACGCTCCTCGGGGCACGTCTTGCTTGGGCCTCTCTCCTGGAGGCGCTCAGTCAGACCGAGTAGTGACATGTGGCAAGACGCTCCTCGGGGCGCGTCTTGCTTGGACCTCCCTCCTGGAGGCGCTCAGTCAGACCGAGTAGTGACATGTGGCAAGACGCTCCTCGGGGCGCATCTTGCTTGGACCTCTCTCCTGGAGGCGCTCAGTTAGACCGAGTAGTGACATGTGGCAAGACGCTCCTCGGGGCGCGTCATGCTTGGGCCTCTCTCCTGGAGGCCCTCTCTCAGACCCAGTGTTGACATGTGGCAAGACGCTCCTCTGGGCGCATCTTGCTTGGGCCTCTCTCCTGGAGGCCCTCAGTCAGACCCATTGTTGACATGTGGCAAGACGCTCCTCGGGGCGCGTCTTGCTTTGGCCTCTCTCCTGGAGGCGCTCAGTCAGACCGAGTGCTGACATAAGGCAAGATGCTCCTCGGGGCGCGTCTTGCTGGGGCCTCTCTCCTGGAGGCGCTCAGTCAGACCCAGTGCTGACATGTGGCAAGACTCTCCTCGGGGCGCGTCTTGCTTGGGCCTCTCTCCTGGAGGCGCTCAGTCAGACTGAGTAGAGACATGTGGCCTGACGCTCCTCGGGGCGCGTCTTGCTTGGGCCTCTCTCCTGGAGGCCCTCTGTCAGACCCAGTGTGGACATGTGTCAAGACGCTCCTCGGGGCGCAGTCTTGCTTGGGCTTCTCTCCTGGAGGCCTTCAGTCAGACCCAGTGTTGACATGAGGCAAGACGCTCCTCGGGGCGCGTCTTGCTTGGGCTTCTCTCCTGGAGGCGCTCAGACAGACCCAGTGTTGACATGTGACAAGACGCTCCTTGGGGCGCGTCTTGCTTGAGCCTCTCTCCTGGAGGCGCTCAGTCAGAACCAGAGGTGACATGTGGCAAGACGCTCCTCCGGGCGAATCTTGCTTGGGCCTCTCTCCTGGAGGCGCTCAGTCAGACCCAGTGTTGACACGTGGCAAGACGCTCCTCGGGGCGCGTCTTGCTTGGGCCCCTCTCCTGGAGGCGCTCAGTCAGACCCAGTGTTGGCATGTGGCAAGACACTCCTCGGGGCGCGTCTTGGTTGGGCCTCTCTCCTGGAGGCGCTCATTCAGACCCAGTGGTGACATTTGGCAAGACGCTCCTCGGGGCGAGTATTGCTTGGGCCTCTCTCCTGGAGGCGCTCAGTCAGACTGAGTAGTGACATGTCGCCTGACGCTCCTCGGGGCGCGTCTTGCTTGGGCCTCTCTCCTGGAGGCCCTCAGTCAGACCCAGTGTGGACATGTGTCAAGACGCTCCTCGGGGCGCAGTCTTGCTTGGGCTTCTCTCCTGGAGGCCTTCAGTCAGACCCATTGTTGACATGTGGCAAGACGCTCCTCGGGGCGCGTCTTGCTTGGGCTTCTCTCCTGGAGGCGCTCAGACAGACCCAGTGTTGACATGTGATAAGACGCTCCTTGGGGCGCGTCTTGCTTGGGCCTCTCTCCTGGAGGCGCTCAGTCAGAACCAGAGGTGACATGTGGCAAGACGCTCCTCCGGGCGAATCTTGCTTGGGCCTCTCTCCTGGAGGCCCTCAGTCAGACCCATTGTTGATATGTGGCAAGACGCTCCTCGGGGCGCGTCTTGCTTGGGCCTCTCTCCTGGTGGCGCTCAGTCAGACCCAGTGTTGACACGTGGCAAGACGCTCCTCGGGGCGCGTCTTGCTTGGGCCTCTCTCCTGGAGGCGCTCAGTCAGACCCAGTGGTGACACGTGGAAAGACGCTCCTCGGGGCGCGTGTTGCTTGGGCCTCTCTCCTGGAGGCGCTCAGTCAGACCCAGTGTTGACACGTGGCAAGACGCTCCTCGGGGCGCGTCTTGCTTGGGCCTCTCTCCTGGAGGCGCTCAGTCAGACCCAGTGTTGGCATGTGGCAAGACACTCCTCGGGGCGCGTCTTGAATGGGCCTCTCTCCTGGAGGCGCTCATTCAGACCCAGTGGTGACATTTGGCAAGACGCTCCTCGGGGCGAGTATTGCTTGGGCCTCTCTCCTGAATGCCCTCTGTCAGACCGAGTGTTGACATGTGGCAAGACTGTCCTCAGTGCGCGTCTTGCTTGGGCTTCTCTCATGGAGGCCCTCAGTCCGACCCAGTGTTGACATGTGTCAAGACGCTCCTCGGGGCGTGTCTTGCTTGGGCCTCTCTCCTGGAGGCGCTTAGTCAGACCCAGTGTTGACATGTGGCAAGGCGCTCCTCTGGGCGCGTCTTGCTTGGGCTTCTCTCCTGGAGGCCCTCAGTCAGACCCATTGTTGACATGTGGCAAGACGCTCCTCGGGGCACGTCTTGCTTGGGCCTCTCTCCTGGAGGCGCTCAGTCAGACCGAGTAGTGACATGTGGCAAGACGCTCCTCGGGGCGCGTCTTGCTTGGACCTCCCTCCTGGAGGCGCTCAGTCAGACTGAGTAGTGACATGTGGCAAGACGCTCCTCGGGGCGCTTCTTGCTTGGACCTCTCTCCTGGAGGCGCTCAGTTAGACCGAGTAGTGACATGTGGCAAGACGCTCCTCGGGGCGCGTCTTGCTGGGGCCTCTCTCCTGGAGGTGCTCAATCAGACCCAGTGGTGACACGTGGCAAGACGCTCCTCGGGGCGCGTCTTGCTTGGGCCTCTCTCCTGGAGGAGCTCAGTCAGACCCAGTGGTGACACGTGGCAAGACGCTCCTCGAGGCGCATCTTGCTTGGGCCTCTCTCCTGGAGGCGCTAAGTCAGACCCAGTGTTGACACGTGGCAAGACACTCCTCGGGGCGCGTCTTGCTTGGGCCACTCTCCTGGAGGCGCTCAGTCAGACAAAGTGTTGACATGTGGAAAGACACTCCTCGGGGCGCGTCTTACTTGGGCCTCTCTCATGGAGGCCCTCTGTCAGACCCAGTGTTGACATGTGTCAAGACGCTCCTCGGGGCGCGTCTTGCTTTGGCCTCTCTCCTGGAGGCGCTCAGTCAGACCGAGTGCTGACATGTAGCAAGAAGCTCCTCGGGGTGCGTCATGCTTGGGCTTCTCTCCTGGAGGCCCTCAGTCAGACCCATTGTTGACATTTGGCAAGACGCTCCTTGGGGCGCGTATTGCTTGGGCCTCTCTCCTGGATGCCCTCTGTCAGACCCAGTGTTGACATGTGGCAAGACTCTCCTCGGGGCCTGTCTTGCTTGGGCTTCTCTCATGGAGGCCCTCAGTCAGACCCAGTGTTGACATGTGTCAAGACGCTCCTCGGGGCGTGTCTTGCTTGGGCCTCTCTCCTGGAGGAGCTCAGTCAGACCCAGTGGTGACACGTGGCAAGACGCTCCTCGAGGCGCATCTTGCTTGGGCCTCTCTCCTGGAGGCGCTAAGTCAGACCCAGTGTTGACACGTGGCAAGACGCTCCTCGGGGCGCGTCTTGCTTGGGCCACTCTCCTGGAGGCGCTCAGTCAGACACAGTGTTGACATGTGGAAAGACACTCCTCCTGGCGCGTCTTGCTTGGGCCTTTCTCATGGAGGCCCTCTGTCAGACCCAGTGTTGACATGTGTCAAGACGCTCCTCGGGGCGCGTCTTGCTTTGGCCTCTCTCCTGGAGGCGCTCAGTCAGACCCAGTGTTGACATGTGGCAAGACGCTCCTCGGGGCGCTTCTTGCTTGGGCTTCTCTCCTGGAGGCCCTCAGTCAGACCCATTGTTGACATGTGGCAAGACGCTCCTCGGGGCACGTCTTGCTGGGGCCTCTCTAATGGAGGCCGTCTGTCAGACCCAGTGTTGAGATGTGTCAAGACGCTCCTCGGGGCGCGTCTTGCTTTGGCCTCTCTCCTGGAGGCGCTCAGTCAGACCGAGTGCTGACATGTGGCAAGAAGCTCCTCGGGGCGCGTCTTGCTTGGGCTTCTCTCCTGGAGGCCCTCAGTAAGACCCATTGTTGACATGTGGCAAGACGCTCCTCGGGGCTCGTCTTGCTTGGGCCTCTCTCCAGAAGGCCCTCAATCAGACCCAGTGTTGACACGTGGCAAGACGCTCCTCGGGGCGCGTCTTGCTTGGGCCTCTCTCCTGGAGGCGCTCAGTCAGACCAAGTGGTGACATGTGGCAAGACACTCCTCGGGGCGCGTCTTGCTTGGGCCTCTCTCCTGGAGGCCCTCTGTCAGACCCAGTGTTGACATGTGTCAAGACGCTTCTCGGGGCGCGTCTTGCTTGGGCTTCTCTCCTGGAGGCCCTCAGTCAGACCGAGTGCTGACATAAGGCAAGATGCTCCTCGGGGCGCGTCTTGCTGGGGCCTCTCTCCTGGAGGCGCTCAGTCAGACCCAGTGCTGACATGTGGCAAGACTCTCCTCGGGGCGCGTCTTGCTTGGGCCTCTCTCCTGGAGGCGCTCAGTCAGACTGAGTAGTGACATGTGGCCTGACGCTCCTCGGGGCGCGTCTTGCTTGGGCCTCTCTCCTGGAGGCCCTCTGTCAGACCCAGTGTGGACATGTGTCAAGACACTCCTCGGGGGGCAGTCTTGCTTGGGCTTCTCTCCTGGAGGCCTTCAGTCAGACCCATTGTTGACATGTGGCAAGACGCTCCTCGGGGCGCGTCTTGCTTGGGCTTCTCTCCTGGAGGCGCTCAGACAGACCCAGTGTTGACATGTGACAAGACGCTCCTTGGGGCGCGTCTTGCTTGGGCCTCTCTCCTGGAGGCGCTCAGTCAGAACCAGAGGTGACATGTGGCAAGACGCTCCTCCGGGCGCATCTTGCTTGGGCCTCTCTCCTGGAGGCCCTCAGTCAGACCCATTGTTGACATGTGGCAAGACGCTCCTCGGGGCGCGTCTTGCTTGGGCCTCTCTCCTGGAGGCGCTCAGTCAGACCCAGTGGTGACACGTGGAAAGACGCTCCTCGGGGCGCTTGTTGCTTGGGCCTCTCGCCTGGAGGCGCTCAGTCAGACCCAGTGTTGACATGTGGCAAGACGCTCCTCTGAACGCGTCTTGCTTGGGCTTCTCTCCTGGAGGCCCTCAGTCAGACCCATTGTTGACATGTGGCAAGACGCTCCTCGGGGCACGTCTTGCTGGGGCCTCTCTAATGGAGGCCGTCTGTCAGACCCAGTGTTGAAATGTGTCAAGACGCTCCTCGGGGCGCGTCTTGCTTTGGCCTCTCTCCTGGAGGCGCTCAGTCAGACCGAGTGCTGACATGTGGCAAGAAGCTCCTCGGGGCGCGTCTTGCTTGGGCTTCTCTCCTGGAGGCCCTCAGTAAGACCCATTGTTGACATGTGGCAAGACGCTCCTCGGGGCTCGTCTTGCTTGGGCCTCTCTCCAGAAGGCCCTCAATCAGACCCAGTGTTGACACGTGGCAAGACGCTCCTCGGGGCGCGTCTTGCTTGGGCCTCTCTCCTGGAGGCGCTCAGTCAGACCAAGTGGTGACATGTGGCAAGACACTCCTCGGGGCGCGTCTTGCTTGGGCCTCTCTCCTGGAGGCCCTCTGTCAGACCCAGTGTTGACATGTGTCAAGACGCTTCTCGGGGCGCGTCTTGCTTGGGCTTCTCTCCTGGAGGCCCTCAGTCAGACCGAGTGCTGACATAAGGCAAGATGCTCCTCGGGGCGCGTCTTGCTGGGGCCTCTCTCCTGGAGGCGCTCAGTCAGACCCAGTGCTGACATGTGGCAAGACACTCCTCGGGGCGCGTCTTGCTTGGGCCTCTCTCCTGGAGGCGCTCAGTCAGACTGAGTAGTGACATGTGGCCTGACGCTCCTCGGGGCGCGTCTTGCTTGGGCCTCTCTCCTGGAGGCCCTCTGTCAGACCCAGTGTGGACATGTGTCAAGACACTCCTCGGGGGGCAGTCTTGCTTGGGCTTCTCTCCTGGAGGCCTTCAGTCAGACCCATTGTTGACATGTGGCAAGACGCTCCTCGGGGCGCGTCTTGCTTGGGCTTCTCTCCTGGAGGCGCTCAGACAGACCCAGTGTTGACATGTGACAAGACGCTCCTTGGGGCGCGTCTTGCTTGGGCCTCTCTCCTGGAGGCGCTCAGTCAGAACCAGAGGTGACATGTGGCAAGACACTCCTCCGGGCGCATCTTGCTTGGGCCTCTCTCCTGGAGGCCCTCAGTCAGACCCATTGTTGACATGTGGCAAGACGCTCCTCGGGGCGCGTCTTGCTTGGGCCTCTCTCCTGGAGGCGCTCAGTCAGACCCAGTGGTGACACGTGGAAAGACGCTCCTCGGGGCGCGTGTTGCTTGGGCCTCTCTCCTGGAGGCGCTCAGTCAGACCCAGTGTTGACACGTGGCAAGACACTCCTCGGGGCGCGTCTTGCTTGGGCCTCTCGCCTGGAGGCGCTCAGTCAGACCCAGTGTTGACATGTGGCAAGACGCTCCTCTGAACGCGTCTTGCTTGGGCTTCTCTCCTGGAGGCCCTCAGTCAGACCCATTGTTGACATGTGGCAAGACGCTCCTCGGGGCACGTCTTGCTTTGTCCTCTCTCCTGGAGGCGCTCAGTCAGACCGAGTAGTGACATGTGGCAAGACGCTCCTCGGGGCGCGTCTTGCTTGGACCTCCCTCCTGGAGGCGCTCAGTCAGACCGAGTAGTGACATGTGGCAAGACGCTCCTCGGGGCGCATCTTGCTTGGACCTCTCTCCTGGAGGCGCTCAGTTAGACCGAGTAGTGACATGTGGCAAGACGCTCCTCGGGGCGCGTCTTGCTGGGGCCTCTCTCCTGGAGGTGCTCAATCAGACCCAGTGGTGACAAGTGGCAAGACGCTCCTCGGGGCACGTCTTGCTTGGGCCTCTCTCCTGGAGGCCCTCTGTCAGACCCAGTGTTGACATGTGGCAAGACGCTCCTCCGGGCGCATCTTGCTTGGGCCTCTCTCCTGGAGGCCCTCAGTCAGACCCATTGTTGACATGTGGCAAGACGCTCCTCGGGGCGCGTCTTGCTTGGGCCTCTCTCCTGGAGGCGCTCAGTCAGACCGAGTGCTGACATAAGGCAAGATGCTCCTCGGGGCGCGTCTTGCTGGGGCCTCTCTCCTGGAGGCGCTCAGTCAGACCCAGTGCTGACATGTGGCAAGACTCTCCTCGGGGCGCGTCTTGCTTGGGCCTCTCTCCTGGAGGCGCTCAGTCAGACTGAGTAGTGACATGTGGCCTGACGCTCCTCGGGGCGCGTCTTGCTTGGGCCTCTCTCCTGGAGGCCCTCTGTCAGACCCAGGGTGGACATGTGTCAAGACGCTCCTCGGGGCGCAGTCTTGCTTGGGCTTCTCTCCTGGAGGCCTTCAGTCAGACCCATTGTTGACATGTGGCAAGACGCTCCTCGGGGCGCATCTTGCTTGGGCTTCTCTCCTGGAGGCGCTCAGACAGACCCAGTGTTGACATGTTACAAGACGCTCCTTGGGGCGCGTCTTGCTTGGGCCTCTCTCCTGGAGGCGCTCAGTCAGAACCAGAGGTGACATGTGGCAAGACGCTCCTCCGGGCGAATCTTGCTTGGGCCTCTCTCCTGGAGGCCCTCAGTCAGACCCATTGTTGACATGTGGCAAGACGCTCCTCGGGGCGTGTCTTGCTTGGGCCTCTCTCCTGGAGGCGCTCAGTCAGACCCAGTGTTGACATGTGGCAAGACGCTCCTCGGGGCGCGTCTTGCTTGGGCCTCTCTCCTAGAGGCGCTCAGTCAGACCCAGTGATGACACGTGGAAAGACGCTCCTCGGGGCGCGTGTTGCTTGGGCCTCTCTCCTGGAGGCGCTCAGTCAGACCCAGTGTTGACACGTGGCAAGACGCTCCTCGGGGCGCGTCTTGCTTGGGCCTCTCTCCTGGAGGCGCTCAGTCAGACCCAGTGTTGGCATGTGGCAAGACACTCCTCGGGGCGCGTCTTGGTTGGGCCTCTCTCCTGGAGGCGCTCATTCAGACCCAGTGGTGACATTTGGCAAGACGCTCCTCGGGGCGAGTATTGCTTGGGCCTCTCTCCTGAATGCCCTCTGTCAGACCGAGTGTTGACATGTGGCAAGACTCTCCTCAGGGCGCGTCTTGCTTGGGCTTCTCTCCTGGAGGCCCTCAGTCAGACCCATTGTTGACATGTGGCAAGACGCTCCTCGAGGCACGTCTTGCTTGGGCCTCTCTCCTGGAGGCGCTCAGTCAGACCGAGTAGTGACATGTGGCAAGACGCTCCTCGGGGCGCGTCTTGCTTGGACCTCCCTCCTGGAGGCGCTCAGTCAGACTGAGTAGTGACATGTGGCAAGACGCTCCTCGGGGCGCATCTTGCTTGGACCTCTCTCCTGGAGGCGCTCAGTTGGACCGAGTAGTGACATGTGGCAAGACGCTCCTCGGGGCGTGTCTTGCTGGGGCCTCTCTCCTGGAGGTGCTCAATCAGACCCAGTGGTGACACTTGGCAAGACGCTCCTCGGGGCGCGTCTTGCTTGGGCCTCTCTCCTGGGGGAGCTCAGTCAGACCCAGTGGTGACACGTGGCAAGACGCTCCTCGAGGCGCATCTTGCTTGGGCCTCTCTCCTGGAGGCGCTAAGTCAGACCCAGTGTTGACATGTGGCAAGACGCTCCTCGGGGCGCGTCTTGCTTGGGCCACTCTCCTGGAGGCGCTCAGTCAGACACAGTGTTGACATGTGGAAAGACACTCCTCGGGGCGCGTCTTACTTGGGCCTCTCTCATGGAGGCCCTCTGTCAGACCCAGTGTTGACATGTGTCAAGACGCTCCTCGGGGCGCGTCTTGCTTTGGCCTCTCTCCTGGAGGCGCTCAGTCAGACCGAGTGCTGACATGTAGCAAGAAGCTCCTCGGGGTGCGTCATGCTTGGGCTTCTCTCCTGGAGGCCCTCAGTCAGACCCATTGTTGACATTTGGCAAGACGCTCCTCGGGGCGCGTCTTGCTTGGGCCACTCTCCTGGAGGCGCTCAGTCAGACACAGTGTTGACATGTGGAAAGACACTCCTCCTGGCGCGTCTTGCTTGGGCCTCTCTCATGGAGGCCCTCTGTCAGACCCAGTGTTGACATGTGTCAAGACGCTCCTCGGGGCGCGTCTTGCTTTGGCCTCTCTCCTGGAGGCGCTCAGTCAGACCCAGTGTTGACATGTGGCAAGACGCTCCTCGGGGCGCTTCTTGCTTGGGCTTCTCTCCTGGAGGCCCTCAGTCAGACCCATTGTTTACATGTGGCAAGACGCTCCTCGGGGCACGTCTTGCTTGGGCCTCTCTACTGGAGGCCGTCTGTCAGACCCAGTGTTGAGATGTGTCAAGACGCTCCTCGGGGCGCGTCTTGCTTTGGCCTCTCTCCTGGAGGCGCTCAGTCAGACCGAGTGCTGACATGTGGCAAGAAGCTCCTCGGGGCGCGTCTTGCTTGGGCTTCTCTCCTGGAGGCCCTCAGTAAGACCCATTGTTGACATGTGGCAAGACGCTCCTCGGGGCTCGTCTTGCTTGGGCCTCTCTCCAGAAGGCCCTCAATCAGACCCAGTGTTGACACGTGGCAAGACGCTCCTCAGGGCTCGTCTTGCTTGGGCCTCTCTCCTGAATGCCCTCAGTCAGACCCAGTGTTGACATGTGGCAAGACTCTCCTCAGGGCGCGTCTTGCTTGGGCTTCTCTCATGGAGGCCCTCAGTCCGACCCAGTGTTGACATGTGTCAAGACGCTCCTCGGGGCGTGTCTTGCTTGGGCCTCTCTCCTGGAGGCGCTCAGTCAGACCCAGTGTTGACATGTGGCAAGGCGCTCCTCTGGGCGCGTCTTGCTTGGGCTTCTCTCCTGGAGGCCCTCAGTCAGACCCATTGTTGACATGTGGCAAGACGCTCCTCGAGGCACGTCTTGCTTGGGCCTCTCTCCTGGAGGCGCTCAGTCAGACCGAGTAGTGACATGTGGCAAGACGCTCCTCGGGGCGCGTCTTGCTTGGACCTCCCTCCTGGAGGCGCTCAGTCAGACTGAGTAGTGACATGTGGCAAGACGCTCCTCGGGGCGCATCTTGCTTGGACCTCTCTCCTGGAGGCGCTCAGTTAGACCGAGTAGTGACATGTGGCAAGACGCTCCTCGGGGCGCGTCTTGCTGGGGCCTCTCTCCTGGAGGTGCTCAATCAGACCCAGTGGTGACACTTGGCAAGACGCTCCTCGGGGCGCGTCTTGCTTGGGCCTCTCTCCTGGGGGAGCTCAGTCAGACCCAGTGGTGACACGTGGCAAGACGCTCCTCGAGGCGCATCTTGCTTGGGCCTCTCTCCTGGAGGCGCTAAGTCAGACCCAGTGTTGACACGTGGCAAGACGCTCCTCGGGGCGCGTCTTACTTGGGCCTCTCTCATGGAGGCCCTCTGTCGGACCCAGTGTTGACATGTGTCAAGACGCTCCTCGGGGCGCGTCTTGCTTTGGCCTCTCTCCTGGAGGCGCTAAGTCAGACCCAGTGTTGACACGTGGCAAGACGCTCCTCGGGGCGCGTCTTGCTTGGGCCACTCTCCTGGAGGCGCTCAGTCAGACACAGTGTTGACATGTGGAAAGAGACTCCTCCTGGCGCGTCTTGCTTGGGCCTCTCTCATGGAGGCCCTCTGTCAGACCCAGTGTTGACATGTGTCAAGACGCTCCTCGGGGCGCGTCTTGCTTTGGCCTCTCTCCTGGAGGCGCTCAGTCAGACCCAGTGTTGACATGTGGCAAGACGCTCCTCGGGGCGCTTCTTGCTTGGGCTTCTCTCCTGGAGGCCCTCAGTCAGACCCATTGTTTACATGTGGCAAGACGCTCCTCGGGGCACGTCTTGCTTGGGCCTCTCTACTGGAGGCCGTCTGTCAGACCCAGTGTTGAGATGTGTCAAGACGCTCCTCGGGGCGCGTCTTGCTTTGGCCTCTCTCCTGGAGGCGCTCAGTCAGACCGAGTGCTGACATGTGGCAAGAAGCTCCTCGGGGCGCGTCTTGCTTGGGCCTCTCTCCTGGAGGCCCTCTGTCAGACCCAGTGTGGACATGTGTCAAGACACTCCTCGGGGGGCAGTCTTGCTTGGGCTTCTCTCCTGGAGGCCTTCAGTCAGACCCATTGTTGACATGTGGCAAGACGCTCCTCGGGGCGCGTCTTGCTTGGGCTTCTCTCCTGGAGGCGCTCAGACAGACCCAGTGTTGACATGTGACAAGACGCTCCTTGGGGCGCGTCTTGCTTGGGCCTCTCTCCTGGAGGCGCTCAGTCAGAACCAGAGGTGACTTGTGGCAAGACGCTCCTCCGGGCGCATCTTGCTTGGGCCTCTCTCCTGGAGGCCCTCAGTCAGACCCATTGTTGACATGTGGCAAGACGCTCCTCGGGGCGCGTCTTGCTTGGGCCTCTCTCCTGGAGGCGCTCAGTCAGACCCAGTGGTGACACGTGGAAAGACGCTCCTCGGGGCGCGTGTTGCTTGGGCCTCTCTCCTGGAGGCGCTCAGTCAGACCCAGTGTTGACACGTGGCAAGACGCTCCTCGGGGCGCGTCTTGCTTGGGCCTCTCGCCTGGAGGCGCTCAGTCAGACCCAGTGTTGACATGTGGCAAGACGCTCCTCTGAACGCGTCTTGCTTGGGCTTCTCTCCTGGAGGCCCTCAGTCAGACCCATTGTTGACATGTGGCAAGACGCTCCTCGGGGCACGTCTTGCTTTGTCCTCTCTCCTGGAGGCGCTCAGTCAGACCGAGTAGTGACATGTGGCAAGACGCTCATCGGGGCGCGTCTTGCTTGGACCTCCCTCCTGGAGGCGCTCAGTCAGACCGAGTAGTGACATGTGGCAAGACGCTCCTCGGGGCGCATCTTGCTTGGACCTCTCTCCTGGAGGCGCTCAGTTAAACCGAGTAGTGACATGTGGCAAGACGCTCCTCGGGGCGCGTCTTGCTGGGGCCTCTCTCCTGGAGGTGCTCAATCAGACCCAGTGGTGACAAGTGGCAAGACGCTCCTCGGGGCACGTCTTGCTTGGGCCTCTCTCCTGGAGGCCCTCTGTCAGACCCAGTGTTGACATGTGGCAAGACGCTCCTCCGGGCGCATCTTGCTTGGGCCTCTCTCCTGGAGGCCCTCAGTCAGACCCATTGTTGACATGTGGCAAGACGCTCCTCGGGGCGCGTCTTGCTTGGGCCTCTCTCCTGGAGGCCCTCTGTCAGACCCAGTGTGGACATGTGTCAAGACACTCCTCGGGGGGCAGTCTTGCTTGGGCTTCTCTCCTGGAGGCCTTCAGTCAGACCCATTGTTGACATGTGGCAAGACGCTCCTCGGGGCGCGTCTTGCTTGGGCTTCTCTCCTGGAGGCGCTCAGACAGACCCAGTGTTGACATGTGACAAGACGCTCCTTGGGGCGCGTCTTGCTTGGGCCTCTCTCCTGGAGGCGCTCAGTCAGAACCAGAGGTGACTTGTGGCAAGACGCTCCTCCGGGCGCATCTTGCTTGGGCCTCTCTCCTGGAGGCCCTCAGTCAGACCCATTGTTGACATGTGGCAAGACGCTCCTCGGGGCGCGTCTTGCTTGGGCCTCTCTCCTGGAGGCGCTCAGTCAGACCCAGTGGTGACACGTGGAAAGACGCTCCTCGGGGCGCGTGTTGCTTGGGCCTCTCTCCTGGAGGCGCTCAGTCAGACCCAGTGTTGACACGTGGCAAGACGCTCCTCGGGGCGCGTCTTGCTTGGGCCTCTCGCCTGGAGGCGCTCAGTCAGACCCAGTGTTGACATGTGGCAAGACGCTCCTCTGAACGCGTCTTGCTTGGGCTTCTCTCCTGGAGGCCCTCAGTCAGACCCATTGTTGACATGTGGCAAGACGCTCCTCGGGGCACGTCTTGCTTTGTCCTCTCTCCTGGAGGCGCTCAGTCAGACCGAGTAGTGACATGTGGCAAGACGCTCATCGGGGCGCGTCTTGCTTGGACCTCCCTCCTGGAGGCGCTCAGTCAGACCGAGTAGTGACATGTGGCAAGACGCTCCTCGGGGCGCATCTTGCTTGGACCTCTCTCCTGGAGGCGCTCAGTTAAACCGAGTAGTGACATGTGGCAAGACGCTCCTCGGGGCGCGTCTTGCTGGGGCCTCTCTCCTGGAGGTGCTCAATCAGACCCAGTGGTGACAAGTGGCAAGACGCTCCTCGGGGCACGTCTTGCTTGGGCCTCTCTCCTGGAGGCCCTCTGTCAGACCCAGTGTTGACATGTGGCAAGACGCTCCTCCGGGCGCATCTTGCTTGGGCCTCTCTCCTGGAGGCCCTCAGTCAGACCCATTGTTGACATGTGGCAAGACGCTCCTCGGGGCGCGTCTTGCTTGGGCCTCTCTCCTGGAGGCGCTCAGTCAGACCGAGTGCTGACATAAGGCAAGATGCTCCTCGGGGCGCGTCTTGCTGGGGCCTCTCTCCTGGAGGCGCTCAGTCAGACCCAGTGCTGACATGTGGCAAGACTCTCCTCGGGGCGCGTCTTGCTTGGGCCTCTCTCCTGGAGGCGCTCAGTCAGACTGAGTAGTGACATGTGGCCTGACGCTCCTCGGGGCGCGTCTTGCTTGGGCCTCTCTCCTGGAGGCCCTCTGTCAGACCCAGTGTGGACATGTGTCAAGACGCTCCTCGGGGCGCAGTCTTGCTTGGGCTTCTCTCCTGGAGGCCTTCAGTCAGACCCATTGTTGACATGTGGCAAGACGCTCCTCGGGGCGCGTCTTGCTTGGGCTTCTCTCCTGGAGGCGCTCAGACAGACCCAGTGTTGACATGTTACAAGAAGCTCCTTGGGGCGCGTCTTGCTTGGGCCTCTCTCCTGGAGGCGCTCAGTCAGAACCAGAGGTGACATGTGGCAAGACGCTCCTCCGGGCGAATCTTGCTTGGGCCTCTCTCCTGGAGGCCCTCAGTCAGACCCATTGTTGACATGTGGCAAGACGCTCCTCGGGGCGTGTCTTGCATGGGCCTCTCTCCTGGAGGCGCTCAGTCAGACCCAGTGTTGACATGTGGCAAGACGCTCCTCGGGGCGCGTCTTGCTTGGGCCTCTCTCCTAGAGGCGCTCAGTCAGACCCAGTGATGACACGTGGAAAGACGCTCCTCGGGGCGCGTGTTGCTTGGGCCTCTCTCCTGGAGGCGCTCAGTCAGACCCAGTGTTGACACGTGGCAAGACGCTCCTCGGGGCGCGTCTTGCTTGGGCCTCTCTCCTGGAGGCGCTCAGTCAGACCCAGTGTTGGCATGTGGCAAGACACTCCTCGGGGCGCGTCTTGGTTGGGCCTCTCTCCTGGAGGCGCTCATTCAGACCCAGTGGTGACATTTGGCAAGACGCTCCTCGGGGCGAGTATTGCTTGGGCCTCTCTCCTGAATGCCCTCTGTCAGACCGAGTGTTGACATGTGGCAAGACTCTCCTCAGGGCGCGTCTTGCTTGGGCTTCTCTCATGGAGGCCCTCAGTCCGACCCAGTGTTGACATGTGTCAAGACGCTCCTCGGGGCGTGTCTTGCTTGGGCCTCTCTCCTGGAGGCGCTCAGTCAGACCCAGTGTTGACATGTGGCAAGGCGCTCCTCTGGGCGCGTCTTGCTTGGGCTTCTCTCCTGGAGGCCCTCAGTCAGACCCATTGTTGACATGTGGCAAGACGCTCCTCGAGGCACGTCTTGCTTGGGCCTCTCTCCTGGAGGCGCTCAGTCAGACCGAGTAGTGACATCTGGCAAGACGCTCCTCGGGGCGCGTCTTGCTTGGACCTCCCTCCTGGAGGCGCTCAGTCAGACTGAGTAGTGACATGTGGCAAGACGCTCCTCGGGGCGCATCTTGCTTGGACCTCTCTCCTGGAGGCGCTCAGTTAGACCGAGTAGTGACATTTGGCAAGACGCTCCTCGGGGCGCGTCTTGCTGGGGCCTCTCTCCTGGAGGTGCTCAATCAGACCCAGTGGTGACACTTGGCAAGACGCTCCTCGGGGCGCGTCTTGCTTGGGCCTCTCTCCTGGGGGAGCTCAGTCAGACCCAGTGGTGACACGTGGCAAGAGGCTCCTCGAGGCGCATCTTGCTTGGGCCTCTCTCCTGGAGGCGCTAAGTCAGACCCAGTGTTGACACGTGGCAAGACGCTCCTCGGGGCGCGTCTTGCTTGGGCCACTCTCCTGGAGGCGCTCAGTCAGACACAGTGTTGACATGTGGAAAGACACTCCTCGGGGCGCGTCTTACTTGGGCCTCTCTCATGGAGGCCCTCTGTCAGACCCAGTGTTGACATGTGTCAAGACGCTCCTCGGGGCGCGTCTTGCTTTGGCCTCTCTCCTGGAGGCGCTCAGTCAGACCGAGTGCTCACATGTAGCAAGTAGCTCCTCGGGGTGCGTCATGCTTGGGCTTCTCTCCTGGAGGCCCTCAGTCAGACCCATTGTTGACATTTGGCAAGACGCTCCTCGGGGCGCGTATTGCTTGGGCCTCTCTCCTGGATGCCCTCTGTCAGACCCAGTGTTGACATGTGGCAAGACTCTCCTCGGGGCCTGTCTTGCTTGGGCTTCTCTCATGGAGGCCCTCAGTCAGACCCAGTGTTGACATGTGTCAAGACGCTCCTCGGGGCGTGTCTTGCTTGGGCCTCTCTCCTGGAGGAGCTCAGTCAGACCCAGTGGTGACACGTGGCAAGACGCTCCTCGAGGCGCATCTTGCTTGGGCCTCTCTCCTGGAGGCGCTAAGTCAGACCCAGTGTTGACACGTGGCAAGACGCTCCTCGGGGCGCGTCTTGCTTGGGCCACTCTCCTGGAGGCGCTCAGTCAGACACAGTGTTGACATGTGGAAAGACACTCCTCCTGGCGCGTCTTGCTTGGGCCTCTCTCATGGAGGCCCTCTGTCAGACCCAGTGTTGACATGTGTCAAGATGCTCCTCGGGGCGCGTCTTGCTTTGGCCTCTCTCCTGGAGGCGCTCAGTCAGACCCAGTGTTGACATGTGGCAAGACGCTCCTCGGGGCGCTTCTTGCTTGGGCTTCTCTCCTGGAGGCCCTCAGTCAGACCCATTGTTTACATGTGGCAAGACGCTCCTCGGGGCACGTCTTGCTTGGGCCTCTCTACTGGAGGCCGTCTGTCAGACCCAGTGTTGAGATGTGTCAAGACGCTCCTCGGGGCGCGTCTTGCTTTGGCCTCTCTCCTGGAGGCGCTCAGTCAGACCGAGTGCTGACATGTGGCAAGAAGCTCCTCGGGGCGCGTCTTGCTTGGGCTTCTCTCCTGGAGGCCCTCAGTAAGACCCATTGTTGACATGTGGCAAGACGCTCCTCGGGGCTCGTCTTGCTTGGGCCTCTCTCCAGAAGGCCCTCAATAAGACCCAGTGTTGACATGTGGCAAGACGCTCCTCGGGGCTCGTCTTGCTTGGGCCTCTCTCCTGGAGGCGCTCAGTCAGACTGAGTAGTGACATGTGGCCTGACGCTCCTCGGGGCGCGTGTTGCTTGGGCCTCTCTCCTGGAGGCGCTCAGTCAGACCAAGTGGTGACATGTGGCAAGACACTCCTCGGGGCGCGTCTTGCTTGGGCCTCTCTCCTGGAGGCCCTCTGTCAGACCCAGTATTGACATGTGTCAAGACGCTTCTCGGGGCGCGTCTTGCTTGGGCTTCTCTCCTGGAGGCCCTCAGTCAGACCCATTGTTGACATGTGGCAAGACGCTCCTCGGGGCGCGTCTTGCTTTGGCCTCTCTCCTGGAGGCGCTCAGTCAGACCGAGTGCTGACATGTGGCAAGACACTCCTCGGGGCGCGTCTTGCTTGGGCCTCTCTCCTGGAGGCCCTCTGTCAGACCGAGTGTTGACATGTGGCAAGACTCTCCTCGGGGCGCGTCTTGCTTGGGCTTCTCTCATGGAGGCCCTCAGTCAGACCCAGTGTTGACATGTGTCAAGACGCTCCTCGGGGCGTGTCTTGCTTGGGCCTCTCTCCTGGAGGCGCTCAGTCAGACCCAGTGTTGACATGTGGCAAGACGCTCCTCGGGGCGCGTCTTGCTTGGGCTTCTCTCCTGGAGGCCCTCAGTCAGACCCATTGTTGACATGTGGCAAGACGCTCCTCGGGGCACGTCTTGCTTGGGCCTCTCTCCTGGAGGCGCTCAAACAGACCGAGTAGTGACATGTGGCAAGACGCTCCTCGGGGCGCGTCTTGCTGGGGCTTCTCTCATGGAGGCACTCAGTCAGACCCAGTGTTGACATGTGGCAAGACGCTCCTCGGGGCGCGTCTTGCTTGGGCCTCTCTCCTGGAGGCGCTCAGTCAGAACCAGAGGTGACATGTGGCAAGACGCTCCTCGGGGCGCGTCTTGCTTGGGCCTCTCTCCTGGAGGCCCTCTGTCAGACCCAGTGTTGACATGTGGCAAGACGCTCCTCCTTGGCGCATCTTGCTTGGGCCTCTCTCCTGGAGGCCCTCAGTCAGACCCATTGTTGACATGTGGCAATACGCTCCTCGGGGCGCGTCTAGCTTGGGCCTCTCTCCTGGAGGCGCTCAGTCAGACCGAGTGCTGACATAAGGCAAGACGCTCCTCGGGGCGCGTCTTGCTGGGGCCTCTCTCCTGGAGGCGCTCAGTCAGACCCAGTGCTGACATGTGGCAAGACGCTCCTCGGGGCGCGTCTTGCTTGGGCCTCTCTCCTGGAGGCGCTCAGTCAGACTGAGTAGTGACATGTGGCCTGACGCTCCTCGGGGCGCGGCTTGCTTGGGCCTCTCTCCTGGAGGCGCTCAGTCAGACCCAGTGTTGACATGTGGCAAGACACTCCTCGGGGCGCGTCTTGCTTGGGCCTCTCTCCTGGAGGCGCTCTGTCAGACCCAGTGTTGACATGTGTCAAGACGCTCCTCGGGGCGCAGTCTTGCTTGGGCTTCTCTCCTGGAGGCCCTCAGTCAGACCCATTGTTGACATGTGGCAAGACGCTCCTCGGGGCGCGTCTTGCTTGGGCCTCTCTCCTGGAGGCGCTCAGTCAGACCGAGTGCTGACATGTGGCAAGACGCTCCTCGGGCCGCGTGTTGCTTGGGCTTCTCTCCTGGAGGTCCTCAGTCAGACCCATTGTTGACATGTGGCAAGACGCTCCTCGGGGCGCGTCGTGCTTGGGCCTCTCTCCTGGAGGCGTTCAGTCAGACCGAGTGCTGACATGTGACAAGACGCTCCTTGGGGCGCGTCTTGCTTGGGCCTCTCTCCTGGAGGCGCTCAGTCAGAACCAGAGGTGACATGTGGCAAGACGCTCCTCCGGGCGCATCTTGCTTGGGCCTCTCTCCTGGAGGCCCTCAGTCAGACCCATTGTTGACATGTGGCAAGACGCTCCTCGGGGCGCGTCTTGCTTGGGCCTCTCTCCTGGAGGCGCTCAGTCAGACCCAGTGTTGACATGTGGCAAGACGCTCCTCGGGGCGCGTCTTGCTTGGGCCTCTCTCCTGGAGGTGCTCAGTCAGACCCAGTGGTGACACGTGGAAAGACGCTCCTCGGGGCGCGTGTTGCTTGGGCCTCTCTCCTGGAGGCGCTCAGTCAGACCCAGTGTTGACACGTGGCAAGACGCTCCTCTGGGCGCGTCTTGCTTGGGCTTCTCTCCTGGAGGCCCTCAGTCAGACCCATTGTTGACATGTGGCAAGACACTCCTCGGGGCACGTCTTGCTTTGTCCTCTCTCCTGGAGGCGCTCAGTCAGACCGAGTAGTGAGATGTGGCAAGACGCTCCTCGGGGCGCGTCTTGCTTGGACCTCCCTCCTGGAGGCGCTCAGTCAGACCGAGTAGTGACATGTGGCAAGACGCTCCTCGGGGCGCATCTTGCTTGGACCTCTCTCCTGGAGGCGCTAAGTTAGACCGAGTAGTGACATGTGGCAAGACGCTCCTCGGGGCGCGTCTTGCTGGGGCCTCTCTCCTGGAGGTGCTCAATCAGACCCAGTGGTGACAAGTGGCAAGACGCTCCTCGGGGCGCGTCTTGCTTGGGCCTCTCTCCTGGAGGCCCTCTGTCAGACCCAGTGTTGACATGTGGCAAGACGCTCCTCCGGGTGCATCTTGCTTGGGCCTCTCTCCTGGAGGCCCTCAGTCAGACCCATTGTTGACATGTGGCAAGACGCTCCTCGGGGCGCGTCTTGCTTGGGCCTCTCTCCTGGAGGCGCTCAGTCAGACCGAGTGCTGACATAAGGCAAGATGCTCCTCGGGGCGCGTCTTGCTGGGGCCTCTCTCCTGGAGGCGCTCAGTCAGACCCAGTGGTGACACGTGGCAAGACTCTCCTCGGGGCGCGTCTTGCTTGGGCCTCTCTCCTGGAGGCGCTCAGTCAGACTGAGTAGTGACATGTGGCCCGACGCTCCTCGGGGCGCGTCTTGCTTGGGCCTCTCTCCTGGAGGCCCTCTGTCAGACCCAGTGTGGACATGTGTCAAGACACTCCTCGGGGCGCAGTCTTGCTTGGGCTTCTCTCCTGGAGGCCTTCAGTCAGACCCATTGTTGACATGTGGCAAGACGCTCCTCGGGGCGCGTCTTGCTTGGGCTTCTCTCCTGGAGGCGCTCAGACAGACCCAGTGTTGACATGTTACAAGACGCTCCTTGGGGCGCGTCTTGCTTGGGCCTCTCTCCTGGAGGCGCTCAGTCAGAACCAGAGGTGACATGTGGCAAGACGCTCCTCCGGGCGAATCTTGCTTGGGCCTCTCTCCTGGAGGCCCTCAGTCAGACCCATTGTTGACATGTGGCAAGACGCTCCTCGGGGCACGTCTTGCTTGGGCCTCTCTCCTGGAGGCGCTCAGTCAGACCCAGTGTTGACATGTGGCAAGACGCTCCTCGGGGCGCGTCTTGCTTGGGCCTCTCTCCTAGAGGCGCTCAGTCAGACCCAGTGATGACACGTGGAAAGACGCTCCTCGGGGCGCGTGTTGCTTGGGCCTCTCTCCTGGAGGCGCTCAGTCAGACCCAGTGTTGACACATGGCAAGACGCTCCTCGGGGCGCGTCTTGCTTGGGCCTCTCTCCTGGAGGCGCTCAGTCAGACCCAGTGTTGGCATGTGGCAAGACACTCCTCGGGGCGCGTCTTGGTTGGGCCTCTCTCCTGGAGGCGCTCATTCAGACCCAGTGGTGACATTTGGCAAGACGCTCCTCGGGGCGAGTATTGCTTGGGCCTCTCTCCTGAATGCCCTCTGTCAGACCGAGTGTTGACATGTGGCAAGACTCTCCTCAGGGCGCGTCTTGCTTGGGCTTCTCTCATGGAGGCCCTCAGTCCGACCCAGTGTTGACATGTGTCAAGACGCTCCTCGGGGCGTGTCTTGCTTGGGCCTCTCTCCTGGAGGCGCTCAGTCAGACCCAGTGTTGACATGTGGCAAGGCGCTCCTCTGGGCGCGTCTTGCTTGGGCTTCTCTCCTGGAGGCCCTCAGTCAGACCCATTGTTGACATGTGGCAAGACGCTCCTCGAGGCACGTCTTGCTTGGGCCTCTCTCCTGGAGGCGCTCAGTCAGACCGAGTAGTGACATGTGGCAAGACGCTCCTCGGGGCGCGTCTTGCTTGGACCTCCCTCCTGGAGGCGCTCAGTCAGACTGAGTAGTGACATGTGGCAAGACGCTCCTCGGGGCGCATCTTGCTTGGACCTCTCTCCTGGAGGCGCTCAGTTAGACCGAGTAGTGACATGTGGCAAGACGCTCCTCGGGGCGCGTCTTGCTGGGGCCTCTCTCCTGGAGGTGCTCAATCAGACCCAGTGGTGACACTTGGCAAGACGCTCCTCGGGGCGCGTCTTGCTTGGGCCTCTCTCCTGGGGGAGCTCAGTCAGACCCAGTGGTGACACGTGGCAAGACGCTCCTCGGGGCGCGTCTTGCTTGGGCCACTCTGCTGGAGGCGCTCAGTCAGACACAGTGTTGACATGTGGAAAGACACTCCTCGGGGCGCGTCTTACTTGGGCCTCTCTCATGGAGGCCCTCTGTCAGACCCAGTGTTGACATGTGTCAAGACGCTCCTCGGGGCGCGTCTTGCTTTGGCCTTTCTCCTGGAGGCGCTCAGTCAGACCGAGTGCTGACATGTAGCAAGAAGCTCCTCGGGGTGCGTCATGCTTGGGCTTCTCTCCTGGAGGCCCTCAGTCAGACCCATTGTTGACATTTGGCAAGACGCTCCTCGGGGCGCGTATTGCTTGGGCCTCTCTCCTGGATGCCCTCTGTCAGACCCAGTGTTGACATGTGGCAAGACTCTCCTCGGGGCCTGTCTTGCTTGGGCTTCTCTCATGGAGGCCCTCAGTCAGACCCAGTGTTGACATGTGTCAAGACGCTCCTCGGGGCGTGTCTTGCTTGGGCCTCTCTCCTGGAGGCGCTAAGTCAGACCCAGTGTTGACACGTGGCAAGACGCTCCTCGGGGCGCGTCTTGCTTGGGCCACTCTCCTGGAGGCGCTCAGTCAGACACAGTGTTGACATGTGGAAAGACACTCCTCCTGGCGCGTCTTGCTTGGGCCTCTCTCATGGAGGCCCTCTGTCAGACCCAGTGTTGACATGTGGCCTGACGCTCCTCGGGGCGCGTCTTGCTTTGGCCTCTCTCCTGGAGGCGCTCAGTCAGACCCAGTGTTGACATGTGGCAAGACGCTCCTCGGGGCACGTCTTGCTTGGGCCTCTCTACTGGAGGCCGTCTGTCAGACCCAGTGTTGAGATGTGTCAAGACGCTCCTCGGGGCGCGTCTTGCTTGGGCCACTCTCCTGGAGGCGCTCAGTCAGACACAGTGTTGACATGTGGAAAGACACTCCTCCTGGCGCGTCTTGCTTGGGCCTCTCTCATGGAGGCCCTCTGTCAGACCCAGTGTTGACATGTGTCAAGATGCTCCTCGGGGCGCGTCTTGCTTTGGCCTCTCTCCTGGAGGCGCTCAGTCAGACCCAGTGTTGACATGTGGCAAGACGCTCCTCGGGGCGCTTCTTGCTTGGGCTTCTCTCCTGGAGGCCCTCAGTCAGACCCATTGTTTACATGTGGCAAGACGCTCCTCGGGGCACGTCTTGCTTGGGCCTCTCTACTGGAGGCCGTCTGTCAGACCCAGTGTTGAGATGTGTCAAGACGCTCCTCGGGGCGCGTCTTGCTTTGGCCTCTCTCCTGGAGGCGCTCAGTCAGACCGAGTGCTGACATGTGGCAAGAAGCTCCTCGGGGCGCGTCTTGCTTGGGCTTCTCTCCTGGAGGCCCTCAGTAAGACCCATTGTTGACATGTGGCAAGACGCTCCTCGGGGCTCGTCTTGCTTGGGCCTCTCTCCAGAAGGCCCTCAATAAGACCCAGTGTTGACATGTGGCAAGACGCTCCTCGGGGCTCGTCTTGCTTGGGCCTCTCTCCTGGAGGCGCTCAGTCAGACTGAGTAGTGACATGTGGCCTGACGCTCCTCGGGGCGCGTGTTGCTTGGGCCTCTCTCCTGGAGGCGCTCAGTCAGACCAAGTGGTGACATGTGGCAAGACACTCCTCGGGGCGCGTCTTGCTTGGGCCTCTCTCCTGGAGGCCCTCTGTCAGACCCAGTATTGACATGTGTCAAGACGCTTCTCGGGGCGCGTCTTGCTTGGGCTTCTCTCCTGGAGGCCCTCAGTCAGACCCATTGTTGACATGTGGCAAGACGCTCCTCGGGGCGCGTCTTGCTTTGGCCTCTCTCCTGGAGGCGCTCAGTCAGACCGAGTGCTGACATGTGGCAAGACACTCCTCGGGGCGCGTCTTGCTTGGGCCTCTCTCCTGGAGGCCCTCTGTCAGACCGAGTGTTGACATGTGGCAAGACTCTCCTCGGGGCGCGTCTTGCTTGGGCTTCTCTCATGGAGGCCCTCAGTCAGACCCAGTGTTGACATGTGTCAAGACGCTCCTCGGGGCGTGTCTTGCTTGGGCCTCTCTCCTGGAGGCGCTCAGTCAGACCCAGTGTTGACATGTGGCAAGACGCTCCTCGGGGCGCGTCTTGCTTGGGCTTCTCTCCTGGAGGCCCTCAGTCAGACCCATTGTTGACATGTGGCAAGACGCTCCTCGGGGCACGTCTTGCTTGGGCCTCTCTCCTGGAGGCGCTCAAACAGACCGAGTAGTGACATGTGGCAAGACGCTCCTCGGGGCGCGTCTTGCTGGGGCTTCTCTCATGGAGGCACTCAGTCAGACCCAGTGTTGACATGTGGCAAGACGCTCCTCGGGGCGCGTCTTGCTTGGGCCTCTCTCCTGGAGGCGCTCAGTCAGAACCAGAGGTGACATGTGGCAAGACGCTCCTCGGGGCGCGTCTTGCTTGGGCCTCTCTCCTGGAGGCCCTCTGTCAGACCCAGTGTTGACATGTGGCAAGACGCTCCTCCTTGGCGCATCTTGCTTGGGCCTCTCTCCTGGAGGCCCTCAGTCAGACCCATTGTTGACATGTGGCAATACGCTCCTCGGGGCGCGTCTAGCTTGGGCCTCTCTCCTGGAGGCGCTCAGTCAGACCGAGTGCTGACATAAGGCAAGACGCTCCTCGGGGCGCGTCTTGCTGGGGCCTCTCTCCTGGAGGCGCTCAGTCAGACCCAGTGCTGACATGTGGCAAGACGCTCCTCGGGGCGCGTCTTGCTTGGGCCTCTCTCCTGGAGGCGCTCAGTCAGACTGAGTAGTGACATGTGGCCTGACGCTCCTCGGGGCGCGGCTTGCTTGGGCCTCTCTCCTGGAGGCGCTCAGTCAGACCCAGTGTTGACATGTGGCAAGACACTCCTCGGGGCGCGTCTTGCTTGGGCCTCTCTCCTGGAGGCGCTCTGTCAGACCCAGTGTTGACATGTGTCAAGACGCTCCTCGGGGCGCAGTCTTGCTTGGGCTTCTCTCCTGGAGGCCCTCAGTCAGACCCATTGTTGACATGTGGCAAGACGCTCCTCGGGGCGCGTCTTGCTTGGGCCTCTCTCCTGGAGGCGCTCAGTCAGACCGAGTGCTGACATGTGGCAAGACGCTCCTCGGGCCGCGTGTTGCTTGGGCTTCTCTCCTGGAGGTCCTCAGTCAGACCCATTGTTGACATGTGGCAAGACGCTCCTCGGGGCGCGTCGTGCTTGGGCCTCTCTCCTGGAGGCGTTCAGTCAGACCGAGTGCTGACATGTGACAAGACGCTCCTTGGGGCGCGTCTTGCTTGGGCCTCTCTCCTGGAGGCGCTCAGTCAGAACCAGAGGTGACATGTGGCAAGACGCTCCTCCGGGCGCATCTTGCTTGGGCCTCTCTCCTGGAGGCCCTCAGTCAGACCCATTGTTGACATGTGGCAAGACGCTCCTCGGGGCGCGTCTTGCTTGGGCCTCTCTCCTGGAGGCGCTCAGTCAGACCCAGTGTTGACATGTGGCAAGACGCTCCTCGGGGCGCGTCTTGCTTGGGCCTCTCTCCTGGAGGTGCTCAGTCAGACCCAGTGGTGACACGTGGAAAGACGCTCCTCGGGGCGCGTGTTGCTTGGGCCTCTCTCCTGGAGGCGCTCAGTCAGACCCAGTGTTGACACGTGGCAAGACGCTCCTCTGGGCGCGTCTTGCTTGGGCTTCTCTCCTGGAGGCCCTCAGTCAGACCCATTGTTGACATGTGGCAAGACACTCCTCGGGGCACGTCTTGCTTTGTCCTCTCTCCTGGAGGCGCTCAGTCAGACCGAGTAGTGAGATGTGGCAAGACGCTCCTCGGGGCGCGTCTTGCTTGGACCTCCCTCCTGGAGGCGCTCAGTCAGACCGAGTAGTGACATGTGGCAAGACGCTCCTCGGGGCGCATCTTGCTTGGACCTCTCTCCTGGAGGCGCTAAGTTAGACCGAGTAGTGACATGTGGCAAGACGCTCCTCGGGGCGCGTCTTGCTGGGGCCTCTCTCCTGGAGGTGCTCAATCAGACCCAGTGGTGACAAGTGGCAAGACGCTCCTCGGGGCGCGTCTTGCTTGGGCCTCTCTCCTGGAGGCCCTCTGTCAGACCCAGTGTTGACATGTGGCAAGACGCTCCTCCGGGTGCATCTTGCTTGGGCCTCTCTCCTGGAGGCCCTCAGTCAGACCCATTGTTGACATGTGGCAAGACGCTCCTCGGGGCGCGTCTTGCTTGGGCCTCTCTCCTGGAGGCGCTCAGTCAGACCGAGTGCTGACATAAGGCAAGATGCTCCTCGGGGCGCGTCTTGCTGGGGCCTCTCTCCTGGAGGCGCTCAGTCAGACCCAGTGGTGACACGTGGCAAGACTCTCCTCGGGGCGCGTCTTGCTTGGGCCTCTCTCCTGGAGGCGCTCAGTCAGACTGAGTAGTGACATGTGGCCCGACGCTCCTCGGGGCGCGTCTTGCTTGGGCCTCTCTCCTGGAGGCCCTCTGTCAGACCCAGTGTGGACATGTGTCAAGACACTCCTCGGGGCGCAGTCTTGCTTGGGCTTCTCTCCTGGAGGCCTTCAGTCAGACCCATTGTTGACATGTGGCAAGACGCTCCTCGGGGCGCGTCTTGCTTGGGCTTCTCTCCTGGAGGCGCTCAGACAGACCCAGTGTTGACATGTTACAAGACGCTCCTTGGGGCGCGTCTTGCTTGGGCCTCTCTCCTGGAGGCGCTCAGTCAGAACCAGAGGTGACATGTGGCAAGACGCTCCTCCGGGCGAATCTTGCTTGGGCCTCTCTCCTGGAGGCCCTCAGTCAGACCCATTGTTGACATGTGGCAAGACGCTCCTCGGGGCACGTCTTGCTTGGGCCTCTCTCCTGGAGGCGCTCAGTCAGACCCAGTGTTGACATGTGGCAAGACGCTCCTCGGGGCGCGTCTTGCTTGGGCCTCTCTCCTAGAGGCGCTCAGTCAGACCCAGTGATGACACGTGGAAAGACGCTCCTCGGGGCGCGTGTTGCTTGGGCCTCTCTCCTGGAGGCGCTCAGTCAGACCCAGTGTTGACACATGGCAAGACGCTCCTCGGGGCGCGTCTTGCTTGGGCCTCTCTCCTGGAGGCGCTCAGTCAGACCCAGTGTTGGCATGTGGCAAGACACTCCTCGGGGCGCGTCTTGGTTGGGCCTCTCTCCTGGAGGCGCTCATTCAGACCCAGTGGTGACATTTGGCAAGACGCTCCTCGGGGCGAGTATTGCTTGGGCCTCTCTCCTGAATGCCCTCTGTCAGACCGAGTGTTGACATGTGGCAAGACTCTCCTCAGGGCGCGTCTTGCTTGGGCTTCTCTCATGGAGGCCCTCAGTCCGACCCAGTGTTGACATGTGTCAAGACGCTCCTCGGGGCGTGTCTTGCTTGGGCCTCTCTCCTGGAGGCGCTCAGTCAGACCCAGTGTTGACATGTGGCAAGGCGCTCCTCTGGGCGCGTCTTGCTTGGGCTTCTCTCCTGGAGGCCCTCAGTCAGACCCATTGTTGACATGTGGCAAGACGCTCCTCGAGGCACGTCTTGCTTGGGCCTCTCTCCTGGAGGCGCTCAGTCAGACCGAGTAGTGACATGTGGCAAGACGCTCCTCGGGGCGCGTCTTGCTTGGACCTCCCTCCTGGAGGCGCTCAGTCAGACTGAGTAGTGACATGTGGCAAGACGCTCCTCGGGGCGCATCTTGCTTGGACCTCTCTCCTGGAGGCGCTCAGTTAGACCGAGTAGTGACATGTGGCAAGACGCTCCTCGGGGCGCGTCTTGCTGGGGCCTCTCTCCTGGAGGTGCTCAATCAGACCCAGTGGTGACACTTGGCAAGACGCTCCTCGGGGCGCGTCTTGCTTGGGCCTCTCTCCTGGGGGAGCTCAGTCAGACCCAGTGGTGACACGTGGCAAGACGCTCCTCGGGGCGCGTCTTGCTTGGGCCACTCTGCTGGAGGCGCTCAGTCAGACACAGTGTTGACATGTGGAAAGACACTCCTCGGGGCGCGTCTTACTTGGGCCTCTCTCATGGAGGCCCTCTGTCAGACCCAGTGTTGACATGTGTCAAGACGCTCCTCGGGGCGCGTCTTGCTTTGGCCTTTCTCCTGGAGGCGCTCAGTCAGACCGAGTGCTGACATGTAGCAAGAAGCTCCTCGGGGTGCGTCATGCTTGGGCTTCTCTCCTGGAGGCCCTCAGTCAGACCCATTGTTGACATTTGGCAAGACGCTCCTCGGGGCGCGTATTGCTTGGGCCTCTCTCCTGGATGCCCTCTGTCAGACCCAGTGTTGACATGTGGCAAGACTCTCCTCGGGGCCTGTCTTGCTTGGGCTTCTCTCATGGAGGCCCTCAGTCAGACCCAGTGTTGACATGTGTCAAGACGCTCCTCGGGGCGTGTCTTGCTTGGGCCTCTCTCCTGGAGGCGCTAAGTCAGACCCAGTGTTGACACGTGGCAAGACGCTCCTCGGGGCGCGTCTTGCTTGGGCCACTCTCCTGGAGGCGCTCAGTCAGACACAGTGTTGACATGTGGAAAGACACTCCTCCTGGCGCGTCTTGCTTGGGCCTCTCTCATGGAGGCCCTCTGTCAGACCCAGTGTTGACATGTGGCCTGACGCTCCTCGGGGCGCGTCTTGCTTTGGCCTCTCTCCTGGAGGCGCTCAGTCAGACCCAGTGTTGACATGTGGCAAGACGCTCCTCGGGGCACGTCTTGCTTGGGCCTCTCTACTGGAGGCCGTCTGTCAGACCCAGTGTTGAGATGTGTCAAGACGCTCCTCGGGGCGCGTCTTGCTTTGGCCTCTCTCCTGGAGGCGCTCAGTCAGACCGAGTGCTGACATGTGGCAAGAAGCTCCTCGGGGCGCGTCTTGCTTGGGCTTCTCTCCTGGAGGCCCTCAGTAAGACCCATTGTTGACATGTGGCAAGACGCTCCTCGGGGCTCGTCTTGCTTGGGCCTCTCTCCAGAAGGCCCTCAATCAGACCCAGTTTTGACACGTGGCAAGACGCTCCTCGGGGCGCGTCTTGCTTGGGCCTCTCTCCTGGAGGCGCTCAGTCAGACTGAGTAGTGACATGTGGCCTGACGCTCCTCGGGGCGCGTGTTGCTTGGGCCTCTCTCCTGGAGGCGCTCAGTCAGACCAAGTGGTGACATGTGGCAAGACACTCCTCGGGGCGCGTCTTGCTTGGGCCTCTCTCCTGAAGGCCCTCTGTCAGACCCAGTGTTGACATGTGTCAAGACGCTTCTCGGGGCGCGTCTTGCTTGGGCTTCTCTCCTGGAGGCCCTCAGTCAGACCCATTGTTGACATGTGGCAAGACGCTCCTCGGGGCACGTCTTGCTTGGGCCTCTCTCCTGGAGGCCCTCTGTCAGACCGAGTGTTGACATGTGGCAAGACTCTCCTCGGGGCGCGTCTTGCTTGGGCTTCTCTCATGGAGGCCCTCAGTCAGACCCAGTGTTGACATGTGTCAAGACGCTCCTCGGGGCGTGTCTTGCTTGGGCCTCTCTCCTGGAGGCGCTCAGTCAGAACCAGTGTTGACATGTGGCAAGACGCTCCTCGGGGCGCGTCTTGCTTGGGCTTCTCTCCTGGAGGCCCTCAGTCAGACCCATTGTTGACATGTGGCAAGACGCTCCTCGGGGCACGTCTTGCTTGGGCCTCTCTCCTGGAGGCGCTCAAACAGACCGAGTAGTGACATGTGGCAAGACGCTCCTCGGGGCGCGTCTTGCTGGGGCTTCTCTCATGGAGGCACTCAGTCAGACCCAGTGTTGACATGTGGCAAGACGCTCCTCGGGGCGCGTCTTGCTTTGGCCTCTCTCCTGGAGGCGCTCAGTCAGAACCAGAGGTGACATGTGGCAAGACGCTCCTCGGGGCGCGTCTTGCTTGGGCCTCTCTCCTGGAGGACCTCTGTCAGACCCAGTGTTGACATGTGGCAAGACGCTCCTCCTTGGCGCATCTTGCTTGGGCCTCTCTCCTGGAGGCCCTCAGTCAGACCCATTGTTGACATGTGGCAAGACGCTCCTCGGGGCGCGTCTAGCTTGGGCCTCTCTCCTGGAGGCGCTCAGTCGGACTGAGTAGTGACATGTGGCCTGACGCTCCTCGGGGCGCGGCTTGCTTGGGCCTCTCTCCTGGAGGCGCTCAGTCAGACCCAGTGTTGACATGTGGCAAGACACTCCTCGGGGCGCGTCTTGCTTGGGCCTCTCTCCTGGAGGCGCTCTGTCAGACCCAGTGTTGACATGTGTCAAGACGCTCCTCGGGGCGCAGTCTTGCTTGGGCTTCTCTCCTGGAGGCCCTCAGTCAGACCCATATTTGACATGTGGCAAGACGCTCCTCGGGGCGCGTCTTGCTTGGGCCTCTCTCCTGGAGGCGCTCAGTCAGACCGAGTGCTGACATGTGGCAAGACGCTCCTCGGGCCGCGTGTTGCTTGGGCTTCTCTCCTGGAGGTCCTCAGTCAGACCCATTGTTGACATGTGGCAAGACGCTCCTCGGGGCGCGTCGTGCTTGGGCCTCTCTCCTGGAGGCGTTCAGTCAGACCGAGTGCTGACATGTGGCAAGACGCTCCTCGGGGCGCGTCTTGCTTGGGCTTCTCTCCTGGAGGCGCTCAGAAAGACCCAGTGTTGACATGTGACAAGACGCTCCTCGGGGCGCGTCTTGCTTGGGCCTCTCTCCTGGAGGCGCTCAGTCAGAACCAGAGGTGACATGTGGCAAGACGCTCCTCGGGGCGCGTCTTGCTGGGGCCTCTCTCCTGGAGGCCCTCTGTCAGAACCAGTGTTGACATGTGGCAAGACGCTCTTCTGGGCGCATCTTGCTTGGGCCTCTCTCCTGGAGGCCCTCAGTCAGACCCATTGTTGACATGTGGCAAGACGCTCCTCGGGGCGCGTCTTGCTTGGGCCTCTCTCCTGGAGGCGCTCAGTCAGACCGAGTGCTGACATAAGGCAAGATGCTCCTCGGGGCGCGTCTTGCTGGGGCCTCTCTCCTGGAGGCGCTCAGTCAGACCCAGTGCTGACATGTGGCAAGACTCTCCTCGGGGCGCGTCTTGCTTGGGCCTCTCTCCTGGAGGCGCTCAGTCAGACTGAGTAGTGACATGTGGCCTGACGCTCCTCGGGGCGCGTCTTGCTTGGGCCTCTCTCCTGGAGGCCCTCTGTCAGACCCAGTGTGGACATGTGTCAAGACACTCCTCGGGGGGCAGTCTTGCTTGGGCTTCTCTCCTGGAGGCCTTCAGTCAGACCCATTGTTGACATGTGGCAAGACGCTCCTCGGGGCGCGTCTTGCTTGGGCTTCTCTCCTGGAGGCGCTCAGACAGACCCAGTGTTGACATGTGACAAGACACTTATTGGGGCGCGTCTTGCTTGGGCCTCTCTCCTGGAGGCGCTCAGTCAGAACCAGAGGTGACATTTGGCAAGACGCTCCTCCGGGCGCATCTTGCTTGGGCCTCTCTCCTGGAGGCCCTCAGTCAGACCCATTGTTGACATGTGGCAAGACGCTCCTCGGGGCGCGTCTTGCTTGGGCCTCTCTCCTGGAGGCGCTCAGTCAGACCCAGTGTTGACATGTGGCAAGACGCTCCTCGGGGCGCGTCTTGCTTGGGCCTCTCTCCTGGAGGCGCTCAGTCAGACCCAGTGGTGACACGTGGAAAGACGCTCCTCGGGGCGCGTGTTGCTTGGGCCTCTCTCCTGGAGGCGCTCAGTCAGACCCAGTGTTGACACGTGGCAAGACGCTCCTCGGGGCGCGTCTTGCTTGGGCCTCTCTCCTGGAGGCGCTCAGTCAGACCCAGTGTTGACATGTGGCAAGACTCTCCCCTGGGCGCGTCTTGCTTGGGCTTCTCTCCTGGAGGCGCTCAGACAGACCCAGTGTTGACATGTGACAAGACACTTATTGGGGCGCGTCTTGCTTGGGCCTCTCTCCTGGAGGCGCTCAGTCAGAACCAGAGGTGACATGTGGCAAGACGCTCCTCCGGGCGCATCTTGCTTGGGCCTCTCTCCTGGAGGCCCTCAGTCAGACCCATTGTTGACATGTGGCAAGACGCTCCTCGGGGCGCGTCTTGCTTGGGCCTCTCTCCTGGAGGCGCTCAGTCAGACCCAGTGTTGACATGTGGCAAGACGCTCCTCGGGGCGCGTCTTGCTTGGGCCTCTCTCCTGGAGGCGCTCAGTCAGACCCAGTGGTGACACGTGGAAAGACGCTCCTCGGGGCGCGTGTTGCTTGGGCCTCTCTCCTGGAGGCGCTCAGTCAGACCCAGTGTTGACACGTGGCAAGACGCTCCTCGGGGCGCGTCTTGCTTGGGCCTCTCTCCTGGAGGCGCTCAGTCAGACCCAGTGTTGACATGTGGCAAGACGCTCCTCTGGGCGCGTCTTGCTTCGGCTTCTCTCCTGGAGGCCCTCAGTCAGACCCATTGTTGACATGTGTCAAGACGCTCCTCGGGGCACGTCTTGCTTGGGCCTCTCTCCTGGAGGCGCTCAGTCAGACCGAGTAGTGACATGTGGCAAGACGCTCCTCGGGGCGCGTCTTGCTTGGACCTCCCTCCTGGAGGCGCTCAGTCAGACCGAGTAGTGACATGTGGCAAGACGCTCCTCGGGGCGCATCTTGCTTGGACCTCTCTCCTGGAGGCGCTCAGTTAGACCGAGTAGTGACATGTGGCAAGACGCTCCTCGGGGCGCGTCTTGCTGGGGCCTCTCTCTTGGAGGTGCTCAATCAGACCCAGTGGTGACATGTGGCAAGACGCTCCTCCGGGCGCATCTTGCTTGGGCCTCTCTCCTGGAGGCCCTCAGTCAGACCCATTGTTGACATGTGGCAAGACGCTCCTCGGGGCGCGTCTTGCTTGGGCCTCTCTCCTGGAGGCGCTCAGTCAGACCGAGTGCTGACATAAGGCAAGATGCTCCTCGGGGCGCGTCTTGCTGGGGCCTCTCTCCTGGAGGCGCTCAGTCAGACCCAGTGCTGACATGTGGCAAGACTCTCCTCGGGGCGCGTCTTGCTTGTGCCTCTCTCCTGGAGGCGCTCACTCAGACTGAGTAGTGACATGTGGCCTGACGCTCCTCGGGGCGCGTCTTGCTTGGGCCTCTCTCCTGGAGGCCCTCTGTCAGACCCAGTGTGGACATGTGTCAAGACGCTCCTCGGGGCGCAGTCTTGCTTGGGCTTCTCTCCTGGAGGCCTTCAGTCAGACCCATTGTTGACATGTGGCAAGACGCTCCTCGGGGCGCGTCTTGCTTGGGCTTCTCTCCTGGAGGCGCTCAGACAGACCCAGTGTTGACATGTGACAAGACGCTCCTTGGGGCGCGTCTTGCTTGGGCCTCTCTCCTGGAGGCGCTCAGTCAGAACCAGAGGTGACATGTGGCAAGACGCTCCTCCGGGCGCATCTTGCTTGGGCCTCTCTCCTGGAGGCCCTCAGTCAGACCCATTGTTGACATGTGGCAAGACGCTCCTCGGGGCGCTTCTTGCTTGGGCCTCTCTCCTGGAGGCGCTCAGTCAGACCCAGTGTTGACATGTGGCAAGACGCTCCTCGGGGTGCGTCTTGCTTGGGCCTCTCTCCTGGAGGCGCTCAGTCAGACCCAGTGGTGACACGTGGAAAGACGCTCCTCGGGGAGCGTGTTGCTTGGGCCTCTCTCCTGGAGGCGCTCAGTCAGACCCAGTGTTGACACGTGGCAAGACACTTCTCGGGGCGCGTCTTGCCTGGGCCTCTCTCCTGGAGGCGCTCAGTCAGACCCAGTGTTGGCATGTGGCAAGACACTCCTCGGGGCGCGTCTTGGTTGAGCCTCTCTCCTGGAGGCGCTCATTCAGACCCAGTGGTGACATTTGGCAAGACGCTCCTCGGGGCAAGTATTGCTTGGGCCTCTCTCCTGAATGACCTCTGTCAGACCGAGTGTTGACACGTGGCAAGACGCTTCTCGGGGCGCGTCTTGCTTGGGCTTCTCTCATGGAGGCCCTCAGTCCGACCCAGTGTTGACATGTGGCAAGACGCTCCTCGGGGCACGTCTTGCTTGGGCCTCTCTCCTGGAGGCGCTCAGTCAAACCGAGTAGTGACATGTGGCAAGACGCTCCTCGGGGCGCGTCTTGCTTGGACCTCCCTCCTGGAGGCGCTCAGTCAGACTGAGTAGTGACATGTGGCAAGACGCTCCTCGGGGCGCATCTTGCTTGGACCTCTCTCCTGGAGGCGCTCAGTTAGACCGAGTAGTGACATGTGGCAAGACGCTCCTCGGGGCGCGTCTTGCTGGGGCCTCTCTCCTGGAGGTGCTCAATCAGACCCAGTGGTGACACGTGGCAAGACGCTCCTCGGGGCGCGTCTTGCTTGGGCCTCTCTCCTGGAGGAGCTCAGTCAGACCCAGTGGTGACACGTGGCAAGATGCTCCTCGAGGCGCATCTTGCTTGGGCCTCTCTCCTGGAGGCGCTAAGTCAGACCCAGTGTTGACACGTGGTAAGACGTTCCTCGGGGCGCGTCTTGCTTGGGCCACTCTCCTGGAGGCGCTCAGTCAGACACAGTGTTGACATGTGGAAAGACACTCCTCGGGGCGCGTCTTACTTGGGCCTCTCTCATGGAGGCCCTCTGTCAGACCCAGTGTTGACATGTGTCAAGACGCTCCTCGGGGCGCGTCTTGCTTTGGCCTCTCTCCTGGAGGCGCTCAGTCAGACCGAGTGCTGACATGTAGCAAGAAGCTCCTTGGGGCGCGTCTTGCAGGGGCTTCTCTCATGGAGGCACTCAGTGAGACCCAGTGTTGGCATGTGCCAAGACGCTCCTCGGGGCGCGTGTTGCTTGGACCTCTCTCCTGGAGGCGCTCAGTCAGACCGAGTAGTGACATGTGGCAAGACGCTCCTCGGGGCGCTTCTTGCTTGGGCTTCTCTCCTGGAGGCCCTCAGTAAGACCCATTGTTGACATGTGGCAAGAAGCTCCTCGGGGCGCGTCTTGCTTGGGCTTCTCTACTGGAGGCCCTCAGTAAGCCCCATTGTTGACATGTGGCAAGAAGCTCCTCAGGGCGCGTCTTGCTTGGGCTTCTCTCCTGGAGGCCCTCAGTAAGACCCAGTGTTGACATGTGGCAAGACGCTCCTCGGGGCGCGTCTTGCTTGGGCCTCTCTCCTGGAGGCGCTCAGTCAGACCCAGTGCTGACATGTGGCAAGAAGCTCCTCGGGGCGCGTCTTGCTTGGGCTTCTCTCCTGGAGGCCCTCAGTAAGACCCATTGTTGACTTGTGGCAAGACGCTCCTCGGGGCGCGTCTTGCTAGGGCTTCTCTCCTGGAGGCCCTCAGTAAGAACCATTGTTGACATGTGGCAAGACGCTCCTCGGGGCGCGTCTTGCTTGGGCCTCTCTCCAGAAGGCCCTCAATCAGACCCAGTGTTGACACGTGGCAAGACGCTCCTCGGGGCGCGTCTTACTTGGGCCTCTCTCCTGGAGGCGCTCAGTCAGACTGAGTAGTGACATGTGGCCTGACGCTCCTCGGGGCGCGTGTTGCTTGGGCCTCTCTCCTGGAGGCGTTCAGTCAGACCAAGTGGTGACGTGTGGCAAGAGACTCCTTGGGGCGCGTCTTGCTTGGGCCTCTCTCATGGAGGCCCTCTGTCAGACCCAGTGTTGACATGTGGCAAGACACTCCTCGGGGCGCGTCGTGCTTGGGCCTCTCTCATGGAGGCCCTCTGTCAGACCCAGTGTTGACATGTGTCAAGACGCTCCTCGGGGCGCGTCTTGCTTGGGCCTCTCTCCTGGAGGCGCTCAGTCAGACCCAGTGTTGACATGTGGCAAGACACTCCTCGGGGCGCGTCTTGCTTGGGCCTCTCTCCTGGAGGCCCTCTGTCAGACACAGTGTTGACATGTGTCAGGACGCTCCTCGGGGCGCAGTCTTGCTTGGGCTTCTCTCCTGGAGGCCCTCAGTCAGACCCATTGTTGACATGTGGCAAGACGCTCCTCGGGGCGCGTCTTGCTTGGGCTTTTCTCCTGGAGGCGCTCAGACAGACCCAGTGTTGACATGTGACAAGACGCTCCTCGGGGCGCGTCTTGCTTGGCCCTCTCTCCTGGAGGCGCTCAGTCAGAACCAGAGGTGACATGTGGCAAGACGCTCCTCCGGGTGCATCTTGCTTGGGCCTCTCTCCTGGAGGCGCTCAGTCACACCCAGTGGTGACACGTGGAAAGACGCTCCTCGGGGCGTGTCTTGCTTGGGCCTCTCTCCTGGAGGTGCTCATTCAGACCCAGTGGTGACATGTGGCAAGACGCTCCTCGGGGCGAGTATTGCTTGGGCCTCTCTCCTGAATGCCCACTGTCAGACCGAGTGTTAACATGTGGCAAGACTCTCCTCGGGGCGCGTCTTGCTTGGGCTTCTCTCATGGAGGCCCTCAGTCCGACCCAGTGTTGACATGTGTCAAGACGCTCCTCGGGGCGTGTCTTGCTTGGGCCTCTCTCCTGGAGGCGCTCAGTCAGACCCAGTGTTGACATGTGGCAAGACGCTCCTCTGGGCGCGTCTTGCTTGGGCTTCTCTCCTGGAGAACCTCAGTCAGACCCATTGTTGACATGTGGCAAGACGCTCCTCGGGGCACGTCTTGCTTGGGCCTCTCTCCTGGAGGCGCTTAGTCAGACCGAGTAGTGACATGTGGCACGACGCTCCTCGGGGCGCGTCTTGCTTGGACCTCCCTCCTGGAGGCGCTCAGTCAGACCGAATAGTGACATGTGGCAAGACGCTCCTCGGGGCGCATCTTGCTTGGACCTCTCTCCTGGAGGCGCTCAGTTAGACCGAGTAGTGACATGTGGCAAGACGCTCCTCGGGGCGCGTCTTGCTGGGGCCTCTCTCCTGGAGGTGCTCAATCAGACCCAGTGGTGACACGTGGCAAGACGCTCCTCGGGGCGCGTCTTGCTTGGGCCTCTCTCCTGGAGGCCCTCAGTCAGACCCATTGGTAACATGTGGCAAGACGCTCCTCGGGGCGCGTCTTGCTGGGGCCTCTCTCCTGGAGGCGCTCAGTCAGACCGAGTGCTGACATAAGGCAAGACGCTCCTCGGGGCGCGTCTTGCTGGGGCCTCTCTCCTGGAGGCGCTCAGTCAGACCCAGTGCTGACATGTGGCAAGACGCTCCTCGGGGGGTATCTTGCTTGGACCTCTCTCCTGGAGGCGCTCAGTCAGACTGAGTGGTGACATGTGGCCTGATGCTCCCCGGGGCACGGCTTGCTTGGGCCTCTCTCCTGGAGGCGCTCAGTCAGACCCAGTGGTGACATGTGGCAAGACACTCCTCGGGGCGCGTCTTGCTTGGGCCTCTCTCCTGGAGGCGCTCTGTGAGACCGAGTGCTGACATGTGGCAAGACGCTCCTCGGGCCGCGAGTTGCTTGGGCCTCTCTCCTGGAGGCCCTCTGTCAGACCAAGTGTTGACATGTGGCAAGACGCTCCTCCGGGCGCATCTTGCTTGGGCCTCTCTCCTGGAGGCCCTCAGTCAGACCCATTGTTGACATGTGGCAAGACGCTCCTCGGGGCGCGTCTTGCTTGGGCCTCTCTCCTGGAGGCGCTCAGTCAGACCGAGTGCTGACATAAGGCAAGACGCTCCTCGGGGCGCAACTTGCTGGGGCCTCTCTCCTGGAGGCGCTCAGTCAGACCCAGTGCTGACATGTGGCAAGACGCTCCTCGGGGCGCGTCTTGCTTGGGCCTCTCTCCTGGAGGCGCTCAGTCAGACTGAGTAGTGACATGAGGCCTGACGCTCCTCGGGGCGCGTCTTGCTTGGGCCTCTCTCCTGGAGGCGCTCAGTCAGACCCAGTGGTGACATGTGGCAAGACACTCCGCGGGGCGTGTCTTGCTTGGGCCTCTCTCCTGGAGGCCCTCTGTCAGACACAGTGTTGACATGTGTCAGGACGCTCCTCGGGGCGCAGTCTTGCTTGGGCTTCTCTCCTGGAGGCCCTCAGTCAGACCCATTGTTGACATGTGGCAAGACGCTCCTCGGGGCGCGTCTTGCTTGGGCTTTTCTCCTGGAGGCGCTCAGACAGACCCAGTGTTGACATGTGACAAGACGCTCCTCGGGGCGCGTCTTGCTTGGCCCTCTCTCCTGGAGGCGCTCAGTCAGAACCAGAGGTGACATGTGGCAAGACGCTCCTCCGGGTGCATCTTGCTTGGGCCTCTCTCCTGGAGGCGCTCAGTCACACCCAGTGGTGACACGTGGAAAGACGCTCCTCGGGGCGCGTCTTGCTTGGGCCTCTCTCCTGGAGGTGCTCATTCAGACCCAGTGGTGACATGTGGCAAGACGCTCCTCGGGGCGAGTATTGCTTGGGCCTCTCTCCTGAATGCCCACTGTCAGACCGAGTGTTAACATGTGGCAAGACTCTCCTCGGGGCGCGTCTTGCTTGGGCTTCTCTCATGGAGGCCCTCAGTCCGACCCAGTGTTGACATGTGTCAAGACGCTCCTCGGGGCGTGTCTTGCTTGGGCCTCTCTCCTGGAGGCGCTCAGTCAGACCCAGTGTTGACATGTGGCAAGACGCTCCTCTGGGCGCGTCTTGCTTGGGCTTCTCTCCTGGAGAACCTCAGTCAGACCCATTGTTGACATGTGGCAAGACGCTCCTCGGGGCACGTCTTGCTTGGGCCTCTCTCCTGGAGGCGCTTAGTCAGACCGAGTAGTGACATGTGGCACGACGCTCCTCGGGGCGCGTCTTGCTTGGACCTCCCTCCTGGAGGCGCTCAGTCAGACCGAATAGTGACATGTGGCAAGACGCTCCTCGGGGCGCATCATGCTTGGACCTCTCTCCTGGAGGCGCTCAGTTAGACCGAGTAGTGACATGTGGCAAGACGCTCCTCGGGGCGCGTCTTGCTGGGGCCTCTCTCCTGGAGGTGCTCAATCAGACCCAGTGGTGACACGTGGCAAGACGCTCCTCGGGGCGCGTCTTGCTTGGGCCTCTCTCCTGGAGGAGCTCAGTCAGACCCAGTGGTGACACGTGGCAAGACGCTCCTCGGGGCGCATCTTGCTTGGGCCTCTCTCCTGGAGGCGCTAAGTCAGACCCAGTGCTGACATGTGGCAAGAAGCTCCTCGGGACGCGTCTTGCTTGGGCTTCTCTCCTGGAGGCGCTCAGTCAGACACAGTGTTGACATGTGGAAAGACACTCCTCGGGGCGCGTCTTACTTGGGCCTCTCTCATGGAGGCCCTCTGTCAGACCCAGTGTTGTCATGTGTCAAGACGCTCCTCGGGGCGCGTCTTGCTTTGGCCTCTCTCCTGGAGGCGCTCAGTCAGACCGAGTGCTGACATGTAGCAAGAAGCTCCTCGGGGTGCGTCATGCTTGGGCTTCTCTCCTGGATGCCCTCTGTCAGACCCAGTGTTGACATGTGGCAAGACTCTCCTCGGGGCCTGTCTTGCTTGGGCTTCTCTCATGGAGGCCCTCAGTCAGACCCAGTGTTGACATGTGTCAAGACGCTCCTCGGGGCGTGTCTTGCTTGGGCCTCTCTCCTGGAGGAGCTCAGTCAGACCCAGTGGTGACACGTGGCAAGACGCTCCTCGAGGCGCATCTTGCTTGGGCCTCTCTCCTGGAGGCGCAAAGTCAGACCCAGTGTTGACACGTGGCAAGACGCTCCTCGGGGCGCGTCTTGCTTGGGCCACTCTCCTGGAGGCGCTCAGTCAGACACAGTGTTGACATGTGGAAAGACACTCCTCGGGGCGCGTCTTGCTTGGGCCTCTCTCATGGAGGCCCTCAGTCAGACCCAGTGTTGACATGTGTCAAGACGCTCCTCGGGGCGCGTCTTGCTTTGGCCTCTCTCCTGGAGGCGCTCAGTCAGACCCAGTGTTGACATGTGGCAAGACGCCCCTCGGGGCGCTTCTTGCTTGGGCTTCTCTCCTGGAGGCCCTCAGTCAGACCCATTGTTGACATGTGTCAAGACGCTCCTCGGGGCGCGTCTTGCTTGGGCCTCTCTCCTGGAGGCGCTCAGTCAGACCGAGTAGTGACATGTGGCAAGACGCTCCTCGGGGCGCGTCTTGCAGGGGCTTCTCTCATGGAGGCACTCAGTCAGACCCAGTGTTGACATGTGCCAAGACGCTCCTCGGGGCGCGTGTTGCTTGGACCTCTCTCCTGGAGGCGCTCAGTCAGACCGAGTAGTGACATGTGGCAAGACCTTCCTCGGGGCGCGTCTTGCTTGGGCTTCTCTCCTGGAGGCCCTCAGTAAGACCCATTGTTGACATGTGGCAAGAAGCTCCTCGGGGCGCGTCTTGCTTGGGCTTCTCTCCTGGAGGCCCTCAGTAAGACCCATTGTTGACATGTGGCAAGAAGCTCCTCGGGGCGCGTCCTGCTTGGGCTTCTCTCCTGGAGGCCCTGAGTAAGACCCAGTGTTGACATGTGGCAAGACGCTCCTCGGGGCGCGTCTTGCTTGGGCCTCTCTCCTGGAGGCGCTCAGTCAGACCCAGTGCTGACATGTGGCAAGAAGCTCCTCGGGGCGCGTCTTGCTTGGGCTTCTCTCCTGGAGGCCCTCAGTAAGACCCATTGTTGACTTGTGGCAAGACGCTCCTCGGGGCGCGTCTTGCTTGGACCTCTCTCCCTGAGGCGCTCAGTCAGACCCAGTGTTGACATTTGGCAAGACACTCCTCGGGGCGCGTCTTGCTTGGGCCTCTCTCATGGAGGCCCTCTGTCAGACCGAGTGCTGACATGTGGCAAGAAGCTTCTCGGGGCGCGTCTTGCTAGGGCTTCTCTCCTGGAGGCCCTCAGTAAGAACCATTGTTGACATGTGGCAAGACGCTCCTCGGGGCGCGTCTTACTTGGGCCTCTCTCCTGGAGGCGCTCAGTCAGACTGAGTAGTGACATGTGGCCTGACGCTCCTCGGGGCGCGTGTTGCTTGGGCCTCTCTCCTGGAGGCGCTCAGTCAGACCAAGTGGTGACATGTGGCAAGACACTCCTTGGGGCGCGTCTTGCTTGGGCCTCTCTCATGGAGGCCCTCTGTCAGACCCAGTGTTGACATGTGGCAAGACACTCCTCGGGGCGCGTCTTGCTTGGGCCTCTCTCATGGAGGCGCTCTGTCAGACCCAGTGTTTACATGTGTCAAGACGCTCCTCGGGGCGCGTCTTGCTTTGGCCTCTCTCCTGGAGGCGCTCAGACAGACCGAGCGCTGACATGTGGAAAGAAGCTCCTCGGGGCGCGTCTTGCTTTGGCTTCTCTCCTGGAGGCCCTCAGTCAGACCCATTGTTGACATGTGGCAAGACGCTCCTCGGGGTGCGTCTTGCTTGGGCCTCTCTCCTGGAGGCGCTCAGTCAGACCGAGTGCTGACATGTGGCAAGACGCTCCTCGGGCCGCGTGTTGCTTGGGCTTCTCTCCTGGAGGCCCTCAGTCAGACCCATTGTTGACATGTGGCAAGACGCTCCTCGGGGCGCGTCTTGCTTGGGCTTCTCTCCTGGAGGCGCTCAGAAAGACCCAGTGTTGACATTTGATAAGACGCTCCTCGGGGCGCGTCTCTCTTGGGACTCTCTCCTGGAGGCGCTCAGTCAGAACCAGAGGTGACATGTGGCAAGACGCTCCTCGGGGCGCGTCTTGCTTGGGCCTCTCTCCTGGAGGCCCTCTGTCAGACCCAGTGTTGACATGTGGCAAGACGCTCCTCCGGGCGCATCTTGCTTGGGCCTCTCTCCTGGAGGCCCTCAGTCAGACCCATTGTTGACATGTGGCAAGACGCTCCTCGGGGCGCGTCTTGCTGGGGCCTCTCTCCTGGAGGCGCTCAGTCAGACCGAGTGCTGACATAAGGCAAGACGCTCCTCGGGGCGCGTCTTGCTGGGGCCTCTCTCCTGGAGGCGCTCAGTCAGACCCAGTGCTGACATGTGGCAAGACGCTCCTCGGGGGGTATCTTGCTTGGACCTCTCTCCTGGAGGCGCAAAGTCAGACCCAGTGTTGACACGTGGCAAGACGCTCCTCGGGGCGCGTCTTGCTTGGGCCTCTCTCCTGGAGGAGCTCAGTCAGACCCAGTGGTGACACGTGGCAAGACGCTCCTCGAGGCGCATCTTGCTTGGGCCTCTCTCCTGGAGGCGCAAAGTCAGACCCAGTGTTGACACGTGGCAAGACGCTCCTCGGGGCGCGTCTTGCTTGGGCCACTCTCCTGGAGGCGCTCAGTCAGACACAGTGTTGACATGTGGAAAGACACTCCTCGGGGCGCGTCTTGCTTGGGCCTCTCTCATGGAGGCCCTCTGTCAGACCCAGTGTTGACATGTGTCAAGACGCTCCTCGGGGCGCGTCTTGCTTTGGCCTCTCTCCTGGAGGCGCTCAGTCAGACCCAGTGTTGACATGTGGCAAGACGCATTCGGGGCGCTTCTTGCTTGGGCTTCTCTCCTGGAGGCCCTCAGTCAGACCCATTGTTGACATGTGGCAAGACGCTCCTCGGGGCACGTCTTGCTTGGGCCTCTCTCCTGGAGGCGCTCAGTCAGACCGAGTAGTGACATGTGGCAAGACGCTCCTCGGGGCGCGTCTTGCAGGGGCTTCTCTCATTGAGGCACTCAGTCAGACCCAGTGTTGGCATGTGCCAAGACGCTCCTCGGGGCGCGTGTTGCTTGGACCTCTCTCCTGGAGGCGCTCAGTCAGACCGAGTAGTGACATGTGGCAAGACGCTCCTCGGGGCGCGTCTTGCTTGGGCTTCTCTCCTGGAGGCCCTCAGTAAGACCCATTGTTGACATGTGGCAAGAAGCTCCTCGGGGCGCGTCTTGCTTGGGCTTCTCTCCTGGAGGCCCTCAGTAAGACCCATTGTTGACATGTGGCAAGAAGCTCCTCGGGGCGCGTCTTGCTTGGGCTTCTCTCCTGGAGGCCCTCAGTAAGACCCAGTGTTGACATGTGGCAAGACGCTCCTCGGGGCGCGTCTTGCTTGGGCCTCTCTCCTGGAGGCGCTCAGTCAGACCCAGTGCTGACATGTGGCAAGAAGCTCCTCGGGGCGCGTCTTGCTAGGGCTTCTCTCCTGGAGGCCCTCAGTAAGAACCATTGTTGACATGTGGCAAGACTATCCTCGGGGCGCGTCTTGCTTGGGCCTCTCTCCAGAAGGCCCTCAATCAGACCCAGTGTGGACACGTGGCAAGACGCTCCTCGGGGCGCGTCTTACTTGGGCCTCTCTCCTGGAGGCGCTCAGTCAGACTGAGTAGTGACAAGTGGCCTGACGCTCCTCGGGGCGCGTGTTGCTTGGGCCTCTCTCCTGGAGGCGCTCAGTCAGACCAAGTGGTGACATGTGGCAAGACACTCCTTGGGGCGCGTCTTGCTTGGGCCTCTCTCATGGAGGCCCTCTGTCAGACCCAGTGTTGACATGTGGCAAGACACTCCTCGGGGCGCGTCTTGCTTGGGCCTCTCTCATGGAGGCCCTCTGTCAGACCCAGTGTTGACATGTGTCAAGACGCTCCTCGGGGCGCGTCTTGCTTTGGCCTCTCTCCTGGAGGCGCTCAGACAGACAGAGTGCTGACATGTGGAAAGAAGCTCCTCGGGGCGCGTCTTGCTTGGGCTTCTCTCCTGGAGGCCCTCAGTAAGACCCATTGTTGACATGTGGCAAGACGCTCCTCGGGGCGCGTCTTGCTTGGGCCTCTCTCCAGAAGGCCCTCAATCAGACCCAGTGTTGACACGTGGCAAGACGCTCCTCAGGGCGCGTGTTGCTTGGGCCTCTCTCCTGGAGGCGCTCAGTCAGACCAAGTGGTGACATGTGGCAAGACACTCCTCGGGGCGCGTCTTGCTTGGGCCTCTCTCCTGGAGGCCCTCTGTCAGACCCAGTGTTGACATGTGTCAAGATGCTCCTCGGGGCGCGTCTTGCTTGGGCTTCTCTCCTGGAGGCCCTCAGTCAGACCCATTGTTGACATGTGGCAAGACGCTCCTCGGGGTGCGTCTTGCTTGGGCCTCTCTCCTGGAGGCGCTCAGTCAGACCGAGTGCTGACATGTGGCAAGACGCTCCTCGGGCCGCGTGTTGCTTGGGCTTCTCTCCTGGAGGCCCTCAGTCAGACCCATTGTTGACATGTGGCAAGACGCTCCTCGGGGCGCGTCTTGCTTGGGCTTCTCTCCTGGAGGCGCTCAGAAAGACCCAGTGTTGACATGTGACAAGACGCTCCTCGGGGCGCGTCTCTCTTGGGACTCTCTCCTGGAGGCGCTCAGTCAGAACCAGAGGTGACATGTGGCAAGATGCTCCTCGGGGCGCGTCTTGCTTGGGCCTCTCTCCTGGAGGCCCTCTGTCAGACCCAGTGTTGACATGTGGCAAGACGCTCCTCCGGGCGCATCTTGCTTGGGCCTCTCTCCTGGAGGCCCTCAGTCAGACCCATTGTTGACATGTGGCAAGACGCTCCTCGGGGCGCGTCTTGCTGGGGCCTCTCTCCTGGAGGCGCTCAGTCAGACCGAGTGCTGACATAAGGCAAGACGCTCCTCGGGGCGCGTCTTGCTGGGGCCTCTCTCCTGGAGGCGCTCAGTCAGACCCAGTGCTGACATGTGGCAAGACGCTCCTCGGGGGGTATCTTGCTTGGACCTCTCTCCTGGAGGCGCTCAGTCAGACTGAGTGGTGACATGTGGCCTGACGCTCCCCGGGGCACGGCTTGCTTGGGCCTCTCTCCTGGAGGCCCTCAGTCAGACCCAGTGGTGACATGTGGCAAGGCACTCCTCGGGGCGCGTCTTGCTTGGGCCTCTCTCCTGGAGGCGCTCTGTCAGACCCAGTGTTGACATGTGTCAAGACACTCCTCGGGGTGCAGTCTTGCTTGGGCTTCTCTCCTGGAGGCCCTCAGTCAGACCCATTGTTGACATGTGGCAAGACGCTCCTCGGGGCACGTCTTGCTTGGGCCTCTCTCCTGGAGGCGCTCAGTCAGACCGAGTGCTGACATGTGGCAAGACGCTCCTCGGGCCGCGTGTTGCTTGGGCCTCTCTCCTGGAGGCCCTCTGTCAGACCCAGTGTTGACATGTGGCAAGACGCTCCTCCGGGCGCATCTTGCTTGGGCCTCTCTGCTGGAGGCCCTCAGTCAGACCCATTGTTGACATGTGGCAAGACGCTCCTCGGGGCGCGTCTTGCTTGGGCCTCTCTCCTGGAGGCGCTCAGTCAGACCGAGTGCTGACATAAGGCAAGACGCTCCTCGGGGCGCAACTTGCTGGGGCCTCTCTCCTGGAGGCGTTCAGTCAGACCCAGTGCTCACATGTGGCAAGACGCTCCTCGGGGCGCGTCTTGCTTGGGCCTCTCTCCTGGAGGCGCTCAGTCACACTGAGTAGTGACATGAGGCCTGACGCTCCTCGGGGCGCGTCTTGCTTGGGCCTCTCTCCTGGAGGCGCTCAGTCAGACCCAGTGGTGACATGTGGCAAGACACTCCACGGGGCGTGTCTTGCTTGGGCCTCTCTCCTGGAGGCCCTCTGTCAGACACAGTGTTGACATGTGTCAGGACGCTCCTCGGGGCGCAGTCTTGCTTGGGCTTCTCTCCTGGAGGCCCTCAGTCAGACCCATTGTTGACATGTGGCAAGACGCTCCTCGGGGCGCGTCTTGCTTGGGCTTCTCTCCTGGAGGCGCTCAGACAGACCCAGTGTTGACATGTGACAAGACGCTCCTCGGGGCACGTCTTGCTTGGGCCTCTCTCCTGGAGGCGCTCAGTCAGAACCAGAGGTGACATGTGGCAAGACGCTCCTCCGGGTGCATCTTGCTTGGGCCTCTCTCCTGGAGGCCCTCAGTCAGACCCATTGTTGACATGTGGCAAGACGCTCCTCGGGGCGCGTCTTGCTTGGGCCTCTCTCCTTGAGGCGCTCAGTCAGACCCAGTGTTGACATGTGGCAAGACGCTCCTCGGGGCGCATCTTGCTTGGGCCTCTCTCCTGGAGGCGCTCAGTCAGACCCAGTGGTGACACGTGGAAAGACGCTCCTCGGGGCGCGTCTTGCTTGGGCCTCTCTCCTGGAGGTGCTCATTCAGACCCAGTGGTGACATGTGGCAAGACGCTCCTCAGGGCGAGTATTGCTTGGGCCTCTCTCCTGAATGCCCACTGTCAGACCGAGTGTTAACATGTGGCAAGACTCTCCTCGGGGCGCGTCTTGCTTGGGCTTCTCTCATGGAGGCCCTCAGTCCGACCCAGTGTTGACATGTGTCAAGACGCTCCTCGGGGCGTGTATTGCTTGGGCCTCTCTCCTGGAGGCGCTCAGTCAGACCCAGTGTTGACATGTGGCAAGACGCTCCTCTGGGCGCGTCTTGCTTGGGCTTCTCTCCTGGAGGCCCTCAGTCAGACCCATTGTTGACATGTGGCAAGACGCTCCTCGGGGCACGTCTTGCTTGGGCCTCTCTCCTGGAGGCGCTTAGTCAGACCGAGTAGTGACATGTGGCAAGACGCTCCTCGGGGCGCGTCTTGCTTGGACCTCCCTCCTGGAGGCGCTCAGTCAGACCGAATAGTGACATGTGGCAAGACGCTCCTCGGGGCGCATCTTGCTTGGACCTCTCTCTTGGAGGCGCTCAGTTAGACCGAGTAGTGACATGTGGCAAGACGCTCCTCGGGGCGCGTCTTGCTGGGGCCTCTCTCCTGGAGGTGCTCAATCAGACCCAGTGGTGACACGTGGCAAGACGCTCCTCGGGGCGCGTCTTGCTTGGGCCTCTCTCCTGGAGGAGCTCAGTCAGACCCAGTGGTGACACGTGGCAAGACGCTCCTCGGGGCGCATCTTGCTTGGGCCTCTCTCCTGGAGGCGCTAAGTCAGACCCAGTGCTGACATGTGGCAAGAAGCTCCTCGGGACGCGTCTTGCTTGGGCTTCTCTCCTGGAGGCCCTCAGTAAGACCCATTGTTGACATGTGGCAAGAAGCTCCTCGGGGCGCGTCTTGCTTGGGCTTCTCTCCTGGAGGCCCTCAGTAAGACCCAGTGTTGACATGTGGCAAGAAGCTCCTCGGGTGCGTCTTGCTTGGGCCTCTCTCCTGGAGGCGCTCAGTCAGACCCAGTGCTGACATGTGGCAAGAAGCTCCTCGGGGCGCGTCTTGCTTGGGCTTCTCTCCTGGAGGCCCTCAGTAAGACCCATTGTTGACTTGTGGCAAGACGCTCCTCGGGGTGCGTCTTGCTTGGACCTCTCTCCCTGAGGCGCTCAGTCAGACCCAGTGTTGACATTTTGCAAGACACTCCTCGGGGCGCGTCTTGCTTGGGCCTCTCTCATGGAGGCCCTCTGTCAGACCGAGTGCTGACATGTGGCAAGAAGCTTCTCGGGGCGCGTCTTGCTAGGGCTTCTCTCCTGGAGGCCCTCAGTAAGAACCATTGTTGACATGTGGCAAGACGCTCCTCGGGGCGCGTCTTGCTTGGGCCTCTCTCCAGAAGGCCCTCAATCAGACCCAGTGTTGACACGTGGCAAGACGCTCCTCGGGGCGCGTCTTACTTGGGCCTCTCTCCTGGAGGCGCTCAGTCAGACTGAGTAGTGACATGTGGCCTGACGCTCCTCGGGGCGCGTGTTGCTTGGGCCTCTCTCCTGGAGACGCTCAGTCAGACCAAGTGGTGACATGTGGCAAGACACTCCTTGGGGCGCGTCTTGCTTGGGCCTCTCTCATGGAGGCCCTCTGTCAGACCCAGTGTTGACATGTGGCAAGACACTCCTCGGGGCGCGTCTTGCTTGGGCCTCTCTCATGGAGGCCCTCTGTCAGACCCAGTGTTGACATGTGTCAAGACGCTCCTCGGGGCGCGTCTTGCTTTGGCCTCTCTCCTGGAGGCGCTCAGACAGACCGAGTGCTGACATGTGGAAAGAAGCTCCTCGGGGCGCGTCTTGCTTGGGCTTCTCTCCTGGAGGCCCTCAGTAAGACCCATTGTTGACATGTGGCAAGACGCTCCTCGGGGCGCGTCTTGCTTGGGCCTCTCTCCAGAAGGCCCTCAATCAGACCCAGTGTTGACACGTGGCAAGACGCTCCTCAGGGCGCGTGTTGCTTGGGCCTCTCTCCTGGAGGCGCTCAGTCAGACCAAGTGGTGACATGTGGCAAGACACTCCTCGGGGCGCGTCTTGCTTGGGCCTCTCTCCTGGAGGCCCTCTGTCAGACCCAGTGTTGACATGTGTCAAGATGCTCCTCGGGGCGCGTCTTGCTTGGGCCTCTCTCCTGGAGGCGCTCTGTCAGACCCAGTGTTGACATGTGTCAAGACGCTCCTCGGGGCGCAGTCTTGCTTGGGCTTCTCTCCTGGAGGCCCTCAGTCAGACCCATTGTTGACATGTGGCAAGACGCTCCTCGGGGCACGTCTTGCTTGGGCCTCTCTCCTGGAGGCGCTCAGTCAGACCGAGTGCTGACATGTGGCAAGACGCTCCTCGGGCCGCGTGTTGCTTGGGCCTCTCTCCTGGAGGCCCTCTGTCAGACCCAGTGTTGACATGTGGCAAGACGCTCCTCCGGGCGCATCTTTCTTGGGCCTCTCTGCTGGAGGCCCTCAGTCAGACCCATTGTTGACATGTGGCAAGACGCTCCTCGGGGCGCGTCTTACTTGGGCCTCTCTCCTGGAGGCGCTCAGTCAGACTGAGTAGTGACATGTGGCCTGACGCTCCTCGGGGCGCAACTTGCTGGGGCCTCTCTCCTGGAGGCGCTCAGTCAGACCCAGTGCTCACATGTGGCAAGACGCTCCTCGGGGCGCGTCTTGCTTGGGCCTCTCTCCTGGAGGCGCTCAGTCAGACTGAGTAGTGACATGAGGCCTGACGCTCCTCGGGGCGCGTCTTGCTTGGGCCTCTCTCCTGGAGGCGCTCAGTCAGACTGAGTAGTGACATGAGGCCTGACGCTCCTCGGGGCGCGTCTTGCTTGGGCCTCTCTCCTGGAGGCGCTCAGTCAGACCCAGTGGTGACATGTGGCAAGACACTCCGCGGGGCGTGTCTTGCTTGGGCCTCTCTCCTGGAGGCCCTCTGTCAGACACAGTGTTGACATGTGGCAAGACGCTCCTCGGGGCGCGTCTTGCTTGGGCTTCTCTCCTGGAGGCGCTCAGACAGACCCAGTGTTGACATGTGACAAGACGCTCCTCGGGGCACGTCTTGCTTGGGCCTCTCTCCTGGAGGCGCTCAGTCAGAACCAGAGGTGACATGTGGCAAGACGCTCCTCCGGGTGCATCTTGCTTGGGCCTCTCTCCTGGAGGCCCTCAGTCAGACCCATTGTTGACATGTGGCAAGACGCTCCTCGGGGCGCGTCTTGCTTGGGCCTCTCTCCTTGAGGCGCTCAGTCAGACCCAGTGTTGACATGTGGCAAGACGCTCCTCGGGGCGCGTCTTGCTTGGGCCTCTCTCCTGGAGGCGCTCAGTCAGACCCAGTGGTGACACGTGGAAAGACGCTCCTCGGGGCGCGTCTTGCTTGGGCCTCTCTGCTGGAGGTGCTCATTCAGACCCAGTGGTGACATGTGGAAAGACGCTCCTCGGGGCGAGTATTGCTTGGGCCTCTCTCCTGAATGCCCACTGTCAGACCGAGTGTTAACATGTGGCAAGACTCTCCTCGGGGCGCGTCTTACTTGGGCTTCTCTCATGGAGGCCCTCAGTCCGACCCAGTGTTGACATGTGTCAAGACGCTCCTCGGGGCGTGTCTTGCTTGGGCCTCTCTCCTGGAGGCGCTCAGTCAGACCCAGTGTTGACATGTGGCAAGACGCTCCTCTGGGCGCGTCTTGCTTGGGCTTCTCTCCTGGAGAACCTCAGTCAGACCCATTGTTGACATGTGGCAAAACGCTCCTCGGGGCACGTCTTGCTTGGGCCTCTCTCCTGGAGGCGCTTAGTCAGACCGAGTAGTGACATGTGGCAAGACGCTCCTCGGGGCGCGTCTTGCTTGGACCTCCCTCCTGGAGGCGCTCAGTCAGACCGAATAGTGACATGTGGCAAGACGCTCCTCGGGGCGCATCTTGCTTGGACCTCTCTCCTGGAGGCGCTCAGTTAGACCGAGTAGTGACATGTGGCAAGACGCTCCTCGGGGCGCGTCTTGCTGGGGCCTCTCTCCTGGAGGTGCTCAATCAGACCCAGTGGTGACACGTGGCAAGACGCTCCTCGGGGCGCGTCTTGCTTGGGCCTCTCTCCTGGAGGAGCTCAGTCAGACCCAGTGGTGACACATGGCAAGACGCTCCTCGGGGCGCATCTTGCTTGGGCCTCTCTCCTGGAGGCGCTAAGTCAGACCCAGTGCTGACATGTGGCAAGAAGCTCCTCGGGACGCGTCTTGCTTGGGCTTCTCTCCTGGAGGCCCTCAGTAAGACCCATTGTTGACATGTGGCAAGAAGCTCCTCGGGGCGCGCCTTGCTTGGGCTTCTCTCCTGGAGGCCCTCAGTAAGACCCATTGTTGACATGTGGCATGAAGCTCCTCGGGGCGCGTCTTGCTTGGGCTTCTCTCCTGGAGGCCCTCAGTAAGACCCAGTGTTGACATGTGGCAAGACGCTCCTCGGGGTGCGTCTTGCTTGGGCCTCTCTCCTGGAGGCGCTCAGTCAGACCCAGTGCTGACATGTGGCAAGAAGCTCCTCGGGGCGCGTCTTGCTTGGGCTTCTCTCCTGGAGGCCCTCAGTAAGACCCATTGTTGACTTGTGGCAAGACGCTCCTCGGGGTGCGTCTTGCTTGGACCTCTCTCCCTGAGGCGCTCAGTCAGACCCAGTGTTGACATTTGGCAAGACACTCCTCGGGGCGCGTCTTGCTTGGGCCTCTCTCATGGAGGCCCTCTGTCAGACCGAGTGCTGACAAGTGGCAAGAAGCTTCTCGGGGCGCGTCTTGCTAGGGCTTCTCTCCTGGAGGCCCTCAGTAAGAACCATTGTTGACATGTGGCAAGACGCTCCTCGGGGCGCATCTTGCTTGGGCCTCTCTCCAGAAGGCCCTCAATCAGACCCAGTGTTGACACGTAGCAAGACGCTCCTCGGGGCGCGTCTTACTTGGGCCTCTCTCCTGGAGGCGCTCAGTCAGACTGAGTAGTGACATGTGGCCTGACGCTCCTCGGGGCGCGTGTTGCTTGAGCCTCTCTCCTGGAGGCGCTCAGTCAGACCAAGTGGTGACATGTGGCAAGACACTCCTTGGGGCGCGTCTTGCTTGGGCCTCTCTCATGGAGGCCCTCTGTCAGACCCAGTGTTGACATGTGGCAAGACACTCCTTGGGGCGCGTCTTGCTTGGGCCTCTCTCCTGGAGGCCCTCAGTCAGACCCATTGTTGACATGTGGCAAGACGCTCCTCGGGGCGCGTCTTGCTTGGGCCTCTCTCCTTGAGGCGCTCAGTCAGACCCAGTGTTGACATGTGGCAAGACGCTCCTCGGGGCGCGTCTTGCTTGGGCCTCTCTCCTGGAGGCGCTCAGTCAGACCCAGTGGTGACACGTGGAAAGACGCTCCTCGGGGCGCGTCTTTCTTGGGCCTCTCTGCTGGAGGTGCTCATTCAGACCCAGTGGTGACATGTGGAAAGACGCTCCTCGGGGCGAGTATTGCTTGGGCCTCTCTCCTGAATGCCCACTGTCAGACCGAGTGTTAACATGTGGCAAGACTCTCCTCGGGGCGCGTCTTACTTGGGCTTCTCTCATGGAGGCCCTCAGTCCGACCCAGTGTTGACATGTGTCAAGACGCTCCTCGGGGCGTGTCTTGCTTGGGCCTCTCTCCTGGAGGCGCTCAGTCAGACCCAGTGTTGACATGTGGCAAGACGCTCCTCTGGGCGCGTCTTGCTTGGGCTTCTCTCCTGGAGAACCTCAGTCAGACCCATTGTTGACATGTGGCAAAACGCTCCTCGGGGCACGTCTTGCTTGGGCCTCTCTCCTGGAGGCGCTTAGTCAGACCGAGTAGTGACATGTGGCAAGACGCTCCTCGGGGCGCGTCTTGCTTGGACCTCCCTCCTGGAGGCGCTCAGTCAGACCGAATAGTGACATGTGGCAAGACGCTCCTCTGGGCGCATCTTGCTTGGACCTCTCTCCTGGAGGCGCTCAGTTGACCGAGTAGTGACATGTGGCAAGACGCTCCTCGGGGCGCGTCTTGCTGGGGCCTCTCTCCTGGAGGTGCTCAATCAGACCCAGTGGTGACACGTGGCAAGACGCTCCTCGGGGCGCGTCTTGCTTGGGCCTCTCTCCTGGAGGAGCTCAGTCAGACCCAGTGGTGACACATGGCAAGACGCTCCTCGGGGCGCATCTTGCTTGGGCCTCTCTCCTGGAGGCGCTAAGTCAGACCCAGTGCTGACATGTGGCAAGAAGCTCCTCGGGACGCGTCTTGCTTGGGCTTCTCTCCTGGAGGCCCTCAGTAAGACCCATTGTTGACATGTGGCAAGAAGCTCCTCGGGGCGCGTCTTGCTTGGGCTTCTCTCCTGGAGGCCCTAAGTAAGACCCATTGTTGACATGTGGCATGAAGCTCCTCGGGGCGCGTCTTGCTTGGGCTTCTCTCCTGGAGGCCCTCAGTAAGACCCAGTGTTGACATGTGGCAAGACGCTCCTCGGGGTGCGTCTTGCTTGGGCCTCTCTCCTGGAGGCGCTCAGTCAGACCCAGTGCTGACATGTGGCAAGAAGCTCCTCGGGGCGCGTCTTGCTTGGGCTTCTCTCCTGGAGGCCCTCAGTAAGACCCATTGTTGACTTGTGGCAAGACGCTCCTCGGGGTGCGTCTTGCTTGGACCTCTCTCCCTGAGGCGCTCAGTCAGACCCAGTGTTGACATTTGGCAAGACACTCCTCGGGGCGCGTCTTGCTTGGGCCTCTCTCATGGAGGCCCTCTGTCAGACCGAGTGCTGACAAGTGGCAAGAAGCTTCTCGGGGCGCGTCTTGCTAGGGCTTCTCTCCTGGAGGCCCTCAGTAAGAACCATTGTTGACATGTGGCAAGACGCTCCTCGGGGCGCATCTTGCTTGGGCCTCTCTCCAGAAGGCCCTCAATCAGACCCAGTGTTGACACGTAGCAAGACGCTCCTCGGGGCGCGTCTTACTTGGGCCTCTCTCCTGGAGGCGCTCAGTCAGACTGAGTAGTGACATGTGGCCTGACGCTCCTCGGGGCGCGTGTTGCTTGAGCCTCTCTCCTGGAGGCGCTCAGTCAGACCAAGTGGTGACATGTGGCAAGACACTCCTTGGGGCGCGTCTTGCTTGGGCCTCTCTCATGGAGGCCCTCTGTCAGACCCAGTGTTGACATGTGGCAAGACACTCCTTGGGGCGCGTCTTGCTTGGGCCTCTCTCCTGGAGGCCCTCAGTCAGACCCATTGTTGACATGTGGCAAGACGCTCCTCGGGGCGCGTCTTGCTTGGGCCTCTCTCCTTGAGGCGCTCAGTCAGACCCAGTGTTGACATGTGGCAAGACGCTCCTCGGGGCGCGTCTTGCTTGGGCCTCTCTCCTGGAGGCGCTCAGTCAGACCCAGTGGTGACACGTGGAAAGACGCTCCTCGGGGCGCGTCTTTCTTGGGCCTCTCTGCTGGAGGTGCTCATTCAGACCCAGTGGTGACATGTGGAAAGACGCTCCTCGGGGCGAGTATTGCTTGGGCCTCTCTCCTGAATGCCCACTGTCAGACCGAGTGTTAACATGTGGCAAGACTCTCCTCGGGGCGCGTCTTACTTGGGCTTCTCTCATGGAGGCCCTCAGTCCGACCCAGTGTTGACATGTGTCAAGACGCTCCTCGGGGCGTGTCTTGCTTGGGCCTCTCTCCTGGAGGCGCTCAGTCAGACCCAGTGTTGACATGTGGCAAGACGCTCCTCTGGGCGCGTCTTGCTTGGGCTTCTCTCCTGGAGAACCTCAGTCAGACCCATTGTTGACATGTGGCAAAACGCTCCTCGGGGCACGTCTTGCTTGGGCCTCTCTCCTGGAGGCGCTTAGTCAGACCGAGTAGTGACATGTGGCAAGACGCTCCTCGGGGCGCGTCTTGCTTGGACCTCCCTCCTGGAGGCGCTCAGTCAGACCGAATAGTGACATGTGGCAAGACGCTCCTCTGGGCGCATCTTGCTTGGACCTCTCTCCTGGAGGCGCTCAGTTGACCGAGTAGTGACATGTGGCAAGACGCTCCTCGGGGCGCGTCTTGCTGGGGCCTCTCTCCTGGAGGTGCTCAATCAGACCCAGTGGTGACACGTGGCAAGACGCTCCTCGGGGCGCGTCTTGCTTGGGCCTCTCTCCTGGAGGAGCTCAGTCAGACCCAGTGGTGACACATGGCAAGACGCTCCTCGGGGCGCATCTTGCTTGGGCCTCTCTCCTGGAGGCGCTAAGTCAGACCCAGTGCTGACATGTGGCAAGAAGCTCCTCGGGACGCGTCTTGCTTGGGCTTCTCTCCTGGAGGCCCTCAGTAAGACCCATTGTTGACATGTGGCAAGAAGCTCCTCGGGGCGCGTCTTGCTTGGGCTTCTCTCCTGGAGGCCCTAAGTAAGACCCATTGTTGACATGTGGCATGAAGCTCCTCGGGGCGCGTCTTGCTTGGGCTTCTCTCCTGGAGGCCCTCAGTAAGACCCAGTGTTGACATGTGGCAAGACGCTCCTCGGGGTGCGTCTTGCTTGGGCCTCTCTCCTGGAGGCGCTCAGTCAGACCCAGTGCTGACATGTGGCAAGAAGCTCCTCGGGGCGCGTCTTGCTTGGGCTTCTCTCCTGGAGGCACTCAGTAAGACCCATTGTTGACTTGTGGCAAGACGCTCCTCGGGGTGCGTCTTGCTTGGACCTCTCTCCCTGAGGCGCTCAGTCAGACCCAGTGTTGACATTTGGCAAGACACTCCTCGGGGCGCGTCTTGCTTGGGCCTCTCTCATGGAGGCCCTCTGTCAGACCGAGTGCTGACAAGTGGCAAGAAGCTTCTCGGGGCGCGTCTTGCTAGGGCTTCTCTCCTGGAGGCCCTCAGTAAGAACCATTGTTGACATGTGGCAAGACGCTCCTCGGGGCGCATCTTGCTTGGGCCTCTCTCCAGAAGGCCCTCAATCAGACCCAGTGTTGACACGTAGCAAGACGCTCCTCGGGGCGCGTCTTACTTGGGCCTCTCTCCTGGAGGCGCTCAGTCAGACTGAGTAGTGACATGTGGCCTGACGCTCCTCGGGGCGCGTGTTGCTTGAGCCTCTCTCCTGGAGGCGCTCAGTCAGACCAAGTGGTGACATGTGGCAAGACACTCCTTGGGGCGCGTCTTGCTTGGGCCTCTCTCATGGAGGCCCTCTGTCAGACCCAGTGTTGACATGTGGCAAGACACTCCTTGGGGCGCGTCTTGCTTGGGCCTCTCTCATGGAGGCCCTCTGTCAGACCCAGTGTTGACATGTGTCAAGACGCTCCTCGGGGCGCGTCTTGCTTTGGCCTCTCTCCTGGAGGCGCTCAGACAGACCGAGTGCTGACATGTGGAAAGAAGCTCCTCGGGGCGCGTCTTGCTTGGGCTTCTCTCCTGGAGGCCCTCAGTAAGACCCATTGTTGACATGTGGCAAGACGCTCCTCGGGGCGCGTCTTGCTTGGGCCTCTCTCCAGAAGGCCCTCGATCAGACCCAGTGTTGACACGTGGCAAGACGCTCCTCAGGGCGCGTGTTGCTTGGGCCTCTCTCCTGGAGGCGCTCAGTCAGACCAAGTGGTGACATGTGGCAAGACACTCCTCGGGGCGCGTCTTGCTTTGGCCTCTCTCCTGGAGGCCCTCTGTCAGACCCAGTGTTGACATGTGTCAAGATGCTCCTCGGGGCGCGTCTTGCTTGGGCTTCTCTCCTGGAGGCCCTCAGTCAGACCCATTGTTGACATGTGGCAAGACGCTCCTCGGGGTGCGTCTTGCTTGGGCCTCTCTCCTGGAGGCGCTCAGTCAGACCGAGTGCTGACATGTGGCAAGACGCTCCTCGGGCCGCGTGTTGCTTGGGCTTCTCTCCTGGAGGCCCTCAGTCAGACCCATTGTTGACATGTGGCAAGACGCTCCTCGGGGCGCGTCTTGCTTGGGCTTCTCTCCTGGAGGCGCTCAGAAAGACCCAGTGTTGACATGTGACAAGACGCTCCTCGGGGCGCGTCTCTCTTGGGACTCTCTCCTGGAGGCGCTCAGTCAGAACCAGAGGTGACATGTGGCAATACGCTCCTCGGGGCGCGTCTTGCTTGGGCCTCTCTCCTGGAGGCCCTCTGTCAGACCCAGTGTTGACATGTGGCAAGACGCTCCTCCGGGCGCATCTTGCTTGGGCCTCTCTCCTGGAGGCCCTCAGTCAGACCCATTGTTGACATGTGGCAAGACGCTCCTCGGGGCGCGTCTTGCTGGGGCCTCTCTCCTGGAGGCGCTCAGTCAGACCGAGTGCTGACATAAGGCAAGACGCTCCTCGGGGCGTGTCTTGCTGGGGCCTCTCTCCTGGAGGCGCTCAGTCAGACCCAGTGCTGACATGTGGCAAGACGCTCCTCGGGGGGTGTCTTGCTTGGGCCTCTCCCCTGGAGGCGCTCAGTCAGACTGAGTGGTGACATGTGGCCTGACGCTCCTCGGGGCACGGCTTGCTTGGGCCTCTCTCCTGGAGGCGCTCAGTCAGACCCAGTGGTGACATGTGGCAAGACACTCCTCGGGGCGCGTCTTGCTTGGGCCTCTCTCCTGGAGGCGCTCTGTCAGACCCAGTGTTGACATGTGTCAAGACGCTCCTCGGGGCGCAGTCTTGCTTGGGATTCTCTCCTGGAGGCCCTCAGTCAGACCCATTGTTGACATGTGGCAAGACGCTCCTCGGGGCGCGTCTTGCTTGGGCCTCTCTCCTGGAGGCGCTCAGTCAGACCGAGTGCTGACATGTGGCAAGACGCTCCTCGGGCCGCGTGTTGCTTGGGCCTCTCTCCTGGAGGCCCTCTGTCAGACCCAGTGTTGACATGTGGCAAGACGCTCTTCCGGGCGCATCTTGCTTGGGCCTCTCTCCTGGAGGCGCTCAGTCAGACCCATTGTTGACATGTGTCAGGACGCTCCTCGGGGCGCAGTCTTGCTTGGGCCTCTCTCCTGGAGGCGCTCAGTCAGACTGAGTAGTGACATGTGGCCTGACGCTCCTCGGGGCGCGTCTTGCTTGGGCCTCTCTCCTGGAGGCGCTCAGTCAGACCCAGTGGTGACATGTGGCAAGACACTCCTCGGGGCGTGTCTTGCTTGGGCCTCTCTCCTGGAGGCCCTCTGTCAGACACAGTGTTGACATGTGTCAGGACGCTCCTCGGGGCGCAGTCTTGCTTGGGCTTCTCTCCTGGAGGCCCTCAGTCAGACCCATTGTTGACATGTGGCAAGACGCTCCTCGGGGCGCGTCTTGCTTGGGCTTCTCTCCTGGAGGCGCTCGGACAGACCTAGTGTTGACATGTGACAAGACGCTCCTCGGGGCGCGTCTTGCTTGGGCCTCTCTCCTGGAGGCGCTCAGTCAGAACCAGAGGTGACATGTGGCAAGACGCTCCTCCGGGTGCATCTTGCTTGGGCCTCTCTCCTGGAGGCCCTCAGTCAGACCCATTGTTGCCATGTGGCAAGACGCTCCTCGGGGCGCGTCTTGCTTGGGCCTCTCTCCTGGAGGCGCTCAGTCAGACCCAGTGTTGACATGTGGCAAGACGCTCCTCGGGGCGCGTCTTGCTTGGGCCTCTCTCCTGGAGGCGCTCAGTCAGACCCAGTGGTGACACGTGGAAAGACGCTCCTCGGGGCGTGTCTTGCTTGGGCCTCTCTCCTGGAGGTGCTCATTCAGACCCAGTGGTGACATGTGGCAAGACGCTCCTCGGGGCGAGTATTGCTTGGGCCTCTCTCCTGAATGCCCACTGTCAGACCGAGTGTCAACATGTGGCAAGACTCTCCTCGGGGCCCGTCTTGCTTGGGCTTCTCTCATGGAGGCCCTCAGTCCGACCCAGTGTTGACATGTGTCAAGACGCTCCTCGGGGCGTGTCTTGCTTGGGCCTCTCTCCTGGAGGCGCTCAGTCAGACCCAGTGTTGACATGTGGCAAGACGCTCCTCTGGGCGCGTCTTGCTTGGGCTTCTCTCCTGGAGAACCTCAGTCAGACCCATTGTTGACATGTGGCAAGACGCTCCTCGGGGCACGTCTTGCTTGGACCTCCCTCCTGGAGGCGCTCAGTCAGACCGAATAGTGCCATGTGGCAAGACGCTCCTCGGGGCGCATCTTGCTTGGACCTCTCTCCTGGAGGCGCTCAGTTAGACCGAGTAGTGACATGTGGCAAGATGCTCCTCGGGGGGCGTCTTGCTGGGGCCTCTCTCCTGGAGGTGCTCAATCAGACCCAGTGGTGACACGTGGCAAGACGCTCCTCGGGGCGCGTCTTGCTTGGGCCTCTCTCCTGGAGGAGCTCAGTCAGACCCAGTGGTGACACGTGGCAAGACGCTCCTCGGGGCGCATCTTGCTTGGGCCTCTCTCCTGGAGGCGCTAAGTCAGACCCAGTGTTGACACGTGGCAAGATGCTCCTCGGGGCACGTCTTGCTTGGGCCTCTCTCCTGGAGGCGCTCAGTCAGACCGAGTAGTGACATGTGGCAAGACGTTCCTCGGGGCGCGTCTTGCTTGGACCTCCCTCCTGGAGGCGCTCAGTCAGACCGAGTAGTGACATGTGGCAAGACGCTCCTCGGGGCGCGTCTTGCTTGGGCCTCTCTCCTGGAGGCGCTCAGTCAGACACAGTGTTGACATGTGGCAAGACACTCCTCGGGGCGCGTCTTGCTTGGGCCTCTCTCATGGAGGCCCTCTGTCAGACCCAGTGTTGACATGTGTCAAGACGCTCCTCGGGGCGCGTCTTGCTTTGGCCTCTCTCCTGGAGGCGCTCAGTCAGACCGAGTGCTGACATGTAGCAAGAAGCTCCTCGGGGTGCGTCATGCTTGGGCTTCTCTCCTGGAGGCCCTCAGTCAGACCCATTATTGACATGTGGCAAGACGATCCTCTGGGCGCGTCTTACTTGGGCTTCTCTCATGGAGGCCCTCAGTCCGACCCAGTGTTGACATGTGTCAAGACGCTCCTCGGGGCGTGTCTTGCTTGGGCCTCTCTCCTGGAGGCGCTCAGTCAGACCCAGTGTTGACATGTGGCAAGACGCTCCTCTGGGCGCGTCTTGCTTGGGCTTCTCTCCTGGAGAACCTCAGTCAGACCCATTGTTGACATGTGGCAAAACGCTCCTCGGGGCACGTCTTGCTTGGGCCTCTCTCCTGGAGGCGCTTAGTCAGACCGAGTAGTGACATGTGGCAAGACGCTCCTCGGGGCGCGTCTTGCTTGGACCTCCCTCCTGGAGGCGCTCAGTCAGACCGAATAGTGACATGTGGCAAGACGCTCCTCGGGGCGCATCTTGCTTGGACCTCTCTCCTGGAGGCGCTCAGTTAGACCGAGTAGTGACATGTGGCAAGACGCTCCTCGGGGCGCGTCTTGCTGGGGCCTCTCTCCTGGAGGTGCTCAATCAGACCCAGTGGTGACACGTGGCAAGACGCTCCTCGGGGCGCGTCTTGCTTGGGCCTCTCTCCTGGAGGAGCTCAGTCAGACCCAGTGGTGACACATGGCAAGACGCTCCTCGGGGCGCATCTTGCTTGGGCCTCTCTCCTGGAGGCGCTAAGTCAGACCCAGTGCTGACATGTGGCAAGAAGCTCCTCGGGACGCGTCTTGCTTGGGCTTCTCTCCTGGAGGCCCTCAGTAAGACCCATTGTTGACATGTGGCAAGAAGCTCCTCGGGGCGCGTCTTGCTTGGGCTTCTCTCCTGGAGGCCCTCAGTAAGACCCATTGTTGACATGTGGCATGAAGCTCCTCGGGGCGCGTCTTGCTTGGGCTTCTCTCCTGGAGGCCCTCAGTAAGACCCAGTGTTGACATGTGGCAAGACGCTCCTCGGGGTGCGTCTTGCTTGGGCCTCTCTCCTGGAGGCGCTCAGTCAGACCCAGTGCTGACATGTGGCAAGAAGCTCCTCGGGGCGCGTCTTGCTTGGGCTTCTCTCCTGGAGGCCCTCAGTAAGACCCATTGTTGACTTGTGGCAAGACGCTCCTCGGGGTGCGTCTTGCTTGGACCTCTCTCCCTGAGGCGCTCAGTCAGACCCAGTGTTGACATTTGGCAAGACACTCCTCGGGGCGCGTCTTGCTTGGGCCTCTCTCATGGAGGCCCTCTGTCAGACCGAGTGCTGACAAGTGGCAAGAAGCTTCTCGGGGCGCGTCTTGCTAGGGCTTCTCTCCTGGAGGCCCTCAGTAAGAACCATTGTTGACATGTGGCAAGACGCTCCTCGGGGCGCATCTTGCTTGGGCCTCTCTCCAGAAGGCCCTCAATCAGACCCAGTGTTGACACGTAGCAAGACGCTCCTCGGGGCGCGTCTTACTTGGGCCTCTCTCCTGGAGGCGCTCAGTCAGACTGAGTAGTGACATGTGGCCTGACGCTCCTCGGGGCGCGTGTTGCTTGAGCCTCTCTCCTGGAGGCGCTCAGTCAGACCAAGTGGTGACATGTGGCAAGACACTCCTTGGGGCGCGTCTTGCTTGGGCCTCTCTCATGGAGGCCCTCTGTCAGACCCAGTGTTGACATGTGGCAAGACACTCCTTGGGGCGCGTCTTGCTTGGGCCTCTCTCCTGGAGGCCCTCAGTCAGACCCATTGTTGACATGTGGCAAGACGCTCCTCGGGGCGCGTCTTGCTTGGGCCTCTCTCCTTGAGGCGCTCAGTCAGACCCAGTGTTGACATGTGGCAAGACGCTCCTCGGGGCGCGTCTTGCTTGGGCCTCTCTCCTGGAGGCGCTCAGTCAGACCCAGTGGTGACACGTGGAAAGACGCTCCTCGGGGCGCGTCTTGCTTGGGCCTCTCTGCTGGAGGTGCTCATTCAGACCCAGTGGTGACATGTGGAAAGACGCTCCTCGGGGCGAGTATTGCTTGGGCCTCTCTCCTGAATGCCCACTGTCAGACCGAGTGTTAACATGTGGCAAGACTCTCCTCGGGGCGCGTCTTACTTGGGCTTCTCTCATGGAGGCCCTCAGTCCGACCCAGTGTTGACATGTGTCAAGACGCTCCTCGGGGCGTGTCTTGCTTGGGCCTCTCTCCTGGAGGCGCTCAGTCAGACCCAGTGTTGACATGTGGCAAGACGCTCCTCTGGGCGCGTCTTGCTTGGGCTTCTCTCCTGGAGAACCTCAGTCAGACCCATTGTTGACATGTGGCAAAACGCTCCTCGGGGCACGTCTTGCTTGGGCCTCTCTCCTGGAGGCGCTTAGTCAGACCGAGTAGTGACATGTGGCAAGACGCTCCTCGGGGCGCGTCTTGCTTGGACCTCCCTCCTGGAGGCGCTCAGTCAGACCGAATAGTGACATGTGGCAAGACGCTCCTCTGGGCGCATCTTGCTTGGACCTCTCTCCTGGAGGCGCTCAGTTAGACCGAGTAGTGACATGTGGCAAGACGCTCCTCGGGGCGCGTCTTGCTGGGGCCTCTCTCCTGGAGGTGCTCAATCAGACCCAGTGGTGACACGTGGCAAGACGCTCCTCGGGGCGCGTCTTGCTTGGGCCTCTCTCCTGGAGGAGCTCAGTCAGACCCAGTGGTGACACATGGCAAGACGCTCCTCGGGGCGCATCTTGCTTGGGCCTCTCTCCTGGAGGCGCTAAGTCAGACCCAGTGCTGACATGTGGCAAGAAGCTCCTCGGGACGCGTCTTGCTTGGGCTTCTCTCCTGGAGGCCCTCAGTAAGACCCATTGTTGACATGTGGCAAGAAGCTCCTCGGGGCGCGTCTTTCTTGGGCTTCTCTCCTGGAGGCCCTCAGTAAGACCCATTGTTGACATGTGGCATGAAGCTCCTCGGGGCGCGTCTTGCTTGGGCTTCTCTCCTGGAGGCCCTCAGTAAGACCCAGTGTTGACATGTGGCAAGACGCTCCTCGGGGTGCGTCTTGCTTGGGCCTCTCTCCTGGAGGCGCTCAGTCAGACCCAGTGCTGACATGTGGCAAGAAGCTCCTCGGGGCGCGTCTTGCTTGGGCTTCTCTCCTGGAGGCCCTCAGTAAGACCCATTGTTGACTTGTGGCAAGACGCTCCTCGGGGTGCGTCTTGCTTGGACCTCTCTCCCTGAGGCGCTCAGTCAGACCCAGTGTTGACATTTGGCAAGACACTCCTCGGGGCGCGTCTTGCTTGGGCCTCTCTCATGGAGGCCCTCTGTCAGACCGAGTGCTGACAAGTGGCAAGAAGCTTCTCGGGGCGCGTCTTGCTAGGGCTTCTCTCCTGGAGGCCCTCAGTAAGAACCATTGTTGACATGTGGCAAGACGCTCCTCGGGGCGCATCTTGCTTGGGCCTCTCTCCAGAAGGCCCTCAATCAGACCCAGTGTTGACACGTAGCAAGACGCTCCTCGGGGCGCGTCTTACTTGGGCCTCTCTCCTGGAGGCGCTCAGTCAGACTGAGTAGTGACATGTGGCCTGACGCTCCTCGGGGCGCGTGTTGCTTGAGCCTCTCTCCTGGAGGCGCTCAGTCAGACCAAGTGGTGACATGGTGCAAGACACTCCTTGGGGCGCGTCTTGCTTGGGCCTCTCTCATGGAGGCCCTCTGTCAGACCCAGTGTTGACATGTGGCAAGACACTCCTTGGGGCGCGTCTTGCTTGGGCCTCTCTCATGGAGGCCCTCTGTCAGACCCAGTGTTGACATGTGTCAAGACGCTCCTCGGGGCGCGTCTTGCTTTGGCCTCTCTCCTGGAGGCGCTCAGACAGACCGAGTGCTGACATGTGGAAAGAAGCTCCTCGGGGCGCGTCTTGCTTGGGCTTCTCTCCTGGAGGCCCTCAGTAAGACCCATTGTTGACATGTGGAAAGACGCTCCTCGGGGCGCGTCTTGCTTGGGCCTCTCTCCAGAAGGCCCTCGATCAGACCCAGTGTTGACACGTGGCAAGACGCTCCTCAGGGCGCGTGTTGCTTGGGCCTCTCTCCTGGAGGCGCTCAGTCAGACCAAGTGGTGACATGTGGCAAGACACTCCTCGGGGCGCGTCTTGCTTTGGCCTCTCTCCTGGAGGCCCTCTGTCAGACCCAGTGTTGACATGTGTCAAGATGCTCCTCGGGGCGCGTCTTGCTTGGGCTTCTCTCCTGGAGGCCCTCAGTCAGACCCATTGTTGACATGTGGCAAGACGCTCCTCGGGGTGCGTCTTGCTTGGGCCTCTCTCCTGGAGGCGCTCAGTCAGACCGAGTGCTGACATGTGGCAAGACGCTCCTCGGGCCGCGTGTTGCTTGGGCTTCTCTCCTGGAGGCCCTCAGTCAGACCCATTGTTGACATGTGGCAAGACGCTCCTCGGGGCGCATCTTGCTTGGGCTTCTATCCTGGAGGCGCTCAGAAAGACCCAGTGTTGACATGTGACAAGACGCTCCTCGGGGCGCGTCTCTCTTGGGACTCTCTCCTGGAGGCGCTCAGTCAGAACCAGAGGTGACATGTGGCAATACGCTCCTCGGGGCGCGTCTTGCTTGGGCCTCTCTCCTGGAGGCCCTCTGTCAGACCCAGTGTTGACATGTGGCAAGACGCTCCTCCGGGCGCATCTTGCTTGGGCCTCTCTCCTGGAGGCCCTCAGTCAGACCCATTGTTGACATGTGGCAAGACGCTCCTCGGGGCGCGTCTTGCTGGGGCCTCTCTCCTGGAGGCGCTCAGTCAGACCGAGTGCTGACATAAGGCAAGACGCTCCTCGGGGCGTGTCTTGCTGGGGCCTCTCTCCTGGAGGCGCTCAGTCAGACCCAGTGCTGACATGTGGCAAGACGCTCCTCGGGGGGTGTCTTGCTTGGGCCTCTCCCCTGGAGGCGCTCAGTCAGACTGAGTGGTGACATGTGGCCTGACGCTCCTCGGGGCACGGCTTGCTTGGGCCTCTCTACTGGAGGCGCTCAGTCAGACCCAGTGGTGACATGTGGCAAGACACTCCTCGGGGCGCGTCTTGCTTGGGCCTCTCTCCTGGAGGCGCTCTGTCAGACCCAGTGTTGACATGTGTCAAGACGCTCCTCGGGGCGCAGTCTTGCTTGGGATTCTCTCCTGGAGGCCCTCAGTCAGACCCATTGTTGACATGTGGCAAGACGCTCCTCGGGGCGCGTCTTGCTTGGGCCTCTCTCCTGGAGGCGCTCAGTCAGACCGAGTGCTGACATGTGGCAAGACGCTCCTCGGGCCGCGTGTTGCTTGGGCCTCTCTCCTGGAGGCCCTCTGTCAGACCCAGTGTTGACATGTGGCAAGACGCTCTTCCGGGCGCATCTTGCTTGGGCCTCTCTCCTGGAGGCGCTCAGTCAGACCCATTGTTGACATGTGTCAGGACGCTCCTCGGGGCGCAGTCTTGCTTGGGCCTCTCTCCTGGAGGCGCTCAGTCAGACTGAGTAGTGACATGTGGCCTGACGCTCCTCGGGGCGCGTCTTGCTCTGGCCTCTCTCCTGGAGGCGCTCAGTCAGACCCAGTGGTGACATGTGGCAAGACACTCCTCGGGGCGTGTCTTGCTTCGGCCTCTCTCCTGGAGGCCCTCTGTCAGACACAGTGTTGACATGTGTCAGGACGCTCCTCGGGGCGCAGTCTTGCTTGGGCTTCTCTCCTGGAGGCCCTCAGTCAGACCCATTGTTGACATGTGGCAAGACGCTCCTCGGGGCGCGTCTTGCTTGGGCTTCTCTCCTGGAGGCGCTCGGACAGACCTAGTGTTGACATGTGACAAGACGCTCCTCGGGGCGCGTCTTGCTTGGGCCTCTCTCCTGGAGGCGCTCAGTCAGAACCAGAGGTGACATGTGGCAAGACGCTCCTCCGGGTGCATCTTGCTTGGGCCTCTCTCCTGGAGGCCCTCAGTCAGACCCATTGTTGCCATGTGGCAAGACGCTCCTCGGGGCGCGTCTTGCTTGGGCCTCTCTCCTGGAGGCGCTCAGTCAGACCCAGTGTTGACATGTGGCAAGACGCTCCTCGGGGCGCGTCTTGCTTGGGCCTCTCTCCTGGAGGCGCTCAGTCAGACCCAGTGGTGACACGTTGAAAGACGCTCCTCGGGGCGTGTCTTGCTTGGGCCTCTCTCCTGGAGGTGCTCATTCAGACCCAGTGGTGACATGTGGCAAGACGCTCCTCGGGGCGAGTATTGCTTGGGCCTCTCTCCTGAATGCCCACTGTCAGACCGAGTGTCAACATGTGGCAAGACTCTCCTCGGGGCCCGTCTTGCTTGGGCTTCTCTCATGGAGGCCCTCAGTCCGACCCAGTGTTGACATGTGTCAAGACGCTCCTCGGGGCGTGTCTTGCTTGGGCCTCTCTCCTGGAGGCGCTCAGTCAGACCCAGTGTTGACATGTGGCAAGACGCTCCTCTGGGCGCGTCTTGCTTGGGCTTCTCTCCTGGAGAACCTCAGTCAGACCCATTGTTGACATGTGGCAAGACGCTCCTCGGGGCACGTCTTGCTTGGACCTCCCTCCTGGAGGCGCTCAGTCAGACCGAATAGTGCCATGTGGCAAGACGCTCCTCGGGGCGCATCTTGCTTGGACCTCTCTCCTGGAGGCGCTCAGTTAGACCGAGTAGTGACATGTGGCAAGATGCTCCTCGGGGGGCGTCTTGCTGGGGCCTCTCTCCTGGAGGTGCTCAATCAGACCCAGTGGTGACACGTGGCAAGACGCTCCTCGGGGCGCGTCTTGCTTGGGCCTCTCTCCTGGAGGAGCTCAGTCAGACCCAGTGGTGACACGTGGCAAGACGCTCCTCGGGGCGCATCTTGCTTGGGCCTCTCTCCTGGAGGCGCTAAGTCAGACCCAGTGTTGACACGTGGCAAGATGCTCCTCGGGGCACGTCTTGCTTGGGCCTCTCTCCTGGAGGCGCTCAGTCAGACCGAGTAGTGACATGTGGCAAGACGTTCCTCGGGGCGCGTCTTGCTTGGACCTCCCTCCTGGAGGCGCTCAGTCAGACCGAGTAGTGACATGTGGCAAGACGCTCCTCGGGGCGCGTCTTGCTTGGGCCTCTCTCCTGGAGGCGCTCAGTCAGACACAGTGTTGACATGTGGCAAGACACTCCTCGGGGCGCGTCTTGCTTGGGCCTCTCTCATGGAGGCCCTCTGTCAGACCCAGTGTTGACATGTGTCAAGACGCTCCTCGGGGCGCGTCTTGCTTTGGCCTCTCTCCTGGAGGCGCTCAGTCAGACCGAGTGCTGACATGTAGCAAGAAGCTCCTCGGGGTGCGTCATGCTTGGGCTTCTCTCCTGGAGGCCCTCAGTCAGACCCATTATTGACATGTGGCAAGACGATCCTCTGGGCGCGTATTGCTTGGGCCTCTCTCCTGGATGCCCACTGTCAGACCCAGTGTTGACATGTGGCAAGACTCTCCTCGGGGCCCTTCTTGCTTGGGCTTCTCTCATGGAGGCCCTCAGTCAGACCCAGTGTTGACATGTGTCAAGACGCTCCTCGGGGCGTGTCTTGCTTGGGCCTCTCTCCTGGAGGCGCTCAGTCAGACCCAGTGTTGATTTGTGGCAAGACGCTCCTCGGGGCGCTTCTTGCTAGGGCCTCTCTCCTGGAGGCCCTCAGTCAGACCCATTGTTGACATGTGGCAAGACGCTCCTCGGGGCACGTCTTGCTTGGGCCTCTCTCCTGGAGGCGCACAGTCAGACCGAGTAGTGACATGTGGCAAGACGCTCCTCGGGGCGCGTCTTGCTGGGGCTTCTCTCATTGAGGCACTCAGTCAGACCCAGTGTTGACATGTGGCAAGACGCTCCTCGGGGCGCGTGTTGCTTGAACCTCTCTCCTGGAGGCGCTCAGTCAGACCGAGTAGTGACATGTGGCAAGACGCTCCTCAGGGCGCGTCTTGCTTGGGCCTCTCTCCTGGAGGCGCTCAGTCAGACCCAGTGCTGACATGTGAAAAGAAGCTCCTCGGGGCGCGTCTTGCTTGGGCTTCTCTCCTGGAGGCCCTCAGTAAGACCCATTGTTGACATGTGGCAAGACTCTCCTCGGGGCGCGTCTTGCTTGGGCCTCTCTCCAGAAGGCCCTCAATCAGACCCAGGTTTGACACGTGGCAAGACGCTCCTCAGGGCGCGTCTGGCTTGGGCCTCTCTCCTGGAGGCGCTCAGTCAGACCAAGTGGTGACATGTGGCAAGACACTCCTCGGGGCGCGTCTTGCTTGGGCCTCTCTCCTGGAGGCTCTCTGTCAGACCCAGTGTTGACATGTGTCAAGACGCTCCTCGGGGCGCGTCTTGCTTTGGCCTCTCTCCTGGAGGCGCTCAGTCAGACCGAGTGCTGACATGTGGCAAGACGCTCCTCGGGCCGCGTGTTGCTTGGGCTTCTCTCCTGGAGGCCCTCAGTCAGACCCATTGTTGACATGTGGCAAGACGCTCCTCGGGGCGCGTCTTGCTTGGGCCTCTCTCCTGGAGGCGCTCAGTCAGACCGAGTGCGGACATGTGGAAAGACGCTCCTCGGGGCGCGTCTCGCTTGGGCTTCTCTCCTGGAGGCGCTCAGAAAGACCCAGTGTTGACATGTGACAAGACGCTCCTCGGGGCGCGTCTTGCTTGGGCCTCTCTCCTGGAGAGGCTCAGTCAGACCCAGTGGTGACATGTGGCAAGACACTCCTCGGGGCGCGTCTTGCTTGGGCCTCTCTCCTGGAGGCCCTCTGTCAGACCGAGTGTTGACATGTGGCAAGACTCTCCTCGGGGCGCGTCTTGCTTGGGCTTCTCTCATGGAGGCCCTCAGTCAGACCCAGTGTTGACATGTGTCAAGACGCTCCTCGGGGCGTGTCTTGCTTGGGCCTCTCACCTGGAGGCGCTCAGTCTGACCCAGTGTTGACATGTGTCAAGACGCTCCTCGGGGCGCGTCTTGCTTGGGCTTCTCTCCTGGAGGCCCTCAGTCAGACCCATTGTTGACATGTGGCAAGACGCTCCTCGGGGCACGTCTTGCTTGGGCCTCTCTCCTGGAGGCGCTCAAACAGACCGAGTAGTGACATGTGGCAAGACGCTCCTCGGGGCGCGTCTTGCTGGGGCTTCTCTCATGGAGGCACTCAGTCAGACCCAGTGTTGACATGTGGCAAGATGCTCCTCGGGGCGCGTCTTGCTTGGACCTCTCTCACTGAGGCGCTCAGTCAGACCGAGTAGTGACATGTGGCAAGACGCTCCTCGGGGCGCGTCTTGCTTGGACGTCTCTCCCTGAGGCGCTCAGTCAGACCCAGTGTTGACATTTGTCAAGACACTCCACGGGCGCGTCTTGCTTGGGCCTCTCTCATGGAGGCCCTCTGTCAGACCAATTGCTGACATTTGGCAAGAAGCTCCTCGGGGCGCGTCTTGCTTGGGCCTCTCTCATGGAGGCCCTCAGTCAGACCCAGTGTTGACATGTGTCAAGACGCTCCTCGGGGCGTGTCTTGCTTGGGCCTCTCTCCTGGAGGCGCTCAGTCAGACCCAGTGTTGATTTGTGGCAAGACGCTCCTCGGGGCGCTTCTTGCTAGGGCCTCTCTCCTGGAGGCCCTCAGTCAGACCCATTGTTGACATGTGGCAAGACGCTCCTCGGGGCACGTCTTGCTTGGGCCTCTCTCCTGGAGGCGCACAGTCAGACCGAGTAGTGACATGTGGCAAGACGCTCCTCGGGGCGCGTCTTGCTGGGGCTTCTCTCATTGAGGCACTCAGTCAGACCCAGTGTTGACATGTGGCAAGACGCTCCTCGGGGCGCGTGTTGCTTGAACCTCTCTCCTGGAGGCGCTCAGTCAGACCGAGTAGTGACATGTGGCAAGACGCTCCTCAGGGCGCGTCTTGCTTGGGCCTCTCTCCTGGAGGCGCTCAGTCAGACCCAGTGCTGACATGTGAAAAGAAGCTCCTCGGGGCGCGTCTTGCTTGGGCTTCTCTCCTGGAGGCCCTCAGTAAGACCCATTGTTGACATGTGGCAAGACTCTCCTCGGGGCGCGTCTTGCTTGGGCCTCTCTCCAGAAGGCCCTCAATCAGACCCAGGTTTGACACGTGGCAAGACGCTCCTCAGGGCGCGTCTGGCTTGGGCCTCTCTCCTGGAGGCGCTCAGTCAGACCAAGTGGTGACATGTGGCAAGACACTCCTCGGGGCGCGTCTTGCTTGGGCCTCTCTCCTGGAGGCTCTCTGTCAGACCCAGTGTTGACATGTGTCAAGACGCTCCTCGGGGCGCGTCTTGCTTTGGCCTCTCTCCTGGAGGCGCTCAGTCAGACCGAGTGCTGACATGTGGCAAGACGCTCCTCGGGCCGCGTGTTGCTTGGGCTTCTCTCCTGGAGGCGCTCAGAAAGACCCAGTGTTGACATGTGACAAGACGCTCCTCGGGGCGCGTCTTGCTTGGGCCTCTCTCCTGGAGAGGCTCAGTCAGACCCAGTGGTGAAATGTGGCAAGACACTCCTCGGGGCGCGTCTTGCTTGGGCCTCTCTCCTGGAGGCCCTCTGTCAGACCGAGTGTTGACATGTGGCAAGACTCTCCTCGGGGCGCGTCTTGCTTGGGCTTCTCTCATGGAGGCCCTCAGTCAGACCCAGTGTTGACATGTGTCAAGACGCTCCTCGGGGCGTGTCTTGCTTGGGCCTCTCACCTGGAGGCGCTCAGTCTGACCCAGTGTTGACATGTGTCAAGACGCTCCTCGGGGCGCGTCTTGCTTGGGCTTCTCTCCTGGAGGCCCTCAGTCAGACCCATTGTTGACATGTGGCAAGACGCTCCTCGAGGCACGTCTTGCTTGGGCCTCTCTCCTGGAGGCGCTCAAACAGACCGAGTAGTGACATGTGGCAAGACGCTCCTCGGGGTGCGTCTTGCTGGGGCTTCTCTCATGGAGGCACTCAGTCAGACCCAGTGTTGACATGTGGCAAGACGCTCCTCGGGGCGCGTCTTGCTTGGACCTCTCTCACTGAGGCGCTCAGTCAGACCGAGTAGTGACATGTGGCAAGACGCTCCTCGGGGCGCGTCTTGCTTGGACGTCTCTCCCTGAGGCGCTCAGTCAGACCCAGTGTTGACATTTGGCAAGACACTCCACGGGCGCGTCTTGCTTGGGCCTCTCTCATGGAGGCCCTCTGTCAGACCAATTGCTGACATGTGGCAAGAAGCTCCTCGGGGCGCGTCTTGCTTGGGCTTCTCTCCTGGAGGCTCTCAGTAAGAACCATTGTTGACATGTGGCAAGACGCTCCTCGGGGCGCGTCTTGCTTGGGCCTCTCTCCAGAAGGCCCTCAATCAGACCCAGTGTTGACACGTGGCAAGACGCTCCTCGGGGCGCGTCTTACTTGGGCTTCTCTCCTGGAGGCGCTCAGTCAGACTGAGTAGTGACATGTGGCCTGACGCTCCTCGGGGCGCGTGTTGCTTGGGCCTCTCTCCTGGAGGCGCTCAGTCAGACCAAGTGGTGACATGTGGCAAGACACTCCTCGGGGCGCGTCTTGCTTGGGCCTCTCTCATGGAGGCCCTCAGTCAGACCGAGTGTTGACATGTGGCAAGACACTCCTCGGGGCACGTCTTGCTTGGGCCTCTCTCATGGAGGCCCTCTGTCAGACCCAGTGTTGACATGTGTCAAGACCCTCCTCGGTGCGCGTCTTGCTTTGGCCTCTCTCCTGGAGGTGCTCAGTCAGACCGAGTGCTGACATGTGGAAAGAAGCTCCTCGGGGCGCGTCTTGCTTGGGCTTCTCTCCTGGAGGCCCTCAGTAAGACCCATTGTTGACATGTGGCAAGACGCTCCTCGGGGCGCGTCTTGCTTGGGCCTCTCTCCAGAAGGCCCTCAATCAGACCCAGTGTTGACACTTGGCAAGACGCTCCTCGGGGCGCGTCTTGCTTGGGCCTCTCTCCTGGAGGCGCTCAGTCAGACTGAGTAGTGACATGTGGCCTGACGCTCCTCGGGGCGCGTGTTGCTTGGGCCTCTCTCCTGGAGGCGCTCAGTCAGACCAATTGGTGACATGTGGCAAGACACTCCTCGGGGCGCGTCTTGCTTGGGCCTCTCTCCTGGAGGCCCTCTGTCAGACCCAGTGTTGACATGTGTCAAGACGCTCCTCGGGGCGCGTCTTGCTTGGGCTTCTCTCCTGGAGGCCCTCAGTCAGACCCATTGTTGACATGTGGCAAGACGCTCCTCGGGGCGCGTCTTGCTTGGGCCTCTCTCCTGGAGGCGCTCAGTCAGACCTAGTGCTGACATGTGGCAAGACGCTCCTAGGGGCGCGTCTTGCTTGGGCTTCCCTCCTGGAGGCGCTCAGAAAGACCCAGTGTTGACATGTGACAAGACGCTCCTCGGGGCGCGTCTTGCTTGGGCCTCTCTCCTGGAGGCGCTCAGTCAGAACCAGAGGTGACATGTGGCAAGACGCTCCTCGGGGCGCGTCTTGCTTGGGCCTCTCTCCTGGAGGCCCTCTGTCAGACCCAGTGTTGACATGTGGCACGACGCTCCTGCGGGCGCATCTTGCTTGGGCCTCTCTCCTGGAGGCCCTCAGTCAGACCCATTGTTGACATGTGGCAAGACGCTCCTAGGGGCGCGTCTTGCTTGGGCCTCTCTCCTGGAGGCGCTCAGTCAGACCGAGTGCTGACATAAGGCAAGACGCTCCTCGGGGCGCGTCTTGCTTGGGCCTCTCTCCTGGAGGCGCTCAGTCAGACCCAGTGCTGACATGTGGCAAGACGCTCCTCGGGGCGCGTCTTGCTGGGGCCTCTCTCCTGGAGGCGCTCAGTCAGACTGAGTAGTGACATGTGGCCTGACGCTCCTCGGGGCGCGGCTTGCTTGGGCCTCTCTCCTGGAGGCGCTCAGTCAGACCCAGTGTTGACATGTGACAAGACGCTCCTCGGGGCGCGTCTTGTTTGGGCTTCTCTCCTGGAGGCCCTCAGTCAGACCCATTGTTGACATGAGGCAAGACGCTCCTCGGGGCGCGTCTTGCTTTGGCCTCTCTCAAGGAGGCGCTCAGTCAGACCGAGTGCTGACATGTGGCAAGACGCTCCTCGGGCCGCGTGTTGCTTGGGCTTCTCTCCTGGAGGCCCTCAGTCAGACCCATTGTTGACATGTGGCAAGACGCTCCTCGGGGCGCGTCTTGCTTGGGCCTCTCTCCTGGAGGCGCTCAGTCAGACCGAGTGCTGACATGAGGAAAGACGCTCCTCGGGGCGCGTCTTGCTTGGGCTTCTCTCCTGGAGGCGCTCAGAAAGACCCAGTGTTGACATGTGACAAGACGCTCCTCGGGGCGCGTCTTGCTTGGGCATCTCTCCTGGAAGCGCTCAGTCAGACCCAGTGGTGACATGTGGCAAGACACTCCTCGGGGCGCGTCTTGCTTGGGCCTCTCTCCTGGAGGCCCTCTGCCAGACCGAGTGTTGACATGTGGCAAGACTCTCCTCGGGGCGCGTCTTGCTTGGGCTTCTCTCATGGAGGCCCTCAGTCAGACCCAGTGTTGACATGTGTCAAGACGCTCCTCGGGGCGCATCTTGCTTGGGCCTCTCTCCTGGAGGCGCTCAGTCAGACCCAGTGTTGACATGTGACAAGACGCTCCTCGGGGCGCGTCTTGCTTGGGCTTCTCTCCTGGAGGCCCTCAGTCAGACCCATTGTTGACATGTGGCAAGACGCTCCTCGGGGCGCGTCTTGCTTTGGCCTCTCTCCTGGAGGCGCTCAGTCAGACCGAGTGGTGACATGTGGCAAGACGCTCCTCGGGCCGCGTGTTGCTTGGGCTTCTCTCCTGGAGGCCCTCAGTCAGACCCATTGTTGACATGTGGCAAGACGCTCCTCGGGGCGCGTCTTGCTTGGGCCTCTCTCCTGGAGGCGCTCAGTCAGACCGAGTGCTGACACTTGGCAAGACACTCCTCGGGGCGCGTCTTGCTTGGGCCTTTCTCCTGGAGGCGCTCAGTCAGACTGAGTAGTGACATGTGTCAAGACCCTCCTCGGTGCGCGTCTTGCTTTGGCCTCTCTCCTGGAGGTGCTCAGTCAGACCGAGTGCTGACATGTGGAAAGAAGCTCCTCGGGGCGCGTCTTGCTTGGGCTTCTCTCCTGGAGGCCCTCAGTAAGACCCATTGTTGACATGTGGCAAGACGCTCCTCGGGGCGCGTCTTGCTTGGGCCTCTCTCCAGAAGGCCCTCAATCAGACCCAGTGTTGACACTTGGCAAGACGCTCCTCGGGGCGCGTCTTGCTTGGGCCTCTCTCCTGGAGGCGCTCAGTCAGACTGAGTAGTGACATGTGGCCTGACGCTCCTCGGGGCGCGTGTTGCTTGGGCCTCTCTCCTGGAGGCGCTCAGTCAGACCAATTGGTGACATGTGGCAAGACACTCCTCGGGGCGCGTCTTGCTTGGGCCTCTCTCCTGGAGGCCCTCTGTCAGACCCAGTGTTGACATGTGTCAAGACGCTCCTCGGGGCGCGTCTTGCTTGGGCTTCTCTCCTGGAGGCCCTCAGTCAGACCCATTGTTGACATGTGGCAAGACGCTCCTCGGGGCGCGTCTTGCTTGGGCCTCTCTCCTGGAGGCGCTCAGTCAGACCTAGTGCTGACATGTGGCAAGACGCTCCTCGGGGCGCGTCTTGCTTGGGCTTCTCTACTGGAGGCGCTCAGAAAGACCCAGTGTTGACATGTGACAAGACGCTCCTCGGGGCGCGTCTTGCTTGGGCCTCTCTCCTGGAGGCGCTCAGTCAGAACCAGAGGTGACATGTGGCAAGACGCTCCTCGGGGCGCGTCTTGCTTGGGCCTCTCTCCTGGAGGCCCTCTGTCAGACCCAGTGTTGACATGTGGCACGAATCTCCTGCGGGCGCATCTTGCTTGGGCCTCTCTCCTGGAGGCCCTCAGTCAGACCCATTGTTGACATGTGGCAAGACGCTCCTAGGGGCGCGTCTTGCTTGGGCCTCTCTCCTGGAGGCGCTCAGTCAGACCGAGTGCTGACATAAGGCAAGACGCTCCTCGGGGCGCGTCTTGCTTGGGCCTCTCTCCTGGAGGCGCTCAGTCAGACCCAGTGCTGACATGTGGCAAGACGCTCCTCGGGGCGCGTCTTGCTGGGGCCTCTCTCCTGGAGGCGCTCAGTCAGACTGAGTAGTGACATGTGGCCTGACGCTCCTCGGGGCGCGGCTTGCTTGGGCCTCTCTCCTGGAGGCGCTCAGTCAGACCCAGTGTTGACATGTGACAAGACGCTCCTCGGGGCGCGTCTTGCTTGGGCTTCTCTCCTGGAGGCCCTCAGTCAGACCCATTGTTGACATGTGGCAAGACGCTCCTCGGGGCGCGTCTTGCTTGGGCCTCTCTCCTGGAGGCGCTCAGTCAGACCGAGTGCTGACATGAGGAAAGACGCTCCTCGGGGCGCGTCTTGCTTGGGCTTCTCTCCTGGAGGCGCTCAGAAAGACCCAGTGTTGACATGTGACAAGACGCTCCTCGGGGCGCGTCTTGCTTGGGCATCTCTCCTGGAGGCGCTCAGTCAGACCCAGTGGTGACATGTGGCAAGACACTCCTCGGGGCGCGTCTTGCTTGGGCCTCTCTCCTGGAGGCCCTCTGCCAGACCGAGTGTTGACATGTGGCAAGACTCTCCTCGGGGCGCGTCTTGCTTGGGCTTCTCTCATGGAGGCCCTCAGTCAGACCCAGTGTTGACATGTGTCAAGACGCTCCTCGGGGCGCATCTTGCTTGGGCCTCTCTCCTGGAGGCGCTCAGTCAGACCCAGTGTTGACATGTGACAAGACGCTCCTCGGGGCGCGTCTTGCTTGGGCTTCTCTCCTGGAGGCCCTCAGTCAGACCCATTGTTGACATGTGGCAAGACGCTCCTCGGGGCGCGTCTTGCTTTGGCCTCTCTCCTGGAGGCGCTCAGTCAGACCGAGTGGTGACATGTGGCAAGACGCTCCTCGGGCAGCGTGTTGCTTGGGCTTCTCTCCTGGAGGCCCTCAGTCAGACCCATTGTTGACATGTGGCAAGACGCTCCTCGGGGCGCGTCTTGCTTGGGCCTCTCTCCTGGAGGCGCTCAGTCAGACCGAGTGCTGACACTTGGCAAGACACTCCTCGGGGCGCGTCTTGCTTGGGCCTCTCTCCTGGAGGCGCTCAGTCAGACTGAGTAGTGACATGTGTCAAGACCCTCCTCGGTGCGCGTCTTGCTTTGGCCTCTCTCCTGGAGGTGCTCAGTCAGACCGAGTGCTGACATGTGGAAAGAAGCTCCTCGGGGCGCGTCTTGCTTGGGCTTCTCTCCTGGAGGCCCTCAGTAAGACCCATTGTTGACATGTGGCAAGACGCTCCTCGGGGCGCGTCTTGCTTGGGCCTCTCTCCAGAAGGCCCTCAATCAGACCCAGTGTTGACACTTGGCAAGACGCTCCTCGGGGCGCGTCTTGCTTGGGCCTCTCTCCTGGAGGCGCTCAGTCAGACTGAGTAGTGACATGTGGCCTGACGCTCCTCGGGGCGCGTGTTGCTTGGGCCTCTCTCCTGGAGGCGCTCAGTCAGACCAATTGGTGACATGTGGCAAGACACTCCTCGGGGCGCGTCTTGCTTGGGCCTCTCTCCTGGAGGCCCTCTGTCAGACCCAGTGTTGACATGTGTCAAGACGCTCCTCGGGGCGCGTCTTGCTTGGGCTTCTCTCCTGGAGGCACTCAGTCAGACCCATTGTTGACATGTGGCAAGACGCTCCTCGGGGCGCGTCTTGCTTGGGCCTCTCTCCTGGAGGCGCTCAGTCAGACCTAGTGCTGACATGTGGCAAGACGCTCCTCGGGGCGCGTCTTGCTTGGGCTTCTCTACTGGAGGCGCTCAGAAAGACCCAGTGTTGACATGTGACAAGACGCTCCTCGGGGCGCGTCTTGCTTGGGCCTCTCTCCTGGAGGCGCTCAGTCAGAACCAGAGGTGACATGTGGCAAGACGCTCCTCGGGGCGCGTCTTGCTTGGGCCTCTCTCCTGGAGGCCCTCTGTCAGACCCAGTGTTGACATGTGGCACGAATCTCCTGCGGGCGCATCTTGCTTGGGCCTCTCTCCTGGAGGCCCTCAGTCAGACCCATTGTTGACATGTGGCAAGACGCTCCTAGGGGCGCGTCTTGCTTGGGCCTCTCTCCTGGAGGCGCTCAGTCAGACCGAGTGCTGACATAAGGCAAGACGCTCCTCGGGGCGCGTCTTGCTTGGGCCTCTCTCCTGGAGGCGCTCAGTCAGACCCAGTGCTGACATGTGGCAAGACGCTCCTCGGGGCGCGTCTTGCTGGGGCCTCTCTCCTGGAGGCGCTCAGTCAGACTGAGTAGTGACATGTGGCCTGACGCTCCTCGGGGCGCGGCTTGCTTGGGCCTCTCTCCTGGAGGCGCTCAGTCAGACCCAGTGTTGACATGTGACAAGACGCTCCTCGGGGCGCGTCTTGCTTGGGCTTCTCTCCTGGAGGCCCTCAGTCAGACCCATTGTTGACATGAGGCAAGACGCTCCTCGGGGCGCGTCTTGCTTTGGCCTCTCTCAAGGAGGCGCTCAGTCAGACCGAGTGCTGACATGTGGCAAGACGCTCCTCGGGCCGCGTGTTGCTTGGACTTCTCTCCTGGAGGCCCTCAGTCAGACCCATTGTTGACATGTGGCAAGACGCTCCTCGGGGCGCGTCTTGCTTGGGCCTCTCTCCTGGAGGCGCTCAGTCAGACCGAGTGCTGACATGAGGAAAGACGCTCCTCGGGGCGCGTCTTGCTTGGGCTTCTCTCCTGGAGGCGCTCAGAAAGACCCAGTGTTGACATGTGACAAGACGCTCCTCGGGGCGCGTCTTGCTTGGGCCTCTCTCCTGGAGGCGCTCAGTCAGACCCAGTGGTGACATGTGGCAAGACACTCCTCAGGGCGCGTCTTGCTTGGGCCTCTCTCCTGGAGGCCCTCTGCCAGACCGAGTGTTGACATGTGGAAAGACTCTCCTCGGGGCGCGTCTTGCTTGGGCTTCTCTCATGGAGGCCCTCAGTCAGACCCAGTGTTGACATGTGTCAAGACGCTCCTCGGGGCGCATCTTGCTTGGGCCTCTCTCCTGGAGGCGCTCAGTCAGACCCAGTGTTGACATGTGACAAGACGCTCCTCGGGGCGCGTCTTGCTTGGGCTTCTCTCCTGGAGGCCCTCAGTCAGACCCATTGTTGACATGTGGCAAGACGCTCCTCGGGGCGCGTCTTGCTTTGGCCTCTCTCCTGGAGGCGCTCAGAAAGACCCAGTGTTGACATGTGACAAGACGCTCCTCGGGGCGCGTCTTGCTTGGGCCTCTCTCCTGGAGGCGCTCAGTCAGACCCAGTGGTGACATGTGGCAAGACACTCCTCGGGGCGCGTCTTGCTTGGGCCTCTCTCCTGGAGGCCCTCTGCCAGACCGAGTGTTGACATGTGGAAAGACTCTCCTCGGGGCGCGTCTTGCTTGGGCTTCTCTCATGGAGGCCCTCAGTCAGACCCAGTGTTGACATGTGTCAAGACGCTCCTCGGGGCGCATCTTGCTTGGGCCTCTCTCCTGGAGGCGCTCAGTCAGACCCAGTGTTGACATGTGACAAGACGCTCCTCGGGGCGCGTCTTGCTTGGGCTTCTCTCCTGGAGGCCCTCAGTCAGACCCATTGTTGACATGTGGCAAGACGCTCCTCGGGGCGCGTCTTGCTTTGGCCTCTCTCCTGGAGGCGCTCAGTCAGACCGAGTGGTGACATGTGGCAAGACGCTCCTCGGGCCGCGTGTTGCTTGGGCTTCTCTCCTGGAGGCCCTCAGTCAGACCCATTGTTGACATGTGGCAAGACGCTCCTCGGGGCGCGTCTTGCTTGGGCCTCTCTCCTGGAGGCGCTCAGTCAGACCGAGTGCTGACATGAGGAAAGACGCTCCTCGGGGCGCGTCTTGCTTGGGCTTCTCTCCTGGAGGCGCTCAGAAAGACCCATTGTTGACATGTGACAAGACGCTCCTCGGGGCGCGTCTTGCTTGGGCCTCTCTCCTGGAGGCGCTCAGTCAGACCCAGTGGTGACATGTGGCAAGACACTCCTCGGGGCGCGTCTTGCTTGGGCCTCTCTCCTGGAGGCCCTCTGTCAGACCGAGTGTTGACATGTGGCAAGACTCTCCTCGGGGCGCGTCTTGCTTGGGCTTCTCTCATGGAGGCCCTCAGTCAGACCCAGTGTTGACATGTGTCAAGACGCTCCTCGGGGCGTGTCTTGCTTGGGCCTCTCTCCTGGAGGCGCTCAGTCTGACCCAGTGCTGACATGTGGCAAGACGCTCCTCGGGGCGCGTCTTGCTTGGGCTTCTCTCCTGGAGGCCCTCAGTCAGACCCATTGTTGACATGTGGCAAGACGCTCCTCGGGGCACGTCTTGCTTGGGCCTCTCTCCTGGAGGCGCTCAAATAGACCGAGTAGTGACATGTGGCAAGACGCTCCTCGGGGCGCGTCTTGCTGGGGCTTCTCTCATGGAGGCACTCAGTCAGACCCAGTGTTGACATGTGGCAAGACGCTCCTCGGGGCGCGTCTTGCTTGGACCTCTCTCCCTGAGGCGCTCAGTCAGACCCAGTGTTGACATGTGGCACGACGCTCCTGCGGGCGCATCTTGCTTGGGCCTCTCTCCTGGAGGCCCTCAGTCAGACCCATTGTTGACATGTGGCAAGACGCTCCTAGGGGCGCATCTTGCTTGGGCCTCTCTCCTGGAGGCGCTCAGTCAGACCGAGTGCTGACATAAGGCAAGACGCTCCTCGGGGCGCGTCTTGCTTGGGCCTCTCTCCTGGAGGCGCTCAGTCAGACCCAGTGCTGACATGTGGCAAGACGCTCCTCGGGGCGCGTCTTGCTGGGGCCTCTCTCCTGGAGGCGCTCAGTCCGACTGAGTAGTGACATGTGGCCTGACGCTCCTCGGGGCGCGGCTTGCTTGGGCCTCTGTCCTGGAGGCGCTCAGTCAGACCCAGTGTTGACATGTGACAAGACGCTCCTCGGGGCGCGTCTTGCTTGGGCTTCTCTCCTGGAGGCCCTCAGTCAGACCCATTGTTGACATGAGGCAAGACGCTCCTCGGGGCGCGTCTTGCTTTGGCCTCTCTCCTGGAGGCGCTCAGTCAGACCGAGTGCTGACATGTGGCAAGACGCTCCTCGGGCCGCATGTTGCTTGGGCTTCTCTCCTGGAGGCCCTCAGTCAGACCCATTGTTGACATGTGGCAAGACGCTCCTCGGGGCGCGTCTTGCTTGGGCCTCTCTCCTGGAGGCGCTCAGTCAGACCGAGTGCTGACATGAGGAAAGAAGCTCCTCGGGGCGCGTCTTGCTTGGGCTTCTCTCCTGGAGGCGCTCAGAAAGACCCAGTGTTGACATGTGACAAGATGCTCCTCGGGGCGCGTCTTGCTTGGGCCTCTCTCCTGGAGGCGCTCAGTCAGACCCAGTGGTGACATGTGGCAAGACACTCCTCGGGGCGCGTCTTGCTTGGGCCTCTCTCCTGGAGGCCCTCTGTCAGACCGAGTGTTGACATGTGGCAAGACTCTCCTCGGGGCGCGTCTTGCTTGGGCTTCTCTCATGGAGGCCCTCAGTCAGACCCAGTGTTGACATGTGTCAAGACGCTCCTCGGGGCGCGGCTTGCTTGGGCCTCTCTCCTGGAGGCGCTGAGTCAGACCCAGTGTTGACATGTGACAAGACGCTCCTCGGGGCGCGTCTTGCTTGGGCTTCTCTCCTGGAGGCCCTCAGTCAGACCCATTGTTGACATGTGGCAAGACGCTCCTCGGGGCGCGTCTTGCTTTGGCCTCTCTCCTGGAGGCGCTCAGTCAGACCGAGTGCTGACATGAGGAAAGACGCTCCTCGGGGCGCGTCTTGCTTGGGCTTCTCTCCCGGAGGCGCTCAGAAAGACCCAGTGTTGACATGTGACAAGACGCTCCTCGGGGCGCGTCTTGCTTGGGCCTCTCTCCTGTAGGCGCTCAGTCAGACCCAGTGGTGACATGTGGCAAGACACTCGTCGGGGCGCGTCTTGCTTGTGCCTCTCTCCTGGAGGCCCTCTGTAAGACCGAGTGTTGACATGTGGCAAGACTCTCCTCGGGGCGCGTCTTGCTTGGGCTTCTCTCATGGAGGCCCTCAGTCAGACCCAGTGTTGACATGTGTCAAGACGCTCCTCGGGGCGTGTCTTGCTTGGGCCTCTCTCCTGGAGGCGCTGAGTCTGACCCAGTGCTGACATGTGGCAAGACGCTCCTCGGGGCGCGTCTTGCTTGGGCTTCTCTCCTGGAGGCCCTCAGTCAGACCCATTGTTGACATGTGGCAAGACGCTCCTCGGGGCACGTCTTGCTTGGGCCTCTCTCCTGGAGGCGCTCAAACAGACCGAGTAGTGACATGTGGCAAGACGCTCCTCTGGGCGCGTATTGCTTGGGCCTCTCTCCTGGATGCCCTCTGTCAGACCCAGTGTTGACATGTGGCAAGACTCTCCTCGGGGCCCTTCTTGCTTGGGCTTCTCTAATGGAGGCCCTCAGTCAGACCCAGTGTTGACATGTGTCAAGACGCTCCTCGGGGCGTATCTTGCTTGGGCCTCTCTCCTGGAGGCGCTCAGTCAGACCCAGTGTTGACATGTGGCAAGACGCTCCTCGGGGCGCTTCTTGCTTGGGCTTCTCTCCTGGAGGCCCTCAGTCAGACCCATTGTTGACATGTGGCAAGACGCTCCTCGGGGCATGTCTTGCTTGGGCCTCTCTCCTGGAGGCGCTCAGTCAGACCGAGTAGTGACATGTGGCAAGAAGCTCCTCGGGGTGCATCTTGCTGGGGCTTCTCTCATGGAGGCACTCAGTCAGACCCAGTGTTGACATGTGGCAAGACGCTCCTCGGGGCGCGTGTTGCTTGGACCTCTCTCCTGGAGGCCCTCAGTCAGACCGAGTAGTGACATGTGGCAAGACGCTCCTCGGGGCGCGTCTTGCTTGGGCCTCTCTCCTGGAGGCGCTCAGTCAGACCCAGTGCTGACATGTGAAAAGAAGCTCCTCGGGGCGCGTCTTGCTTGGGCTTCTCTCCTGGAGGCCCTCAGTAAAACCCATTGTTGACATGTGGCAAGACGCTCCTCGGGGCGCGTCTTGCTTGGGCCTCTCTCCAGAAGGCCCTCAATCAGACCCAGTGTTGACACGTGGGAAGACGCTCCTCAGGGCGCGTCTTGCTTGGGCCTCTCTCCTGGATGCGCTCAGTCAGACTGAGTAGTGACATGTGGCCTGACGCTCCTCGGGGCGCGTGTTGCTTGGGCCTCTCTCCTGGAGGCGCTCAGTCAGACCAAGTGGTGACATGTGGCAAGACACTCCTCGGGGCGCGTCTTGCTTGGGCCTCTCTCCTGGAGGCCCTCTGTCAGACCCAGTGTTGACATGTGTCAAGACGCTCCTCGGGGCGCGTCTTGCTTGGGCTTCTCTCCTGGAGGCCCTCAGTCAGACCCATTGTTGACATGTGGCAAGACGCTCCTCGGGGCGCGTCTTGCTTGGGCCTCTCTCCTGGAGGCGCTCAGTCAGACCGAGTGCTGACATGTGGAAAGACGCTCCTCGGGGCGCGTCTCGCTTGGCTTCTCTCCTGGAGGCGCTCAGAAAGACCCAGTGTTGACATGTGACAAGACGCTCCTCGGGGCGCGTCTTGCTTGGGCCTCTCTCCTGGAGAGGCTCAGTCAGACCCAGTGGTGACATGTGGCAAGACACTCCTCGGGGCGCGTCTTGCTTGGGCCTCTCTCCTGGAGGCCCTCTGTCAGACCGAGTGTTGACATGTGGCAAGACTCTCCTCGGGGCGTGTCTTGCTTGGGCTTCTCTCATGGAGGCCCTCAGTCAGACCCAGTGTTGACATGTGGCAAGACGCTCCTCGGGGCACGTCTTGCTTGGGCCTCTCTCCTGGAGGCGCTCAAACAGACCGAGTAGTGACATGTGGCAAGACGCTCCTCGGGGCGCGTCTTGCTGGGGCTTCTCTCATGGAGGCACTCAGTCAGACCCAGTGTTGACATGTGGCAAGACGCTCCTCGGAGCGCGTTCTTGCTTGGACCGCTCTCACTGAGGCGCTCAGTCAGACCGAGTAGTGACATGTGGCAAGACGCTCCTCGGGGCGCGTCTTGCTTGGACCTCTCTCCCTGAGGCCCTCAGTCAGACCCAGTGTTGGCATTTGGCAAGACACTCCTCGGGGCGCATCTTGCTTGGGCCTCTCTCCAGAAGGCCCTCAATCAGACCCAGTGTTGACACGTGGCAAGACGCTCCTCGGGGCGCATCTTACTTGGGCCTCTCTCCTGGAGGCGCTCAGTCAGACCGAGTAGTGACATGTGGCAAGACGTTCCTCGGGGCGCGTCTTGCTTGGACCTCCCTCCTGGAGGCGCTCAGTCAGACCGAGTAGTGACATGTGGCAAGACGCTCCTCGGGGCGCGTCTTGCTTGGGCCTCTCTCCTGGAGGCGCTCAGTCAGACACAGTGTTGACATGTGGCAAGACACTCCTCGGGGCGCGTCTTGCTTGGGCCTCTCTCATGGAGGCCCTCTGTCAGACCCAGTGTTGACATGTGTCAAGACGCTCCTCGGGGCGCGTCTTGCTTTGGCCTCTCTCCTGGAGGCGCTCAGTCAGAACGAGTGCTGACATGTAGCAAGAAGCTCCTCGGGGTGCGTCATGCTTGGGCTTCTCTCCTGGAGGCCCTCAGTCAGACCCATTATTGACATGTGGCAAGACGCTCCTCTGGGCGCGTATTGCTTGGGCCTCTCTCCTGGATGCCCTCTGTCAGACCCAGTGTTGACATGTGGCAAGACTCTCCTCGGGGCCCTTCTTGCTTGGGCTTCTCTAATGGAGGCCCTCAGTCAGACCCAGTGTTGACATGTGTCAAGACGCTCCTCGGGGCGTGTCTTGCTTGGGCCTCTCTCCTGGAGGCGCTCAGTCAGACCCAGTGTTGACATGTGGCAAGACGCTCCTCAGGGCGCGTCTTGCTTGGGCCTCTCTCCTGGAGGCGCTCAGTCAGACTGAGTAGTGACATGTGGCCTGACGCTCCTCGGGGCGCGTGTTGCTTGGGCCTCTCTCCTGGAGGCGCTCAGTCAGACCAAGTGGTGACATGTGGCAAGACACTCCTCGGGGCGCGTCTTGCTTGGGCCTCTCTCCTGGAGGCCCTCTGTCAGACCCAGTGTTGACATGTGTCAAGACGCTCCTCGGGGCGCGTCTTGCTTGGGCTTCTCTCCTGGAGGCCCTCAGTCAGACCCATTGTTGACATGTGGCAAGACGCTCCTCGGGGCGCGTGTTGCTTAGGCTTCTCTCCTGGAGGCCCTCAGTCAAACCCATTGTTGACATGTGGCAAGACTCTCCTCGGGGCGCGTCTTGCTTGGGCCTCTCTCCTGGAGGCGCTCAGTCAGACCGAGTGCTGACATGTGGAAAGACGCTCCTCGGGGCGCGTCTCGCTTGGGCTTCTCTCCTGGAGGCGCTCAGAAAGACCCAGTGTTGACATGTGACAAGACGCTCCTCGGGGCGCGTCTTGCTTGGGCCTCTCTCCTGGAGAGGCTCAGTCAGACCCAGTGGTGACATGTGGCAAGACACTCCTCGGGGCGCGTCTTGCTTGGGCCTCTCTCCTGGAGGCCCTCTGTCAGACCGAGTGTTGACATGTGGCAAGACTCTCCTCGGGGCGTGTCTTGCTTGGGCTTCTCTCATGGAGGCCCTCAGTCAGACCCATTGTTGACATGTGGCAAGACGCTCCTCGGGGCACGTCTTGCTTGGGCCTCTCTCCTGGAGGCGCTCAAACAGACCGAGTAGTGACATGTGGCAAGACGCTCCTCGGGGCGCGTCTTGCTGGGGCTTCTCTCATGGAGGCACTCAGTCAGGCCCAGTGTTGACATGTGGCAAGACGCTCCTCGGGGCGCGTCTTGCTTGGACCTCTCTCACTGAGGCGCTCAGTCAGACCGAGTAGTGACATGTGGCAAGACGCTCCTCGGGGCGCGTCTTGCTTGGACCTCTCTCCCTGAGGCGCTCAGTCAGACCCAGTGTTGACATTTGGCAAGACACTCCTCGGGGCGCGTCTTGCTTGGGTCTCTCTCATGGAGGCCCTCTGTCAGACCGATTGCTGACATGTGGCAAGAAGCTCCTCGGGGCGCGTCTTGCTTGGGCTTCTCTCCTGGAGGCTCTCAGTAAGAACCATTGTTGACATGTGGCAAGACGCTCCTCGGGGCGCGTCTTGCTTGGGCCTCTCTCCAGAAGGCCCTCAATCAGACCCAGTGTTGACACGTGGCAAGACGCTCCTCGGGGCGCGTCTTACTTGGGCTTCTCTCCTGGAGGCGCTCAGTCAGACTGAGTAGTGACATGTGGCCTGACGCTCCTCGGGGCGCGTGTTGCTTGGGCCTCTCTCCTGGAGGCGCTCAGTCAGACCAAGTGGTGACATGTGGCAAGACGCTCCTCGGGGCGCGTCTTGCTTGGGCCTCTCTCCTGGAGGCCCTCTGTCAGACCCAGTGTTGACATGTGTCAAGACGCTCCTCGGGGCGCGTCTTGCTTGGGCTTCTCTCCTGGAGGCCCTCAGTCAGACCCATTGTTGACATGTGGCAAGACGCTCCTCGGGGCGCGTCTTGCTTGGGCCTCTCTCCTGGAGGCGCTCAGTCAGACCTAGTGCTGACATGTGGCAAGACGCTCCTCGGGGCGCGTCTTGCTTGGGCTTCTCTCCTGGAGGCGCTCAGAAAGACCCAGTGTTGACATGTGACAAGACGCTCCTCGGGGCGCATCTTGCTTGGGCCTCTCTCCTGGAGGCGCTCAGTCAGAACCAGAGGTGACATGTGGCAAGACGCTCCTCGGGGCGCGTCTTGCTTGGGCCTCTCTCCTGGAGGCCCTCTGTCAGACCCAGTGTTGACATGTGGCACGACGCTCCTGCGGGCGCATCTTGCTTGGGCCTCTCTCCTGGAGGCCCTCAGTCAGACCCATTGTTGACATGTGGCAAGACGCTCCTAGGGGCGCGTCTTGCTTGGGCCTCTCTCCTGGAGGCGCTCAGTCAGACCGAGTGCTGACATAAGGCAAGACGCTCCTCGGGGCGCGTCTTGCTTGGGCCTCTCTCCTGGAGGCGCTCAGTCAGACCCAGTGCTGACATGTGGCAAGACGCTCCTCGGGGCGCGTCTTGCTGGGGCCTCTCTCCTGGAGGCGCTCAGTCAGACTGAGTAGTGACATGTGGCCTGACGCTCCTCGGGGCGCGGCTTGCTTGGGCCTCTCTCCTGGAGGCGCTCAGTCAGACCCAATGTTGACATGTGACAAGACGCTCCTCGGGGCGCGTCTTGCTTGGGCTTCTCTCCTGGAGGCCCTCAGTCAGACCCATTGTTGACATGAGGCAAGACGCTCCTCGGGGCGCGTCTTGCTTTGGCCTCTCTCCTGGAGGCGCTCAGTCAGACCGAGTGCTGACATGTGGCAAGACGCTCCTCGGGCCGCGTGTTGCTTGGGCTTCTCTCCTGGAGGCCCTCAGTCAGACCCATTGTTGACATGTGGCAAGACGCTCCTCGGGGCGCGTCTTGCTTGGGCCTCTCTCCTGGAGGCGCTCAGTCAGACCGAGTGCTGACATGAGGAAAGACGCTCCTCGGGGCGCGTCTTGCTTGGGCTTCTCTCCTGGAGGCGCTCAGAAAGACCCAGTGTTGACATGTGACAAGACGCTCCTCGGGGCGCGTCTTGCTTGGGCCTCTCTCCTGGAGGCGCTCAGTCAGACCCAGTGGTGACATGTGGCAAGACACTCCTCGGGGCGCGTCTTGCTTGGGCCTCTCTCCTGGAGGCCCTCTGTCAGACCGAGTGTTGACATGTGGCAAGACTCTCCTCGGGGCGCGTCTTGCTTGGGCTTCTCTCATGGAGGCCCTCAGTCAGACCCAGTGTTGACATGTGTCAAGACGCTCCTCGGGGCGCATCTTGCTTGGGCCTCTCTCCTGGAGGCGCTCAGTCAGACCCAGTGTTGACATGTGACAAGACGCTCCTCGGGGCGCGTCTTGCTTGGGCTTCTCTCCTGGAGGCCCTCAGTCAGACCCATTGTTGACATGTGGCAAGACGCTCCTCGGGGCGCGTTTTGCTTTGGCCTCTCTCCTGGAGGCGCTCAGTCAGACCGAGTGCTGACATGTGGCAAGACGCTCCTCGGGCCGCGTGTTGCTTGGGCTTCTCTCCTGGAGGCCCTCAGTCAGACCCATTGTTGACATGTGGCAAGAGGCTCCTCGGGGCGCGTCTTGCTTGGGCCTCTCTCCTGGAGGCGCTCAGTCAGACCGAGTGCTGACATGAGGAAAGACGCTCCTCGGGTCGCGTCTTGCTTGGGCTTCTCTCCTGGAGGCGCTCAGAAAGACCCAGTGTTGACATGTGACAAGACGCTCCTCGGGGCGCGTCTTGCTTGGGCCTCTCTCCTGGAGGCGCTCTGTCAGACCCAGTGGTGACATGTGGCAAGACACTCCTCGGGGCGCGTCTTGCTTGGGCCTCTCTCCTGGAGGCCCTCTGTCAGACCGAGTGTTGACATGTGGCAAGACTCTCCTCGGGGCGCGTCTTGCTTGGGCTTCTCTCATGGAGGCCCTCAGTCAGACCCAGTGTTGACATGTGTCAAGACGCTCCTCGGGGCGTGTCTTGCTTGGGCCTCTCTCCTGGAGGCGCTCAGTCTGACCCAGTGCTGACATGTGGCAAGACGCTCCTCGGGGCGCGTCTTCCTTGGGCTTCTCTCCTGGAGTCCCTCAGTCAGACCCATTGTTGACATGTGGCAAGACGCTCCTCGGGGCACGTCTTGCTTGGGCCTCTCTCCTGGAGGCGCTCAAACAGACCGAGTAGTGACATGTGGCAAGACGCTCCTCGGGGCGCGTCTTGCTGGGGCTTCTCTCATGGAGGCACTCAGTCAGACCCAGTGTTGACATGTGGCAAGACGCTCCTCGGGGCGCGTCTTGCTTGGACCTTTCTCACTGAGGCGCTCAGTCAGACCGAGTAGTGACATGTGGCAAGAAGCTCCTCGGGGCGCGTCTTGCTTGGACCTCTCTCCCTGAGGCGCTCAGTCAGACCCAGTGTTGACATGTGGCACGACGCTCCTGCGGGCGCATCTTGCTTGGGCCTCTCTCCTGGAGGCCCTCAGTCAGACCCATTGTTGACATGTGGCAAGACGCTCCTAGGGGCGCGTCTTGCTTGGGCCTCTCTCCTGGAGGCGCTCAGTCAGACCGAGTGCTGACATAAGGCAAGACGCTCCTCGGGGCGCGTCTTGCTTGGGCCTCTCTCCTGGAGGCGCTCAGTCAGACCCAGTGCTGACATGTGGCAAGACGCTCCTCGGGGCGCGTCTTGCTGGGGCCTCTCTCCTGGAGGCGCTCAGTCAGACTGAGTAGTGACATGTGGCCTGACGCTCCTCGGGGCGCGGCTTGCTTGGGCCTCTCTCCTGGAGGCGCTCAGTCAGACCCAGTGTTGATATGTGACAAGACGCTCCTCGGGGCGCGTCTTGCTTGGGCTTCTCTCCTGGAGGCCCTCAGTCAGACCCATTGTTGACATGAGGCAAGACGCTCCTCGGGGCGCGTCTTGCTTTGGCCTCTCTCCTGGAGGCGCTCAGTCAGACCGAGTGCTGACATGTGGCAAGACGCTCCTCGGGCCGCGTGTTGCTTGGGCTTCTCTCCTGGAGGCCCTCAGTCAGACCCATTGTTGACATGTGGCAAGACGCTCCTCGGTTCGCGTCTTGCTTGGGCCTCTCTCCTGGAGGCGCTCAGTCAGACCGAGTGCTGACATGAGGAAAGACGCTCCTCGGGGCGCGTCTTGCTTGGGCTTCTCTCCTGGAGGCGCTCAGAAAGACCCAGTGTTGTCATGTGACATGATGCTCCTCGCGGTGCTTCTTGCTTTGGCCTCTCTCCTGGAGGCGCTCAGTCAGACCCAGTGGTGACATGTGGCAAGACACTCCTCGGGGCGCGTCTTGCTTGGGCCTCTCTCCTGGAGGCCCTCTGTCAGACCGAGTGTTGACATGTGGCAAGACTCTCCTCGGGGCGCGTCTTGATTGGGCTTCTCTCATGGAGGCCCTCAGTCAGACCCAGTGTTGACATGTGTCAAGACGCTCCTCGGGGCGCGGCTTGCTTGGGCCTCTCTCCTGGAGGCGCTCAGTCAGACCCAGTGTTGACATGTGACAAGACGCTCCTCGGGGCGCGTCTTGCTTGGGCTTCTCTCCTGGAGGCCCTCAGTCAGACCCATTGTTGACATGTGGCAAGACGCTCCTCGGGCCGCGTGTTGCTTGGGCTTCTCTCCTGGAGGCCCTCAGTCAGACCCATTGTTGACATGTGGCAAGACGCTCCTCGGGGCGCGTCTTGCTTGGGCCTCTCTCCTGGAGGCGCTCAGTCAGACCGAGTGCTGACATGAGGAAAGACGCTCCTCGGGGCGCGTCTTGCTTGGGCTTCTCTCCTGGAGGCGCTCAGAAAGACCCAGTGTTGACATGTGACAAAATGCTCCTCGGGGCGCGTCTTGCTTGGGCCTCTCTCCTGGAGGCGCTCAGTCAGACCCAGTGGTGACATGTGGCAAGACACTCCTCGGGGCGCGTCTTGCTTGGGCCTCTCTCCTGGAGGCCCTCTGTCAGACCGAGTGTTGACATGTGGCAAGACTCTCCTCGGGGCGCGTCTTGCTTGGGCTTCTCTCATGGAGGCCCTCAGTCAGACCCAGTGTTGACATGTGTCAAGACGCTCCTCGGGGCGCGGCTTGCTTGGGCCTCTCTCCTGGAGGCGCTCAGTCAGACCCAGTGTTGACATGTGACAAGACGCTCCTCGGGGCGCGTCTTGCTTGGGCTTCTCTCCTGGAGGCCCTCAGTCAGACCCATTGTTGACATGTGGCAAGACGCTCCTCGGGGCGCGTCTTGCTTTGGCCTCTCTCCTGGAGGCGCTCAGTCAGACCGAGTGCTGACATGTGGCAAGACGCTCCTCGGGCCGCGTGTTGCTTGGGCTTCTCTCCTGGAGGCCCTCAGTCAGACCCATTGTTGACATGTGGCAAGACGCTCCTCGGGGCGCGTCTTGCTTGGGCCTCTCTCCTGGAGGCGCTCAGTCAGACCGAGTGCTGACATGAGGAAAGACGCTCCTCGGGGCGCGTCTTGCTTGGGCCTCTCTCCTGGAGGCGCTCAGTCAGACCCAGTGTTGACATGTGTCAAGACGCTCCTCGGGGCGCGGCTTGCTTGGGCCTCTCTCCTGGAGGCGCTCAGTCAGACCCAGTGTTGACCTGTGACAAGACGCTCCTTGGGGCGCGTCTTGCTTGGGCTTCTCTCCTGGAGGCCCTCAGTCAGACCCATTGTTGACATGTGGCAAGACGCTCCTCGGGGCGCGTCCTACTTTGGCCTCTCTCCTGGAGGCGCTCAGTCAGACCGAGTGTTGACATGTGGCAAGACGCTCCTCGGGCCGCGTGTTGCTTGGGCTTCTCTCCTGGAGGCCCTCAGTCAGACCCATTGTTGACATGTGGCAAGACGCTCCTCGGGGCGCGTCTTGCTTGGGCCTCTCTCCTGGAGGCGCTCAGTCAGACCGAGTGCTGACATGAGGAAAGACGCTCCTCGGGGCGCGTCTTGCTTGGGCTTCTCTCCCGGAGGCGCTCAGAAAGACCCAGTGTTGACATGTGACAAGACGCTCCTCGGGGCGCGTCTTGCTTGGGCCTCTCTCCTGTAGGCGCTCAGTCAGACCCAGTGGTGACATGTGGCAAGACACTCGTCGGGGCGCGTCTTGCTTGTGCCTCTCTCCTGGAGGCCCTCTGTAAGACCGAGTGTTGACATGTGGCAAGACTCTCCTCGGGGCGCGTCTTGCTTGGGCTTCTCTCATGGAGGCCCTCAGTCAGACCCAGTGTTGACATGTGTCAAGACGCTCCTCGGGGCGTGTCTTGCTTGGGCCTCTCTCCTGGAGGCGCTGAGTCTGACCCAGTGCTGACATGTGGCAAGACGCTCCTCGGGGCGCGTCTTGCTTGGGCTTCTCTCCTGGAGGCCCTCAGTCAGACCCATTGTTGACATGTGGCAAGACGCTCCTCGGGGCACGTCTTGCTTGGGCCTCTCTCCTGGAGGCGCTCAAACAGACCGAGTAGTGACATGTGGCAAGACGCTCCTCGGGGCGCGTCTTGCTGGGGCTTCTCTCATGGAGGCACTCAGTCAGACCCAGTGTTGACATGTGGCAAGACGCTCCTCGGGGCGCGTCTTGCTTGGACCTCTCTCACTGAGAAGCTCAGTCAGACCGATTAGTGACATGTGGCAAGACGTTCCTCAGGGCGCGTCTTGCTTGGACCTCCCTCCTGGAGAAGCTCAGTCAGACCGAGTAGTGACATGTGGCAAGACGCTCCTCGGGGCGCGTCTTTCTTGGGCCTCTCTCCTGGAGGCGCTCAGTCAGAAACAGTGTTGACATGTGGCAAGACACTCCTCGGGGCGCGTCTTGCTTGGGCCTCTCTCATGGAGGCCCTCTGTCAGACCCAGTGTTGACATGTGTCAAGACGCTCCTCGGGGCGCGTCTTGCTTTGGCCTCTCTCCTGGAGGCGCTCAGTCAGACCGAGTGCTGACATGTAGCAAGAAGCTCCTCAGGGTGCGTCATGCTTGGGCTTCTCTCCTGGAGGCCCTCAGTCAGACCCATTATTGACATGTGGCAAGACGCTCCTCTGGGCGCGTATTGCTTGGGCCTCTCTCCTGGATGCCCTCTGTCAGACCCAGTGTTGACATGTGGCAAGACTCTCCTCGGGGCCCTTCTTGCTTGGGCTTCTCTAATGGAGGCCCTCAGTCAGACCCAGTGTTGACATGTGTCAAGACGCTCCTCGGGGCATATCTTGCTTGGGCCTCTCTCCTGGAGGCGCTCAGTCAGACCCAGTGTTGACATGTGGCAAGACGCTCCTTGGGGCGCTTCTATCTTGGGCTTCTCTCCTGGAGGCCCTCAGTCGGACCCATTGTTGACATGTGGCAAGACGCTCCTCGGGGCATGTCTTGCTTGGGCCTCTCTCCTGGAGGCGCTCAGTCAGACCGAGTAGTGACATGTGGCAAGAAGCTCCTCGGGGTGCATCTTGCTGGGGCTTCTCTCATGGAGGCACTCAGTCAGACCCAGTGTTGACATGTGGCAAGACGCTCCTCGGGGCGCGTGTTGCTTGGACCTCTCTCCTGGAGGCCCTCAGTCAGACCCAGTGCTGACATGTGAAAAGAAGCTCCTCGGGGCGCGTCTTGCTTGGGCTTCTCTCATGGAGGCCCTCAGTCAGACCCAGTGTTGACATGTGGCAAGACGCTCCTCGGGGCACGTCTTGCTTGGGCCTCTCTCCTGGAGGCGCTCAAACAGACCGAGTAGTGACATGTGGCAAGACGCTCCTCGGGGCGCGTCTTGCTGGGGCTTCTCTCATTGAGGCATTCAGTCAGACCCAGTGTTGACATTTGGCAAGATGCTCCTCGGGGCGCGTTCTTGCTTGGACCGCTCTCACTGAGGCGCTCAGTCAGACCGAGTAGTGACATGTGGCAAGACGCTCCTCAGGGCGCGTCTTGCTTGGACCTCTCTCCCTGAGGCGCTCAGTCAGACCCAGTGTTGGCATTTGGCAAGACGCTCCTCGGGGCGCGTCTTACTTGGGCCTCTCTCCTGGAGGCGCTCAGTCAGACCGAGTAGTGACATGTGGCAAGACGTTCCTCGGGGCGCGTCTTGCTTGGACCTCCCTCCTGGAGGCGCTCAGTCAGACCGAGTAGTGACATGTGGCAAGACGCTCCTCGGGGCGCGTCTTGCTTGGGCCTCTCTCCTGGAGGCGCTCAGTCAGACACAGTGTTGACATGTGGCAAGACACTCCTCGGGGCGCGTCTTGCTTGGGCCTCTCTCATGGAGGCCCTCTGTCAGACCCAGTGTTGACATGTGTCAAGACGCTCCTCGGGGCGCGTCTTGCTTTGGCCTCTCTCCTGGAGGCGCTCAGTCAGACCGAGTGCTGACATGTAGCAAGAAGCTCCTCGGGGTGCGTCATGCTTGGGCTTCTCTCCTGGAGGCCCTCAGTCAGACCCATTATTGACATGTGGCAAGACGCTCCTCTGGGCGCGTATTGCTTGGGCCTCTCTCCTGGATGCCCTCTGTCAGACCCAGTGTTGACATGTGGCAAGACTCTCCTCGGGGCCCTTCTTGCTTGGGCTTCTCTAAAGGAGGCCCTCAGTCAGACCCAGTGTTGACATTTGTCAAGACGCTCCTCGGGGCGTGTCTTGCTTGGGCCTCTCTCCTGGAGGCGCTCAGTCAGACCCAGTGTTGACATGTGGCAAGACGCTCCTCAGGGCGCGTCTTGCTTGGGCCTCTCTCCTGGAGGCGCTCAGTCAGACTGAGTAGTGACATGTGGCCTGACGCTCCTCGGGGCGCGTGTTGCTTGGGCCTCTCTCCTGGAGGCGCTCAGTCAGACCAAGTGGTGACATGTGGAAAGACACTCCTCGGGGCGCGTCTTGCTTGGGCCTCTCTCCTGGAGGCCCTCTGTCAGACCCAGTGTTGACATGTGTCAAGACGCTCCTCGGGGCGCGTCTTGCTTGGGCTTCTCTCCTGGAGGCCCTCAGTCAGACCCATTGTTGACATGTGGCAAGATGCTCCTCGGGGCGCGTGTTGCTTAGGCTTCTCTCCTGGAGGCCCTCAGTCAAACCCACTGTTGACATGTGGCAAGACGCTCCTCGGGGTGCGTCTTGCTTGGGCCTCTCTCCTGGAGGCGCTCAGTCAGACCGAGTGCTGACATGTGGAAAGACGCTCCTCGGGGCGCGTCTCGCTTGGGCTTCTCTCCTGGAGGCGCTCAGAAAGACCCAGTGTTGACATGTGACAAGACGCTCCTCGGGGCGCGTCTTGCTTGGGCCTCTCTCCTGTAGAGGCTCAGTCAGACCCAGTGGTGACATGTGGCAAGACACTCCTCGGGGCGCGTCTTGCTTGGGCCTCTCTCCTGGAGGCCCTCTGTCAGACCGAGTGTTGACATGTGGCAAGACTCTCCTCGGAGCGTGTCTTGCTTGGGCTTCTCTCATGGAGGCCCTCAGTCAGACCCAGTGTTGACATGTGTCAAGACGCTCCTCGGGGCGTGTCTTGCTTGGGCCTCTCTCCTGGAGGCGCTCAGTCTGACCCAGTGTTGACATGTGGCAAGACGCTCCTCGGGGCGCGTCTTGCTTGGGCTTCTCTCCTGGAGGCCCTCAGTCAGACCCATTGTTGACATGTGGCAAGACGCTCCTCGGGGCACGTCTTGCTTGGGCCTCTCTCCTGGAGGCGCTCAAACAGACCGAGTAGTGACATGTGGCAAGACGCTCCTCGGGGCGCGTCTTGCTGGGGCTTCTCTCATGGAGGCACTCAGTCAGACCCAGTGTTGACATGTGGCAAGACGCTCCTCGGGGCGCGTCTTGCTTGGACCTCTCTCACTGAGGCGCTCAGTCAGACCGAGTAGTGACATGTGGCAAGACGCTCCTCGGGGCGCGTCTTGCTTGGACCTCTCTCCCTGAGGCGCTCAGTCAGACCCAGTGTTGACATTTGGCAAGACACTCCTCGGGGCGCGTCTTGCTTGGGTCTCTCTCATGGAGGCCCTCTGTCAGACAGATTGCTGACATGTGGCAAGAAGCTCCTCGGGGCGCGTCTTGCTTGGGCTTCTCTCCTGGAGGCTCTCAGTAAGAACCATTGTTGACAAGTGGCAAGACGCTCCTCGGGGCGCGTCTTGCTTGGGCCTCTCTCCAGAAGGCCCTCAATCAGACCCAGTGTTGACACGTGGCAAGACGCTCCTCGGGGCGCGTCTTACTTGGGCTTCTCTCCTGGAGGCGCTCAGTCAGACTGAGTAGTGACATGTGGCCTGACGCTCCTCGGGGCGCGTGTTGCTTGGGCCTCTCTCCTGGAGGCGCTCAGTCAGACCAAGTGGTGACATGTGGCAAGACGCTCCTCGGGGCGCGTCTTGCTTGGGCCTCTCTCCTGGAGGCCCTCTGTCAGACCCAGTGTTGACATGTGTCAAGACGCTCCTCGGGGCGCGTCTTGCTTGGGCTTCTCTCCTGGAGGCCCTCAGTCAGACCCATTGTTGACATGTGGCAAGACGCTCCTCGGGGCGCGTCTTGCTTGGGCCTCTCTCCTGGAGGCGCTCAGTCAGACCTAGTGCTGACATGTGGCAAGACGCTCCTCGGGGCGCGTCTTGCTTGGGCTTCTCTCCTGGAGGCGCTCAGAAAGACCCAGTGTTGACATGTGACAAGACGCTCCTCGGGGCGCGTCTTGCTTGGGCCTCTCTCCTGGAGGCGCTCAGTCAGAACCAGAGGTGACATGTGGCAAGACGCTCCTCGGAGCGCGTCTTGCTTGGGCCTCTCTCCTGGAGGCCCTCTGTCAGACCCAGTGTTGACATGTGGCACGACGCTCCTGCGGGCGCATCTTGCTTGGGCCTCTCTCCTGGAGGCCCTCAGTCAGACCCATTGTTGACATGTGGCCAGACGCTCCTAGGGGCGCGTCTTGCTTGGGCCTCTCTCCTGGAGGCGCTCAGTCAGACCGAGTGCTGACATAAGGCAAGACGCTCCTCGGGGCGCGTCTTGCTTGGGCCTCTCTCCTGGAGGCGCTCAAACAGACCGAGTAGTGACATGTGGCAAGACGCTCCTCGGGGCGCGTCTTGCTGGGGCTTCTCTCATGGAGGCACTCAGTCAGACCCAGTGTTGACATGTGGCAAGACGCTCCTCGGGGCGCGTTCTTGCTTGGACCGCTCTCACTGAGGCGCTCAGTCAGACCGAGTAGTGACATGTGGCAAGACGCTCCTCGGGGCGCGTCTTGCTTGGACCTCTCTCCCTGAGGCGCTCAGTCAGACCCAGTGTTGGCATTTGGCAAACGCTCCTCGGGGCGCGTCTTACTTGGGCCTCTCTCCTGGAGGCGCTCAGTCAGACCGAGTAGTGACATGTGGCAAGACGTTCCTCGGGGCGCGTCTTGCTTGGACCTCCCTCCTGGAGGCGCTCAGTCAGACCGAGTAGTGACATGTGGCAAGAAGCTCCTCTGGGCGCGTCTTGCTTGGGCCTCTCTCCTGGAGGCGCTCAGTCAGACACAGTGTTGACATGTGGCAAGACACTCCTCGGGGCGCGTCTTGCTTGGGCCTCTCTCATGGAGGCCCTCTGTCAGACCCAGTGTTGACATGTGTCAAGACGCTCCTCGGGGCGCGTCTTGCTTTGGCCTCTCTCCTGGAGGCGCTCAGTCAGACCGAGTGCTGACATGTAGCAAGAAGCTCCTCGGGGTGCGTCATGCTTGGGCTTCTCTCCTGGAGGCCCTCAGTCAGACCCATTATTGACATGTGGCAAGACGCTCCTCTGGGCGCGTATTGCTTGGGCCTCTCTCCTGGATGCCCTCTGTCAGACCCAGTGTTGACATGTGGCAAGACTCTCCTCGGGGCCCTTCTTGCTTGGGCTTCTCTAATGGAGGCCCTCAGTCAGACCCAGTGTTGACATGTGTCAAGACGCTCCTCGGGGCGTGTCTTGCTTGGGCCTCTCTCCTGGAGGCGCTCAGTCAGACCCAGTGTTGACATGTGGCAAGACGCTCCTCAGGGCGCGTCTTGCTTGGGCCTCTCTCCTGGAGGCGCTCAGTCAGACTGAGTAGTGACATGTGGCCTGACGCTCCTCGGGGCGCGTGTTGCTTGGGCCTCTCTCCTGGAGGCGCTCAGTCAGACCAAGTGGTGACATGTGGAAAGACACTCCTCGGGGCGCGTCTTGCTTGGGCCTCTCTCCTGGAGGCCCTCTGTCAGACCCAGTGTTGACATGTGTCAAGACGCTCCTCGGGGCGCGTCTTGCTTGGGCTTCTCTCCTGGAGGCCCTCAGTCAGACCCATTGTTGACATGTGGCAAGACGCTCCTCGGGGCGCGTGTTGCTTAGGCTTCTCTCCTGGAGGCCCTCAGTCAAACCCATTGTTGACATGTGGCAAGACGCTCCTCGGGGCGCGTCTTGCTTGGGCCTCTCTCCTGGAGGCGCTCAGTCAGACCGAGTGCTGACATGTGGAAAGACGCTCCTCGGGGCGCGTCTCGCTTGGGCTTCTCTCCTGGAGGCGCTCAGAAAGACCCAGTGTTGACATGTGACAAGACGCTCCTCGGGGCGCGTCTTGCTTGGGCCTCTCTCCTGGAGAGGCTCAGTCAGACCCAGTGGTGACATGTGGCAAGACACTCCTCGGGGCGCGTCTTGCTTGGGCCTCTCTCCTGGAGGCCCTCTGTCAGACCGAGTGTTGACATGTGGCAAGACTCTCCTCGGGGCGTGTCTTGCTTGGGCTTCTCTCATGGAGGCCCTCAGTCAGACCCAGTGTTGACATGTGTCAAGACGCTCCTCGGGGCGTGTCTTGCTTGGGCCTCTCTCCTGGAGGCGCTCAGTCTGACCCAGTGTTGACATGTGGCAAGACGCTCCTCGGGGCGCGTCTTGCTTGGGCTTCTCTCCTGGAGGCCCTCAGTCAGACCCATTGTTGACATGTGGCAAGACGCTCCTCGGGGCACGTCTTGCTTGGGCCTCTCTCCTGGAGGCGCTCAAACAGACCGAGTAGTGACATGTGGCAAGACGCTCCTCGGGGCGCGTCTTGCTGGGGCTTCTCTCATGGAGGCACTCAGTCAGACCCAGTGTTGACATGTGGCAAGACGCTCCTCGGGGCGCGTCTTGCTTGGACCTCTCTCACTGAGGCGCTCAGTCAGACCGAGTAGTGACATGTGGCAAGACGCTCCTCGGGGCGCGTCTTGCTTGGACCTCTCTCCCTGAGGCGCTCAGTCAGACCCAGTGTTGACATTTGGCAAGACACTCCTCGGGGCGCGTCTTGCTTGGGTCTCTCTCATGGAGGCCCTCTGTCAGACCGATTGCTGACATGTGGCAAGAAGCTCCTCGGGGCGCGTCTTGCTTGGGCTTCTCTCCTGGAGGCTCTCAGTAAGAACCATTGTTGACATGTGGCAAGACGCTCCTCGGGGCGCGTCTTGCTTGGGCCTCTCTCCAGAAGGCCCTCAATCAGACCCAGTGTTGACACGTGGCAAGACGCTCCTCGGGGCGCGTCTTACTTGGGCTTCTCTCCTGGAGGCGCTCAGTCAGACTGAGTAGTGACATGTGGCCTGACGCTCCTCGGGGCGCGTGTTGCTTGGGCCTCTCTCCTGGAGGCGCTCAGTCAGACCAAGTGGTGACATGTGGCAAGACGCTCCTCGGGGCGCGTCTTGCTTGGGCCTCTCTCCTGGAGGCCCTCTGTCAGACCCAGTGTTGACATGTGTCAAGACGCTCCTCGGGGCGCGTCTTGCTTGGGCTTCTCTCCTGGAGGCCCTCAGTCAGACCCATTGTTGACATGTGGCAAGACGCTCCTCGGGGCGCGTCTTGCTTGGGCCTCTCTCCTGGAGTCGCTCAGTCAGACCTAGTGCTGACATGTGGCAAGACGCTCCTCGGGGCGCGTCTTGCTTGGGCTTCTCTCCTGGAGGCGCTCAGAAAGACCCAGTGTTGACATGTGACAAGACGCTCCTCGGGGCGCGTCTTGCTTGGGCCTCTCTCCTGGAGGCGCTCAGTCAGAACCAGAGGTGACATGTGGCAAGACGCTCCTCGGAGCGCGTCTTGCTTGGGCCTCTCTCCTGGAGGCCCTCTGTCAGACCCAGTGTTGACATGTGGCACGACGCTCCTGCGGGCGCATCTTGCTTGGGCCTCTCTCCTGGAGGCCCTCAGTCAGACCCATTGTTGACATGTGGCAAGACGCTCCTAGGGGCGCGTCTTGCTTGGGCCTCTCTCCTGGAGGCGCTCAGTCAGACCGAGTGCTGACATAAGGCAAGACGCTCCTCGGGGCGCGTCTTGCTTGGGCCTCTCTCCTGGAGGCGCTCAGTCAGACCCAGTGCTGACATGTGGCAAGACGCTCCTCGGGGCGCGTCTTGCTGGGGCCTCTCTCCTGGAGGCGCTCAGTCAGACTGAGTAGTGACATGTGGCCTGACGCTCCTCGGGGCGCGGCTTGCTTGGGCCTCTCTCCTGGAGGCGCTCAGTCAGACCCAGTGTTGACATGTGACAAGACGCTCCTCGGGGCGCGTCTTGCTTGGGCTTCTCTCCTGGAGGCCCTCAGTCAGACCCATTGTTGACATGTGGCAAGACGCTCCTCGGGGCGCGTCTTGCTTGGGCCTCTCTCCTGGAGGCGCTCAGTCAGACCGAGTGCTGACATGAGGAAAGACGCTCCTCGGGGCGCGTCTTGCTTGGGCTTCTCTCCTGGAGGCGCTCAGAAAGACCCAGTGTTGACATGTGACAAGACGCTCCTCGGGGAGCGTCTTGCTTGGGCCTCTCTCCTGGAGGCGCTCAGTCAGACCCAGTGGTGACATGTGGCAAGACACTCCTCGGGGCGCGTCTTGCTTGGGCCTCTCTCCTGGAGGCCCTCTGTCAGACCGAGTGTTGACATGTGGCAAGACTCTCCTCGGGGCGCGTCTTGCTTGGGCTTCTCTCATGGAGGCCCTCAGTCAGACCCAGTGTTGACATGTGTCAAGACGCTCCTCGGGGCGCATCTTGCTTGGGCCTCTCTCCTGGAGGCGCTCAGTCAGACCCAGTGTTGACATGTGACAAGACGCTCCTCGGGGCGCGTCTTGCTTGGACTTCTCTCCTGGAGGCCCTCAGTCAGACCCATTGTTGACATGTGGCAAGACGCTCCTCGGGGCGCGTCTTGCTTTGGCCTCTCTCCTGGAGGCGCTCAGTCAGACCGAGTGCTGACATGTGGCAAGACGCTCCTCGGGCCGCGTGTTGCTTGGGCTTCTCTCCTGGAGGCCCTCAGTCAGACCCATTGTTGACATGTTGCAAGACGCTCCTCGGGGCACGTCTTGCTTGGGCCTCTCTCCTGGAGGCCCTCTGTCAGACCGAGTGTTGACATGTGGCAAGACTCTCCTCGGGGCGCGTCTTGCTTGGGCTTCTCTCATGGAGGCCCTCAGTCAGACCCAGTGTTGACATGTGTCAAGACACTCCTCGGGGCGTGTCTTGCTTGGGCCTCTCTCCTGGAGGCGCTCAGTCTGACCCAGTGCTGACATGTGGCAAGACGCTCCTCGGGGCGCGTCTTGCTTGGGCTTCTCTCCTGGAGGCCCTCAGTCAGACCCATTGTTGACATGTGGCAAGACGCTCCTCGGGGCACGTCTTGCTTGGGCCTCTCTCCTGGAGGCGCTCAAACAGACCGAGTAGTGACATGTGGCAAGACGCTCCTCGGGGCGCGTCTTGCTGGGGCTTCTCTCATGGAGGCACTCAGTCAGACCCAGTGTTGACATGTGGCAAGACGCTCCTCGGGGCGCGTCTTGCTTGGACCTTTCTCACTGAGGCGCTCAGTCAGACCGAGTAGTGACATGTGGCAAGAAGCTCCTCGGGGCGCGTCTTGCTTGGACCTCTCTCCCTGAGGCGCTCAGTCAGACCCAGTGTTGACTTAAAGCCCCCACAATGCCGCTCAGAAAATGGTCCCAACCCGGAAGTAAGAAAAATTGCAGTTCCACCCTCATCCGCTGGGGGCTGGTACCAGAAGCGAGCAAATCCTCATTGACTCCCATGTTAAAAATGCCATTTTCACAGCAGAAATAAACATGTTTACAGCCTGGTTCAAAAAATGTTTGTTTGTCTAAATTATCTAGTTTATACTCATGACAACTCTGAGGGGGGTGAAATTTTTTCTCACTCTTCTGTTTAAGTGTATTGAAAGCCTAAAATTCTGTATAATTAATGAGCATCCGACACACGTGACCGCCGCCTCAGACCCACGTGACCACAGAGCTAGCTCCGTGGAAAGGCCTCAGTACAGCCTCGGTCTCTCCTGGAAACTGTGTCGGGATTTTGAGTCTCTGTGCTTGTGAATTCTGTTTTGGATAATATTGGTGCAATTGTTGGACAAAATGACTTGCTGTGGTATTAATTGCACTAATAGAGCGTCCAAGGAGTCTCCATTTCATTTTTTTCGGTAAGTTAAAATCTATATTTGTATTTTATGTCACTGCTGCCTTTAAACTAGCTGAGTTTACCGAAGTAGCTAGCTAACTATCAGTTTAACATGCAGCATGTACTGTTTAACCATGAAATTTAAATGTAAAATACGGTAAAATAATTAATAGGGCATATTTAAATGGGTAATAGGGTAAAACCCAGTGCATTTAAGATAAAAATGGGTTTAAATATGACGGGGCGCGCCGCTTGGGGGGACACTTCTGTGCTCTATTCTTTCATCCGGTAATCCCCAGCGGTCAGGCCGGGCAGGCTGATCGATGCGGCGCCTCGCTGCTGCGGGCTGACCGCTCGTGGAACTCGGAGACAGATCTGACCGGAGAAATACTGCAGCTCGTTGAGAAGTCTATAGGGCATACAGCGTTTCCCTTAAATCCCACTGCCACGCCGACAAGATCCCAAGTTTCTTTGTTTTTGTTGGCGCTGTTTACCGAAGAAGCAGCGGGAATACCAGCAAGTTTCATCAGACTCATAAATTTAGTTTTTGCAGGGGACCCCCTGTATTTTACTGCTCCCTCCTGCAGTCTTCCCCTATTAAAATTTAAAATGTGTAACTTCATGTATTGTGATGAATGACTAATATTCATGTTAACTAAAACGTTAGGTATTTAGGGGGAAAAAACAAAATAATAAACATTATACAGATGTCAAATAAATCAAACTGTAATTAAACTATATATTTTCAAAGTCTTGATTCTGGATAAAATCCAACAACATATGCTTTATAAATAAACACTACGCATGGCTTTTACACACACACACACACTCACGTTACATTGTGATTTCTTAGTAAATATTCTATTTGGCGAGAGATAAACTTTATTGTATTTATCCTAGTGAATCTATAATTAAACGGGTAAACTAGTAGTAGCACATCCAACATCAAAGAAAGTAAAATGTTATTATCAGGAGAGGGAGAATGATTAAGTGGTTAGCAGCAGTGTGCTAGACGATGGCCCCCTCCATGAGGCCACCACAGCTCAGCAGAACATCGTTGTAGCTTCTTCTGGGGAGAAAAACACTTACAGAAAAAATAAAGTTAACAGCTGAAATAGCAGGAAATAATACAGTTAAAGAGCAGATTGTAGAAGAAAGAAACCCCTAGGTTAAACTGGTCTGTCTACTGCATAATGCTGAACTCTAACATGTGTCCTCAGGGAAGGACCTGATTGGTGTCCAGAACCTGCTGAAGAAGCACCAGGCTCTGCAGGCTGAGATCACAGGTCATGAACCTCGCATCAAGGCTGTCACCCAGAAAGGAGAGACCATAATGGAGGAAGGTAGAGCAGGTCTGGTCCTGACATGTTTCTGAGGTGTCTGCAGGTTCTGGCTCACTTTGTTTGGGTCCAGGTCACTTCGCTGGTTCAGAACCTTCGGCCCGTCAGAACATTCTTATCCTCCACGTTCTAACACCAGACCTGTTAACCCAACAGCAACAAGTGGCTCCAACTGACGATGAGACCGGGAAGGAGCTGGTTCTGGCTCTGTTCGACTACCAGGAGAAGAGTCCTGGAGAGGTCACCATGAAGAAGGGCGACATCCTCACGCTGCTCAACAGCACCAACAAGGTTCGTATGCCCTTCACAGCCGAGGAACGACCTCCAGCTCAGAGCGAACATCTCCACACCTGCTTTGTGTTTGTGTGACTTTAGGTTGTTTTACTTGAACTCGCGTCTTTAGCTGAATGAGGATGGAGAGACGGGTCGGACCTGGAGCAGGTCGAGGTCTTGCAGAAGAAGTTTGACGACTTCCAGAAGGTCGGACTTTTCCTCCTCTCCGTCTTCCAGCAGCAGCTGTCAGATCAGCTCAGGTGATAATCAGCAGGTGCTTTTGTCCTGCAGGACCTGAAGGCCAACGAGTCCCGCCTGAGGGACATCAACAAGGTGGCATCTGAACTGGAGTCAGAAGGTCTGATGGCTGAGGAGGCTCCTATGGTTCAGGCTCAGGTGAGCGTCACCTGTCTGCAGCAGCTGGTCCCTCTCACTTCCTGGTTTGTTAACTCTGCTCGTCTCTGTTTGTAGCAACAAGAACATCTGGGTTCTGCTCCTGGAAAGGTGCGTGTTGTCCTCCGCCTCCACCAGAACCAGACGTGGTGTTTTTGTTACCACTCATTTGTTTGTTTACAGGATGAAGCCGTCTCTAACCCCGGCTTTCCACAGGAGTCGTCAGCAGCACGTTACTGCAGCAGCACGTCATAGCTGCTGATAGGAACCGCTGTGGTCAACAGAACCTTTTCCACCGGAGCCGTCAGCAGCGCGAGTCGGCCACGTCTCAGGAGCAGCATGTCGCGGCCCTTACGCGCCGGTTCTATTTTCTACGCGCGACGCCTCTGAAACGGGTCAAGTTCGACATTTTTGGGGAAGGAAAGACAGGAAATCGGACGCGGAAATTGAGAGAAGCTACCGAGATTTTCAGAATAAAGAACGTACTGCCTTCCGGTTGCTTTACTTTTAAAAAAGGTTACTAACTGAGCGGCCCCGTGAGAAGTTATCACCTAGCTAGCGGTCTCCTTTGTTTTTCAGGTCCGTATTGGCGATTATAAAACGGACAGAACATAAAACACAAACCATGTTGTAATTTTCTCCTGCTTGTTGTTGTGTTTACTGACGAAGTCACTCGAGTGACTTCGTGCTCGGTCGGTGACAGCTGCTCCCCTGCTGCTTCGCGTCTCGTGGGAAGGGCCAAGCAGCAGTTTACGCGAGCAAGACGTGCTGCTGCAGTAACGTGCTGCTGACGGCTCCCGTGGAAACCCGGGGTAACACGGCGTCACCCTAGAAGGTGAGTTCATTCAGCTGATCAGAGGTCACCTCTGATGGCCGTAGTCACGGCCGACCGTGCTGAAATCACACAGGAATTCAGGTGACCCGGCAGGCACCAGGTGCTGGTGAAAGTGGGGACATGTCAGCTGGTTGCCATGGCTACAGTTATCTTTATGCATCTGTATGACTGCTGACTGGTGTGTGTTTCCTGTGACCTTTGACCTCAGACCGTACGGTTGGGCGTTCAGACGACGGCTAACTTTAATTCCATCAAGGTAAGAGGAAGCTCTTCCCTTCCTGTCTGAGCGATCCGTCTCCAGGTTTCCTCGTCCGGCGTCCAGCCCGCTGGCGTCCACCTCCATCTCACTGGGTTTGGTTTCTCTCCAGGAGCTGAACAACCGCTGGCGCTCGCTGCAACATGCTGGGCAGCGCCCATGAGGTGTAGCGCTTCCACAGGTACCCCGCACACTTATGCGCCGCTTACGGGTCAGTAGTTTGGACCCACACTCAGACGGAGTTCTGATGTCTTCTCAGAGACGCTGATGAGACCAGAGTGGATCGAGGAGAAGAACCAGGCCCTGAACACAGACAACTACGGCCACCACCTGGCCAGCGTTCAGGCTCTGCAGCGTGAACATGAAGGCTTTGAGCGTGACCTGGCAGCTCTGGGTGATAAGGTCCGCTTTCCTGATCGGTACCAGGACCCGAGTTGTCTCTGGAGACACGTTCTTCATGGTTCTGGTGACTCCACCCCAGCCGTTCCTGATCAGCAATCAGCGGGGTGCTTTCCTATTTAAGGTGGATGGAGGACAAAATTTGACGCCAGAAGATTGCCTCAGTTTTGGTAGTAACCAGCCACTCGTGTTACCTCTAGTGTTCCTAGGATTAATGTTATTTCGTAGTGTTTTTGCTCTTATATTGGATTTACCATTCTTCAGGATTCCTGTCGACCTCATTGGATACTGACCTCTACTCCAGGATTTGGATATTCAACACACGGACCTTATCACCACCCTCCATAACCCACCTCTCATCTCACCCGTTGCCCCATCCACCAGGACGCCCCGCTTCTCTCCACCTCTGCTCCCTCTCCTGCGCTTCCCCCGGCTCTCTACCTCTCCCTCCTCCAGCCAACACATACACCCACCACAGTAAGTCTGCTGAACACCTCTGCCTGCCTACAATGGATTTTGAAACCAGAACCTAAGCTCACCTGTGTTCTCCCTCCTCCAGATGCTGAGCTGTTGTTGCAGTTCCAACCACAGACTTATCTGTGCACCTTAAGTTCCTCCTTATAAATAAATCATTTTTTCCATCAGTTTTTGGTCAGTGTTGTATTCTGCATGTCTTGGGTTAAGTACCTTCCTCCAAACATGACACTCCTCTTCAAAGAGCAAATCTGTTCAGCACATTCTGACAGACCGACCACCATTCTTCTGTCATGATGCTGTACAGGACATTTTTAGAGTTTTTCTTTTTAAAGATAAATAGGATTACATTTAAATAGCAATACTTTCACATTATCATTTTCCCACACTTCTGTATAACTGTATTTAGTTGTTTTTCAATAAAGAATGACAAACTATTTAAGTTTGGATTTGTTGCACACAAATATATATCTGTAAAAAATATCTACAAAGCTAATGTATACATAACAAGTATGATTGGGTTTTGCAATACGGCACTATTTTAGTAAGAGTTTTAAACCAAGTAAAGTTAGTAAAGAACACATTTCTATTGTCTGCTAAGAAACTGTTGGGATTTAAAATGGGCCTGTTGTACAAATAACTTGTAAATGATTATTCCTCACTTTTGTCTTAACCAAAGAAATTCCAGTAATTGAGCAAAAACATTTATTTTTAACACTACATTTTATAAAACAGGGCGCAAAGTGTCGGCACATGTATGTATGTCGATGGTCCACCCCAACCGAACCAGGAGACACAGACGTCAGGGAGGCCAAGGTTGTCTCTGCAGCTCTCTGGGCACCACGCCTCACTCAGCTGTCTCCAATGATCCAAATGGCTATGGAGAAAAAATAACAGGTTTGTCATAATTGTTTAAAGTACAAAACCATACATGAAGTGGTGAGACAGGTATGTGAAACTTACACTTGCTGATGTTGGAGACACACAGGCTGCCATGGTGACATTTAAACAGATCTAACAAAAAAATAAAAATGAAAATTAAAAACTCCCAGACCTCATGTCATATTTACTAATCAGCTATGGCTGATTTATTGTTTGGATCACAGTGAGTTACACTAATTCTAATATATTTTTATTTCTATTATACATACATACTTTTTAACTGTTATTTTCACGACTGTTATCAGGCTCTCTTGTTCTGGTTCTGATGATAATTCCGTGTCTTCCAGCAAGTTATCTTGTGCTTACTTCATCTGTAGAATGTCTCTTTACTTTTGGTAAATTGTACTGAGTCCAGAATAAAGACTAGTTGGCTGTACAAGATACAAACAAGTATAACATTTTGGAAATATATGAAATGTATTTACGCTGCTAATTTAGCTCGAATACTAATAACTGCCATATTTTCCGGACTATAACTCGCACTTTTTTACATTTTCTGGCAGGTCCTGCTACTTATACTCCGGAGCGACTTATATAACAAAATATGTAGGCTACACCACGCTGCTGCGGGCCGACTCCGACCCACACAAGAATGAGTTCCCCTGTCCCGCTGGAAGGGTTTCAAACACCGCCAGCATCTGTTAGAGCCTGTGGCGGGGTGCTGAGGGCCGGCTCCAGCCCAGGAATGAGCTCTCCTCGCCGGCCGGGAGGGTTTGAAACACCGCCATCCTCTCCTCTGCTGGCTGTTGTTCATTCTGTTATGGTTACCGGTGCTTGTGTTGCAATGTGAAACGCTTGGTCTCAGATTTTGTAAGAAAGATAATAAAATGTCCCCCCAAAATACGACTTAAATATATTTTCTCTTATTCATGATACATTTAATGGCTGGTGCGACTCAGGAGTGATAGCGCCGAAAAAAACTGTACTGAAAACTTGCTCAAAGCAAAATGTTTTCATTACGGAAATAAATTATAAACTTACCGATTTAAAACTTTTTTAATACAGGTACTTCTCACGAACAGGCGCAGAAAACCTCCACCTAAACTCCGTGTAAGGTTCAGGTCGATGGGTGTTCCAGTTAGCTCCGGTTGGGTTGAAGCTAGGTGGCTACATCCGTTAGCTCGGCTCCCACCTCCGCTTTAGCTTTGGGTTAGCCAGGGTTAGCTTCAGGTTAGCTCGTAGCTAGTTCGCCTGGGTGTCGTCACTCGAGCCCAGCCTTACAGCCACACCCTCAGCGCCTCCTCTCTTCCCTTTTATGGAATTGTCTGGGCTGGACGGAACCTGTGACACGGTCAAAATGGCGGTGGTGGCCACCTCCCATTATAGACAACAAACGTGTTATTGAAGCCAATGGAATCCGTTTGTCCAGTATATGTACAGTCTATGGTTGACATGTGGCACGACGCTCCTGCGGGCGCATCTTGCTTGGGCCTCTTTCCTGGAGGCCCTCAGTCAGACCCATTGTTGACATGTGGCAAGACGCTCCTAGGGGCGCGTCTTGCTTGGGCCTCTCTCCTGGAGGCGCTCAGTCAGACCGAGTGCTGACATAAGGCAAGACGCTCCTCGGGGCGCGTCTTGCTTGGGCCTCTCTCCTGGAGGCGCTCAGTCAGACCCAGTGCTGACATGTGGCAAGACGCTCCTCGGGGCGCGTCTTGCTGGGGCCTCTCTCCTGGAGGCGCTCAGTCAGACTGAGTAGTGACATGTGGCCTGACGCTCCTCGGGGCGCGGCTTGCTTGGGCCTCTCTCCTGGAGGCGCTCAGTCAGACCCAGTGTTGACATGTGACAAGACGCTCCTCGGGGCTCGTCTTGCTTGGGCCTCTCTCCTGGAGGCGCTCAGTCTGACCCAGTGCTGACATGTGGCAAGACGCTCCTCGGGGCGCGTCTTGCTTGGGCTTCTCTCCTGGAGGCCCTCAGTCAGACCCATTGTTGACATGTGGCAAGACGCTCCTCGGGGCACGTCTTGCTTGGGCCTCTCTCCTGGAGGCGCTCAAACAGACCGAGTAGTGACATGTGGCAAGACGCTCCTCGGGGCGCGTCTTGCTGGGGCTTCTCTCATGGAGGCACTCAGTCAGACCCAGTGTTGACATGTGGCAAGACGCTCCTCGGGGCGCGTCTTGCTTGGACCTTTCTCACTGAGGCGCTCAGTCAGACCGAGTAGTGACATGTGGCAAGAAGCTCCTCGGGGCACGTCTTGCTTGGACCTCTCTCCCTGAGGCGCTCAGTCAGACCCAGTGTTGACATGTGGCACGACGCTCCTGCGGGCGCATCTTGCTTGGGCCTCTCTCCTGGAGGCCCTCAGTCAGACCCATTGTTGACATGTGGCAAGACGCTCCTAGGGGCGCGTCTTGCTTGGGCCTCTCTCCTGGAGGCGCTCAGTCAGACCGAGTGCTGACATAAGGCAAGACGCTCCTCGGGGCGCGTCTTGCTTGGGCCTCTCTCCTGGAGGCGCTCAGTCAGACCCAGTGCTGACATGTGGCAAGACGCTCCTCGGGGCGCGTCTTGCTGGGGCCTCTCTCCTGGAGGCGCTCAAACAGACCGAGTAGTGACATGTGGCAAGACGCTCCTCGGGGCGCGTCTTGCTGGGGCTTCTCTCATGGAGGCACTCAGTCAGACCCAGTGTTGACATGTGGCAAGACGCTCCTCGGGGCGCGTCTTGCTTGGACCTCTCTCACTGAGAAGCTCAGTCAGACCGAGTAGTGACATGTGGCAAGACGCTCCTCGGGGCGCGTCTTGCTTGGACCTCTCTCCCTGAGGCGCTCAGTCAGACCCAGTGTTGACATTTGGCAAGACACTCCTCGGGGCGCGTCTTGCTTGGGCCTCTCTCCAGAAGGCCCTCAATCAGACCCAGTGTTGACACGTGGCAAGACGCTCCTCGGGGCGCGTCTTACTTGGGCCTCTCTCCTGGAGGCGCTCAGTCAGACCGAGTAGTGACAAGTGGCAAGACGTTCCTCAGGGCGCGTCTTGCTTGGACCTCCCTCCTGGAGGCGCTCAGTCAGACCGAGTAGTGACATGTGGCAAGACGCTCCTCGGGGCGCGTCTTTCTTGGGCCTCTCTCCTGGAGGCGCTCAGTCAGACACAGTGTTGACATGTGGCAAGACACTCCTCGGGGCGCGTCTTGCTTGGGCCTCTCTCATGGAGGCCCTCTGTCAGACCCAGTGTTGACATATGTCAAGACGCTCCTCGGGGCGCGTCTTGCTTTGGCCTCTCTCCTGGAGGCGCTCAGTCAGACCGAGTGCTGACATGTAGCAAGAAGCTCCTCGGGGTGCGTCATGCTTGGGCTTCTCTCCTGGAGGCCCTCAGTCAGACCCATTATTGACATGTGGCAAGACGCTCCTCTGGGCGCGTATTGCTTGGGCCTCTCTCCTGGATGCCCTCTGTCAGACCCAGTGTTGACATGTGGCAAGACTCTCCTCGGGGCCCTTCTTGCTTGGGCTTCTCTAATGGAGGCCCTCAGTCAGACCCAGTGTTGACATGTGTCAAGACGCTCCTCGGGGCGTATCTTGCTTGGGCCTCTCTCCTGGAGGCGCTCAGTCAGACCCAGTGTTGACATGTGGCAAGACGCTCCTCGGGGCGCTTCTTGCTTGGGCTTCTCTCCTGGAGGCCCTCAGTCAGACCCATTGTTGACATGTGGCAAGACGCTCCTCGGGGCATGTCTTGCTTGGGCCTCTCTCCTGGAGGCGCTCAGTCAGACCGAGTAGTGACATGTGGCAAGAAGCTCCTCGGGGTGCATCTTGCTGGGGCTTCTCTCATGGAGGCACTCAGTCAGACCCAGTGTTGACATGTGGCAAGACGCTCCTCGGGGCGCGTCTTGCTTGGGCCTCTCTCATGGAGGCCCTCTGTCAGACCCAGTGTTGACATATGTCAAGACGCTCCTCGGGGCGCATCTTGCTTTGGCCTCTCTCCTGGAGGCGCTCAGTCAGACCGAGTGCTGACATGTAGTAAGAAGCTCCTCGGGGTGCGTCATGCTTGGGCTTCTCTCCTGGAGGCCCTCAGTCAGACCCATTATTGACATGTGGCAAGACGCTCCTCTGGGCGCGTATTGCTTGGGCCTCTCTCCTGGATGCCCTCTGTCAGACCCAGTGTTGACATGTGGCAAGACTCTCCTCGGGGCCCTTCTTGCTTGGGCTTCTCTAATGGAGGCCCTCAGTCAGACCCAGTGTTGACATGTGTCAAGACGCTCCTCGGGGCGTATCTTGCTTGGGCCTCTCTCCTGGAGGCGCTCAGTCAGACCCAGTGTTGACATGTGGCAAGACGCTCCTCGGGGCGCGTGTTGCTTGGACCTCTCTCCTGGAGGCCCTCAGTCAGACCGAGTAGTGACATGTGGCAAGACGCTCCTCGGGGCGCGTCTTGCTTGGGCCTCTCTCCTGGAGGCGCTCAGTCAGACCCAGTGCTGACATGTGAAAGGAAGCTCCTCGGGGCGCGTCTTGCTTGGGCTTCTCTCCTGGAGGCCCTCAGTAAGACCCATTGTTGACATGTGGCAAGACGCTCCTCGGGGCGCGTCTTGCTTGGGCCTCTCTCCAGAAGGCCCTCAATCAGACCCAGTGTTGACACGTGGCAAGACGCTCCTCAGGGCGCGTCTTGCTTGGGCCTCTCTCCTGGAGGCGCTCAGTCAGACCCATTGTTGACATGTGGCAAGACGCTCCTCGGGGCGCGTCTTGCTTGGGCCTCTCTCCTGGAGGCGCTCAGTCAGACCGAGTGCTGACATGAGGAAAGACGCTCCTCGTGGCGCGTCTTGCTTGGGCTTCTCTCCCGGAGGCGCTCAGAAAGACCCAGTGTTGACATGTGACAAGACGCTCCTCGGGGCGCGTCTTGCTTGGGCCTCTCTCCTGTAGGCGCTCAGTCAGACCCAGTGGTGACATGTGGCAAGACACTCCTCGGGGCGCGTCTTGCTTGTGCCTCTCTCCTGGAGGCCCTCTGTAAGACCGAGTGTTGACATGTGGCAAGACTCTCCTCGGGGCGCGTCTTGCTTGGGCTTCTCTCATGGAGGCCCTCAGTCAGACCCAGTGTTGACATGTGTCAAGACGCTCCTCGGGGCGTGTCTTGCTTGGGCCTCTCTCCTGGAGGCGCTGAGTCTGACCCAGTGCTGACATGTGGCAAGACGCTCCTCGGGGTGCGTCTTGCTTGGGCTTCTCTCCTGGAGGCCCTCAGTCAGACCCATTGTTGACATGTGGCAAGACGCTCCTCGGGGCACGTCTTGCTTGGGCCTCTCTCCTGGAGGCGCTCAAACAGACCGAGTAGTGACATGTGGCAAGACGCTCCTCGGGGCGCGTCTTGCTGGGGCTTCTCTCATGGAGGCACTCAGTCAGACCCAGTGTTGACATGTGGCAAGACGCTCCTCGGGGCGCGTCTTGCTTGGACCTCTCTCACTGAGAAGCTCAGTCAGACCGAGTAGTGACATGTGGCAAGACGCTCCTCGGGGCGCGTCTTGCTTGGACCTCTCTCCCTGAGGCGCTCAGTCAGACCCAGTGTTGACATTTGGCAAGACACTCCTCGGGGCGCGTCTTGCTTGGGCCTCTCTCCAGAAGGCCCTCAATCAGACCCAGTGTTGACACGTGGCAAGACGCTCCTCGGGGCGCGTCTTACTTGGGCCTCTCTCCTGGAGGCGCTCAGTCAGACCGAGTAGTGACATGTGGCAAGACGTTCCTCAGGGCGCGTCTTGCTTGGACCTCCCTCCTGGAGGCGCTCAGTCAGACCGAGTAGTGACATGTGGCAAGACGCTCCTCGGGGCGCGTCTTTCTTGGGCCTCTCTCCTGGAGGCGCTCAGTCAGACACAGTGTTGACATGTGGCAAGACACTCCTCGGGGCGCGTCTTGCTTGGGCCTCTCTCATGGAGGCCCTCTGTCAGACCCAGTGTTGACATGTGTCAAGACGCTCCTCGGGGCATGTCTTGCTGGGGTTTCTCTCATGGAGGCACTCAGTCAGACCCAGTGTTGACATGTGGCAAGACGCTCCTCGGGGCGCGTGTTGCTTGGACCTCTCTCCTGGAGGCCCTCAGTCAGACCGAGTAGTGACATGTGGCAAGACGCTCCTCGGGGCGCGTCTTGCTTGGGCCTCTCTCCTGGAGGCGCTCAGTCAGACCCAGTGCTGACATGTGAAAAGAAGCTCCTCGGGGCGCGTCTTGCTTGGGCTTCTCTCCTGGAGGCCCTCAGTAAGACCCATTGTTGACATGTGGCAAGACGCTCCTCGGGGCGCGTCTTGCTTGGGCCTCTCTCCTGTAGGCGCTCAGTCAGACCCAGTGGTGACATGTGGCAAGACACTCCTCGGGGCGCGTCTTGCTTGTGCCTCTCTCCTGGAGGCCCTCTGTAAGACCGAGTGTTGACATGTGGCAAGACTCTCCTCGGGGCGTGTCTTGCTTGGGCCTCTCTCCTGGAGGCGCTGAGTCTGACCCAGTGCTGACATGTGGCAAGACGCTCCTCGGGGCGCGTCTTGCTTGGGCTTCTCTCCTGGAGGCCCTCAGTCAGACCCATTGTTGACATGTGGCAAGACGCTCCTCGGGGCACGTCTTGCTTGGGCCTCTCTCCTGGAGGCGCTCAAACAGACCGAGTAGTGACATGTGGCAAGACGCTCCTCGGGGCGCGTCTTGCTGGGGCTTCTCTCATGGAGGCACTCAGTCAGACCCAGTGTTGACATGTGGCAAGACGCTCCTCGGGGCGCGTCTTGCTTGGACCTCTCTCACTGAGAAGCTCAGTCAGACCGAGTAGTGACATGTGGCAAGACGCTCCTCGGGGCGCGTCTTGCTTGGACCTCTCTCCCTGAGGCGCTCAGTCAGACCCAGTGTTGACATTTGGCAAGACACTCCTCGGGGCGCGTCTTGCTTGGGCCTCTCTCCAGAAGGCCCTCAATCAGACCCAGTGTTGACACGTGGCAAGACGCTCCTCGGGGCGCGTCTTACTTGGGCCTCTCTCCTGGAGGCGCTCAGTCAGACCGAGTAGTGACAAGTGGCAAGACGTTCCTCAGGGCGCGTCTTGCTTGGACCTCCCTCCTGGAGGCGCTCAGTCAGACCGAGTAGTGACATGTGGCAAGACGCTCCTCGGGGCGCGTCTTTCTTGGGCCTCTCTCCTGGAGGCGCTCAGTCAGACACAGTGTTGACATGTGGCAAGACACTCCTCGGGGCGCGTCTTGCTTGGGCCTCTCTCATGGAGGCCCTCTGTCAGACCCAGTGTTGACATATGTCAAGACGCTCCTCGGGGCGCGTCTTGCTTTGGCCTCTCTCCTGGAGGCGCTCAGTCAGACCGAGTGCTGACATGTAGCAAGAAGCTCCTCGGGGTGCGTCATGCTTGGGCTTCTCTCCTGGAGGCCCTCAGTCAGACCCATTATTGACATGTGGCAAGACGCTCCTCTGGGCGCGTATTGCTTGGGCCTCTCTCCTGGATGCCCTCTGTCAGACCCAGTGTTGACATGTGGCAAGACTCTCCTCGGGGCCCTTCTTGCTTGGGCTTCTCTAATGGAGGCCCTCAGTCAGACCCAGTGTTGACATGTGTCAAGACGCTCCTCGGGGCGTATCTTGCTTGGGCCTCTCTCCTGGAGGCGCTCAGTCAGACCCAGTGTTGACATGTGGCAAGACGCTCCTCGGGGCGCGTCTTGCTTGGGCCTCTCTCATGGAGGCCCTCTGTCAGACCCAGTGTTGACATATGTCAAGACGCTCCTCGGGGCGCGTCTTGCTTTGGCCTCTCTCCTGGAGGCGCTCAGTCAGACCGAGTGCTGACATGTAGCAAGAAGCTCCTCGGGGTGCGTCATGCTTGGGCTTCTCTCCTGGAGGCCCTCAGTCAGACCCATTATTGACATGTGGCAAGACGCTCCTCTGGGCGCGTATTGCTTGGGCCTCTCTCCTGGATGCCCTCTGTCAGACCCAGTGTTGACATGTGGCAAGACTCTCCTCGGGGCCCTTCTTGCTTGGGCTTCTCTAATGGAGGCCCTCAGTCAAACCCAGTGTTGACATGTGTCAAGACGCTCCTCGGGGCGTATCTTGCTTGGGCCTCTCTCCTGGAGGCGCTCAGTCAGACCCAGTGTTGACATGTGGCAAGACGCTCCTCGGGGCGCGTGTTGCTTGGACCTCTCTCCTGGAGGCCCTCAGTCAGACCGAGTAGTGACATGTGGCAAGACGCTCCTCGGGGCGCGTCTTGCTTGGGCCTCTCTCCTGGAGGCGCTCAGTCAGACCCAGTGCTGACATGTGAAAAGAAGCTCCTCGGGGCGCGTCTTGCTTGGGCTTCTCTCCTGGAGGCCCTCAGTAAGACCCAGTGTTGACATGTGGCAAGACGCTCCTCGGGGCGCGTCTTGCTTGGGCCTCTCTCCAGAAGGCCCTCAATCAGACCCAGTGTTGACACGTGGCAAGACGCTCCTCAGGGCGCGTCTTGCTTGGGCCTCTCTCCTGGAGGCGCTCAGTCAGACCCATTGTTGACATGTGGCAAGACGCTCCTCGGGGCCCGTCTTGCTTGGGCCTCTCTCCTGGAGGCGCTCAGTCAGACCGAGTGCTGACATGAGGAAAGACGCTCCTCGTGGCGCGTCTTGCTTGGGCTTCTCTCCCGGAGGCGCTCAGAAAGACCCAGTGTTGACATGTGACAAGACGCTCCTCGGGGCGCGTCTTGCTTGGGCCTCTCTCCTGTAGGCGCTCAGTCAGACCCAGTGGTGACATGTGGCAAGACACTCCTCGGGGCGCGTCTTGCTTGTGCCTCTCTCCTGGAGGCCCTCTGTAAGACCGAGTGTTGACATGTGGCAAGACTCTCCTCGGGGCGCGTCTTGCTTGGGCTTCTCTCATGGAGGCCCTCAGTCAGACCCAGTGTTGACATGTGTCAAGACGCTCCTCGGGGCGTGTCTTGCTTGGGCCTCTCTCCTGGAGGCGCTGAGTCTGACCCAGTGCTGACATGTGGCAAGACGCTCCTCGGGGCGCGTCTTGCTTGGGCTTCTCTCCTGGAGGCCCTCAGTCAGACCCATTGTTGACATGTGGCAAGACGCTCCTCGGGGCACGTCTTGCTTGGGCCTCTCTCCTGGAGGCGCTCAAACAGACCGAGTAGTGACATGTGGCAAGACGCTCCTCGGGGCGCGTCTTGCTGGGGCTTCTCTCATGGAGGCACTCAGTCAGACCCAGTGTTGACATGTGGCAAGACGCTCCTCGGGGCGCGTCTTGCTTGGACCTCTCTCACTGAGAAGTTCAGTCAGACCGAGTAGTGACATGTGGCAAGACGCTCCTCGGGGCGCGTCTTGCTTGGACCTCTCTCCCTGAGGCGCTCAGTCAGACCCAGTGTTGACATTTGGCAAGACACTCCTCGGGGCGCGTCTTGCTTGGGCCTCTCTCCAGAAGGCCCTCAATCAGACCCAGTGTTGACACGTGGCAAGACGCTCCTCGGGGCGCGTCTTACTTGGGCCTCTCTCCTGGAGGCGCTCAGTCAGACCGAGTAGTGACATGTGGCAAGACGTTCCTCAGGGCGCGTCTTGCTTGGACCTCCCTCCTGGAGGCGCTCAGTCAGACCGAGTAGTGACATGTGGCAAGACGCTCCTCGGGGCGCGTCTTTCTTGGGCCTCTCTCATGGAGGCCCTCTGTCAGACCCAGTGTTGACATGTGTCAAGACGCTCCTCGGGGCGCGTCTTGCTTTGGCCTCTCTCCTGGAGGCGCTCAGTCAGACCGAGTGCTGACATGTAGCAAGAAGCTCCTTGGGGTGCGTCATGCTTGGGCTTCTCTCCTGGAGGCCCTCAGTCAGACCCATTATTGACATGTGGCAAGACGCTCCTCTGGGCGCGTATTGCTTGGGCCTCTCTCCTGGATGCCCTCTGTCAGACCCAGTGTTGACATGTGGCAAGACTCTCCTCGGGCCCCTTCTTGCTTGGGCTTCTCTAATGGAGGCCCTCAGTCAGACCCAGTGTTGACATGTGTCAAGACGCTCCTCGGGGCGTATCTTGCTTGGGCCTCTCTCCTGGAGGCGCTCAGTCAGACCCAGTGTTGACATGTGGCAAGACGCTCCTCGGGGCGCTTCTTGCTTGGGGTTCTCTCCTGGAGGCCCTCAGTCAGACCCATTGTTGACATGTGGCAAGACGCTCCTCGGGGCATGTCTTGCTGGGGTTTCTCTCATGGAGGCACTCAGTCAGACCCAGTGTTGACATGTGGCAAGACGCTCCTCGGGGCGCGTGTTGCTTGGACCTCTCTCCTGGAGGCCCTCAGTCAGACCGAGTAGTGACATGTGGCAAGACGCTCCTCGGGGCGCGTCTTGCTTGGGCCTCTCTCCTGGAGGCGCTCAGTCAGACCCAGTGCTGACATGTGAAAAGAAGCTCCTCGGGGAGCGTCTTGCTTGGGCTTCTCTCCTGGAGGCCCTCAGTAAGACCCATTGTTGACATGTGGCAAGACGCTCCTCGGGGCGCGTCTTGCTTGGGCCTCTCTCCTGGAGGCGCTCAGTCAGACCGAGTGCTGACATGTGGAAAGACGCTCCTCGGGGCGCGTCTCGCTTGGCTTCTCTCCTGGAGGCGCTCAGAAAGACCCAGTGTTGACATGTGACAAGACGCTCCTCGGGGCGCGTCTTGCTTGGGCCTCTCTCCTGCAGAGGCTCAGTCAGACCCAGTGGTGACATGTGGCAAGACACTCCTCGGGGCGCGTCTTGCTTGGGCCTCTCTCCTGGAGGCCCTCTGTCAGACCGAGTGTTGACATGTGGCAAGACTCTCCTCGGGGCGTGTCTTGCTTGGGCTTCTCTCATGGAGGCCCTCAGTCAGACACAGTGTTGACATGTGGCAAGACACTCCTCGGGGCGCGTCTTGCTTGGGCCTCTCTCATGGAGGCCCTCTGTCAGACCCAGTGTTGACATGTGTCAAGACGCTCCTCGGGGCGCGTCTTGCTTTGGCCTCTCTCCTGGAGGCGCTCAGTCAGACCGAGTGCTGACATGTAGCAAGAAGCTCCTCGGGGTGCGTCATGCTTGGGCTTCTCTCCTGGAGGCCCTCAGTCAGACCCATTATTGACATGTGGCAAGACGCTCCTCTGGGCGCGTATTGCTTGGGCCTCTCTCCTGGATGCCCTCTGTCAGACCCAGTGTTGACATGTGGCAAGACTCTCCTCGGGGCCCTTCTTGCTTGGGCTTCTCTAATGGAGGCCCTCAGTCAGACCCAGTGTTGACATGTGTCAAGACGCTCCTCGGGGCGTGTCTTGCTTGGGCCTCTCTCCTGGAGGCGCTCAGTCAGACCCAGTGTTGACATGTGGCAAGACGCTCCTCAGGGCGCGTCTTGCTTGGGCCTCTCTCCTGGAGGCGCTCAGTCAGACTGAGTAGTGACATGTGGCCTGACGCTCCTCGGGGCGCGTGTTGCTTGGGCCTCTCTCCTGGAGGCGCTCAGTCAGACCAAGTGGTGACATGTGGCAAGACACTCCTCGGGGCGCATCTTGCTTGGGCCTCTCTCCTGGAGGCCCTCTGTCAGACCCAGTGTTGACATGTGTCAAGACGCTCCTCGGGGCGCGTCTTGCTTGGGCTTCTCTCCTGGAGGCCCTCAGTCAGACCCATTGTTGACATGTGGCAAGACGCTCCTCGGGGCGCGTGTTGCTTAGGCTTCTCTCCTGGAGGCCCTCAGTCAAACCCATTGTTGACATGTGGCAAGACGCTCCTCGGGGCGCGTCTTGCTTGGGCCTCTCTCCTGGAGGCGCTCAGTCAGACCGAGTTCTGACATGTGGAAAGACGCTCCTCGGGGCGCGTCTCGCTTGGGCTTCTCTCCTGGAGGCGCTCAGAAAGACCCAGTGTTGACATGTGACAAGACGCTCCTCGGGGCGCGTCTTGCTTGGGCCTCTCTTCTGGAGAGGCTCGGTCAGACCCAGTGGTGACATGTGGCAAGACACTCCTCGGGGCGCGTCTTGCTTGGGCCTCTCTCCTGGAGGCCCTCTGTCAGACCGAGTGTTGACATGTGGAAAGACTCTCCTCGGGGCGTGTCTTGCTTGGGCTTCTCTCATGGAGGCCCTCAGTCAGACCCATTGTTGACATGTGGCAAGACGCTCCTCGGGGCACGACTTGCTTGGGCCTCTCTCCTGGAGGCGCTCAAACAGACCGAGTAGTGACATGTGGCAAGACGCTCCTCGGGGCGCGTCTTGCTGGGGCTTCTCTCATGGAGGCACTCAGTCAGACCCAGTGTTGACATGTGGCAAGACGCTCCTCGGGGCGCGTCTTGCTTGGACCTCTCTCCCTGAGGCGCTCAGTCAGACCCAGTGTTGACATTTGGCAAGACACTCCTCGGGGCGCGTCTTGCTTGGGCCTCTCTCCTGGAGGCTCTCAGTAAGAACCATTGTTGACATGTGGCAAGACGCTCCTCGGGGCGCGTCTTGCTTGGGCCTCTCTCCAGAAGGCCCTCAATCAGACCCAGTGTTGACACGTGGCAGGACGCTCCTCGGGGCGCGTCTTACTTGGGCTTCTCTCCTGGAGGCGCTCAATTAGACTGAGTAGTGACATGTGGCCTGACGCTCCTCGGGGCGCGTGTTGCTTGGGCCTCTCTCCTGGAGGCGCTCAGTCAGACCAAGTGGTGACATGTGGCAAGACGCTCCTCGGGGCGCGTCTTGCTTTGGCCTCTCTCCTGGAGGCGCTCAGTCAGACTGAGTGCTGACATGTGGCAAGACGCTCCTCGGGCCGCGTGTTGTTTGGGCTTCTCTCCTGGAGGCCCTCAGTCAGACCCATTGTTGACATGTGGCAAGATGCTCCTCGGGGCGCGTCTTGCTTCGGCCTCTCTCCTGGAGGCGCTCAGTCAGACCGAGTGCTGACATGAGGAAAGACGCTCCTCGGGGCGCGTCTTGCTTGGAGTTCTCTCCTGGAGGCGCTCAGAAAGACCCAGTGTTGACATGTGACAAGACGCTCCTCGGGGCGCGTCTTGCTTGGGCCTCTCTCCTGGAGGCGCTCAGTCAGACCCAGTGGTGACATGTGGCAAGACACTCCTCGGGGCACGTCTTGCTTGGGCCTCTCTCCTGGAGGCGCTCAAACAGACCGAGTAGTGACATGTGGCAAGACGCTCCTCGGGGCGCGTCTTGCTGGGGCTTCTCTCATGGAGGCCCTCAGTCAGACCCAGTGTTGACATGTGTCAAGATGCTCCTCGGGGCGCGTCTTGTTTGGGCCTCTCTCCTGGAGGCGCTCAGTCTGACCCAGTGCTGACATGTGGCAAGACGCTCCTCGGGGCGCGTCTTGCTTGGGCTTCTCTCCTGGAGGCCCTCAGTCAGACCCATTGTTGACATGTGGCAAGACGCTCCTCGGGGCACGTCTTGCTTGGGCCTCTCTCCTGGAGGCGCTCAAACAGACCGAGTAGTGACATGTGGCAAGACGCTCCTCGGGGCGCGTCTTGCTGGGGCTTCTCTCATGGAGGCACTCAGTCAGACCCAGTGTTGACATGTGGCAAGACGCTCCTCGGGGCGCGTCTTGCTTGGACCTCTCTCCCTGAGGCGCTCAGTCAGACCCAGTGTTGACATTTGGCAAGACACTCCTCGGGGCGCGTCTTGCTTGGTTCTCTCTCCAGAAGGCCCTCAATCAGACCCAGTGTTGACACGTGGCAAGACGCTCCTCGGGGCGCGTCTTACTTGGGCCTCTCTCCTGGAGGCGCTCAGTCAGACCGAGTAGTGACATGTGGCAAGACGCTCCTCGGGGCGTGTCTTTCTTGGGCCTCTCTCCTGGAGGCGCTCAGTCAGACACAGTGTTGACATGTGGCAAGACACTCCTCGGGGCGTGTCTTGCTTGGGCCTCTCTCATGGAGGCCCTCTGTCAGACCCAGTGTTGACATGTGTCAAGACGCTCCTCAGGGCGCTTCTTGCTTTGGCCTCTCTCCTGGAGGCGCTCAGTCAGACCGAGTGCTGACATGTAGCAAGAAGCTCCTCGGGGTGCGTCATGCTTGGGCTTCTCTCCTGGAGGCCCTCAGTCAGACCCATTATTGACATGTGGCAAGACGCTCCTCTGGGCGCGTATTGCTTGGGCCTCTCTCCTGGATGCCCTCTGTCAGACCCAGTGTTGACATGTGGCAAGACTCTCCTCGGGGCCCTTCTTGCTTGGGCTTCTCTAATGGAGGCCCTCAGTCAGACCCAGTGTTGACATGTGTCAAGACGCTCCTCGGGGCGTGTCTTGCTTGGGCCTCTCTCCTGGAGGCGCTCAGTCAGACCCAGTGTTGACATGTGGCAAGACGCTCTTTGGGGCGCTTCTTGCTTGGGCTTCTCTCCTGGAGGCCCTCAGTCAGACCCATTGTTGACATGTGGCAAGACGCTCCTCGGGGCATGTCTTGCTTGGGCCTCTCTCCTGGAGGCGCTCAGTCAGACCGAGTAGTGACATGTGGCAAGAAGCTCCTCGGGGCGCATCTTGCTGGGGCTTCTCTCATGGAGGCACTCAGTCAGACCCAGTGTTGACATGTGGCAAGACGCTCCTCGGGGCGCGTGTTGCTTGGACCTCTCTCCTGGAGGCCCTCAGTCAGACCGAGTAGTGACATGTGGCAAGACGCTCCTCGGGGCGCGTCTTGCTTGGGCCTCTCTCCTGGAGGCGCTCAGTCAGACCCAGTGCTGACATGTGAAAAGAAGCTCCTCGGGGCGCGTCTTGCTTGGGCTTCTCTCCTGGAGGCCCTCAGTAAGACCCATTGTTGACATGTGGCAAGACGCTCCTCGGGGCGCGTCTTGCTTGGGCCTCTCTCCAGAAGGCCCTCAATCAGACCCAGTGTTGACTCGTGGCAAGACGCTCCTCAGGGCGCGTCTTGCTTGGGCCTCTCTCCTGGAGGCGCTCAGTCAGACTGAGTAGTGACATGTGGCCTGACGCTCCTCGGGGCGCGTGTTGCTTGGGCCTCTCTCCTGGAGGCGCTCAGTCAGACCCAGTGCTGACATGTGGAAAGACGCTCCTCGGGGCGCGTCTCGCTTGGGCCTCTCTCCTGGAGGCGCTCAGTCAGACCGAGTGCTGACATGTGGCAAGACGCTCCTCGGGCCGCGTGTTGCTTAGGCTTCTCTCCTGGAGGCCCTCAGTCAAACCCATTGTTGACATGTGGCAAGACGCTCCTCGGGGCGCGTCTTGCTTGGGCCTCTCTCCTGGAGGCGCTCAGTCAGACCGAGTGCTGACATGTGGAAAGACGCTCCTCGGGGCGCGTCTCGCTTGGGCCTCTCTCCTGGAGGCGCTCAGAAAGACCCAGTGTTGACATGTGACAAGACGCTCCTCGGGGCGTGTCTTGCTTGGGCCTCTCTCCTGGAGAGGCTCAGTCAGACCCAGTGGTGACATGTGGCAAGACACTCCTCGGGGCGCGTCTTGCTTGGGCCTCTCTCCTGGAGGCCCTCTGTCAGACCGAGTGTTGACATGTGGCAAGACTCTCCTCGGGGCGTGTCTTGCTTGGGCTTCTCTCATGGAGGCCCTCAGTCAGACCCAGTGTTGACATGTGGCAAGACGCTCCTCGGGGCACGTCTTGCTTGGGCCTCTCTCCTGGAGGCGCTCAAACAGACCGAGTAGTGACATGTGGCAAGACGCACCTCGGGGTGCGTCTTGCTTGGGCTTCTCTCATGGAGGCCCTCAGTCAGACCCAGTGTTGACATGTGGCAAGACGCTCCTCGGGGCACGTCTTGCTTGGGCCTCTCTCCTGGAGGCGCTCAAACAGACCGAGTAGTGACATGTGGCAAGACGCACCTCGGGGTGCGTCTTGCTGGGGCTTCTCTCATGGAGGCACTCAGTCAGGCCCAGTGTTGACATGTGGCAAGACGCTCCTCGGGGCGCGTCTTGCTTGGACCTCTCTCACTGAGGCGCTCAGTCAGACCCAGTGTTGACATTTGGCAAGACACTCCTCGGGGCGCGTCTTGCTTGGGCCTCTCTCTTGAAGGCCCTCAATCAGACCCAGTGTTGACACGTGGCAAGACGCTCCTCGGGGCGCGTCTTACCTGGGCCTCTCTCCTGGAGGCGCTCAGTCAGACCGAGTAGTGACATGTGGCAAGACGTTCCTCGGGGCGCGTCTTGCTTGGACCTCCCTCCTGGAGGCGCTCAGTCAGACCGAGTAGTGACATGTGGAAAGACGCTCCTCGGGGCGCGTCTTGCTTGGGCCTCTCTCCTGGAGGCGCTCAGTCAGACACAGTGTTGACATGTGGCAAGACACTCCTCGGGGCGCGTCTTGCTTTGGCCTCTCTCCTGGAGGCGCTCAGTCAGACGGAGTGCTGACATGTAGCAAGAAGCTCCTCGGGGTGCTTCATGCTTGGGCTTCTCTCCTGGAGGCCCTCAGTCAGACCCATTATTGACATGTGGCAAGACGCTCCTCTGGGCGCGTATTGCTTGGGCCTCTCTCCTGGATGCACTCTGTCAGACCCAGTGTTGACATGTGGCAAGACTCTCCTCGGGCCGCGTGTTGCTTAGGCTTCTCTCCTGGAGGCCCTCAGTCAAACCCATTGTTGACATGTGGCAAGACGCTCCTCGGGGCGCGTCTTGCTTGGGCCTCTCTCCTGGAGGCGCTCAGTCAGACCGAGTGCTGACATGTGGAAAGACGCTCCTCGGGGCGCGTCTCGCTTGGGCCTCTCTCCTGGAGGCGCTCAGAAAGACCCAGTGTTGACATGTGACAAGACGCTCCTCGGGGCGTGTCTTGCTTGGGCCTCTCTCCTGGAGAGGCTCAGTCAGACCCAGTGGTGACATGTGGCAAGACACTCCTCGGGGCGCGTCTTGCTTGGGCCTCTCTCCTGGAGGCCCTCTGTCAGACCGAGTGTTGACATGTGGCAAGACTCTCCTCGGGGCGTGTCTTGCTTGGGCTTCTCTCATGGAGGCCCTCAGTCAGACCCAGTGTTGACATGTGGCAAGACGCTCCTCGGGGCACGTCTTGCTTGGGCCTCTCTCCTGGAGGCGCTCAGTCAGACACAGTGTTGACATGTGGCAAGACACTCCTCGGGGCGCGTCTTGCTTTGGCCTCTCTCCTGGAGGCGCTCAGTCAGACGGAGTGCTGACATGTAGCAAGAAGCTCCTCGGGGTGCTTCATGCTTGGGCTTCTCTCCTGGAGGCCCTCAGTCAGACCCATTATTGACATGTGGCAAGACGCTCCTCTGGGCGCGTATTGCTTGGGCCTCTCTCCTGGATGCACTCTGTCAGACCCAGTGTTCACATGTGGCAAGACTCTCCTCGGGCCGCGTGTTGCTTAGGCTTCTCTCCTGGAGGCCCTCAGTCAAACCCATTGTTGACATGTGGCAAGACGCTCCTCGGGGCGCGTCTTGCTTGGGCCTCTCTCCTGGAGGCGCTCAGTCAGACCGAGTGCTGACATGTGGAAAGACGCTCCTCGGGGCGCGTCTCGCTTGGGCCTCTCTCCTGGAGGCGCTCAGAAAGACCCAGTGTTGACATGTGACAAGACGCTCCTCGGGGCGTGTCTTGCTTGGGCCTCTCTCCTGGAGAGGCTCAGTCAGACCCAGTGGTGACATGTGGCAAGACACTCCTCGGGGCGCGTCTTGCTTGGGCCTCTCTCCTGGAGGCCCTCTGTCAGACCGAGTGTTGACATGTGGCAAGACTCTCCTCGGGGCGTGTCTTGCTTGGGCTTCTCTCATGGAGGCCCTCAGTCAGACCCAGTGTTGACATGTGGCAAGACGCTCCTCGGGGCACGTCTTGCTTGGGCCTCTCTCCTGGAGGCGCTCAAACAGACCGAGTAGTGACATGTGGCAAGACGCACCTCGGGGTGCGTCTTGCTTGGGCTTCTCTCATGGAGGCCCTCAGTCAGACCCAGTGTTGACATGTGGCAAGACGCTCCTCGGGGCACGTCTTGCTTGGGCCTCTCTCCTGGAGGCGCTCAAACAGACCGAGTAGTGACATTTGGCAAGACACTCCTCGGGGCGCGTCTTGCTTGGGCCTCTCTCTTGAAGGCCCTCAATCAGACCCAGTGTTGACACGTGGCAAGACGCTCCTCGGGGCGCATCTTACCTGGGCCTCTCTCCTGGAGGCGCTCAGTCAGACCGAGTAGTGACATGTGGCAAGACGTTCCTCGGGGCGCGTCTTGCTTGGACCTCCCTCCTGGAGGCGCTCAGTCAGACCGAGTAGTGACATGTGGAAAGACGCTCCTCGGGGCGCGTCTTGCTTGGGCCTCTCTCCTGGAGGCGCTCAGTCAGACACAGTGTTGACATGTGGCAAGACACTCCTCGGGGCGCGTCTTGCTTGGGCCTCTCTCATGGAGGCCCTCTGTCAGACCCAGTGTTGACATGTGTCAAGACGCTCCTCGGGGCGCGTCTTGCTTTGGCCTCTCTCCTGGAGGCGCTCAGTCAGACGGAGTGCTGACATGTAGCAAGAAGCTCCTCGGGGTGCGTCATGCTTGGGCTTCTCTCCTGGAGGCCCTCAGTCAGACCCATTATTGACATGTGGCAAGACGCTCCTCTGGGCGCGTATTGCTTGGGCCTCTCTCCTGGATGCACTCTGTCAGACCCAGTGTTGACATGTGGCAAGACTCTCCTCGGGGCCCTTCTTGCTTGGGCTTCTCTAATGGAGGCCCTCAGTCAGACCCAGTGTTGACATGTGTCAAGACGCTCCTCGGGGCGTGTCTTGCTTGGGCCTCTCTCCTGGAGGCGCTCAGTCAGACCCAGTGTTGACATGTGGCAAGACGCTCCTCGGGGCGCTTCTTGCTTGGGCTTCTCTCCTGGAGGCCCTCAGTCAGACCCATTGTTGACAAGTGGCAAGACGCTCCTCGGGGCATGTCTTGCTTGGGCCTCTCTCCTGGAGGCGCTCAATCAGACCGAGTAGTGACATGTGGCAAGAAGCTCCTAGGGGCGCATCTTGCTGGGGCTTCTCTCATGGAGGCTTGACTGGGATTATGTTGCACGAAGCACAATTTCACATCATTCTGGGTCCATTTGTGTGAAAACAAGGTCCAATCAGGCTGAAACGTTACAAGAAGGTAGAATCTATTGATTTGTAAGTGATATGAACGTTTCATGATGATCGCACATTCCTATAGGGGGTCAAATCATGTCTCAAAGGTCAACGGGCCTGGTGTCAATGTAAAGAAGTAGTCCAGTTACACATTTGTGGGCTTATAACTTGGCTTCTGAATGTCCTAGAGTGATCAGGTTTGTTTCAGAGTACTACAATCAACAGCCCCTACAACCACAAAAAGGAATGGAGTCATTAGCACTTATGGTTTTTAAATGGCACAAAGAATTATGTTGCACGAAGCACAATTTCACATCATTCTGGGTTCATTTGTGTGAAAACAAGGTCCAATCAGGCTGAAACATTACAAGAAGGTAGAATCTATTGAGTTGTAAGTGATCTGAACGTTTCATGATGATCGCACATTCCTATAGAGGGTCAAACCATGTCCCAAAGGTCACCGGGCCTGGTGTCACTTTAAATAAGTAGTCCAGTTACACCTTTGTGGGATTATAACTTGGCTTCTGAATGTCCTAGAGAGGTCAGGCTTGTTTTAGTGTACTCCAATAAACAGCCCCTACAGCCACAAAAAGGAATGGAGTCATTAGCACTTATGGTTTGTACATGGCGCCCAGAATTATGTTGCACGAAGCACAATTTCACATCATTCTGGGTCCATTTGTGTGAAAACAAGGTCCAATCAGGCTGAAATGTTACAAGAGGGTAGAATCTATTGAGTTGTAAGTGATCTGAACGTTTCATGATGATCGCACATTCCTAAGGGGGTCAAACCATGTCCCAAAGGTCACCGGGCCTGGTGTCACTTTAAAGAAGTAGTCCAGTTACACCTTTGTGGGCTTATAACTTGGCTTCTGAATATCCTAGAGAGGTCAGGTTTAATTTAGAGTACTCCAATTAACAGCCCCCATTACCCCAAAAAGGAATGGAGTCATTAGCACTTATGGGTTGTAAATGGCACCCAGAATTATGTGGCACGAAGCAAAATTTCACATCATTCTGGGTTCATTTGTGTGAAAACAAGGTCCAATCAGACTGAAACGTTACAGGAAGGTAGAATCTATTGAGTTGTAAGTGATCTGAACGTTTCATGATGATAGCACTTTCCTAAGGAGGTAAAACCATGTCCCAAAGGTCACCGGATCGGTGTCAATTTAAAAAAGTAGTCCAGTTACACATTTGTGGGCTTATAACTTGGCTTCTGAATGTCCTAGAGAGATCAGGTTTGTTTTAGTGTACTCCAATCAACAGCCCCTAAAACCACAAAAAGGAATGGAGTCATTAGCACTTATGGTTTTTAAATGGCACCCAGAATTATGTTGCACGAAGCACAATTTCACATCATTCTGGGTTCATTTGTGTGAAAACAAGGTCCAATCAGGCTGAAACGTTACAAGAAGGTAGAATCAATTGAGTTTTAAGTGATATGAACGTTTCATGATGATCGCACATTCATATAGGGGGTCAAACCATGTCCCAAAGGTCACCGGGCCTGGTGTCACTTTAAAGAAGTAGTCCAGTTACACCTTTGTGGGCTTATAACTTGGCTTCTGAATGTCCTAGAGAGATCAGGTTTGTTTTAGTGTACTCCAATCAACAGCCCCCATTACCATTAAAAGGAATCGAGTCATTAGCACTTATGGTTTTTAAATGGCACCCAGAATTATGTTGCACGAAGCACAATTTCACAACATTCTGGGTTCATTTGTGTGAAAACAAGGTCCAATCAGGCTGAAACGTTACTGGAAGGTAGAATCTATTGAGTTGTAAGTGATCTGAACGTTTCATGATGATAGCACTTTCCTAAGGGGGTCAAACCATGTCCCAAAGGTCACCGGATCTGGTGTCAATTTAAAGAAGTAGTCCAGTTACACATTTGTGGGCTTATAACTTGGCTTCTGAATGTCCTAGAGAGATCAGGTTTGTTTTAGTATACTCCAATCAACAGCCCCTACAACCACAAAAAGGAATGGAGTCATTAGCACTTATGGTTTTTAAATGGCACCCAGAATTATGTTGCACGAAGCACAATTTCACATCATTCTGGGTTCATTTGTGTGAAAACAAGGTCCAATCAGGCTGAAACGTTACAGGAAGGTAGAATCTATTGAGTTGTAAGTGATCTGAACGTTTCATGATGATAGGACTTTCCTAAGGGTGTCAAACCATGTCCCAAAGGTCACCTGATCTGGTGTCAATTTAAAGAAGTAGTCCAGTTACACATTTGTGGGCTTATAACTTGGCTTCTGAATATCCTAGAGAGGTCAGGTTTGTTTTAGAGTACTCAAATTAACAGCCCCTATTACCTCAAAAAGGAATGGAGTCATTAGCACTTATGGTTTTTAAATGGCACCCAGAATTATGTTGCACGAAGCACAATTTCACATCATTCTGGGTCCATTTGGGTGAAAACAAGGTCCAATCAGGCTGAAACGTTACAAGAAGGTAGAATCTATTGAGTTTTAAGTGATCTGAACGATTCATGATGATCGCACATTCCTATAGGGGGTCAAACCATGTCCCAAAGGTCACCGGGCCTCGTGTCACTTTAAATAAGTAGTCCAGTTACACATTTGTGGGCTTATAACTTGGCTTCTGAATGTCCTAGAGAGATCAGGTTTGTTTATAGTGTACTCCAATCAACAGCCCCTACAACCAGAAAAAAGAATGGAGTCATTAGAACTTATGGTTTGTAAATGGCACCCAGAATTATGTTGCACGAAGCACAATTTCACATCATTCTGGGTCCATTTGTGTGAAAACAAGGTCCAATCAGGCTGAAACGTTACAAGAAGGTAGAATCTATTGATTTGTAAGTGATATGAACGTTTCATGATGATCGCACATTCCTATAGGGGGTCAAATCATGTCTCAAAGGTCAACGGGCCTGGTGTCAATGTAAAGAAGTAGTCCAGTTACACATTTGTGGGCTTATAACTTGGCTTCTGAATGTCCTAGAGTGATCAGGTTTGTTTCAGAGTACTACAATCAACAGCCCCTACAACCACAAAAAGGAATGGAGTCATTAGCACTTATGGTTTTTAAATGGCACAAAGAATTATGTTGCACGAAGCACAATTTCACATCATTCTGGGTTCATTTGTGTGAAAACAAGGTCCAATCAGGCTGAAACATTACAAGAAGGTAGAATCTATTGAGTTGTAAGTGATCTGAACGTTTCATGATGATCGCACATTCCTATAGAGGGTCAAACCATGTCCCAAAGGTCACCGGGCCTGGTGTCACTTTAAATAAGTAGTCCAGTTACACCTTTGTGGGATTATAACTTGGCTTCTGAATGTCCTAGAGAGGTCAGGCTTGTTTTAGTGTACTCCAATAAACAGCCCCTACAGCCACAAAAAGGAATGGAGTCATTAGCACTTATGGTTTGTACATGGCGCCCAGAATTATGTTGCACGAAGCACAATTTCACATCATTCTGGGTCCATTTGTGTGAAAACAAGGTCCAATCAGGCTGAAATGTTACAAGAGGGTAGAATCTATTGAGTTGTAAGTGATCTGAACGTTTCATGATGATCGCACATTCCTAAGGGGGTCAAACCATGTCCCAAAGGTCACCGGGCCTGGTGTCACTTTAAAGAAGTAGTCCAGTTACACCTTTGTGGGCTTATAACTTGGCTTCTGAAAATCCTAGAGAGGTCAGGTTTAATTTAGAGTACTCCAATTAACAGCCCCCATTACCCCAAAAAGGAATGGAGTCATTAGCACTTATGGGTTGTAAATGGCACCCAGAATTATGTGGCACGAAGCAAAATTTCACATCATTCTGGGTTCATTTGTGTGAAAACAAGGTCCAATCAGACTGAAACGTTACAGGAAGTTAGAATCTATTGAGTTGTAAGTGATCTGAACGTTTCATGATGATAGCACTTTCCTAAGGAGGTAAAACCATGTCCCAAAGGTCACCGGATCGGTGTCAATTTAAAAAAGTAGTCCAGTTACACATTTGTGGGCTTATAACTTGGCTTCTGAATGTCCTAGAGAGATCAGGTTTGTTTTAGTGTACTCCAATCAACAGCCCCTAAAACCACAAAAAGGAATGGAGTCATTAGCACTTATGGTTTTTAAATGGCACCCAGAATTATGTTGCACGAAGCACAATTTCACATCATTCTGGGTTCATTTGTGTGAAAACAAGGTCCAATCAGGCTGAAACGTTACAAGAAGGTAGAATCAATTGAGTTTTAAGTGATATGAACGTTTCATGATGATCGCACATTCCTATAGGGGGTAAAACCATGTCCCAAAGGTCACCGGGCCTGGTGTCACTTTAAAGAAGTAGTCCAATTACAACTTTGAGGGATTATAACTTGGCTTCTGAATGTCCTAGAGAGATCAGGTTTGTTTTAGTGTACTCCAATCAACAGCCCCCATTACCATTAAAAGGAATGGAGTCATTAGCACTTATGGTTTTTAAATGGCACCCAGAATTATGTTGCACGAAGCACAATTTCACAACATTCTGGGTTCATTTGTGTGAAAACAAGGTCCAATCAGGCTGAAACGTTACTGGAAGGTAGAATCTATTGAGTTGTAAGTGATCTGAACGTTTCATGATGATAGCACTTTCCTAAGGGGGTCAAACCATGTCCCAAAGGTCACCGGATCTGGTGTCAATTTAAAGAAGTAGTCCAGTTACACATTTGTGGGCTTATAACTTGGCTTCTGAATGTCCTAGAGAGATCAGGTTTGTTTTAGTATACTCCAATCAACAGCCCCTACAACCACAAAAAGGAATGGAGTCATTAGCACTTATGGTTTTTAAATGGCACCCAGAATTATGTTGCACGAAGCACAATTTCACATTATTCTGGGTTCATTTGTGTGAAAACAAGGTCCAATCAGGCTGAAACGTTACAGGAAGGTAGAATCTATTGAGTTGTAAGTGATCTGAACGTTTCATGATGATAGGACTTTCGTAAGGGTGTCAAACCATGTCCCAAAGGTCACCTGATCTGGTGTCAATTTAAAGAAGTAGTCCAGTTACACATTTGTGGGCTTATAACTTGGCTTCTGAATATCCTAGAGATGTCAGGTTTGTTTTAGAGTACTCAAATTAACAGCCCCTATTACCTCAAAAAGGAATGGAGTCATTAGCACTTATGGTTTTTAAATGGCACCCAGAATTATGTTGCACGAAGCACAATTTCACATCATTCTGGGTCCATTTGGGTGAAAACAAGGTCCAATCAGGCTGAAACGTTACAAGAAGGTAGAATCTATTGAGTTTTAAGTGATCTGAACGATTCATGATGATCGCACATTCCTATAGGGGGTCAAACCATGTCCCAAAGGTCACCGGGCCTCGTGTCACTTTAAATAAGTAGTCCAGTTACACATTTGTGGGCTTATAACTTGGCTTCTGAATGTCCTAGAGAGATCAGGTTTGTTTATAGTGTACTCCAATCAACAGCCCCTACAACCAGAAAAAAGAATGGAGTCATTAGAACTTATGGTTTGTAAATGGCACCCAGAATTATGTTGCACGAAGCACAATTTCACATCATTCTGGGTCCATTTGTGTGAAAACAAGGTCCAATCAGGCTGAAACGTTACAAGAAGGTAGAATCTATTGATTTGTAAGTGATATGAACGTTTCATGATGATCGCACATTCCTATAGGGGGTCAAATCATGTCTCAAAGGTCAACGGGCCTGGTGTCAATGTAAAGAAGTAGTCCAGTTACACATTTGTGGGCTTATAACTTGGCTTCTGAATGTCCTAGAGTGATCAGGTTTGTTTCAGAGTACTACAATCAACAGCCCCTACAACCACAAAAAGGAATGGAGTCATTAGCACTTATGGTTTTTAAATGGCACAAAGAATTATGTTGCACGAAGCACAATTTCACATCATTCTGGGTTCATTTGTGTGAAAACAAGGTCCAATCAGGCTGAAACATTACAAGAAGGTAGAATCTATTGAGTTGTAAGTGATCTGAACGTTTCATGATGATCGCACATTCCTATAGAGGGTCAAACCATGTCCCAAAGGTCACCGGGCCTGGTGTCACTTTAAATAAGTAGTCCAGTTACACCTTTGTGGGATTATAACTTGGCTTCTGAATGTCCTAGAGAGGTCAGGCTTGTTTTAGTGTACTCCATTAAACAGCCCCTACAGCCACAAAAAGGAATGGAGTCATTAGCACTTATGGTTTGTACATGGCGCCCAGAATTATGTTGCACGAAGCACAATTTCACATCATTCTGGGTCCATTTGTGTGAAAACAAGGTCCAATCAGGCTGAAATGTTACAAGAGGGTAGAATCTATTGAGTCGTAAGTGATCTGAACGTTTCATGATGATCGCACATTCCTAAGGGGGTCAAACCATGTCCCAAAGGTCACCGGGCCTGGTGTCACTTTAAAGAAGTAGTCCAGTTACACCTTTGTGGGCTTATAACTTGGCTTCTGAATGTCCTAGAGAGGTCAGGTTTGTTTTAGTGTACTCCAATCAACAGCCCCTACAACCACAAAAAGGAATGGAGTCATTAGCACTTATGGTTTTTAAATGGCACCCAGAATTATGTTGCACGAAGCACAATTTCACAACATTCTGGGTTCATTTGTGTGAAAACAAGGTCCAATCAGGCTGAAACGTTACTGGAAGGTAGAATCTATTGAGTTGTAAGTGATCTGAACGTTTCATGATGATAGCACTTTCCTAAGGGGGTCAAACCATGTCCCAAAGGTCACCGGATCTGGTGTCAATTTAAAGAAGTAGTCCAGTTACACATTTGTGGGCTTATAACTTGGCTTCTGAATGTCCTAGAGAGATCAGGTTTGTTTTAGTATACTCCAATCAACAGCCCCTACAACCACAAAAAGGAATGGAGTCATTAGCACTTATGGTTTTTAAATGGCACCCAGAATTATGTTGCACGAAGCACAATTTCACATCATTCTGGGTTCATTTGTGTGAAAACAAGGTCCAATCAGGCTGAAACGTTACAGGAAGGTAGAATCTATTGAGTTGTAAGTGATCTGAACGTTTCATGATGATAGGACTTTCGTAAGGGTGTCAAACCATGTCCCAAAGGTCACCTGATCTGGTGTCAATTTAAAGAAGTAGTCCAGTTACACATTTGTGGGCTTATAACTTGGCTTCTGAATATCCTAGAGAGGTCAGGTTTGTTTTAGAGTACTCAAATTAACAGCCCCTATTACCTCAAAAAGGAATGGAGTCATTAGCACTTATGGTTTTTAAATGGCACCCAGAATTATGTTGCACGAAGCACAATTTCACATCATTCTGGGTCCATTTGGGTGAAAACAAGGTCCAATCAGGCTGAAACGTTACAAGAAGGTAGAATCTATTGAGTTTTAAGTGATCTGAACGATTCATGATGATCGCACATTCCTATAGGGGGTCAAACCATGTCCCAAAGGTCACCGGGCCTCGTGTCACTTTAAATAAGTAGTCCAGTTACACATTTGTGGGCTTATAACTTGGCTTCTGAATGTCCTAGAGAGATCAGGTTTGTTTATAGTGTACTCCAATCAACAGCCCCTACAACCAGAAAAAAGAATGGAGTCATTAGAACTTATGGTTTGTAAATGGCACCCAGAATTATGTTGCACGAAGCACAATTTCACATCATTCTGGGTCCATTTGTGTGAAAACAAGGTCCAATCAGGCTGAAACGTTACAAGAAGGTAGAATCTATTGATTTGTAAGTGATATGAACGTTTCATGATGATCGCACATTCCTATAGGGGGTCAAATCATGTCTCAAAGGTCAACGGGCCTGGTGTCAATGTAAAGAAGTAGTCCAGTTACACATTTGTGGGCTTATAACTTGGCTTCTGAATGTCCTAGAGTGATCAGGTTTGTTTCAGAGTACTACAATCAACAGCCCCTACAACCACAAAAAGGAATGGAGTCATTAGCACTTATGGTTTTTAAATGGCACAACGAATTATGTTGCACGAAGCACAATTTCACATCATTCTGGGTTCATTTGTGTGAAAACAAGGTCCAATCAGGCTGAAACATTACAAGAAGGTAGAATCTATTGAGTTGTAAGTGATCTGAACGTTTCATGATGATCGCACATTCCTATAGAGGGTCAAACCATGTCCCAAAGGTCACCGGGCCTGGTGTCACTTTAAATAAGTAGTCCAGTTACACCTTTGTGGGATTATAACTTGGCTTCTGAATGTCCTAGAGAGGTCAGGCTTGTTTTAGTGTACTCCATTAAACAGCCCCTACAGCCACAAAAAGGAATGGAGTCATTAGCACTTATGGTTTGTACATGGCGCCCAGAATTATGTTGCACGAAGCACAATTTCACATCATTCTGGGTCCATTTGTGTGAAAACAAGGTCCAATCAGGCTGAAATGTTACAAGAGGGTAGAATCTATTGAGTCGTAAGTGATCTGAACGTTTCATGATGATCGCACATTCCTAAGGGGGTCAAACCATGTCCCAAAGGTCACCGGGCCTGGTGTCACTTTAAAGAAGTAGTCCAGTTACACCTTTGTGGGCTTATAACTTGGCTTCTGAATATCCTAGAGAGGTCAGGTTTAATTTAGAGTACTCCAATTAACAGCCCCCATTACCCCAAAAAGGAATGGAGTCATTAGCACTTATGGGTTGTAAATGGCACCCAGAATTATGTGGCACGAAGCAAAATTTCACATCATTCTGGGTTCATTTGTGTGAAAACAAGGTCCAATCAGACTGAAACGTTACAGGAAGGTAGAATCTATTGAGTTGTAAGTGATCTGAACGTTTCATGATGATAGCACTTTCCTAAGGAGGTAAAACCATGTCCCAAAGGTCACCGGATCGGTGTCAATTTAAAAAAGTAGTCCAGTTACACATTTGTGGGCTTATAACTTGGCTTCTGAATGTCCTAGAGAGATCAGGTTTGTTTTAGTGTACTCCAATCAACAGCCCCTAAAACCACAAAAAGGAATGGAGTCATTAGCACTTATGGTTTTTAAATGGCACCCAGAATTATGTTGCACGAAGCACAATTTCACATCATTCTGGGTTCATTTGTGTGAAAACAAGGTCCAATCAGGCTGAAACGTTACAAGAAGGTAGAATCAATTGAGTTTTAAGTGATATGAACGTTTCATGATGATCGCACATTCATATAGGGGGTCAAACCATGTCCCAAAGGTCACCGGGTCTGGTGTCACTTTAAAGAAGTAGTCCAGTTACACCTTTGTGGGCTTATAACTTGGCTTCTGAATGTCCTAGAGAGATCAGGTTTGTTTTAGTGTACTCCAATCAACAGCCCCTACAACCACAAAAAGGAATGGAATCATTATGGTTTGTAAATGGCACCCAGAATTATGTTGCATGAAGCACAATTTCACATCATTCTGGGTCCATTTGTGTGAAAACAAGGTCCAATCAGGCTGAAACGTTACAAGAAGGTAGAATCTATTGAGTTGTAAGTGATCTGAACGTTTCATGATGATCGCACATTCCTAAGGGGGTCAAACCATGTCCCAAAGGTCACCGGGCCTGGTGTCACTTTAAAGAAGTAGTCCAGTTACACCTTTGTGGGCTTATAACTTGGCTTCTGAATATCCTAGAGAGGTCAGGTTTAATTTAGAGTACTCCAATTAACAGCCCCCATTACCCCAAAAAGGAATGGAGTCATTAGATCTTATGGTTTTTAAATGGCACCCAGAATTATGTTGCACGAAGCACAATTTCACATCATTCTGGGTTCATTTGTGTGAAAACAAGGTCCAATCGGGCTGAAACGTTACAGGAAGGTAGAATCTATTTCGTTGTAAGTGATCTGAACGTTTCATGATGATAGCACTTTCCTATAGGGGGTCAAACCATGTCCCAAAGGTCACTGGATCGGTGTCAATTTAAAGAAGTAGTCCAGTTACACATTTGTGGGCTTATAACTTTGCTTCTGAATGTCCTAGAGAGATCAGGTTTGTTTTAGTGTACTCCAATCAACAGCCCCTACAACCACAAAAAGGAATGGAGTCATTAGCACTTATGGTTTGTAAATGGCACCCAGAATTATGTGGCACGAAGCACAATTTCACATCATTCTGGGTCCATTTGTGTGAAAACAAGGTCCAATCAGGCTGAAACGTTACAAGAAGGTAGAATCTATTGAGTTGTAAGTGATCTGAACGTTTCATGATGATCGCACATTCCTACAGGGGGTCAAACCATGTCCCAAAGGTCACCGGGCCTGGTGTCACTTTAAAGAAGTAGTCCAGTTACACCTTTGTGGGCTTATAACTTGGCTTCTGAATATCCTAAAGAGGTCAGGTTTGTTTTAGAGTACTCCAATTAACAGCCCCCATTACCCCAAAAAGGAATGGAGTCATTAGCACTTATGGTTTTTAAATGGCACCCAGAATTATGTTGCACAAAGCACAATTTCACATCATTCCGGGTTCATTTGTGTGAAAACAAGGTCCAATCAGGCTGAAAAGTTACAGGAAGGTAGAATCTATTGAGTTGTAAGTGATCTGAACGTTTCATGATGATAGCAGTTTCCTAAGGGTGTCAAACCAAGTCCCAAAGGTCACCGGATCTGGTGTCACTTTAAAGAAGTAGTCCAGTTACACATTTGTGGGCTTATAACTTGGCTTCTGAATGTCCTAGAGAGATCAGGTTTGTTTTAGTGTACTCCAATCAACAGCCCCTACAACCACAAAAAAGAATGGAGTCATTAGAACTTATGGTTTGTAAATGGCACCCAGAATTATGTTGCACGAAGCACAATTTCACATCATTCTGGGTTCATTTGTGTGAAAACAAGGTCCAATCAGGCTGAAACGTTACAAGAAGGTAGAATCTATTGAGTTGTAAGTGATATGAACGTTTCATGATGATCGCACATTCCTATAGGGGGTCAAACCATGTCCCAAAGGTCAACGGGCCTGGTGTCAATGTAAAGAAGTAGTCCAGTTACACATTTGTGGGCTTATTACTTGGCTTCTGAATGTCCCAGAGAGATCAGGTTTGTTTTAGTATACTCCAATCAACAGCCCCTACAACCACAAAAAGGAATGGAGTCATTAGCACTTATGGTTTTTAAATGGCACCCATAATTATGTTGCACGAAGCACAATTTCACATCATTCTGGGTCCATTTGTGTGAAAACAAGGTCCAATCAGGCTGAAACGTTACAAGAAGGTAGAATCTATTGAGTTGTAAGTGATATGAACGTTTCATGATGATCGCACATTCCTATAGGGGGTCAAACCATGTCCCAAAGGTCAACGGGCCTGGTGTCAATGTAAAGAAGTAGTCCAGTTACACATTTGTGGGCTTATTACTTGGCTTCTGAATGTCCCAGCGTGATCAGGTTTGTTTCAGAGTACTACAATCAACAGCCCCTACAACCACAAAAAGGAATGGAGTCATTAGCACTTATGGTTTGTAAATGGCACCCAGAATTATGATGCACGAAGCACAATTTCACATCATTCTGGGTCCATTTGTGTGAAAACAAGGTCCAATCAGGCTGAAACGTTACAAGAAGGTAGAATCTATTGAGTTGTAAGTGATCTGAACGTTTCATGATGATCGCACATTCCTATAGGGGGTCAAACCATGTCCCAAAGGTCACCGGGCCTGGTGTCACTTTAAATAAGTAGTCCAGTTACACCTTTGTGGGCTTATAACTTGGCTTCTGAATGTCCTAGAGAGGTCAGGCTTGTTTTAGTGTACTCCAATAAACAGCCCCTACAGCCACAAAAAGGAATGGAGTCATTAGCACTTATGGTTTGTAAATGGCGCCCAGAATTATGTTGCACGAAGCACAATTTCACATCATTCTGGGTCCATTTGTGTGAAAACAAGGTCCAATCAGGCTGAAACGTTACAAGAAGGTAGAATCTATTGAGTTGTAAGTAATCTGAACGTTTCATGATGATCGCACATTCCTAAGGGGGTCAAACCATGTCCCAAAGGTCACCGGGCCTGGTGTCACTTTAAACAAGTAGTCCAGTTACACCTTTGTGGGCTTATAACTTGGCTTCTGAATATCCTAGAGAGGTCAGGTTTAATTTAGAGTACTCCAATTAACAGCCCCCATTACCCCAAAAAGGAATGGAGTCATTAGGACTTATGGGTTGTAAATGGCACCCAGAATTATGTGGCACGAAGCAAAATTTCACATCATTCCGGGTTCATTCGTGTGAAAACAAGCTCCAATCAGGCTGAAACGTTACAAGAAGGTAGAATCTATTGAGTTGTAAGTGATCTGAACGTTTCATGATGATCGCACATTCCTATAGGGGGTCAAACCATGTCCCAAAGGTCACCGGGCCTGGTGTCACTTCAAAGAAGTAGTCCAGTTACATATTTGTGGGCTTATAACTTGGCTTCTGAATATCCTAGAGAGGTCAGGTTTGTTTTAGAGTACTCCAATTAACAGCCCCTATTACCACTAAAAGGAATGGAGTCATTCGCACTTATGGTTTTTAAATGGCACCCATAATTATGTTGCACGAAGCACAATTTCACATCATTCTGGGTTCATTTGTGTGAAAACAAGGTCCCATCAGGCTGAAACGTTACAAGAAGGTAGAATCTATTGAGTTGTAAGTGATCTGAACATTTCAAGATGATCACACATTCCTATGGGGGTAAAACCATGTCCCAAAGGTCACCGGGCCTGGTGTCACTTTAAAGAAATAGTCCAATTACACCTTTGAGGGATTATAACTTGGCTTCTGAATGTCCTAGAGAGATCAGGTTTGTTTTAGTGTACTCCAATCAACAGCCCCCATTACCATTAAAAGAATGGAGTCATTAGCACTTATGGTTTTTAAATGGCACCCAGAATTATGTTGCACGAAGCACAATTTCACAACATTCTGGGTTCATTTGTGTGAAAACAAGGTCCAATCAGGCTGAAACGTTACTGGAAGGTAGAATCTATTGAGTTGTAAGTGATCTGAACGTTTCATGATGATAGCACTTTCCTAAGGGGGTCAAACCATGTCCCAAAGGTCACCGGATCTGGTGTCAATTTAAAGAAGTAGTCCAGTTACACATTTGTGGGCTTATAACTTGGCTTCTGAATGTCCTAGAGAGATCAGGTTTGTTTTAGTATACTCCAATCAACAGCCCCTACAACCACAAAAAGGAATGGAGTCATTAGCACTTATGGTTTTTAAATGGCACCCAGAATTATGTTGCACGAAGCACAATTTCACATCATTCTGGGTCCATTTGTGTGAAAACAATGTCCAATCAGGCTGAAACGTTACAGGAAGGTAGAATCTATTGAGTTGTAAGTGATCTGAACGTTTCATGATGATAGCACTTTCCTAAGGGGGTCAAACCATGTCCCAAAGGTCACCGGGCCTGGTGTCACTTCAAAGAAGTAGTCCAGTTACATATTTGTGGGCTTATAACTTGGCTTCTGAATATCCTAGAGAGGTCAGGTTTGTTTTAGAGTACTCCAATTAACAGCCCCTATTACCACTAAAAGGAATGGAGTCATTCGCACTTATGGTTTTTAAATGGCACCCAGAATTATGATGCACGAAGCACAATTTCACATCATTCTGGGTTCATTTGTGTGAAAACAAGGTCCAATCAGGCTGAAACGTTACAAGAAGGTAGAATCTATTGAGTTGTAAGTGATCTGAACATTTCAAGATGATCACACATTCCTATGGGGGTAAAACCATGTCCCAAAGGTCACTGGGCCTGGTGTCACTTTAAAGAAATAGTCCAATTACACCTTTGAGGGATTATAACTTGGCTTCTGAATGTCCTAGAGAGATCAGGTTTGTTTTAGTGTACTCCAATCAACAGCCCCCATTACCATTAAAAGGAATGGAGTCATTAGCACTTATGGTTTTTAAATGGCACCCAGAATTATGTTGCACGAAGCACAATTTCACAACATTCTGGGTTCATTTGTGTGAAAACAAGGTCCAATCAGGCTGAAACGTTACTGGAAGGTAGAATCTATTGAGTTGTAAGTGATCTGAACGTTTCATGATGATAGCACTTTCCTAAGGGGGTCAAACCATGTCCCAAAGGTCACCGGATCTGGTGTCAATTTAAAGAAGTAGTCCAGTTACACATTTGTGGGCTTATAACTTGGCTTCTGAATGTCCTAGAGAGATCAGGTTTGTTTTAGTATACTCCAATCAACAGCCCCTACAAGCACAAAAAGGAATGGAGTCATTAGCACTTATGGTTTTTAAATGGCACCCAGAATTATGTTGCACGAAGCACAATTTCACATCATTCTGGGTCCATTTGTGTGAAAACAATGTCCAATCAGGCTGAAACGTTACAGGAAGGTAGAATCTATTGAGTTGTAAGTGATCTGAACGTTTCATGATGATAGCACTTTCCTAAGGGGGTCAAACCATGTCCCAAAGGTCACCGGATCTGGTTTCACTTTAAAGAAGTAGTCCAGGTACACCTTTGTGGGCTTATAACTTGGCTTCTGAATATCCTAGAGAGGTCAGGTTTGTTTTAGAGTACTACAATTAACAGCCCCCATTACCTCTAAAAGGAATGGAGTCATTAGCACTCATGGTTTTTAAATGGCACCCAGAATTATGTTGCACGAAGCACAATTTCACATCATTCTGGGTTAATTTGTGTGAAAACAAGGTCCAATCAGGCTGAAACGTTACAGGAAGGTAGAATCTATTGAGTTGTAAGTGATCTGAACGTTTCATGATGATAGCACTTTCCTAAGGGGGTCAAACCATGTCCCAAAGGTCACCGGATCTGGTGTCAATTTAAAGAAGTAGTCCAGTTACACATTTGTGGGCTTATAACTTGGCTTCTGAATGTCCTAGAGAGATCAGAATTGTTTTAGTGTACTCCAATCAACAGCCCCTACAACCTCAAAAAGTAATGGAGTCATTAGCACTTATGGTTTTTAAATGGCACCCAGAATTATGTTGCACGAAGCACAATTTCACATCATTCTGGGTCCATTTGTGTGAAAACAAGGTCCAATCAGGCTGAAACGTTACAAGAAGGTAGAATCTATTGAGTTGTAAGTGATCTGAACGTTTCATGATGATCGCACATTCCTATAGGGGGTCAAACCATGTCCCAAAGGTCACCGGGCCTGGTGTCACTTTAAAGAAGTAGTCCAGTTACACCTTTGTGGGCTTATAACTTGGCTTCTGAATATCCTAGAGAGATCAGGTTTGTTTTAGAGTACTCCAATTAACAGCCCCCATTACCACTGAAAGGAATGGAGTCATTAGCACTTATGGTTTTTAAATGGCACCCAGAATTATGTTGCACGAAGCACAATTTCACATCATTCTGGGTCCATTTGTGTGAAAACAAGGTCCAATCAGGCTGAAACGTTACAAGAAGGTAGAATCTATTGAGTTGTAAGTGATATGAACGTTTCATGATGATCGCACATTCCTATAGGGGGTCAAACCATGTCCCAAAGGTCAACGGGCCTGGTGTCAATGTAAAGAAGTAGTCCAGTTACACATTTGTGGGCTTATAACTTGGCTTCTGAATGTCCCAGAGTGATCAGGTTTGTTTCAGAGTAATACAATCAACAGCCCCTACAACCACAAAAAGGAATGGAGTCATTAGCACTTATGGTTTGTAAATGGCACCCAGAATTATGATGCACGAAGCACAATTTCACATCATTCTGGGTCCATTTGTGTGAAAACAAGGTCCATTCAGGCTGAAACGTTACAAGAAGGTAGAATCTATTGAGTTGTAAGTGATCTGAACGTTTCATGATGATCTCACATTCCTATAGGGGGTCAAACCATGTCCCAAAGGTCACCGGGCCTGGTGTCACTTTAAATGAGTAGTCCAGTTACACCTTTGTGGGCTTATAACTTGGCTTCTGAATGTCCTAGAGAGGTCAGGCTTGTTTTAATGTACTCCAATAAACAGCCCCTACAGCCACAAAAAGGAATGGAGTCATTAGCACTTATGGTTTTTAAATGGCGCCCAGAATTATGTTGCACGAAGCACAATTTCACATCATTCTGGGTCCATTTGTGTGAAAACAAGGTCCAATCAGGCTGAAACGTTACAAGAAGGTAGAATCTATTGAGTTGTAAGTAATCTGAACGTTTCATGATGATCGCACATTCCTAAGGGGGTCAAACCATGTCCCAAAGGTCACCGGGCCTGGTGTCACTTTAAAGAAGTAGTCCAGTTACACCTTTGTGGGCTTATAACTTGGCTTCTGAATATCCTAGAGAGGTCAGGTTTAATTTAGAGTACTCCAATTAACAGCCCCCATTACCCCAAAAAGGAATGGAGTCATTAGCACTTTTGGGTTGTAAATGGCACCCAGAATTATGTGGCACGAAGCAAAATTTCACATCATTCCGGGTTCATTTGTGTGAAAACAAGGTCCAATCAGGCTGAAACGTTACAGGAAGGTAGAATCTATTGAGTTGTAAGTGATCTGAACGTTTCATGATGATAGCACTTTCCTAAGGAGGAAAAACCATGACCCAAAGGTCACCGGATCGGTGTCAATTTAAAAAAGTAGTCCAGTTACACATTTGTGGGCTTATAACTTGGCTTCTGAATGTCCTAGAGAGATCAGGTTTGTTTTAGTGTACTACAATCAACAGCCCCTACAACCACAAAAAGTAATGGAGTCATTAGCACTTATGGTTTGTAAATGGCACCCATAATCATGTTGCACGAAGCACAATTTCACATCATTCTGGGTCCATTTGTGTGAAAATAAGCTCCAATCATGCTGAAACGTTACAAGAAGGTAGAATCTATTGAGTTGTAAGTGATCTGAACGTTTCATGATGATCGCACATTCCTATAGGGGGTCAAACCATGTCCCAAAGGTCACCGCGCCTGCTGTCACTTTGAAGAAGTAGTCCAGTTACATATTTGTGGGCTTATAACTTGGCTTCTGAATATCCTAGAGAGGTCAGATTTGTTTTAGAGTACTCCAATTAACAGCCCCTATTACCACTAAAAGGAATGGAGTCATTAGCACTTATGGTTTTTAAATGGCACCCATAATTATGTTGCACGAAGCACAATTTCACATCATTCTGGGTTCATTTGTGTGAAAACAAGGTCCAATCAGGCTGAAACGTTACAAGAAGGTAGAATCTATTGAGTTGTAAGTGATCTGAACATTTCAAGATGATCACACATTCCTATAGGGGGTAAAACCATGTCCCAAAGGTCACCGGGCCTGGTGTCACTTTAAAGAAATAGTCCAATTACACCTTTGAGGGATTATAACTTGGCTTCTGAATGTCCTAGAGAGATCAGGTTTGTTTTAGTGTACTCCAATCAACAGCCCCCATTACCATTAAAAGGAATGGAGTCATTAGCACTAATGGTTTTTAAATGGCACCCAGAATTATGTTGCACGAAGCACAATTTCACAACATTCTGGGTTCATTTGTGTGAAAACAAGGTCCAATCAGGCTGAAACGTTACTGGAAGGTAGAATCTATTGAGTTGTAAGTGATCTGAACGTTTCATGATGATAGCACTTTCCTAAGGGGGTCAAACCATGTCCCAAAGGTCACCGGATCTGGTGTCAATTTAAAGAAGTAGTCCAGTTACACATTTGTGGGCTTATAACTTGGCTTCTGAATGTCCTAGAGAGATCAGGTTTGTTTTAGTATACTCCAATCAACAGCCCCTACAACCACAAAAAGGAATGGAGTCATTAGCACTTATGGTTTTTAAATGGCACCCAGAATTATGTTGCACGAAGCACAATTTCACATCATTCTGGGTTCATTTGTGTGAAACAAGGTCCAATCAGGCTGAAACGTTACAGGAAGGTAGAATCTATTGAGTTGTAAGTGATCTGAACGTTTCATGATGATAGCACTTTCCTAAGGGGGTCAAACCATGTCCCAAAGGTCACCGGATCTGGTTTCACTTTAAAGAAGTAGTCCAGGTACACCTTTGTGGGCTTATAACTTGGCTTCTGAATATCCTAGAGAGGTCAGGTTTGTTTCAGAGTACTCCAATTAACAGCCCCCATTACCTTTAAAAGGAATGGAGTCATTAGCACTTATGGTTTTTAAATGGCACCCAGAATTATGTTGCACGAAGCACAATTTCACATCATTCTGGGTTCATTTGTGTGAAAACAAGGTCCAATCAGGCTGAAACGTTACAGGAAGGTAGAATCTATTGAGTTGTAAGTGATCTGAACGTTTCATGATGATAGCACTTTCCTAAGGGGGTCAAACCATGTCCCAAAGGTCACCGGAACTGGTGTCAATTTAAAGAAGTAGTCCAGTTACACATTTGTGGGCTTATAACTTGGCTTCTGAATGTCCTAGAGAGATCAGAATTGTTTTAGTGTACTCCAATCAACAGCCCCTACAACCTCAAAAAGTAATGGAGTCATTAGCACTTATGGTTTTTAAATGGCACCCAGAATTATGTTGCACGAAGCACAATTTCACATCATTCTGGGTCCATTTGTGTGAAAACAAGGTCCAATCAGGCTGAAACGTTACAAGAAGGTAGAATCTATTGAGTTGTAAGTGATCTGAACGTTTCATGATGATCGCACATTCCTATAGGGGGTCAAACCATGTCCCAAAGGTCACCGGGCCTGGTGTCACTTTAAAGAAGTAGTCCAGTTACACCTTTGTGGGCTTATAACTTGGCTTCTGAATATCCTAGAGAGATCAGGTTTGTTTTAGAGTACTCCAATTAACAGCCCACATTACCACTAAAAGGAATGGAGTCATTAGCACTTAGGGTTTTTAAATGGCACCCAGAATTATGTTGCACGAAGCACAATTTCACATCATTATGGGTTCATTTGTGTGAAAACAAGGTCCAATCAGGCTGAAACGTTACAGGAAGGTAGAATCTATTGAGTTGTAAGTGATCTGAATGTTTCATGATGATAGCACTTTCCTAAGGGGTCGAACCATGTCCCAAAGGTCACCGGATCTGGTGTCAATTTAAAGAAGTAGTCCAGTTACACATTTGTGGGCTTATAACTTGGCTTCTGAATGTCCTAGAGAGATCAGGTTTGTTTTAGTATACTCCAATCAACAGCCCCTACAACCACAAAAAGGAATGGAGTCATTAGCACTTATGGTTTTTAAATGGCACCCAGAATTATGTTGCACGAAGCACAATTTCACATCATTCTGGGTTCATTTGTGTGAAAACAAGGTCCAATCAGGCTGAAACGTTACAGGAAGGTAGAATCTATTGAGTTGTAAGTGATCTGAACGTTTCATGATGATAGCACTTTCCTAAGGGGGTCAAACCATGTCCCAAAGGTCACCGGATCTGGTGTCAATTTAAAGAAGTAGTCTAGTTACACATTTGTGAGCTTATAACTTGGCTTCTGAATGTCCTAGAGAGATCAGGTTTGTTTTAGTATACTCCAATCAACAGCCCCTACAACCACAAAAAGGAATGGAGTCATTAGCACTTATGGTTTGTAAATGGCACCCAGAATTATGTTGCATGAAGCACAATTTCACATCATTCTGGGTTCATTTGTGTGAAAACAAGGTCCAATCAGGCTGAAACGTTACAGGAAGGTAGAATCTATTGAGTTGTAAGTGATCTGAATGTTTCATGATGATAGCACTTTCCTAAGGGGTCGAACCATGTCCCAAAGGTCACCGGATCTGGTGTCAATTTAAAGAAGTAGTCCAGTTACACATTTGTGGGCTTATAACTTGGCTTCTGAATGTCCTAGAGAGATCAGGTTTGTTTTAGTATACTCCAATCAACAGCCCCTACAACCACAAAAAGGAATGGAGTCATTAGCACTTATGGTTTTTAAATGGCACCCAGAATTATGTTGCACGAAGCACAATTTCACATCATTCTGGGTTCATTTGTGTGAAAACAAGGTCCAATCAGGCTGAAACGTTACACGAAGGTAGAATCTATTGAGTTGTAAGTGATCTGAACGTTTCATGATGATAGCACTTTCCTAAGGGGGTCAAACCATGTCCCAAAGGTCACCGGATCTGGTGTCAATTTAAAGAAGTAGTCCAGTTACACATTTGTGGGCTTATAACTTGGCTTCTGAACGTCCTAGAGAGATCAGGTTTGTTTTAGTATACTCCAATCAACAGCCCCTACAACCACAAAAAGGAATGGAGTCATTAGCACTTATGGTTTGTAAATGGCACCCAGAATTATGTTGCACGAAGCACAATTTCACATCATTCTGGGTCCATTTGTGTGAAAACAAGGTCCAATCAGGCTGAAACGTTACAAGAAGGTAGAATCTATTGAGTTGTAAGTTATCTGAACATTTCAAGATGATCGCACATTCCTATAGGGGGTAAAACCATGTCCCACAGGTCACCGGGCCTGGTGTCACTTTAAAGAAGTAGTCAAGTTACACCTTTGTGGGCTTATAACTTGGCTTCTGAATATCCTAGAGAGGTCAGGTTTGTTTTAGAGTACTCCAATTAACAGCCCCTATTACAGCTAAAAGGAATGGAGTCATTAGCACTTATGGTTTTTAAATGGCACCCAGAATTATGTTGCACGAAGCACAATTTCACATCATTCTGGGTTCATTTGTGTGAAAACAAGGTCCAATCAGGCTGAAACGTTACAGGAAGGTAGAATCTATTGAGTTGTAAGTGATCTGAACGTTTCATGATGATAGCACTTTCCTAAGGGGGTCAAACCATGTCCCAAAGGTCACCGGATCTGGTGTCAATTTAAAGAAGTAGTCCAGTTACACATTTGTGGGCTTATAACTTGGCTTCTGAATGTCCTAGAGAGATCAGGTTTGTTTTATTGTACTCCAATCAACAGCCCCTACAACCTTAAAAAGGAATGGAGTCAAAAGCACTTATGGTTTTTAAATGGCACCCAGAATTATGTTGCACAAAGCACAATTTCACATAATTCTGGGTCCATTTGTGTGAAAACAAGGTCCAATCAGGCTGAAACGTTACAAGAAGGTAGAATCTATTGAGTTGTAAGTGATCTGAACGTTTCATGATGATCGCACATTCCTATAGGGGGTCAAACCATGTCCCAAAGGTCACCGGGCCTGGTGTCACTTTAAAGAAGTAGTCCAGTTACACCTTTGTGGGCTTATAACTTGGCTTCTGAATATCCTAGAGAGATCAGGTTTGTTTTAGAGTACTCCAATTAACAGCCCCCATAACCACTAAAAGGAATAGAGTCATTAGCACTTATGGTTTTTAAATGGCACCCAGAATTATGTTGCACGAAGCACAAATTCACATCATTCTGGGTTCATTTGTGTGAAAACAAGGTCCAATCAGGCTGAAACGTTACAGGAAGGTAGAATCTATTGAGTTGTAAGTGATCTGAATATTTCATGATGATAGCACTTTCCTAAGGGGTCGCACCATGTCCCAAAGGTCACCGGATCTGGTGTCAATTTAAAGAAGTAGTCCAGTTACACATTTGTGGGCTTATAACTTGGCTTCTGAATGTCCTAGAGAGATCAGGTTTGTTTTAGTATACTCCAATCAACAGCCCCTACAACCACAAAAAGGAATGGAGTCATTAGAACTTATGGTTTTTAAATGGCACCCAGAATTATGTTGCACGAAGCACAATTTCACATCATTCTGGGTTCATTTGTGTGAAAACAAGGTCCATTCAGGCTGAAACGTTACAGGAAGGTAGAATCTATTGAGTTGTAAGTGATCTGAACGTTTCATGATGATAGCACTTTCCTAAGGGGGTCAAACCATGTCCCAAAGGTCACCGGATCTGGTGTCAATTTAAAGAAGTAGTCCAGTTACACATTTGTGAGCTTATAACTTGGCTTCTGAATGTCCTAGAGAGATCAGGTTTGTTTTAGTGTACTCCAATCAACAGCCCCTACAACCACAAAAAGGAATGGAGTCATTAGCACTTATGGTTTGTAAATTGCTCCCAGAATTATGTTGCACGAAGCACAATTTCACATCATTTTGGGTTCATTTGTGTGAAAACAAGGTCCAATCAGGCTGAAACGTTACAGGAAGGTAGAATCTATTGAGTTGTAAGTGATCTGAATGTTTCATGATGATAGCACTTTCCTAAGGGGACGAACCATGTCCCAAAGGTCACCGGATCTGGTGTCAATTTAAAGAAGTAGTCCAGTTACACATTTGTGGGCTTATAACTTGGCTTCTGAATGACCTAGAGAGATCAGGTTTGTTTTAGTATACTCCAATCAACAGCCCCTACAACCACAAAAAGGAATGGAGTCATTAGCACTTATGGTTTGTAAATGGCACCCAGAATTATGTTGCACGAAGCACAATTTCACATCATTCTGGGTTCATTTGTGTGAAAACAAGGTCCAATCAGATTGAAACGTTACAGGAAGGTAGAATCTATTGAGTTGTAAGTGATCTGAACGTTTCATGATGATAGCACTTTCCTAAGGGGGTCGAACCATGTCCCAAAGGTCACCGGATCTGGTGTCAATTTAAAGTAGTCCAGTTACACATTTGTGGGCTTATAACTTGGCTTCTGAATGTCCTAGAGAGGTCAGGTTTGTTTTCTTATAACTTGGCTTCTGAATGTCCTAGAGAGATCAGGTTTGTTTTAGTGTACTCCAATTAACAGCCCCTACAACCACTAAAAGGAATGGAGTCATTAACACTTATGGTTTGTAAATGGCACCCAGAATTATGTTGCACGAAGCACAATTTCACATCATTCTGGGTTCATTTGTGTGAAAACAAGGTCCAATCAGGCTGAAACGTTACAGGAAGGTAGAATCTATTGAGTTGTAAGTGATCTGAACGTTTCATGATGATAGCGCTTTCCTAAGGGGGTCAAACCATGTCCCAAAGGTCACCGGATCTGGTGTCAATTTAAAGAAGTAGTCCAGTTACACATTTGTGGGCTTATAACTTGGCTTCTGAATGTCCTAGAGTGATCAGGTTTGTTTCAGAGTACTCCAATCAACAGCCCCTACAACCACAAAAAGGAATGGAGTCATTAGCACTTATGGTTTGTAAATGGCACCCAGAATTATGTTGCACGAAGCACAATTTCACATCATTCTGGGTCCATTTGTGTGAAAACAAGGTCCAATCAGGCTGAAACGTTACAAGAAGGTAGAATCTATTGAGTTGTAAGTGATCTGAACGTTTCATGATGATCGCACATTCCTAAGGGGGTCAAACCATGTCCCAAAGGTCACCGGGCCTGGTGTCACTTTAAAGAAGTAGTCCAGTTACACCTTTGTGGGCTTAAAACTTGGCTTCTGAATATCTTAGAGAGGTCAGGTTTAATTTAGAGTACTCCAATTAACAGCCCCCATTACTCCAAAAAGGAATGGAGTCATTAGCACTTATGGTTTGTAAATGGCACCCAGAATTATGTTGCACGAAGCACAATTTCACATCATTCTGGGTCCATTTGTGTGAAAACAAGGTCCATTCAGGCTGAAACGTTACAAGAAGGTAGAATCTATTGAGTTTTAAGTGATCTGAACGTTTCATGATGATCGCAGATTCCTATAGGGGGTCAAACCATGTCCCAAAGGTCACCGGGCCTGGTGTCACTTTAAAGAAGTAGTCCAGTTACACCTTTGTGGGTTTAAATTTGGCTTCTGAATATCCTAGAGAGGTCAGGTTTAATTTAGAGTACTCCAATTAACAGCCCCCATTACCCCAAAAAGGAATGGAGTCATTAGCACTTATGGTTTTTAAATGGCACCCAGAATTATGTTGCACAAAGCACAATTTCACATCATTCTGAGTTCATTTGTGTGAAAACAAGGTCCAATCAGGCTGAAACGTTACAAGAAGGTAGAATCTATTGAAATGTAAGTGATCTGAACGTTTCATGATGATAGCACTTTCCTAAGGGGGTCAAACCATGTCCCAAAGGTCACCGGATCTGGTGTCAATTTAAAGAAGTAGTCCAGTTACACATTTGTGGGCTTATAACTTGGCTTCTGAATGTCCTAGAGAGATCAGGCTTGTTTTAGTGTACTCCAATCAACAGCCCCTACAACCACAAAAAGGAATGGAGTCATTAGCACTTATGGTTTGTAAATGGCACCCAGAATTATGTTGCACAAAGCACAATTTCACATCATTCTGGGTCCATTTGTGTGAAAACAAGGTCCAATCAGGCTGAATCGTTACAAGAAGGTAGAATCAATTGAGTTGTAAGTGATCTGAACGTTTCATGATGATAGCACTTTCCTAAGGGGGTCAAACCATGTCCCAAAGGTCACCGGATCTGGTGTCAATTTATAGAAGTAGTCCAGTTACATATTTGTGGGCTTATAACTTGGCTTCTCAATGTCCTAGAGAGGTCAGGTTTGTTTTGAGAGTACTCCCATTAACAGCCCCTATTACCTCAAAAAGGAATGGAGTCATTAGCACTTATGGTTTTTAAATGGCACCCAGATTTATGTTGCACGAAGCACAATTTCACATCATTCTGGGTCCATTTGTGTGAAAACAAGGCCCAATCAGGCTGAAAGGTTACAGGAAGGTAGAATCTATTGAGTTGTAAGTGATCTGAACGTTTTATGATGATAGCACTTTCCTAAGGGGGTCAAACCATGTCCTAAAGGTCACCGGATCTGGTGTCACTTTAAAGAAGTAGTCCAGTTACACATTTGTGGGCTTATAACTTGGCTTCTGAATATCCTAGAGAGGTCAGGTTTGTTTTAGAGTACTCCAATTAACAGCCCCTATTACCTCAAAAAGGCATGGAGTCATTAGCACTTATGGTTTTTAAATGGCACCCAGAATTATGTTGCACAAAGCACAATTTCACATCATTCTGGGTCCATTTGTGTGAAAACAAGGTCCAATTAGGCTGTAACGTAACAAGAAGGTAGAATCTATTGAGTTGTAAGTGATCTGAACGTTTCATGATGATTGCACATTCCTAAGTGAGTCAAACCATGTCCCAAAGGTCACCGGATCTGGTGTCACTTTAAAGAAGTAGTCCAGTTACACATTTGTTGGCTTATAACTTGGCTTCTGAATGTCCTAGAGAGATCAGGTTTGTTTTAGTGTACTCCAATCAACAGCCCCTACAACCACAAAAAGGAATGGAGTCATTAGCACTTATGGTTTGTAAATGGCACCCAGAATTATGTTGCACGAAGCACAATTTCACATCATTCTGGGTCCATTTGTGTGAAAACAAGGTCCAATCAGGCTGAAACGTTATAAGAAGGTAGAATCTATTGAGTTGTAAGTGATATGAATGTTTCATGATGATCGCACATTCCTATAGGGGGTCAAACCATAAGTGCTAATGACTCCATTCCTTTTTGTGGTTGTAGGGGCTGTTGATTGGAGTACACTAAAACAAACCTGATCTCTCTAGGACATTCAGAAGCCAAGTTATAAGCCAACAAATGTGTAACTGGACTACTTCTTTAAAGTGACACCAGATCCGGTGACCTTTGGGACATGGTTTGACTCACTTAGGAATGTGCAATCATCATGAAACGTTCAGATCACTTACAACTCAATAGATTCTACCTTCTTGTTACGTTACAGCCTAATTGGACCTTGTTTTCACACAAATGGACCCAGAATGATGTGAAATTGTGCTTTGTGCAACATAATTCTGGGTGCCATTTAAAAACCATAAGTGCTAATGACTCCATGCCTTTTTGAGGTAATAGGGGCTGTTAATTGGAGTACTCTAAAACAAACCTGACCTCTCTAGGATATTCAGAAGCCAAGTTATAAGCCCACAAATGTGTAACTGGACTACTTCTTTAAAGTGACACCAGATCCGGTGACCTTTAGGACATGGTTTGACCCCCTTAGGAAAGTGCTATCATCATAAAACGTTCAGATCACTTACAACTCAATAGATTCTACCTTCCTGTAACCTTTCAGCCTGATTGGGCCTTGTTTTCACACAAATGGACCCAGAATGATGTGAAATTGTGCTTCGTGCAACATAAATCTGGGTGCCATTTAAAAACCATAAGTGCTAATGACTCCATTCCTTTTTGAGGTAATAGGGGCTGTTAATGGGAGTACTCTCAAAACAAACCTGACCTCTCTAGGACATTGAGAAGCCAAGTTATAAGCCCACAAATATGTAACTGGACTACTTCTATAAATTGACACCAGATCCGGTGACCTTTGGGACATGGTTTGACCCCCTTAGGAAAGTGCTATCATCATGAAACGTTCAGATCACTTACAACTCAATTGATTCTACCTTCTTGTAACGATTCAGCCTGATTGGACCTTGTTTTCACACAAATGGACCCAGAATGATGTGAAATTGTGCTTTGTGCAACATAATTCTGGGTGCCATTTACAAACCATAAGTGCTAATGACTCCATTCCTTTTTGTGGTTGTAGGGGCTGTTGATTGGAGTACACTAAAACAAGCCTGATCTCTCTAGGACATTCAGAAGCCAAGTTATAAGCCCACAAATGTGTAACTGGACTACTTCTTTAAATTGACACCAGATCCGGTGACCTTTGGGACATGGTTTGACCCCCTTAGGAAAGTGCTATCATCATGAAACGTTCAGATCACTTACATTTCAATAGATTCTACCTTCTTGTAACGTTTCAGCCTGATTGGACCTTGTTTTCACACAAATGAACTCAGAATGATGTGAAATTGTGCTTTGTGCAACATAATTCTGGGTGCCATTTAAAAACCATAAGTGCTAATGACTCCATTCCTTTTTGGGGTAATGGGGGCTGTTAATTGGAGTACTCTAAATTAAACCTGACCTCTCTAGGATATTCAGAAGCCAAATTTAAACCCACAAAGGTGTAACTGGACTACTTCTTTAAAGTGACACCAGGCCCGGTGACCTTTGGGACATGGTTTGACCCCCTATAGGAATCTGCGATCATCATGAAACGTTCAGATCACTTACAACTCAATAGATTCTACCTTCTTGTAACGTTTCAGCCTGAATGGACCTTGTTTTCACACAAATGGACCCAGAATGATGTGAAATTGTGCTTCGTGCAACATAATTCTGGGTGCCATTTACAAACCATAAGTGCTAATGACTCCATTCCTTTTTGGAGTAATGGGGGCTGTTAATTGGAGTACTCTAAATTAAACCTGACCTCTCTAAGATATTCAGAAGCCAAGTTTTAAGCCCACAAAGGTGTAACTGGACTACTTCTTTAAAGTGACACCAGGCCCGGTGACCTTTGGGACATGGTTTGACCCCCTTAGGAATGTGCGATCATCATGAAACGTTCAGATCACTTACAACTCAATAGATTCTACCTTCTTGTAACGTTTCAGCCTGATTGGACCTTGTTTTCACACAAATGGACCCAGAATGATGTGAAATTGTGCTTCGTGCAACATAATTCTGGGTGCCATTTACAAACCATAAGTGCTAATGACTCCATTCCTTTTTGTGGTTGTAGGGGCTGTTGATTGGAGTACTCTGAAACAAACCTGATCACTCTAGGACATTCAGAAGCCAAGTTATAAGCCCACAAATGTGTAACTGGACTACTTCTTTAAATTGACACCAGATCCGGTGACCTTTGGGACATGGTTTGACCCCCTTAGGAAAGCGCTATCATCATGAAACGTTCAGATCACTTACAACTCAATAGATTCTACCTTCCTGTAACGTTTCAGCCTGATTGGACCTTGTTTTCACACAAATGAACCCAGAATGATGTGAAATTGTGCTTCGTGCAACATAATTCTGGGTGCCATTTACAAACCATAAGTGTTAATGACTCCATTCCTTTTAGTGGTTGTAGGGGCTGTTAATTGGAGTACACTAAAACAAACCTGATCTCTCTAGGACATTCAGAAGCCAAGTTATAAGAAAACAAACCTGACCTCTCTAGGACATTCAGAAGCCAAGTTATAAGCCCACAAATGTGTAACTGGACTACTTTAAATTGACACCAGATCCGGTGACCTTTGGGACATGGTTCGACCCCCTTAGGAAAGTGCTATCATCATGAAACGTTCAGATCACTTACAACTCAATAGATTCTACCTTCCTGTAACGTTTCAATCTGATTGGACCTTGTTTTCACACAAATGAACCCAGAATGATGTGAAATTGTGCTTCGTGCAACATAATTCTGGGTGCCATTTACAAACCAAAAGTGCTAATGACTCCATTCCTTTTTGTGGTTGTAGGGGCTGTTGATTGGAGTATACTAAAACAAACCTGATCTCTCTAGGTCATTCAGAAGCCAAGTTATAAGCCCACAAATGTGTAACTGGACTACTTCTTTAAATTGACACCAGATCCGGTGACCTTTGGGACATGGTTCGTCCCCTTAGGAAAGTGCTATCATCATGAAACATTCAGATCACTTACAACTCAATAGATTCTACCTTCCTGTAACGTTTCAGCCTGATTGGACCTTGTTTTCACACAAATGAACCCAGAATGATGTGAAATTGTGCTTCGTGCAACATAATTCTGGGAGCAATTTACAAACCATAAGTGCTAATGACTCCATTCCTTTTTGTGGTTGTAGGGGCTGTTGATTGGAGTATTCTAAAACAAACCTGATCTCTCTAGGACATTCAGAAGCCAAGTTATAAGCTCACAAATGTGTAACTGGACTACTTCTTTAAATTGACACCAGATCCGGTGACCTTTGGGACATGGTTTGACCCCCTTAGGAAAGTGCTATCATCATGAAACGTTCAGATCACTTACAACTCAATAGATTCTACCTTCCTGTAACGTTTCAGCCTGATTGGACCTTGTTTTCACACAAATGAACCCAGAATGATGTGAAATTGTGCTTCGTGCAACATAATTCTGGGTGCCATTTAAAAACCATAAGTTCTAATGACTCCATTCCTTTTTGTGGTTGTAGGGGCTGTTGATTGGAGTATACTAAAACAAACCTGATCTCTCTAGGACATTCAGAAGCCAAGTTATAAGCCCACAAATGTGTAACTGGACTACTTCTTTAAATTGACACCAGATCCGGTGACCTTTGGGACATGGTGCGACCCCTTAGGAAAGTGCTATCATCATGAAATATTCAGATCACTTACAACTCAATAGATTCTACCTTCCTGTAACGTTTCAGCCTGATTGGACCTTGTTTTCACACAAATGAACCCAGAATGATGTGAATTTGTGCTTCGTGCATCATAATTCTGGGTGCCATTTAAAAACCATAAGTGCTAATGACTCTATTCCTTTTAGTGGTTATGGGGGCTGTTAATTGGAGTACTCTAAAACAAACCTGATCTCTCTAGGATATTCAGAAGCCAAGTTATAAGCCCACAAAGGTGTAACTGGACTACTTCTTTAAAGTGACACCAGGCCCGGTGACCTTTGGGACATGGTTTGACCCCCTATAGGAATGTGCGATCATCATGAAACGTTCAGATCACTTACAACTCAATAGATTCTACCTTCTTGTAACGTTTCAGCCTGATTGGACCTTGTTTTCACACAAATGGACCCAGAATGATGTGCAATTGTGCTTCGTGCAACATAATTCTGGGTGCCATTTAAAAACCATAAGTGCTAATGACTCCATTCCTTTTTGAGGTTGTAGGGGCTGTTGATTGGAGTACACTAAAACAATTATGATCTCTCTAGGACATTCAGAAGCCAAGTTATAAGCCCACAAATGTGTAACTGGACTACTTCTTTAAATTGACACCAGATCCGGTGACCTTTGGGACATGGTTTGACCCCCTTAGGAAAGTGTTATCATCATGAAACGTTCAGATCACTTACAACTCAATAGATTCTACCTTCCTGTAACGTTTCAGCCTGATTGGACCTTGTTTTCACACAAATGAACCCAGAATGATGTGAAATTGTGCTTCGTGCAACATAATTCTGGGTGCCATTTAAAAACCATAAGTGCTAATGACTCCATTCCTTTTAGTGGTAATGGGGGCTGTTAATTGGAGTACTCTAAAACAAACCTGACCTCTCTAGGATGTTCAGAAGCCAAGTTATAAGCCCACAAAGGTGTAACTGGACTACTTCTTTAAAGTGACACCAGGCCCGGTGACCTTTGGGACATGGTTTGACCCCCTATAGGAATGTGCGATCATCATGAAACGTTCAGATCACTTACAACTCAATAGATTCTACCTTCTTGTAACGTTTCAGCCTGATTGGACCTTGTTTTCACACAAATGGACCCAGAATTATGTGAAATTGTGCTTTGTGCAACATAATTCTGGGTGCCATTTAAAAACCATAAGTGCTTTTGACTCCATTCCTTTTTAAGGTTGTAGGGGCTGTTGATTGGAGTACAATAAAACAAACCTGATCTCTCTAGGACATTCAGAAGCCAAGTTATAAGCCCACAAATGTGTAACTGGACTACTTCTTTAAATTGACACCAGATCCGGTGACCTTTGGGACATGGTTTGACCCCCTTAGGAAAGTGCTATCATCATGAAACGTTCAGATCACTTACAACTCAATAGATTCTACCTTCCTGTAACGTTTCAGCCTGATTGGACCTTGTTTTCACACAAATGAACCCAGAATGATGTGAAATTGTGCTTCGTGCAACATAATTCTGGGTGCCATTTAAAAACCATAAGTGCTAATGACTCCATTCCTTTTAGCTGTAATAGGGGCTGTTAATTGGAGTACTCTAAAACAAACCTGACCTCTCTAGGATATTCAGAAGCCAAGTTATGAGCCCACAAAGGTGTAACTTGACTACTTCTTTAAAGTGACACCAGGCCCGGTGACCTGTGGGACATGGTTTTACCCCCTATAGGAATGTGCGATCATCTTGAAATGTTCAGATAACTTACAACTCAATAGATTCTACCTTCTTGTAACGTTTCAGCCTGATTGGACCTTGTTTTCACACAAATGGACCCAGAATGATGTGAAATTGTGCTTCGTGCAACATAATTCTGGGTGCCATTTACAAACCATAAGTGCTAATGACTCCATTCCTTTTTGTGGTTGTAGGGGCTGTTGATTGGAGTATACTAAAACAAACCTGATCTCTCTAGGACGTTCAGAAGCCAAGTTATAAGCCCACAAATGTGTAACTGGACTACTTCTTTAAATTGACACCAGATCCGGTGACCTTTGGGACATGGTTTGACCCCCTTAGGAAAGTGCTATCATCATGAAACGTTCAGATCACTTACAACTCAATAGATTCTACCTTCGTGTAACGTTTCAGCCTGATTGGACCTTGTTTTCACACAAATGAACCCAGAATGATGTGAAATTGTGCTTCGTGCAACATAATTCTGGGTGCCATTTAAAAACCATAAGTGCTAATGACTCCATTCCTTTTTGTGGTTGTAGGGGCTGTTGATTGGAGTATACTAAAACAAACCTGATCTCTCTAGGACATTCAGAAGCCAAGTTATAAGCCCACAAATGTGTAACTGGACTACTTCTTTAAATTGACACCAGATCCGGTGACCTTTGGGACATGGTTCGACCCCTTAGGAAAGTGCTATCATCATGAAACATTCAGATCACTTACAACTCAATAGATTCTACCTTCCTGTAACGTTTCAGCCTGATTGGACCTTGTTTTCACACAAATGAACCCAGAATGATGTGAAATTGTGCTTCATGCAACATAATTCTGGGTGCCATTTACAAACCATAAGTGCTAATGACTCCATTCCTTTTTGTGGTTGTAGGGGCTGTTGATTGGAGTATACTAAAACAAACCTGATCTCTCTAGGACATTCAGAAGCCAAGTTATAAGCTCACAAATGTGTAACTAGACTACTTCTTTAAATTGACACCAGATCCGGTGACCTTTGGGACATGGTTTGACCCCCTTAGGAAAGTGCTATCATCATGAAACGTTCAGATCACTTACAACTCAATAGATTCTACCTTCCTGTAACGTTTCAGCCTGATTGGACCTTGTTTTCACACAAATGAACCCAGAATGATGTGAAATTGTGCTTCGTGCAACATAATTCTGGGTGCCATTTAAAAACCATAAGTGCTAATGACTCCATTCCTTTTTGTGGTTGTAGGGGCTGTTGATTGGAGTATACTAAAACAAACCTGATCTCTCTAGGACATTCAGAAGCCAAGTTATAAGCCCACAAATGTGTAACTGGACTACTTCTTTAAATTGACACCAGATCCGGTGACCTTTGGGACATGGTTCGACCCCTTAGGAAAGTGCTATCATCATGAAACATTCAGATCACTTACAACTCAATAGATTCTACCTTCCTGTAACGTTTCAGCCTGATTGGACCTTGTTTTCACACAAATGAACCCATAATGATGTGAAATTGTGCTTCGTGCAACATAATTCTGGGTGCCATTTAAAAACCATAAGTGCTAATGACTCCATTCCTTTTAGTGGTAATGTGGGCTGTTAATTGGAGTACTCTAAAACAAACCTGATCTCTCTAGGATATTCAGAAGCCAAGTTATAAGCCCACAAAGGTGTAACTGGACTACTTCTTCAAAGTGACACCAGGCCCGGTGACCTTTGGGACATGGTTTGACCCCCTATAGGAATGTGCGATCATCATGAAACGTTCAGATCACTTACAACTCAATAGATTCTACCTTCTTGTAACGTTTCAGCCTGATTGGACCTTGTTTTCACACAAATGGACCCAGAATGATGTGAAATTGTGCTTCGTGCAACATAATTCTGGGTGCCATTTAAAAACCATAAGTGCTAATGACTCCATTACTTTTTGAGGTTGTAGGGGCTGTTGATTGGAGTACACTAAAACAATTCTGATCTCTCTAGGACATTCAGAAGCCAAGTTATAAGCCCACAAATGTGTAACTGGACTACTTCTTTAAATTGACACCAGTTCCGGTGACCTTTGGGACATGGTTTGACCCCCTTAGGAAAGTGCTATCATCATGAAACGTTCAGATCACTTACAACTCAATAGATTCTACCTTCCTGTAACGTTTCAGCCTGATTGGACCTTGTTTTCACACAAATGAACCCAGAATGATGTGAAATTGTGCTTCGTGCAACATAATTCTGGGTGCCATTTAAAAACCATAAGTGCTAATGACTCCATTCCTTTTAAAGGTAATGGGGGCTGTTAATTGGAGTACTCTGAAACAAACCTGACCTCTCTAGGATATTCAGAAGCCAAGTTATAAGCCCACAAAGGTGTACCTGGACTACTTCTTTAAAGTGAAACCAGATCCGGTGACCTTTGGGACATGGTTTGACCCCCTTAGGAAAGTGCTATCATCATGAAACGTTCAGATCACTTACAACTCAATAGATTCTACCTTCCTGTAACGTTTCAGCCTGATTGGACCTTGTTTCACACAAATGAACCCAGAATGATGTGAAATTGTGCTTCGTGCAACATAATTCTGGGTGCCATTTAAAAACCATAAGTGCTAATGACTCCATTCCTTTTTGTGGTTGTAGGGGCTGTTGATTGGAGTATACTAAAACAAACCTGATCTCTCTAGGACATTCAGAAGCCAAGTTATAAGCCCACAAATGTGTAACTGGACTACTTCTAAAAATTGACACCAGATCCGGTGACCTTTGGGACATGGTTTGACCCCCTTAGGAAAGTGCTATCATCATGAAACGTTCAGATCACTTACAACTCAATAGATTCTACCTTCCAGTAACGTTTCAGCCTGATTGGACCTTGTTTTCACACAAATGAACCCAGAATGTTGTGAAATTGTGCTTCGTGCAACATAATTCTGGGTGCCATTTAAAAACCATTAGTGCTAATGACTCCATTCCTTTTAATGGTAATGGGGGCTGTTGATTGGAGTACACTAAAACAAACCTGATCTCTCTAGGACATTCAGAAGCCAAGTTATAATCCCTCAAAGGTGTAATTGGACTATTTCTTTAAAGTGACACCAGGCCCGGTGACCTTTGGGACATGGTTTTACCCCCTATAGGAATGTGTGATCATCTTGAAATGTTCAGATCACTTACAACTCAATAGATTCTACCTTCTTGTAACGTTTCAGCCTGATTGGACCTTGTTTTCACACAAATGAACCCAGAATGATGTGAAATTGTGCTTCGTGCAACATAATTATGGGTGCCATTTAAAAACCATAAGTGCTAATGACTCCATTCCTTTTAGTGGTAATAGGGGCTGTTAATTGGAGTACTCTAAAACAAACCTGACCTCTCTAGGATATTCAGAAGCCAAGTTATAAGCCCACAAATATGTAACTGGACTACTTCTTCAAAGTGACAGCAGGCCCGGTGACCTTTGGGACATGGTTTGACCCCCTATAGGAATGTGCGATCATCATGAAACGTTCAGATCACTTACAACTCAATAGATTCTACCTTCTTGTAACGTTTCAGCATGATTGGAGCTTGTTTTCACACAAATGGACCCAGAATGATGTGAAATTGTGCTTCGTGCAACATGATTATGGGTGCCATTTACAAACCATAAGTGCTAATGACTCCATTACTTTTTGTGGTTGTAGGGGCTGTTGATTGTAGTACACTAAAACAAACCTGATCTCTCTAGGACATTCAGAAGCCAAGTTATAAGCCCACAAATGTGTAACTGGACTACTTTTTTAAATTGACACCGATCCGGTGACCTTTGGGTCATGGTTTTTCCTCCTTAGGAAAGTGCTATCATCATGAAACGTTCAGATCACTTACAACTCAATAGATTCTACCTTCCTGTAACGTTTCAGCCTGATTGGACCTTGTTTTCACACAAATGAACCCGGAATGATGTGAAATTTTGCTTCGTGCCACATAATTCTGGGTGCCATTTACAACCCATAAGTGCTAATGACTCCATTCCTTTTTGGGGTAATGGGGGCTGTTAATTGGAGTACTCTAAATTAAACCTGACCTCTCTAGGATATTCAGAAGCCAAGTTATAAGCCCACAAAGGTGTAACTGGACTACTTCTTTAAAGTGACACCAGGCCCGGTGACCTTTGGGACATGGTTTGACCCCCTTAGGAATGTGCGATCATCATGAAACGTTCAGATTACTTACAACTCAATAGATTCTACCTTCTTGTAACGTTTCAGCCTGATTGGACCTTGTTTTCACACAAATGGACCCAGAATGATGTGAAATTGTGCTTCGTGCAACATAATTCTGGGCGCCATTTAAAAACCATAAGTGCTAATGACTCCATTCCTTTTTGTGGCTGTAGGGGCTGTTTATTGGAGTACACTAAAACAAGCCTGACCTCTCTAGGACATTCAGAAGCCAAGTTATAAGCCCACAAAGGTGTAACTGGACTACTCATTTAAAGTGACACCAGGCCCGGTGACCTTTGGGACATGGTTTGACCCCCTATAGGAATGTGAGATCATCATGAAACGTTCAGATCACTTACAACTCAATAGATTCTACCTTCTTGTAACGTTTCAGCCTGAATGGACCTTGTTTTCACACAAATGGACCCAGAATGATGTGAAATTGTGCTTCGTGCATCATAATTCTGGGTGCCATTTACAAACCATAAGTGCTAATGACTCCATTCCTTTTTGTGGTTGTAGGGGCTGTTGATTGTATTACTCTGAAACAAACCTGATCACTCTGGGACATTCAGAAGCCAAGTTATAAGCCCACAAATGTGTAACTGGACTACTTCTTTACATTGACACCAGGCCCGTTGACCTTTGGGACATGGTTTGACCCCCTATAGGAATGTGCGATCATCATGAAACGTTCATATCACTTACAACTCAATAGATTCTACCTTCTTGTAACGTTTCAGCCTGATTGGACCTTGTTTTCACACAAATGGACCCAGAATGATGTGAAATTGTGCTTCGTGCAACATAATTCTGGGTGCCATTTAAAAACCATAAGTGCTAATGACTCCATTCCTTTCAGTGGTAATGGGGGCTGTTAATTGGAGTACTCTAAAACAAACCTGATCTCTCTAGGATATTCAGAAGCCAAGTTATAAGCCCACAAAGGTGTAACTGGACTACTTCTTTAAAGTGACACCAGGCCCGGTGACCTTTGGGACATGGTTTGACCCCCTATAGGAATGTGCGATCATCATGAAACGTTCAGATCACTTACAACTCAATAGATTCTACCTTCTTGTAACGTTTCAGCCTGATTGGACCTTGTTTTCACACAAATGGACCCAGAATGATGTGAAATTGTGCTTCGTGCAACATAATTCTGGGTGCCATTTAAAAACCATAAGTGCTAATGACTCCATTACTTTTTGAGGTTGTAGGGGCTGTTGATTGGAGTACACTAAAACAATTCTGATCTCTCTAGGACATTCAGAAGCCAAGTTATAAGCCCACAAATGTGTAACTGGACTACTTCTTTAAATTGACACCAGATCCGGTGACCTTTGGGACATGGTTTGACCCCCTTAGGAAAGTGCTATCATCATGAAACGTTCAGATCACTTACAACTCAATAGATTCTACCTTCCTGTAACGTTTCAGCCTGATTGGACCTTGTTTTCACACAAATTAACCCAGAATGATGTGAAATTGTGCTTCGTGCAACATAATTCTGGGTGCCATTTAAAAACCATGAGTGCTAATGACTCCATTCCTTTTAGAGGTAATGGGGGCTGTTAATTGTAGTACTCTAAAACAAACCTGACCTCTCTAGGATATTCAGAAGCCAAGTTATAAGCCCACAAAGGTGTACCTGGACTACTTCTTTAAAGTGAAACCAGATCCGGTGACCTTTGGGACATGGTTTGACCCCCTTAGGAAAGTGCTATCATCATGAAACGTTCAGATCACTTACAACTCAATAGATTCTACCTTCCTGTAACGTTTCAGCCTGATTGGACATTGTTTTCACACAAATGGACCCAGAATGATGTGAAATTGTGCTTCGTGCAACATAATTCTGGGTGCCATTTAAAAACCATAAGTGCTAATGACTCCATTCCTTTTTGTGCTTGTAGGGGCTGTTGATTGGAGTATACTAAAACAAACCTGATCTCTCTAGGACATTCAGAAGCCAAGTTATAAGCCCACAAATGTGTAACTGGACTACTTCTTTAAATTGACACCAGATCCGGTGACCTTTGGGACATGGTTTGACCCCCTTAGGAAAGTGCTATCATCATGAAACGTTCAGATCACTTACAACTCAATAGATTCTACCTTCCAGTAACGTTTCAGCCTGATTGGACCTTGTTTTCACACAAATGAACCCAGAATGTTGTGAAATTGTGCTTCGTGCAACATAATTCTGGGTGCCATTTAAAAACCATAAGTGCTAATGACTCCATTCCTTTTAATGGTAATGGGGGCTGTTGATTGGAGTACACTAAAACAAACCTGATCTCTCTAGGACATTCAGAAGCCAAGTTATAATCCCTCAAAGGTGTAATTGGACTATTTCTTTAAAGTGACACCAGGCCCAGTGACCTTTGGGACATGGTTTTACCCCCATAGGAATGTGTGATCATCTTGAAATGTTCAGATCACTTACAACTCAATAGATTCTACCTTCTTGTAACGTTTCAGCCTGATTGGACCTTGTTTTCACACAAATGAACCCAGAATGATGTGAAATTGTGCTTCGTGCAACATAATTCTGGGTGCCATTTAAAAACCATAAGTGCGAATGACTCCATTCCTTTTAGTGGTAATAGGGGCTGTTAATTGGAGTACTCTAAAACAAACCTGACCTCTCTAGGATATTCAGAAGCCAAGTTATAAGCCCACAAATATGTAACTGGACTACTTCTTTGAAGTGACACCAGGCCCGGTGACCTTTGGGACATGGTTTGACCCCCTTAGGAAAGTGCTATCATCATGAAACGTTCAGATCACTTACAACTCAATAGATTCTACCTTCCTGTAACGTTTCAGCCTGATTGGACATTGTTTTCACACAAATGGACCCAGAATGATGTGAAATTGTGCTTCGTGCAACATAATTCTGGGTGCCATTTAAAAACCATAAGTGCTAATGACTCCATTCCTTTTTGTGGTTGTAGGGGCTGTTGATTGGAGTATACTAAAACAAACCTGATCTCTCTAGGACATTCAGAAGCCAAGTTATAAGCCCACAAATGTGTAACTGGACTACTTCTTTAAATTGACACCAGATCCGGTGACCTTTGGGACATGGTTTGACCCCCTTAGGAAAGTGCTATCATCATGAAACGTTCAGATCACTTACAACTCAATAGATTCTACCTTCCAGTAACGTTTCAGCCTGATTGGACCTTGTTTTCACACAAATGAACCCAGAATGTTGTGAAATTGTGCTTCGTGCAACATAATTCTGGGTGCCATTTAAAAACCATAAGTGCTAATGACTCCATTCCTTTTAATGGTAATGGGGGCTGTTGATTGGAGTACACTAAAACAAACCTGATCTCTCTAGGACATTCAGAAGCCAAGTTATAATCCCTCAAAGGTGTAATTGGACTATTTCTTTAAAGTGACACCAGGCCCGGTGACCTTTGGGACATGGTTTTACCCCCATAGGAATGTGTGATCATCTTGAAATGTTCAGGTCACTTACAACTCAATAGATTCTACCTTCTTGTAACGTTTCAGCCTGATTGGACCTTGTTTTCACACAAATGAACCCAGAATGATGTGAAATTGTGCTTCGTGCCACATAATTCTGGGTGCCATTTAAAAACCATAAGTGCGAATGACTCCATTCCTTTTAGTGGTAATAGGGGCTGTTAATTGGAGTACTCTAAAACAAACCTGACCTCTCTAGGATATTCAGAAGCCAAGTTATAAGCCCACAAATATGTAACTGGACTACTTCTTTGAAGTGACACCAGGCCCGGTGACCTTTGGGACATGGTTTGACCCCCTATAGGAATGTGCGATCATCATGAAACGTTCAGATCACTTACAACTCAATAGATTCTACCTTCTTGTAACGTTTCAGCCTGATTGGAGCTTGTTTTCACACGAATGAACCCGGAATGATGTGAAATTTTGCTTCGTGCCACATAATTCTGGGTGCCATTTACAACCCATAAGTCCTAATGACTCCATTCCTTTTTGGGGTAATGGGGGCTGGGTGCCATTTACAAACCATAAGTGCTAATGACTCCATTCCTTTTTGTGGCTGTAGGGGCTGTTTATTGGAGTACACTAAAACAAGCCTGACCTCTCTAGGACATTCAGAAGCCAAGTTATAAGCCCACAAAGGTGTAACTGGACTACTTCTTTAAAGTGACACCAGGCCCGGTGACCTTTGGGACATGGTTTGACCCAATTAGGAATGTGCAATCATCATGAAACGTTCAGATAACTTACAACTCAATAGATTCTACCTTCTTGTTACGTTTCAGCCTGATTGGACCTTGTTTTCACACAAATGGACCCAGAATGATGTGAAATTGTGCTTCGTGCAACATAATTCTGGGTGCCATTTACAAACCATAAGTGCTAATGACTCCATTCCTTTTTGTGGCTGTAGGGGCTGTTGATTGGAGTACACTAAAACAAACCTGATCTCTCTAGGACATTCAGAAGCCAAGTTATAAGCCCACAAAGGTGTAACTGGACTACTTCTTTAAAGTGACACCAGGCCCGGTGACCTTTGGGACATGGTTTGACCCCCTATAGCAATGTGCGATCATCATGAAACGTTCAGATCACTTACAACTCAATAGATTCTACCTTCTTGTAACGTTTCAGCCTGATTGGACCTTGTTTTCACACAAATCGACCCAGAATGATGTGAAATTGTGCTACGTGCAACATAATTCTGGGTGCCATTTAAAAACCATAAGTGCTAATGACTCCATTCTTTTTGAGGTAATAGGGGCTGTTATTTGGAGTACTCTAAAACAAACCTGACCTCTCTAGGATATTCAGAAGCCAAGTTATAAGCCCACAAATGTGTAACTGGACTACTTCTTTAAAGTGACACAAGATCCGGTGACCTTTAGGACATGGTTTGACCCACTTAGGAAAGTGCTATCATCATGAAACGTTCAGATCACTTACAACTCAATAGATTCTACCTTCCTGTAACGTTTCAGCCTGATTGGACCTTGTTTTCACACAAATGAACCCAGAATGATGTGAAATTGTGCTTTGTGCAACATAATTCTGGGTGCCATTTAAAACCCATAAGTGCTAATGACTCCATTCCTTTTTGGGGAATGGGGGCTGTTAATTGGAGTACTCTAAAACAAACCTGACCTCTTTAGGATATTCAGAAGCCAAGTTACAAGCCCACAAAGGTGTAACTGGACTACTTCTTTAAAGTGACACCAGGCCCGGTGACCTTTGGGACATGGTTTGACCCCCTATAGGAATGTGAGATCATCATGAAACATTCAGATCACTTACAACTCAATAGATTCTACCTTCTTGTAACGTTTCAGCCTGATTGGACCTTGTTTTCACACAAATGGACCCAGAATGATGTGAAATTGTGCTTCGTGCAACATAATTCTGGGTGCCATTTACAAACCATAAGTGCTAATGACTCCATTCCTTTTTGTGGTTGTAGGGGCTGTTGATTGGAGTACACTAAAACAAACCTGACCTCTCTAGGACATTCAGAAGCCAAGTTATAAGCCCACAAATGTGTAACTGGACTACTTCTTTAAAGTGACACCAGATCTGGTGACCTTTGGGACATGGTTTGACCCCCTTAGGAATGTGCGATCATCATGAAACGTTCAGATCACTTACAACTCAATAGATTCTACCTTCCTGTAACGTTTCAGCCTGATTGGACCTTGTTTTCACACAAATGAACCCAGAATGATGTGAAATTGTGCTTCGTGCAACATAATTCTGGGTGCCATTTACAAACCATAAGTGCTAATGACTCCATTCCTTTTTGTGGTTGAAGGGGCTGTTGATTGGAGTACACTAAAACAAACCTGATCTCTCTAGGACATTCAGAAGCCAAGTTAAAAGCCCACAAATGTGTAACTGGACTACTTCTTTAAATTGACACCGATCCGGTGACCTTTGGAACATGGTTTTACCCCCTTAGGAAAGTGCTATCATCATGAAACGTTCAGATCACTTACAACTAAATAGATTCTACCTTCCTGTAACGTTTCAGACTGATTGGACCTTGTTTTCACACAAATGAACCCAGAATAATGTGAAATTGTGCTTCGTGCAACATAATTCTGGGTGTCATTTAAAAACCATAAGTGCTAATGACTCCATTCCTTTTTGGGGTAGTGGGGGCTGTTAATTGGAGTACTCTAAATTAAACCTGACCTCTCTAGGATATTCAGAAACCAAGTTATAAGCCCACAAAGGTGTAACTGGACTACTTCTTTAAAGTGACACCAGGCCCGGTGACCTTTGGGACATGGTTTGACCCCCTTAGGAATGTGCGATCATCATGAAACGTTCAGATCACTTACAACTCAATAGATTCTACCTTCTTGTAACGTTTCAGCCTGATTGGACCTTGTTTTCACACAAATGAACCCAGAATGATGTGAAATTGTGCTTCATGCAACATAATTCTGGGTGCCATTTACAAACCATAAGTGCTAATGACTCCATTCCTTTTTGTGGCTGTAGGGGCTGTTGATTGGAGTACACTAAAACAAGCCTGACCTCTCTAGGACATTCAGAAGCCAAGTTATAAGCCCACAAAGGTGTAACTGGACTACTTCTTTAAAGTGACACCAGGCCCGGTGACCTTTGGGACATGGTTTAACCCCCTATAGGAATGTGCGATCATCATGAAACGTTCAGATCACTTACAACTCAATAGATTCTACCTTCTTGTAACGTTTCAGCCTGAATGGACCTTGTTTTCACACAAATGGACCCAGAATGATGTGAAATTGTGCTTCGTGCAACATAATTCTGGGTGCCATTTACAAACCATAAGTGCTAATGACTCCATTCCTTTTTGTGGTTGTAGGGGCTGTTGATTGGAGTACTCTGAAACAAACCTGATCACTCTAGGACATTCAGAAGCCAAGTTATAAGCCCACAAATGTGTAACTGGACTACTTCTTTAAATTGACACCAGATCCGGTGACCTTTGGGACATGGTTTGACCCCCTTAGGAAAGTGCTATCATCATGAAACGTTCAGATCACTTACAACTCAATAGATTCTACCTTCCTGTAACATTTCAGCCTGATTGGACCTTGTTTTCACACAAATGAACCCAGAATGATGTGAAATTGTGCTTTGTGCAACATAATTCTGGGTGCCATTTACAAACCATAAGTGCTAATGACTCCATTCCTTTTTGTGGCTGTAGGGGCTGTTGATTGGAGTACACTAAAACAAGCCTGACCTCTCTAGGACATTCAGAAGCCAAGTTATAAGCCCACAAAGGTGTAACTGGACTATTTCTTTAAAGTGGCACCAGGCCCGGTGACCTTTGGGACATGGTTTGACCCCCTATAGGAATGTGCGATCATCATGAAACGTTCAGATCACTTACAACTCAATTGATTCTACCTTCTTGTAACGTTTCAGCCTGATTGGACCTTGTTTTCACACAAATGGACCCAGAATGATGTGAAATTGTGCTTTGTGCAACATAATTCTGGGTGCCATTTACAAACCATAAGTGCTAATGACTCCATTCCTTTTTGTGGTTGTAGGGGCTGTTGATTGGAGTACACTAAAACAAGCCTGATCTCTCTAGGACATTCAGAAGCCAAGTTATAAGCCCACAAATGTGTAACTGGACTACTTCTTTAAATTGACACCAGATCCGGTGACCTTTGGGACATGGTTTGACCCCCTTAGGAAAGTGCTATCATCATGAAACGTTCAGATCACTTACATTTCAATAGATTCTACCTTCTTGTAACGTTTCAGCCTGATTGGACCTTGTTTTCACACAAATGGACCCAGAATGATGTGAAATTGTGCTTCGTGCAACATAATTCTGGGTGCCATTTACAAACCATAAGTGCTAATGACTCCATTCCTTTTTGTGGTTGTAGGGGCTGTTGATTGGAGTACACTAAAACAAACCTGACCTCTCTAGGACATTCAGAAGCCAAGTTATAAGCCCACAAAGGTGTAACTGGACTACTTCTTTAAATTGACACCGATCCGGTGACCTTTGGGACATGGTTTTACCCCCTTAGGAAAGTGCTATCATCATGAAACGTTCAGATCACTTACAACTCAATAGATTCTACCTTCCTGTAACGTTTCAGCCTGATTGGACCTTGTTTTCACACAAATGAACTCAGAATGATGTGAAATTGTGCTTTGTGCAACATAATTCTGGGTGCCATTTAAAAACCATAAGTGCTAATGACTCCATTCCTTTTTGGGGTAATGGGGGCTGTTAATTGGAGTACTCTAAATTAAACCTGACCTCTCTAGGATATTCAGAAGCCAAGTTTTAAGCCCACAAAGGTGTAACTGGACTACTTCTTTAAAGTGACACCAGGCCCGGTGACCTTTGGGACATGGTTTGACCCCCTATAGGAATCTGCGATCATCATGAAACGTTCAGATCACTTACAACTCAATAGATTCTACCTTCTTGTAACGTTTCAGCCTGAATGGACCTTGTTTTCACACAAATCGACCCAGAATGATGTGAAATTGTGCTTCGTGCAACATAATTCTGGGTGCCATTTACAAACCATAAGTGCTAATGACTCCATTCCTTTTTGGAGTAATGGGGGCTGTTAATTGGAGTACTCTAAATTAAATCTGACCTCTCTAGGATATTCAGAAGCCAAGTTTTAAGCCCACAAAGGTGTAACTGGACTACTTCTTTAAAGTGACACCAGGCCCGGTGACCTTTGGAACATGGTTTGACCCCCTTAGGAATGTGCGATCATCATGAAACGTTCAGATCACTTACAACTCAATAGATTCTACCTTCTTGTAACGTTTCAGCCTGATTGGACCTTGTTTTCACACAAATGGACCCAGAATGATGTGAAATTGTGCTTCGTGCAACATAATTCTGGCTGCCATTTACAAACCATAAGTGCTAATGAATCCATTCCTTTTTGTGGTTGTAGGGGCTGTTGTTTGGAGTACACTAAAACAAACCTGATCTCTCTAGGACCTTCAGAAGCCAAGTTATAAGCCCACAAAGGTGTATCTGGACTACTTCTTTAAAGTGACACCAGATCCGGTGACCTTTGGAACATGGTTTGACCCACTTAGGAATGTGCTATCATCATGAAACGTTCAGATCACTTACAACTCAATAGTTTCTACCTTCTTGTAACGTTTCAGCCTGAATGGACCTTGTTTTCACACAAATGGACCCAGAATGATGTGAAATTGTGCTTCGTGCAACATAATTCTGGGTGCCATTTACAAACCATAAGTGCTAATGACTCCATTCCTTTTTGTGGTTGTAGGGGCTGTTGATTGGAGTACTCTGAAACAAACCTGATCACTCTAGGACATTCAGAAGCCAAGTTATAAGCCCACAAATGTGTAACTGGACTACTTCTTTAAATTGACACCAGATCCGGTGACCTTTGGGACATGGTTTGACCCCCTTAGGAAAGTGCTATCATCATGAAACGTTCAGATCACTTACAACTCAATAGATTCTACCTTCCTGTAACGTTTCAGCCTGATTGGACCTTGTTTTCACACAAATGAACCCAGAATGATGTGAAATTGTGCTTCGTGCAACATAATTCTGGGTGCCATTTACAAACCATAAGTGTTAATGACTCCATTCCTTTTTGTGGTTGTAGGGGCTGTTGATTGGAGTACACTAAAACAAACCTGATCTCTCTAGGACATTCAGAAGCCAAGTTATAAGCCCACAAAGGTGTAACTGGACTACTTCTTTAAAGTGACACTAGGCCCGGTGACCTTTGGGACATGGTTTGACCCCCTATAGGAATGTGCGATCATCATGAAACGTTCAGATCACTAACAACTCAATAGATTCTACCTTCTTGTAACGTTTCAGCCTGATTGGACCTTGTTTTCACACAAATGGACCCAGAATGATGTGAAATTGTGCTTCGTGCAACATAATTCTGGGTGCCATTTACAAACCATAAGTGCTAATGACTCCATTCCTTTTTGTGGCTGTAGGGGCTGTTGATTGGAGTACACTAAAACAAGCCTGACCTCTCTAGGACATTCAGAAGCCAAGTTATAAGCCCACAAAGGTGTAACTGGACTACTTCTTTAAAGTGACACCAGGCCCGGTGACCTTTGGGACATGGTTTGACCCACTTAGGAATGTGCAATCATCATGAAACGTTCAGATAACTTACAACTCAATAGATTCTACCTTCTTGTTATGTTTCAGCCTGATTGGACCTTGTTTTCACACAAATGGACCCAGAATGATGTGAAATTGTGCTTCGTGCAACATAATTCTGGGTGCCATTTACAAACCATAAGTGCTAATGACTCCATTCCTTTTTGTGGTTGTAGGGGCTGTTGATTGGAGTACACTAAAACAAACCTGATCTCTCTAGGACATTCAGAAGCCAAGTTATAAGCCCACAAAGGTGTAACTGGACTACTTCTTTAAAGTGACACCAGGCCCGGTGACCTTTGGGACATGGTTTGACCCCCTATAGCAATGTGCGATCATCATGAAACGTTCAGATCACTTACAACTCAATAGATTCTACCTTCTTGTAACGTTTCAGCCTGATTGGACCTTGTTTTCACTCAAATCGACCCAGAATGATGTGAAATTGTGCTTCATGCAACATAATTCTGGGTGCCATTTACAAACCATAAGTGCTAATGACTCCATTCCTTTTTGTGGCTGTAGGGGCTGTTTATTGGAGTACACTAAAACAAGCCTGACCTCTCTAGGACATTCAGAAGCCAAGTTATAAGCCCACAAAGGTGTAACTGGACTACTTTAAAGTGACACCAGGCCCGGTGACCTTTGGGACATGGTTTGACCCAATTAGGAATGTGCAATCATCATGAAACGTTCAGATCACTTACAACTCAATAGATTCTACCTTCTTGTTACGTTTCAGCCTGATTGGACCTTGTTTTCACACAAATGGACCCAGAATGATGTGAAATTGTGCTTCGTGCAACATAATTCTGGGTGCCATTTACAAACCATAAGTGCTAATGACTCCATTCCTTTTTGTGGTTGTAGGGGCTGTTGATTGGAGTACACTAAAACAAACCTGATCTCTCTAGGACATTCAGAAGCCAAGTTATAAGCCCACAAAGGTGTAACTGGACTACTTCTTTAAAGTGACACCAGGCCCGGTGACCTTTGGGACATGGTTTGACCCCCTATAGCAATGTGCGATCATCATGAAACGTTCAGATCACTTACAACTCAATAGATTCTACCTTCTTGTAACGTTTCAGCCTGATTGGACCTTGTTTTCACACAAATCGACCCAGAATGATGTGAAATTGTGCTTCGTGCAACATAATTCTGGGTGCCATTTAAAAACCATAAGTGCTAATGACTCCATTCCTTTTTGAGGTAATAGGGGCTGTTATTTGGAGTACACTAAAACAAACCTGATCTCTCTAGGACATTCAGAAGCCAAGTTATAAGCCCACAAATGTGTAACTGGACTACTTCTTTAAATTGACACCGATCCGGTGACCTTTGGAACATGGTTTTACCCCCTTAGGAAAGTGCTATCATCATGAAACGTTCAGATCACTTACAACTCAATATATTCTACCTTCCTGTAACATTTCAGCCTGATTGGACCTTGTTTTCACACAAATGAACCCAGAATGATGTGAAATTGTGCTTTGTGCAACATAATTCTGGGTGCCATTTACAAACCATAAGTGCTAATGACTCCATTCCTTTTTGTGGCTGTAGGGGCTGTTGATTGGAGTACACTAAAACAAGCCTGACCTCTCTAGGACATTCAGAAGCCAAGTTATAAGCCCACAAAGGTGTAACTGGACTACTTCTTTAAAGTGGCACCAGGCCCGGTGACCTTTGGGACATGGTTTGACCCCCTATAGCAATGTGCGATCATCATGAAACGTTCAGATCACTTACAACTCAATAGATTCTACCTTCTTGTAACGTTTCAGCCTGATTGGACCTTGTTTTCACACAAATCGACCCAGAATGATGTGAAATTGTGCTTCGTGCAACATAATTCTGGGTGCCATTTAAAAACCATTAGTGCTAATGACTCCATTCCTTTTTGAGGTAATAGGGGCTGTTATTTGGAGTACACTAAAACAAACCTGATCTCTCTAGGACATTCAGAAGCCAAGTTATAAGCCCACAAATGTGTAACTGGACTACTTCTTTAAATTGACACCGATCCGGTGACCTTTGGAACATGGTTTTACCCCCTTAGGAAAGTGCTATCATCATGAAACGTTCAGATCACTTACAACTCAATAGATTCTACCTTCCTGTAACATTTCAGCCTGATTGGACCTTGTTTTCACACAAATGAACCCAGAATGATGTGAAATTGTGCTTTGTGCAACATAATTCTGGGTGCCATTTACAAACCATAAGTGCTAATGACTCCATTCCTTTTTGTGGCTGTAGGGGCTGTTGATTGGAGTACACTAAAACAAGCCTGACCTCTCTAGGACATTCAGAAGCCAAGTTATAAGCCCACAAAGGTGTAACTGGACTACTTCTTTAAAGTGACACCAGGCCCGGTGACCTTTGGGACATGGTTTGACCCCCTATAGCAATGTGCGATCATCATGAAACGTTCAGATCACTTACAACTCAATAGATTCTACCTTCTTGTAACGTTTCAGCCTGATTGGACCTTGTTTTCACACAAATCGACCCAGAATGATGTGAAATTGTGCTTCGTGCAACATAATTCTGGGTGCCATTTAAAAACCATAAGTGCTAATGACTCCATTCCTTTTTGAGGTAATAGGGGCTGTTATTTGGAGTACACTAAAACAAACCTGATCTCTCTAGGACATTCAGAAGCCAAGTTATAAGCCCACAAATGTGTAACTGGACTACTTCTTTAAATTGACACCGATCCGGTGACTTTTGGAACATGGTTTTACCCCCTTAGGAAAGTGCTATCATCATGAAACGTTCAGATCACTTACAACTCAATAGATTCTACCTTCCTGTAACATTTCAGCCTGATTGGACCTTGTTTTCACACAAATGAACCCAGAATGATGTGAAATTGTGCTTTGTGCAACATAATTCTGGGTGCCATTTACAAACCATAAGTGCTAATGACTCCATTCCTTTTTGTGGCTGTAGGGGCTGTTGATTGGAGTACACTAAAACAAGCCTGACCTCTCTAGGACATTCAGAAGCCAAGTTATAAGCCCACAAAGGTGTAACTGGACTACTTCTTTAAAGTGGCACCAGGCCCGGTGACCTTTGGGACATGGTTTGACCCCCTATAGCAATGTGCGATCATCATGAAACGTTCAGATCACTTACAACTCAATAGATTCTACCTTCTTGTAACGTTTCAGCCTGATTGGACCTTGTTTTCACACAAATCGACCCAGAATGATGTGAAATTGTGCTTCGTGCAACATAATTCTGGGTGCCATTTAAAAACCATAAGTGCTAATGACTCCATTCCTTTTTGAGGTAATAGGGGCTGTTATTTGGAGTACACTAAAACAAACCTGATCTCTCTAGGACATTCAGAAGCCAAGTTATAAGCCCACAAATGTGTAACTGGACTACTTCTTTAAATTGACACCGATCCGGTGACCTTTGGAACATGGTATTACCCCCTTAGGAAAGTGCTATCATCATGAAACGTTCAGATCACTTACAACTCAATAGATTCTACCTTCCTGTAACATTTCAGCCTGATTGGACCTTGTTTTCACACAAATGAACCCAGAATGATGTGAAATTGTGCTTTGTGCAACATAATTCTGGGTGCCATTTACAAACCATAAGTGCTAATGACTCCATTCCTTTTTGTGGCTGTAGGGGCTGTTGATTGGAGTACACTAAAACAAGCCTGACCTCTCTAGGACATTCAGAAGCCAAGTTATAAGCCCACAAAGGTGTAACTGGACTATTTCTTTAAAGTGGCACCAGGCCCGGTGACCTTTGGGACATGGTTTGACCCCCTATAGGAATGTGCGATCATCATGAAACGTTCAGATCACTTACAACTCAATTGATTCTACCTTCTTGTAACGTTTCAGCCTGATTGGACCTTGTTTTCACACAAATGGACCCAGAATGATGTGAAATTGTGCTTTGTGCAACATAATTCTGGGTGCCATTTACAAACCATAAGTGCTAATGACTCCATTCCTTTTTGTGGTTGTAGGGGCTGTTGATTGGAGTACACTAAAACAAGCCTGATCTCTCTAGGACATTCAGAAGCCAAGTTATAAGCCCACAAATGTGTAACTGGACTACTTCTTTAAATTGACACCAGATCCGGTGACCTTTGGGACATGGTTTGACCCCCTTAGGAAAGTGCTATCATCATGAAACGTTCAGATCACTTACATTTCAATAGATTCTACCTTCTTGTAACGTTTCAGCCTGATTGGACCTTGTTTTCACACAAATGAACTCAGAATGATGTGAAATTGTGCTTTGTGCAACATAATTCTGGGTGCCATTTAAAAACCATAAGTGCTAATGACTCCATTCCTTTTTGGGGTAATGGGGGCTGTTAATTGGAGTACTCTAAATTAAACCTGACCTCTCTAGGATATTCAGAAGCCAAGTTTTAAGCCCACAAAGGTGTAACTGGACTACTTCTTTAAAGTGACACCAGGCCCGGTGACCTTTGGGACATGGTTTGACCCCCTATAGGAATCTGCGATCATCATGAAACGTTCAGATCACTTACAACTCAATAGATTCTACCTTCTTGTAACGTTTCAGCCTGAATGGACCTTGTTTTCACACAAATGGACCCAGAATGATGTGAAATTGTGCTTCGTGCAACATAATTCTGGGTGCCATTTACAAACAATAAGTGCTAATGACTCCATTCCTTTTTGGAGTAATGGGGGCTGTTAATTGGAGTACTGTAAATTAAATCTGACCTCTCTAGGATATTCAGAAGCCAAGTTTTAAGCCCACAAAGGTGTAACTGGACTAATTCTTTAAAGTGACACCAGGCCCGGTGACCTTTGGGACATGGTTTGACCCCCTTAGGAATGTGCGATCATCATGAAACGTTCAGATCACTTACAACTCAATAGATTCTACCTTCTTGTAACGTTTCAGCCTGATTGGACCTTGTTTTCACACAAATGGACCCAGAATGATGTGAAATTGTGCTTCGTGCAACATAATTCTGGCTGCCATTTACAAACCATAAGTGCTAATGACTCCATTCCTTTTTGTGGTTGTAGGGGCTGTTGTTTGGAGTACACTAAAACAAACCTGATCTCTCTAGGACCTTCAGAAGCCAAGTTATAAGCCCACAAAGGTGTAACTGGACTACTTCTTTAAAGTGACACCAGATCCGGTGACCTTTGGAACATGGTTTGACCCACTTAGGAATGTGCTATCATCATGAAACGTTCAGATCACTTACAACTCAATAGATTCTACCTTCTTGTAACGTTTCAGCCTGAATGGACCTTGTTTTCACACAAATGGACCCAGAATGATGTGAAATTGTGCTTCGTGCAACATAATTCTGGGTGCCATTTACAAACCATAAGTGCTAATGACTCCATTCCTTTTTGTGGCTGTAGGGGCTGTTGATTGGAGTACACTAAAACAAGCCTGACCTCTCTAGGACATTCAGAAGCCAAGTTATAAGCCCACAAAGGTGTAACTGGACTACTTCTTTAAAGTGACACCAGGCCCGGTGACCTTTGGGACATGGTTTGACCCCCTATAGCAATGTGCGATCATCATGAAACGTTCAGATCACTTACAACTCAATAGATTCTACCTTCTTGTAACGTTTCAGCCTGATTGGACCTTGTTTTCACACAAATCGACCCAGAATGATGTGAAATTGTGCTTCGTGCAACATAATTCTGGGTGCCATTTAAAAACCATAAGTGCTAATGACTCCATTCCTTTTTGAGGTAATAGGGGCTGTTATTTGGAGTACACTAAAACAAACCTGATCTCTCTAGGACATTCAGAAGCCAAGTTATAAGCCCACAAATGTGTAACTGGACTACTTCTTTAAATTGACACCGATCCGGTGACCTTTGGAACATGGTTTTACCCCCTTAGGAAAGTGCTATCATCATGAAACGTTCAGATCACTTACAACTCAATAGATTCTACCTTCCTGTAACATTTCAGCCTGATTGGACCTTGTTTTCACACAAATGAACCCAGAATGATGTGAAATTGTGCTTTGTGCAACATAATTCTGGGTGCCATTTACAAACCATAAGTGCTAATGACTCCATTCCTTTTTGTGGCTGTAGGGGCTGTTGATTGGAGTACACTAAAACAAGCCTGACCTCTCTAGGACATTCAGAAGCCAAGTTATAAGCCCACAAAGGTGTAACTGGACTACTTCTTTAAAGTGGCACCAGGCCCGGTGACCTTTGGGACATGGTTTGACCCCCTATAGCAATGTGCGATCATCATGAAACGTTCAGATCACTTACAACTCAATAGATTCTACCTTCTTGTAACGTTTCAGCCTGATTGGACCTTGTTTTCACACAAATCGACCCAGAATGATGTGAAATTGTGCTTCGTGCAACATAATTCTGGGTGCCATTTAAAAACCATAAGTGCTAATGACTCCATTCCTTTTTGAGGTAATAGGGGCTGTTATTTGGAGTACACTAAAACAAACCTGATCTCTCTAGGACATTCAGAAGCCAAGTTATAAGCCCACAAATGTGTAACTGGACTACTTCTTTAAATTGACACCGATCCGGTGACCTTTGGAACATGGTTTTACCCCCTTAGGAAAGTGCTATCATCATGAAACGTTCAGATCACTTACAACTCAATAGATTCTACCTTCCTGTAACATTTCAGCCTGATTGGACCTTGTTTTCACACAAATGAACCCAGAATGATGTGAAATTGTGCTTTGTGCAACATAATTCTGGGTGCCATTTACAAACCATAAGTGCTAATGACTCCATTCCTTTTTGTGGCTGTAGGGGCTGTTGATTGGAGTACACTAAAACAAGCCTGACCTCTCTAGGACATTCAGAAGCCAAGTTATAAGCCCACAAAGGTGTAACTGGACTATTTCTTTAAAGTGGCACCAGGCCCGGTGACCTTTGGGACATGGTTTGACCCCCTATAGGAATGTGCGATCATCATGAAACGTTCAGATCACTTACAACTCAATTGATTCTACCTTCTTGTAACGTTTCAGCCTGATTGGACCTTGTTTTCACACAAATGGACCCAGAATGATGTGAAATTGTGCTTTGTGCAACATAATTCTGGGTGCCATTTACAAACCATAAGTGCTAATGACTCCATTCCTTTTTGTGGTTGTAGGGGCTGTTGATTGGAGTACACTAAAACAAGCCTGATCTCTCTAGGACATTCAGAAGCCAAGTTATAAGCCCACAAATGTGTAACTGGACTACTTCTTTAAATTGACACCAGATCCGGTGACCTTTGGGACATGGTTTGACCCCCTTAGGAAAGTGCTATCATCATGAAACGTTCAGATCACTTACATTTCAATAGATTCTACCTTCTTGTAACGTTTCAGCCTGATTGGACCTTGTTTTCACACAAATGAACTCAGAATGATGTGAAATTGTGCTTTGTGCAACATAATTCTGGGTGCCATTTAAAAACCATAAGTGCTAATGACTCCATTCCTTTTTGGGGTAATGGGGGCTGTTAATTGGAGTACTCTAAATTAAACCTGACCTCTCTAGGATATTCAGAAGCCAAGTTTTAAGCCCACAAAGGTGTAACTGGACTACTTCTTTAAAGTGACACCAGGCCCGGTGACCTTTGGGACATGGTTTGACCCCCTATAGGAATCTGCGATCATCATGAAACGTTCAGATCACTTACAACTCAATAGATTCTACCTTCTTGTAACGTTTCAGCCTGAATGGACCTTGTTTTCACACAAATGGACCCAGAATGATGTGAAATTGTGCTTCGTGCAACATAATTCTGGGTGCCATTTACAAACAATAAGTGCTAATGACTCCATTCCTTTTTGGAGTAATGGGGGCTGTTAATTGGAGTACTGTAAATTAAATCTGACCTCTCTAGGATATTCAGAAGCCAAGTTTTAAGCCCACAAAGGTGTAACTGGACTAATTCTTTAAAGTGACACCAGGCCCGGTGACCTTTGGGACATGGTTTGACCCCCTTAGGAATGTGCGATCATCATGAAACGTTCAGATCACTTACAACTCAATAGATTCTACCTTCTTGTAACGTTTCAGCCTGATTGGACCTTGTTTTCACACAAATGGACCCAGAATGATGTGAAATTGTGCTTCGTGCAACATAATTCTGGCTGCCATTTACAAACCATAAGTGCTAATGACTCCATTCCTTTTTGTGGTTGTAGGGGCTGTTGTTTGGAGTACACTAAAACAAACCTGATCTCTCTAGGACCTTCAGAAGCCAAGTTATAAGCCCACAAAGGTGTAACTGGACTACTTCTTTAAAGTGACACCAGATCCGGTGACCTTTGGAACATGGTTTGACCCACTTAGGAATGTGCTATCATCATGAAACGTTCAGATCACTTACAACTCAATAGATTCTACCTTCTTGTAACGTTTCAGCCTGAATGGACCTTGTTTTCACACAAATGGACCCAGAATGATGTGAAATTGTGCTTCGTGCAACATAATTCTGGGTGCCATTTACAAACCATAAGTGCTAATGACTCCATTCCTTTTTGTGGTTGTAGGGGCTGTTGATTGGAGTACTCTGAAACAAACCTGATCACTCTAGGACATTCAGAAGCCAAGTTATAAGCCCACAAATGTGTAACTGGACTACTTCTTTAAATTGACACCAGATCCGGTGACCTTTGGGACATGGTTTGACCCCCTTAGGAAAGTGCTATCATCATGAAACGATCAGATCACTTACAACTCAATAGATTCTACCTTCCTGTAACGTTTCAGCCTGATTGGACCTTGTTTTCTTACAAATGAACCCAGAATGATGTGAAATTGTGCTTCGTGCAACATAATTCTGGGTGCCATTTACAAACCATAAGTGTTAATGCCTCCATTCCTTTTTGTGGTTGTAGGGGCTGTTGATTGGAGTACACTAAAACAAACCTGATCTCTCTAGGACATTCAGAAGCCAAGTTATAAGCCCACAAAGGTGTAACTGGACTACTTCTTTAAAGTGACACCAGGCCCGGTGACCTTTGGGACATGGTTTGACCCCCTATAGGAATGTGCGATCATCATGAAACGTTCAGATCACTAACAACTCAATAGATTCTACCTTCTTGTAACGTTTCAGCCTGATTGGACCTTGTTTTCACACAAATGGACCCAGAATGATGTGAAATTGTGCTTCGTGCAACATAATTCTGGGTGCCATTTACAAACCATAAGTGCTAATGACTCCATTCCTTTTTGTGGTTGTAGGGGCTGTTGATTGGAGTACACTAAACAAATCTGACCTCTCTAGGACATTGAGAAGCCAAGTTATAAGCCCACAAATATGTAACTGGACTACTTCTATAAATTGACACCAGATCCGGTGACCTTTGGGACATGGTTTGACCCCCTTAGGAAAGTGCTATCATCATGAAATGTTCAGATCACTTACAACTCAATTGATTCTACCTTCTTGTAACGTTTCAGCCTGATTGGACCTTGTTTTCACACAAATGGACCCAGAATGATGTGAAATTGTGCTTTGTGCAACATAATTCTGGGTGCCATTTACAAACCATAAGTGCTAATGACTCCATTCCTTTTTGTGGTTGTAGGGGCTGTTGATTGGAGTACACTAAAACAAGCCTGATTTCTCTAGGACATTCAGAAGCCAAGTTATAAGCCCACAAATGTGTAACTGGACTACTTCTTTAAATTGACACCAGATCCGGTGACCTTTGGGACATGGTTTGACCCCCTTAGGAAAGTGCTATCATCATGAAACGTTCAGATCACTTACATTTCAATAGATTCTACCTTCTTGTAACGTTTCAGCCTGATTGGACCTTGTTTTCACACAAATGGACCCAGAATGATGTGAAATTGTGCTTCGTGCAACATAATTCTGGGTGCCATTTACAAACCATAAGTGCTAATGACTCCATTCCTTTTTGTGGTTGTAGGGGCTGTTGATTGGAGTACACTAAAACAAACCTGACCTCTCTAGGACATTCAGAAGCCAAGTTATAAGCCCACAAAGGTGTAACTGGACTACTTCTTTAAATTGACACCGATCCGGTGACCTTTGGGACATGGTTTTACCCCCTTAGGAAAGTGCTATCATCATGAAACGTTCAGATCACTTACAACTCAATAGATTCTACCTTCCTGTAACGTTTCAGCCTGATTGGACCTTGTTTTCACACAAATGAACTCAGAATGATGTGAAATTGTGCTTTGTGCAACATAATTCTGGGTGCCATTTAAAAACCATAAGTGCTAATGACTCCATTCCTTTTTGGGGTAATGGGGGCTGTTAATTGGAGTACTCTAAATTAAACCTGACCTCTCTAGGATATTCAGAAGCCAAGTTTTAAGCCCACAAAGGTGTAACTGGACTACTTCTTTAAAGTGACACCAGGCCCGGTGACCTTTGGGACATGGTTTGACCCCCTATAGGAATCTGCGATCATCATGAAACGTTCAGATCACTTACAACTCAATAGATTCTACCTTCTTGTAACGTTTCAGCCTGAATGGACCTTGTTTTCACACAAATGGACCCAGAATGATGTGAAATTGTGCTTCGTGCAACATAATTCTGGGTGCCATTTACAAACCATAAGTGCTAATGACTCCATTCCTTTTTGGAGTAATGGGGGCTGTTAATTGGAGTACTCTAAATTAAACCTGACCTCTCTAGGATATTCAGAAGCCAAGTTTTAAGCCCACAAAGGTGTAACTGGACTACTTCTTTAAAGTGACACCAGGCCCGGTGACCTTCGGGACATGGTTTGACCCCCTTAGGAATGTGCGATCATCATGAAACGTTCAGATCACTTACAACTCAATAGATTCTACCTTCTTGTAACGTTTCAGCCTGATTGGACCTTGTTTTCACACAAATGGACCCAGAATGATGTGAAATTGTGCTTCGTGCAACATAATTCTGGCTGCCATTTACAAACCATAAGTGCTAATGACTCCATTCCTTTTTGTGGTTGTAGGGGCTGTTAATTGGAGTACTCTAAATTAAACCTGATCTCTCTAGGACATTCAGAAGCCAAGTTATAAGCCCACAAAGGTGTTACTGGACTACTTCTTTAAAGTGACACCAGGCCCGGTCACCTTTGGGACATGGTTTGACCCCCTATAGGAATGTGCGATCATCATGAAACGTTCATATCACTTACAACTCAATAGATTCTACCTTCTTGTAACGTTTCAGCCTGATTGGACCTTGTTTTCACACAAATCGACCCAGAATGATGTGAAATTGTGCTTCGTGCAACATAATTCTGGGTGCCATTTACAAACCATAAGTGATAATGACTCCATTCCTTTTTGTGGTTGTAGGGGCTGTTGATTGGAGTACACTAAAACAAACCTGATCTCTCTAGGACATTCAGAAGCCAAGTTATAAGCCCACAAATGTGTAACTGGACTACTTCTTTAAAGTGACACCAGATCCGGTGACCTTTGGGACATGGTTTGACTCACTTAGGAATGTGCAATCATCATGAAACGTTCAGATCACTTACAACTCAATAGATTTTACCTTCTTGTAACGTTACAGCCTGATTGGACCTTGTTTTCACACAAATGGACCCAGAATGATGTGAAATTGTGCTTCGTGCAACATAATTCTGGGTGCCATTTAAAAACCATAAGTGCTAATGACTCCATTCCTTTTTGAGGTAATAGGGGCTGTTAATTTGAGTACACTAAAACAAACCTGACCTCTCTAGGATATTCAGAAGCCAAGTTATAAGCCCACAAAGGTGTAACTGGACTACTTCTTTAAAGTGACACCAGATCCGGTGACCTTTAGGACATGGTTTGACCCCCTTAGGAAAGTGCTATCATCATAAAACGTTCAGATCACTTACAACTCAATAGATTCTACCTTCCTGTAACGTTTCAGCCTGATTGGACCTTGTTTTCACACAAATGGACCCAGAATGATGTGAAATTGTGCTTCGTGCAACATAATTCTGGGTGCCATTTACAAACCATAAGTGCTAATGACTCCATTCCTTTTTGTGGTTGTAGGGGCTGATGATTGGAGTACACTAAAACAAACCTGACCTCTCTAGGACATTCAGAAGCCAAGTTATAAGCCCACAAATGTGTAACTGGACTACTTCTTTAAAGTGACACCAGATCTAGTGACCTTTGGGACATGGTTTGACCCCCTTAGGAATGTGCGATCATCATGAAACGTTCAGATCACTTACAACTCAATAGATTCTACCTTCTTGTAACGTTTCAGCCTGATTGGACCTTTTTTTCACACAAATGGACCCAGAATTATGTGAAATTGTGCTTCGTGCAACATAAATCTGGGTGCCATTTAAAAACCATAAGTGCTAATGACTCCATTCCTTTTTGAGGTAATAGGGGCTGATAATGGAAGTACTCTAAAACAAACTTTACCTCTCTGGGATATTCAGAAGCCAAGTTATAAGCCCACAAAGGTGTAACTGGACTACTTCTTTAAATTGACACCGATCCGGTGACCTTTGGGACATGGTTTTACCCCCTTAGGAAAGTGCTATCATCATGAAACGTTCAGATCACTTACAACTCGATAGATTCTACCTTCCTGTAACGTTTCAGGCTGATTGGACCTTGTTTTCATACAAATGAACCCAGAATGATGTGAAATTGTGCTTTGTGCAACATAATTCTGGGTGCCATTTACAAACCATAAGTGCTAATGACTCCATTCCTTTTTGTGGTTGTAGGGGCTGTTGATTGGAGTACACTAAAACAAACCTGATCTCTCTAGGACATTCAGAAGCCAAGTTATAAGCCCACAAAGGTGTAACTGGACTACTTCTTTAAAGTGACACCAGATCCGGTGACCTTTGGGACATGGTTTGACCCACTTAGGAATATGCGATCATCATGAAACGTTCAGATCACTTACAACTCAATAGATTCTACCTTCTTGTAACGTTTCAGCCTGATTGGACCTTGTTTTCACACAAATGGACCCAGAATGATGTGAAATTGTGCTTCGTGCAACATAATTCTGGGTGCCATTTACAAACCATAAGTGCTAATGACTCCATTCCTTTTTGTGGTTGTAGGGGCTTTTGATTGGAGTACACTAAAACAAACCTGATCTCTCTAGGACATTTAGAAGCCAAGTTATAAGCCCACAAAGGTGTTACTGGACTACTTCTTTAAAGTGACACCAGGCCCGGTGACCTTTGGGACATGGTTTGACCCCCTATAGGAATGTGCGATCATCATGAAACGTTCATATCACTTACAACTCAATAGATTCTACCTTCTTGTAACGTTTCAGCCTGATTGGACCTTGTTTTCACACAAATCGACCCAGAATGATGTGAAATTGTGCTTCGTGCAACATAATTCTGGGTGCCATTTACAAACCATAAGTGCTAATGACTCCATTCCTTTTTGTGGTTGTAAGGGCTGTTGATTGGAGTACACTAAAACAAACCTGATCTCTCTAGGACATTCGGAAGCCAAGTTATAAGCCCACAAATGTGTAACTGGACTACTTCTTTAAAGTGACACCAGATCCGGTGAACTTTGGGACATGGTTTGACCCACTTAGGAATGTGCAATCATCATGAAACATTCAGATCACTTACAACTCAATAGATTCTACCTTCTTATAACGTTACAGCCTGATTGGACCTTGTTTTCACACAAATGGACCCAGAATGATGTGAAATTGTGCTTCGTGCAACATAATTCTGGGTGCCATTTAAAAACCATAAGTGCTAATGACTCCATTCCTTTTTGAGGTAATAGGGGCTGTTAATTGGAGTACTCTAAAACAAACCTGACCTCTCTAGGATATTCAGAAGCCAAGTCATAAGCCCACAAATGTGTAACTGGACTACTTCTTTAAAGTGACACCAGATCCGGTGACCTTTAGGACATGGTTTGACCCCCTTAGGAAAGTGCTATCATCATGAACAGTTCAGATCACTTACAACTCAATAGATTCTACCTTCCTGTAATGTTTCAGCCTGATTGGACCTTGTTTTCACACAAATGAACCCAGAATGATGTGAAATTGTGCTTCGTGCAACATAATTCTGGGTGCCATTTAAAAATCATAAGTGCTAATTACTCCATTCCTTTTTGTGGTTGTAGGGGCTGTTGATTGGAGTACACTAAAACAAACCTGATCTCTCTAGGACATTCAGAAGCCAAGTTATAAGCCCACAAATGTGTAACTGGACTACTTCTTTAAATTGACACCAGATCCGGTGACCTTTGGGACATGGTTTGACCCCCTTAGGAAAGTGCTATCATCATGAAACGTTCAGATCACTTACAACTCAATAGATTCTACCTTCCTGTAACGTTTCAGCCTGATTGGACCTTGTTTTCACACAAATTAACCCAGAATGATGTGAAATTGTGCTTCGTGCAACATAATTCTGGGTGCCATTTACAAACCATAAGTGCTAATGACTCCATTCCTTTTTGTGGTTATAGGGGCTGTTGATTGGAGTACACTAAAACAAACCTGATCTCTCTAGGACATTCAGAAGCCAAGTTATAAGCCCACAAATGTGTAACTGGACTACTTCTCTAAATTGACACCAGATCCGGTGACCTTTGGGACATGGTTTGACCCCCTATAGGAATGTGCGATCATCATGAAACGTTCAGATCACTTACAACTCAATAGATTCTACCTTCTTGTAACGTTTCAGCCTGATTGGACCTTGTTTTCACACAAATGGACCCAGAATGATGTGAAATTGTGCTTCGTGCAACATAATTCTGGGTGCCATTTAAAAACCATAAGTGCTAATGACTCTATTCCTTTTTGTGGTTGTAGGGGCTGTTGATTGGAGTACTCTAAAACAAACCTGATCACTCTAGGACATTCAGAAGCCAAGTTATAAGCCCACAAATGTGTAACTGGACTACTTCTTTAAATTGACACCAGATCCGGTGACCTTTGGGACATGGTTTGACCCCCTTAGGAAAGTGCTATCATCATGAAACGTTCAGATCACTTACAACTCAATAGATTCTACCTTCCTGTAACGTTTCAGCCTGATTGGACCTTGTTTTCACACAAATTAACCCAGAATGATGTGAAATTGTGCTTCGTGCAACATAATTCTGGGTGCCATTTACAAACCATAAGTGCTAATGACTCCATTCCTTTTTGTGGTTATAGGGGCTGTTGATTGGAGTACACTAAAACAAACCTGATCTCTCTAGGACATTCAGAAGCCAAGTTATAAGCCCACAAATGTGTAACTGGACTACTTCTCTAAATTGACACCAGATCCGGTGACCTTTGGGACATGGTTTGACCCCCTATAGGAATGTGCGATCATCATGAAACGTTCAGATCACTTACAACTCAATAGATTCTACCTTCTTGTAACGTTTCAGCCTGATTGGACCTTGTTTTCACACAAATGGACCCAGAATGATGTGAAATTGTGCTTCGTGCAACATAATTCTGGGTGCCATTTAAAAACCATAAGTGCTAATGACTCTATTCCTTTTTGTGGTTGTAGGGGCTGTTGATTGGAGTACTCTAAAACAAACTTGACCTCTCTAGGATATTCAGAAGCCAAGTTATAAGCCCACAAAGGTGTAACTGGACTACTTCTTTAAACTGACACGAGGCCCGGTGACCTTTGGGACATGGTTTGACCCCCTATAGGAATGTGCGATCATCATGAAACGTTCAGATCACTTACAACTCAATAGATTCTACCTTCTTGTAACCTTTCAGCCTGATTGGACCTTGTTTTCACACAAATGGACCCAGAATGATGTGAAATTGTGCTTCGTGCAACATAATTCTGGGTGCCATTTACAAACCATAAGTGCTAATGACTCCATTCCTTTTTGTGGTTGTAGGGGCTGTTGATTGGAGTACACTAAAACAAACCTGACCTCTCTAGGACATTCAGAAGCCAAGTTATAAGCCCACAAAGGTGTAACTGGACTACTTCTTTAAATTGACACCGATCCGGTGACCTTTGGGACATGGTTTGACCCCCTTAGGAAAGTGCTATCATCATGAAACGTTCAGATCACTTACAACTCGATAGATTCTACCTTCCTGTAACGTTTCAGGCTGATTGGACCTTGTTTTCACACAAATGAACCCAGAATGATGTGAAATTGTGCTTTGTGCAACATAATTCTGGGTGCCATTTAAAAACCATAAGTGCTAATGACTCCATTCCTTTTTGGGGTAATGGGGGCTGTTAATTGGAGTACTCTAAATTAAACCTGACCTCTCTAGGATATTCAGAAGCCAAGTTTTAAGCCCACAAAGGTCTAACTGGACTACTTCTTTAAAGTGACACCAGGCCCGGTGACCTTTGGGACATGGTTTGACCCCCTATAGGAATCTGCGATCATCATGAAACGTTCAGATCACTTACAAATCAATAGATTCTACCTTCTTGTAACGTTTCAGCCTGAATGGACCTTGTTTTCACACAAATGAACCCAGAATGATGTGAAATTGTGCTTCGTGCAACATAATTCTGGGTACCATTTACAAACCATAAGTGCTAATTACTCCATTCCTTTTTGGAGTAATGGGGGCTGTTAATTGGAGTACTCTAAATTAAACCTGACCTCTCTAGGATATTCAGAAGCCAAGTTTTAAGCCCACAAAGGTGTAACTGGACTACTTCTTTAAAGTGACACCAGGCCCGGTGACCTTTGGGACATGGTTTGACCCCCTTAGGAATGTGCGATCAACATGAAACGTTCAGATCACTTACAACTCAATAGATTCTACCTTCTTGTAACGTTTCAGCCTGATTGGACCTTGTTTTCACACAAATGGACCCAGAATGATGTGAAATTGTGCTTTGTGCAACATAATTCTGGCTGCCATTTACAAACCATAAGTGCTAATGACTCCATTCTTTTTTGTGGTTGTAGGGGCTGTTGATTGGAGTACACTAAAACAAACCTGATCTCTCTAGGACATTCAGAAGCCAAGTTATAAGCCCACAAAGGTGTAACTGGACTACTTCTTTAAAGTGACACCAGATCCGGTGACCTTTGGGACATGGTTTGACCCACTTAGGAATATGCGATCATCATGAAACGTTCAGATCACTTACAACTCAATAGATTCTACCTTCTTGTAACGTTTCAGCCTGATTGGGCCTTGTTTTCACACAAATGGACCCAGAATGATGTGAAATTGTGCTTCGTGCAACATAATTCTGGGTGCCATTTACAAACCATAAGTGCTAATGACTCCATTCCTTTTTGTCGTTGTAGGGGCTTTTGATTGGAGTACACTAAGACAAACCTGATCTCTCTAGGACATTTAGAAGCCAAGTTATAAGCCCACAAAGGTGTTACTGGACTACTTCTTTAAAGTGACACCAGGCCCGGTGACCTTTGGGACATGGTTTGACCCCCTATAGGAATGTGCGATCATCATGAAACGTTCATATCACTTACAACTCAATAGATTCTACCTTCTTGTAACGTTTCAGCCTGATTGGACCTTGTTTTCACACAAATCGACCCAGAATGATGTGAAATTGTGCTTCGTGCAACATAATTCTGGGTGCCATTTACAAACCATAAGTGCTAATGACTCCATTCCTTTTTGTGGTTGTAAGGGCTGTTGATTGGAGTACACTAAATCAAACCTGATCTCTCTAGGACATTCGGAAGCCAAGTTATAAGCCCACAAATGTGTAACTGGACTACTTCTTTAAAGTGACACCAGATCCGGTGACCTTTGGGACATGGTTTGACCCACTTAGGAATGTGCAATCATCATGAAACATTCAGATCACTTACAACTCAATAGATTCTACCTTCTTATAAAGTTACAGCCTGATTGGACCTTGTTTTCACACAAATGGACCCAGAATGATGTGAAATTTTGCTTCGTGCAACATAATTCTGGGTGCCATTTAAAAACCATAAGTGCTAATGACTCCATTCCTTTTTGAGGTAATAGGGGCTGTTAATTGGAGTACTCTAAAACAAACCTGACCTCTCTAGGATATTCAGAAGCCAAGTTATAAGCCCACAAATGTGTAACTGGACTACTTCTTTAAAGTGAGACCAGGCCCGGTGACCTTTAGGACATGGTTTGACCCCCTTAGGAAAGTGCTATCATCATGAACAGTTCAGATCACTTACAACTCAATAGATTCTACCTTCCTGTAACGTTTCAGCCTGATTGGACCTTGTTTTCACACAAATGAACCCAGAATGATGTGAAATTGTGCTTCATGCAACATAATTCTGGGTGCCATTTAAAAACCATAAGTGCTAATGACTCCATTCCTGTTTGTGGTTGTAGGGGCTGTTGATTGGAGTACTCTGAAACAAACCTGATCTCTCTAGGACATTCAGAAGCCAAGTTATAAGCCCACAAATGTGTAACTTGACTACTTCTTTAAATTGACACCAGATCCGGTGACCTTTGGGACATGGTTTGACCCCTTTAGGAAAGTGCTATCATCATGAAACGTTCAGATCACTTACAACTCAATAGATTCTACCTTCCTGTAACGTTTCAGCCTGATTGGACCTTGTTTTCACACAAATGAACCCAGAATGATGTGAAATTGTTGTTCGTGCAACATAATTCTGGGTGCCATTTACAAACCATAAGTGCTAATGACTCCATTCCTTTTTGTGGTTGTAGGGGCTGTTGATTGGAGTACACTAAAACAAACCTGATCTCTCTAGGACATTCATAAGCCAAGTTATAAGCCCACAAATGTGTAACTGGACTACTTCTTTAAATTGACACCAGATCCGGTGACCTTTGGGACATGGTTTGACCCCCTATAGGAATGTGCGATCATCATGAAACGTTCAGATCCCTTACAACTCAATAGATTCTACCTTCCTGTAACGTTTCAGCCTGATTGGACCTTGTTTTCACACAAATGGACCCAGAATGATGTGAAATTGTGCTTCGTGCAACATAATTCTGGGTGCCATTTCAAAAAACATAAGTGCTAATGACTCTATTCCTTTTTTTGGTTGTAGGGGCTGTTGATTGGAGTACACTAAAACAAACCTGATCTCTCTAGGATATTCAGAAGCCAAGTTATAAGCCCACAAATGTGTAACTGGACTACTTCTTTAAAGTGACACCAGGCCCGGTGACCTTTGGGACATGGTTTGACCCCCTATAGGAATGTGCGATCATCATGAAACGTTCAGATCACTTACAACTCAATAGATTCTACCTTCCCGTAATGTTTCAGCCTGATTGGACCTTGTTTTCACACAAATGAACCCAGAATGATGTGAAATTGTACTTCGTGCAACATAATTCTGGGTGCCATTTACAAACCATGAGTGCTAATGACTCCATTCCATTTTGTGGTTGTAGGGGCTGTTGATTGGAGTACACTAAGACAAACCTGACCTCTCTAGGACATTCAGAAGCCAAGTTATAAGCCCACAAATGTGTAACTGGACTACTTCTTTAAAGTGACACCAGGCCCGGTCACCTTTGGGACATGGTTTGACCCCCTATAGGAATGTGCGATCATCATGAAACGTTCAGATCACTTACAACTCAATAGATTCTACCTTCCTGTAACGTTTCAGCCTGATTGGACCTTGTTTTCACACAAATGAACCCAGAATGATGTGAAATTGTGCTTCGTGCAACATAATTCTGGGTGCCATTTAAAAACCATAAGTGCTAATGACTCCATTTCTTTTTGTGGTTTTAGGGGCTGTTGATTGGAGTACACCAAAACAAACCTGATCTCTCTAGGACATTCAGAAGCCAAGTTATAATCCCACAAATGTGTAACTGGACTACTTCTTTAAATTGACACCAGATCCGGTGACCTTTTGGACATGGTTTGACCCCCTTAGGAAAGTGCTATCATCATGAAACGTTCAGATGACTTACAACTCAATAGATTCTACCTTCCTGTAACGTTTCAGCCTGATTGGACCTTGTTTTCACACAAATGAACCCAGAATGATGTGAAATATTTGTTCGTGCAACATAATTCTGGGTGCCATTTACAAACCATAAGTGCTAATGACTCCATTCCTTTTTGTGGTTGTAGGGGCTGTTGATTGGAGTACACTAAAACAAACCTGATCTCTCTAGGACATTCAGAAGCCAAGTTATAAGCCCACAAATGTGTAACTGGACTACTTCTTTAAATTGACACCAGATCCGGTGACCTTTGGGACATGGTTTGACCCCCTATAGGAATGTGCGATCATCATGAAACGTTCAGATCACTTACAACTCAATAGATTCTACCTTCTTGTAACGTTTCAGCCTGATTGGACCTTGTTTTCACACAAATGGACCCAGAATGATGTGAAATTGTGCTTCGTGCAACATAATTCTGGGTGCCATTTCAAAAACCATAAGTGCTAATGACTCTATTCCTTTTTTTGGTTGTAGGGGATGTTGATTGGAGTACACTAAAACAAACCTGATCTCTCTAGGATATTCAGAAGCCAAGTTATAAGCCCACAAATGTGTAACTGGACTACTTCTTTAAAGTGACACCAGGCCCGGTGACCTTTGGGACATGGTTTGACCCCCTATAGGAATGTGCGATCATCATGAAACGTTCAGATCACTTACAACTCAATAGATTCTACCTTCCTGTAATGTTTAAGCCTGATTGGACCTTGTTTTCACACAAATGAACCCAGAATGATGTGAAATTGTGCTTCGTGCAACATAATTCTGGGTGCCATTTACAAACCATGAGTGATAATGACTCCATTCCATTTTGTGGTTGTAGGGGCTGTTGATTGGAGTACACTAAAACAAACCTGACCTCTCTAGGACATTCAGAAGCCAAGTTATAAGCCCACAAATGTGTAACTGGACTACTTCTTTAAAGTGACACCAGGCCCGGTCACCTTTGGGACATGGTTTGACCCCCTATAGGAATGTGCGATCATCATGAAACGTTCAGATCACTTACAACTCAATAGATTCTACCTTCCTGTAACGTTTCAGCCTGATTGGACCTTGTTTTCACACAAATGAACCCAGAATGATGTGAAATTGTGCTTCGTGCAACATAATTCTGGGTGCCATTTAAAAACCATAAGTGCTAATGACTCCATTTCTTTTTGTGGTTTTAGGGGCTGTTGATTGGAGTACGCTAAAACAAACCTGATCTCTCTAGGACATTCAGAAGCCAAGTTATAAGCCCACAAATGTGTAACTGGACTACTTCTTTAAATTGACACCAGATCCGGTGACCTTTGGGACATGGTTTGACCCCCTTAGGAAAGTGCTATCATCGTGAAACGTTCAGATGACTTACAACTCAATAGATTCTACCTTCCTGTAACGTTTCAGCCTGATTGGACCTTGTTTTCACACAAATGAACCCTGAATGATGTGAAATTGTTGTTCGTGCAACATAATTCTGGGTGCCATTTACAAACCATAAGTGCTAATGACTCCATTCCTTTTTGTGGTTGTAGGGGCTGTTGATTGGAGTACACTAAAACAAACCTGATCTCTCTAGGACATTCAGAAGCCAAGTTATAAGCCCACAAATGTGTAACTGGACTACTTCTTTAAATTGACACCAGATTCGGTGACCTTTGGGACATGGTTTGACCCCCTATAGGAATGTGCGATCATCATGAAACGTTCAGATCACTTACAACTCAATAGATTCTACCTTCTTGTAACGTTTCAGCCTGATTGGACCTTGTTTTCACACAAATGGACCCAGAATGATGTGAAATTGTGCTTCGTGCAACATAATTCTGGGTGCCATTTCAAAAACCATAAGTGCTAATGACTCTATTCCTTTTTTTGGTTGTAGGGGCTGTTGATTGGAGTACACTAAAACAAACCTGATCTCTCTAGGATATTCAGAAGCCATGTTATAAGCCCACAAATGTGTAACTGGACTACTTCTTTAAAGTGACACCAGGCCCGGTGACCTTTGGGACATGGTTTGACCCCCTATAGGAATGTGCGATCATCATGAAACGTTCAGATCACTTACAACTCAATAGATTCTACCTTCCTGTAATGTTTCAGCCTGATTGGACCTTGTTTTCACACAAATGAACCCAGAATGATGTGAAATTGTGCTTCGTGCAACATAATTCTGGGTGCCATTTACAAACCATGAGCGATAATGACTCCATTCCATTTTGTGGTTGTAGGGGCTGTTGATTGGAGTACACTAAAACAAACCTGACCTCTCTAGGACATTCAGAAGCCAAGTTATAAGCCCACAAATGTGTAACTGGACTACTTCTTTAAAGTGACACCAGGCCCGGTGACCTTTGGGACATGGTTTGACCCCCTATAGGAATGTGCGATCATCATGAAACGTTCAGATCACTTACAACTCAATAGATTCTACCTTCCTGTAACGTTTCAGCCTGATTGGACCTTGTTTTCACACAAATGGACCCAGAATGATGTGAAATTGTGCTTAGTGCCACATAATTCTGGGTGCCATTTACAAACCATAAGTGCTAATGACTCCATTACTTTTTGTGGTTGTAGGGGCTGTTGATTGGAGTACTCTGAAACAAACCTGATCTCTCTAGGACATTCAGAAGCCAAGCTATAAGCCCACAAATGTGTAACTGGACTACTTCTTTAAATTGACACCAGATCCGGTGACCTTTGGGACATGGTTTGACCCCCTATAGGAATGTGCGATCATCATGAAACGTTCAGGTCACTTACAACTCAATAGATTCTACCTTCCTGTAACGTTTCAGCCTGATTGGACCTTGTTTTCACACAAATGAACCCAGAATGATGTAAAATTGTGCTTCATGCAACATAATTCTGGGTGCCATTTAAAAACCATAAGTGCTAATGACTCCATTCCTTTTTGTGGTTGTAGGGGCTGTTGATTGGAGTACTCTGAAACAAACCTGATCTCTCTAGGACATTCAGAAGCCAAGTTATAAGCCCACAAATGTGTAACTTGACTACTTCTTTAAATTGACACCAGATCCGGTGACCTTTGGGACATGGTTTGACCCCTTTAGGAAAGTGCTATCATCATGAAACGTTCAGATCACTTACAACTCAATAGATTCTACTTTCCTGTAATGTTTCAGCCTGATTGGACCTTGTTTTCACACAAATGAACCCAGAATGATGTGAAATTGTGCTTCATGCAACATAATTCTGGGTGCCATTTAAAAACCATAAGTGCTAATGACTCCATTTCTTTTTGTGGTTTTAGGGGCTGTTGATTGGAGTACACTAAAACAAACCTGATCTCTCTAGGACATTCAGAAGCCAAGTTATAAGCCCACAAATGTGTAACTGGACTACTTCTTTAAATTGACACCAGATCCGGTGACCTTTGGGACATGGTTTGACCCCCTTAGGAAAGTGCTATCATCATGAAACGTTCAGATGACTTACAACTCAATAGATTCTACCTTCCTGTAACGTTTCAGCCTGATTGGACCTTGTTTTCACACAAATGAACCCAGAATGATGTGAAATTGTTGTTCATGCAACATAATTCTGGGTGCCATTTAAAAACCATAAGTGCTAATGACTCCATTCCTTTTTGTGGTTGTAGGGGCTGTTGATTGGAGTACACTAAAACAAACCTGATCTCTCTAGGACATTCATAAGCCAAGTTATAAGCCCACAAATGTGTAACTGGACTACTTCTTTAAATTGACACCAGATCCGGTGACCTTTGGGACATGGTTTGACCCCCTATAGGAATGTGCGATCATCATGAAACGTTCAGATCACTTACAACTCAATAGATTCTACCTTCTTGTAACGTTTCAGCCTGATTGGACCTTGTTTTCACACAAATGGACCCAGAATGATGTGAAATTGTGCTTCGTGCAACATAATTCTGGGTGCCATTTCAAAAACCATAAGTGCTAATGACTCTATTCCTTTTTTTGGTTGTAGGGGCTGTTGATTGGAGTACACTAAAACAAACCTGATCTCTCTAGGATATTCAGAAGCCAAGTTATAAGCCCACAAATGTGTAACTGGACTACTTCTTTAAAGTGACACCAGGCCCGGTGACCTTTGGGACATGGTTTGACCCCCTATAGGAATGTGCGATCATCATGAAACGTTCAGATCACTTACAACTCAATAGATTCTACCTTCCTGTAATGTTTCAGCCTGATTGGACCTTGTTTTCACACAAATGAACCCAGAATGATGTGAAATTGTGCTTCGTGCAACATAATTCTGGGTGCCATTTACAAACCATGAGTGCTAATGACTCCATTCCATTTTGTGGTTGTAGGGGCTGTTGACTGGAGTACACTAAAACAAACCTGACCTCTCTAGGACATTCAGAAGCCAAGTTATAAGCCCACAAATGTGTAACTGGACTACTTCTTTAAAGTGACACCAGGCCCGGTCACCTTTGGGACATGGTTTGACCCCCTATAGGAATGTGCGATCATCATGAAACGTTCAGATCACTTACAACTCAATAGATTCTACCTTCCTGTAACGTTTCAGCCTGATTGGACCTTGTTTTCACACAAATGAACCCAGAATGATGTGAAATTGTGCTTCGTGCAACATAATTCTGGGTGCCATTTAAAAACCATAAGTGCTAATGACTCCATTTCTTTTTGTGGTTTTAGGGGCTGTTGATTGGAGTACACTAAAACAAACCTGATCTCTCTAGGACATTCAGAAGCCAAGTTATAAGCCCACAAATGTGTAACTGGACTACTTCTTTAAATTGACACCAGATCCGGTGACCTTTGGGACATGGTTTGACCCCCTTAGGAAAGTGCTATCATCGTGAAACGTTCAGATGACTTACAACTCAATAGATTCTACCTTCCTGTAACGTTTCAGCCTGATTGGACCTTGTTTTCACACAAATGAACCCTGAATGATGTGAAATTGTTGTTCGTGCAACATAATTCTGGGTGCCATTTACAAACCATAAGTGCTAATGACTCCATTCCTTTTTGTGGTTGTAGGGGCTGTTGATTGGAGTACACTAAAACAAACCTGATCTCTCTAGGACATTCAGAAGCCAAGTTATAAGCCCACAAATGTGTAACTGGACTACTTCTTTAAATTGACACCAGATTCGGTGACCTTTGGGACATGGTTTGACCCCCTATAGGAATGTGCGATCATCATGAAACGTTCAGATCACTTACAACTCAATAGATTCTACCTTCTTGTAACGTTTCAGCCTGATTGGACCTTGTTTTCACACAAATGGACCCAGAATGATGTGAAATTGTGCTTCGTGCAACATAATTCTGGGTGCCATTTCAAAAACCATAAGTGCTAATGACTCTATTCCTTTTTTTGGTTGTAGGGGCTGTTGATTGGAGTACACTAAAACAAACCTGATCTCTCTAGGATATTCAGAAGCCATGTTATAAGCCCACAAATGTGTAACTGGACTACTTCTTTAAAGTGACACCAGGCCCGGTGACCTTTGGGACATGGTTTGACCCCCTATAGGAATGTGCGATCATCATGAAACGTTCAGATCACTTACAACTCAATAGATTCTACCTTCCTGTAATGTTTCAGCCTGATTGGACCTTGTTTTCACACAAATGAACCCAGAATGATGTGAAATTGTTCTTCGTGCAACATAATTCTGGGTGCCATTTACAAACCATGAGCGATAATGACTCCATTCCATTTTGTGGTTGTAGGGGCTGTTGATTGGAGTACACTAAAACAAACCTGACCTCTCTAGGACATTCAGAAGCCAAGTTATAATTCCACAAATGTGTAACTGGACTACTTCTTTAAAGTGACACCAGGCCCGGTGACCTTTGGGACATGGTTTGACCCCCTATAGGAATGTGCGATCATCATGAAACGTTCAGATCACTTACAACTCAATAGATTCTACCTTCCTGTAACGTTTCAGCCTGATTGGACCTTGTTTTCACACAAATGGACCCAGAATGATGTGAAATTGTGCTTAGTGCCACATAATTCTGGGTGCCATTTACAAACCATAAGTGCTAATGACTCCATTACTTTTTGTGGTTGTAGGGGCTGTTGATTGGAGTACACTAAATTAAACCTGATCTCTCTAGGACATTCAGAAGCCAAGTTATAAGCCCACAAATGTGTAACTGGACTACTTCTTTAAATTGACACCGATCCGGTGACCTTTGGGACATGGTTTGACCCCCTTAGGAAAGTGCTATCATCATGAAACGTTCAGATCACTTACAACTCAATAGATTCTACCTTCCTGTAACGTTTCAGCCTGAATGGACCTTGATTTCACACAAATGAACCCGGAATGATGTGAAATTGTGCTTCGTGCAACATAATTCTGGGTGCCATTTACAAACCATAAGTGCTAATGACGCCATTCCTTTTCGTGGTTGTAGGGGCTGTTGATTGGAGTACTCTGAAACAAACCTGATCTCTCTAGGACATTCAGAAGCCAAGCTATAAGCCCACAAATGTGTAACTGGACTACTTCTTTAAATTGACACCAGATCCGGTGACCTTTGGGACATGGTTTGACCCCCTTAGGAAAGTGCTATCATAATGAAACGTTCAGATCACTTACAACTCAATAGATTCTACCTTCCTGTAATGTTTCAGCCTGATTGGACCTTGTTTTCACACAAATGAACCCAGAATGATGTGAAATTGTGCTTCGTGCAACATAATTCTGGGTGCCATTTAAAAACCATAAGTGCTAATGACTCCATTTTTTTTGTGGTTGTAGGGGCTGTTGATTGGAGTACACTAAAACAAACCTGATCTCGCTAGGACATTCAGAAGCCAAGTTATAAGCCCACAAATGTGTAACTGGACTACTTCTTTAAATTGACACCAGATCCGGTGACCTTTGGGACATGGTTTGACCCCCTTAGGAAAGTGCTATCATCATGAAACGTTCAGATCACTTACAACTCAATAGATTCTACTTTCCTGTAACGTTTCAGCCTGATTGGACCTTGTTTTCACACAAATGAACCCAGAATGATGTGAAATTGTGCTTCGTGCAACATAATTCTGGGTGCCATTTACAAACCATAAGTGCTAATGACTCCATTCCTTTTTGTGGTTGTAGGGGCTGTTGATTGGAGTATACTAAAACAAACCTGATCTCTCTTGGACATTTAGAAGCCAAGTTATAAGCCCACAAATGTGTAACTGGACTACTTCTTTAAATTGACACCAGATCCGGTGACCTTTGGGACATGGTTTGACCCCCTTAGGAAAGTGCTATCATAATGAAACGTTCAGATCACTTACAACTCAATAGATTCTACCTTCCTGTAATGTTTCAGCCTGATTGGACCTTGTTTTCACACAAATGAACCCAGAATTATGTGAAATTGTGCTTCGTGCAACATAATTCTGGGTGCCATTTAAAAACCATAAGTGCTAATGACTCCATTCCTTTTTGTGGTTGTAGGGGCTGTTGATTGGAGTACACTAAAACAAACCTGATCTCTCTAGGACATTCAGAAGCCAAGTTATAAGCCCACTAATGTGTAACTGGACTACTTCTTTAAATTGACACCAGATCCGGTTACCTTTGGGACATGATTTGACCCCCTATAGGAATGTGCGATCATCATGAAACGTTCAGATCACTTACAACTCAATATATTCTACCTTCCTGTAACGTTTCAGCCTGATTGGACCTTGTTTTCACACAAATGAACCCAGAATGATGTGAAATTGTGCTTCGTGCAACATAATTCTGGGTTCCATTTACAAACCATAAGTGCTAATGACTCCATTCCTTTTTGTGGTTGTGGGGGCTGTTGATTGGAGTACACTAAAACAAACCTGATCTCTCTAGGACATTCAGAAGCCAAGTTATAAGCCCACAAATGTGTAACTGGACTACTTCTTTAAATTGACACCAGATCCGGTGACCTTTGGGACATGGTTTGACCCCCATAGGAATGTGCGATCATCATGAAACGTTCAGATCACTTACAACTCAATAGATTCTACCTTCTTGTAACGTTTCAGCCTGATTGGACCTTGTTTTCACACAAATGGACCCAGAATGATGTGAAATTGTGCTTCGTGCAACATAATTCTGGGTGCCATTTCAAAAACCATAAGTGCTAATGACTCTATTCCTTTTTTTGGTTGTAGGGGCTGTTGATTGGAGTACAATAAAACAAACCTGATCTCTTTAGGATATTCAGAAGCCAAGTTATAAGCCCACAAATGTGTAACTGGACTACTTCTTTAAAGTGACACCAGGCCCGGTGACCTTTGGGACATGGTTTGACCCCCTGTAGGAATGTGCGATCATCATGAAACGTTCAGATCACTTACAACTCAATAGATTCTACATTCCTGTAATGTTTCAGCCTGATTGGACCTTGTTGTCACACAAATGAACCCAGAATGATGTGAAATTGTGCTTCGTGCAACATAATTCTGGGTGCCATTTACAAACCATGAGTGCTAATGACTCCATTCCATTTTGTGGTTGTAGGGGCTGTTGATTGGAGTACACTAAAACAAACCTGACCTCTCTAGGACATTCAGAAGCCAAGTTATAAGCCCACAAATGTGTAACTGGACTACTTCTTTAAAGTGACACCAGGCACGGTGACTTTTGGGACATGGTTTGACCCCCTATAGGAATGTGCGATCATCATGAAACGTTCAGATCACTTACAACTCAATAGATTCTACCTTCCTGTAACGTTTCAGCCTGATTGGACCTTGTTTTCACACAAATGAACCCAGAATGATGTGAAATTGTGCTTCGTGCAACATAATTCTGGGTGCCATTTACAAACCATAAGTGCTAATGACTCCATTCCTTTTTGTGGTTGTAGGGGCTGTTGATTGGAGTATACTAAAACAAACCTGATCTCTCTAGGACATTTAGAAGCCAAGTTATAAGCCCACAAATGTGTAACTGGACTACTTCTTTAAATTGACACCAGATCCGGTGACCTTTGGGACATGGTTTGACCCCCTTAGGAAAGTGCTATCATAATGAAACGTTCAGATCACTTACAACTCAATATATTCTACCTTCCTGTAACGTTTCAGCCTGATTGGACCTTGTTTTCACACAAATGAACCCAGAATGATGTGAAATTGTGCTTCGTGCAACATAATTCTGGGTTCCATTTACAAACCATAAGTGCTAATGACTCCATTCCTTTTTGTGGTTGTGGGGGATGTTGATTGGAGTACACTAAAACAAACCTGATCTCTCTAGGACATTCAGAAGCCAAGTTATAAGCCCACAAATGTGTAACTGGACTACTTCTTTAAAGTGACACCAGGCCCGGTGACCTTTGGGACATGGTTTGACCCCCTATAGGAATGTGCGATCATCATGAAACGTTCAGATCACTTACAACTCAATAGATTCTACCTTCCTGTAATGTTTCAGCCTGATTGGACCTTGTTTTCACACAAATGAACCCAGAATGATGTGAAATTGTGCTTCGTGCAACATAATTCTGGGTGCCATTTACAAACCATGAGTGCTAATGACTCCATTCCATTTTGTGGTTGTAGGGGCTGTTGATTGGAGTACACTAAAACAAACCTGACCTCTCTAGGACATTCAGAAGCCAAGTTATAAGCCCACAAATGTGTAACTGGACTACTTCTTTAAAGTGACACCAGGCCCGGTCACCTTTGGGACATGGTTTGACCCCCTATAGGAATGTGCGATCATCATGAAACGTTCAGATCACTTACAACTCAATAGATTCTACCTTCCTGTAACGTTTCAGCCTGATTGGACCTTGTTTTCACACAAATGAACCCAGAATGATGTGAAATTGTGCTTCGTGCAACATAATTCTGGGTGCCATTTAATAACCATAAGTGCTAATGACTCCATTTCTTTTTGTGGTTTTAGGGGCTGTTGATTGGAGTACAATAAAACAAACCTGATCTCTCTAGGACATTCAGAAGCCAAGTTATAAGCCCACAAATGTGTAACTGGACTACTTCTTTAAATTGACACCAGATCCGGTGACCTTTGGGACATGGTTTGACCCCCTTAGGAAAGTGCTATCATCGTGAAACGTTCAGATGACTTACAACTCAATAGATTCTACCTTCCTGTAACGTTTCAGCCTGATTGGACCTTGTTTTCACACAAATGAACCCAGAATGATGTGAAATTGTTGTTCGTGCAACATAATTCTGGGTGCCATTTACAAACCATAAGTGCTAATGACTCCATTCCTTTTTGTGGTTGTAGGGGCTGTTGATTGGAGTACACTAAAACAAACCTGATCTCTCTAGGACATTCAGAAGCCAAGTTATAAGCCCACAAATGTGTAACTGGACTACTTCTTTAAATTGACACCAGATCCGGTGACCTTTGGGACATGGTTTGACCCCCTATAGGAATGTGCGATCATCATGAAACGTTCAGATCACTTACAACTCAACAGATTCTACCTTCTTGTAACGTTTCAGCCTGATTGGACCTTGTTTTCACACAAATGGACCCAGAATGATGTGAAATTGTGCTTCGTGCAACATAATTCTGGGTGCCATTTCAAAAACCATAAGTGCTAATGACTCTATTCCTTTTTTTTGGTTTTAGGGGCTGTTGATAGGAGTACACTAAAACAAACCTGATCTCTCTAGGATATTCAGAAGCCATGTTATAAGCCCACAAATGTGTAACTGGACTACTTCTTTAAAGTGACACCAGGCCCGGTGACCTTTGGGACATGGTTTGACCCCCTATAGGAATGTGCGATCATCATGAAACGTTCAGATCACTTACAACTCAATAGATTCTACCTTCCTGTAATGTTTCAGCCTGATTGGACCTTGTTTTCATACAAATGAACCCAGAATGATGTGAAATTGTGCTTCGTGCAACATAATTCTGGGTGCCATTTACAAACCATGAGTGATAATGACTCCATTCCATTTTGTGGTTGTAGGGGCTGTTGATTGGAGTACACTAAAACAAACCTGACCTCTCTAGGACATTCAGAAGCCAAGTTATAAGCCCACAAATGTGTAACTGGACTACTTCTTTAAAGTGACACCAGGCCCGGTGACCTTTGGGACATGGTTTGACCCCCTATAGGAATGTGCGATCATCATGAAACGTTCAGATCACTTACAACTCAATAGATTCTACCTTCCTGTAACGTTTCAGCCTGATTGGACCTTGTTTTCACACAAATGGACCCAGAATGATGTGAAATTGTGCTTAGTGCCACATAATTCTGGGTGCCATTTACAAACCATAAGTGCTAATGACTCCATTACTTTTTGTGGTTGTAGGGGCTGTTGATTGGAGTACACTAAATTAAACCTGATCTCTCTAGGACATTCAGAAGCCAAGTTATAAGCCCACAAATGTGTAACTGGACTACTTCTTTAAATTGACACCGATCCGGTGACCTTTGGGACATGGTTTGACCCCCTTAGGAAAGTGCTATCATCATGAAACGTTCAGATCACTTACAACTCAATAGATTCTACCTTCCTGTAACGTTTCAGCCTGATTGGACCTTGATTTCACACAAATGAACCCGGAATGATGTGAAATTGTGCTTCGTGCAACATAATTCTGGGTGCCATTTACAAACCATAAGTGCTAATGACGCCATTCCTTTTCGTGGTTGTAGGGGCTGTTGATTGGAGTACTCTGAAACAAACCTGATCTCTCTAGGACATTCAGAAGCCAAGTTATAAGCCCACAAATGTGTAACTGGACTACTTCTTTAAATTGACACCAGATCCGGTGACCTTTGGGACATGGTTTGACCCCCTTAGGAAAGTGCTATCATAATGAAACGTTCAGATCACTTACAACTCAATAGATTCTACCTTCCTGTAATGTTTCAGCCTGATTGGACCTTGTTTTCACACAAATTAACCCAGAATGATGTGAAATTGTGCTTCGTGCAACATAATTCTGGGTGCCATTTAAAAACCATAAGTGCTAATGACTCCATTTTTTTTTGTGGTTGTAGGGGCTGTTGATTGGAGTACACTAAAACAAACCTGATCTCGCTAGGACATTCAGAAGCCAAGTTATAAGCCCACAAATGTGTAACTGGAATACTTCTTTAAATTGACACCAGATCCGGTGACCTTTGGGACATGGTTTGACCCCCTTAGGAAAGTGCTATCATCATGAAACGTTCAGATCACTTACAACTCAATAGATTCTACTTTCCTGTAACGTTTCAGCCTGATTGGACCTTGTTTTCACACAAATGAACCAAGAATGATGTGAAATTGTGCTTCGTGCAACATAATTCTGGGTGCCATTTACAAACCATAAGTGCTAATGACTCCATTCCTTTTTGTGGTTGTAGGGGCTGTTGATTGGAGTATACTAAAACAAACCTGATCTCTCTTGGACATTTAGAAGCCAAGTTATAAGCCCACAAATGTGTAACTGGACTACTTCTTTAAATTGACACCAGATCCGGTGACCTTTGGGACATGGTTTGACCCCCTTAGGAAATTGCTATCATAATGAAACGTTCAGATCACTTACAACTCAATAGATTCTACCTTCCTGTAATGTTTCAGCCTGATTGGACCTTGTTTTCACACAAATGAACCCAGAATTATGTGAAATTGTGCTTCGTGCAACATAATTCTGGGTGCCATTTAAAAACCATAAGTGCTAATGACTCCATTCCTTTTTGTGGTTGTAGGGGCTGTTGATTGGAGTACACTAAAACAAACCTGATCTCTCTAGGACATTCAGAAGCCAAGTTATAAGCCCACTAATGTGTAACTGGACTACTTCTTTAAATTGACACCAGATCCGGTTACCTTTGGGACATGGTTTGACCCCCTATAGGAATGTGCGATCATCATGAAACGTTCAGATCACTTACAACTCAATATATTCTACCTTCCTGTAACGTTTCAGCCTGATTGGACCTTGTTTTCACACAAATGAACCCAGAATGATGTGAAATTGTGCTTCGTGCAACATAATTCTGGGTTCCATTTACAAACCATAAGTGCTAATGACTCCATTCCTTTTTGTGGTTGTGGGGGCTGTTGATTGGAGTACACTAAAACAAACCTGATCTCTCTAGGACATTCAGAAGCCAAGTTATAAGCCCACAAATGTGTAACTGGACTACTTCTTTAAATTGACACCAGATCCGGTGACCTTTGGGACATGGTTTGACCCCCATAGGAATGTGCGATCATCATGAAACGTTCAGATCACTTACAACTCAATAGATTCTACCTTCTTGTAACGTTTCAGCCTGATTGGACCTTGTTTTCACACAAATGGACCCAGAATGATGTGAAATTGTGCTTCGTGCAACATAATTCTGGGTGCCATTTCAAAAACCATAAGTGCTAATGACTCTATTCCTTTTTTTGGTTGTAGGGGCTGTTTATTGAAGTACACTAAAACAAGCCTGATCTCTCTAGGATATTCAGAAGCCAAGTTATAAGCCCACAAATGTGTAACTGGACTACTTCTTTAAAGTGACACCAGGCCCGGTGACCTTTGGGACATGGTTTGACCCCCTGTAGGAATGTGCGATCATCATGAAACGTTCAGATCACTTACAACTCAATAGATTCTACCTTCCTGTAATGTTTCAGCCTGATTGGACCTTGTTTTCACACAAATGAACCCAGAATGATGTGAAATTGTGCTTCGTGCAACATAATTCTGGGTGCCATTTACAAACCATGAGTGCTAATGACTCCATTCCATTTTGTGGTTGTAGGGGCTGTTGATTGGAGTACACTAAAACAAACCTGAACTCTCTAGGACATTCAGAAGCCAAGTTATAAGCCCACAAATGTGTAACTGGACTACTTCTTTAAAGTGACACCAGGCCCGGTTACTTTTGGGACATGGTTTGACCCCCTATAGGAATGTGCGATCATCATGAAACGTTCAGATCACTTACAACTCAATAGATTCTACCTTCCTCTAACGTTTCAGCCTGATTGGACCTTGTTTTCACACAAATGGACCCAGAATGATGTGAAATTGTGCTTTGTGCCACATAATTCTGGGTGCCATTTACTAACCATAAGTGCTAATGACTCCATTCCTTTTTGTGGTTGTAGGGGCTGTTGATTGGAGTACACTAAAACAAACCTGATCTCTCTAGGACATTCAGAAGCCAAGTTATAAGCCCACAAATGTGTAACTGGACTACTTCTTTAAATTGACACCGATCCGGTGACCTTTGGGACATGGTTTGACCCCCTTAGGAAAGTGCTATCATCATGAAACGTTCAGATCACTTACAACTCAATAGATTCTACCTTCCTGTAACGTTTCAGCCTGATTGGACCTTGTTTTCACACAAATGAACCCAGAATGATGTGAAATTGTGCTTCGTGCCACATAATTCTGGGTGCCATTTACAAACCATAAGTGCTAATGACTCCATTCCTTTTTGTGGTTGTAGGGGCTGTTGATTGGAGTATACTAAAACAAACCTGATCTCTCTAGGACATTTAGAAACCAAGTTATAAGCCCACAAATGTGTAACTGGACTACTTCTTTAAATTGACACCAGATCCGGTGACCTTTGGGACATGGTTTGACCCCCTTAGGAAAGTGCTATCATAATGAAACGTTCAGATCACTTACAACTCAATATATTCTACCTTCCTGTAACGTTTCAGCCTGATTGGACCTTGTTTTCACACAAATGAACCCAGAATGATGTGAAATTGTGCTTCGTGCAACATAATTCTGGGTTCCATTTACAAACCATAAGTGCTAATGACTCCATTCCTTTTTGTGGTTGTGGGGGATGTTGATTGGAGTACACTAAAACAAACCTGATCTCTCTAGGACATTCAGAAGCCAAGTTATAAGCCCACAAATGTGTAACTGGACTACTTCTTTAAATTGACACCAGATCCGGTGACATTTGGGACATGGTTTGACCCCCTATAGGAATGTGCGATCATCATGAAACGTTCAGATCACTTACAACTCAATAGATTCTACCGTCTTGTAACGTTTCAGCCTGATTGGACCTTGTTTACACACAAATGGACCCAGAATGATGTGAAATTGTGCTTCGTGCAACATAATTCTGGGTGCCATTTCAAAAACCATAAGTGCTAATGACTCTATTCCTTTTTTTGGTTGTAGGGGCTGTTGATTGGAGTACACTAAAACAAACCTGATCTCTCTAGGATATTCAGAAGCCAAGTTATAAGCCCACAAATGTGTAACTGGACTACTTCTTTAAAGTGACACCAGGCCCGTTGACCTTTGGGACATGGTTTGACCCCCTGTAGGAATGTGCGATCATCATGAAACGTTCAGATCACTTACAACTCAATAGATTCAACCTTCCTGTAATGTTTCAGCCTGATTGGACCTTGTTTTCACACAAATGAACCCAGAATGATGTGAATTGTGCTTCGTGCAACATAATTCTGGGTGCCATTTACAAACCATGAGTGCTAATGACTCCATTCCATTTTGTGGTTGTAGGGGCTGTTGATTGGAGTACACTAAAACAAACCTGACCTCTCTAGGACATTCAGAAGCCAAGTTATAAGCCCACAAATGTGTAACTGGACTACTTCTTTAAAGTGACACCAGGCCCGGTGACTTATGGGACATGGTTTGACCCCCTATAGGAATGTGCGATCATCATGAAACGTTCAGATCACTTACAACTCAATAGATTCTACCTTCCTCTAACGTTTCAGCCTGATTGGACCTTGTTTTCACACAAATGGACCCAGAATGATGTGAAATTGTGCTTTGTGCCACATAATTCTGGGTGCCATTTACTAACCATAAGTGCTAATGACTCCATTCCTTTTTGTGGTTGTAGGGGCTGTTGATTGGAGTACACTAAAACAAACCTGATCTCTCTAGGACATTCAGAATTCAAGTTATAAGCCCACAAATGTGTAACTGGACTACTTCTTTAAATTGACACCGATCCGGTGACCTTTGGGACATGGTTTGACCCCCTTAGGAAAGTGCTATCATCATGAAACGTTCAGATCACTTACAACTCAATAGATTCGACCTTCCTGTAACGTTTCAGCCTGATTGGACCGTGATTTCACACAAATGAACCCAGAATGATGTGAAATTGTGCTTCGTGCAACATAATTCTGGGTGCCATTTACAAACCATAAGTGCTAATGACTCCATTCCTTTTTGTGGTTGTAGGGGCTGTTGATTGGAGTACTCTGAAACAAACCTGATCTCTCTAGGACATTCAGAAGCCAAGTTATAAGCCCACAAATGTGTAACTGGACTACTTCTTTAAATTGACACCAGATCCGGTGACCTTTGGGACATGGTTTGACCCCCTTAGGAAAGTGCTATCATAATGAAACGTTCAGATCACTTACAACTCAATAGATTCTACCTTCCTGTAACGTTTCAGCCTGATTGGACCTTGTTTTCACACAAATGAACCCAGAATGTTGTGAAATTGTGCTTTGTGCAACATAATTTTGGGTGCCATTTAAAAACCATAAGTGCTAATGACTCCATTCCTTTTTGTGGTTGTAGGGGCTGTTGATTGGAGTACACTAAAACAAACCTGATCTCTCTAGGACATTCAGAAGCCAAGTTATAAGCCCACAAATGTGTAACTGGACTACTTCTTTAAATTGACACCAGATCCGGTGACGTTTGGGACATGGTTTGACCCCCTTAGGAAAGTGCTATCATCATGAAACGTTCAGATCACTTACAACTCAATAGATTCTACCTTCCTGTAACGTTTCAGCCTGACTGGACCTTGTTTTCACACAAATGAACCCAGAATGATGTGAAATTGTGCTTCGTGCAACATAATTCTGGATGCCATTTACAAACCATAAGTGCTAATGACTCCATTCCTTTTTGTGGTTGTAGGGGCTGTTGATTGGAGTATACTAAAACAAACCTGATCTCTCTAGGACATTTAGAAGCCAAGTTATAAGCCCACAAATGTGTAACTGGACTACTTTAAATTGACACCAGATCCGGTGACCTTTGGGACATGGTTTGACCCCCTTAGGAAAGTGCTATCATAATGAAACGTTCAGATCACTTACAACTCAATAGATTCTAACTTCCTGTAATGTTTCAGCCTGATTGGACCTTGTTTTCACACAAATGAACCCAGAATGATGTGAAATTGTGCTTCGTGCAACATAATTCTGGGTGCCATTTAAAAACCATAAGTGCTAATGACTCCATTCCTTTTTGTGGTTGTAGGGGCTGTTGATTGGAGTATACTAAAACAAACCTGATCTCTCTAGGACATTTAGAAGCCAAGTTATAAGCCCACAAATGTGTAACTGGACTACTTTAAATTGACACCAGATCCGGTGACCTTTGGGACATGGTTTGACCCCCTTAGGAAAGTGCTATCATAATGAAACGTTCAGATCACTTACAACTCAATAGATTCTAACTTCCTGTAATGTTTCAGCCTGATTGGACCTTGTTTTCACACAAATGAACCCAGAATGATGTGAAATTGTGCTTCGTGCAACATAATTCTGGGTGCCATTTAAAAACCATAAGTGCTAATGACTCCATTCCTTTTTGTCGTTGTAGGGGCTGTTGATTGGAGTACACTAAAACAAACCTGATCTCTCTAGGACATTCAGAAGCCAAGTTATAAGCCCACAAATGTGTAACTGGACTACTTCTTTAAATTGACACCAGATCCGGTGACCTGTGGGACATGGTTTGACCCCCTTAGGAAAGTGCTATCATCATGAAACGTTCAGATCACTTACAACTCAATAGATTCTACCTTCCTGTAACGTTTCAGCCTGATTGGACCTTGTTTTCACACAAATGAACCCAGAATGATTTGAAATTGTGCTTCGTGCAACATAATTCTGTGTGCTATTTACAAACCATAAGGGCTAATGACTCCATTCCTTTTTGTGGTTGTAGGGGCTGTTGATTGGAGTATACTAAAACAAACCTGATCTCTCTAGGACATTTAGAAGCCAAGTTATAAGCCCACAAATGTGTAACTGGACTACTTCTTTAAATTGACACCAGATCCGGTGACCTTTGGGACATGGTTTGACCCCCTTAGGAAAGTGCTATCATAATGAAACGTTCAGATCACTTACAACTCAATATATTCTACCTTCCTGTAACGTTTCAGCCTGATTGGACCTTGTTTTCACACAAATGAACCCAGAATGATGTGAAATTGTGCTTCGTGCAACATAATTCTGGGTTCCATTTACAAACCATAAGTGCTAATGACTCCATTCCTTTTTGTGGTTGTGGCGCGGCTGTTGATTGGAGTACACTAAAACAAACCTGATCTCTCTAGGACATTCAGAAGCCAAGTTATAAGCCCACAAATGTGTAACTGGACTACTTCTTTAAATTGACACCAGATCCGGTGACCTTTGGGACATGGTTTGACCCCCTATAGGAATGTGCGATCATCATGAAACGTTCAGATCACTTACAACTCAATAGATTCTACCTTCTTGTAACGTTTCAGCCTGATTGGACCTTGTTTACACACAAATGGACCCAGAATGATGTGAAATTGTGCTTCGTGCAACATAATTCTGGGTGCCATTTCAAAAACCATAAGTGCTAATGACTCTATTCCTTTTTTTGGTTGTAGGGGCTGTTGATTGGAGTACACTAAAACAAACCTGATCTCTCTAGGATATTCAGAAGCCAAGTTATAAGCCCACAAATGTGTAACTGGACTACTTCTTTAAAGTGACACCAGGCCCGTTGACCTTTGGGACATGGTTTGACCCCCTGTAGGAATGTGCGATCATCATGAAACGTTCAGATCACTTACAACTCAATAGATTCTACCTTCCTGTAATGTTTCAGCCTGATTGGACCTTGTTTTCACACAAATGAACCCAGAATGATGTGAATTGTGCTTCGTGCAACATAATTCTGGGTGCCATTTACAAACCATGAGTGCTAATGACTCCATTCCATTTTGTGGTTGTAGGGGCTGTTGATTGGAGTACACTAAAACAAACCTGACCTCTCTAGGACATTCAGAAGCCAAGTTATAAGCCCACAAATGTGTAACTGGACTACTTCTTTAAAGTGACACCAGGCCCGGTGACTTATGGGACATGGTTTGACCCCCTATAGGAATGTGCGATCATCATGAAACGTTCAGATCACTTACAACTCAATAGATTCTAACTTCCTCTAACGTTTCAGCCTGATTGGACCTTGTTTTCACACAAATGGACCCAGAATGATGTGAAATTGTGCTTTGTGCCACATAATTCTGGGTGCCATTTACTAACCATAAGTGCTAATGACTCCATTCCTTTTTGTGGTTGTAGGGGCTGTTGATTGGAGTACACTAAAACAAACCTGATCTCTCTAGGACATTCAGAATTCAAGTTATAAGCCCACAAATGTGTAACTGGACTACTTCTTTAAATTGACACCGATCCGGTGACCTTTGGGACATGGTTTGACCCCCTTAGGAAAGTGCTATCATCATGAAACGTTCAGATCACTTACAACTCAATAGATTCGACCTTCCTGTAACGTTTCAGCCTGATTGGACCGTGATTTCACACAAATGAACCCAGAATGATGTGAAATTGTGCTTCGTGCAACATAATTCTGGGTGCCATTTACAAACCATAAGTGCTAATGACTCCATTCCTTTTTGTGGTTGTAGGGGCTGTTTATTGGAGTACTCTGAAACAAACCTGATCTCTCTAGGACATTCAGAAGCCAAGTTATAAGCCCACAAATGTGTAACTGGACTACTTCTTTAAATTGACACCAGATCCGGTGACCTTTGGGACATGGTTTGACCCCCTTAGGAAAGTGCTATCATAATGAAACGTTCAGATCACTTACAACTCAATAGATTCTACCTTCCTGTAACGTTTCAGCCTGATTGGACCTTGTTTTCACACAAATGGACCCAGAATGATGTGAAATTGTGCTTTGTGCAACATAATTCTGGGTGCCATTTAAAAACCATAAGTGCTAATGACTCCATTCCTTTTTGTGGTTGTAGGGGCTGTTGATTGGAGTATACTAAAACAAACCTGATCTCTCTAGGACATTCAGAAGCCAAGTTATAAGCCCACAAATGTGTAACTGGACTACTTCTTTAGGTGCTTTAAGTGATCTGAACGTTTCATGATGATAGCTCTTTCCTAAGAGGGTCAAACCATGTCCCAAAGGTCACCGGATCTGGTGTCAATTTAAAGAAGTAGTAAAGTTACACATTTGTGGGCTTATAACTTGGCTTCTGAATGTCCTAGAGAGATCAGGTTTGTTTTAGTGTACTCCAATCAACAGCCCCTACAATGACAAAAAGGAATGGAGTCATTAGCACTTATGGTTTTTAAATGGCACCCAGAATTATGTTGCACGGAGCACAATTTCACATCATTCTGGGTTCATTTGTGTGAAAACAAGGTCCAATCAGGCTGAAACATTACAGGAAGTTAGAATCTATTGAGTTGTAAGTGATCTGAACGTTTCATTATGATAGCACTTTCCTAAGGGGGTCAAACCATGTCCCAAAGGTCACCGGATCTGGTGTCAATTTAAAGTAGTCCAGTTACACATTTGTGGGCTTATAACTTGGCTTCTGAATGTCCTAGAGAGATCAGGTTTGTTTTAGTGTACTCCAATCAACAGCCCCTACAACCACAAAAAGGAATGGAGTCATTAGCACTTATAGTTTTTAAATGGCACCCAGAATTATGTTGCACAAAGCACAATTTCACATCATTCTGGGTTCATTTGTGTGAAAACAAGGTCCAATCAGGCTGAAACGTTACAGGAAGGTAGAATCTATTGAGTTGTAAGTGATCTGAACGTTTCATTATGATAGCACTTTCCTAAGGGGGTCAAACCATGTCCCAAAGGTCACCGGATCTGGTGTCAATTTAAAGAAGTAGTCCAGTTACACATTTGTGGGCTTATAACTTGGCTTCTGAATGTCCTAGAGAGATCAGGTTTGTTTCAGAGTACTCCAATCAACAGCCCCTACAACCACAAAAAGGAATGGAGTCATTAGCACTTATGGTTTGTAAATGGCACCCAGAATTATGTTGCACGAAGCACAATTTCACATCATTCTGGGTTCATTTGTGTGAAATCAAGGTCCAATCAGGCTGAAACGTTACAGGAAGGTAGAATCTATTGAGTTGTAAGTGATCTGAACGTTTCATGATGATAGCACTTTCCTAAGGGGGTCAAACCATGTCCCAAAGGTCACCGGATCGGTGTCAATTTAAAGAAGTAGTCCAGTTACACATTTGTGGGCTTATAACTTGGCTTCTGAATGTCCTAGAGAGATCAGGTTTGTTTTAGTGTACTCCAACCAACAGCCCCTACAACCACAAAAAGGAATGGAGTCATTAGCACTTATGGTTAGTAAATGGCACCCAGAATTATGTGGCACAAAGCACAATTTCACATCATTCTGGGTCCATTTGTGTGAAAACAAGGTCCAATCAGGCTGAAACGTTAGAGGAAGGTAGAATCTATTGAGTTGTAAGTGATCTGAACGTTTCATGATGATCGCACATTCCTATAGGGGGTCAAACCATGTCCCAAAAGTCACCGGGCCTGGTGTCACTTTAAAGAAGTAGTCCAGTTACACATTTGTGGGCTTATAACTTGGCTTCTGAATGTCCTAGAGAGGTCAGGTTTGTTTTAGTGTACTCCAATCAACAGCCCCTACAACCACAAAATGGAATGGAGTCATTAGCACTCATGGTTTGTAAATGGCACCCAGAATTATGTTGCACAAAGCACAATTTCACATCATTCTGGGTTCATTTGTGTGAAAACAAGGTCCAATCAGGCTGAAACATTACAGGAAGGTAGAATCTATTGAGTTGTAAGTGATCTGAACGTTTCATGATGATCGCACATTCCTACAGGGGGTCAAACCATGTCCCAAAGGTCAACGGGCCTGGTGTCACTTTAAAGAAGTAGTCCAGTTACACATTTGTGGGCTTATAACTTGGCTTCTGAATATCCTAGAGAGATCAGGTTTGTTTTAGTGTACTCCAATCAACAGCCCCTACAACCAAAAAAAGGAATAGAGTCATTAGCACTTATGGTTTTTGAAATGGCACCCAGAATTATGTTGCACGAAACACAATTTCACATCATTCTGGGTCCATTTGTGTGTAAACAAGGTCCAATCAGGCTGAAACGTTACAAGAAGGTAGAATATATTGAGTTGTAAGTGATCTGAACGTTTCATTATGATAGCACTTTCCTAAGGGGGTCAAACCATGTCCCAAAGGTCACCGGATCTGGTGTCAATTTAAAGAAGTAGTCCAGTTACACATTTGTGGGCTTATAACTTGGCTTCTAAATGTCCTAGAGAGATCAGGTTTGTTTTAGTATACTCCAATCAACAGCCCCTACAACCACAAAAAGGAATGGAGTCATTAGCCCTTATGGTTTGTAAATAGCACACAGAATTATGTTGCACGAAGCACAATTTCAAATCATTCTGGGTTCATTTGTGTGAAAACAAGGTCCAATCAGGCTGAAACGTTACAGGAAGGTAGAATCTATTGAGTTGTAAGTGATCTGAACGTTTCATGATGATAGCACTTTCCTAAGGGGGTCAAACCATGTCCCACAAGTCACCGGATCTGGTGTCAATTTAAAGAAGTAGTCCAGTTACACATTTGTGGGCTTATAACTTGGCTTCTGAATGTCCTAGAGAGATCAGGTTTGTTTTAGTGTACTCCAATCAACAGCCCCTACAACCACAAAAAGGAATGGAGTCATTAGCCCTTATGGTTTGTAAATAGCACACAGAATTATGTTGCACGAAGCACAATTTCAAATCATTCTGGGTTCATTTGTGTGAAAACAAGGTCCAATCAGGCTGAAACGTTACAGGAAGGTAGAATCTATTGAGTTGTAAGTGATCTGAACGTTTCATGATGATAGCACTTTCCTAAGGGGGTCAAACCATGTCCCACAGGTCACCGGATCTGGTGTCAATTTAAAGAAGTAGTCCAGTTACACATTTGTGGGCTTATAACTTGGCTTCTGAATGTCCTAGAGAGATCAGGTTTGTTTTAGTGTACTCCAATCAACAGCCCCTACAACGACAAAAAGGAATGGAGTCATTAGCACTTATGGTTTTTAAATGGCACCCAGAATTATGTTGCACGAAGCACAATTTCACATCATTCTGGGTTCATTTGTGTGAAAACAAGGTCCAATCAGGCTGAAACATTACAGGAAGTTAGAATCTATTGAGTTGTAAGTGATCTGAACGTTTCATTATGATAGCACTTTCCTAAGGGGGTCAAACCATGTCCCAAAGGTCACCGGATCTGGTGTCAATTTAAAGTAGTCCAGTTACACATTTGTGGGCTTATAACTTGGCTTCTAAATGTCCTAGAGAGATCAGGTTTGTTTTAGTATACTCCAATCAACAGCCCCTACAACCACAAAAAGGAATGGAGTCATTAGCACTTATGGTTTGTAAATGGCACCCAGAATTATGTTGCACGAAGCACAATTTCACATTATTCTGGGTTCATTTGTGTGAAAACAAGGTCCAATCAGGCTGAAACGTTACAGGAAGGTAGAATATATTGAGTTGTAAGTGATCTGAACGTTTCATGATGATCGCACATTCCTATAGGGGGTCAAATCATGTCCCAAAGGTCACCGGATCTGGTGTCAATTTAAAGTAGTCCAGTTACACATTTGTGGGCTTATAACTTGGCTTCTGAATGTCCTAGAGAGATCAGGTTTGTTTTAGTGTACTCCAATCAACAGCCCCTACAACCACAAAAAGGAATGGAGTCATTAGCACTTATAGTTTTTAAATGGCACCCAGAATTATGTTGCACAAAGCACAATTTCACATCATTCTGGGTTCATTTGTGTGAAATCAAGGTCCAATCAGGCTGAAACGTTACAGGAAGGTAGAATCTATTGAGTTGTAAGTGATCTGAACGTTTCATGATGATAGCACTTTCCTAAGGGGGTCAAACCATGTCCCAAAGGTCACCGGATCGGTGTCAATTTAAAGAAGTAGTCCAGTTACACATTTGTGGGCTTATAACTTGGCTTCTGAATGTCCTAGAGAGATCAGGTTTGTTTTAGTGTACTCCAACCAACAGCCCCTACAACCACAAAAAGGAATGGAGTCATTAGCACTTATGGTTAGTAAATGGCACCCAGAATTATGTGGCACAAAGCACAATTTCACATCATTCTGGGTCCATTTGTGTGAAAACAAGGTCCAATCAGGCTGAAACGTTAGAGGAAGGTAGAATCTATTGAGTTGTAAGTGATCTGAACGTTTCATGATGATCGCACATTCCTATAGGGGGTCAAACCATGTCCCAAAAGTCACCGGGCCTGGTGTCACTTTAAAGAAGTAGTCCAGTTACACATTTGTGGGCTTATAACTTGGCTTCTGAATGTCCTAGAGAGGTCAGGTTTGTTTTAGTGTACTCCAATCAACAGCCCCTACAACCACAAAATGGAATGGAGTCATTAGCACTCATGGTTTGTAAATGGCACCCAGAATTATGTTGCACGAAGCACAATTTCACATCATTCTGGGTTCATTTGTGTGAAAACAAGGTCCAATCAGGCTGAAACATTACAGGAAGGTAGAATCTATTGAGTTGTAAGTGATCTGAACGTTTCGTGATGATCGCACATTCCTACAGGGGGTCAAACCATGTCCCAAAGGTCAACGGGCCTGGTGTCACTTTAAAGAAGTAGTCCAGTTACACATTTGTGGGCTTATAACTTGGCTTCTGAATATCCTAGAGAGATCAGGTTTGTTTTAGTGTACTCCAATCAACAGCCCCTACAACCAAAAAAAGGAATAGAGTCATTAGCACTTATGGTTTTTGAAATGGCACCCAGAATTATGTTGCACGAAACACAATTTCACATCATTCTGGGTCCATTTGTGTGTAAACAAGGTCCAATCAGGCTGAAACGTTACAAGAAGGTAGAATCTATTGAGTTGTAAGTGATCTGAACGTTTCATGATGATCGCACATTCCTATAGGGGGTCAAACCATGTCCCAAAGGTCACCGGATCTGATGTCAATTTAAAGAAGTAGTCCAGTTACACATTTGTGGGCTTATAACTTGGCTTCTGAATGTCCTAGAGAGATCAGGTTTGTTTTAGTGTACTCCAATCAACAGCCCCCACAACCACAAAAAGGAATGGAGTCATTAGCACTTATGGTTTGTAAATGGAACCCAGAATTATGTTGCACGAAGCACAATTTCACATCATTCTGGGTTCATTTGTGTGAAAACAAGGTCCAATCAGGCTGAAACATTACAGGAAGGTAGAATATATTGAGTTGTAAGTGATCTGAACGTTTCATTATGATAGCACTTTCCTAAGGGGGTCAAACCATGTCCCAAAGGTCACCGGATCTGGTGTCAATTTAAAGAAGTAGTCCAGTTACACATTTGTGGGCTTATAACTTGGCTTCTAAATGTCCTAGAGAGATCAGGTTTGTTTTAGTATACTCCAATCAACAGCCCCTACAACCACAAAAAGGAATGGAGTCATTAGCCCTTATGGTTTGTAAATAGCACACAGAATTATGTTGCACGAAGCACAATTTCAAATCATTCTGGGTTCATTTGTGTGAAAACAAGGTCCAATCAGGCTGAAACGTTACAGGAAGGTAGAATCTATTGAGTTGTAAGTGATCTGAACGTTTCATTATGATAGCACTTTCCTAAGGGGGTCAAACCATGTCCCAAAGGTCACCGGATCTGGTGTCAATTTAAAGTAGTCCAGTTACACATTTGTGGGCTTATAACTTGGCTTCTAAATGTCCTAGAGAGATCAGGTTTGTTTTAGTATACTCCAATCAACAGCCCCTACAACCACAAAAAGGAATGGAGTCATTAGCACTTATGGTTTGTAAATGGCACCCAGAATTATGTTGCACGAAGCACAATTTCACATCATTCTGGGTTCATTTGTGTGAAAACAAGGTCCAATCAGGCTGAAACGTTACAGGAAGGTAGAATATATTGAGTTGTAAGTGATCTGAACGTTTCATGATGATAGCACTTTCCTAAGGGGGTCAAACCATGTCCCAAACGTCACCGGATCTGGTGTCAATTTAAAGAAGTAGTCCAGTTACACATTTGTGGGCTTATAACTTGGCTTCTAAATGTCCTAGAGAGATCAGGTTTGTTTTAGTATACTCCAATCAACAGCCCCTACAACCACAAAAAGGAATGGAGTCATTAGCCCTTATGGTTTGTAAATAGCACACAGAATTATGTTGCACGAAGCACAATTTCAAATCATTCTGGGTTCATTTGTGTGAAAACAAGGTCCAATCAGGCTGAAACGTTACAGGAAGGTAGAATCTATTGAGTTGTAAGTGATCTGAACGTTTCATGATGACAGCACTTTCCTAAGGGGGTCAAACCATGTCCCACAGGTCACCGGATCTGGTGTCAATTTAAAGAAGTAGTCCAGTTACACATTTGTGGGCTTATAACTTGGCTTCTGAATGTCCTAGAGAGATCAGGTTTGTTTTAGTGTACTCCAATCAACAGCCCCTACAACGACAAAAAGGAATGGAGTCATTAGCACTTATGGTTTTTAAATGGCACCCAGAATTATGTTGCACGAAGCACAATTTCACATCATTCTGGGTTCATTTGTGTGAAAACAAGGTCCAATCAGGCTGAAACATTACAGGAAGTTAGAATCTATTGAGTTGTAAGTGATCTGAACGTTTCATTATGATAGCACTTTCCTAAGGGGGTCAAACCATGTCCCAAAGGTCACCGGATCTGGTGTCAATTTAAAGTAGTCCAGTTACACATTTGTGGGCTTATAACTTGGCTTCTAAATGTCCTAGAGAGATCAGGTTTGTTTTAGTATACTCCAATCAACAGCCCCTACAACCACAAAAAGGAATGGAGTCATTAGCACTTATGGTTTGTAAATGGCACCCAGAATTATGTTGCACGAAGCACAATTTCACATCATTCTGGGTTCATTTGTGTGAAAACAAGGTCCAATCAGGCTGAAACGTTACAGGAAGGTAGAATCTATTGAGTTGTAAGTGATCTGAACGTTTCATGATGATAGCACTTTCCTAAGGGGGTCAAACCATGTCCCAAACGTCACCGGATCTGGTGTCAATTTAAAGAAGTAGTCCAGTTACACATTTGTGGGCTTATAACTTGGCTTCTGAATGTCCTAGAGAGATCAGGTTTGTTTTAGTGTACTCCAATCAACAGCCCCTACAACCACAAAAAGGAATGGAGTCATTAGCACTTATGGTTTTTAAATGGCACCCAGAATTATGTTGCACAAAGCACAATTTCACATCATTCTGGGTCCATTTGTGTGAAAACAAGGTCCAATCAGGCTGAAACGTTACAGGAAGGTAGAATCTATTGAGTTGTAAGTGATCTGAACGTTTCATTATGATAGCACTTTCCTAAGGGGGTCAAACCATGTCCCAAAGGTCACCGGATCTGGTGTCAATTTAAAGAAGTAGTCCAGTTACACATTTGTGGGCTTATAACTTGGCTTCTGAATGTCCTAGAGAGATCAGGTTTGTTTCAGAGTACTCCAATAAACAGCCCCTACAACCACAAAAAGGAATGGAGTCATTAGCACTTATGGTTTGTAAATGGCACCCAGAATTATGTTGCACGAAGCACAATTTCACATCATTCTGGGTTCATTTGTGTGAAATCACGGTCCAATCAGGCTGAAACGTTACAGGAAGGTCGAATCTATTGAGTTGTAAGTGATCTGAACGTTTCATGATGATAGCACTTTCCTAAGGGGGTCAAACCATGTCCCAAAGGTCACCGGATCGGTGTCAATTTAAAGAAGTAGTCCAGTTACACATTTGTGGGCTTATAACTTGAATTCTGAATGTCCTAGAGAGATCAGGTTTGTTTTAGTGTACTCCAATCAACAGCCCCTACAACCACAAAAAGGAATGGAGTCATTAGCACTTATGGTTAGTAAATGGCACCCAGAATTATGTGGCACAAAGCACAATTTCACATCATTCTGGGTCCATTTGTGTGAAAACAAGGTCCAATCAGGCTGAAACGTTAGAGGAAGGTAGAATCTATTGAGTTGTAAGTGATCTGAACGTTTCATGATGATCGCACATTCCTATAGGGGGTCAAACCATGTCCCATAAGTCACCGGGCCTGGTGTCACTTTAAAGAAGTAGTCCAGTTACACATTTGTGGGCTTATAACTTGGCTTCTGAATGTCCTAGAGAGGTCAGGTTTGTTTTAGTGTACTCCAATCAACAGCCCCTACAACCACAAAATGGAATGGAGTCATTAGCACTCATGGTTTGTAAATGGCACCCAGAATTATGTTGCACGAAGCACAATTCACATCATTCTGGGTTCATTTGTGTGAAAACAAGGTCCAATCAGGCTGAAACATTACAGGAAGGTAGAATCTATTGAGTTGTAAGTGATCTGAACGTTTCATGATGATCGCACATTCCTACAGGGGGTCAAACCATGTCCCAAAGGTCAACGGGCCTGGTGTCACTTTAAAGAAGTAGTCCAGTTACACATTTGTGGGCTTATAACTTGGCTTCTGAATATCCTAGAGAGATCAGGTTTGTTTTAGTGTACTCCAATCAACAGCCCCTACAACCAAAAAAAGGAATAGAGTCATTAGCACTTATGGTTTTTGAAATGGCACCCAGAATTATGTTGCACGAAGCACAATTTCACATCATTCTGGGTCCATTTGTGTGTAAACAAGGTCCAATCAGGCTGAAACGTTACAAGAAGGTAGAATCTATTGAGTTGTAAGTGATCTGAACGTTTCATGATGATCGCACATTCCTATAGGGGGTCAAACCATGTCCCAAAGGTCACCGGATCTGGTGTCAATTTAAAGAAGTAGTCCAGTTACACATTTGTGGGCTTATAACTTGGCTTCTGAATGTCCTAGAGAGATCAGGTTTGTTTTAGTGTACTCCAATCAACAGCCGCCACAACCACAAAAAGGAATGGAGTCATTAGCACTTATGGTTTGTAAATGGAACCCAGAATTATGTTGCACGAAGCACAATTTCACATCATTCTGGGTTCATTTGTGTGAAAACAAGGTCCAATCAGGCTGAAACGTTACAGGAAGGTAGAATATATTGAGTTGTAAGTGATCTGAACGTTTCATTATGATAGCACTTTCCTAAGGGGGTCAAACCATGTCCCAAAGGTCACCGGATCTGGTGTCAATTTAAAGAAGTAGTCCAGTTACACATTTGTGGGCTTATAACTTGGCTTCTAAATGTCCTAGAGAGATCAGGTTTGTTTTAGTATACTCCAATCAACAGCCCCTACAACCACAAAAAGGAATGGAGTCATTAGCCCTTATGGTTTGTAAATAGCACACAGAATTATGTTGCACGAAGCACAATTTCAAATCATTCTGGGTTCATTTGTGTGAAAACAAGGTCCAATCAGGCTGAAACGTTACAGGAAGGTAGAATCTATTGAGTTGTAAGTGATCTGAACGTTTCATGATGATAGCACTTTCCTAAGGGGGTCAAACCATGTCCCACAGGTCACCGGATCTGGTGTCAATTTAAAGAAGTAGTCCAGTTACACATTTGTGGGCTTATAACTTGGCTTCTGAATGTCCTAGAGAGATCAGGTTTGTTTTAGTGTACTCCAATCAACAGCCCCTACAACGACAAAAAGGAATGGAGTCATTAGCACTTATGGTTTTTAAATGGCACCCAGAATTATGTTGCACGAAGCACAATTTCACATCATTCTGGGTTCATTTGTGTGAAAACAAGGTCCAATCAGGCTGAAACATTACAGGAAGTTAGAATCTATTGAGTTGTAAGTGATCTGAACGTTTCATTATGATAGCCTTTCCTAAGGGGGTCAAACCATGTCCCAAAGGTCACCGGATCTGGTGTCAATTTAAAGTAGTCCAGTTACACATTTGTGGGCTTATAACTTGGCTTCTAAATGTCCTAGAGAGATCAGGTTTGTTTTAGTATACTCCAATCAACAGCCCCTACAACCACAAAAAGGAATGGAGTCATTAGCACTTATGGTTTGTAAATGGCACCCAGAATTATGTTGCACGAAGCACAATTTCACATCATTCTGGGTTCATTTGTGTGAAAACAAGGTCCAATCAGGCTGAAACGTTACAGGAAGGTAGAATCTATTGAGTTGTAAGTGATCTGAACGTTTCATGATGATAGCACTTTCCTAAGGGGGTCAAACCATGTCCCAAACGTCACCGGATCTGGTGTCAATTTAAAGAAGTAGTCCAGTTACACATTTGTGGGCTTATAACTTGGCTTCTGAATGTCCTAGAGAGATCAGGTTTGTTTTAGTGTACTCCAATCAACAGCCCCTACAACCACAAAAAGGAATGGAGTCATTAGCACTTATGGTTTTTAAATGGCACCCAAAATTATGTTGCACAAAGCACAATTTCACAACATTCTGGGTCCATTTGTGTGAAAACAAGGTCCAATCAGGCTGAAACGTTACAGGAAGGTAGAATCTATTGAGTTGTAAGTGATCTGAACGTTTCATTATGATAGCACTTTCCTAAGGGGGTCAAACCATGTCCCAAAGGTCACCGGATCTGGTGTCAATTTAAAGAAGTAGTCCAGTTACACATTTGTGGGCTTATAACTTGGCTTCTGAATGTCCTAGAGAGATCAGGTTTGTTTCAGAGTACTCCAATCAACAGCCCCTACAACCACAAAAAGGAATGGAGTCATTAGCACTTATGGTTTGTAAATGGCACCCAGAATTATGTTGCACGAAGCACAATTTCACATCATTCTGGGTTCATTTGTGTGAAATCACGGTCCAATCAGGCTGAAACGTTACAGGAAGGTCGAATCTATTGAGTTGTAAGTGATCTGAACGTTTCATGATGATAGCACTTTCCTAAGGGGGTCAAACCATGTCCCAAAGGTCACCGGATCGGTGTCAATTTAAAGAAGTAGTCCAGTTACACATTTGTGGGCTTATAACTTGAATTCTGAATGTCCTAGAGAGATCAGGTTTGTTTTAGTGTACTCCAATCAACAGCCCCTACAACCACAAAAAGGAATGGAGTCATTAGCACTTATGGTTAGTAAATGGCACCCAGAATTATGTGGCACAAAGCACAATTTCACATCATTCTGGGTCCATTTGTGTGAAAACAAGGTCCAATCAGGCTGAAACGTTAGAGGAAGGTAGAATCTATTGAGTTGTAAGTGATCTGAACGTTTCATGATGATCGCACATTCCTATAGGGGGTCAAACCATGTCCCATAAGTCACCGGGCCTGGTGTCACTTTAAAGAAGTAGTCCAGTTACACATTTGTGGGCTTATAACTTGGCTTCTGAATGTCCTAGAGAGGTCAGGTTTGTTTTAGTGTACTCCAATCAACAGCCCCTACAACCACAAAATGGAATGGAGTCATTAGCACTCATGGTTTGTAAATGGCACCCAGAATTATGTTGCACGAAGCACAATTCACATCATTCTGGGTTCATTTGTGTGAAAACAAGGTCCAATCAGGCTGAAACATTACAGGAAGGTTGAATCTATTGAGTTGTAAGTGATCTGAACGTTTCATGATGATCGCACATTCCTACAGGGGGTAAAACCATGTCCCAAAGGTCAACGGGCCTGGTGTCACTTTAAAGAAGTAGTCCAGTTACACATTTGTGGGCTTATAACTTGGCTTCTGAATATCCTAGAGAGATCAGGTTTGTTTTAGTGTACTCCAATCAACAGCCCCTACAACCAAAAAAAGGAATAGAGTCATTAGCACTTATGGTTTTTGAAATGGCACCCAGAATTATGTTGCACGAAGCACAATTTCACATCATTCTGGGTCCATTTGTGTGTAAACAAGGTCCAATCAGGCTGAAACGTTACAAGACGGTAGAATCTATTGAGTTGTAAGTGATCTGAACGTTTCATGATGATCGCACATTCCTATAGGGGGTCAAACCATGTCCCAAAGGTCACCGGATCTGGTGTCAATTTAAAGAAGTAGTCCAGTTACACATTTGTGGGCTTATAACTTGGCTTCTGAATGTCCTAGAGAGATCAGGTTTGTTTTAGTGTACTCCAATCAACATCCCCCACAACCACAAAAAGGAATGGAGTCATTAGCACTTATGGTTTGTAAATGGAACCCAGAATTATGTTGCACGAAGCACAATTTCACATCATTCTGGGTTCATTTGTGTGAAAACAAGGTCCAATCAGGCTGAAACGTTACAGGAAGGTAGAATATATTGAGTTGTAAGTGATCTGAACGTTTCATTATGATAGCACTTTCCTAAGGGGGTCAAACCATGTCCCAAAGGTCACCGGATCTGGTGTCAATTTAAAGAAGTAGTCCAGTTACACATTTGTGGGCTTATAACTTGGCTTCTAAATGTCCTAGAGAGATCAGGTTTGTTTTAGTATACTCCAATCAACAGCCCCTACAACCACAAAAAGGAATGGAGTCATTAGCACTTATGGTTTGTAAATGGCACCCAGAATTATGTTGCACGAAGCACAATTTCACATCATTCTGGGTTCATTTGTGTGAAAACAAGGTCCAATCAGGCTGAAACGTTACAGGAAGGTAGAATCTATTGAGTTGTAAGTGATCTGAACGTTTCATGATGATAGCACTTTCCTAAGGGGGTCAAACCATGTCCCAAAGGTCACCGGATCGGTGTCAATTTAAAGAAGTAGTCCAGTTACACATTTGTGGGCTTATAACTTGGCTTCTGAATGTCCTAGAGAGATCAGGTTTGTTTTAGTGTACTCCAATCAACAGCCCCTACAACCACAAAAAGGAATGGAGTCATTAGCACTTATGGTTAGTAAATGGCACCCAGAATTATGTGGCACAAAGCACAATTTCACATCATTCTGGGTCCATTTGTGTGAAAACAAGGTCCAATCAGGCTGAAACGTTAGAGGAAGGTAGAATCTATTGAGTTGTAAGTGATCTGAACGTTTCATGATGATCGCACATTCCTATAGGGGGTCAAACCATGTCCCAAAAGTAACCGGGCCTGGTGTCACTTTAAAGAAGTAGTCCAGTTACACATTTGTGGGCTTATAACTTGGCTTCTGAATGTCCTAGAGAGTTCAGGTTTGTTTTAGTGTACTCCAATCAACAGCCCCTACAACCACAAAATGGAATGGAGTCATTAGCACTCATGGTTTGTAAATGGCACCCAGAATTATGTTGCACGAAGCACAATTTCACATCATTCTGGGTTCATTTGTGTGAAAACAAGGTCCAATCAGGCTGAAACATTACAGGAAGGTAGAATCTATTGAGTTGTAAGTGATCTGAACGTTTCATGATGATCGCACATTCCTACAGGGGGTCAAACCATGTCCCAAAGGTCACCGGGCCTGGTGTCACTTTAAAGAAGTAGTCCAGTTACACATTTGTGGGCTTATAACTTGGCTTCTGAATATCCTAGAGAGATCAGGCTTGTTTTAGTGTACTTCAATAAACAGCCCCTACAACCAAAAAAAGGAATAGAGTCATTAGCACTTATGGTTTTTGAAATGGCACCCAGAATTATGTTGCACGAAGCACAATTTCACATCATTCTGGGTCCATTTGTGTGAAAACAAGGTCCAATCAGGCTGAAACGTTACAAGAAGGTAGAATCTATTGAGTTGTAAGTGATCTGAACGTTTCATGATGATCGCACATTCCTATGGGGGTCAAACCATGTCCCAAAGGTCACCGGATCTGGTGTCAATTTAAAGAAGTAGTCCAGTTACACATTTGTGGGCTTATAACTTGGCTTCTGAATGTCCTAGAGAGATCAGGTTTGTTTTAGTGTACTCCAATCAACAGCCCCCACAACCACAAAAAGGAATGGAGTCATTAGCACTTATGGTTTGTAAATGGAACCCAGAATTATGTTGCACGAAGCACAATTTCACATCATTCTGGGTTCATTTGTGTGAAAACAAGGTCCAATCAGGCTGAAACGTTACAGGAAGGTAGAATATATTGAGTTGTAAGTGATCTGAACGTTTCATGATGATCGCACATTCCTATAGGGGGTCAAACCATGTCCCAAAGGTAACCGGATCTGGTGTCAATTTAAAGAAGTAGTCCAGTTACACATTAGTGGGCTTATAACTTGGCTTCTGAATGTCCTAGAGAGATCAGGTTTGTTTTAGTGTACTCCAATCAACAGCCCCTACAACCACAAACAGGAATGGAGTCATTAGCACTTATGGTTTTTAAATGGCACCCAGAATTATGTTGCACGAAGCACAATTTCACATAATTCTGGGTTCATTTGTGTGAAAACAAGGTCCAATCAGGCTGAAACATTACAGGAAGGTAGAATCTATTGAGTTGTAAGTGATCTGAACGTTTCATTATGATAGCAATTTCCTAAGGGGGTCAAACCATGTCCCAAAGGTCACCGGATCTGGTGTCAATTTAAAGAAGTAGTCCAGTTACACATTTGTGGGCTTATAACTTGGCTTCTAAATGTCCAAGAGAGATCAGGTTTGTTTTAGTATACTCCAATCAACAGCCCCTACAACCACAAAAAGGAATGGAGTCATTAGCACTTATGGTTTGTAAATGGCACCCAGAATTATGTTGCACGAAGCACAATTTCACATCATTCTGGGTTCATTTGTGTGAAAACAAGGTCCAATCAGGCTGAAACGTTACAGGAAAGTAGAATCTATTGAGTTGTAAGTGATCTGAACGTTTCATGATGATAGCACTTTCCTAAGGGGGTCAAACCATGTCCCAAAGGTCACCGGATCTGGTGTCAATTTAAAGAAGTATTCCAGTTACACATTTGTGGGCTTATAACTTGGCTTCTGAATGTCCTAGCGAGATCAGGTTTGTTTTAGTGTACTCCAATCAACAGCCCCTACAACCACAAAAAAAATGGAGTCATTAGCACTTATGGTTTTTAAATGGCACCCAGAATTATGTTGCACGAAGCACAATTTCACATCATTCTGGGTTCATTTGTGTGAAAACAAGGTCCAATCAGGCTGAAACATTACAGGAAGGTAGAATCTATTGAGTTGTAAGTGATCTGAACGTTTCATTATGATAGCACTTTCCTAAGGGGGTCAAACCATGTCCCAAAGGTCACCGGATCTGGTGTCAATTTAAAGAAGTAGTCCAGTTACACATTTGTGGGCTTATAACTTGGCTTCTGAATGTCCTAGAGAGATCAGGTTTGTTTCAGAGTACTCCAATCAACAGCCCCTACAACCACGAAAAGGAATGGCGTCATTAGCACTTATGGTTTGTAAATGGCACCCAGAATTATGTTGCACGAAGCACAATTTCACATCATTCCGGGTTCATTTGTGTGAAATCAAGGTCCAATCAGGCTGAAACGTTACAGGAAGGTAGAATCTATTGAGTTGTAAGTGATCTGAACGTTTCATGATGATAGCACTTTCCTAAGGGGGTCAAACCATGTCCCAAAGGTCACCGGATCGGTGTCAATTTAAAGAAGTAGTCCAGTTACACATTTGTGGGCTTATAACTTGGCTTCTGAATGTCCTAGAGAGATCAGGTTTAATTTAGTGTACTCCAATCAACAGCCCCTACAACCACAAAAAGTAATGGAGTCATTAGCACTTATGGTTTGTAAATGGCACCCAGAATTATGTGGCACTAAGCACAATTTCACATCATTCTGGGTCCATTTGTGTGAAAACAAGGTCCAATCAGGCTGAAACGTTACAGGAAGGAAGAATCTATTGAGTTGTAAGTGATCTGAACGTTTCATGATGATCGCACATTCCTATAGGGGGTCAAACCATGTCCCAAAGGTCACCGGGCCTGGTGTCACTTTAAAGAAGTAGTCCAGTTACACATTTGTGGGCTTATAACTTGGCTTCTGAATGTCCTAGAGAGGTCAGGTTTGTTTTAGTGTACTCCAATCAACAGCCCCTACAACCACAAAATGGAATGGAGTCATTATCACTCATGGTTTGTAAATGGCACCCAGAATTATGTTGCACGAAGCACAATTTCACATCATTCTGGGTTCATTTGTATGAAAACAAGGTCCAATCAGGCTGAAACATTACAGGAAGGTAGAATCTATTGAGTTGTAAGTGATCTGAACGTTTCATGATGATCGCACATTCCTATAGGGGGTCAAACCATGTCCCAAAGGTCACCGGGCCTGGTGTCACTTTAAAGAAGTAGTCCAGTTACACATTTGTGGGCTTATAACATGGCTTCTGAATATCCTAGAGAGATCAGGTTTGTTTTAGTGTACTCCAATCAACAGCCCCTAAAACCAAAAAAAGGAATACAGTCATTAGCACTTATGGTTTTTGAAATGGCACCCAGAATTATGTTGCACGAAGCACAATTTCACATCATTCTGGGTCCATTTGTGTGAAAACAAGGTCCAATCAGGCTGAAACGTTACAAGAAGGTAGAATCTATTGAGTTGTAAGTGATCTGAACGTTTGATGATGATCGCACATTCCTATAGGGGGTCAAACCATGTCCCAAAGGTCACCGGATCTGGTGTCAATTTAAAGAAGTAGTCCAGTTACACATTTGTGGGCTTATAACTTGGCTTCTGAATGTCCTAGAGAGATCAGGTTTGTTTTAGTGTACTCCAATCAACAGCCCCTACAACCACAAAAAGGAATGGAGTCATTAGCACTTATGGTTTGTAAATGGCACCCAGAATTATGTTGCACGAACAACAATTTCACATCATTCTGGGTTCATTTGTGTGAAAACAAGGTCCAATCAGGCTGAAACGTTACAGGAAGGTAGAATCTATTGAGTTGTAAGTCATCTGAACGTTTCACGATGATAGCACTTTCCTAAGGGGGTCAAACCATGTCCCAAAGGTCACCGGATCTGGTGTCAATTTAAAGAAGTAGTCCAGTTACACATTTGTGGGCTTATAACTTGGCTTCTGAATGTCCTAGAGAGATCAGGTTTGTTTTAGTGTACTCCAATCAACAGCCCCTAAAACCACAAAAAGAAATGGAGTCATTAGCACTTATGGTTATTAAATGGCACCCAGAATTATGTTGCACGAAGCACAATTTCACATCATTCTGGGTTCATTTGTGTGAAAACAAGGTCCAATCAGGCTGAAACGTTACAGGAAGGTAGAATCTATTGAGTTGTAAGTGATCTGAACGTTTCATGATGATCGCACATTCCTATAGGGGGTCAAACCATGTCCCAAAGGTGACCGGGCCTGGTGTCACTTTAAAGAAGTAGTCCAGTTACACATTTGTGGGCTTATAACTTGGCTTCTGAATGTCCTAGAGAGGTCAGGTTTGTTTTAGTGTACTCCAATCAACAGCCCCTACAACCACAAAATGGAATGGAGTCATTAGCACTCATGGTTTGTAAATGGCACCCAGAATTATGTTGCACGAAGCACACTTTCACATCATTCTGGGTTCATTTGTGTGAAAACAAGGTCCAATCAGGCTGAAACATTACAGGAAGGTAGAATCTATTGAGTTGTAAGTGATCTGAACGTTTCATGATGATCGCACATTCCTATAGGGGGTCAAACCATGTCCCAAAGGTCACCGGGCCTGGTGTCACTTTAAAGAAGTAGTCCAGTTACACATTTGTGGGCTTATAACTTGGCTTCTGAATGTCCTAGAGAGATCAGGTTTGTTTTAGTGTACTCCAATCAACATCCCCCACAACCACAAAAAGGAATGGAGTCATTAGCACTTATGGTTTGTAAATGGAACCCAGAATTATGTTGCACGAAGCACAATTTCACATCATTCTGGGTTCATTTGTGTGAAAACAAGGTCCAATCAGGCTGAAACGTTACAGGAAGGTAGAATATATTGAGTTGTAAGTGATCTGAACGTTTCATTATGATAGCACTTTCCTAAGGGGGTCAAACCATGTCCCAAAGGTCACCGGATCTGGTGTCAATTTAAAGAAGTAGTCCAGTTACACATTTGTGGGCTTATAACTTGGCTTCTAAATGTCCTAGAGAGATCAGGTTTGTTTTAGTATACTCCAATCAACAGCCCCTACAACCACAAAAAGGAATGGAGTCATTAGCACTTATGGTTTGTAAATGGCACCCAGAATTATGTTGCACGAAGCACAATTTCACATCATTCTGGGTTCATTTGTGTGAAAACAAGGTCCAATCAGGCTGAAACGTTACAGGAAGGTAGAATCTATTGAGTTGTAAGTGATCTGAACGTTTCATGATGATAGCACTTTCCTAAGGGGGTCAAACCATGTCCCAAAGGTCACCGGATCGGTGTCAATTTAAAGAAGTAGTCCAGTTACACATTTGTGGGCTTATAACTTGGCTTCTGAATGTCCTAGAGAGATCAGGTTTGTTTTAGTGTACTCCAATCAACAGCCCCTACAACCACAAAAAGGAATGGAGTCATTAGCACTTATGGTTAGTAAATGGCACCCAGAATTATGTGGCACAAAGCACAATTTCACATCATTCTGGGTCCATTTGTGTGAAAACAAGGTCCAATCAGGCTGAAACGTTAGAGGAAGGTAGAATCTATTGAGTTGTAAGTGATCTGAACGTTTCATGATGATCGCACATTCCTATAGGGGGTCAAACCATGTCCCAAAAGTCACCGTGCCTGGTGTCACTTTAAAGAAGTAGTCCAGTTACACATTTGTGGGCTTATAACTTGGCTTCTGAATGTCCTAGAGAGGTCAGGTTTGTTTTAGTGTACTCCAATCAACAGCCCCTACAACCACAAAATGGAATGGAGTCATTAGCACTCATGGTTTGTAAATGGCACCCAGAATTATGTTGCACGAAGCACAATTTCACATCATTCTGGGTTCATTTGTGTGACAACAAGGTCCAATCAGGCTGAAACATTACAGGAATGTAGAATCTATTGAGTTGTAAGTGATCTGAACGTTTCATGATGATCGCACATTCCTACAGGGGGTCAAACCATGTCCCAAAGGTCACCGGGCCTGGTGTCACTTTAAAGAAGTAGTCCAGTTACACATTTGTGGGCTTATAACTTGGCTTCTGAATATCCTAAAGAGATCAGGTTTGTTTTATTGTACTCCAATCAACAGCCCCTACAACCAAAAAAAGGAATAGAGTCATTAGCACTTATGGTTTTTGAAATGGCACCCAGAATTATGTTGCACGAAGCACAATTTCACATCATTCTGGGTCCATTTGTGTGAAAACAAGGTCCAATCAGGCTGAAACGTTACAAGAAGGTAGAATCTATTGAGTTGTAAGTGATCTGAACGTTTCATGATGATCGCACATTCCTATGGGGGTCAAACCATGTCCCAAAGGTCACCGGATCTGGTGTCAATTTAAAGAAGTAGTCCAGTTACACATTTGTGGGCTTATAACTTGGCTTCTGAATGTCCTAGAGAGATCAGGTTTGTTTTAGTGTACTCCAATCAACAGCCCCCACAACCACAAAAAGGAATGGAGTCATTAGCACTTATGGTTTGTAAATGGAACCCAGAATTATGTTGCACGAAGCACAATTTCACATCATTCTGGGTTCATTTGTGTGAAAACAAGGTCCAATCAGGCTGAAACGTTACAGGAAGGTAGAATCTATTGAGTTGTAAGTGATCTGAACGTTTCATGATGATCGCACATTCCTATAGGGGGTCAAATCATGTCCCAAAGGTAACCGGATCTGGTGTCAATTTAAAGAAGTAGTCCAGTTACACATTAGTGGGCTTATAACTTGGCTTCTGAATGTCCTAGAGAGATCAGGTTTGTTTTAGTGTACTCCAATCAACAGCCCCTACAACCACAAAAAGGAATGGAGTCATTAGCACTTATGGTTTTTAAATGGCACCCAGAATTATGTTGCACGAAGCACAATTTCACATAATTCTGGGTTCATTTGTGTGAAAACAAGGTCCAATCAGGCTGAAACATTACAGGAAGGTAGAATCTATTGAGTTGTAAGTGATCTGAACGTTTCATTATGATAGCACTTTCCTAAGGGGGTCAAACCATGTCCCAAAGGTCACCGGATCTGGTGTCAATTTAAAGAAGTAGTCCAGTTACACATTTGTGGGCTTATAACTTGGCTTCTAAATGTCCAAGAGAGATCAGGTTTGTTTTAGTATACTCCAATCAACAGCCCCTACAACCACAAAAAGGAATGGAGTCATTAGCACTTATGGTTTGTAAATGGCACCCAGAATTATGTTGCACGAAGCACAATTTCACATCATTCTGGGTTCATTTGTGTGAAAACAAGGTCCAATCAGGCTGAAACGTTACAGGAAAGTAGAATCTATTGAGTTGTAAGTGATCTGAACGTTTCATGATGATAGCACTTTCCTAAGGGGGTCAAACCATGTCCCAAAGGTCACCGGATCTGGTGTCAATTTAAAGAAGTAGTCCAGTTACACATTTGTGGGCTTATAACTTGGCTTCTGAATGTCCTAGCGAGATCAGGTTTGTTTTAGTGTACTCCAATCAACAGCCCCTACAACCACAAAAAAAAAATGGAGTCATTAGCACTTATGGTTTTTAAATGGCACCCAGAATTATGTTGCACGAAGCACAATTTCACATCATTCTGGGTTCATTTGTGTGAAAACAAGGTCCAATCAGGCTGAAACATTACAGGAAGGTAGAATCTATTGAGTTGTAAGTGATCTGAACGTTTCATTATGATAGCACTTTCCTAAGGGGGTCAAACCATGTCCCAAAGGTCACCGGATCTGGTGTCAATTTAAAGAAGTAGTCCAGTTACACATTTGTGGGCTTATAGCTTGGCTTCTGAATGTCCTAGAGAGATCAGGTTTGTTTCAGAGTACTCCAATCAACAGCCCCTACAACCACGAAAAGGAATGGCGTCATTAGCACTTATGGTTTGTAAATGGCACCCAGAATTATGTTGCACGAAGCACAATTTCACATCATTCCGGGTTCATTTGTGTGAAATCAAGGTCCAATCAGGCTGAAACGTTACAGGAAGGTAGAATCTATTGAGTTGTAAGTGATCTGAACGTTTCATGATGATAGCACTTTCCTAAGGGGGTCAAACCATGTCCCAAAGGTCACCGGATCGGTGTCAATTTAAAGAAGTAGTCCAGTTACACATTTGTGGGCTTATAACTTGGCTTCTGAATGTCCTAGAGAGATCAGGTTTAATTTAGTGTACTCCAATCAACAGCCCCTACAACCACAAAAAGTAATGGAGTCATTAGCACTTATGGTTTGTAAATGGCACCCAGAATTATGTGGCACTAAGCACAATTTCACATCATTCTGGGTCCATTTGTGTGAAAACAAGGTCCAATCAGGCTGAAACGTTACAGGAAGGTAGAATCTATTGAGTTGTAAGTGATCTGAACGTTTCATGATGATCGCACATTCCTATAGGGGGTCAAACCATGTCCCAAAGGTCACCGGGCCTGGTGTCACTTTAAAGAAGTAGTCCAGTTACACATTTGTGGGCTTATAACTTGGCTTCTGAATGTCCTAGAGAGGTCAGGTTTGTTTTAGTGTACTCCAATCAACAGCCCCTACAACCACAAAATGGAATGGAGTCATTATCGCTCATGGTTTGTAAATGGCACCCAGAATTATGTTGCACGAAGCATAATTTCACATCATTCTGGGTTCATTTGTGTGAAAACAAGGTCCAATCAGGCTGAAACATTACAGGAAGGTAGAATCTATTGAGTTGTAAGTGATCTGAACGTTTCATGATGATCGCACATTCCTATAGGGGGTCAAACCATGTCCCAAAGGTCACCGGGCCTGGTGTCACTTTAAAGAAGTAGTCCAGTTACACATTTGTGGGCTTATAACATGGCTTCTGAATATCCTAGAGAGATCAGGTTTGTTTTAGTGTACTCCAATCAACAGCCCCTACAACCAAAAAAAGGAATAGAGTCATTAGCACTTATGGTTTTTGAAATGGCACCCAGAATTATGTTGCACGAAGCACAATTTCACATCATTCTGGGTCCATTTGTGTGAAAACAAGGTCCAATCAGGCTGAAACGTTACAAGAAGGTAGAATCTATTGAGTTGTAAGTGATCTGAACGTTTCATGATGATCGCACATTCCTATAGGGGGTCAAACCATGTCCCAAAGGTCACCGAATCTGGTGTCAATTTAAAGAAGTAGTCCAGTTACACATTTGTGGGCTTATAACTTGGCTTCTGAATGTCCTAGAGAGATCAGGTTTGTTTTAGTGTACTCCAATCAACAGCCCCTACAACCACAAAAAGGAATGGAGTCATTAGCACTTATGGTTTGTAAATGGCACCCAGAATTATGTTGCACGAACAACAATTTCACATCATTCAGGGTTCATTTGTGTGAAAACAAGGTCCAATCAGGCTGAAACGTTACAGGAAGGTAGAATCTATTGAGTTGTAAGTCATCTGAACGTTTCACGATGATAGCACTTTCCTAAGGGGGTCAAACCATGTCCCAAAGGTCACCGGATCTGGTGTCAATTTAAAGAAGTAGTCCAGTTACACATTTGTGGGCTTATAACTTGGCTTCTGAATGTCCTAGAGAGATCAGGTTTGTTTTAGTGTACTCCAATCAACAGCCCCTAAAACCACAAAAAGAAATTGAGTCATTAGCACTTATGGTTTTTAAATGGCACCCAGAATTATGTTGCACGAAGCACAATTTCACATCATTCTGGGTTCATTTGTGTGAAAACAAGGTCCAATCAGGCTGAAACGTTACAGGAAGGTAGAATCTATTGAGTTGTAAGTGATCTGAACGTTTCATGATGATCGCACATTCCTATAGGGGGTCAAACCATGTCCCAAAGGTGACCGGGCCTGGTGTCACTTTAAAGAAGTAGTCCAGTTACACATTTGTGGGCTTATAACTTGGCTTCTGAATGTCCTAGAGAGGTCAGGTTTGTTTTAGTGTACTCCAGTCAACAGCCCCTACAACCACAAAATGGAATGGAGTCATTAGCACTCATGGTTTGTAAATGGCACCCAGAATTATGTTGCACGAAGCACAATTTCACATCATTCTGGGTTCATTTGTGTGAAAACAAGGTCCAATCAGGCTGAAACATTACAGGAAGGTAGAATCTATTGAGTTGTAAGTGATCTGAACGTTTCATGATGATCGCACATTCCTATAGGGGGTCAAACCATGTCCCAAAGGTCACCGGGCCTGGTGTCACTTTAAAGAAGTAGTCCAGTTACACATTTGTGGGCTTATAACTTGGCTTCTGAATATCCTAGAGAGATCAGGTTTGTTTTAGTGTACTCCAATCAACAGCCCCTACAACCAAAAAAAGGAATAGAGTCATTAGCACTTATGGTTTTTGAAATGGCACCCAGAATTATGTTGCACGAAGCACAATTTCACATCATTCTGGGTCCATTTGTGTGAAAACAAGGTCCAATCAGGCTGAAACGTTACAAGAAGGTAGAATCTATTGAGTTGTAAGTGATCTGAACGTTTCATGATGATCGCACATTCCTATAGGGGGTCAAACCATGTCCCAAAGGTCACCGGATCTGGTGTCAATTTAAAGAAGTAGTCCAGTTACACATTTGTGGGCTTATAACTTGGCTTATGAATGTCCTAGAGAGATCAGGTTTGTTTTAGTGTACTCCAATCAACAGCCCCTACAACCACAAAAAGGAATGGAGTCATTAGCACTTATGGTTTTTAAATGGCACCCAGAATTATGTTGCATGAACAACAATTTCACATCATTCTGGGTTCATTTGTGTGAAAACAAGGTCCAATCAGGCTGAAACGTTAAAGGAAGGTAGAATCTATTGAGTTGTAAGTCATCTGAACGTTTCATGATGATAGCACTTTCCTAAGGGGGTCAAACCATGTCCCAAAGGTCACCGGATCTGGTGTCAATTTAAAGAAGTAGTCCAGTTACACATTTGTGGGCTTATAACTTGGCTTCTGAATGTCCTAGAGAGATCAGGTTTGTTTTAGTGTACTCCAATCAACAGCCCCTAAAACCACAAAAAGAAATGGAGTCATTAGCACTTATGGTTTTTAAATGGCACCCAGAATTATGTTGCATGAAGCACAATTTCACATCATTCTGGGTTCATTTGTGTGAAAACAAGGTCCAATCAGGCTGAAACATTACAGGAAAGTAGAATCTATTGAGTTGTAAGTGATCTGAACGTTTCATGATGATAGCACTTTCCTAAAGGGGTCAAACCATGTCCCAAAGGTCACCGGATCTGGTGTCAATTTAAAGAAGTAGTCAAGTTACACATTTGTGGGCTTATAACTTGGCTTCTGAATGTCCTAGAGAGATCAGGTTTGTTTCAGAGTACTCCAATCAACAGCCCCTACAACCACAAAAAGGAATGGAGTCATTAGCACTTATGGTTTTTAAATGGCACCCAGAATTATGTTGCATGAAGCACAATTTTACATCATTCTGGGTTCATTTGTGTGAAAACAAGGTTCAATCAGGCTGAAACGTTACAGGAAGGTAGAATCTATTGAGTTGTAAGTGACCTGAACGTTTCATGATGATCGCACATTCCTATAGGGGGTCAAACCATGTCCCAAAGGTCACCGGATCTGGTGTCAATTTAAAGAAGTAGTCCAGTTACACATTTGTGGGCTTATAGCTTGGCTTCTGAATGTCCTAGAGAGATCAGGTTTGTTTCAGAGTACTCCAATCAACAGCCCCTACAACCACGAAAAGGAATGGCGTCATTAGCACTTATGGTTTGTAAATGGCGGCCAGAATTATGTTGCACGAAGCACAATTTCACATCATTCCGGGTTCATTTGTGTGAAATCAAGGTCCAATCAGGCTGAAACGTTACAGGAAGGTAGAATCTATTGAGTTGTAAGTGATCTGAACGTTTCATGATGATAGCACTTTCCTAAGGGGGTCAAACCATGTCCCAAAGGTCACCGGATCGGTGTCAATTTAAAGAAGTAGTCCAGTTACACATTTGTGGGCTTATAACTTGGCTTCTGAATGTCCTAGAGAGATCAGGTTTAATTTAGTGTACTCCAATCAACAGCCCCTACAACCACAAAAAGTAATGGAGTCATTAGCACTTATGGTTTGTAAATGGCACCCAGAATTATGTGGCACTAAGCACAATTTCACATCATTCTGGGTCCATTTGTGTGAAAACAAGGTCCAATCAGGCTGAAACGTTACAGGAAGGTAGAATCTATTGAGTTGTAAGTGATCTGAACGTTTCATGATGATCGCACATTCCTATAGGGGGTCAAACCATGTCCCAAAGGTCACCGGGCCTGGTGTCACTTTAAAGAAGTAGTCCAGTTACACATTTGTGGGCTTATAACTTGGCTTCTGAATGTCCTAGAGAGGTCAGGTTTGTTTTAGTGTACTCCAATCAACAGCCCCTACAACCACAAAATGGAATGGAGTCATTATCGCTCATGGTTTGTAAATGGCACCCAGAATTATGTTGCACGAAGCACAATTTCACATCATTCTGGGTTCATTTGTGTGAAAACAAGGTCCAATCAGGCTGAAACATTACAGGAAGGTAGAATCTATTGAGTTGTAAGTGATCTGAACGTTTCATGATGATCGCACATTCCTATAGGGGGTCAAACCATGTCCCAAAGGTCACCGGGCCTGGTGTCACTTTAAAGAAGTAGTCCAGTTACACATTTGTGGGCTTATAACATGGCTTCTGAATATCCTAGAGAGATCAGGTTTGTTTTAGTGTACTCCAATCAAAAGCCCCTACAACCAAAAAAAGGAATAGAGTCATTAGCACTTATGGTTTTTGAAATGGCACCCAGAATTATGTTGCACGAAGCACAATTTCACATCATTCTGGGTCCATTTGTGTGAAAACAAGGTCCAATCAGGCTGAAACGTTACAAGAAGGTAGAATCTATTGAGTTGTAAGTGATCTGAACGTTTCATGATGATAGCACATTCCTATAGGGGGTCAAACCATGTCCCAAAGGTCACCGAATCTGGTGTCAATTTAAAGAAGTAGTCCAGTTACACATTTGTGGGCTTATAACTTGGCTTCTGAATGTCCTAGAGAGATCAGGTTTGTTTTAGTGTACTCCAATCAACAGCCCCTACAACCACAAAAAGGAATGGAGTCATTAGCACTTATGGTTTGTAAATGGCACCCAGAATTATGCTGCACGAACAACAATTTCACATCATTCAGGGTTCATTTGTGTGAAAACAAGGTCCAATCAGGCTGAAACGTTACAGGAAGGTAGAATCTATTGAGTTGTAAGTCATCTGAACGTTTCACGATGATAGCACTTTCCTAAGGGGGTCAAACCATGTCCCAAAGGTCACCGGATCTGGTGTCAATTTAAAGAAGTAGTCCAGTTACACATTTGTGGGCTTATAACTTGGCTTCTGAATGTCCTAGAGAGATCAGGTTTGTTTTAGTGTACTCCAATCAACAGCCCCTAAAACCACAAAAAGAAATGGAGTCATTAGCACTTATGGTTTTTAAATGGCACCCAGAATTATGTTGCACGAAGCACAATTTCACATCATTCTGGGTTCATTTGTGTGAAAACAAGGTCCAATCAGGCTGAAACGTTACAGGAAGGTAGAATCTATTGAGTTGTAAGTGATCTGAACGTTTCATGATGATCGCACATTCCTATAGGGGGTCAAACCATGTCCCAAAGGTGACCGGGCCTGGTGTCACTTTAAAGAAGTAGTCCAGTTACACATTTGTGGGCTTATAACTTGGCTTCTGAATGTCCTAGAGAGGTCAGGTTTGTTTTAGTGTACTCCAGTCAACAGCCCCTACAACCACAAAATGGAATGGAGTCATTAGCACTCATGGTTTGTAAATGGCACCCAGAATTATGTTGCACGAAGCACAATTTCACATCATTCTGGGTTCATTTGTGTGAAAACAAGGTCCAATCAGGCTGAAACATTACAGGAAGGTAGAATCTATTGAGTTGTAAGTGATCTGAACGTTTCATGATGATCGCACATTCCTATAGGGGGTCAAACCATGTCCCAAAGGTCACCGGGCCTGGTGTCACTTTAAAGAAGTAGTCCAGTTACACATTTGTGGGCTTATAACTTGGCTTCTGAATATCCTAGAGAGATCAGGTTTGTTTTAGTGTACTCCAATCAACAGCCCCTACAACCAAAAAAAGGAATAGAGTCATTAGCACTTATGGTTTTTGAAATGGCACCCAGAATTATGTTGCACGAAGCACAATTTCACATCATTCTGGGTCCATTTGTGTGAAAACAAGGTCCAATCAGGCTGAAACGTTACAAGAAGGTAGAATCTATTGAGTTGTAAGTGATCTGAACGTTTCATGATGATAGCACTTTCCTAAGGGGGTCAAACCATGTCCCAAAGGTCACCGGATCGGTGTCAATTTAAAGAAGTAGTCCAGTTACACATTTGTGGGCTTATAACTTGGCTTCTGAATGTCCTAGAGAGATCAGGTTTAATTTAGTGTACTCCAATCAACAGCCCCTACAACCACAAAAAGTAATGGAGTCATTAGCACTTATGGTTTGTAAATGGCACCCAGAATTATGTGGCACTAAGCACAATTTCACATCATTCTGGGTCCATTTGTGTGAAAACAAGGTCCAATCAGGCTGAAACGTTACAGGAAGGTAGAATCTATTGAGTTGTAAGTGATCTGAACGTTTCATGATGATCGCACATTCCTATAGGGGGTCAAACCATGTCCCAAAGGTCACCGGGCCTGGTGTCACTTTAAAGAAGTAGTCCAGTTACACATTTGTGGGCTTATAACTTGGCTTCTGAATGTCCTAGAGAGGTCAGGTTTGTTTTAGTGTACTCCAATCAACAGCCCCTACAACCACAAAATGGAATGGAGTCATTATCGCTCATGGTTTGTAAATGGCACCCAGAATTATGTTGCACGAAGCACAATTTCACATCATTCTGGGTTCATTTGTGTGAAAACAAGGTCCAATCAGGCTGAAACATTACAGGAAGGTAGAATCTATTGAGTTGTAAGTGATCTGAACGTTTCATGATGATCGCACATTCCTATAGGGGGTCAAACCATGTCCCAAAGGTCACCGGGCCTGGTGTCACTTTAAAGAAGTAGTCCAGTTACACATTTGTGGGCTTATAACATGGCTTCTGAATATCCTAGAGAGATCAGGTTTGTTTTAGTGTACTCCAATCAAAAGCCCCTACAACCAAAAAAAGGAATAGAGTCATTAGCACTTATGGTTTTTGAAATGGCACCCAGAATTATGTTGCACGAAGCACAATTTCACATCATTCTGGGTCCATTTGTGTGAAAACAAGGTCCAATCAGGCTGAAACGTTACAAGAAGGTAGAATCTATTGAGTTGTAAGTGATCTGAACGTTTCATGATGATAGCACATTCCTATAGGGGGTCAAACCATGTCCCAAAGGTCACCGAATCTGGTGTCAATTTAAAGAAGTAGTCCAGTTACACATTTGTGGGCTTATAACTTGGCTTCTGAATGTCCTAGAGAGATCAGGTTTGTTTTAGTGTACTCCAATCAACAGCCCCTACAACCACAAAAAGGAATGGAGTCATTAGCACTTATGGTTTGTAAATGGCACCCAGAATTATGCTGCACGAACAACAATTTCACATCATTCAGGGTTCATTTGTGTGAAAACAAGGTCCAATCAGGCTGAAACGTTACAGGAAGGTAGAATCTATTGAGTTGTAAGTCATCTGAACGTTTCACGATGATAGCACTTTCCTAAGGGGGTCAAACCATGTCCCAAAGGTCACCGGATCTGGTGTCAATTTAAAGAAGTAGTCCAGTTACACATTTGTGGGCTTATAACTTGGCTTCTGAATGTCCTAGAGAGATCAGGTTTGTTTTAGTGTACTCCAATCAACAGCCCCTAAAACCACAAAAAGAAATGGAGTCATTAGCACTTATGGTTTTTAAATGGCACCCAGAATTATGTTGCACGAAGCACAATTTCACATCATTCTGGGTTCATTTGTGTGAAAACAAGGTCCAATCAGGCTGAAACGTTACAGGAAGGTAGAATCTATTGAGTTGTAAGTGATCTGAACGTTTCATGATGATCGCACATTCCTATAGGGGGTCAAACCATGTCCCAAAGGTGACCGGGCCTGGTGTCACTTTAAAGAAGTAGTCCAGTTACACATTTGTGGGCTTATAACTTGGCTTCTGAATGTCCTAGAGAGGTCAGGTTTGTTTTAGTGTACTCCAGTCAACAGCCCCTACAACCACAAAATGGAATGGAGTCATTAGCACTCATGGTTTGTAAATGGCACCCAGAATTATGTTGCACGAAGCACAATTTCACATCATTCTGGGTTCATTTGTGTGAAAACAAGGTCCAATCAGGCTGAAACATTACAGGAAGGTAGAATCTATTGAGTTGTAAGTGATCTGAACGTTTCATGATGATCGCACATTCCTATAGGGGGTCAAACCATGTCCCAAAGGTCACCGGGCCTGGTGTCACTTTAAAGAAGTAGTCCAGTTACACATTTGTGGGCTTATAACTTGGCTTCTGAATATCCTAGAGAGATCAGGTTTGTTTTAGTGTACTCCAATCAACAGCCCCTACAACCAAAAAAAGGAATAGAGTCATTAGCACTTATGGTTTTTGAAATGGCACCCAGAATTATGTTGCACGAAGCACAATTTCACATCATTCTGGGTCCATTTGTGTGAAAACAAGGTCCAATCAGGCTGAAACGTTACAAGAAGGTAGAATCTATTGAGTTGTAAGTGATCTGAACGTTTCATGATGATCGCACATTCCTATAGGGGGTCAAACCATGTCCCAAAGGTCACCGGATCTGGTGTCAATTTAAAGAAGTAGTCCAGTTACACATTTGTGGGCTTATAACTTGGCTTATGAATGTCCTAGAGAGATCAGGTTTGTTTTAGTGTACTCCAATCAACAGCCCCTACAACCACAAAAAGGAATGGAGTCATTAGCACTTATGGTTTTTAAATGGCACCCAGAATTATGTTGCATGAACAACAATTTCACATCATTCTGGGTTCATTTGTGTGAAAACAAGGTCCAATCAGGCTGAAACGTTACAGGAAGGTAGAATCTATTGAGTTGTAAGTCATCTGAACGTTTCATGATGATAGCACTTTCCTAAGGGGGTCAAACCATGTCCCAAAGGTCACCGGATCTGGTGTCAATTTAAAGAAGTAGTCAAGTTACACATTTGTGGGCTTATAACTTGGCTTCTGAATGTCCTAGAGAGATCAGGTTTGTTTCAGAGTACTCCAATCAACAGCCCCTACAACCACAAAAAGGAATGGAGTCATTAGCACTTATGGTTTTTAAATGGCACCCAGAATTATGTTGCATGAAGCACAATTTTACATCATTCTGGGTTCATTTGTGTGAAAACAAGGTCCAATCAGGCTGAAACGTTACAGGAAGGTAGAATCTATTGAGTTGTAAGTGACCTGAACGTTTCATGATGATCGCACATTCCTATAGGGGGTCAAACCATGTCCCAAAGGTCACCGGATCGGTGTCAATTTAAAGAAGTAGTCCAGTTACACATTTGTGGGCTTAAAACTTGGCTTCTGAATGTCCTAGAGAGATCAGGTTTGTTTTAGTGTACTCCAATCAACAGCCCCTACAACCACAAAAAGTAATGGAGTCATTAGCACTTATGGTTTTTAAATGGCACCCAGAATTATGTGGCACTAAGCACAATTTCACATCATTCTGGGTCCATTTGTGTGAAAACAAGGTCCAATCAGGCTGAAACGTTACAGGAAGGTAGAATCTATTGAGTTGTAAGTGATCTGAACGTTTCATGATGATCGCACATTCCTATAGGGGGTCAAACCATGTCCCAAAGGTCACCGGGCCTGGTGTCACTTTAAAGAAGTAGTCCAGTTACACATTTGTGGGCTTATAACTTGGCTTCTGAATGTCCTAGAGAGGTCAGGTTTGTTTTAGTGTACTCCAATCAACAGCCCCTACAACCACAAAATGGAATGGAGTCATTATCACTCATGGTTTGTAAATGGCACCCAGAATTATGTTGCACGAAGCACAATTTCACATCATTCTGGGTTCATTTGTGTGAAAACAAGGTCCAATCAGGCTTCAACATTACAGGAAGGTAGAATCTATTGAGTTGTAAGTGATCTGAACGTTTCATGATGATCGCACATTCCTATAGGGGGTCAAACCATGTCCCAAAGGTCACCGGGCCTGGTGTCACTTTAAAGAAGTAGTCCAGTTACACATTTGTGGGCTTATAACTTGGCTTCTGAATATCCTAGAGAGATCAGGTTTGTTTTAGTGTACTCCAATCAACAGCCCCTACAACCAAAAAAAGGAATAGAGTCATTAGCACTTATGGTTTTTGAAATGGCACCCAGAATTATGTTGCACGAAGCACAATTTCAATTCATTCTGGGTCCATTTGTGTGAAAACAAGGTCCAATCAGGCTGAAACGTTACAAGAAGGTAGAATCTATTGAGTTGTAAGTGATCTGAACGTTTCATGATGATCGCACATTCCTATAGGGGGTCAAATCATGTCCCAAAGGTCACCGGATCTGGTGTCAATTTAAAGAAGTAGTCCAGTTACACATTTGTGGGCTTATAACTTGGCTTCTGAATGTCCTAGAGAGATCAGGTTTGTTTTAGTGTACTCCAATCAACAGCCCCTACAACCACAAAAAGGAATGGAGTCATTAGCACTTATGGTTTGTAAATGGCACCCAGAATTATGTTGCACGAACAAATATTTCACATCATTCTGGGTTCATTTGTGTGAAAACAAGGTCCAATCAGGCTGAAACGTTACAGGAAGGTAGAATCTATTGAGTTGTAAGTCAACGTTTCATGATGATAGCACTTTCCTAAGGGGGTCAAACCATGTCCCAAAGGTCACCGGATCTGGTGTCAATTTAAAGAAGTAGTCCAGTTACACATTTGTGGGATTATAACTTGGCTTCTGAATGTCCTAGAGAGATCAGGTTTGTTTTGGTGTACTCCAATCAACAGCCCCTAAAACCACAAAAAGAAATGGAGTCATTAGCACTTATGGTTTTTAAATGGCACCCAGAATTATGTTGCACGAAGCACAATTTCACATCATTCTGGGTTCATTTGTGTGAAAACAAGGTCCAATCAGGCTGAAACGTTACAGGAAGGTAGAATCTATTGAGTTGTAAGTGATCTGAACGTTTCATGATGATCGCACATTCCTATAGGGGGTCAAACCATGTCCCAAAGGTGACCGGGCCTGGTGTCACTTTAAAGAAGTAGTCCAGTTACACATTTGTGGGCTTATAACTTGGCTTCTGAATGTCCTAGAGAGGTCAGGTTTGTTTTAGTGTACTCCAATCAACAGCCCCTACAACCACAAAATGGAATGGAGTCATTAGCACTCATGGTTTGTAAATGGCACCCAGAATTATGTTGCACGAAGTACAATTTCACATCATTCTGGGTTCATTTGTGTGAAAACAAGGTCCAATCAGGCTAAAACATTACGGGAAGGTAGAATCTATTGAGTTGTAAGTGATCTGAACGTTTCATGATGATCGCACATTCCTATAGGGGGTCAAACCATGTCCCAAAGGTCACCGGGCCTGGTGTCACTTTAAAGAAGTAGTCCAGTTACACATTTGTGGGCTTATAACTTGGCTTCTGAATATCCTAGAGAGATCAGGTTTGTTTTAGTGTACTCCAATCAACAGCCCCTACAACCAAAAAAAGGAATAGAGTCATTAGCACTTATGTTTTTTGAAATGGCACCCAGAATTATGTTGCACGAAGCACAATTTCACATCATTCTGGGTCCATTTGTGTGAAAACAAGGTCCAATCAGGCTGAAACGTTACAGGAAGGTAGAATCTATTGAGTTGTAAGGGATCTGAACGTTTCATGATGATCGCACATTCCTATAGGGGGTCAAACCATGTCCCAAAGGTCACCGGATCTGGTGTCAATTTAAAGAAGTAGTCCAGTTACACATTTGTGGGCTTATAACTTGGCTTATGAATGTCCTAGAGAGATCAGGTTTGTTTTAGTGTACTCCAATCAACAGCCCCTACAACCACAAAAAGGAATGGAGTCATTAGCACTTATGGTTTGTAAATGGCACCCAGAATTATGTTGCACGAACAACAATTTCACATCATTCTGGGTTCATTTGTGTGAAAACAAGGTCCAATCAGGCTGAAACGTTACAGGAAGGTAGAATCTATTGAGTTGTAAGTGATCTGAACGTTTCATGATGATAGCACTTTCCTAAAGGGGTCAAACCATGTCCCAAAGGTCACCGGATCTGGTGTCAATTTAAAGAAGTAGTCAAGTTACACATTTGTGGGCTTATAACTTGGCTTCTGAATGTCCTAGAGAGATCAGGTTTGTTTCAGAGTACTCCAATCAACAGCCCCTACAACCACAAACAGGAATGGAGTCATTAGCACTTATGGTTTTTAAATGGCACCCAGAATTATGTTGCATGAAGCACAATTTCACATCATTCTGGGTTCATTTGTGTGAAAACAAGGTCCAATCAGGCTGAAACGTTACAGGAAGGTAGAATCTATTGAGTTGTAAGTGATCTGAGCTGTTCATGATGATAGCACTTTCCTAAGGGGGTCAAACCATGTCCTAAAGGTCACCGGGCCTGGTCTCACTTTAAAGAAGTAGTCCAGTTACACATTTGTGGGCTTATAACTTGGCTTCTGAATATCCTAGAGAGGTCAGGTTTGTTTTAGAGTACTCCAATTAACAGCCCCTATTACCTCAAAAAGGAATGGAGTCATTAGCACTTATGGTTTTTAAATGGCACCCAGAATTATGTTGCACGAAGCAAAATTTCACATCATTCTGGGTCCATTTGTGTGAAAACAAGGTCCAATCAGGCTGTAACGTTATAAGAAGGTAGAATCTATTGAGTTGTAAGTGATCTGAATGTTTCATGATGATTGCACATTCCTAAGTGGGTCAAACCATGTCCCAAAGGTCACCGGATCTGGTGTCACTTTAAAGAAGTAGTCCAGTTACACATTTGTGGGCTTATAACTTGGCTTCCGAATGTCCTAGAGAGATCAGGTTTGATTTAGTGTACTCCAATCAACAGCCCTTACAACCACAAAAAGGAATGGAGTCATTAGCACTTATGGTTTGTAAATGGCACCCAGAATTATGTTGCACGAAGCACAATTTCACATCATTCTGGGTCGATTTGTGTGAAAACAAGGTCCAATCAGGCTGAAACGTTACAAGAAGGTAGAATCTATTGAGTTGTAAGTGATATGAACGTTTCATGATGATCGCACATTCCTATAGGGGGTCAAACCATGTCCCAAAGGTCACCGGGCCTGGTGTCACTTTAAAGAAGTAGTCCAGTAACACCTTTGTGGGCTTATAACTTGGCTTCTAAATGTCCTAGAGAGATCAGGTTTGTCTTAGTGTACTCCAATCAAAAGCCCCTACAACGACAAAAAGGAATGGAGTCATTAGCACTTATGGTTTGTAAATGGCACCCAGAATTATGTTGCACGAAGCACAATTTCACATCATTCTGGGTCCATTTGTGTGAAAACAAGGCCCAATCAGGCTGAAACGTTACAAGAAGGTAGAATCTATTGAGTTGTAAGTGATCTGAACGTTTCATGATGATCGCATATTCCTAAGTGGGTCAAACCATGTCCCAAAGGTCACCGGATCTGGTGTCACTTTAAAGAAGTAGTCCAGTTACACCTTTGTGGGCTTATAACTTGGCTTCTGAATGTCCTAGAGAGATCAGGTTTGTTTTAGTGTACTCCAATCAACAGCCCCTACAACCACAAAAAAGAATGGAGTCATTAGCACTTATGGTTTGTAAATGGCAGCCAGAATTATGTTGCACAAAGCACAATTTCACATCATTCTGGGTCCATTTGTGTGAAAACAAGGTCCAATCAGGCTGAAACGTTACAAGAAGGTAGAATCTATTGAGTTGTAAGTGATCTGAACGTTTCATGTTGATCGCACATTCCTAAGGGGGTCAAACCATGTCCCAAAGGTCACCGGGCCTGGTGTCACTTTAAAGAAGTAGTCCAGTTACACCTTTGTGGGCTTAAAACTTGGCTTCTGAATATCCTAGAGAGGTCAGGTTTAATTTAGAGTACTCCAATTAACAGCCCCCATTACTCCAAAAAGGAATGGAGTAATTAGCACTTATGGTTTGTAAATGGTACCCAGAATTATGTTGCACGAAGCACAATTTCACATCATTCTGGGTTCATTTGTGTGAAAACAAGGTCCATTCAGGCTGAAACGTTACAAGAAGGTAGAATCTATTGATTTGTAAGTGATCTGAACGTTTCATGATGATCGCAGATTCCTATAGGGGGTCAAACCATGTCCCAAAGGTCACCGGGCCTGGTGTCACTTTAAAGAAGTAGTCCAGTTAGACCTTTGTGGGCTTAAAACTTGGCTTCTGAATATCCTAGAGAGGTCAGGTTTAATTTAGAGTACTCCAATTAACAGCCCCCATTACCCCAAAAAGGAATGGAGTCATTAGCACTTATGGTTTTTAAATGGCACCCAGAATTATGTTGCACAAAGCACAATTTCACATCATTCTGGGTTCATTTGTGTGAAAACAAGGTCCAATCAGCCTGAAACGTTACAGGAAGGTAGAATCTATCGAGTTGTAAGTGATCTGAACGTTTCATGATGATAGCACTTTCCTAAGGGGGTAAAACCATGTCCCAAAGGTCACCGGATCGGTGTCAATTTAAAGAAGTAGTCCAGTTACACCTTTGTGGGCTTATAACTTGGCTTCTGAATGTCCTAGAGAGGTCAGGTTTGTTTTAGTGTACTCCAATCAACAGCCCCTACAACCACAAAAAGGAATGGAGTCATTAGCACTTATGGTTTGTAAATGGCACCCAGAATTATGTTGCACGAAGCACAATTTCACATCATTCTGGGTCCATTTGTGTGAAAACAAGGTCCAATCAGGCTGAAAGGTTACAAGAAGGTAGAATCTATTGAGTTGTAAGTGATCTGAACGTTTCATGATGATCGCACATTCCTATAGGGGGTCAAACCATGTCCCAAAGGTCACCGGGCCTCGTGTCAGTTTAAAGAAGTAGTCCAGTTACACCTTTGTGGGCTTATAACTTGGCTTCTGAATATCCTAGAGAGGTCAAGTTTGTTTTAGAGTACTCCAATCAACAGCCCCTACAACCACAAAAAGGAATAGAGTCATTAGCACTTATGGTTTTTAAATGGCACCCAGAATTATGTTGCACGAAGCACAATTTCACATCATTCTGGGTCCATTTGTGTGAAAACAAGGTCCAATCAGGCTGAAACGTTACAAGAAGGTAGAATCTATTGAGTTGTAAGTGATCTGAACGTTTCATGATGATCGCACATTCCTATAGGGGGTCAAACCATGTCCCAAAGGTCACCGGATCTGGTGTCAATTTAGAGAAGTAGTCCAGTTACACATTTGTGGGCTTATAACTTGGCTTCTGAATGTCCTAGAGAGATCAGGTTTGTTTTAGTGTACTCCAATCAACAGCCCCTATAACCACAAAAAGGAATGGAGTCATTAGCACTTATGGTTTGTAAATGGCACCCAGAATTATGTTGCACGAAGCACAATTTCACATCATTCTGGGTTAATTTGTGTGAAAACAAGGTCCAATCAGGCTGAAACGTTACAGGAAGGTAGAATCTATTGAGTTGTAAGTGATCTGAACGTTTCATGATGATAGCACTTTCCTAAGGGGGTCAAACCATGTCCCAAAGGTCACCGGATCTGGTGTCAATTTAAAGAAGTAGTCCAGTTACACATTTGTGGGCTTATAACTTGGCTTCTGAATGTCCTAGAGTGATCAGGTTTGTTTTAGAGTACTCCAATCAACAGCCCCTACAACCACAAAAAGGAATAGAGTCATTAGCACTTATGGTTTTTAAATGGCACCCAGAATTATGTTGCACGAAGCACAATTTCACATCATTCTGGTTCCATTTGTGTGAAAACAAGGTCCAATCAGGCTGAAACGTTACAAGAAGGTAGAATCTATTGAGTTGTAAGTGATCTGAACGTTTCATGATGATCGCACATTCCTATAGGGGGTCAAACCATGTCCCAAAGGTCACCGGATCTGGTGTCAATTTAGAGAAGTAGTCCAGTTACACATTTGTGGGCTTATAACTTGGCTTCTGAATGTCCTAGAGAGATCAGGTTTGTTTTAGTGTACTCCAATCAACAGCCCCTATAACCACAAAAAGGAATGGAGTCATTAGCACTTATGGTTTGTAAATGGCACCCAGAATTATGTTGCATGAACAACAATTTCACATCATTCTGGGTTCATTTGTGTGAAAACAAGGTCCAATCAGGCTGAAACGTTACAGGAAGGTAGAATCTATTGAGTTGTAAGTCATCTGAACGTTTCATGATGATAGCACTTTCCTAAGGGGGTCAAACCATGTCCCAAAGGTCACCGGATCTGGTGTCAATTTAAAGAAGTAGTCAAGTTACACATTTGTGGGCTTATAACTTGGCTTCTGAATGTCCTAGAGAGATCAGGTTTGTTTCAGAGTACTCCAATCAACAGCCCCTACAACCACAAAAAGGAATGGAGTCATTAGCACTTATGGTTTTTAAATGGCACCCAGAATTATGTTGCATGAAGCACAATTTTACATCATTCTGGGTTCATTTGTGTGAAAACAAGGTCCAATCAGGCTGAAACGTTACAGGAAGGTAGAATCTATTGAGTTGTAAGTGACCTGAACGTTTCATGATGATCGCACATTCCTATAGGGGGTCAAACCATGTCCCAAAGGTCACCGGATCGGTGTCAATTTAAAGAAGTAGTCCAGTTACACATTTGTGGGCTTAAAACTTGGCTTCTGAATGTCCTAGAGAGATCAGGTTTGTTTTAGTGTACTCCAATCAACAGCCCCTACAACCCCAAAAAGTAATGGAGTCATTAGCACTTATGGTTTTTAAATGGCACCCAGAATTATGTGGCACTAAGCACAATTTCACATCATTCTGGGTCCATTTGTGTGAAAACAAGGTCCAATCAGGCTGAAACGTTACAGGAAGGTAGAATCTATTGAGTTGTAAGTGATCTGAACGTTTCATGATGATCGCACATTCCTATAGGGGGTCAAACCATGTCCCAAAGGTCACCGGGCCTGGTGTCACTTTAAAGAAGTAGTCCAGTTACACATTTGTGGGCTTATAACTTGGCTTCTGAATGTCCTAGAGAGGTCAGGTTTGTTTTAGTGTACTCCAATCAACAGCCCCTACAACCACAAAATGGAATGGAGTCATTATCACTCATGGTTTGTAAATGGCACCCAGAATTATGTTGCACGAAGCACAATTTCACATCATTCTGGGTTCATTTGTGTGAAAACAAGGTCCAATCAGGCTTAAACATTACAGGAAGGTAGAATCTATTGAGTTGTAAGTGATCTGAACGTTTCATGATGATCGCACATTCCTATAGGGGGTCAAACCATGTCCCAAAGGTCACCGGGCCTGGTGTCACTTTAAAGAAGTAGTCCAGTTACACATTTGTGGGCTTATAACTTGGCTTCTGAATATCCTAGAGAGATCAGGTTTGTTTTAGTGTACTCCAATCAACAGCCCCTACAACCAAAAAAAGGAATAGAGTCATTAGCACTTATGGTTTTTGAAATGGCACCCAGAATTATGTTGCACGAAGCACAATTTCACATCATTCTGGGTCCATTTGTGTGAAAACAAGGTCCAATCAGGCTGAAACGTTACAAGAAGGTAGAATCTATTGAGTTGTAAGTGATCTGAACGTTTCATGATGATCGCACATTCCTATAGGGGGTCAAACCATGTCCCAAAGGTCACCGGATCTGGTGTCAATTTAAAGAAGTAGTCCAGTTACACATTTGTGGGCTTATAACTTGGCTTCTGAATGTCCTAGAGAGATCAGGTTTGTTTTAGTGTACTCCAATCAACAGCCCCTACAACCACAAAAAGGAATGGAGTCATTAGCACTTATGGTTTGTAAATGGCACCCAGAATTATGTTGCACGAAGCACAATTTCACATCATTCTGGGTCCATTTGTGTGAAAACAAGGTCCAATCAGGCTGAAAGGTTACAAGAAGGTAGAATCTATTGAGTTGTAAGTGATCTGAACGTTTCATGATGATCGCACATTCCTATAGGGGGTCAAACCATGTCCCAAAGGTCACCGGGCCTCGTGTCAGTTTAAAGAAGTAGTCCAGTTACACCTTTGTGGGCTTATAACTTGGCTTCTGAATATCCTAGAGAGGTCAAGTTTGTTTTAGAGTACTCCAATCAACAGCCCCTACAACCACAAAAAGGAATAGAGTCATTAGCACTTATGGTTTTTAAATGGCACCCAGAATTATGTTGCACGAAGCACAATTTCACATCATTCTGGGTCCATTTGTGTGAAAACAAGGTCCAATCAGGCTGAAACGTTACAAGAAGGTAGAATCTATTGAGTTGTAAGTGATCTGAACGTTTCATGATGATCGCACATTCCTATAGGGGGTCAAACCATGTCCCAAAGGTCACCGGATCTGGTGTCAATTTAGAGAAGTAGTCCAGTTACACATTTGTGGGCTTATAACTTGGCTTCTGAATGTCCTAGAGAGATCAGGTTTGTTTTAGTGTACTCCAATCAACAGCCCCTATAACCACAAAAAGGAATGGAGTCATTAGCACTTATGGTTTGTAAATGGCACCCAGAATTATGTTGCACGAAGCACAATTTCACATCATTCTGGGTTAATTTGTGTGAAAACAAGGTCCAATCAGGCTGAAACGTTACAGGAAGGTAGAATCTATTGAGTTGTAAGTGATCTGAACGTTTCATGATGATAGCACTTTCCTAAGGGGGTCAAACCATGTCCCAAAGGTCACCGGATCTGGTGTCAATTTAAAGAAGTAGTCCAGTTACACATTTGTGGGCTTATAACTTGGCTTCTGAATGTCCTAGAGTGATCAGGTTTGTTTTAGAGTACTCCAATCAACAGCCCCTACAACCACAAAAGGAATAGAGTCATTAGCACTTATGGTTTTTAAATGGCACCCAGAATTATGTTGCACGAAGCACAATTTCACATCATTCTGGGTCCATTTGTGTGAAAACAAGGTCCAATCAGGCTGAAACGTTACAAGAAGGTAGAATCTATTGAGTTGTAAGTGATCTGAACGTTTCATGATGATCGCACATTCCTATAGGGGGTCAAACCATGTCCCAAAGGTCACCGGATCTGGTGTCAATTTAGAGAAGTAGTCCAGTTACACATTTGTGGGCTTATAACTTGGCTTCTGAATGTCCTAGAGAGATCAGGTTTGTTTTAGTGTACTCCAATCAACAGCCCCTATAACCACAAAAAGGAATGGAGTCATTAGCACTTATGGTTTGTAAATGGCACCCAGAATTATGTTGCATGAACAACAATTTCACATCATTCTGGGTTCATTTGTGTGAAAACAAGGTCCAATCAGGCTGAAACGTTACAGGAAGGTAGAATCTATTGAGTTGTAAGTCATCTGAACGTTTCATGATGATAGCACTTTCCTAAGGGGGTCAAACCATGTCCCAAAGGTCACCGGATCTGGTGTCAATTTAAAGAAGTAGTCAAGTTACACATTTGTGGGCTTATAACTTGGCTTCTGAATGTCCTAGAGAGATCAGGTTTGTTTCAGAGTACTCCAATCAACAGCCCCTACAACCACAAAAAGGAATGGAGTCATTAGCACTTATGGTTTTTAAATGGCACCCAGAATTATGTTGCATGAAGCACAATTTTACATCATTCTGGGTTCATTTGTGGGAAAACAAGGTCCAATCAGGCTGAAACGTTACAGGAAGGTAGAATCTATTGAGTTGTAAGTGACCTGAACGTTTCATGATGATCGCACATTCCTATAGGGGGTCAAACCATGTCCCAAAGGTCACCGGATCGGTGTCAATTTAAAGAAGTAGTCCAGTTACACATTTGTGGGCTTAAAACTTGGCTTCTGAATGTCCTAGAGAGATCAGGTTTGTTTTAGTGTACTCCAATCAACAGCCCCTACAACCACAAAAAGTAATGGAGTCATTAGCACTTATGGTTTTTAAATGGCACCCAGAATTATGTGGCACTAAGCACAATTTCACATCATTCTGGGTCCATTTGTGTGAAAACAAGGTCCAATCAGGCTGAAACGTTACAGGAAGGTAGAATCTATTGAGTTGTAAGTGATCTGAACGTTTCATGATGATCGCACATTCCTATAGGGGGTCAAACCATGTCCCAAAGGTCACCGGGCCTGGTGTCACTTTAAAGAAGTAGTCCAGTTACACATTTGTGGGCTTATAACTTGGCTTCTGAATGTCCTAGAGAGGTCAGGTTTGTTTTAGTGTACTCCAATCAACAGCCCCTACAACCACAAAATGGAATGGAGTCATTATCACTCATGGTTTGTAAATGGCACCCAGAATTATGTTGCACGAAGCACAATTTCACATCATTCTGGGTTCATTTGTGTGAAAACAAGGTCCAATCAGGCTTAAACATTACAGGAAGGTAGAATCTATTGAGTTGTAAGTGATCTGAACGTTTCATGATGATCGCACATTCCTATAGGGGGTCAAACCATGTCCCAAAGGTCACCGGGCCTGGTGTCACTTTAAAGAAGTAGTCCAGTTACACATTTGTGGGCTTATAACTTGGCTTCTGAATATCCTAGAGAGATCAGGTTTGTTTTAGTGTACTCCAATCAACAGCCCCTACAACCAAAAAAAGGAATAGAGTCATTAGCACTTATGGTTTTTGAAATGGCACCCAGAATTATGTTGCACGAAGCACAATTTCACATCATTCTGGGTCCATTTGTGTGAAAACAAGGTCCAATCAGGCTGAAACGTTACAAGAAGGTAGAATCTATTGAGTTGTAAGTGATCTGAACGTTTCATGATGATCGCACATTCCTATAGGGGGTCAAACCATGTCCCAAAGGTCACCGGATCTGGTGTCAATTTAAAGAAGTAGTCCAGTTACACATTTGTGGGCTTATAACTTGGCTTCTGAATGTCCTAGAGAGATCAGGTTTGTTTTAGTGTACTCCAATCAACAGCCCCTACAACCACAAAAAGGAATGGAGTCATTAGCACTTATGGTTTGTAAATGGCACCCAGAATTATGTTGCACGAACAAATATTTCACATCATTCTGGGTTCATTTGTGTGAAAACAAGGTCCAATCAGGCTGAAACGTTACAGGAAGGTAGAATCTATTGAGTTGTAAGTCAACGTTTCATGATGATAGCACTTTCCTAAGGGGGTCAAACCATGTCCCAAAGGTCACCGGATCTGGTGTCAATTTAAAGAAGTAGTCCAGTTACACATTTGTGGGATTATAACTTGGCTTCTGAATGTCCTAGAGAGATCAGGTTTGTTTTGGTGTACTCCAATCAACAGCCCCTAAAACCACAAAAAGAAATGGAGTCATTAGCACTTATGGTTTTTAAATGGCACCCAGAATTATGTTGCACGAAGCACAATTTCACATCATTCTGGGTTCATTTGTGTGAAAACAAGGTCCAATCAGGCTGAAACGTTACAGGAAGGTAGAATCTATTGAGTTGTAAGTGATCTGAACGTTTCATGATGATCGCACATTCCTATAGGGGGTCAAACCATGTCCCAAAGGTGACCGGGCCTGGTGTCACTTTAAAGAAGTAGTCCAGTTACACATTTGTGGGCTTATAACTTGGCTTCTGAATGTCCTAGAGAGGTCAGGTTTGTTTTAGTGTACTCCAATCAACAGCCCCTACAACCACAAAATGGAATGGAGTCATTAGCACTCATGGTTTGTAAATGGCACCCAGAATTATGTTGCACGAAGTACAATTTCACATCATTCTGGGTTCATTTGTGTGAAAACAAGGTCCAATCAGGCTGAAACATTACGGGAAGGTAGAATCTATTGAGTTGTAAGTGATCTGAACGTTTCATGATGATCGCACATTCCTATAGGGGGTCAAACCATGTCCCAAAGGTCACCGGGCCTGGTGTCACTTTAAAGAAGTAGTCCAGTTACACATTTGTGGGCTTATAACTTGGCTTCTGAATATCCTAGAGAGATCAGGTTTGTTTTAGTGTACTCCAATCAACAGCCCCTACAACCAAAAAAAGGAATAGAGTCATTAGCACTTATGTTTTTTGAAATGGCACCCAGAATTATGTTGCACGAAGCACAATTTCACATCATTCTGGGTCCATTTGTGTGAAAACAAGGTCCAATCAGGCTGAAACGTTACAGGAAGGTAGAATCTATTGAGTTGTAAGGGATCTGAACGTTTCATGATGATCGCACATTCCTATAGGGGGTCAAACCATGTCCCAAAGGTCACCGGATCTGGTGTCAATTTAAAGAAGTAGTCCAGTTACACATTTGTGGGCTTATAACTTGGCTTATGAATGTCCTAGAGAGATCAGGTTTGTTTTAGTGTACTCCAATCAACAGCCCCTACAACCACAAAAAGGAATGGAGTCATTAGCACTTATGGTTTGTAAATGGCACCCAGAATTATGTTGCACGAACAACAATTTCACATCATTCTGGGTTCATTTGTGTGAAAACAAGGTCCAATCAGGCTGAAACGTTACAGGAAGGTAGAATCTATTGAGTTGTAAGTGATCTGAACGTTTCATGATGATAGCACTTTCCTAAAGGGGTCAAACCATGTCCCAAAGGTCACCGGATCTGGTGTCAATTTAAAGAAGTAGTCAAGTTACACATTTGTGGGCTTATAACTTGGCTTCTGAATGTCCTAGAGAGATCAGGTTTGTTTCAGAGTACTCCAATCAACAGCCCCTACAACCACAAACAGGAATGGAGTCATTAGCACTTATGGTTTTTAAATGGCACCCAGAATTATGTTGCATGAAGCACAATTTCACATCATTCTGGGTTCATTTGTGTGAAAACAAGGTCCAATCAGGCTGAAACGTTACAGGAAGGTAGAATCTATTGAGTTGTAAGTGATCTGAACTGTTCATGATGATAGCACTTTCCTAAGGGGGTCAAACCATGTCCTAAAGGTCACCGGGCCTGGTCTCACTTTAAAGAAGTAGTCCAGTTACACATTTGTGGGCTTATTACTTGGCTTCTGAATATCCTAGAGAGGTCAGGTTTGTTTTAGAGTACTCCAATTAACAGCCCCTATTACCTCAAAAAGGAATGGAGTCATTAGCACTTATGGTTTTTAAATGGCACCCAGAATTATGTTGCACGAAGCAAAATTTCACATCATTCTGGGTCCATTTGTGTGAAAACAAGGTCCAATCAGGCTGTAACGTTATAAGAAGGTAGAATCTATTGAGTTGTAAGTGATCTGAATGTTTCATGATGATTGCACATTCCTAAGTGGGTCAAACCATGTCCCAAAGGTCACCGGATCTGGTGTCACTTTAAAGAAGTAGTCCAGTTACACATTTGTGGGCTTATAACTTGGCTTCCGAATGTCCTAGAGAGATCAGGTTTGATTTAGTGTACTCCAATCAACAGCCCTTACAACCACAAAAAGGAATGGAGTCATTAGCACTTATGGTTTGTAAATGGCACCCAGAATTATGTTGCACGAAGCACAATTTCACATCATTCTGGGTCGATTTGTGTGAAAACAAGGTCCAATCAGGCTGAAACGTTACAAGAAGGTAGAATCTATTGAGTTGTAAGTGATATGAACGTTTCATGATGATCGCACATTCCTATAGGGGGTCAAACCATGTCCCAAAGGTCACCGGGCCTGGTGTCACTTTAAAGAAGTAGTCCAGTAACACCTTTGTGGGCTTATAACTTGGCTTCTAAATGTCCTAGAGAGATCAGGTTTGTCTTAGTGTACTCCAATCAAAAGCCCCTACAACGACAAAAAGGAATGGAGTCATTAGCACTTATGGTTTGTAAATGGCACCCAGAATTATGTTGCACGAAGCACAATTTCACATCATTCTGGGTCCATTTGTGTGAAAACAAGGCCCAATCAGGCTGAAACGTTACAAGAAGGTAGAATCTATTGAGTTGTAAGTGATCTGAACGTTTCATGATGATCGCATATTCCTAAGTGGGTCAAACCATGTCCCAAAGGTCACCGGATCTGGTGTCACTTTAAAGAAGTAGTCCAGTTACACCTTTGTGGGCTTATAACTTGGCTTCTGAATGTCCTAGAGAGATCAGGTTTGTTTTAGTGTACTCCAATCAACAGCCCCTACAACCACAAAAAAGAATGGAGTCATTAGCACTTATGGTTTGTAAATGGCAGCCAGAATTATGTTGCACAAAGCACAATTTCACATCATTCTGGGTCCATTTGTGTGAAAACAAGGTCCAATCAGGCTGAAACGTTACAAGAAGGTAGAATCTATTGAGTTGTAAGTGATCTGAACGTTTCATGTTGATCGCACATTCCTAAGGGGGTCAAACCATGTCCCAAAGGTCACCGGGCCTGGTGTCACTTTAAAGAAGTAGTCCAGTTACACCTTTGTGGGCTTAAAACTTGGCTTCTGAATATCCTAGAGAGGTCAGGTTTAATTTAGAGTACTCCAATTAACAGCCCCCATTACTCCAAAAAGGAATGGAGTAATTAGCACTTATGGTTTGTAAATGGTACCCAGAATTATGTTGCACGAAGCACAATTTCACATCATTCTGGGTTCATTTGTGTGAAAACAAGGTCCATTCAGGCTGAAACGTTACAAGAAGGTAGAATCTATTGATTTGTAAGTGATCTGAACGTTTCATGATGATCGCAGATTCCTATAGGGGGTCAAACCATGTCCCAAAGGTCACCGGGCCTGGTGTCACTTTAAAGAAGTAGTCCAGTTAGACCTTTGTGGGCTTAAAACTTGGCTTCTGAATATCCTAGAGAGGTCAGGTTTAATTTAGAGTACTCCAATTAACAGCCCCCATTACCCCAAAAAGGAATGGAGTCATTAGCACTTATGGTTTTTAAATGGCACCCAGAATTATGTTGCACAAAGCACAATTTCACATCATTCTGGGTTCATTTGTGTGAAAACAAGGTCCAATCAGCCTGAAACGTTACAGGAAGGTAGAATCTATCGAGTTGTAAGTGATCTGAACGTTTCATGATGATAGCACTTTCCTAAGGGGGTAAAACCATGTCCCAAAGGTCACCGGATCGGTGTCAATTTAAAGAAGTAGTCCAGTTACACCTTTGTGGGCTTATAACTTGGCTTCTGAATGTCCTAGAGAGGTCAGGTTTGTTTTAGTGTACTCCAATCAACAGCCCCTACAACCACAAAAAGGAATGGAGTCATTAGCACTTATGGTTTGTAAATGGCACCCAGAATTATGTTGCACGAAGCACAATTTCACATAATTCTGGGTCCATTTGTGTGAAAACAAGGTCCAATCAGGCTGAAAGGTTACAAGAAGGTAGAATCTATTGAGTTGTAAGTGATCTGAACGTTTCATGATGATCGCACATTCCTATAGGGGGTCAAACCATGTCCCAAAGGTCACCGGGCCTCGTGTCAGTTTAAAGAAGTAGTCCAGTTACACCTTTGTGGGCTTATAACTTGGCTTCTGAATATCCTAGAGAGGTCAAGTTTGTTTTAGAGTACTCCAATCAACAGCCCCTACAACCACAAAAAGGAATAGAGTCATTAGCACTTATGGTTTTTAAATGGCACCCAGAATTATGTTGCACGAAGCACAATTTCACATCATTCTGGGTCCATTTGTGTGAAAACAAGGTCCAATCAGGCTGAAACGTTACAAGAAGGTAGAATCTATTGAGTTGTAAGTGATCTGAACGTTTCATGATGATCGCACATTCCTATAGGGGGTCAAACCATGTCCCAAAGGTCACCGGATCTGGTGTCAATTTAGAGAAGTAGTCCAGTTACACATTTGTGGGCTTATAACTTGGCTTCTGAATGTCCTAGAGAGATCAGGTTTGTTTTAGTGTACTCCAATCAACAGCCCCTATAACCACAAAAAGGAATGGAGTCATTAGCACTTATGGTTTGTAAATGGCACCCAGAATTATGTTGCACGAAGCACAATTTCACATCATTCTGGGTTAATTTGTGTGAAAACAAGGTCCAATCAGGCTGAAACGTTACAGGAAGGTAGAATCTATTGAGTTGTAAGTGATCTGAACGTTTCATGATGATAGCACTTTCCTAAGGGGGTCAAACCATGTCCCAAAGGTCACCGGATCTGGTGTCAATTTAAAGAAGTAGTCCAGTTACACATTTGTGGGCTTATAACTTGGCTTCTGAATGTCCTAGAGTGATCAGGTTTGTTTTAGAGTACTCCAATCAACAGCCCCTACAACCACAAAAAGGAATAGAGTCATTAGCACTTATGGTTTTTAAATGGCACCCAGAATTATGTTGCACGAAGCACAATTTCACATCATTCTGGGTCCATTTGTGTGAAAACAAGGTCCAATCAGGCTGAAACGTTACAAGAAGGTAGAATCTATTGAGTTGTAAGTGATCTGAACGTTTCATGATGATCGCACATTCCTATAGGGGGTCAAACCATGTCCCAAAGGTCACCGGATCTGGTGTCAATTTAGAGAAGTAGTCCAGTTACACATTTGTGGGCTTATAACTTGGCTTCTGAATGTCCTAGAGAGATCAGGTTTGTTTTAGTGTACTCCAATCAACAGCCCCTATAACCACAAAAAGGAATGGAGTCATTAGCACTTATGGTTTGTAAATGGCACCCAGAATTATGTTGCACGAAGCACAATTTCACATCATTCTGGGTTAATTTGTGTGAAAACAAGGTCCAATCAGGCTGAAACGTTACAGGAAGGTAGAATCTATTGAGTTGTAAGTGATCTGAACGTTTCATGATGATAGCACTTTCCTAAGGGGGTCAAACCATGTCCCAAAGGTCACCGGATCTGGTGTCAATTTAAAGAAGTAGTCCAGTTACACATTTGTGGGCTTATAACTTGGCTTCTGAATGTCCTAGAGAGATCAGGTTTGTTTTAGTGTACTCCAATCAACAGCCCCTACAACCACAAAAAGGAATGGAGTAATTAGCACTTATGATTTTTAAATGGCACCCAGAATTATGTTGCACGAAGCACAATTTCACATCATTCTGGGTTAATTTGTGTGAAAACAAGGTCCAATCAGGCTGAAACGTTACAGGAAGGTAGAATCTATTGAGTTGTAAGTGATCTGAACGTTTCATGATGATAGCACTTTCCTAAGGGGGTCAAACCATGTCCCAAAGGTCACCGGATCTGGTGTCAATTTAAAGAAGTAGTCCAGTTACACATTTGTGGGCTTATAACTTGGCTTCTGAATGTCCTAGAGTGATCAGGTTTGTTTTAGAGTACTCCAATCAACAGCCCCTACAACCACAAAAAGGAATAGAGTCATTAGCACTTATGGTTTTTAAATGGCACCCAGAATTATGTTGCACGAAGCACAATTTCACATCATTCTGGGTCCATTTGTGTGAAAACAAGGTCCAATCAGGCTGAAACGTTACAAGAAGGTAGAATCTATTGAGTTGTAAGTGATCTGAACGTTTCATGATGATCGCACATTCCTATAGGGGGTCAAACCATGTCCCAAAGGTCACCGGATCTGGTGTCAATTTAGAGAAGTAGTCCAGTTACACATTTGTGGGCTTATAACTTGGCTTCTGAATGTCCTAGAGAGATCAGGTTTGTTTTAGTGTACTCCAATCAACAGCCCCTATAACCACAAAAAGGAATGGAGTCATTAGCACTTATGGTTTGTAAATGGCACCCAGAATTATGTTGCACGAAGCACAATTTCACATCATTCTGGGTTAATTTGTGTGAAAACAAGGTCCAATCAGGCTGAAACGTTACAGGAAGGTAGAATCTATTGAGTTGTAAGTGATCTGAACGTTTCATGATGATAGCACTTTCCTAAGGGGGTCAAACCATGTCCCAAAGGTCACCGGATCTGGTGTCAATTTAAAGAAGTAGTCCAGTTACACATTTGTGGGCTTATAACTTGGCTTCTGAATGTCCTAGAGAGATCAGGTTTGTTTTAGTGTACTCCAATCAACAGCCCCTACAACCACAAAAAGGAATGGAGTAATTAGCACTTATGATTTTTAAATGGCACCCAGAATTATGTTGCACGAAGCACAATTTCACATCATTCTGGGTTCATTTGTGTGAAAACAAGGTCCAATCCGGCTGAAACATTACAGGAAGGTAGAATCTATTGAGTTGTAAGTGATCTGAACTGTTCATGATGATAGCACTTTCCTAAGGGGGTCAAACCATGTCCTAAAGGTCACCGGATCTGGTGTCACTTTAAAGAAGTAGTCCAGTTACACATTTGTGGGCTTATAACTTGGCTTCTGAATATCCTAGAGAGGTCAGGTTTGTTTTAGAGTACTCCAATTAACAGCCCCTATTACCTCAAAAAGGAATGGAGTCATTAGCACTTATGGTTTTTAAATGGCACCCAGAATTATGTTGCACGAAGCACAATTTCACATCATTCTGGGTCCATTTGTGTGAAAACAAGGTCCAATCAGGCTGTAACGTTATAAGAAGGTAGAATCTATTGAGTTGTAAGTGATCTGAATGTTTCATGATGATTGCACATTCCTAAGTGGGTCAAACCATGTCCCAAAGGTCACCGGATCTGGTGTCACTTTAAAGAAGTAGTCCAGTTACACATTTGTGGGCTTATAACTTGGCTTCCGAATGTCCTAGAGAGATCAGGTTTGTTTTAGTGTACTCCAATCAACAGCCCTTACAACCACAAAAAGGAATGGAGTCATTAGCACTTATGGTTTGTAAATGGCACCCAGAATTATGTTGCACGAAGCACAATTTCACATCATTCTGGGTCGATTTGTGTGAAAACAAGGTCCAATCAGGCTGAAACGTTACAAGAAGGTAGAATCTATTGAGTTGTAAGTGATATGAACGTTTCATGATGATCGCACATTCCTATAGGGGGTCAAACCATGTCCCAAAGGTCACCGGGCCTGGTGTCACTTTAAAGAAGTAGTCCAGTAACACCTTTGTGGGCTTATAACTTGGCTTCTAAATGTCCTAGAGAGATCAGGTTTGTTTTAGTGTACTCCAATCAAAAGCCCCTACAACCACAAAAAGGAATGGAGTCATTAGCACTTATGGTTTGTAAATGGCACCCAGAATTATGTTGCACGAAGCACAATTTCACATCATTCTGGGTCCATTTGTGTGAAAACAAGGTCCAATCAGGCTGAAACGTTACAAGAAGGTAGAATCTATTGAGTTGTAAGTGATCTGAACGTTTCATGATGATCGCATATTCCTAAGTGGGTCAAACCATGTCCCAAAGGTCACCGGATCTGGTGTCACTTTAAAGAAGTAGTCCAGTTACACCTTTGTGGGCTTATAACTTGGCTTCTGAATGTCCTAGAGAGATCAGGTTTGTTTTAGTGTACTCCAATCAACAGCCCCTACAACCACAAAAAGGAATGGAGTCATTAGCACTTATGGTTTGTAAATGGCAGCCAGAATTATGTTGCACAAAGCACAATTTCACATCATTCTGGGTCCATTTGTGTGAAAACAAGGTCCAATCAGGCTGAAACGTTACAAGAAGGTAGAATCTATTGAGTTGTAAGTGATCTGAACGTTTCATGTTGATCGCACATTCCTAAGGGGGTCAAACCATGTCCCAAAGGTCACCGGGCCTGGTGTCACTTTAAAGAAGTAGTCCAGTTACACCTTTGTGGGCTTAAAACTTGGCTTCTGAATATCCTAGAGAGGTCAGGTTTAATTTAGAGTACTCCAATTAACAGCCCCCATTACTCCAAAAAGGAATGGAGTAATTAGCACTTATGGTTTGTAAATGGTACCCAGAATTATGTTGCACGAAGCACAATTTCACATCATTCTGGGTCCATTTGTGTGAAAACAAGGTCCAATCAGGCTGAAACGTTACAAGAAGGTAGAATCTATTGAGTTGTAAGTGATCTGAACGTTTCATGATGATCGCACATTCCTATAGGGGGTCAAACCATGTCCCAAAGGTCACCGGATCTGGTGTCAATTTAGAGAAGTAGTCCAGTTACACATTTGTGGGCTTATAACTTGGCTTCTGAATGTCCTAGAGAGATCAGGTTTGTTTTAGTGTACTCCAATCAACAGCCCCTATAACCACAAAAAGGAATGGAGTCATTAGCACTTATGGTTTGTAAATGGCACCCAGAATTATGTTGCACGAAGCACAATTTCACATCATTCTGGGTTAATTTGTGTGAAAACAAGGTCCAATCAGGCTGAAACGTTACAGGAAGGTAGAATCTATTGAGTTGTAAGTGATCTGAACGTTTCATGATGATAGCACTTTCCTAAGGGGGTCAAACCATGTCCCAAAGGTCACCGGATCTGGTGTCAATTTAAAGAAGTAGTCCAGTTACACATTTGTGGGCTTATAACTTGGCTTCTGAATGTCCTAGAGTGATCAGGTTTGTTTTAGAGTACTCCAATCAACAGCCCCTACAACCACAAAAAGGAATAGAGTCATTAGCACTTATGGTTTTTAAATGGCACCCAGAATTATGTTGCACGAAGCACAATTTCACATCATTCTGGGTCCATTTGTGTGAAAACAAGGTCCAATCAGGCTGAAACGTTACAAGAAGGTAGAATCTATTGAGTTGTAAGTGATCTGAACGTTTCATGATGATCGCACATTCCTATAGGGGGTCAAACCATGTCCCAAAGGTCACCGGATCTGGTGTCAATTTAGAGAAGTAGTCCAGTTACACATTTGTGGGCTTATAACTTGGCTTCTGAATGTCCTAGAGAGATCAGGTTTGTTTTAGTGTACTCCAATCAACAGCCCCTATAACCACAAAAAGGAATGGAGTCATTAGCACTTATGGTTTGTAAATGGCACCCAGAATTATGTTGCACGAAGCACAATTTCACATCATTCTGGGTTAATTTGTGTGAAAACAAGGTCCAATCAGGCTGAAACGTTACAGGAAGGTAGAATCTATTGAGTTGTAAGTGATCTGAACGTTTCATGATGATAGCACTTTCCTAAGGGGGTCAAACCATGTCCCAAAGGTCACCGGATCTGGTGTCAATTTAAAGAAGTAGTCCAGTTACACATTTGTGGGCTTATAACTTGGCTTCTGAATGTCCTAGAGTGATCAGGTTTGTTTTAGAGTACTCCAATCAACAGCCCCTACAACCACAAAAAGGAATAGAGTCATTAGCACTTATGGTTTTTAAATGGCACCCAGAATTATGTTGCACGAAGCACAATTTCACATCATTCTGGGTCCATTTGTGTGAAAACAAGGTCCAATCAGGCTGAAACGTTACAAGAAGGTAGAATCTATTGAGTTGTAAGTGATCTGAACGTTTCATGATGATCGCACATTCCTATAGGGGGTCAAACCATGTCCCAAAGGTCACCGGATCTGGTGTCAATTTAGAGAAGTAGTCCAGTTACACATTTGTGGGCTTATAACTTGGCTTCTGAATGTCCTAGAGAGATCAGGTTTGTTTTAGTGTACTCCAATCAACAGCCCCTATAACCACAAAAAGGAATGGAGTCATTAGCACTTATGGTTTGTAAATGGCACCCAGAATTATGTTGCACGAAGCACAATTTCACATCATTCTGGGTTAATTTGTGTGAAAACAAGGTCCAATCAGGCTGAAACGTTACAGGAAGGTAGAATCTATTGAGTTGTAAGTGATCTGAACGTTTCATGATGATAGCACTTTCCTAAGGGGGTCAAACCATGTCCCAAAGGTCACCGGATCTGGTGTCAATTTAAAGAAGTAGTCCAGTTACACATTTGTGGGCTTATAACTTGGCTTCTGAATGTCCTAGAGAGATCAGGTTTGTTTTAGTGTACTCCAATCAACAGCCCCTACAACCACAAAAAGGAATGGAGTAATTAGCACTTATGATTTTTAAATGGCACCCAGAATTATGTTGCACGAAGCACAATTTCACATCATTCTGGGTTCATTTGTGTGAAAACAAGGTCCAATCCGGCTGAAACATTACAGGAAGGTAGAATCTATTGAGTTGTAAGTGATCTGAACTGTTCATGATGATAGCACTTTCCTAAGGGGGTCAAACCATGTCCTAAAGGTCACCGGATCTGGTGTCACTTTAAAGAAGTAGTCCAGTTACACATTTGTGGGCTTATAACTTGGCTTCTGAATATCCTAGAGAGGTCAGGTTTGTTTTAGAGTACTCCAATTAACAGCCCCTATTACCTCAAAAAGGAATGGAGTCATTAGCACTTATGGTTTTTAAATGGCACCCAGAATTATGTTGCACGAAGCACAATTTCACATCATTCTGGGTCCATTTGTGTGAAAACAAGGTCCAATCAGGCTGTAACGTTATAAGAAGGTAGAATCTATTGAGTTGTAAGTGATCTGAATGTTTCATGATGATTGCACATTCCTAAGTGGGTCAAACCATGTCCCAAAGGTCACCGGATCTGGTGTCACTTTAAAGAAGTAGTCCAGTTACACATTTGTGGGCTTATAACTTGGCTTCCGAATGTCCTAGAGAGATCAGGTTTGTTTTAGTGTACTCCAATCAACAGCCCTTACAACCACAAAAAGGAATGGAGTCATTAGCACTTATGGTTTGTAAATGGCACCCAGAATTATGTTGCACGAAGCACAATTTCACATCATTCTGGGTCGATTTGTGTGAAAACAAGGTCCAATCAGGCTGAAACGTTACAAGAAGGTAGAATCTATTGAGTTGTAAGTGATATGAACGTTTCATGATGATCGCACATTCCTATAGGGGGTCAAACCATGTCCCAAAGGTCACCGGGCCTGGTGTCACTTTAAAGAAGTAGTCCAGTAACACCTTTGTGGGCTTATAACTTGGCTTCTAAATGTCCTAGAGAGATCAGGTTTGTTTTAGTGTACTCCAATCAAAAGCCCCTACAACCACAAAAAGGAATGGAGTCATTAGCACTTATGGTTTGTAAATGGCACCCAGAATTATGTTGCACGAAGCACAATTTCACATCATTCTGGGTCCATTTGTGTGAAAACAAGGTCCAATCAGGCTGAAACGTTACAAGAAGGTAGAATCTATTGAGTTGTAAGTGATCTGAACGTTTCATGATGATCGCATATTCCTAAGTGGGTCAAACCATGTCCCAAAGGTCACCGGATCTGGTGTCACTTTAAAGAAGTAGTCCAGTTACACCTTTGTGGGCTTATAACTTGGCTTCTGAATGTCCTAGAGAGATCAGGTTTGTTTTAGTGTACTCCAATCAACAGCCCCTACAACCACAAAAAGGAATGGAGTCATTAGCACTTATGGTTTGTAAATGGCAGCCAGAATTATGTTGCACAAAGCACAATTTCACATCATTCTGGGTCCATTTGTGTGAAAACAAGGTCCAATCAGGCTGAAACGTTACAAGAAGGTAGAATCTATTGAGTTGTAAGTGATCTGAACGTTTCATGTTGATCGCACATTCCTAAGGGGGTCAAACCATGTCCCAAAGGTCACCGGGCCTGGTGTCACTTTAAAGAAGTAGTCCAGTTACACCTTTGTGGGCTTAAAACTTGGCTTCTGAATATCCTAGAGAGGTCAGGTTTAATTTAGAGTACTCCAATTAACAGCCCCCATTACTCCAAAAAGGAATGGAGTAATTAGCACTTATGGTTTGTAAATGGTACCCAGAATTATGTTGCACGAAGCACAATTTCACATCATTCTGGGTCCATTTGTGTGAAAACAAGGTCCATTCAGGCTGAAACGTTACAAGAAGGTAGAATCTATTCAGTTGTAAGTGATCTGAACGTTTCATGATGATCGCAGATTCCTATAGGGGGTCAAACCATGTCCCAAAGGTCACCGGGCCTGGTGTCACTTTAAAGAAGTAGTCCAGTTACACCTTTGTGGGCTTAAAACTTGGCTTCTGAATATCCTAGAGAGGTCAGGTTTAATTTAGAGTACTCCAATTAACAGCCCCCATTACCCCAAAAAGGAATGGAGTCATTAGCACTTATGGTTTTTAAATGGCACCCAGAATTATGTTGCACAAAGCACAATTTCACATCATTCTGGGTTCATTTGTGTGAAAACAAGGTCCAATCAGCCTGAAACGTTACAGGAAGGTAGAATCTATCGAGTTGTAAGTGATCTGAACGTTTCATGATGATAGCACTTTCCTAAGGGGGTAAAACCATGTCCCAAAGGTCACCGGATCGGTGTCAATTTAAAGAAGTAGTCCAGTTACACCTTTGTGGGCTTATAACTTGGCTTCTGAATGTCCTAGAGAGGTCAGGTTTGTTTTAGTGTACTCCAATCAACAGCCCCTACAACCACAAAAAGGAATGGAGTCATTAGCACTTATGGTTTGTAAATGGCACCCAGAATTATGTTGCACGAAGCACAATTTCACATCATTCTGGGTCCATTTGTGTGAAAACAAGGTCCAATCAGGCTGAAATGTTACAAGAAGGTAGAATCTATTGAGTTGTAAGTGATCTGAACGTTTCATGATGATCGCACATTCCTATAGGGGGTCAAACCATGTCCCAAAGGTCACCGGGCCTCGTGTCAGTTTAAAGAAGTAGTCCAGTTACACCTTTGTGGGCTTATAACTTGGCTTCTGAATATCCTAGAGAGGTAAAGTTTGTTTTAGAGTACTTCCATTAACAGCCCCTATTACCTCAAAAAGGAATGGAGTCATTAGCACTTATGGTTTTTAAATGGCACCCAGATTTATGTTGCACGAAGCACAATTTCACATCATTCTGGGTCCATTTGTGTGAAAAAAAGGTCCAATCAGGCTGAAACGTTACAAGAAGGTAGAATCTATTGAGTTGTAAGTGATCTGAACGTTTCATGATGATCGCACATTCCTAAGGGGGTCAAACCATGTCCCAAAGGTCACTAGATCTGGTGTCACTTTAAAGAAGTAGTACAGTTACACATTTGTGGGCTTATAACTTGGCTTCTGAATGTCCTAGAGAGGTCAGGTTTGTTTTAGTGTACTCCAATCATCAGCCCCTACAACCACAAAAAGGAATGGAGTCATTAGCACTTATGGTTTGTAAATGGCACCCAGAATTATGTTGCACGAAGAACAATTTCACATCATTCTGGGTCCATTTGTGTGAAAACAAGGTCCAATCAGGCTGAAACGTTACAGGAAGGTAGAATCTATTGAGTTGTAAGTGATCTGAACGTTTTATGATGATAGCACTTTCCTAAGGGGGTCAAACCATGTCCTAAAGGTCACCGGATCTGGTGTCACTTTAAAGAAGTAGTCCAGTTACACCTTTGTGGGCTTATAACTTGGCTTCTGAATATCCTAGAGAGGTCAGGTTTGTTTTAGTGTACTCAAATTAACAGCCCCTATTACCTCAAAAAGGAATGGAGTCATTAGCACTTATGGTTTTTAAATGGCACCCAGAATTATGTTGCACGAAGCACAATTTCACATCATTCTGGGTCCATTTGTGTGAAAACAAGGTCCAATCAGGCTGTAACGTTACAAGAAGGTAAAATCTATTGAGTTGTAAGTGATCTGAACGTTTCATGATGATTGCACATTCCTAAGTGAGTCAAACCATGTCCCAAAGGTCACCGGATCTGGTGTCACTTTAAAGAAGTAGTCCAGTTACACATTTGTGGGCTTATAACTTGGCTTCTGAATGTCCTAGAGAGATCAGGTTTGTTTTAGTGTACTCCAATCAACAGCCCCTACAACCACAAAAAGGAATGGAGTCATTATCACTTATGGTTTGTAAATGGCACCCAGAATTATGTTGCACGAAGCACAATTTCACATCATTCTGGGTCGATTTGTGTGAAAACAAGGTCCAATCAGGCTGAAACGTTACAAGAAGGTAGAATCTATTGAGTTGTAAGTGATATGAACGTTTCATGATGATCGCACATTCCTATAGGGGGTCAAACCATGTCCCAAAGGTGACCGGGCCTGGTGTCACTTTAAAGAAGTAGTCCAGTAACACCTTTGTGGGCTTATAACTTGGCTTCTGAATGTCCTAGAGAGATCAGGTTTAATTTAGAGTACTCCAGTTAACAGCCCCTACAACCACAAAAAGGAATGGAGTCATTAGCACTTATGGTTTGTAAATGGCAGCCAGAATTATGTTGCACGAAGCACAATTTCACATCATTCTGGGTCCATTTGTGTGAAAACAAGGTCCAATCAGGCTGAAACGTTACAAGAAGGTAGAATCTATTGAGTTGTAAGTGATCTGAACGTTTCATGATGATCGCACATTCCTAAGGGGGTCAAACCATGTCCCAAAGGTCACCGGGCCTGGTGTCACTTTAAAGAAGTAGTCCAGTTACACCTTTGTGGGCTTAAAACTTGGCTTCTGAATATCCTAGAGAGGTCAGGTTTAATTTAGAGTACTCCAATTAACAGCCCCCATTACTCCAAAAAGGAATGGAGTCATTAGCACTTATGGTTTGTAAATGGCACCCAGAATTATGTTGCACGAAGCACAATTTCACATCATTCTGGGTCCATTTGTGTGAAAACAAGGTCCATTCAGGCTGAAACGTTACAAGAAGGTAGAATCTATTGAGTTGTAAGTGATCTGAACGTTTCATGATGATCGCAGATTCCTATAGGGGGTCAAACCATGTCCCAAAGGTCACCGGGCCTGGTGTCACTTTAAAGAAGTAGTCCAGTTACACCTTTGTGGGCTTAAAACTTGGCTTCTGAATATCCTAGAGAGGTCAGGTTTAATTTAGAGTACTCCAATTAACAGCCCCCATTACCCCAAAAAGGAATGGAGTCATTAGCACTTATGGTTTTTAAATGGCACCCAGAATTATGTTGCACAAAGCACAATTTCACATCATTCTGAGTTCATTTGTGTGAAAACAAGGTCCAATCAGGCTGAAACGTTACAGGAAGGTAGAATCTATTGAGTTGTAAGTGATCTGAACGTTTCATGATGATAGCACTTTCCTAAGGGGGTAAAACCATGTCCCAAAGGTCACCGGATCGGTGTCAATTTAAAGAAGTAGTCCAGTTACACCTTTGTGGGCTTATAACTTGGCTTCTGAATGTCCTAGAGAGGTCAGGTTTGTTTTAGTGTACTCCAATCAACAGCCCCTACAACCACAAAAAGGAATGGAGTCATTAGCACTTATGGTTTGTAAATGGCACCCAGAATTATGTTGCACGAAGCACAATTTCACATCATTCTGGGTCCATTTGTGTGAAAACAAGGTCCAATCAGGCTGAAACGTTACAAGAAGGTAGAATCTATTGAAATGTAAGTGATCTGAACGTTTCATGATGATAGCACTTTCCTAAGGGGGTCAAACCATGTCCCAAAGGTCACCGGATCTGGTGTCAATTTAAAGAAGTAGTCCAGTTACACATTTGTGGGCTTATAACTTGGCTTCTGAATGTCCTAGAGAAATCAGGCTTGTTTTAGTGTACTCCAATCAACAGCCCCTACAACCACAAAAAGGAATGGAGTCATTAGCACTTATGGTTTGTAAATGGCACCCAGAATTATGTTGCACAAAGCACAATTTCACATCATTCTGGGTCCATTTGTGTGAAAACAAGGTCCAATCAGGCTGAAACGTTACAAGAAGGTAGAATCAATTGAGTTGTAAGTGATCTGAACATTTCATGATGATAGCACTTTCCTAAGGGGGTCAAACCATGTCCCAAAGGTCACCGGATCTGGTGTCAATTTATAGAAGTAGTCCAGTTACATATTTGTGGGCTTATAACTTGGCTTCTCAATGTCCTAGAGAGGTCAGATTTGTTTAGTGTACTCCAATCAACAGCCCCTACAACCACAAAAAGGAATGGAGTCATTAGCACTTATGGTTTGTAAATGGCACCCAGAATTATGTTGCACGAAGCACAATTTCACATCATTCTGGGTCCATTTGTGTGAAAACAAGGTCCAATCAGGCTGAAACGTTACAAGAAGGTAGAATCTATTGAAATGTTAGTGATCTGAACGTTTCATGATGATCGCACATTCCTATAGGGGGTCAAACCATGTCCCAAAGGTCACCGGGCCTGGTGTCACTTTAAAGAAGTAGTCCAGTTACACCTTTGTGGGCTTATAACTTGGCTTCTGAATGTCCTAGAGAGATCAGGTTTGTTTTAGTGTACTCCAATCAACAGCCCCTACAACCACAAAAAGGAATGGAGTCATTAACACTTATGGTTTGTAAATGGCACCCAGAATTATGTTGCACGAAGCACAATTTCACATCATTCTGGGTTCATTTGTAAGAAAACAAGGTCCAATCAGGCTGAAACGTTACAGGAAGGTAGAATATATTGAGTTGTAAGTGATCTGATCGTTTCATGATGATAGCACTTTCCTAAGGGGGTCAAACCATGTCCCAAAGGTCACCGGATCTGGTGTCAATTTAAAGAAGTAGTCCAGTTACACATTTGTGGGCTTATAACTTGGCTTCTGAATGTCCTAGAGTGATCAGGTTTGTTTCAGAGTACTCCAATCAACAGCCCCTACAACCACAAAAAGGAATGGAGTCATTAGCACTTATGGTTTGTAAATGGCACCCAGAATTATGTTGCACGAAGCACAATTTCACATCATTCTGGGTCCATTTGTGTGAAAACAAGGTCCATTCAGGCTGAAACGTTACAAGAAGGTAGAATCTATTGAGTTGTAAGTGATCTGAACGTTTCATGATGATAGCACATTCCTAAGTGGGTCAAACCATGTTCCAAAGGTCACCGGATCTGGTGTCACTTTAAAGAAGTAGTCCAGTTACACCTTTGTGGGCTTATAACTTGGCTTCTGAAGGTCCTAGAGAGATCAGGTTTGTTTTAGTGTACTCCAAACAACAGCCCCTACAACCACAAAAAGGAATGGAGTCATTAGCACTTATGGTTTGTAAATGGCAGCCAGATTTATGTTGCACGAAGCACAATTTCACATCATTCTGGGTCCATTTGTGTGAAAACAAGGTCCAATCAGGCTGAAACGTTACAAGAAGGTAGAATCTATTGAGTTGTAAGTGATCTGAACGTTTCATGATGATCGCACATTCCTAAGGGGGTCAAACCATGTCCCAAAGGTCACCGGGCCTGGTGTCACTTTAAAGAATTAGTCCAGTTACACCTTTGTGGGCTTAAAACTTGGCTTCTGAATATCCTAGAGAGGTCAGATTTAATTTACAGTACTCCAATTAACAGCCCCCATTACTCCAAAAAGGAATGGAGTCATTAGCACTTATGGTTTGTAAATGGCACCCAGAATTATGTTGCACGAAGCACAATTTCACATCATTCTGGGTCCATTTGTGTGAAAACAAGGTCCATTCAGGCTGAAACGTTACAAGAAGGTAGAATCTATTGAGTTGTAAGTGATCTGAACGTTTCATGATGATCGCAGATTCCTATAGGGGGTCAAACCATGTCCCAAAGGTCACCGGGCCTGGTGTCACTTTAAAGAAGTAGTCCAGTTACACCTTTGTGGGCTTAAAACTTGGCTTCTGAATATCCTAGAGAGGTCAGGTTTAATTTAGAGTACTCCAATTAACAGCCCCCATTACCCCAAAAAGGAATGGAGTCATTAGCACTTATGGTTTTTAAATGGCACCCAGAATTATGTTGCACAAAGCACAATTTCACATCATTCTGAGTTCATTTGTGTGAAAACAAGGTCCAATCAGGCTGAAACGTTACAGGAAGGTAGAATCTATTGAGTTGTAAGTGATCTGAACGTTTCATGATGATAGCACTTTCCTAAGGGGGTAAAACCATGTCCCAAAGGTCACCGGATCGGTGTCAATTTAAAGAAGTAGTCCAGTTACACCTTTGTGGGCTTATAACTTGGCTTCTGAATGTCCTAGAGAGGTCAGGTTTGTTTTAGTGTACTCCAATCAACAGCCCCTACAACCACAAAAAGGAATGGAGTCATTAGCACTTATGGTTTGTAAATGGCACCCAGAATTATGTTGCACGAAGCACAATTTCACATCATTCTGGGTCCATTTGTGTGAAAACAAGGTCCAATCAGGCTGAAACGTTACAAGAAGGTAGAATCTATTGAAATGTAAGTGATCTGAACGTTTCATGATGATAGCACTTTCCTAAGGGGGTCAAACCATGTCCCAAAGGTCACCGGATCTGGTGTCAATTTAAAGAAGTAGTCCAGTTACACATTTGTGGGCTTATAACTTGGCTTCTGAATGTCCTAGAGAGATCAGGCTTGTTTTAGTGTACTCCAATCAACAGCCCCTACAACCACAAAAAGGAATGGAGTCATTAGCACTTATGGTTTGTAAATGGCACCCAGAATTATGTTGCACAAAGCACAATTTCACATCATTCTGGGTCCATTTGTGTGAAAACAAGGTCCAATCAGGCTGAAACGTTACAAGAAGGTAGAATCAATTGAGTTGTAAGTGATCTGAACGTTTCATGATGATCGCACATTCCTATAGGGGGTCAAACCATGTCCCAAAGGTCACCGGGCCTGGTGCCACTTTAAAGAAATAGTCCAGTTACACCTTTGTGGGCTTATAACTTGGCTTCTGAATGTCCTAGAGAGGTCAGGCTTGTTTTAGTGTACTCCAATCAACAGCCCCTACAGCCACAAAAAGGAATGGAGTCATTAGCACTTATGGTTTGTAAATGGCACCCAGAATTATGTTGCACAAAGCACAATTTCACATCATTCTGGGTTCATTTGTGTGAAAACAAGGTCCAATCAGGCTGAAATGTTACAGGAAGGTAGAATCTATTGAGTTGTAAGTGATCTGAACGTTTCATGATGATAGCACTTTCCTAAGGGGGTAAAACCATGTTCCAAAGGTCACCGGATCGGTGTCAATTTAAAGAAGTAGTCCAGTTACACATTTGTGGGCTTATAACTTGGCTTCTGAATGTCCTAGAGAGATCAGGTTTGTTTTAGTGTACTCCAAATAACAGCCCCTATTACCTCAAAAAGGAATGGAGTCATTAGCACTTATGGTTTTTAAATGGCACCCAGAATTATGTTGCACGAAGCACAATTTCACATCATTCTGGGTCGATTTGTGTGAAAACAAGGTCCAATCAGGCTGAAACGTTACAAGAAGGTAGAATCTATTGAGTTGTAAGTGATCTGAACGTTTCATGATGATCGCACATTGCTATAGGGGGTCAAACCATGTCCCAAAGGTCACCGGGCCTGGTGCCACTTTAAAGAAGTAGTCCAGTTACACCTTTGTGGGCTTATAACTTGGCTTCTGAATGTCCTAGAGAGGTCAGGCTTGTTTTAGTGTACTCCAATCAACAGCCCCTACAGCCACAAAAAGGAATGGAGTCATTAGCACTTATGGTTTGTAAATGGCACCCAGAATTATGTTGCACAAAGCACAATTTCACATCATTCTGGGTTCATTTGTGTGAAAACAAGGTCCAATCAGGCTGAAATGTTACAGGAAGGTAGAATCTATTGAGTTGTAAGTGATCTGAACGTTTCATGATGATAGCACTTTCCTAAGGGGGTAAAACCATGTTCCAAAGGTCACCGGATCGGTGTCAATTTAAAGAAGTAGTCCAGTTACACATTTGTGGGCTTATAACTTGGCTTCTGAATGTCCTAGAGAGATCAGGTTTGTTTTAGTGTACTCCAAATAACAGCCCCTATTACCTCAAAAAGGAATGGAGTCATTAGCACTTATGGTTTTTAAATGGCACCCAGAATTATGTTGCACGAAGCACAATTTCACATCATTCTGGGTCGATTTGTGTGAAAACAAGGTCCAATCAGGCTGAAACGTTACAAGAAGGTAGAATCTATTGAGTTGTAAGTGATCTGAACGTTTCATGATGATCGCACATTGCTATAGGGGGTCAAACCATGTCCCAAAGGTCACCGGGCCTGGTGTCACTTTAAAGAAGTAGTCCAGTTACACCTTTGTGGGCTTATAACTTGGCTTCTGAATGTCCTAGAGAGGTCAGGCTTGTTTTAGTGTACTCCAATCAACAGCCCCTACAGCCACAAAAAGGAATGGAGTCATTAGCACTTATGGTTTGTAAATGGCACCCAGAATTATGTTGCACAAAGCACAATTTCACATCATTCTGGGTTCATTTGTGTGAAAACAAGGTCCAATCAGGCTGAAATGTTACAGGAAGGTAGAATCTATTGAGTTGTAAGTGATCTGAACGTTTCATGATGATAGCACTTTCCTAAGGGGGTAAAACCATGTTCCAAAGGTCACCGGATCGGTGTCAATTTAAAGAAGTAGTCCAGTTACACATTTGTGGGCTTATAACTTGGCTTCTGAATGTCCTAGAGAGATCAGGTTTGTTTTAGTGTACTCCAAATAACAGCCCCTATTACCTCAAAAAGGAATGGAGTCATTAGCACTTATGGTTTTTAAATGGCACCCAGAATTATGTTGCACGAAGCACAATTTCACATCATTCTGGGTCGATTTGTGTGAAAACAAGGTCCAATCAGGCTGAAACGTTACAAGAAGGTAGAATCTATTGAGTTGTAAGTGATCTGAACGTTTCATGATGATCGCACATTGCTATAGGGGGTCAAACCATGTCCCAAAGGTCACCGGGCCTGGTGCCACTTTAAAGAAGTAGTCCAGTTACACCTTTGTGGGCTTATAACTTGGCTTCTGAATGTCCTAGAGAGGTCAGGCTTGTTTTAGTGTACTCCAATCAACAGCCCCTACAGCCACAAAAAGGAATGGAGTCATTAGCACTTATGGTTTGTAAATGGCACCCAGAATTATGTTGCACAAAGCACAATTTCACATCATTCTGGGTTCATTTGTGTGAAAACAAGGTCCAATCAGGCTGAAATGTTACAGGAAGGTAGAATCTATTGAGTTGTAAGTGATCTGAACGTTTCATGATGATAGCACTTTCCTAAGGGGGTAAAACCATGTTCCAAAGGTCACCGGATCGGTGTCAATTTAAAGAAGTAGTCCAGTTACACATTTGTGGGCTTATAACTTGGCTTCTGAATGTCCTAGAGTGATCAGGTTTGTTTCAGAGTACTCCAATCAACAGCCCCTACAACCACAAAAAGGAATGGAGTCATTAGCACTTATGGTTTGTAAATGGCACCCAGAATTATGTTGCACGAAGCACAATTTCACATCATTCTGGGTCCATTTGTGTGAAAACAAGGTCCATTCAGGCTGAAACGTTACAAGAAGGTAGAATCTATTGAGTTGTAAGTGATCTGAACGTTTCATGATGATCGCACATTCCTATAGGGGGTTAAACCATGTCCCAAAGGTCACCGGGCCTGGTGTCACTTTAAAGAAGTAGTCCAGTTACACCTTTGTGGGCTTATAACTTGGCTTCTGAATGTCCTAGAGAGGTCAGGCTTGTTTTAGTGTACTCCAATCAACAGCCCCTACAGCCACAAAAAGGAATGGAGTCATTAGCACTTATGGTTTGTAAATGGCACCCAGAATTATGTTGCATGAAGCACAATTTCACATCATTCTGGGTTCATTTGTGTGAAAACAATGTCCAATCAGGCTGAAACGTTACAAGAAGGTAGAATCTATTGAGTTGTAAGTGATCTGAACGTTTCATGATGATCGCACATTCCTAAGGGGGTCAAACCATGTCCCAAAGGTCACCGGGCCTGGTGTCACTTTAAAGAAGTAGTCCAGTTACACCTTTGTGGGCTTATAACTTGGTTTCTGAATATCCTAGAGAGGTCAGGTTTAATTTAGAGTACTCCAATTAACAGCCCCCACTACCCCAAAAAGGAATGGAGTCATTAGCACTTATGGTTTTTAAATGACACCCAGAATTATGTTGCACGAAGCACAATTTCACATTATTCTGGGTTCATTTGTGTGAAAACAAGGTCCAATCAGTCTGAAACGTTACAGGAAGGTAGAATCTATTTAGTTGTAAGTGATCTGAACGTTTCATGATGATAGCACTTTCCTAAGGGGGTAAAACCATGTTCCAAAGGTCACCGGATCGGTGTCAATTTAAAGAAGTAGTCCAGTTACACATTTGTGGGCTTTTAACTTGGCTTCTGAATGTCCTAGAGAGATCAGGTTTGTTTTAGTGTACTCCAATCAACAGCCCCTTCAACCACAAAAAGGAATGGAGTCATTAGCACTTATGGTTTGTAAATGGCACCCAGAATTATGTTGCACGAAGCACAATTTCACATCATTCTGGGTTCATTTGTGTGAAAACAAGGTCCAATCAGGCTGAAACGTTACAGGAAGGTAGAATCTATTGAGTTGTAAGTGATCTGAACGTTTCATGATGATCGCACATTCCTAAGGGGGTCAAACCATGTCCCAAAGGTCACCAGATCTGGTGTCACTTTAAAGAAGTAGTCCAGTTACACATTTGTGGGCTTATAACTTGGCTTCTGAATGTCCTAGAGAGGTCAGGTTTGTTTTAGTGTACTCCAATCAACAGCCCCTACAACCACAAAAAGGAATGGAGTCATTAGCACTTATGGTTTGTAAATGGCACCCAGAATTATGTTGCACGAAGCACAATTTCACATCATTCTGGGTCCATTTGTGTGAAAACAAGGTCCAATCAGGCTGAAACGTTACAAGAAGGTAGAATCTATTGAGTTGTAAGTGATCTGAATGTTTCATGATGATCTCATATTCCTATAGGGGGTCAAACCATGTCCCAAAGGTCACCGGGCCTGGTGTCACTTTAAAGAAGTAGTCCAGTTACACCTTTGTGGGCTTGTAACTTGGCTTCTGAATATCCTAAAGAGGTCAGGTTTGTTTTAGAGTACTCCAATTAACAGCCCCCATTCCCCAAAAAGGAATGGAGTCATTAGCACTTATGGGTTTTAAATGGCACCCAGAATTATGTTGCACAAAGCACAATTTCACATCATTCTGGGTTCATTTGTGTGAAAACAAGGTCCAATCAGGCTGAAACGTTACAGGAAGGTAGAATCTATTGAGTTGTAAGTGATCTGAACGTTTCATGATGATAGCACTTTCCTAAGTGGGTCAAACCATGTCCTAAAGGTCACCGGATCTTGTGTCACTTTAAAGAAGTAGTCCAGTTACACATTTGTGGGCTTATAACTTGGCTTCTGAATATCCTAGAGAGGTCAGGTTTGTTTTAGAGTACTCCAAATAACAGCCCCTATTACCTCAAAAAGAATGGAGTCATTAGCACTTATGGTTTTTAAATGGCACCCAGAATTATGTTGCACGTAGCACAATTTCACATCATTCTGGGTCGATTTGTGTGAAAACAAGGTCCAATCAGGCTGAAACGTTACAAGAAGGTAGAATCTATTGAGTTGTAAGTGATCTGAACATTTCATGATGATCGCACATTGCTATAGGGGGTCAAACCATGTCCCAAAGGTCACCGGGCCTGGTGTCACTTTAAAGAAGTAGTCCAGTTACACCTTTGTGGGCTTATAACTTGGCTTCTGAATGTCCTAGAGAGATCAGGCTTGTTTTAGAGTACTCCAATTAACAGCCCCCATTCCCCAAAAAGGAATGGAGTCATTAGCACTTATGGGTTTTAAATGGCACCCAGAATTATGTTGCACAAAGCACAATTTCACATCATTCTGGGTTCATTTGTGTGAAAACAAGGTCCAATCAGGCTGAAACGTTACAGGAAGGTAGAATCTATTGAGTTGTAAGTGATCTGAACGTTTCATGATGATAGCACTTTCCTAAGTGGGTCAAACCATGTCCTAAAGGTCACCGGATCTTGTGTCACTTTAAAGAAGTAGTCCAGTTACACATTTGTGGGCTTATAACTTGGCTTCTGAATATCCTAGAGAGGTCAGGTTTGTTTTAGAGTACTCCAAATAACAGCCCCTATTACCTCAAAAAGAATGGAGTCATTAGCACTTATGGTTTTTAAATGGCACCCAGAATTATGTTGCACGTAGCACAATTTCACATCATTCTGGGTCGATTTGTGTGAAAACAAGGTCCAATCAGGCTGAAACGTTACAAGAAGGTAGAATCTATTGAGTTGTAAGTGATCTGAACGTTTCATGATGATCGCACATTGCTATAGGGGGTCAAACCATGTCCCAAAGGTCACCGGGCCTGGTGTCACTTTAAAGAAGTAGTCCAGTTACACCTTTGTGGGCTTATAACTTGGCTTCTGAATGTCCTAGAGAGATCAGGTTTGTTTTAGTGTACTCCAATCAACAGCCCCTACAGCCACAAAAAGGAATGGAGTCATTAGCACTTATGGTTTGTAAATGGCACCCAGAATTATGTTGCACGAAGCACAATTTCACATCATTCTGGGTCCATTTGTGTGAAAACAAGGTCCAATCAGGCTGAAACGTAACAAGAAGGTAGAATCTATTGAGTTGTAAGTGATCTGAACGTTTCATGATGATTGCACATTCCTAATTGGGTCAAACCATGTCCCAAAGGTCACCGGGCCTGGTGTCACTTTAAAGTAGTCCAGTTACACCTTTGTGGGCTTATAACTTGGCTTCTGAATGTCCTAGAGAGATCAGGTTTGTTTTAGTGTACTCCAATCAACAGCCCCTACAACCACAAAAAGGAATGGAGTCATTAGCACTTATGGTTTGTAAATGGCACCCAGAATTATGTTGCATGAAGCACAATTTCACATCATTCTGGGTCGATTTGTGTGAAAACAAGGTCCATTCAGGCTGAAACGTTACAAGAAGGTAGAATCTATTGAAATGTAAGTGATCTGAACGTTTCATGATGATAGCACTTTCCTAAGGGGGTCAAACCATGTCCCAAAGGTCACCGGATCTGGTGTCAATTTAAAGAAGTAGTCCAGTTACACATTTGTGGGCTTATAACTTGGCTTCTGAAGGTCCTAGAGAGATCAGGTTTGTTTTAGTGTACTCCAAACAACAGCCCCTACAACCACAAAAAGGAATGGAGTCATTAGCACTTATGGTTTGTAAATGGCAGCCAGAATTATGTTGCACGAAGCACAATTTCACATCATTCTGGGTCCATTTGTGTGAAAACAAGGTCCAATCAGGCTGAAACGTTACAAGAAGGTAGAATCTATTGAGTTGTAAGTGATCTGAACGTTTCATGATGATCGCACATTCCTAAGGGGGTCAAACCATGTCCCAAAGGTCACCGGGCCTGGTGTCACTTTAAAGAAGTAGTCCAGTTACACCTTTGTGGGCTTAAAACTTGGCTTCTGAATATCCTAGAGAGGTCAGATTTAATTTAGAGTACTCCAATTAACAGCCCCCATTACTCCAAAAAGGAATGGAGTCATTAGCACTTATGGTTTGTAAATGGCACCCAGAATTATGTTGCACGAAGCACAATTTCACATCATTCTGGGTCCATTTGTGTGAAAACAAGGTCCATTCAGGCTGAAACGTTACAAGAAGGTAGAATCTATTGAGTTGTAAGTGATCTGAACGTTTCATGATGATCGCAGATTCCTATAGGGGGTCAAACCATGTCCCAAAGGTCACCGGGCCTGGTGTCACTTTAAAGAAGTAGTCCAGTTACACCTTTGTGGGCTTAAAACTTGGCTTCTGAATATCCTAGAGAGGTCAGGTTTAATTTAGAGTACTCCAATTAACAGCCCCCATTACCCCAAAAAGGAATGGAGTCATTAGCACTTATGGTTTTTAAATGGCACCCAGAATTATGTTGCACAAAGCACAATTTCACATCATTCTGAGTTCATTTGTGTGAAAACAAGGTCCAATCAGGCTGAAACGTTACAGGAAGGTAGAATCTATTGAGTTGTAAGTGATCTGAACGTTTCATGATGATAGCACTTTCCTAAGGGGGTAAAACCATGTCCCAAAGGTCACCGGATCGGTGTCAATTTAAAGAAGTAGTCCAGTTACACCTTTGTGGGCTTATAACTTGGCTTCTGAATGTCCTAGAGAGGTCAGGTTTGTTTTAGTGTACTCCAATCAACAGCCCCTACAACCACAAAAATGAATGGAGTCATTAGCACTTATGGTTTGTAAATGGCACCCAGAATTATGTTGCACGAAGCACAATTTCACATCATTCTGGGTCCATTTGTGTGAAAACAAGGTCCAATCAGGCTGAAACGTTACAAGAAGGTAGAATCTATTGAAATGTAAGTGATCTGAACGTTTCATGATGATAGCACTTTCCTAAGGGGGTCAAACCATGTCCCAAAGGTCACCGGATCTGGTGTCAATTTAAAGAAGTAGTCCAGTTACACATTTGTGGGCTTATAACTTGGCTTCTGAATGTCCTAGAGAGATCAGGCTTGTTTTAGTGTACTCCAATCAACAGCCCCTACAACCACAAAAAGGAATGGAGTCATTAGCACTTATGGTTTGTAAATGGCACCCAGAATTATGTTGCACAAAGCACAATTCACATCATTCTGGGTCCATTTGTGTGAAAACAAGGTCCAATCAGGCTGAAACGTTACAAGAAGGTAGAATCAATTGAGTTGTAAGTGATCTGAACGTTTCATGATGATCGCACATTCCTATAGGGGGTCAAACCATGTCCCAAAGGTCACCGGGCCTGGTGCCACTTTAAAGAAATAGTCCAGTTACACCTTTGTGGGCTTATAACTTGGCTTCTGAATGTCCTAGAGAGGCCAGGCTTGTTTTAGTGTACTCCAATCAACAGCCCCTACAGCCACAAAAAGGAATGGAGTCATTAGCACTTATGGTTTGTAAATGGCACCCAGAATTATGTTGCACAAAGCACAATTTCACATCATTCTGGGTTCATTTGTGTGAAAACAAGGTCCAATCAGGCTGAAATGATACAGGAAGGTAGAATCTATTGAGTTGTAAGTGATCTGAACGTTTCATGATGATAGCACTTTCCTAAGGGGGTCAAACCATGTCCCAAAGGTCACCGGATCTGGTGTCAATTTAAAGAAGTAGTCCAGTTACACATTTGTGGGCTTATAACTTGGCTTCTGAATGTCCTAGAGTGATCAGGTTTGTTTCAGAGTACTCCAATCAACAGCCCCTACAACCACAAAAAGGAATGGAGTCATTAGCACTTATGGTTTGTAAATGGCACCCAGAATTATGTTGCACGAAGCACAATTTCACATCAGTCTGGGTCCATTTGTGTGAAAACAAGGTCCATTCAGGCTGAAACGTTACAAGAAGGTAGAATCTATTGAGTTGTAAGTGATCTGAACGTTTCATGATGATCGCACATTCCTATAGGGGGTCAAACCATGTCCCAAAGGTCACCGGGCCTGGTGTCACTTTAAAGAAGTAGTCCAGTTACACCTTTGTGGGCTTATAACTTGGCTTCTGAATGTCCTAGAGAGGTCAGGCTTGTTTTAGTGTACTCCAATCAACAGCCCCTACAGCCACAAAAAGGAATGGAGTCATTAGCACTTATGGTTTGTAAATGGCACCCAGAATTATGTTGCATGAAGCACAATTTCACATCATTCTGGGTTCATTTGTGTGAAAACAAGGTCCAATCAGGCTGAAACGTTACAAGAAGGTAGAATCCATTGAGTTGTAAGTGATCTGAACGTTTCATGATGATCGGACATTCCTAAGGGGGTCAAACCATGTCCCAAAGGTCACCGGGCCTGGTGTCACTTTAAAGAAGTAGTCCAGTTACACCTTTGTGGGCTTATAACTTGGTTTCTGAATATCCTAGAGAGGTCAGGTTTAATTTAGAGTACTCCAATTAACAGCCCCCACTACCCCAAAAAGGAATGGAGTCATTAGCACTTATGGTTTTTAAATGACACCCAGAATTATGTTGCACGAAGCACAATTTCACATCATTCTGGGTTCATTTGTGTGAAAACAAGGTCCAATCAGGCTGAAACGTTACAGGAAGGTAGAATCTATTTAGTTGTAAGTGATCTGAACGTTTCATGATGATAGCACTTTCCTAAGGGGGTAAAACCATGTTCCAAAGGTCACCGGATCGGTGTCAATTTAAAGAAGTAGTCCAGTTACACATTTGTGGGCTTTTAACTTGGCTTCTGAATGTCCTAGAGAGATCAGGTTTGTTTTAGTGTACTCCAATCAACAGCCCCTACAACCACAAAAAGGAATGGAGTCATTAGCACTTATGGTTTGTAAATGGCACCCAGAATTATGTTGCACGAAGCACAATTTCACATCATTCTGGGTCCATTTGTGTGAAAACAAGGTCCAATCAGGCTGAAACGTAACAAGAGGGTAGAATCTATTGAGTTGTAAGTTATCTGAACGTTTCATGATGATTGCACATTCCTAAGTGGGTCAAACCATGTCCCAAAGGTCACCGGGCCTGGTGTCACTTTAAAGAAGTAGTCCAGTTACACCTTTGTGGGCTTATAACTTGGCTTCTGAATGTCCTAGAGAGGTCATGCTTGTTTTAGTGTACTCCAATCAACAGCCCCTACAGCCACAAAAAGGAATGGAGTCATTAGCACTTATGGTTTGTAAATGGCACCCAGAATTATGTTGCACGAAGCACAATTTCACATCATTCTGGGTCCATTTGTGTGAAAACAAGGTCCAATCAGGCTGAAACGTTACAAGAAGGTAGAATCTATTGAGTTGTTAGTGATCTGAACGTTTCATGATGATCGCACATTCCTATAGGGGGTCAAACCATGTCCCAAAGGTCACCGGGCCTGGTGTCACTTTAAAGAAGTAGTCCAGTTACACCTTTGTGGGCTTATAACTTGGCTTCTGAATGTCCTAGAGAGATCAGGTTTGTTTTAGTGTACTCCAATCAACAGCCCCTACAACCACAAAAAGGAATGGAGTCATTAACACTTATGGTTTGTAAATGGCACCCAGAATTATGTTGCACGAAGCACAATTTCACATCATTCTGGGTTCATTTGTGTGAAAACAAGGTCAAATCAGGCTGAAACGTTACAGGAAGGTAGAATCTATTGAGTTGTAAGTGATCTGAACGTTTCATGATGATAGCACTTTCCTAAGGGGGTCAAACCATGTCCCAAAGGTCACCGGATCTGGTGTCAATTTAAAGAAGTAGTCCAGTTACACATTTGTGGGCTTATAACTTGGCTTCTGAATGTCCTAGAGTGATCAGGTTTGTTTCAGAGTACTCCAATAAACAGCCCCTACAGCCACAAAAAGGAATGGAGTCATTAGCACTTATGGTTTGTAAATGGCACCCAGAATTATGTTGCATGAAGCACAATTTCACATCATTCTGGGTCGATTTGTGTGAAAACAAGGTCCATTCAGGCTGAAACGTTACAAGAAGGTAGAATCTATTGAAATGTAAGTGATCTGAACGTTTCATGATGATAGCACTTTCCTAAGGGGGTCAAACCATGTCCCAAAGGTCACCGGATCTGGTGTCAATTTAAAGAAGTAGTCCAGTTACACATTTGTGGGCTTATAACTTGGCTTCTGAAGGTCCTAGAGAGATCAGGTTTGTTTTAGTGTACTCCAAACAACAGCCCCTACAACCACAAAAAGGAATGGAGTCATTAGCACTTATGGTTTGTAAATGGCAGCCAGAATTATGTTGCACGAAGCACAATTTCACATCATTCTGGGTCCATTTGTGTGAAAACAAGGTCCAATCAGGCTGAAACGTTACAAGAAGGTAGAATCTATTGAGTTGTAAGTGATCTGAACGTTTCATGATGATCGCACATTCCTAAGGGGGTCAAACCATGTCCCAAAGGTCACCGGGCCTGGTGTCACTTTAAAGAAGTAGTCCAGTTACACCTTTGTGGGCTTAAAACTTGGCTTCTGAATATCCTAGAGAGGTCAGATTTAATTTAGAGTACTCCAATTAACAGCCCCCATTACTCCAAAAAGGAATGGAGTCATTAGCACTTATGGTTTGTAAATGGCACCCAGAATTATGTTGCACGAAGCACAATTTCACATCATTCTGGGTCCATTTGTGTGAAAACAAGGTCCATTCAGGCTGAAACGTTACAAGAAGGTAGAATCTATTGAGTTGTAAGTGATCTGAACGTTTCATGATGATCGCAGATTCCTATAGGGGGTCAAACCATGTCCCAAAGGTCACCGGGCCTGGTGTCACTTTAAAGAAGTAGTCCAGTTACACCTTTGTGGGCTTAAAACTTGGCTTCTGAATATCCTAGAGAGGTCAGGTTTAATTTAGAGTACTCCAATTAACAGCCCCCATTACCCCAAAAAGGAATGGAGTCATTAGCACTTATGGTTTTTAAATGGCACCCAGAATTATGTTGCACAAAGCACAATTTCACATCATTCTGAGTTCATTTGTGTGAAAACAAGGTCCAATCAGGCTGAAACGTTACAGGAAGGTAGAATCTATTGAGTTGTAAGTGATCTGAACGTTTCATGATGATAGCACTTTCCTAAGGGGGTAAAACCATGTCCCAAAGGTCACCGGATCGGTGTCAATTTAAAGAAGTAGTCCAGTTACACCTTTGTGGGCTTATAACTTGGCTTCTGAATGTCCTAGAGAGGTCAGGTTTGTTTTAGTGTACTCCAATCAACAGCCCCTACAACCACAAAAATGAATGGAGTCATTAGCACTTATGGTTTGTAAATGGCACCCAGAATTATGTTGCACGAAGCACAATTTCACATCATTCTGGGTCCATTTGTGTGAAAACAAGGTCCAATCAGGCTGAAACGTTACAAGAAGGTAGAATCTATTGAAATGTAAGTGATCTGAACGTTTCATGATGATAGCACTTTCCTAAGGGGGTCAAACCATGTCCCAAAGGTCACCGGATCTGGTGTCAATTTAAAGAAGTAGTCCAGTTACACCTTTGTGGGCTTATAACTTGGCTTCTGAATGTCCTAGAGAGGTCAGGTTTGTTTTAGTGTACTCCAATCAACAGCCCCTACAACCACAAAAATGAATGGAGTCATTAGCACTTATGGTTTTTAAATGGCACCCAGAATTATGTTGCACAAAGCACAATTTCACATCATTCTGGGTTCATTTGTGTGAAAACAAGGTCCAATCAGGCTGAAACGTTACAGGAAGGTAGAATCTATTGAGTTGTAAGTGATCTGAACGTTTCATGATGATAGCACTTTCCTAAGTGGGTCAAACCATGTCCTAAAGGTCACCGGATCTTGTGTCACTTTAAAGAAGTAGTCCAGTTACACATTTGTGGGCTTATAACTTGGCTTCTGAATATCCTAGAGAGGTCAGGTTTGTTTTAGAGTACTCCAAATAACAGCCCCTATTACCTCAAAAAGAATGGAGTCATTAGCACTTATGGTTTTTAAATGGCACCCAGAATTATGTTGCACGTAGCACAATTTCACATCATTCTGGGTCGATTTGTGTGAAAACAAGGTCCAATCAGGCTGAAACGTTACAAGAAGGTAGAATCTATTGAGTTGTAAGTGATCTGAACATTTCATGATGATCGCACATTGCTATAGGGGGTCAAACCATGTCCCAAAGGTCACCGGGCCTGGTGTCACTTTAAAGAAGTAGTCCAGTTACACCTTTGTGGGCTTATAACTTGGCTTCTGAATGTCCTAGAGAGGCCAGGCTTGTTTTAGTGTACTCCAATCAACAGCCCCTACAGCCACAAAAAGGAATGGAGTCATTAGCACTTATGGTTTGTAAATGGCACCCAGAATTATGTTGCACGAAGCACAATTTCACATCATTCTGGGTCCATTTGTGTGAAAACAAGGTCCAATCAGGCTGAAACGTAACAAGAAGGTAGAATCTATTGAGTTGTAAGTGATCTGAACGTTTCATGATGATTGCACATTCCTAATTGGGTCAAACCATGTCCCAAAGGTCACCGGGCCTGGTGTCACTTTAAAGTAGTCCAGTTACACCTTTGTGGGCTTATAACTTGGCTTCTGAATGTCCTAGAGAGATCAGGTTTGTTTTAGTGTACTCCAATCAACAGCCCCTACAACCACAAAAAGGAATGGAGTCATTAGCACTTATGGTTTGTAAATGGCACCCAGAATTATGTTGCACGAAGCACAATTTCACATCATTCTGGGTCCATTTGTGTGAAAACAAGGTCCAATCAGGCTGAAACGTAACAAGAGGGTAGAATCTATTGAGTTGTAAGTTATCTGAACGTTTCATGATGATTGCACATTCCTAAGTGGGTCAAACCATGTCCCAAAGGTCACCGGGCCTGGTGTCACTTTAAAGAAGTAGTCCAGTTACACCTTTGTGGGCTTATAACTTGGCTTCTGAATGTCCTAGAGAGGTCAGGCTTGTTTTAGTGTACTCCAATCAACAGCCCCTACAGCCACAAAAAGGAATGGAGTCATTAGCACTTATGGTTTGTAAATGGCACCCAGAATTATGTTGCACGAAGCACAATTTCACATCATTCTGGGTCCATTTGTGTGAAAACAAGGTCCAATCAGGCTGAAACGTTACAAGAAGGTAGAATCTATTGAGTTGTTAGTGATCTGAACGTTTCATGATGATCGCACATTCCTATAGGGGGTCAAACCATGTCCCAAAGGTCACCGGGCCTGGTGTCACTTTAAAGAAGTAGTCCAGTTACACCTTTGTGGGCTTATAACTTGGCTTCTGAATGTCCTAGAGAGATCAGGTTTGTTTTAGTGTACTCCAATCAACAGCCCCTACAACCACAAAAAGGAATGGAGTCATTAACACTTATGGTTTGTAAATGGCACCCAGAATTATGTTGCACGAAGCACAATTTCACATCATTCTGGGTTCATTTGTGTGAAAACAAGGTCAAATCAGGCTGAAACGTTACAGGAAGGTAGAATCTATTGAGTTGTAAGTGATCTGAACGTTTCATGATGATAGCACTTTCCTAAGGGGGTCAAACCATGTCCCAAAGGTCACCGGATCTGGTGTCAATTTAAAGAAGTAGTCCAGTTACACATTTGTGGGCTTATAACTTGGCTTCTGAATGTCCTAGAGTGATCAGGTTTGTTTCAGAGTACTCCAATAAACAGCCCCTACAGCCACAAAAAGGAATGGAGTCATTAGCACTTATGGTTTGTAAATGGCACCCAGAATTATGTTGCATGAAGCACAATTTCACATCATTCTGGGTCGATTTGTGTGAAAACAAGGTCCATTCAGGCTGAAACGTTACAAGAAGGTAGAATCTATTGAAATGTAAGTGATCTGAACGTTTCATGATGATAGCACTTTCCTAAGGGGGTCAAACCATGTCCCAAAGGTCACCGGATCTGGTGTCAATTTAAAGAAGTAGTCCAGTTACACATTTGTGGGCTTATAACTTGGCTTCTGAAGGTCCTAGAGAGATCAGGTTTGTTTTAGTGTACTCCAAACAACAGCCCCTACAACCACAAAAAGGAATGGAGTCATTAGCACTTATGGTTTGTAAATGGCAGCCAGAATTATGTTGCACGAAGCACAATTTCACATCATTCTGGGTCCATTTGTGTGAAAACAAGGTCCAATCAGGCTGAAACGTTACAAGAAGGTAGAATCTATTGAGTTGTAAGTGATCTGAACGTTTCATGATGATCGCACATTCCTAAGGGGGTCAAACCATGTCCCAAAGGTCACCGGGCCTGGTGTCACTTTAAAGAAGTAGTCCAGTTACACCTTTGTGGGCTTAAAACTTGGCTTCTGAATATCCTAGAGAGGTCAGATTTAATTTAGAGTACTCCAATTAACAGCCCCCATTACTCCAAAAAGGAATGGAGTCATTAGCACTTATGGTTTGTAAATGGCACCCAGAATTATGTTGCACGAAGCACAATTTCACATCATTCTGGGTCCATTTGTGTGAAAACAAGGTCCATTCAGGCTGAAACGTTACAAGAAGGTAGAATCTATTGAGTTGTAAGTGATCTGAACGTTTCATGATGATCGCAGATTCCTATAGGGGGTCAAACCATGTCCCAAAGGTCACCGGGCCTGGTGTCACTTTAAAGAAGTAGTCCAGTTACACCTTTGTGGGCTTAAAACTTGGCTTCTGAATATCCTAGAGAGGTCAGGTTTAATTTAGAGTACTCCAATTAACAGCCCCCATTACCCCAAAAAGGAATGGAGTCATTAGCACTTATGGTTTTTAAATGGCACCCAGAATTATGTTGCACAAAGCACAATTTCACATCATTCTGAGTTCATTTGTGTGAAAACAAGGTCCAATCAGGCTGAAACGTTACAGGAAGGTAGAATCTATTGAGTTGTAAGTGATCTGAACGTTTCATGATGATAGCACTTTCCTAAGGGGGTAAAACCATGTCCCAAAGGTCACCGGATCGGTGTCAATTTAAAGAAGTAGTCCAGTTACACCTTTGTGGGCTTATAACTTGGCTTCTGAATGTCCTAGAGAGGTCAGGTTTGTTTTAGTGTACTCCAATAAACAGCCCCTACAACCACAAAAATGAATGGAGTCATTAGCACTTATGGTTTGTAAATGGCACCCAGAATTATGTTGCACGAAGCACAATTTCACATCATTCTGGGTCCATTTGTGTGAAAACAAGGTCCAATCAGGCTGAAACGTTACAAGAAGGTAGAATCTATTGAAATGTAAGTGATCTGAACGTTTCATGATGATAGCACTTTCCTAAGGGGGTCAAACCATGTCCCAAAGGTCACCGGATCTGGTGTCAATTTAAAGAAGTAGTCCAGTTACACCTTTGTGGGCTTATAACTTGGCTTCTGAATGTCCTAGAGAGGTCAGGTTTGTTTTAGTGTACTCCAATCAACAGCCCCTACAACCACAAAAATGAATGGAGTCATTAGCACTTATGGTTTTTAAATGGCACCCAGAATTATGTTGCACAAAGCACAATTTCACATCATTCTGGGTTCATTTGTGTGAAAACAAGGTCCAATCAGGCTGAAACGTTACAGGAAGGTAGAATCTATTGAGTTGTAAGTGATCTGAACGTTTCATGATGATAGCACTTTCCTAAGTGGGTCAAACCATGTCCTAAAGGTCACCGGATCTTGTGTCACTTTAAAGAAGTAGTCCAGTTACACATTTGTGGGCTTATAACTTGGCTTCTGAATATCCTAGAGAGGTCAGGTTTGTTTTAGAGTACTCCAAATAACAGCCCCTATTACCTCAAAAAGAATGGAGTCATTAGCACTTATGGTTTTTAAATGGCACCCAGAATTATGTTGCACGTAGCACAATTTCACATCATTCTGGGTCGATTTGTGTGAAAACAAGGTCCAATCAGGCTGAAACGTTACAAGAAGGTAGAATCTATTGAGTTGTAAGTGATCTGAACATTTCATGATGATCGCACATTGCTATAGGGGGTCAAACCATGTCCCAAAGGTCACCGGGCCTGGTGTCACTTTAAAGAAGTAGTCCAGTTACACCTTTGTGGGCTTATAACTTGGCTTCTGAATGTCCTAGAGAGATCAGGCTTGTTTTAGAGTACTCCAATTAACAGCCCCCATTCCCCAAAAAGGAATGGAGTCATTAGCACTTATGGGTTTTAAATGGCACCCAGAATTATGTTGCACAAAGCACAATTTCACATCATTCTGGGTTCATTTGTGTGAAAACAAGGTCCAATCAGGCTGAAACGTTACAGGAAGGTAGAATCTATTGAGTTGTAAGTGATCTGAACGTTTCATGATGATAGCACTTTCCTAAGTGGGTCAAACCATGTCCTAAAGGTCACCGGATCTTGTGTCACTTTAAAGAAGTAGTCCAGTTACACATTTGTGGGCTTATAACTTGGCTTCTGAATATCCTAGAGAGGTCAGGTTTGTTTTAGAGTACTCCAAATAACAGCCCCTATTACCTCAAAAAGAATGGAGTCATTAGCACTTATGGTTTTTAAATGGCACCCAGAATTATGTTGCACGTAGCACAATTTCACATCATTCTGGGTCGATTTGTGTGAAAACAAGGTCCAATCAGGCTGAAACGTTACAAGAAGGTAGAATCTATTGAGTTGTAAGTGATCTGAACGTTTCATGATGATCGCACATTGCTATAGGGGGTCAAACCATGTCCCAAAGGTCACCGGGCCTGGTGTCACTTTAAAGAAGTAGTCCAGTTACACCTTTGTGGGCTTATAACTTGGCTTCTGAATGTCCTAGAGAGATCAGGTTTGTTTTAGTGTACTCCAATCAACAGCCCCTACAGCCACAAAAAGGAATGGAGTCATTAGCACTTATGGTTTGTAAATGGCACCCAGAATTATGTTGCACGAAGCACAATTTCACATCATTCTGGGTCCATTTGTGTGAAAACAAGGTCCAATCAGGCTGAAACGTAACAAGAAGGTAGAATCTATTGAGTTGTAAGTGATCTGAACGTTTCATGATGATTGCACATTCCTAATTGGGTCAAACCATGTCTCAAAGGTCACCGGGCCTGGTGTCACTTTAAAGTAGTCCAGTTACACCTTTGTGGGCTTATAACTTGGCTTCTGAATGTCCTAGAGAGATCAGGTTTGTTTTAGTGTACTCCAATCAACAGCCCCTACAACCACAAAAAGGAATGGAGTCATTAGCACTTATGGTTTGTAAATGGCACCCAGAATTATGTTGCACGAAGCACAATTTCACATCATTCTGGGTCCATTTGTGTGAAAACAAGGTCCAATCAGGCTGAAACGTAACAAGAGGGTAGAATCTATTGAGTTGTAAGTTATCTGAACGTTTCATGATGATTGCACATTCCTAAGTGGGTCAAACCATGTCCCAAAGGTCACCGGGCCTGGTGTCACTTTAAAGAAGTAGTCCAGTTACACCTTTGTGGGCTTATAACTTGGCTTCTGAATGTCCTAGAGAGGTCAGGCTTGTTTTAGTGTACTCCAATCAACAGCCCCTACAGCCACAAAAAGGAATGGAGTCATTAGCACTTATGGTTTGTAAATGGCACCCAGAATTATGTTGCACGAAGCACAATTTCACATCATTCTGGGTCCATTTGTGTGAAAACAAGGTCCAATCAGGCTGAAACGTTACAAGAAGGTAGAATCTATTGAGTTGTTAGTGATCTGAACGTTTCATGATGATCGCACATTCCTATAGGGGGTCAAACCATGTCCCAAAGGTCACCGGGCCTGGTGTCACTTTAAAGAAGTAGTCCAGTTACACCTTTGTGGGCTTATAACTTGGCTTCTGAATGTCCTAGAGAGATCAGGTTTGTTTTAGTGTACTCCAATCAACAGCCCCTACAACCACAAAAAGGAATGGAGTCATTAACACTTATGGTTTGTAAATGGCACCCAGAATTATGTTGCACGAAGCACAATTTCACATCATTCTGGGTTCATTTGTGTGAAAACAAGGTCAAATCAGGCTGAAACGTTACAGGAAGGTAGAATCTATTGAGTTGTAAGTGATCTGAACGTTTCATGATGATAGCACTTTCCTAAGGGGGTCAAACCATGTCCCAAAGGTCACCGGATCTGGTGTCAATTTAAAGAAGTAGTCCAGTTACACATTTGTGGGCTTATAACTTGGCTTCTGAATGTCCTAGAGTGATCAGGTTTGTTTCAGAGTACTCCAATAAACAGCCCCTACAGCCACAAAAAGGAATGGAGTCATTAGCACTTATGGTTTGTAAATGGCACCCAGAATTATGTTGCATGAAGCACAATTTCACATCATTCTGGGTCGATTTGTGTGAAAACAAGGTCCATTCAGGCTGAAACGTTACAAGAAGGTAGAATCTATTGAAATGTAAGTGATCTGAACGTTTCATGATGATAGCACTTTCCTAAGGGGGTCAAACCATGTCCCAAAGGTCACCGGATCTGGTGTCAATTTAAAGAAGTAGTCCAGTTACACATTTGTGGGCTTATAACTTGGCTTCTGAAGGTCCTAGAGAGATCAGGTTTGTTTTAGTGTACTCCAAACAACAGCCCCTACAACCACAAAAAGGAATGGAGTCATTAGCACTTATGGTTTGTAAATGGCAGCCAGAATTATGTTGCACGAAGCACAATTTCACATCATTCTGGGTCCATTTGTGTGAAAACAAGGTCCAATCAGGCTGAAACGTTACAAGAAGGTAGAATCTATTGAGTTGTAAGTGATCTGAACGTTTCATGATGATCGCACATTCCTAAGGGGGTCAAACCATGTCCCAAAGGTCACCGGGCCTGGTGTCACTTTAAAGAAGTAGTCCAGTTACACCTTTGTGGGCTTAAAACTTGGCTTCTGAATATCCTAGAGAGGTCAGATTTAATTTAGAGTACTCCAATTAACAGCCCCCATTACTCCAAAAAGGAATGGAGTCATTAGCACTTATGGTTTGTAAATGGCACCCAGAATTATGTTGCACGAAGCACAATTTCACATCATTCTGGGTCCATTTGTGTGAAAACAAGGTCCATTCAGGCTGAAACGTTACAAGAAGGTAGAATCTATTGAGTTGTAAGTGATCTGAACGTTTCATGATGATCGCAGATTCCTATAGGGGGTCAAACCATGTCCCAAAGGTCACCGGGCCTGGTGTCACTTTAAAGAAGTAGTCCAGTTACACCTTTGTGGGCTTAAAACTTGGCTTCTGAATATCCTAGAGAGGTCAGGTTTAATTTAGAGTACTCCAATTAACAGCCCCCATTACCCCAAAAAGGAATGGAGTCATTAGCACTTATGGTTTTTAAATGGCACCCAGAATTATGTTGCACAAAGCACAATTTCACATCATTCTGAGTTCATTTGTGTGAAAACAAGGTCCAATCAGGCTGAAACGTTACAGGAAGGTAGAATCTATTGAGTTGTAAGTGATCTGAACGTTTCATGATGATAGCACTTTCCTAAGTGGGTCAAACCATGTCCTAAAGGTCACCGGATCTTGTGTCACTTTAAAGAAGTAGTCCAGTTACACATTTGTGGGCTTATAACTTGGCTTCTGAATATCCTAGAGAGGTCAGGTTTGTTTTAGAGTACTCCAAATAACAGCCCCTATTACCTCAAAAAGGAATGGAGTCATTAGCACTTATGGTTTTTAAATGGCACCCAGAATTATGTTGCACGAAGCACAATTTCACATCATTCTGGGTCGATTTGTGTGAAAACAAGGTCCAATCAGGCTGAAACGTTACAAGAAGGTAGAATCTATTGAGTTGTAAGTGATCTGAACGTTTCATGATGATCACACATTGCTATAGGGGGTCAAACCATGTCCCAAAGGTCACCGGGCCTGGTGTCACTTTAAAGAAGTAGTCCAGTTACACCTTTGTGGGCTTATAACTTGGCTTCTGAATGTCCTAGAGAGATCAGGTTTGTTTTAGTGTACTCCAATCAACAGCCCCTACAACCACAAAAAGGAATGGAGTCATTAGCACTTATGGTTTGTAAATGGCACCCAGAATTATGTTGCACGAAGCACAATTTCACATCATTCTGGGTCCATTTGTGTGAAAACAAGGTCCAATCAGGCTGAAACGTAACAAGAAGGTAGAATCTATTGAGTTGTAAGTGATCTGAACGTTTCATGATGATTGCACATTCCTAATTGGGTCAAACCATGTCCCAAAGGTCACCGGGCCTGGTGTCACTTTAAAGAAGTAGTCCAGTTACACATTTGTGGGCTTATAACTTGGCTTCTGAATATCCTAGAGAGGTCAGGTTTGTTTTAGAGTACTCCAAATAACAGCCCCTATTACCTCAAAAAGGAATGGAGTCATTAGCACTTATGGTTTTTAAATGGCACCCAGAATTATGTTGCACGAAGCACAATTTCACATCATTCTGGGTCGATTTGTGTGAAAACAAGGTCCAATCAGGCTGAAACGTTACAAGAAGGTAGAATCTATTGAGTTGTAAGTGATCTGAACGTTTCATGATGATCGCACATTGCTATAGGGGGTCAAACCATGTCCCAAAGGTCACCGGGCCTGGTGTCACTTTAAAGAAGTAGTCCAGTTACACCTTTTTGGGCTTATAACTTGGCTTCTGAATGTCCTAGAGAGATCAGGTTTGTTTTAGTGTACTCCAATCAACAGCCCCTACAACCACAAAAAGGAATGGAGTCATTAGCACTTATGGTTTGTAAATGGCACCCAGAATTATGTTGCACGAAGCACAATTTCACATCATTCTGGGTCCATTTGTGTGAAAACAAGGTCCAATCAGGCTGAAACGTAACAAGAAGGTAGAATCTATTGAGTTGTAAGTGATCTGAACGTTTCATGATGATTGCACATTCCTAATTGGGTCAAACCATGTCCCAAAGGTCACCGGGCCTGGTGTCACTTTAAAGAAGTAGTCCAGTTACACCTTTGTGGGCTTATAACTTGGCTTCTGAATGTCCTAGAGAGGTCAGGCTTGTTTTAGTGTACTCCAATCAACAGCCCCTACAACCACAAAAAGGAATGGAGTCATTAGCACTTATGGTTTGTAAATGGCACCCAGAATTATGTTGCACGAAGCACAATTTCACATCATTCTGGGTTCATTTGTGTGAAAACAAGGTCCAATCAGGCTGAAACGTTACAGGAAGGTAGAATCTATTGAGTTGTAAGTGATCTGAACGTTTCATGATGATCGCACATTCCTAAGGGGGTCAAACCATGTCCCAAAGGTCACCAGATCTGGTGTCACTTTAAAGAAGTAGTCCAGTTACACATTTGTGGGCTTATAACTTGGCTTCTGAATATCCTAGAGAGGTCAGGTTTGTTTTAGTGTACTCCAATCAACAGCCCCTACAACCACAAAAAGGAATGGAGTCATTAGCACTTATGGTTTGTAAATGGCACCCAGAATTATGTTGCACGAAGCACAATTTCACATCATTCTGGGTCCATTTGTGTGAAAACAAGGTCCAATCAGGCTGAAACGTTACAAGAAGGTAGAATCTATTGAGTTGTAAGTGATCTGAATGTTTCATGATGATCTCACATTCCTATAGGGGGTCAAACCATGTCCCAAAGGTCACCGGGCCTGGTGTCACTTTAAAGAAGTAGTCCAGTTACACCTTTGTGGGCTTGTAACTTGGCTTCTGAATATCCTAAAGAGGTCAGGTTTGTTTTAGAGTACTCCAATTAACAGCCCCCATTCCCCAAAAAGGAATGGAGTCATTAGCACTTATGGGTTTTAAATGGCACCCAGAAATATGTTGCACAAAGCACAATTTCACATCATTCTGGGTTCATTTGTGTGAAAACAAGGTCCAATCAGGCTGAAACGTTACAGGAAGGTAGAATCTATTGAGTTGTAAGTGATCTGAACGTTTCATGATGATAGCACATTCCTAATTGGGTCAAACCATGTCCCAAAGGTCACCGGGCCTGGTGTCACTTTAAAGAAGTAGTCCAGTTACACCTTTGTGGGATTATAACTTGGCTTCTGAATGTCCTAGAGAGGTCAGGCTTGTTTTAGTGTACTCCAATAAACAGCCCCTACAGCCACAAAAAGGAATGGAGTCATTAGCACTTATGGTTTGTAAATGGCACCCAGAATTATGTTGCATGAAGCACAATTTCACATCATTCTGGGTCGATTTGTGTGAAAACAAGGTCCAATCAGGCTGAAACGTTACAAGAAGGTAGAATCTATTGAGTTGTAAGTGATCTGAACGTTTCATGATGATTGCACATTGCTATAGGGGGTCAAACCATGTCCCAAAGGTCACCGGGCCTGGTGTCACTTTAAAGAAGTAGTCCAGTTACACCTTTGTGGGCTTATAACTTGGCTTCTGAATGTCCTAGAGAGATCAGGTTTGTTTTAGTGTACTCCAATTAACAGCCCCCACTACCCCAAAAAGGAATGGAGTCATTAGCACTTATGGTTTTTAAATGACACCCAGAATTATGTTGCACGAAGCACAATTTCACATCATTCTGGGTTCATTTGTGTGAAAACAAGGTCCAATCAGGCTGAAACGTTACAAGAAGGTAGAATCTATTGAGTTGTAAGTGATCTGAACGTTTCATGATGATCGCACATTCCTAAGGGGGTCAAACCATGTCCCAAAGGTCACCAGATCTGGTGTCACTTTAAAGAAGTAGTCCAGTTACACATTTGTGGGCTTATAACTTGGCTTCTGAATATCCTAGAGAGGTCAGGTTTTTTTAGTGTACTCCAATCAACAGCCCCTACAACCACAAAAAGGAATGGAGTCATTAGCACTTATGGTTTGTAAATGGCACCCAGAATTATGTTGCACGAAGCACAATTTCACATCATTCTGGGTCCATTTGTGTGAAAACAAGGTCCAATCAGGCTGAAACGTTACAAGAAGGTAGAATCTATTGAGTTGTAAGTGATCTGAATGTTTCATGATGATCTCACATTCCTATAGGGGGTCAAACCATGTCCCAAAGGTCACCGGGCCTGGTGTCACTTTAAAGAAGTAGTCCAGTTACACCTTTGTGGGCTTATAACTTGGCTTCTGAATATCCTAGAGAGGTCAGGTTTGTTTTAGTGTACTCCAATTAACAGCCCCCACTACCCCAAAAAGGAATGGAGTCATTAGCACTTATGGTTTTTAAATGACACCCAGAATTATGTTGCACGAAGCACAATTTCACATCATTCTGGGTTCATTTGTGTGAAAACAAGGTCCAATCAGGCTGAAACGTTACAGGAAGGTAGAATCTATTTAGTTGTAAGTGATCTGAACGTTTCATGATGATAGCACTTTCCTAAGGGGGTAAAACCATGTTCCAAAGGTCACCGGATCGGTGTCAATTTAAAGAAGTAGTCCAGTTACACATTTGTGGGCTTTTAACTTGGCTTCTGAATGTCCTAGAGAGATCAGGTTTGTTTTAGTGTACTCCAATCAACAGCCCCTACAACCACAAAAAGGAATGGAGTCATTAGCACTTATGGTTTGTAAATGGCACCCAGAATTATGTTGCACGAAGCACAATTTCACATCATTCTGGGTTCATTTGTGTGAAAACAAGGTCCAATCAGGCTGAAACGTTACAGGAAGGTAGAATCTATTGAGTTGTAAGTGATCTGAACGTTTCATGATGATTGCACATTCCTAAGGGGGTCAAACCATGTCCCAAAGGTCACCAGATCTGGTGTCACTTTAAAGAAGTAGTCCAGTTACACATTTGTGGGCTTATAACTTGGCTTCTGAATATCCTAGAGAGGTCAGGTTTGTTTTAGTGTACTCCAATCAACAGCCCCTACAACCACAAAAAGGAATGGAGTCATTAGCACTTATGGTTTGTAAATGGCACCCAGAATTATGTTGCATGAAGCACAATTTCACATCATTCTGGGTCCATTTGTGTGAAAACAAGGTCCAATCAGGCTGAAACGTTACAAGAAGGTAGAATATATTGAGTTGTAAGTGATCTGAATGTTTCATGATGATCTCACATTCCTATAGGGGGTCAAACCATGTCCCAAAGGTCACCGGGCCTGGTGTCACTTTAAAGAAGTAGTCCAGTTACACCTTTGTGGGCTTGTAACTTGGCTTCTGAATATCCTAAAGAGGTCAGGTTTGTTTTAGAGTACTCCAATTAACAGCCCCCATTCCCCAAAAAGGAATGGAGTCATTAGCACTTATGGGTTTTAAATGGCACCCAGAATTATGTTGCACAAAGCACAATTTCACATCATTCTGGGTTCATTTGTGTGAAAACAAGGTCCAATCAGGCTGAAACGTTACAGGAAGGTAGAATCTATTGAGTTGTAAGTGATCTGAACGTTTCATGATGATCGCACATTGCTATAGGGGGTCAAACCATGTCCCAAAGGTCACCGGGCCTGGTGTCACTTTAAAGAAGTAGTCCAGTTACACCTTTGTGGGCTTATAACTTTGCTTCTGAATGTCCTAGAGAGATCAGGTTTGTTTTAGTGTACTCCAATCAACAGCCCCTACAACCACAAAAAGGAATGGAGTCATTAGCACTTATGGTTTGTAAATGGCACCCAGAATTATGTTGCACAAAGCACAATTTCACATCATTCTGGGTCCATTTGTGTGAAATCAAGGTCCAATCAGGCTGAAACGTAACAAGAAGGTAGAATCTATTGAGTTGTAAGTGATCTGAACGTTTCATGATGATTGCACATTCCTAATTGGGTCAAACCATTTCCCAAAGGTCACCGGGCCTGGTGTCACTTTAAAGAAGTAGTCCAGTTACACCTTTGTGGGCTTATAACTTGGCTTCTGAATGTCCTAGAGAGGTCAGGCTTGTTTTAGTGTACTCCAATAAACAGCCCCTACAGCCACAAAAAGGAATGGAGTCATTAGCACTTATGGTTTGTAAATGGCACCCAGAATTATGTTGCATGAAGCACAATTTCACATCATTCTGGGTCGATTTGTGTGAAAACAAGGTCCAATCAGGCTGAAACGTTACAAGAAGGTAGAATCTATTGAGTTGTAAGTGATCTGAACGTTTCATGATGATCGCACATTGCTATAGGGGGTCAAACCATGTCCCAAAGGTCACCGGGCCTGGTGTCACTTTAAAGAAGTAGTCCAGTTACACCTTTGTGGGCTTATAACTTGGCTTCTGAATGTCCTAGAGAGATCAGGTTTATTTTAGTGTACTCCAATCAACAGCCCCTACAACCACAAAAAGGAATGGAGTCATTAGCACTTATGGTTTGTAAATGGCACCCAGAATTATGTTGCACGAAGCACAATTTCACATCATTCTGGGTCCATTTGTGTGAAAACAAGGTCCAATCAGGCTGAAACGTAACAAGAAGGTAGAATCTATTGAGTTGTAAGTTATCTGAACGTTTCATGATGATTGCACATTCCTAAGTGGGTCAAACCATGTCCCAAAGGTCACCGGGCCTGGTGTCACTTTAAAGAAGTAGTCCAGTTACACATTTGTGGGCTTTTAACTTGGCTTCTGAATGTCCTAGAGAGATCAGGTTTGTTTTAGTGTACTCCAATCAACAGCCCCTACAACCACAAAAATGAATGGAGTCATTAGCACTTATGGTTTGTAAATGGCACCCAGAATTATGTTGCACGAAGCACAATTTCACATCATTCTGGGTTCATTTGTGTGAAAACAAGGTCCAATCAGGCTGAAATGTTACAGGAAGGTAGAATCTATTGAGTTGTAAGTGATCTGAACGTTTCATGATGATCGCACATTCCTAAGGGGGTCAAACCATGTCCCAAAGGTCACCAGATCTGGTGTCACTTTAAAGAAGTAGTCCAGTTACACATTTGTGGGCTTATAACTTGGCTTCTGAATGTCCTAGAGAGGTCAGGTTTGTTTTAGTGTACTCCAATCAACAGCCCCTACAACCACAAAAAGGAATGGAGTCATTAGCACTTATGGTTTGTAAATGGCACCCAGAATTATGTTGCACGAAGCACAATTTCACATCATTCTGGGTCCATTTGTGTGAAAACAAGGTCCAATCAGGCTGAAACGTTACAAGAAGGTAGAATCTATTGAGTTGTAAGTGATCTGAATGTTTCATGATGATCTCACATTCCTATAGGGGGTCAAACCATGTCCCAAAGGTCACCGGGCCTGGTGTCACTTTAAAGAAGTAGTCCAGTTACACCTTTGTGGGCTTGTAACTTGGCTTCTGAATATCCTAAAGAGGTCAGGTTTGTTTTAGAGTACTCCAATTAACAGCCCCCATTCCCCAAAAAGGAATGGAGTCATTAGCACTTATGGGTTTTAAATGGCACCCAGAATTATGTTGCACAAAGCACAATTTCACATCATTCTGGGTTCATTTGTGTGAAAACAAGGTCCAATCAGGCTGAAACGTTACAGGAAGGTAGAATCTATTGAGTTGTAAGTGATTTGAACGTTTCATGATGATAGCACTTTCCTAAGTGGGTCAAACCATGTCCTAAAGGTCACCGGATCTTGTGTCACTTTAAAGAAGTAGTCCAGTTACACCTTTGTGGGCTTATAACTTGGCTTCTGAATATCCTAAAGAGGTCAGGTTTGTTTTAGAGTACTCCAATTAACAGCCCCCATTACCCCAAAAAGGAATGGAGTCATTAGCACTTATGGTTTTTAAATGGCACCCAGAATTATGTTGCACAAAGCACAATTTCACATCATTCTGGGTTCATTTGTGTGAAAACAAGGTCCAATCAGGCTGAAACGTTACAGGAAGGTAGAATCTATTGAGTTGTAAGTGATCTGAACGTTTCATGATGATAGCACTTTCCTAAGGGTGTCAATCCATGTCCTAAAGGTCACCGGATCTGGTGTCACTTTAAAGAAGTAGTCCAGTTACACATTTGTGGGCTTATAACTTGGCTTCTTAATATCCTAGAGAGGTCAGGTTTGTTTTAGAGTACTCAAATTAACAGCCCCTATTACCTCAAAAAGGAATGGAGTCATTAGCACTGATGGTTTTTAAATGGCACCCAGAATTATGTTGCACGAAGCACAATTTCACATCATTCTGGGTCCATTTGGGTGAAAACAAGGTCCAATCAGGCTGAAACGTTACAAGAAGATAGAATCTATTGAGTTGTAAGTGATCTGAACGTTTCATGATGATCGCACATTCCTAAGTGGGTCAAACCATGTCCCAAAAGTCACCGGATCTGGTGTCACTTTAAAGAAGTAGTCCAGTTACACATTTGTGGGCTTATAACTTGGCTTCTGAATGTCCTAGAGAGATCAGGTTTGTTTTAGTGTACTCCAATCAACAGCCCCTACAACCACAAAAAAGAATGGAGTCATTAGAACTTATGGTTTGTAAATGGCACCCAGAATTATGTTGCACGAAGCACAATTTCACATCATTCTGGGTCGATTTGTGTGAAAACAAGGTCCAATCAGGCTGAAACGTTACAAGAAGGTAGAATCTATTGAGTTGTAAGTGATATGAACGTTTCATGATGATCGCACATTCCTATAGGGGGTCAAATCATGTCCCAAAGGTCAACGGGCCTGGTGTCAATGTAAAGAAGTAGTCCAGTTACACATTTGTGGGCTTATAACTTGGCTTCTGAATGTCCTAGAGTGATCAGGTTTGGTTCAGAGTACTACAATCAACAGCCCCTACAACCACAAAAAGGAATGGAGTCATTAGCACTTATGGTTTTTAAATGGCACCCAGAATTATGTTGCACGAAGCACAATTTCACATCATTCTGGGTTCATTTGTGTGAAAACAAGGTCCAGTCAGGCTGAAACATTACAAGAAGGTAGAATCTATTGAGTTGTAAGTGATCTGAACGTTTCAAGATGATCGCACATTCCTATAGGGGGTCAAACCATGTCCCAAAGGTCACCGGGCCTCGTGTCACTTTAAATAAGTAGTCCAGTTACACCTTTGTGGGCTTATAACTTGGCTTCTGAATGTCCTAGAGAGGTCAGGCTTGTTTTAGTGTACTCCAATAAACAGCCCCTACAGCCACAAAAAGGAATGGAGTCATTAGCACTTATGGTTTGTAAATGGCACCCAGAATTATGTTGCACAAAGCACAATTTCACATCATTCTGGGTCGATTTGTGTGAAAACAAGGTCCAATCAGGCTGAAACGTTACAAGAAGGTAGAATCTATTGAGTTGTAAGTGATATGAACGTTTCATGATGATCGCACATTCCTATAGGGGGTCAAATCATGTCCCAAAGGTCAACGGGCCTGGTGTCAATGTAAAGAAGTAGTCCAGTTACACATTTGTGGGCTTATAACTTGGCTTCTGAATGTCCTAGAGTGATCAGGTTTGTTTCAGAGTACTACAATCAACAGCCCCTACAACCACAAAAAGGAATGGAGTCATTAGCACTTATGGTTTTTAAATGGCACCCAGAATTATGTTGCACGAAGCACAATTTCACATCATTCTGGGTCCATTTGGGTGAAAACAAGGTCCAATCAGGCTGAAACGTTACAAGAAGGTAGAATCTATTGAGTTGTAAGTGATCTGAACGTTTCATGATGATCGCACATTCCTAAGTGGGTCAAACCATGTCCCAAAAGTCACCGGATCTGGTGTCACTTTAAAGAAGTAGTCCAGTTACACATTTGTGGGCTTATAACTTGGCTTCTGAATGTCCTAGAGAGATCAGGTTTGTTTTAGTGTACTCCAATCAACAGCCCCTACAACCACAAAAAAGAATGGAGTCATTAGAACTTATGGTTTGTAAATGGCACCCAGAATTATGTTGCACGAAGCACAATTTCACATCATTCTGGGTCGATTTGTGTGAAAACAAGGTCCAATCAGGCTGAAACGTTACAAGAAGGTAGAATCTATTGAGTTGTAAGTGATATGAACGTTTCATGATGATCGCACATTCCTATAGGGGGTCAAATCATGTCCCAAAGGTCAACGGGCCTGGTGTCAATGTAAAGAAGTAGTCCAGTTACACATTTGTGGGCTTATAACTTGGCTTCTGAATGTCCTAGAGTGATCAGGTTTGGTTCAGAGTACTACAATCAACAGCCCCTACAACCACAAAAAGGAATGGAGTCATTAGCACTTATGGTTTTTAAATGGCACCCAGAATTATGTTGCACGAAGCACAATTTCACATCATTCTGGGTTCATTTGTGTGAAAACAAGGTCCAATCAGGCTGAAACATTACAAGAAGGTAGAATCTATTGAGTTGTAAGTGATCTGAACGTTTCATGATGATCGCACATTCCTATAGGGGGTCAAACCATGTCCCAAAGGTCACCGGGCCTCGTGTCACTTTAAATAAGTAGTCCAGTTACACCTTTGTGGGCTTATAACTTGGCTTCTGAATGTCCTAGACAGGTCAGGCTTGTTTTAGTGTACTCCAATAAACAGCCCCTACAGCCACAAAAAGGAATGGAGTCATTAGCACTTATGGTTTGTAAATGGCACCCAGAATTATGTTGCACAAAGCACAATTTCACATCATTCTGGGTCGATTTGTGTGAAAACAAGGTCCAATCAGGCTGAAACGTTACAAGAAGGTAGAATCTATTGAGTTGTAAGTGATATGAACGTTTCATGATGATCGCACATTCCTATAGGGGGTCAAATCATGTCCCAAAGGTCAACGGGCCTGGTGTCAATGTAAAGAAGTAGTCCAGTTACACATTTGTGGGCTTATAACTTGGCTTCTGAATGTCCTAGAGTGATCAAGTTTGTTTCAGAGTACTACAATCAACAGCCCCTACAACCACAAAAAGGAATGGAGTCATTAGCACTTATGGTTTTTAAATGGCACCCAGAATTATGTTGCACGAAGCACAATTTCACATCATTCTGGGTCCATTTGGGTGAAAACAAGGTCCAATCAGGCTGAAACGTTACAAGAAGGTAGAATCTATTGAGTTGTAAGTGATCTGAACGTTTCATGATGATCGCACATTCCTAAGTGGGTCAAACCATGTCCCAAAAGTCACCGGATCTGGTGTCACTTTAAAGAAGTAGTCCAGTTACACATTTGTGGGCTTATAACTTGGCTTCTGAATGTCCTAGAGAGATCAGGTTTGTTTTAGTGTACTCCAATCAACAGCCCCTACAACCACAAAAAAGAATGGAGTCATTAGAACTTATGGTTTGTAAATGGCACCCAGAATTATGTTGCACGAAGCACAATTTCACATCATTCTGGGTCGATTTGTGTGAAAACAAGGTCCAATCAGGCTGAAACGTTACAAGAAGGTAGAATCTATTGAGTTGTAAGTGATATGAACGTTTCATGATGATCGCACATTCCTATAGGGGGTCAAATCATGTCCCTAAGGTCAACGGGCCTGGTGTCAATGTAAAGAAGTAGTCCAGTTACACATTTGTGGGCTTATAACTTGGCTTCTGAATGTCCTAGAGTGATCAGGTTTGTTTCAGAGTACTACAATCAACAGCCCCTACAACCACAAAAAGGAATGGAGTCATTAGCACTTATGGTTTTTAAATGGCACCCAGAATTATGTTGCACGAAGCACAATTTCACATCATTCTGGGTTCATTTGTGTGAAAACAAGGTCCAATCAGGCTGAAACATTACAAGAAGGTAGAATCTATTGAGTTGTAAGTGATCTGAACGTTTCATGATGATCGCACATTCCTATAGGGGGTCAAACCATGTCCCAAAGGTCACCGGGCCTCGTGTCACTTTAAATAAGTAGTCCAGTTACACCTTTGTGGGCTTATAACTTGGCTTCTGAATGTCCTAGAGAGGTCAGGCTTGTTTTAGTGTACTCCAATAAACAGCCCCTACAGCCACAAAAAGGAATGGAGTCATTAGCACTTATGGTTTGTAAATGGCACCCAGAATTATGTTGCACAAAGCACAATTTCACATCATTCTGGGTTCATTTGTGTGAAAACAAGGTCCAATCAGGCTGAAACATTACAAGAAGGTAGAATCTATTGAGTTGTAAGTGATCTGAACGTTTCATGATGATCGCACATTCCTATAGGGGGTCAAACCATGTCCCAAAGGTCACCGGGCCTCGTGTCACTTTAAATAAGTAGTCCAGTTACACATTTGTGGGCTTATAACTTGGCTTCTGAATGTCCTAGAGAGGTCAGGCTTGTTTTAGTGTACTCCAATAAACAGCCCCTACAGCCACAAAAAGGAATGGAGTCATTAGCACTTATGGTTTGTAAATGGCGCCCAGAATTATGTTGCACGAAGCACAATTTCACATCATTCTGGGTCCATTTGTGTGAAAACAAGGTCCAATCAGGCTGAAACGTTACAAGAAGGTAGAATCTATTGAGTTGTAAGTGATCTGAACGTTTCATGACGATCGCACATTCCTAAGGGGGTCAAACTATGTCCCAAAGGTCACCGGGCCTGGTGTCACTTTAAAGAAGTAGTCCAGTTACACCTTTGTGGGCTTATAACTTGGCTTCTGAATATCCTAGAGAGGTCAGGTTTAATTTAGAGTACTCCAATTAACAGCCCCCATTACCCCAAAAAGGAATGGAGTCATTAGCACTTATGGGTTGTAAATGGCACCCAGAATTATGTGGCACGAAGCAAAATTTCACATCATTCTGGGTTCATTTGTGTGAAAACAAGGTCCAATCAGACTGAAACGTTACAGGAAGGTAGAATCTATTGAGTTGTAAGTGATCTGAACGTTTCATGATGATCGCACATTCCTATAGGGGGTCAAACCATGTCCCAAAGGTCACCGGGCCTCGTGTCACTTTAAAGAAGTAGTCCAGTTACACCTTTGTGGGCTTATAACTTGGCTTCTGAATATCCTAGAGAGGTCAGGTTTAATTTAGAGTACTCCAATTAACAGCCCCCATTACCCCAAAAAGGAATGGAGTCATTAGAACTTATGGTTTTTAAATGGCACCCAGAATTATGTTGCACGAAGCACAATTTCACATCATTCTGGGTTCATTTGTGTGAAAACAAGGTCCAATCAGGCTGAAACGTTACAGGAAGGTAGAATCTATTGAGTTTTAAGTGATCTGAACGTTTCATGATGATAGCACTTTCCTATAGGGGGTCAAACCATGTCCCAAAGGTCACTGGATCGGTGTCAATTTAAAGAAGTAGTCCAGTTACACATTTGTTGGCTTATAACTTGGCTTCTGAATGTCCTAGAGAGATCAGGTTTGTTTTAGTGTACTCCAATCAACAGCCCCTACAACCACAAAAAGGAATGGAGTCATTAGCACTTATGGTTTGTAAATGGCACCCAGAATTATGTTGCACGAAGCACAATTTCACATCATTCTGGGTCCATTTGTGTGAAAACAAGGTCCAATCAGGCTGAAACGTTACAAGAAGGTAGAATCTATTGAGTTGTAAGTGATCTGAACGTTTCATGATGATCGCACATTCCTACAGGGGGTCAAACCATGTCCGAAAGGTCACCGGGCCTGGTGTCACTTTAAAGAAGTAGTCCAGTTACACCTTTGTGGGCTTATAACTTGGCTTCTGAATATCCAAAAGAGGTCAGGTTTGTTTTAGAGTACTCCAATTAACAGCCCCCATTACCCCAAAAAGGAATGGAGTCATTAGCACTTATGGTTTTTAAATGGCACCCAGAATTATGTTGCACAAAGCACAATTTCACATCATTCTGGGTTCATTTGTGTGAAAACAAGGTCCAATCAGGCTGAAACGTTACAGGAAGGTAGAATCTATTGAGTTGTAAGTGATCTGAACGTTTCATGATGATAGCACTTTCCTAAGGGTGTCAATCCATGTCCTAAAGGTCACCGGATCTGGTGTCACTTTAAAGAAGTAGTCCAGTTACACATTTGTGGGCTTATAACTTGGCTTCTTAATATCCTAGAGAGGTCAGGTTTGTTTTAGTGTACTCAAATTAACAGCCCCTATTACCTCAAAAAGGAATGGAGTCATTAGCACTTATGGTTTTTAAATGGCACCCAGAATTATGTTGCACGAAGCACAATTTCACATCATTCTGGGTCCATTTGGGTGAAAACAAGGTCCAATCAGGCTGAAACGTTACAAGAAGGTAGAATCTATTGAGTTGTAAGTGATCTGAACGTTTCATGATGATCGCACATTCCTAAGTGGGTCAAACCATGTCCCAAAAGTCACCGGATCTGGTGTCACTTTAAAGAAGTAGTCCAGTTACACATTTGTGGGCTTATAACTTGGCTTCTGAATGTCCTAGAGAGATCAGGTTTGTTTTAGTGTACTCCAATCAACAGCCCCTACAACCACAAAAAAGAATGGAGTCATTAGAACTTATGGTTTGTAAATGGCACCCAGAATTATGTTGCACGAAGCACAATTTCACATCATTCTGGGTCGATTTGTGTGAAAACAAGGTCCAATCAGGCTGAAACGTTACAAGAAGGTAGAATCTATTGAGTTGTAAGTGATATGAACGTTTCATGATGATCGCACATTCCTATAGGGGGTCAAATCATGTCCCAAAGGTCAACGGGCCTGGTGTCAATGTAAAGAAGTAGTCCAGTTACACATTTGTGGGCTTATAACTTGGCTTCTGAATGTCCTAGAGTGATCAGGTTTGTTTCAGAGTACTACAATCAACAGCCCCTACAACCACAAAAAGGAATGGAGTCATTAGCACTTATGGTTTTTAAATGGCACCCAGAATTATGTTGCACGAAGCACAATTTCACATCATTCTGGGTTCATTTGTGTGAAAACAAGGTCCAATCAGGCTGAAACATTACAAGAAGGTAGAATCTATTGAGTTGTAAGTGATCTGAACGTTTCATGATGATCGCACATTCCTATAGGGGGTCAAACCATGTCCCAAAGGTCACCGGGCCTCGTGTCACTTTAAATAAGTAGTCCAGTTACACCTTTGTGGGCTTATAACTTGGCTTCTGAATGTCCTAGAGAGGTCAGGCTTGTTTTAGTGTACTCCAATAAACAGCCCCTACAGCCACAAAAAGGAATGGAGTCATTAGCACTTATGGGTTGTAAATGGCACCCAGAATTATGTGGCACGAAGCAAAATTTCACATCATTCTGGGTTCATTTGTGTGAAAACAAGGTCCAATCAGACTGAAACGTTACAGGAAGGTAGAATCTATTGAGTTGTAAGTGATCTGAACGTTTCATGATGATAGCACTTTCCTAAGGAGGTAAAACCATGTCCCAAAGGTCACCGGATCGGTGTCAATTTAAAAAAGTAGTCCAGTTACACATTTGTGGGCTTATAACTTGGCTTCTGAATGTCCTAGAGAGATCAGGTTTGTTTTAGTGTACTCCAATCAACAGCCCCTAAAACCACAAAAAGGAATGGAGTCATTAGCACTTATGGTTTTTAAATGGCACCCAGAATTATGTTGCACGAAGCACAATTTCACATCATTCTTGGTTCATTTGTGTGAAAACAAGGTCCAATCAGGCTGAAACGTTACAGGAAGGTAGAATCTATTGAGTTGTAAGTGATCTGAACGTTTCATGATGATAGCACTTTCCTAAGGGGGTCAAACCATGTCCCAGAGGTCACCGGATCTGGTGTCAATTTAAAGAAGTAGTCCAGTTACACATTTGTGGGCTTATAACTTGGCTTCTGAATGTCCTAGAGAGATCAGGTTTGTTTTAGAGTACTCCAATTAACAGCCCCCATTACCCCAAAAAGGAATGGAGTCATTAGCACTTATGGTTTTTAAATGGCACCCAGAATTATGTTGCACGAAGCACAATTTCACATCATTCTGGGTTCATTTGTGTGAAAACAAGGTCCAGTCAGGCTGAAACGTTACAAGAAGGTAGAATCTGTTGAGTTGTAAGTGATCTGAAAGTTTCATGATGATCACACTTTCCTATAGGGGGTCAAACCATGTCCCAAAGGTCACTGGGCCTGGTGTCACTTTAAAGAAGTAGTCCAGTTACACCTTTGTGGGCTTATAACTTGGCTTCTGAATATCCTAGAGAGGTCAGGTTTGTTTTAGAGTACTCCAATTAACAGCCCCCATTACCCCAAAAAGGAATGGAGTCATTAGCACTTATGGTTTTTAAATGGCACCCAGAATTATGTTGCACAAAGCACAATTTCACATCATTCTGGGTCCATTTGTGTGAAAACAAGGTCCAATCAGGCTGAAACGTTACAAGAAGGTAGAATCAATTGAGTTTTAAGTGATATGAACGTTTCATGATGATCGCACATTCATATAGGGGGTCAAACCATGTCCCAAAGGTCACCGGGCCTGGTGTCACTTTAAAGAAGTAGTCCAGTTACACCTTTGTGGGCTTATAACTTGGCTTCTGAATGTCCTAGAGAGATCAGGTTTGTTTTAGTGTACTCCAATCAACGGCCCCTACAACCACAAAAAGGAATGGAATCATTATGGTTTGTAAATGGCACCCAGAATTATGTTGCATGAAGCACAATTTCACATCATTCTTGGTCCATTTGTGTGAAAACAAGGTCCAATCAGGCTGAAACGTTACAAGAAGGTAGAATCTATTGAGTTGTAAGTGATCTGAACGTTTCATGATGATCGCACATTACTAAGGGGGTCAAACCATGTCCCAAAGGTCACCGGGCCTGGTGTCACTTTAAAGAAGTAGTCCAGTTACACCTTTGTGGGCTTATAACTTGGCTTCTGAATATCCTAGAGAGGTCAGGTTTAATTTAGAGTACTCCAATTAACAGCCCCCATTACCCCAAAAAGGAATGGAGTCATTAGATCTTATGGTTTTTAAATGGCACCCAGAATTTTGTTGCACGAAGCACAATTTCACATCATTCTGGGTTCATTTGTGTGAAAACAAGGTCCAATCAGGCTGAAACGTTACAGGAAGGTAGAATCTATTGAGTTGTAAGTGATCTGAACGTTTCATGATGATAGCACTTTCCTATAGGGGGTCAAACCATGACCCAAAGGTCACTGGATCGGTGTCAATTTAAAGAAGTAATCCAGTTACACATTTGTGGGCTTATAACTTGGCTTCTGAATGTCCTAGAGAGATCAGGTTTTTTTAGTGTACTCCAATCACCAGCCCCTACAACCACAAAAAGGAATGGAGTCATTAGCACTTATGGTTTGTAAATGGCACCCAGAATTATGTGGCACGAAGCACAATTTCACATCATTCTGGGTCCATTTGTGTGAAAACAAGGTCCAATCAGGCTGAAACGTTACAAGAAGGTAGAATCTATTGAGTTGTAAGTGATCTGAACGTTTCATGATGATCGCACATTCCTACAGGGGGTCAAACCATGTCCCAAAGGTCACCGGGCCTGGTGTCACTTTAAAGAAGTAGTCCAGTTACACCTTTGTGGGCTTATAACTTGGCTTCTGAATATCCTAAAGAGGTCAGGTTTGTTTTAGAGTACTCCAATTAACAGCCCCCATTACCCCAAAAAGGAATGGAGTCATTAGCACTTATGGTTTTTAAATGGCACCCAGAATTATGTTGCACAAAGCACAATTTCACATCATTCTGGGTTCATTTGTGTGAAAACAAGGTCCAATCAGGCTGAAACGTTACAGGAAGGTAGAATCTATTGAGTTGTAAGTGATCTGAACGTTTCATGATGATAGCAGTTTCCTAAGGGTGTCAAACCATGTCCCAAAGGTCACCGGATCTGGTGTCACTTTAAAGAAGTAGTCCAGTTACACATTTGTGGGCTTATAACTTGGCTTCTGAATGTCCTAGAGAGATCAGGTTTGTTTTAGTGTACTCCAATCAACAGCCCCTACAACCACAAAAAAGAATGGAGTCATTAGAACTTATGGTTTGTAAATGGCACCCAGAATTATGTTGCACGAAGCACAATTTCACATCATTCTGGGTCCATTTGTGTGAAAACAAGGTCCAATCAGGCTGAAACGTTACAAGAAGGTAGAATCTATTGAGTTGTAAGTGATATGAACGTTTCATGATGATCGCACATTCCTATAGGGGGTCAAACCATGTCCCAAAGGTCAACGGGCCTGGTGTCAATGTAAAGAAGTAGTCCAGTTACACATTTGTGGGCTTATAACTTGGCTTCTGAATGTCCCAGAGTGATCAGGTTTGTTTCAGAGTACTACAATCAACAGCCCCTACAACCACAAAAAGGAATGGAGTCATTAGCACTTATGGTTTGTAAATGGCACCCAGAATTATGATGCACGAAGCACAATTTCACATCATTCTGGGTCCATTTGTGTGAAAACAAGGTCCATTCAGGCTGAAACGTTACAAGAAGGTAGAATCTATTGAGTTGTAAGTGATCTGAACGTTTCATGATGATCACACATTCCTATAGGGGGTCAAACCATGTCCCAAAGGTCACCGGGCCTGGTGTCACTTTAAATAAGTAGTCCAGTTACACCTTTGTGGGCTTATAACTTGGCTTCTGAATGTCCAAGAGAGGTCAGTCTTGTTTTAGTGTACTCCAATAAACAGCCCCTACAGCCACAAAAAGGAATGGAGTCATTAGCACTTATGGTTTGTAAATGGCGCCCAGAATTATGTTGCACGAAGCACAATTTCACATCATTCTGGGTCCATTTGTGTGAAAACAAGGTCCAATCAGGCTGAAACGTTACAAGAAGGTAGAATCTATTGAGTTGTAAGTGATCTGAACGTTTCACGATGATCGCACATTCCTAAGGGGGTCAAACCATGTCCCAAAGGTCACCAGGCCTGGTGTCACTTTAAAGAAGTAGTCCAGTTACACCTTTGTGGGCTTATAACTTGGCTTCTGAATATCCTAGAGAGGTCAGGTTTGTTTTAGAGTACTCCAATTAACAGCCCCTATTACCACTAAAAGGAATGGAGTCATTAGCACTTATGGGTTGTAAATGGCACCCAGAATTATGTGGCACGAAGCAAAATTTCACATCATTCTGGGTTCATTTGTGTGAAAACAAGGTCCAATCAGACTGAAACGTTACAGGAAGGTAGAATCTATTGAGTTGTAAGTGATCTGAACGTTTCATGATGATAGCACTTTCCTAAGGAGGTAAAACCATGTCCCAAAGGTCACCGGATCGGTGTCAATTTAAAAAAGTAGTCCAGTTACACATTTGTGGGCTTATAACTTGGCTTCTGAATGTCCTAGAGAGATCAGGTTTGTTTTAGTGTACTCCAATCAACAGCCCCTAAAACCACAAAAAGGAATGGAGTCATTAGCACTTATGGTTTTTAAATGGCACCCAGAATTATGTTGCAAGAAGCACAATTTCACATCATTCTGGGTTCATTTGTGTGAAAACAAGGTCCAATCAGGCTGAAACGTTACAAGAAGGTAGAATCTGTTGAGTTGTAAATGATCTGAACGTTTCATGATGATCGCACATTCCTATAGGGGGTCAAACCATGTCCCAAAGGTCACCGGGCCTGGTGTCACTTTAAAGAAGTAGTCCAGTTACACCTTTGTGGGCTTATAACTTGGCTTCTGAATATCCTAGAGAGGTCAGGTTTGTTTTAGAGTACTCCAATTAACAGCCCCCATTACCCCAAAAAGGAATGGAGTCATTAGCACTTATGGTTTTTAAATGGAACCCAGAATTATGTTGCACAAAACACAATTTCACATCATTCTGGGTCCATTTGTGTGAAAACAAGGTCCAATCAGGCTGAAACGTTACAAGAAGGTAGAATCAATTGAGTTTTAAGTGATATGAACGTTTCATGATGATCGCACATTCCTATAGGGGGTCAAACCATGTCCCAAAGGTCACCGGGCCTGGTGTCACTTTAAAGAAGTAGTCCAGTTACACCTTTGTGGGCTTATTACTTGGCTTCTGAATGTCCTAGAGAGATCAGGTTTGTTTTAGTGTACTCCAATCAACGGCCTCTACAACCACAAAAAGGAATGGAATCATTATGGTTTGTAAATGGCACCCAGAATTATGTTGCATGAAGCACAATTTCACATCATTCTGGGTCCATTTGTGTGAAAACAAGGTCCAATCAGGCTGAAACGTTACAAGAAGGTAGAATCTATTGAGTTGTAAGTGATCTGAACGTTTCATGATGATCGCACATTACTAAGGGGGTCAAACCATATCCCAAAGGTCACCGGGCCTGGTGTCACTTTAAAGAAGTAGTCCAGTTACACCTTTGTGGGCTTATAACTTGGCTTCTGAATATCCTAGAGAGGTCAGGTTTAATTTAGAGTACTCCAATTAACAGCCCCCATTACCCCAAAAAGGAATGGAGTCATTAGATCTTATGATTTTTAAATGGCACCCAGAATTTTGTTGCACGAAGCACAATTTCACATCATTCTGGGTTCATTTGTGTGAAAACAAGGTCCAATCAGGCTGAAACGTTACAGGAAGGTAGAATCTATTGAGTTGTAAGTGATCTGAACGTTTCATGATGATAGCACTTTCCTATAGGGGGTCAAACCATGTCCCAAAGGTCACTGGATCGGTGTCAATTTAAAGAAGTAGTCCAGTTACACATTTGTGGGCTTATAACTTGGCTTCTGAATGTCCTAGAGAGATCAGGTTTGTTTTAGTGTACTCCAATCACCAGCCCCTACAACCACAAAAAGGAATGGAGTCATTAGCACTTATGGTTTTTAAATGGCACCCAGAATTATGTGGCACGAAGCACAATTTCACATCATTCTGGGTCCATTTGTGTGAAAACAAGGTCCAATCAGGCTGAAACGTTACAAGAAGGTAGAATCTATTGAGTTGTAAGTGATCTGAACGTTTCATGATGATCGCACATTCCTACAGGGGGTCAAACCATGTCCCAAAGGTCACCGGGCCTGGTGTCACTTTAAAGATGTAGTCCAGTTACACCTTTGTGGGCTTATAACTTGGCTTCTGAATATCCTAAAGAGGTCAGGTTTGTTTTAGAGTACTCCAATTAACAGCCCCCATTACCCCAAAAAGGAATGGAGTCATTAGCACTTATGGTTTTTAAATGGCACCCAGAATTATGTTGCACAAAGCACAATTTCACATCATTCTGGGTCAATTTGTGTGAAAACAAGGTCCAATCAGGCTGAAACGTTACAAGAAGGTAGAATCTATTGAGTTGTAAGTGATATGAACGTTTCATGATGATCGCACATTCCTATAGGGGGTCAAACCATGTCCCAAAGGTCAACGGGCCTGGTGTCAATGTAAAGAAGTAGTCCAGTTACACATTTGTGGGCTTATAACTTGGCTTCTGAATGTCCCAGAGTGATCAGGTTTGTTTCAGAGTACTACAATCAACAGCCCCTACAACCACAAAAAGGAATGGAGTCATTAGCACTTATGGTTTGTAAATGGCACCCAGAATTATGATGCACGAAGCACAATTTCACATCATTCTGGGTCCATTTGTGTGAAAACAAGGTCCATTCAGGCTGAAACGTTACAAGAAGGTAGAATCTATTGAGTTGTAAGTGATCTGAACGTTTCATGATGATCACACATTCCTATAGGGGGTCAAACCATGTCCCAAAGGTCACCGGGCCTGGTGTCACTTTAAATAAGTAGTCCAGTTACACATTTGTGGGCTTATAACTTGGCTTCTGAATGTCCGAGAGAGGTCAGGCTTGTTTTAGTGTACTCCAATAAACAGCCCCTACAGCCACAAAAAGGAATGGAGTCATTAGCACTTATGGTTTGTAAATGGCGCCCAGAATTATGTTGCACGAAGCACAATTTCACATCATTCTGGGTCCATTTGTGTGAAAACAAGGTCCAATCAGGCTGAAACGTTACAAGAAGGTAGAATCTATTGAGTTGTAAGTGATCTGAACGTTTCACGATGATCGCACATTCCTAAGGGGGTCAAACCATGTCCCAAAGGTCACCAGGCCTGGTGTCACTTTAAAGAAGTAGTCCAGTTACACCTTTGTGGGCTTATAACTTGGCTTCTGAATATCCTAGAGAGGTCAGGTTTAATTTAGAGTACTCCAATTAACAGCCCCCATTACCCCAAAAAGGAATGGAGTCATTAGCACTTATGGTTTGTAAATGGCACCCATAATCATGTTGCACGAAGCACAATTTCACATCATTCTGGGTCCATTTGTGTGAAAACAAGCTCCAATCAGGCTGAAACGTTACAAGAAGGTAGAATCTATTGAGTTGTAAGTGATCTGAACGTTTCATGATGATCGCACATTCCTATAGGGGGTCAAACCATGTCCCAAAGGTCACCGGGCCTGGTGTCACTTTAAAGAAGTAGTCCAGTTACAAATTTGTGGGCTTATAACTTGGCTTCTGAATATCCTAGAGAGGTCAGGTTTGTTTTAGAGTACTCCAATTAACAGCCCCTATTACCACTAAAAGGAATGGAGTCATTAGCACTTATGGGTTGTAAATGGCACCCAGAATTATGTGGCACGAAGCACAATTTCACATCATTCTGGGTTCATTTGTGTGAAAACAAGGTCCAATCAGACTGAAACTATACAGGAAGGTAGAATCTATTGAGTTGTAAGTGATCTGAACGTTTCATGATGATAGCACTTTCCTAAGGAGGTAAAACCATGTCCCAAAGGTCACCGGATCGGTGTCAATTTAAAAAAGTAGTCCAGTTACACATTTGTGGGCTTATAACTTGGCTTCTGAATGTCCTAGAGAGATCAGGTTTGGTTTAGTGTACTCCAATCAACAGCCCCTAAAACCACAAAAAGGAATGGAGTCATTAGCACTTATGGTTTTTAAATGGCACCCAGAATTATGTTGCACGAAGCACAATTTCACATCATTCTGGGTTCATTTGTGTGAAAACAAGGTCCAATCAGGCTGAAACGTTACAGGAAGGTAGAATCTATTGAGTTGTAAGTGATCTGAACGTTTCATGATGATAGCACTTTCCTAAGGGGGTCAAACCATGTCCCAGAGGTCACCGGATCTGGTGTCAATTTAAAGAAGTAGTCCAGTTACACATTTGTGGGCATATAACTTGGCTTCTGAATGTCCTAGAGAGATCAGGTTTGTTTTAGTGTACTCCAATCAACAGCCCCTACAACCACAAAAAGGAATGGAGTCATTAGCACTTATGGCTTTTAAATGGCACCCAGAATTATGTTGCACGAAGCACAATTTCACATCATTCTGGGTCCATTTGTGTGAAAACAAGGTCCAGTCAGGCTGAAACGTTACAAGAAGGTAGAATCTGTTGAGTTGTAAGTGATCTGAAAGTTTCATGATGATCGCACATTCCTATAGGGGGTCAAACCATGTTCCAAAGGTCACCGGGCCTGGTGTCACTTTAAAGAAGTAGTCCAGTTACACCTTTGTGGGCTTATAACTTGGCTTCTGAATGTCCTAGAGAGGTCAGGTTTGTTTTAGAGTACTCCAATTAACAGCCCCCATTACCCCAAAAAGGAATGGAGTCATTAGCACTTATGGTTTTTAAATGGCACCCAGAATTATGTTGCACAAAGCACAATTTCACATCATTCTGGGTCCATTTGTGTGAAAACAAGGTCCAATCAGGCTGAAACGTTACAAGAAGGTAGAATCAATTGAGTTTTAAGTGATATGAACGTTTCATGATGATCGCACATTCATATAGGGGGTCAAACCATGTCCCAAAGGTCACCGGGCCTGGTGTCACTTTAAAGAAGTAGTCCAGTTACACCTTTGTGGGCTTATAACTTGGCTTCTGAATGTCCTAGAGAGATCAGGTTTGTTTTAGTGTACTCCAATCAACGGCCCCTACAACCACAAAAAGGAATGGAATCATTATGGTTTGTAAATGGCACCCAGAATTATGTTGCATGAAGCACAATTTCACATCATTCTGGGTCCATTTGTGTGAAAACAAGGTCCATTCAGGCTGAAACGTTACAAGAAGGTAGAATCTATTGAGTTGTAAGTGATCTGAACGTTTCATGATGATCACACATTCCTATAGGGGGTCAAACCATGTCCCAAAGGTCACCGGGCCTGGTGTCACTTTAAATAAGTAGTCCAGTTACACATTTGTGGGCTTATAACTTGGCTTCTGAATGTCCGAGAGAGGTCAGGCTTGTTTTAGTGTACTCCAATAAACAGCCCCTACAGCCACAAAAAGGAATGGAGTCATTAGCACTTATGGTTTGTAAATGGCGCCCAGAATTATGTTGCACGAAGCACAATTTCACATCATTCTGGGTCCATTTGTGTGAAAACAAGGTCCAATCAGGCTGAAACGTTACAAGAAGGTAGAATCTATTGAGTTGTAAGTGATCTGAACGTTTCACGATGATCGCACATTCCTAAGGGGGTCAAACCATGTCCCAAAGGTCACCAGGCCTGGTGTCACTTTAAAGAAGTAGTCCAGTTACACCTTTGTGGGCTTATAACTTGGCTTCTGAATATCCTAGAGAGGTCAGGTTTAATTTAGAGTACTCCAATTAACAGCCCCCATTACCCCAAAAAGGAATGGAGTCATTAGCACTTATGGTTTGTAAATGGCACCCATAATCATGTTGCACGAAGCACAATTTCACATCATTCTGGGTCCATTTGTGTGAAAACAAGCTCCAATCAGGCTGAAACGTTACAAGAAGGTAGAATCTATTGAGTTGTAAGTGATCTGAACGTTTCATGATGATCGCACATTCCTATAGGGGGTCAAACCATGTCCCAAAGGTCACCGGGCCTGGTGTCACTTTAAAGAAGTAGTCCAGTTACAAATTTGTGGGCTTATAACTTGGCTTCTGAATATCCTAGAGAGGTCAGGTTTGTTTTAGAGTACTCCAATTAACAGCCCCTATTACCACTAAAAGGAATGGAGTCATTAGCACTTATGGGTTGTAAATGGCACCCAGAATTATGTGGCACGAAGCACAATTTCACATCATTCTGGGTTCATTTGTGTGAAAACAAGGTCCAATCAGACTGAAACTATACAGGAAGGTAGAATCTATTGAGTTGTAAGTGATCTGAACGTTTCATGATGATAGCACTTTCCTAAGGAGGTAAAACCATGTCCCAAAGGTCACCGGATCGGTGTCAATTTAAAAAAGTAGTCCAGTTACACATTTGTGGGCTTATAACTTGGCTTCTGAATGTCCTAGAGAGATCAGGTTTGGTTTAGTGTACTCCAATCAACAGCCCCTAAAACCACAAAAAGGAATGGAGTCATTAGCACTTATGGTTTTTAAATGGCACCCAGAATTATGTTGCACGAAGCACAATTTCACATCATTCTGGGTTCATTTGTGTGAAAACAAGGTCCAATCAGGCTGAAACGTTACAGGAAGGTAGAATCTATTGAGTTGTAAGTGATCTGAACGTTTCATGATGATAGCACTTTCCTAAGGGGGTCAAACCATGTCCCAGAGGTCACCGGATCTGGTGTCAATTTAAAGAAGTAGTCCAGTTACACATTTGTGGGCATATAACTTGGCTTCTGAATGTCCTAGAGAGATCAGGTTTGTTTTAGTGTACTCCAATCAACAGCCCCTACAACCACAAAAAGGAATGGAGTCATTAGCACTTATGGCTTTTAAATGGCACCCAGAATTATGTTGCACGAAGCACAATTTCACATCATTCTGGGTCCATTTGTGTGAAAACAAGGTCCAGTCAGGCTGAAACGTTACAAGAAGGTAGAATCTGTTGAGTTGTAAGTGATCTGAAAGTTTCATGATGATCGCACATTCCTATAGGGGGTCAAACCATGTTCCAAAGGTCACCGGGCCTGGTGTCACTTTAAAGAAGTAGTCCAGTTACACCTTTGTGGGCTTATAACTTGGCTTCTGAATGTCCTAGAGAGGTCAGGTTTGTTTTAGAGTACTCCAATTAACAGCCCCCATTACCCCAAAAAGGAATGGAGTCATTAGCACTTATGGTTTTTAAATGGCACCCAGAATTATGTTGCACAAAGCACAATTTCACATCATTCTGGGTCCATTTGTGTGAAAACAAGGTCCAATCAGGCTGAAACGTTACAAGAAGGTAGAATCAATTGAGTTTTAAGTGATATGAACGTTTCATGATGATCGCACATTCATATAGGGGGTCAAACCATGTCCCAAAGGTCACCGGGCCTGGTGTCACTTTAAAGAAGTAGTCCAGTTACACCTTTGTGGGCTTATAACTTGGCTTCTGAATGTCCTAGAGAGATCAGGTTTGTTTTAGTGTACTCCAATCAACGGCCCCTACAACCACAAAAAGGAATGGAATCATTATGGTTTGTAAATGGCACCCAGAATTATGTTGCATGAAGCACAATTTCACATCATTCTGGGTCCATTTGTGTGAAAACAAGGTCCAATCAGGCTGAAACGTTACAAGAAGGTAGAATATATTGAGTTGTAAGTGATCTGAACGTTTCATGATGATCGCACATTACTAAGGGGGTCAAACCATGTCCCAAAGGTCACCGGGCCTGGTGTCACTTTAAAGAAGTAGTCCAGTTACACCTTTGTGGGCTTATAACTTGGCTTCTGAATATCCTAGAGAGGTCAGGTTTAATTTAGAGTACTCCAATTAACAGCCCCCATTACCCCAAAAAGGAATGGAGTCATTAGATCTTATGGTTTTTAAATGGCACCCAGAATTTTGTTGCACGAAGCACAATTTCACATCATTCTGGGTTCATTTGTGTGAAAACAAGGTCCAATCAGGCTGAAACGTTACAGGAAGGTAGAATCTATTGAGTTGTAAGTGATCTGAACGTTTCATGATGATAGCACTTTCCTATAGGGGGTCAAACCATGTCCCAAAGGTCACTGGATCGGTGTCAATTTAAAGAAGTAGTCCAGTTACACATTTGTGGGCTTATAACTTGGCTTCTGAATGTCCTAGAGAGATCAGGTTTGTTTTAGTGTACTCCAATCACCAGCCCCTACAACCACAAAAAGGAATGGAGTCATTAGCACTTATGGTTTGTAAATGGCACCCAGAATTATGTGGCACGAAGCACAATTTCACATCATTCTGGGTCCATTTGTGTGAAAACAAGGTCCAATCAGGCTGAAACGTTACAAGAAGGTAGAATCTATTGAGTTGTAAGTGATCTGAACGTTTCATGATGATCGCACATTCCTACAGGGGGTCAAACCATGTCCCAAAGGTCACCGGGCCTGGTGTCACTTTAAAGAAGTAGTCCAGTTACACCTTTGTGGGCTTATAACTTGGATTCTGAATATCCTGAAGAGGTCAGGTTTGTTTTAGAGTACTCCAATTAACAGCCCCCATTACCCCAAAAAGGAATGGAGTCATTAGCACTTATGGTTTTTAAATGGCACCCAGAATTATGTTGCACGAAGCACAATTTCACATCATTCTGGGTTCATTTGTGTGAAAACAAGGTCCAATCAGGCTGAAACGTTACAGGAAGGCAGAATCTATTGAGTTGTAAGTGATCTGAACGTTTCATGATGATAGCCCTTTCCTAAGGGGGTCAAACAATGTCCCAAAGGTCACCGGATCTGGTGTCAATTTAAAGAAGTAGTCCGTTTACACATTTGTGGGCTTATAACTTGGCTTCTGAATGTCCTAGAGAGATCAGGTTTGTTTTAGTATACTCCAATCAACAGCCCCTACAACCACAAAAAGGAATGGAGTCATTAGCACTTATGGTTTCTAAATGGCACTCAGAATGATGTTGCACGAAGCACAATTTCACATCATTCTGGGTTCATTTGTGTGAAAATAAGGTACAATCAGGCTGAAACGTTACAGGAAGGTAGAATCTATTGAGTTGTAAGTGATCTGAACGTTTCATGATGATAGAACTTTGCTAAGCGGGTCAAACCATGTCCCAAAGGTCACCGGATCTGGTGTCAATTTAAAGAAGTAGTCCAGTTACACATTTGTGGGCTTATAACTTGGTTTCTGAATGTCCTAGAGAGATCAGGTTTGTTTTAGTATACTCCAATCAACAGCCCCTACAACCACAAAAAGGAATGGAGTCATTAGCACTTATGGTTTGTAAATGGCACCCAGAATTATGTTGCTCGAAGCACAATTTCACATCATTCTGGGTCCATTTGTGTGAAAACAAGGTCCAATCAGGCTGAAACGTTACAAGAAGGTAGAATCTATTGAGTTGTAAGTGATCTGAACATTTCATTATGATCACACATTCCTATAGGGGGTAAAACCATGTCCCAAAGGTCACCGGGCCTGGTGTCACTTTAAAGAAATAGTCCAATTACACCTTTGAGGGATTATAACTTGGCTTCTGAATGTCCTAGAGAGATCAGGTTTGTTTTAGTGTACTCCAATCAACAGCCCCCATTACCATTAAAAGGAATGGAGTCATTAGCACTTATGGTTTTTAAATGGCACCCAGAATTATGTTGCACGAAGCACAATTTCACAACATTCTGGGTTCATTTGTGTGAAAACAAGGTCCAATCAGGCTGAAACGTTACTGGAAGGTAGAATCTATTGAGTTGTAAGTGATCTGAACGTTTCATGATGATAGCACTTTCCTAAGGGGGTCAAACCATGTCCCAAAGGTCACCGGATCTGGTGTCAATTTAAAGAAGTAGTCCAGTTACACATTTGTGGGCTTATAACTTGGCTTCTGAATGTCCTAGAGAGATCAGGTTTGTTTTAGTATACTCCAATCAACAGCCCCTACAACCACAAAAAGGAATGGAGTCATTAGCACTTATGGTTTTTACATGGCACCCAGAATTATGTTGCACGAAGCACAATTTCACATCATTCTGGGTTCATTTGTGTGAAAACAAGGTCCAATCAGGCTGAAACGTTACAGGAAGGTAGAATCTATTGAGTTGTAAGTGATCTGAACGTTTCATGATGATAGCACTTTCCTAAGGGTGTCAAACCATGTCCCAAAGGTCACCTGATCTGGTGTCAATTTAAAGAAGTAGTCCAGTTACACATTTGTGGGCTTATAACTTGGCTTCTGAATATCCTAGAGAGGTCAGGTTTGTTTTAGAGTACTCAAATTAACAGCCCCTATTACCTCAAAAAGGAATGGAGTCATTAGCACTTATGGTTTTTAAATGGCACCCAGAATTATGTTGCACGAAGCACAATTTCACATCATTCTGGGTCCATTTGTGTGAAAACAAGGTCCAATCAGGCTGAAACGTTACAGGAAGGTGGAATCTATTGAGTTGTAAGTGATCTGAACGTTTCATGATGATAGCCCTTTCCTAAGGGGGTCAAACCATGTCCCAAACATTATTCCGGGTTCATTTGTGTGAAAACAAGGTCCAATCAGGCTGAAACGTTACAGGAAGGTAGAATCTATTGAGTTGTAAGTGATCTGAACGTTTCATGATGATAGCACTTTCCTAAGGAGGTAAAACCATGTCCCAAAGGTCACCGGATCGGTGTCAATTTAAAAAAGTAGTCCAGTTACACATTTGTGGGCTTATAACTTGGCTTCTGAATGTCCTAGAGAGATCAGGTTTGTTTTAGTGTACTCCAATCAACAGCCCCTACAACCACAAAAAGGAATGGAGTCATTAGCACTTATGGTTTGTAAATGGCACCCAGAATTATGTTGCACAAAGCACAATTTCACATCATTCTGGGTTCATTTGTGTGAAAACAAGGTCCAATCAGGCTGAAACGTTACAGGAAGGTAGAATCTATTGAGTTGTAAGTGATCTGAACGTTTCATGATGATAGCAGTTTCCTAAGGGTGTCAATCCATGTCCTAGAGGTCACTGGATCTGGTGTCACTTTAAAGAAGTAGTCCAGTTACACATTTGTGGGCTTATAACTTGGCTTCTGAATATCCTAGAGAGGTCAGGTTTGTTTTAGAGTACTCCAATTAACAGCCCCTATTACCTCAAAAAGGAATGGAGTCATTAGCACTTATGGTTTTTAAATGGCACCCAGAATTATGTTGCACGAAGCACAATTTCACATCATTCTGGGTCCATTTGGGTGAAAACAAGGTCCAATCAGGCTGAACCGTTACAAGAAGGTAGAATCTATTGAGTTGTAAGTGATCTGAACGTTTCATGATGATCGCACTTTCCTAAGTGGGTCAAACCATGTACCAAAGGTCACCGGATCTGGTGTCACTTTAAAGAAGTAGTCCAGTTACACATTTGTGGGCTTATAACTTGGCTTCTGAATGTCCTAGAGAGATCAGGTTTGTTTTAGTGTACTCCAATCAACAGCCCCTACAACCACAAAAAAGAATGGAGTCATTAGAACTTATGGTTTGTAAATGGCACCCAGAATTATGTTGCACGAAGCACAATTTCACATCATTCTGGGTCCATTTGTGTGAAAACAAGGTCCAATCAGGCTGAAACGTTACAAGAAGGTAGAATCTATTGAGTTGTAAGTGATATGAACGTTTCATGATGATCGCACATTCCTATAGGGGGTCAAACCATGTCCCAAAGGTCAACGGGCCTGGTGTCAATGTAAATAAGTTGTCCAGTTACACATTTGTGGGCTTATAACTTGGCTTCTGAATGTCCCAGAGTGATCAGGTTTGTTTCAGAGTACTAAAATCAACAGCCCCTACAACCACAAAAAGGAATGGAGTCATTAGCACTTATGGTTTGTAAATGGCACCCAGATTTATGATGCACGAAGCACAATTTCACATCATTCTGGGTCCATTTGTGTGAAAACAAGGTCCATTCAGGTTGAAACGTTACAAGAAGGTAGAATCTATTGAGTTGTAAGTGATCTGAATGTTTCATGATGATCGCACATTCCTATAGGGGGTCAAACCATGTCCCAAAGGTCACCGGGCCTGGTGTCACTTTAAATAAGTAGTCCAGTTACACCTTTGTGGGCTTATAACTTGGCTTCTGAATGTCCTAGAGAGGTCAGGCTTGTTTTAGTGTACTCCAATAAACAGCCCCTACAGCCACAAAAAGGAATGGAGTCATTAGCACTTATGGTTTGTAAATGGCGCCCAGAATTATGTTGCACGAAGCACAATTTCACATCATTCTGGGTTCATTTGTGTGAAAACAAGGTCCATTCAGGCTGAAACGTTACAAGAAGGTTGTATCTATTGAGTTGTAAGTGATCTGAACGTTTCATGATGATCGCACATTCCTAAGGGGGTCAAACCATGTCCCAAAGGTCACCGGGCCTGGTGTCACTTTAAAGAAGTAGTCCAGTTACACCTTTGTGGGCTTATAACTCTGCTTCTGAATATCCTAGAGAGGTCAGGTTTAATTTAGAGTACTCCAATTAACAGCCCCCATTACCCCAAAAAGGAATGGAGTCATTAGCACTTATGGCTTGTAAATGGCACCCAGAATTATGTGGCACGAAGCAAAATTTCACATTATTCCGGGTTCATTTGTGTGAAAACAAGGTCCAATCAGGCTGAAATGTTACAGGAAGGTAGAATCTATTGAGTTGTAAGTGATCTGAACGTTTCATGATGATAGCACTTTCTTAAGGAGGTAAAACCATGTCCCAAAGGTCACCGGATCGGTGTCAATTTAAAAAAGTAGTCCAGTTACACATTTGTGGGCTTATAACTTGGCTTCTGAATGTCCTAGAGAGATCAGGTTTGTTTTAGTAAACTCCAATCAACAACCCCTACAACCACAAACAGGAATGGAGTCATTAGCACTTATGGTTTTTAAATGGCACCCAGAATTATGTTGCACGAAGCACAATTTCACATCATTCTGGGTTCATTTGTGTGAAAACAAGGTCCAATCAGGCTGAAACGTTACAGGAAGGTAGAATCTATTGAGTTGTAAGTGATCTGAACGTTTCATGATGATAGCACATTCCAAAGGGGGTCAAACCATGTCCCAAAGGTCACCGGGCCTGGTGCCACTTTAAAGAAGTAGTCCAGTTACACCTTTGTGGGCTTATAACTTGGCTTCTGAATGTCCTAGAGAGGTCAGGCTTGTTTTAATGTACTTCAATAAACAGCCCCTACAACCACAAAAAGGAATGGAGTCATTAGCACTTATGGTTTTTAAATGGCACCCAGAATTATGTTGCACAAAGCACAATTTCACATCATTCTGGGTTCATTTGTGTGAAAACAAGGTCCAATCAGGCTGAAACGTTACAGGAAGGTAGAATCTATTGAGTTGTAAGTGATCTGAACGTTTCATGATGATAGCACTTTCCTAAGGGGGTCAAATCATGTCCCAAAGGTCACCGGTCCTGGTGTCACTTTAAAGAAGTAGTCCAGTTACACCTTTGTGGGCTTATAACTTGGCTTCTGAATATCCTACAGAGGTCAGGTTTGTTTTAGAGTACTCCAATTAACAGCCCCCATTACCCCAAAAAGGAATGGAGTCATTAGCACTTATGGTTTTTAAATGGCACCCAGAATTATGTTGCACAAAGCACAATTTCACATCATTCTGGGTTCATTTGTGTGAAAACAAGGTCCAATCAGGCTGAAACGTTACAGGAAGGTAGAATCTATTGAGTTGTAAGTGATCTGAACGTTTCATGATGATAGCACTTTCCTAAGTGGGTCAAACCATGTCCTAAAGGTCACCGGATCTGGAGTCACTTTAAAGAAGTAGTCCAGTTACACATTTGTGGGCTTATAACTTGGCTTCTGAATATCCTAGAGAGGTCAGGTTTGTTTTAGAGTACTCCAATTAACAGCCCATATTACCTCAAAAAGGAATTGAGTCATTAACACTCATGGTTTTTAAATGGCACCCAGAATTATGTTGCACGAAGCACAATTTCACATCATTCTGGGTCCATTTGTGTGAAAACAAGGTCCAATCAGGCTGAAACGTTACAAGAAGGTAGAATCTATTGAGTTGTAAGTGATCTGAACGTTTCATGATGATCGCACATTCCTAAGTGGGTCAAACCATGTCCCAAAAGTCACCGGATCTGGTGTCACTTTAAAGAAGTAGTCCAGTTACACATTTGTGGGCTTATAACTTGGTTTCTGAATGTCCTAGAGAGGTCAGGCTTGTTTTAGTGTACTTCAATAAACAGCCCCTACAACCACAAAAAGGAATGGAGTCATTAGCACTTATGGTTTTTAAATGGCACCCAGAATTATGTTGCACGAAGCACAATTTCACATCATTCTGGGTTCATTTGTGTGAAAACAAGGTCCAATCAGACTGAAACGTTACAGGAAGGTAGAATCTATTGAGTTGTAAGTGATCTGAACGTTTCATGATGATAGCACTTTCCTAAGGGGGTCAAACCATGTCCCAGAGGTCACCGGATCTGGTGTCAATTTAAAGAAGTAGTCCAGTTACACATTTGTGGGCTTATAACTTGGCTTCTGAATTTCCTAGAGAGATCAGGTTTGTTTTAGTGTACTCCAATCAACAGCCCCTACAACCACAAAAAGGAATGGAGTCATTAGCACTTATGGTTTTTAAATGGCACCCAGAATTATGTTGCACGAAGCACAATTTCACATCATTCTGGGTCCATTTGTGTGAAAACAAGGTCCATTCAGGCTGAAACATTACAAGAAGGTAGAATCTATTGAGTTGTAAGTGATCTGAACGTTTCATGATGATAGCACTTTCCTAAGGGGGTCAAACCATGTCCCAGAGGTCACCGGATCTGTTGTCAATTTAAAGAAGTAGTCCAGTTACACATTTGTGGGCTTATAACCTGGCTTCTGAATATCCTAAAGAGGTCAGGTTTTTTTAGAGTACTCCAATCAACAGCCCCTACAACCACAAAAAGGAATGGAGTCATTATGGTTTGTAAATGGCACCCAGAATTATGTTGCACGAAGCACATTTTCAAATATTTCTGGGTTAATTTGTGTGAAAACAAGGTCCAATCAGGCTGAAACATTACAGGAAGGTAGAATCTATTGAGTTGTAAGTGATATGAACGTTTCATGATGATCGCACATTCTTATAGGGGGTCAAACCATGTCCCAAAGGTCAACGGGCCTGGTGTCAATGTAAATAAGTTGTCCAGTTACACATTTGTGGGCTTATAACTTGGCTTCTGAATGTCCCAGAGTGATCAGGTTTGTTTCAGAGTACTACAATCAACAGCCCCTACAACCACAAAAAGGAATGGAGTCATTAGCACTTATTGTTTGTAAATGGCACCCAGATTTATGATGCACGAAGCACAATTTCACATCATTCTGGGTCCATTTGTGTGAAAACAAGGTCCATTCAGGTTGAAACGTGACAAGAAGGTAGAATCTATTGAGTTGTAAGTGATCTGAATGTTTCATGATGACTGCACATTCCTATAGGGGGTCAAACCATGTCCCAAAGGTCACCGGGCCTGGTGTCACTTTAAATAAGTAGTCCAGTTACACCTTTGTGGGCTTATAACTTGGCTTCTGAATGTCCTAGAGAGGTCAGGCTTGTTTTAGTGTACTCCAATAAACAGCCCCTACAGCCACAAAAAGGAATGGAGTCATTAGCACTTATGGTTTGTAAATGGCGCCCAGAATTATGTTGCACGAAGCACAATTTCACATCATTCTGGGTCCATTTGTGTGAAAACAAGGTCCAATCAGGCTGAAACGTTACAAGAAGGTTGAATCTATTGAGTTGTAAGTGATCTGAACGTTTCATGATGATCGCACATTCCTAAGGGGGTCAAACCATGTCCCAAAGGTCACCGGGCCTGGTGTCACTTTAAAGAAGTAGTCCAGTTACACCTTTGTGGGCTTATAACTCTGCTTCTGAATATCCTAGAGAGGTCAGGTTTAATTTAGAGTACTCCAATTAACAGCCCCCATTACCCCAAAAAGGAATGGAGTCATTAGCACTTATGGCTTGTAAATGGCACCCAGAATTATGTGGCACGAAGCAAAATTTCACATTATTCCGGGTTCATTTGTGTGAAAACAAGGTCCAATCAGGCTGAAACGTTACAGGAAGGTAGAATCTATTGAGTTGTAAGTGATCTGAACGTTTCATGATGATAGCACTTTCCTAAGGAGGTAAAACCATGTCCCAAAGGTCACCGGATCGGTGTCAATTTAAAAAAGTAATCCAGTTACACATTTGTGGGCTTATAACTTGGCTTCTGAATGTCCTAGAGAGATCAGGTTTGTTTTAGTGTACTCCAATCAACAGCCCCTACAACCACAAAAAGGAATGGAGTCATTAGCACTTATGGTTTGTAAATGGCACCCAGAATTATGTTGCACAAAGCACAATTTCACATCATTCTGGGTTCATTTGTGTGAAAACAAGGTCCAATCAGGCTGAAACGTTACAGGAAGGTAGAATCTATTGAGTTGTAAGTGATCTGAACGTTTCATGATGATAGCAGTTTCCTAAGGGTGTCAATCCATGTCCTAGAGGTCACCGGATCTGGTGTCACTTTAAAGAAGTAGTCCAGTTACACATTTGTGGGCTTATAACTTGGCTTCTGAATATCCTAGACAGGTCAGGTTTGTTTTAGAGTACTCCAATTAACAGCCCCTATTACCTCAAAAAGGAATGGAGTCATTAGCACTTATGGTTTTTAAATGGCACCCAGAATTATGTTGCACGAAGCACAATTTCACATCATTCTGGGTCCATTTGGGTGAAAACAAGGTCCAATCAGGCTGAAACGTTACAAGAAGGTAGAATCTATTGAGTTGTAAGTGATCTGAACGTTTCATGATGATCGCACATTCCTAAGTGGGTCAAACCATGTACCAAAGGTCACCGGATCTGGTGTCACTTTAAAGAAGTAGTCCAGTTACACATTTGTGGGCTTATAACTTGGCTTCTGAATGTCCTAGAGAGATCAGGTTTGTTTTAGTGTACTCCAATCAACAGCCCCTACAACCACAAAAAAGAATGGAGTCATTAGAACTTATGGTTTGTAAATGGCACCCAGAATTATGTTGCACGAAGCACAATTTCACATCATTCTGGGTCCATTTGTGTGAAAACAAGGTCCAATCAGGCTGAAACGTTACAAGAAGGTAGAATCTATTGAGTTGTAAGTGATATGAACGTTTCATGATGATCGCACATTCCTATAGGGGGTCAAACCATGTCCCAAAGGTCAACGGGCCTGGTGTCAATGTAAATAAGTTGTCCAGTTACACATTTGTGGGCTTATAACTTGGCTTCTGAATGTCCCAGAGTGATCAGGTTTGTTTCAGAGTACTACAATCAACAGCCCCTACAACCACAAAAAGGAATGGAGTCATTAGCACTTATGGTTTGTAAATGGCACCCAGATTTATGATGCACGAAGCACAATTTCACATCATTCTGGGTCCATTTGTGTGAAAACAAGGTCCATTCAGGTTGAAACGTTACAAGAAGGTAGAATCTATTGAGTTGTAAGTGATCTGAATGTTTCATGATGATCGCACATTCCTATAGGGGGTCAAACCATGTCCCAAAGGTCACCGGGCCTGGTGTCACTTTAAATAAGTAGTCCAGTTACACCTTTGTGGGCTTATAACTTGGCTTCTGAATGTCCTAGAGAGGTCAGGCTTGTTTTAGTGTACTCCAATCAACAGCCCCTACAGCCACAAAAAGGAATGGAGTCATTAGCACTTATGGTTTGTAAATGGCACCCAGAATTATGTTGCACGAAGCACAATTTCACATCATTCTGGGTCCATTTGTGTGAAAACAAGGTCCAATCAGGCTGAAACGTTACAAGAAGGTAGAATCTATTGAGTTGTTAGTGATCTGAACGTTTCATGATGATCGCACATTCCTATAGGGGGTCAAACCATGTCCCAAAGGTCACCGGGCCTGGTGTCACTTTAAAGAAGTAGTCCAGTTACACCTTTGTGGGCTTATAACTCTGCTTCTGAATATACTAGAGAGGTCAGGTTTAATTTAGAGTACTCCAATTAACAGCCCCCATTACCCCAAAAAGGAATGGAGTCATTAGCACTTATGGCTTGTAAATGGCACCCAGAATTATGTGGCACGAAGCAAAATTTCACATTATTCCGGGTTCATTTGTGTGAAAACAAGGTCCAATCAGGCTGAAACGTTACAGGAAGGTAGAATCTATTGAGTTGTAAGTGATCTGAACGTTTCATGATGATAGCACTTTCCTAAGGAGGTAAAACCATGTCCCAAAGGTCACCGGATCGGTGTCAATTTAAAAAAGTAGTCCAGTTACACATTTGTGGGCTTATAACTTGGCTTCTGAATGTCCTAGAGAGATCAGGTTTGTTTTAGTGTACTCCAATCAACAGCCCCTACAACCACAAAAAGGAATGGAGTCATTAGCACTTATGGTTTTTAAATGGCACCCAGAATTATGTTGCACGAAGCACAATTTCACATCATTCTGGGTTCATTTGTGTGAAAACAAGGTCCAATCAGGCTGAAACGTTACAGGAAGGTAGAATCTATTGAGTTGTAAGTGATCTGAACGTTTCATGATGATAGCACATTCCAAAGGGGGTCAAACCATGTCCCAAAGGTCACCGGGCCTGGTGCCACTTTAAAGAAGTAGTCCAGTTACACCTTTGTGGGCTTATAACTTGGCTTCTGAATGTCCTAGAGAGGTCAGGCTTGTTTTAGTGTACTTCAATAAACAGCCCCTACAACCACAAAAAGGAATGGAGTCATTAGCACTTATGGTTTTTAAATGGCACCCAGAATTATGTTGCACAAAGCACAATTTCACATCATTCTGGGTTCATTTGTGTGAAAACAAGGTCCAATCAGGCTGAAACGTTACAGGAAGGTAGAATCTATTGAGTTGTAAGTGATCTGAACGTTTCATGATGATAGCATTTCCTAAGGGGGTCAAACCATGTCCCAAAGGTCACCGGGCCTGGTGTCACTTTAAAGAAGTAGTCCAGTTACACCTTTGTGGGCTTATAACTTGGCTTCTGAATATCCTACAGAGGTCAGGTTTGTTTTAGAGTACTCCAATTAACAGCCCCCATTACCCCAAAAAGGAATGGAGTCATTAGCACTTATGGTTTTTAAATGGCACCCAGAATTATGTTGCACAAAGCACAATTTCACATCATTCTGGGTTCATTTGTGTGAAAACAAGGTCCAATCAGGCTGAAACGTTACAGGAAGGTAGAATCTATTGAGTTGTAAGTGATCTGAACGTTTCATGATGATAGCACTTTCCTAAGGGGGTCAAACCATGTCCTAAAGGTCACCGGATCTGGTGTCACTTTAAAGAAGTAGTCCAGTTACACATTTGTGGGCTTATAACTTGGCTTCTGAATATCCTAGAGAGGTCAGGTTTGTTTTAGAGTACTCCAATTAACAGCCCATATTACCTCAAAAAGGAATTGAGTCATTAGCACTTATGGTTTTTAAATGGCACCCAGAATTATGTTGCACGAAGCACAATTTCACATCATTCTGGGTCCATTTGTGTGAAAACAAGGTCCAATCAGGCTGAAACGTTACAAGAAGGTAGAATCTATTGAGTTGTAAGTGATCTGAACGTTTCATGATGATCGCACATTCCTAAGTGGGTCAAACCATGTCCCAAAAGTCACCGGATCTGGTGTCACTTTAAAGAAGTAGTCCAGTTACACATTTGTGGGCTTATAACTTGGTTTCTGAATGTCCTAGAGAGGTCAGGCTTGTTTTAGTGTACTTCAATAAACAGCCCCTACAACCACAAAAAGGAATGGAGTCATTAGCACTTATGGTTTTTAAATGGCACCCAGAATTATGTTGCACGAAGCACAATTTCACATCATTCTGGGTTCATTTGTGTGAAAACAAGGTCCAATCAGACTGAAACGTTACAGGAAGGTAGATTCTATTGAGTTGTAAGTGATCTGAACGTTTCATGATGATAGCACTTTCCTAAGGGGGTCAAACCATGTCCCAGAGGTCACCGGATCTGGTGTCAATTTAAAGAAGTAGTCCAGTTACACATTTGTGGGCTTATAACTTGGCTTCTGAATTTCCTAGAGAGATCAGGTTTGTTTTAGTGTACTCCAATCAACAGCCCCTACAACCACAAAAAGGAATGGAGTCATTAGCACTTATGGTTTTTAAATGGCACCCAGAATTATGTTGCACGAAGCACAATTTCATATCATTCTGGGTCCATTTGTGTGAAAACAAGGTCCATTCAGGCTGAAACGTTACAAGAAGGTAGAATCTATTGAGTTGTAAGTGATCTGAACGTTTCATGATGATAGCACTTTCCTAAGGGGGTCAAACCATGTCCCAGAGGTCACCGGATCTGTTGTCAATTTAAAGAAGTAGTCCAGTTACACGTTTGTGGGCTTATAACCTGGCTTCTGAATATCCTAAAGAGGTCAGGTTTTTTTAGAGTACTCCAATCAACAGCCCCTACAACCACAAAAAGGAATGGAGTCATTATGGTTTGTAAATGGCACCCAGAATTATGTTGCACGAAGCACAATTTCAAATATTTCTGGGTTCATTTGTGTGAAAACAAGGTCCAATCAGACTGAAACGTTACAGGAAGGTAGATTCTATTGAGTTGTAAGTGATCTGAACGTTTCATGATGATAGCACTTTCCTAAGGGGGTCAAACCATGTCCCAGAGGTCACCGGATCTGGTGTCAATTTAAAGAAGTAGTCCAGTTACACATTTGTGGGCTTATAACTTGGCTTCTGAATTTCCTAGAGAGATCAGGTTTGTTTTAGTGTACTCCAATCAACAGCCCCTACAACCACAAAAAGGAATGGAGTCATTAGCACTTATGGTTTTTAAATGGCACCCAGAATTATGTTGCACGAAGCACAATTTCACATCATTCTGGGTTCATTTGTGTGAAAACAAGGTCCAATCAGGCTGAAACGTTACAGGAAGGTAGAATCTATTGAGTTGTAAGTGATCTGAACGTTTCATGATGATAGCACTTTCCTAAGGGGGTCAAACCATGTCCCAAAGGTCACCGGATCGGTGTCAATTTAAAGAAGTAGTCCAGTTACACATTTGTGGGCTTATAACTTGGCTTCTGAATGTCCTAGAGTGATCAGGTTTGTTTCAGAGTACTCCAATCAACAGCCCCTACAACCACAAAAAGGAATGGAGTCATTAGCACTTATGGTTTGTAAATGGCACCCAGAATTATGTTGCACGAAGCACAATTTCACATCATTCTGGGTCCATTTGTGTGAAAAAGAGGTCCATTCAGGCTGAAACGTTACAAGAAAGTAGAATCTATTGAGTTGTAAGTGATCTGAACGTTTCATGATGATCGCACATTCCTATAGGGGGTCAAACCATGTCCCAAAGGTCACCGGGCCTGGTGTCACTTTAAAGAAGTAGTCCAGTTACACATTTGTGGGCTTATAACTTGGCTTCTGAATGTCCTAGAGAGGTCAGGCTTGTTTTAGTGTACTCCAATCAACAGCCCCTACAGCCACAAAAAGGAATGGAGTCATTAGCACTTATGGTTTTTAAATGGCACCCAGAATTATGTTGCACGAAGCACAATTTCACATCATTCTGGGTCCATTTGTGTGAAAACAAGGTCCAATCAGGCTGAAACGTTACAGGAAGGTAGAATCTATTGAGTTGTAAGTGATCTGAACGTTTCATGATGCTAGCACTTTCCTAAGGGGGTCAAACCATGTCCCAGAGGTCACCGGATCTGGGGTCAATTTAAAGAAGTAGTCCAGTTACACATTTGTGGGCTTATAACTTGGCTTCTGAATGTCCTAGAGAGATCAGGTTTGTTTTAGTGTACTCCAATCAACAGCCCCTACAACCACAAAAAGGAATGGAGTCATTAGCACTTATGGCTTTTAAATGGCACCCAGAATTATGTTGCACGAAGCACAATTTCACATCATTCTGGGTCCATTTGTGTGAAAACAAGGTCCAGTCAGGCTGAAACGTTACAAGAAGGTAGAATCTGTTGAGTTGTGTCACTTTAAAGAAGTAGTCCAGTTACACCTTTGTGGGCTTATAACTTGGCTTCTGAATATCCTACAGAGGTCAGGTTTGTTTTAGAGTACTCCAATTAACAGCCCCCATTACCCCAAAAAGGAATGGAGTCATTAGCACTTATGGTTTTTAAATGGCACCCAGAATTATGTTGCACAAAGCACAATTTCACATCATTCTGGGTTCATTTGTGTGAAAACAAGGTCCAATCAGGCTGAAACGTTACAGGAAGGTAGAATGTATTGAGTTGTAAGTGATCTGAACGTTTCATGATGATAGCACTTTCCTAAGGGGGTCAAACCATGTCCTAAAGGTCACCGGATCTGGTGTCACTTTAAAGAAGTAGTCCAGTTACACATTTGTGGGCTTATAACTTGGCTTCTGAATATCCTAGAGAGGTCAGGTTTGTTTTAGAGTACTCCAATTAACAGCCCATATTACCTCAAAAAGGAATGGAGTCATTAGCACTTATGGTTTTTAAATGGCACCCAGAATTATGTTGCACGAAGTACAATTTCACATCATTCTGGGTCCATTTGTGTGAAAACAAGGTCCAATCAGGCTGAAACGTTACAAGAAGGTAGAATCTATTGAGTTGTAAGTGATCTGAACGTTTCATGATGATTGCACATTCCTAAGTGGGTCAAACCATGTCCCAAAAGTCACCGGATCTGGTGTCACTTTAAAGAAGTAGTCCAGTAACACATTTGTGGGCTTATAACTTGGCTTCTGAATGTCCTAGAGAGGTCAGGCTTGTTTTAGTGTACTTCAATAAACAGCCCCTACAACCACAAAAAGGAATGGAGTCATTAGCACTTATGGTTTTTAAATGGCACCCAGAATTATGTTGCACGAAGCACAATTTCACATCATTCTGGGTTCATTTGTGTGAAAACAAGGTCCAATCAGACTGAAACGTTACAGGAAGGTAGAATCTATTGAGTTGTAAGTGATCTGAACGTTTCATGATGATAGCACTTTCCTAAGGGGGTCAAACCATGTCCCAGAGGTCACCGGATCTGGTGTCAATTTAAAGAAGTAGTCCAGTTACACATTTGTGGGCTTATAACTTGGCTTCTGAATTTCCTAGAGAGATCAGGTTTGTTTTAGTGTACTCCAATCAACAGCCCCTACAACCACAAAAAGGAATGGAGTCATTATGGTTTGTAAATGGCACCCAGAAATATGTTGCACGAAGCACAATTTCAAATATTTCTGGGTTCATTTGTGTGAAAACAAGGTCCAATCACGCTGAAACATTACAGGAAGGTAGAATCTATTGAGTTGTAAGTGATCTGAACGTTTCATTATGATAGCACTTTCCTAAGGGGGTCAAACCATGTCCCAAAGGTCACCGGATCTGGTGTCAATTTAAAGAAGTAGTCCAGTTACACATTTGTGGGCTTATAACTTGGCTTCTGAATGTCCTAGAGAGATCAGGTTTGTTTTAGTGTACTCCAATCAACAGCCCCTACAACCACAAAAAGGAATGGAGTCATTAGCACTTATGGTTTGTAAATGGCACCCAGAATTATGTTGCACGAAGCACAATTTCACATCATTCTGGGTCCATTTGTGTGAAAACAAGGTCCAATCAGGCTGAAACGTTACAAGAAGGTAGAATCTATTGAGTTGTAAGTGATCTGAACGTTTCATGATGATCGCACATTCCTATAGGGGGTCAAACCATGTCCCAAAGGTCACCGGGCCTGGTGTCACTTTAAAAAAGTAGTCCAGTTACACCTTTGTGGGCTTATAACTTGGCTTCTGAATGTCCTAGAGAGGTCAGGTTTGTTTTATTGTACTCCAATCAACAGCCCCTACAACCACAAAAAAGGAATGGAGTCATTAGCACTTATGGTTTGTAAATGGCACCCAGAATTATGTTGCACGAAGCACAATTTCACATCATTCTGGGTTCATTTGTGTGAAAACAAGGTCCAATCAGGCTGAAACGTTACAGGAAGGTAGAATCTATTGAGTTGTAAGTGATCTGAACGTTTCATGATGATAGAACTTTCCTAAGGGGGTCAAACCATGTCCCAAAGGTCACCGGATCGGTGTCAATTTAAAGAAGTAGTCCAGTTACACATTTGTGGGCTTATAACTTGGCTTCTGAATGTCCTAGAGTGATCAGGTTTGTTTCAGAGTACTCCAATCAACAGCCCCTACAACCACAAAAAGGAATGGAGTCATTAGCACTTATGGTTTGTAAATGGCACCCAGAATTATGTTGCACGAAGCACAATTTCACATCATTCTGGGTCCATTTGTGTGAAAACAAGGTCCATTCAGGCTGAAACGTTACAAGAAAGTAGAATCTATTGAGTTGTAAGTGATCTGAACGTTTCATGATGATCGCACATTCCTATAGGGGGTCAAACCATGTCCCAAAGGTCACCGGGCCTGGTGTCACTTTAAAGAAGTAGTCCAGTTACACATTTGTGGGCTTATAACTTGGCTTCTGAATGTCCTAGAGAGATCAGGATTGTTTTAGTGTACTCCAATCAACAGCCCCTACAACCAGAAAAAGGAATGGAGTCATTATGGTTTGTAAATGGCACCCAGAATTATGTTGCATGAAGCACAATTTCACATCATTCTGGGTCCATTTGTGTGAAAACAAGGTCCAATAAGGCTGAAACGTTACAAGAAGGTAGAATCTATTGAGTTGTAAGTGATCTGAACGTTTCATGATGATCGCACATTCCTAAGGGGGTCAAACCATGTCCCAAAGGTCACCGGGCCTGGTGTCACTTTAAAGAAGTAGTCCAGTTACACCTTTGTGGGCTTATAACTTGGCTTGTGAATATCCTAGAGAGGTCAGGTTTAATTTAGAGTACTCCAATTAACAGCCCCCATTACCCCAAAAAGGAATGGAGTCATTAGAACTTATGGTTTTTAAATGGCACCCAGAATTATGTTGCACGAAGCACAATTTCACATCATTCTGGGTTCATTTGTGTGAAAACAAGGTCCAATCAGGCTGAAACGTTACAGGAAGGTAGAATCTATTGAGTTGTAAGTGATCTGAACGTTTCATGATGATAGCACTTTCCTATAGGGGGTCAAACCATGTCCCAAAGGTCACTGGATCGGTGTCAATTTAAAGAAGTAGTCCAGTTACACATTTGTGGGCATATAACTTGGCTTCTGAATGTCCTAGAGAGATCAGGGTTGTTTTAGTGTACTCCAATCAACAGCCCCTACAACCACAAAAAGGAATGGAGTCATTAGCACTTATGGTTTGTAAATGGCACCCAGAATTATGTGGCACGAAGCACAATTTCACATCATTCTGGGTCCATTTGTGTGAAAACAAGGTCCAATCAGGCTGAAACTTTACAAGAAGGTATAATCTATTGAGTTGTAAGTGATCTGAACGTTTCATGATGATCGCACATTCCTACAGGTGGTCAAACCATGTCCCAAAGGTCACCGGGCCTGGTGTCACTTTAAAGAAGTAGTCCAGTTACACCTTTGTGGGCTTATAACTTGGCTTCTGAATATCCTAAAGAGGTCAGGTTTGTTTTAGAGTACTCCAATTAACAGCCCCCATTACCCCAAAAAGGAATGGAGTCATTAGCACTTATGGTTTTTAAATGGCACCCAGAATTATGTTGCACAATGCACAATTTCACATCATTCTGGGTTCATTTGTGTGAAAACAAGGTCCAATCAGGCTGAAACGTTACAGGAAGGTAGAATCTATTGAGTTGTAAGTGATCTGAACGTTTCATGATGATAGCAGTTTCCTAAGGGTGTCAATCCATGTCCTAAAGGTCACCGGATCTGGTGTCACTTTAAAGAAGTAGTCCAGTTACACCTTTGTGGGCTTATAACTTGGCTTCTGAATGTCCTAGAGAAGTCAGGCTTGTTTTAGTGTACTTCTTCAATAAACAGCCCCTACAACCACAAAAAGGAATGGAGTCATTAGCACTTATGGTTTTTAAATGGCACCCAGAATTATGTTGCACATGGTTTTTAAATGGCACCCAGAATTATGTTGCACAAAGCACAATTTCACATCATTCTGGGTTCATTTGTGTGAAAACAAGGTCCAATCAGGCTGAAACGTTACAAGAAGGTAGAATCTGTTGAGTTGTAAGTGATCTGAACGTTTCATGATGATTGCACTTTCCTAAGGGGGTCAAACCATGTCCCAGAGGTCACCGGATCTGGTGTCAATTTAAAGAAGTAGTCCAGTTACACATTTGTGGGCTTATAACTTGGCTTCTAAATGTCCTAGAGAGATCAGGTTTGTTTTAGTGTACTCCAATCAACAGCCCCTACAACCACAAAAAGGAATGGAGTCATTAGCACTTATGGCTTTTAAATGGCACCCAGAATTATGTTGCACGAAGCACAATTTCACATCATTCTGGGTCCATTTGTGTGAAAACAAGGTCCAATCAGGCTGAAACGTTACAAGAAGGTAGAATCTATTGAGTTGTAAGTGATATGAACGTTTCATGATGATCGCACATTCCTATAGGGGGTCAAACCATGTCCCAAAGGTCAACGGGCCTGGTGTCAATGTAAATAAGTTGTCCAGTTACACATTTGTGGGCTTATAACTTGGCTTCTGAATGTCCCAGAGTGATCAGGTTTGTTTCAGAGTACTACAATCAACAGCCCCTACAACCACAAAAAGGAATGGAGTCATTAGCACTTATGGTTTGTAAATGGCACCCAGAATTATGTTGCACGAAGCAAAATTTCACATCATTCTGGGTCCATTTGTGTGAAAACAAGGTCCAATCAGGCTGAAACGTTACAAGAAGGTAGAATCTATTGAGTTGTAAGTGATCTGAACGTTTCATGATGATCGCACATTCCTAAGGGGGTCAAACCATGTCCCAAAGGTCACCGGGCCTGGTGTCACTTTAAAGAAGTAGTCCAGTTACACCTTTGTGGGCTTATAACTCTGCTACTGAGTATCCTAGAGAGGTCAGGTTTAATTTAGAGTACTCCAATTAACAGCCCCCATTACCCCAAAAAGGAATGGAGTCATTAGCACTTATGGGTTGTAAATGGCACCCAGAATTATGTGGCACGAAGCAAAATTTCACATCATTCCGGGTTCATTTGTGTGAAAACAAGGTCCAATCAGGCTGAAACGTTACAGGAAGGTAGAATCTATTGAGTTGTAAGTGATCTGAACGTTTCATGATGATAGCACTTTCCTAAGGAGGTAAAACCATGTCCCAAAGGTCACCGGATCGGTGTCAATTTAAAAAAGTAGTCCAGTTACACATTTGTTGGCTTATAACTTGGCTTCTGAATGTCCTAGAGAGATCAGGTTTGTTTTAGTGTACTCCAATCAACAGCCCCTACAACCACAAAAAGGAATGGAGTCATTAGCACTTATGGTTTTTAAATGGCACCCAGAATTATGTTGCACGAAGCACAATTTCACATCATTCTGGGTTCATTTGTGTGAAAACAAGGTCCAATCAGGCTGAAACGTTACAGGAAGGTAGAATCTATTGAGTTGTAAGTGATCTGAACGTTTCATGATGATAGCACATTCCAAAGGGGGTCAAACCATGTCCCAAAGGTCACCGGGCCTGGTGCCACTTTAAAGAAGTAGTCCAGTTACACCTTTGTGGGCTTATAACTTGGCTTCTGAATGTCCTAGAGAGGTCAGGCTTGTTTTAGTGTACTTCAATAAACAGCCCCTACAACCACAAAAAGGAATGGAGTCATTAGCACTTATGGTTTTTAAATGGCACCCAGAATTATGTTGCACAAAGCACAATTTCACATCATTCTGGGTTTATTTGTGTGAAAACAAGGTCCAATCAGGCTGAAACGTTACAGGAAGGTAGAATCTATTGAGTTGTAAGTGATCTGAACGTTTCATGATGATAGCACTTTCCTAAGGGGGTCAAACCATGTCCCAGAGGTCACCGGATCTGGTGTCAATTTAAAGAAGTAGTCCAGTTACACATTTGTGGGCTTCTAACTTGGCTTCTGAATGTCCTAGAGAGATCAGGTTTGTTTTAGTGTACTCCAATCAACAGCCCCTACAACCACAAAAAGGAATGGAGTCATTAGCACTTATGGCTTTTAAATGGCACCCAGAATTATGTTGCACGAAGCACAATTTCACATCATTCTGGGTCCATTTGTGTGAAAACAAGGTCCAGTCAGGCTGAAACGTTACAAGAAGGTAGAATCTGTTGAGTTGTAAGTGATCTGAAAGTTTCATGATGATATCACATTCCTATAGGGGGTCAAACCATGTCCCAAAGGTCACCGGGCCTGGTGTCACTTTAAAGAAGTAGTCCAGTTACACCTTTGTGGGCTTATAACTTGGCTTCTGAATATCCTACAGAGGTCAGGTTTGTTTTAGAGTACTCCAATTAACAGCCCCCATTACCCCAAAAAGGAATGGAGTCATTAGCACTTATGGTTTTTAAATGGCACCCAGAATTATGTTGCACAAAGCACAATTTCACATCATTCTGGGTTCATTTGTGTGAAAACAAGGTCCAATCAGGCTGAAACGTTACAGGAAGGTAGAATCTATTGAGTTGTAAGTGATCTGAACGTTTCATGATGATAGCACTTTCCTAAGGGGGTCAAACCATGTCCTAAAGGTCACCGGATCTGGTGTCACTTTAAAGAAGTAGTCCAGTTACACATTTGTGGGCTTATAACTTGGCTTCTGAATATCCTAGAGAGGTCAGGTTTGTTTTAGAGTACTCCATTTAACAGCCCATATTACCTCAAAAAGTAATGGAGTCATTAACACTTATGGTTTTTAAATGGCACCCAGAATTATGTTGCACAAAGCACAATTTCACATCATTCCGGGTCCATTTGTGTGAAAACAAGGTCCAATCAGGCTGAAACGTTACAAGAAGGTAGAATCTATTGAGTTGTAAGTGATCTGAACGTTTCATGATGATCGCACATTCCTAAGTGGGTCAAACCATGTCCCAAAAGTCACCGGATCTGGTGTCACTTTAAAGAAGTAGTCCAGTTACACATTTGTGGGCTTATAACTTGGCTTCTGAATGTCCTAGAGAGGTCAGGCTTGTTTTAGTGTACTTCAATAAACAGCCCCTACAACCACAAAAAGGAATGGAGTCATTAGCATTTATGGTTTTTAAATGGCACCCAGAATTATGTTGCACAAAGCACAATTTCACATCATTCTGGGTCCATTTGTGTGAAAACAAGGTCCAATCAGGCTGAAACGTTACAAGAAGGTAGAATCTATTGAGTTGTAAGTGATATGAACGTTTCATGATGATCGCACATTCCTATAGGGGGTCAAACCATGTCCCAAAGGTCAACGGGCCTGGTGTCAATGTAAATAAGTTGTCCAGTTACACATTTGTGGGCTTATAACTTGGCTTCTGAATGTCCCAGAGTGATCAGGTTTGTTTCAGAGTACTACAATCAACAGCCCCTACAACCACAAAAAGGAATGGAGTCATTAGCACTTATGGTTTGTAAATGGCACCCAGAATTATGTTGCACGAAGCAAAATTTCACATCATTCTGGGTCCATTTGTGTGAAAACAAGGTCCAATCAGGCTGAAACGTTACAAGAAGGTAGAATCTATTGAGTTGTAAGTGATCTGAACGTTTCATGATGATCGCACATTCCTAAGGGGGTCAAACCATGTCCCAAAGGTCACCGGGCCTGGTGTCACTTTAAAGAAGTAGTCCAGTTACACCTTTGTGGGCTTATAACTCTGCTACTGAGTATCCTAGAGAGGTCAGGTTTAATTTAGAGTACTCCAATTAACAGCCCCCATTACCCCAAAAAGGAATGGAGTCATTAGCACTTATGGGTTGTAAATGGCACCCAGAATTATGTGGCACGAAGCAAAATTTCACATCATTCCGGGTTCATTTGTGTGAAAACAAGGTCCAATCAGGCTGAAACGTTACAGGAAGGTAGAATCTATTGAGTTGTAAGTGATCTGAACGTTTCATGATGATAGCACTTTCCTAAGGAGGTAAAACCATGTCCCAAAGGTCACCGGATCGGTGTCAATTTAAAAAAGTAGTCCAGTTACACATTTGTTGGCTTATAACTTGGCTTCTGAATGTCCTAGAGAGATCAGGTTTGTTTTAGTGTACTCCAATCAACAGCCCCTACAACCACAAAAAGGAATGGAGTCATTAGCACTTATGGTTTTTAAATGGCACCCAGAATTATGTTGCACGAAGCACAATTTCACATCATTCTGGGTTCATTTGTGTGAAAACAAGGTCCAATCAGGCTGAAACGTTACAGGAAGGTAGAATCTATTGAGTTGTAAGTGATCTGAACGTTTCATGATGATAGCACATTCCAAAGGGGGTCAAACCATGTCCCAAAGGTCACCGGGCCTGGTGCCACTTTAAAGAAGTAGTCCAGTTACACCTTTGTGGGCTTATAACTTGGCTTCTGAATGTCCTAGAGAGGTCAGGCTTGTTTTAGTGTACTTCAATAAACAGCCCCTACAACCACAAAAAGGAATGGAGTCATTAGCACTTATGGTTTTTAAATGGCACCCAGAATTATGTTGCACAAAGCACAATTTCACATCATTCTGGGTTTATTTGTGTGAAAACAAGGTCCAATCAGGCTGAAACGTTACAGGAAGGTAGAATCTATTGAGTTGTAAGTGATCTGAACGTTTCATGATGATAGCACTTTCCTAAGGGGGTCAAACCATGTCCCAGAGGTCACCGGATCTGGTGTCAATTTAAAGAAGTAGTCCAGTTACACATTTGTGGGCTTCTAACTTGGCTTCTGAATGTCCTAGAGAGATCAGGTTTGTTTTAGTGTACTCCAATCAACAGCCCCTACAACCACAAAAAGGAATGGAGTCATTAGCACTTATGGCTTTTAAATGGCACCCAGAATTATGTTGCACGAAGCACAATTTCACATCATTCTGGGTCCATTTGTGTGAAAACAAGGTCCAGTCAGGCTGAAACGTTACAAGAAGGTAGAATCTGTTGAGTTGTAAGTGATCTGAAAGTTTCATGATGATATCACATTCCTATAGGGGGTCAAACCATGTCCCAAAGGTCACCGGGCCTGGTGTCACTTTAAAGAAGTAGTCCAGTTACACCTTTGTGGGCTTATAACTTGGCTTCTGAATATCCTACAGAGGTCAGGTTTGTTTTAGAGTACTCCAATTAACAGCCCCCATTACCCCAAAAAGGAATGGAGTCATTAGCACTTATGGTTTTTAAATGGCACCCAGAATTATGTTGCACAAAGCACAATTTCACATCATTCTGGGTTCATTTGTGTGAAAACAAGGTCCAATCAGGCTGAAACGTTACAGGAAGGTAGAATCTATTGAGTTGTAAGTGATCTGAACGTTTCATGATGATAGCACTTTCCTAAGGGGGTCAAACCATGTCCTAAAGGTCACCGGATCTGGTGTCACTTTAAAGAAGTAGTCCAGTTACACATTTGTGGGCTTATAACTTGGCTTCTGAATATCCTAGAGAGGTCAGGTTTGTTTTAGAGTACTCCATTTAACAGCCCATATTACCTCAAAAAGTAATGGAGTCATTAACACTTATGGTTTTTAAATGGCACCCAGAATTATGTTGCACAAAGCACAATTTCACATCATTCCGGGTCCATTTGTGTGAAAACAAGGTCCAATCAGGCTGAAACGTTACAAGAAGGTAGAATCTATTGAGTTGTAAGTGATCTGAACGTTTCATGATGATCGCACATTCCTAAGTGGGTCAAACCATGTCCCAAAAGTCACCGGATCTGGTGTCACTTTAAAGAAGTAGTCCAGTTACACATTTGTGGGCTTATAACTTGGCTTCTGAATGTCCTAGAGAGGTCAGGCTTGTTTTAGTGTACTTCAATAAACAGCCCCTACAACCACAAAAAGGAATGGAGTCATTAGCATTTATGGTTTTTAAATGGCACCCAGAATTATGTTGCACAAAGCACAATTTCACATCATTCTGGGTTCATTTGTGTGAAAACAAGGTCCAATCAGACTGAAACGTTACAGGAAGGTAGAATCTATTGAGTTGTAAGTGATCTGAACGTTTCATGATGATAGCACTTTCCTAAGGGGGTCAAACCATGTCCCAGAGGTCACCGGATCTGGTGTCAATTTAAAGAAGTAGTCCAGTTACACATTTGTGGGCTTATAACTTGGCTTCTGAATTTCCTAGAGAGATCAGGTTTGTTTTAGTGTACTCCAATCAACAGCCCCTACAACCACAAAAAGGAATGGAGTCATTAGCACTTATGGTTTTTAAATGGCACCCAGAATTATGTTGCACGAAGCACAATTTCACATCATTCTGGGTCCATTTGTGTGAAAACAAGGTCCAGTCAGGCTGAAACGTTACAAGAAGGTAGAATCTGTTGAGTTGTAAGTGATCTGAAAGTTTCATGATGATCGCACATTCCTATAGGGGGTCAAACCATGTCCCAAAGGTCACCGGCCCTGGTGTCACTTTAAAGAAGTAGTCCAGTTACACCTTTGTGGGCTTATAACTTGGCTTCTGAATATCCTAAAGAGGTCAGGTTTGTTTTAGAGTACTCCAATTAACAGCCCCTATTAACTCAAAAAGGAATGGAGTCATTAGCACTTATGGTTTTTAAATGGCACCCAGAATTATGTTGCACGAAGCACAATTTCACATCATTCTGGGTCCATTTGTGTGAAAACAATGTCCAATCAGGCTGAAACGTTACAAGAAGGTAGAATCTATTGAGTTGTAAGTGATCTGAACGTTTCATGATGATCGCACATTCCTAAGTGGGTCAAACCATGTCCCAAAAGTCACCGGATCTGGTGTCACTTTAAAGAAGTAGTCCAGTTACACATTTGTGGCCTTATAACTTGGCTTCTGAATGTCCTAGAGAGATCGGGTTTGTTTTAGTGCACTCCAATCAACAGCCCCTACAACCACAAAAAAGAATTCAGTCATTAGCACTTATGGTTTGTAAATGGCACCCAGAATTATGTTGCACGAAGCACAATTTCACATCATTCTGGGTCCATTTGTTTGAAAACAAGGTCCATTCAGGCTGAAACGTTACAAGAAGGTAGAATCTATTGAGTTGTAAGTGATCTGAACATTTCATGATGATCGCACATTCCTATAGGGGGTCAAACCATGTCCCAAAGGTCACCGGGCCTGGTGTCACTTTAAAGAAGTAGTCCAGTTACACCTTTGTGGGCTTATAACTTGGCTTCTGAATGTCCTAGAGAGATCAGGTTTGTTTTAGTGTATTCCAATCAACAGCCCCTACATCCACAAAAAGGAATGGAGTCATTAGCACTTATGGTTTGTAAATGGCACCCAGAATTATGTTGCACGAAGCACAATTTCACATCATTCTGGGTCCATTTGTGTGAAAACAAGGTCCAATCAGGCTGAAACGTTACAAGAAGGTAGAATCTATTGAGTTGTAAGTGATCTGAATGTTTCATGATGATCGCACATTCCTAAGTGGGTCAAACCATGTCCCAAAGGTCACCAGATCAGGTGTCACTTTAAAGAAGTAGTCCAGTTACACATTTGTGGGCTTATAACTTGGCTTCTGAATGTCCTAGAGAGATCAGGTTTGTTTTAGTGTACTCCAATCAACAGCCCCTACAACCACAAAAAGGAATGGAGTCATTAGCACTTATGGTTTGTAAATGGCACCCAGAATTATGTTGCACGAAGCACAATTTCACATCATTCTGGGTCCATTTGTGTGAAAACAAGGTCCAATCAGGCTGAAACGTTACAAGAAGGTAGAATCTATTGAGTTGTAAGTGATCTGAACGTTTCATGATGATCGCACATTCCTATAGGGGGTCAAACCATGTCCCAAAGGTCACCGGGCCTGGTGTCACTTTAAAGAAGTAGTCCAGTTACACCTTTGTGGGCTTATAACTTGGCTTCTGAATGTCCTAGAGAGATCAGGTTTGTTTTAGTGTACTCCAATCAACAGCCCCTACAACCACAAAAAGGAATGGAGTCATTAGCACTTATGGTTTGTAAATGGCACCCAGAATTATGTTGCACGAAGCACAATTTCACATCATTCTGGGTTCATTTGTGTGAAAACAAGGTCCAATCAGGCTGAAACGTTACAGGAAGGTAGAATCTATTGAGTTGTAAGTGATCTGAACTTTTCATGATGATAGCACTTTCCTAAGGGGGTCAAACCATGTCCCAAAGGTCACCGGATCGGTGTCAATTTAAAGAAGTAGTCCAGTTACACATTTGTGGGCTTATAACTTGGCTTCTGAATGTCCTAGAGTGATCAGGTTTGTTTCAGAGTACTCCAATCAACAGCCCCTACAACCACAAAAAGGAATGGAGTCATTAGCACTTATGGTTTGTAAATGGCACCCAGAATTATGTTGCACGAAGCACAATTTCACATCATTCTGGGTCCATTTGTGTGAAAACAAGGTCCATTCAGGCTGAAACGTTACAAGAAAGTAGAATCTATTGAGTTGTAAGTGATCTGAACGTTTCATGATGATCGCACATTCCTATAGGGGGTCAAACCATGTCCCAAAGGTCACCGGGCCTGGTGTCACTTTAAAGAAGTAGTCCAGTTACACAGTTGTGGGCTTATAACTTGGCTTCTGAATGTCCTAGAGAGGTCAGGCTTGTTTTAGTGTACTCCAATCAACAGCCCCTACAGCCACAAAAAGGAATGGAGTCATTAGCACTTATGGTTTTTAAATGGCACCCAGAATTATGTTGCACGAAGCACAATTTCACATCATTCTGGGTCCATTTGTGTGAAAACAAGGTCCAATCAGGCTGAAACGTTACAGGAAGGTAGAATCTTTGAGTTGTAAGTGATCTGAATGTTTCATGATGATAGCACTTTCCTAAGGGGGTCAAACCATGTCCCAGAGGTCACCGGATCGGTTGTCAATTTAAAGAAGTAGTCCAGTTACACATTTGTGGGCTTATAACTTGGCTTCTGAATGTCCTAGAGAGATCAGGTTTGTTTTAGTGTACTCCAATCAACAGCCCCTACAACCACAAAAAGGAATGGAGTCATTAGCACTTATGGTTTTTAAATGGCACCCAGAATTATGTTGCACGAAGCACAATTTCACATCATTCTGGGTCCATTTGTGTGAAAACAAGGTCCAGTCAGGCTGAAACGTTACAGGACGGTAGAATCTATTGAGTTGTAAGTGATCTGAATGTTTCATGATGATAGCACTTTCCTAAGGGGGTCAAACCATGTCCCAGAGGTCACCGGATCTGTTGTCAATTTAAAGAAGTAGTCCAGTTACACATTTGTGGGCTTATAACCTGGCTTCTGAATATCCTAAAGAGGTCAGGTTAATTTTAGATTACTATAATTAACAGCCCTCATTACCCCAAAAAGGAATGGAGTCATTAGCACTTATGGTTTTTAAATGGCACCCAGAATTATGTTGCACAAAGCACAATTTCACATCATTCTGGGTTCATTTGTGTGAAAACAAGGTCCAATCAGGCTGAAACGTTACAGGAAGGTAGAATCTATTGAGTTGTAAGTGATCTGAACGTTTCGTGATGATAGCACTTTCCTAAGGGTGTCAATCCATGTCCTAAAGGTCACCGTATCTGGTGTCACTTTAAAGAAGTAGTCCAGTTACACATTTGTGGGCTTATAACTTGGCTTCTGAATATCCTAGAGAGGTCAGGTTTGTTTTAGAGTACTCAAATTAACAGCCCCTATTACCTCAAAAAGGAATGGAGTCATTAGCACTTATGGTTTTTAAATGGCACCCAGAATGATGTTGCAAGAAGCACAATTTCACATCATTCTGGGTCCATTTGGGTGAAAACAAGGTCCAGTCAGGCTGAAACGTTACAAGAAGGTAGAATCTATTGAGTTGTAAGTGATCTGAACGTTTCATGATGATCGCACATTCCTAAGTGGGTCAAACCATGTCCCAAAGGTCACCGGATCTGGTGTCACTTTAAAGAAGTAGTCCAGTTACACATTTGTGGGCTTATAACTTGGCTTCTGAATGTCCTAGAGAGATCAGGTTTGTTTTAGTGTACTCCAATCAACTACCCCTACAACCACAAAAAAGAATGGAGTCATTTGAACTTATGGTTTGTAAATGGCACCCAGAATTATGTTGCACGAAGCACAATTTCACATCATTCTGGGTCCATATATGTTAAACTCAAGGTCCAATCAGGCTGAAACGTTACAAGAAGGTAGAATCTATTGAGTTGTAAGTGATATGAACGTTTCATGATGATCGCACATTCCTATAGCGGGTCAAATCATGTCCCAAAGGTCAACGGGCCTGGTGTCAATGTAAAGAAGTAGTCCAGTTACACATTTGTGGGCTTATAACTTGGCTTCTGAATGTCCTAGAGTGATCAGGTTTGTTTCAGAGTACTACAATCAACAGCCCCTACAACCACAAAAAGGAATGGAGTCATTAGGACTTATGGTTTGTAAATGGCACCCAGAATTATGATGCACGAAGCACAATTTCACATCATTCTGGGTCCATTTGTGTGAAAACAAGGTCCATTCAGGCTGAAACGTTACAAGAAGGTAGAATCTATTGAGTTGTAAGTGATCTGAACGTTTCATGATGATCGCACATTCCTATAGGGGGTCAAACCATGTCCCAAAGGTCACCGGGCCTGGTGTCACTTTAAATAAGTAGTCCAGTTACACCTTTGTGGGCTTATAACTTGGCTTCTGAATGTCCTTGAGAGGTCAGGCTTGTTTTAGTGTACTCCAATAAACAGCCCCTACAGCCACAAAAAGGAATGGAGTCATTAGCACTTATGGTTTGTAAATGGCGCCCAGAATTATGTTGCACGAAGCACAATTTCACATCATTCTGGGTCCATTTGTGTGAAAACAAGGTCCAATCAGGCTGAAACGTTACAAGAAGGTAGAATATATTGAGTTGTAAGGGATCTGAACGTTTCATGATGATCGCACATTCCTAAGGGGGTCAAACCATGTCCCAAAGGTCACCGGGCCTGGTGTCAATTTAAAGAGGTAGTCCAGTTACACCTTTGTGGGCTTATAACTTGGCTTCTGAATATCCTAGAGAGGTCAGGTTTAATTTAGAGTACTCCAATTAACAGCCCCCATTACCCCAAAAAGGAATGGAGTCATTAGCACTTATGGGTTGTAAATGGCACCCAGAATTATGTGGCACGAAGCAAAATTTCACATCATTCTGGGTTCATTTGTGTGAAAACAAGGTCCAATCAGGCTGAAACGTTACAGGAAGGTAGAATCTATTGAGTTGTAAGTGATCTGAACGTTTCATGATGATAGCACTTTCCTAAGGAGGTAAAACCATGTCCCAAAGGTCACCGGATCGGTGTCAATTTAAAAAAGTAGTCCAGTTACACATTTGTGGGCTTATAACTTGGCTTCTGAATTTCCTAGAGAGATCAGGTTTGTTTTAGTGTACTCCAATTAACAGCCCCTACAACCACAAAAAGGAATGGAGTCATTAGCACTTATGGTTTTTAAATGGCACCCAGAATTATGTTGCACGAAGCACAATTTCACATCATTCTGGGTCCATTTGTGTGAAAACAAGGTCCAGTCAGGCTGAAACGTTACAAGAAGGTAGAATCTGTTGAGTTGTAAGTGATCTGAAAGTTTCATGATGATCGCACATTCCTATAGGGGGTCAAACCATGTCCCAAAGGTCACCGGCCCTGGTGTCACTTTAAAGAAGTAGTCCAGTTACACCTTTGTGGGCTTATAACTTGGCTTCTGAATATCCTAAAGAGGTCAGGTTTGTTTTAGAGTACTCCAATTAACAGCCCCTATTACCTCAAAAAGGAATGGAGTCATTAGCACTTATGGTTTTTAAATGGCACCCAGAATTATGTTGCACGAAGCACAATTTCACATCATTCTGGGTCCATTTGTGTGAAAACAAGGTCCAGTCAGGCTGAAACGTTACAAGAAGGTAGAATCTGTTGAGTTGTAAGTGATCTGAAAGTTTCATGATGATCGCACATTCCTATAGGGGGTCAAACCATGTCCCAAAGGTCACCGGCCCTGGTGTCACTTTAAAGAAGTAGTCCAGTTACACCTTTGTGGGCTTATAACTTGGCTTCTGAATATCCTAAAGAGGTCAGGTTTGTTTTAGAGTACTCCAATTAACAGCCCCTATTACCTCAAAAAGGAATGGAGTCATTAGCACTTATGGTTTTTAAATGGCACCCAGAATTATGTTGCACGAAGCACAATTTCACATCATTCTGGGTCCATTTGTGTGAAAACAATGTCCAATCAGGCTGAAACGTTACAAGAAGGTAGAATCTATTGAGTTGTAAGTGATCTGAACGTTTCATGATGATCGCACATTCCTAAGTGGGTCAAACCATGTCCCAAAAGTCACCGGATCTGGTGTCACTTTAAAGAAGTAGTCCAGTTACACATTTGTGGGCTTATAACTTGGCTTCTGAATGTCCTAGAGAGATCAGGTTTGTTTTAGTGCACTCCAATCAACAGCCCCTACAACCACAAAAAAGAATTCAGTCATTAGCACTTATGGTTTGTAAATGGCACCCAGAATTATGTTGCACGAAGCACAATTTCACATCATTCTGGGTCCATTTGTGTGAAAACAAGGTCCAATCAGGCTGAAACGTTACAAGAAGGTAGAATCTATTGAGTTGTAAGTGATATGAACGTTTCATGATGATCGCACATTCCTATAGGGGGTCAAACCATGTCCCAAAGGTCACCGGGCCTGGTGTCACTTTAAAGAAGTAGTCCAGTTACACATTTGTGGCTTTATAACCTGGCTTCTGAATGTCCTAGAGAGATCAGGTTTGTTTTAGTGTACTCCAATCAACAGCCCCTACAACTACAAAAAGGAATGGAGTCATTAGCACTTATGGTTTGTAAATGGCACCCAGAATTATGTTAAACGAAGCACAATTTCACATCATTCTGGGTCCATTTGTGTGAAAACAAGGTCCAATCAGGCTGAAACGTTACAAGAAGGTAGAATCTATTGAGTTGTAAGTGATCTGAAAGTTTCATGATGATCGCACATTCCTAAGTGGGTCAAACCATGTCCCAAAGGTCACCGGATCTGGTGTCACTTTAAAGAAGTAGTCCAGTTACACCTTTGTGGGCTTATAACTTGGCCTCTGAATGTCCTAGAGAGATCAGGTGTGTTTTAGTGTACTCCAATCAACAGCCCATACAACCACAAAAAGGAATGGAGTCATTAGCACTTATGGTTTGTAAATCGCACCCAGAATTATGTTGCACGAAGCACAATTTCACATCATTCTGGGTCCATTTGTTTGAAAACAAGGTCCATTCAGGCTGAAACGTTACAAGAAGGTAGAATCTATTGAGTTGTAAGTGATCTGAACATTTCATGATGATCGCACATTCCTATAGGGGGTCAAACCATGTCCCAAAGGTCACCGGGCCTGGTGTCACTTTAAAGTAGTAGTCCAGTTACACCTTTGTGGGCTTATAACTTGGCTTCTGAATGTCCTAGAGAGATCAGGTTTGTTTTAGTGTATTCCAATCAACAGCCCCTACAACCACAAAAAGGAATGGAGTCATTAGCACTTATGGTTTGTAAATGGCACCCAGAATTATGTTGCACGAAGCACAATTTCACATCATTCTGGGTCCATTTGTGTGAAAACAAGGTCCAATCAGGCTGAAACGTTACAAGAAGGTAGAATCTATTGAGTTGTAAGTGATCTGAACGTTTCATGATGATCGCACATTCCTAAGTGGGTCAAACCATGTCCCAAAGGTCACCAGATCTGGTGTCACTTTAAAGAAGTAGTCCAGTTACACATTTGTGGGCTTATAACTTGGCTTCTGAATGTCCTAGAGAGATCAGGTTTGTTTTAGTGTACTCCAATCAACAGCCCCTACAACCACAAAAAGGAACGGAGTCATTAGCACTTATGGTTTGTAAACGGCACCCAGAATTATGTTGCACGAAGCACAATTTCACATAATTCTGGGTCCATTTGTGTGAAAACAAGGTCCAATCAGGCTGAAACGTTACAAGAAGGTAGAATCTATTGAGTTGTAAGTGATCTGAACGTTTCATGATGATCGCACATTCCTATAGGGGGTCAAACCATGTCCCAAAGGTCACCGGGCCTGGTGTCAATTTAAAGAAGTAGTCCAGTTACACATTTGTGGGCTTATAACTTGGCATCTGAATGTCCTAGAGTGATCAGGTTTGTTTCAGAGTACTCCAATCAACAGCCCCTACAACCACAAAAAGGAATGGAGTCATTAGCACTTATGGTTTGTAAATGGCACCCAGAATTATGTTGCACGAAGCACAATTTCACATCATTCTGGGTCCATTTGTGTGAAAACAAGGTCCATTCAGGCTGAAACGTTACAAGAAAGTAGAATCTATTCAGTTGTAAGTGATCTGAACGTTTCATGATGATCGCACATTCCTATAGGGGGTCAAACCATGTCCCAAAGTTCACCGGGCCTGGTGTCACTTTAAAGAAGTAGTCCAGTTACACATTTGTGGGCTTATAACTTGGCTTCTGAATGTCCTAGAGAGGTCAGGCTTGTTTTAGTGTACTCCAATCAACAGCCCCTACAGCCACAAAAAGGAATGGAGTCATTAGCACTTATGGTTTTTAAATGGCACCCAGAATTATGTTGCACGAAGCACAATTTCACATCATTCTAGGTCCATTTGTGTGAAAACAAGGTCCAATCAGGCTGAAACGTTACATGAAGGTAGAATCTTTGAGTTGTAAGTGATCTGAACGTTTCATGATGATAGCACTTTCCTAAGGGGGCCAAACCATGTCCAAGAGGTCACCGGATCTGTTGTCAATTTAAAGAAGTAGTCCAGTTACACATTTGTGGGCTTATAACTTGGCTTCTGAATGTCCTAGAGAGATCAGGTTTTTTTTAGTGTACTCCAATCAACAGCCCCTACAACCACAAAAAGGAATGGAGTCATTAGCACTTATGGTTTTTAAATGGCACCCAGAATTATGTTGCACGAAGCACAATTTCACATCATTCTGGGTCCATTTGTGTGAAAACAAGGTCCAGTCAGGCTGAAACGTTACAGGACGGTAGAATCTATTGAGTTGTAAGTGATCTGAATGTTTCATGATGATAGCATTTTCCTAAGGGGGTCAAACCATGTCCCAGAGGTCACCGGATCTGTTGTCAATTTAAAGAAGTAGTCCAGTTACACATTTGTGGGCTTATAACCTGGCTTCTGAATATCCTAAAGAGGTCAGGTTTGTTTTAGAGTACTCCAATTAACAGCCCCCATTACCCCAAAAAGGAATGGAGTCATTAGCACTTATGGTTTTTAAATGGCACCCAGAATTATGTTGCACAAAGCACAATTTCACATCATTCTGGGTCCATTTGTGTGAAAACAAGGTCCAGTCAGGCTGAAACGTTACAGGACGGTAGAATCTATTGAGTTGTAAGTGATCTGAACGTTTCATGATGATCGCACATTCCTATAGGGGGTCAAACCATGTCCCAAAGGTCACCAGGCCTGGTGTCACTTTAAAGAAGTAGTCCAGTTACACCTTTGTGGGCTTATAACTTGGCTTCTGAATGTCCTAGAGAGATCAGGTTTGATTTAGTGTATTCCAATCAACAGCCCCTACAACCACAAAAAGGAATGGAGTCATTAGCACTTATGGTTTGTAAATGGCACCCAGAATTATGTTGCACGAAGCACAATTTCACATCATTCTGGGTCCATTTGTGTGAAAACAAGGTCCATTCAGGCTGAAACGTTACAAGAAAGTAGAATCTATTCAGTTGTAAGTGATCTGAACGTTTCATGATGATCGCACATTCCTATAGGGGGTCAAACCATGTCCCAAAGTTCACCGGGCCTGGTGTCACTTTAAAGAAGTAGTCCAGTTACACATTTGTGGGCTTATAACTTGGCTTCTGAATGTCCTAGAGAGGTCAGGCTTGTTTTAGTGTACTCCAATCAACAGCCCCTACAGCCACAAAAAGGAATGGAGTCATTAGCACTTATGGTTTTTAAATGGCACCCAGAATTATGTTGCACGAAGCACAATTTCACATCATTCTAGGTCCATTTGTGTGAAAACAAGGTCCAATCAGGCTGAAACGTTACATGAAGGTAGAATCTTTGAGTTGTAAGTGATCTGAACGTTTCATGATGATAGCACTTTCCTAAGGGGGCCAAACCATGTCCAAGAGGTCACCGGATCTGTTGTCAATTTAAAGAAGTAGTCCAGTTACACATTTGTGGGCTTATAACTTGGCTTCTGAATGTCCTAGAGAGATCAGGTTTTTTTTAGTGTACTCCAATCAACAGCCCCTACAACCACAAAAAGGAATGGAGTCATTAGCACTTATGGTTTTTAAATGGCACCCAGAATTATGTTGCACGAAGCACAATTTCACATCATTCTGGGTCCATTTGTGTGAAAACAAGGTCCAGTCAGGCTGAAACGTTACAGGACGGTAGAATCTATTGAGTTGTAAGTGATCTGAATGTTTCATGATGATAGCATTTTCCTAAGGGGGTCAAACCATGTCCCAGAGGTCACCGGATCTGTTGTCAATTTAAAGAAGTAGTCCAGTTACACATTTGTGGGCTTATAACCTGGCTTCTGAATATCCTAAAGAGGTCAGGTTTGTTTTAGAGTACTCCAATTAACAGCCCCCATTACCCCAAAAAGGAATGGAGTCATTAGCACTTATGGTTTTTAAATGGCACCCAGAATTATGTTGCACAAAGCACAATTTCACATCATTCTGGGTCCATTTGTGTGAAAACAAGGTCCAGTCAGGCTGAAACGTTACAGGACGGTAGAATCTATTGAGTTGTAAGTGATCTGAACGTTTCATGATGATCGCACATTCCTATAGGGGGTCAAACCATGTCCCAAAGGTCACCAGGCCTGGTGTCACTTTAAAGAAGTAGTCCAGTTACACCTTTGTGGGCTTATAACTTGGCTTCTGAATGTCCTAGAGAGATCAGGTTTGATTTAGTGTATTCCAATCAACAGCCCCTACAACCACAAAAAGGAATGGAGTCATTAGCACTTATGGTTTGTAAATGGCACCCAGAATTATGTTGCACGAAGCACAATTTCACATCATTCTGGGTCCATTTGTGTGAAAACAAGGTCCAATCAGGCTGAAACGTTACAAGAAGGTAGAATCTATTGAGTTGTAAGTGATCTGAACGTTTCATGATGATCGCACATTCCTAAGTGGGTCAAACCATGTCCCAAAGGTCACCAGATCTGGTGTCACTTTAAAGAAGTAGTCCAGTTACACATTTGTGGGCTTATAACTTGGCTTCTGAATGTCCTAGAGAGATCAGGTTTGTTTTATTGTACTCCAATCAACAGCCCCTACAACCACAAAAAGGAATGGAGTCATTAGCACTTATGGTTTGTAAATGGCACCCAGAATTATGTTGCACGAAGCACAATTTCACATCATTCTGGGTCCATTTGTGTGAAAACAAGGTCCAATCAGGCTGAAACGTTACAAGAAGGTAGAATCTATTGAGTTGTAAGTGATCTGAACGTTTCATGATGATCGCACATTCCTATAGGGGGTCAAACCATGTCCCAAAGGTCACCGGGCCTGGTGTCAATTTAAAGAAGTAGTCCAGTTACACATTTGTGGGCTTATAACTTGGCATCTGAATGTCCTAGAGTGATCAGGTTTGTTTCAGAGTACTCCAATCAACAGCCCCTACAACCACAAAAAGGAATGGAGTCATTAGCACTTATGGTTTGTAAATGGCACCCAGAATTATGTTGCACGAAGCCCAATTTCACATCATTCTGGGTCCATTTGTGTGAAAACAAGGTCCATTCAGGCTGAAACGTTACAAGAAAGTAGAATCTATTCAGTTGTAAGTGATCTGAACGTTTCATGATGATCGCACATTCCTATAGGGGGTCAAACCATGTCCCAAAGTTCACCGGGCCTGGTGTCACTTTAAAGAAGTAGTCCAGTTACACATTTGTGGGCTTATAACTTGGCTTCTGAATGTCCTAGAGAGGTCAGGCTTGTTTTAGTGTACTCCAATCAACAGCCCCTACAGCCACAAAAAGGAATGGAGTCATTAGCACTTATGGTTTTTAAATGGCACCCAGAATTATGTTGCACGAAGCACAATTTCACATCATTCTGGGTCCATTTGTGTGAAAACAAGGTCCAATCAGGCTGAAACGTTACATGAAGGTAGAATCTTTGAGTTGTAAGTGATCTGAATGTTTCATGATGATAGCACTTTCCTAAGGGGGTCAAACCATGTCCCAGAGGTCACCGGATCTGTTGTCAATTTAAAGAAGTAGTCCAGTTACACATTTGTGGGCTTATAACTTGGCTTCTGAATGTCCTAGAGAGGTCAGGCTTGTTTTAGTGTACTTCAATAAACAGCCCCTACAACCACAAAAAGGAATGGAGTCATTAGCACTTATGGTTTTTAAATGGCACCCAGAATTATGTTGCACAAAGCACAATTTCACATCATTCTGGGTTCATTTGTGTGAAAACAAGGTCCAATCAGGCTGAAACGTTACAGGAAGGTAGAATCTATTGAGTTGTAAGTGATCTGAACGTTTCATGATGATAGCACTTTCCTAAGGGGGTCAACCCATGTCCCAGAGGTCACCGGATCTGGTGTCAATTTAAAGAAGTAGTCCAGTTACACATTTGTGGGCTTATAACCTGGCTTCTGAATATCCTAGAGAGATCAGGTTTTTTTTAGTGTACTCCAATCAACAGCCCCTACAACCACAAAAAGGAATGGAGTCATTAGCACTTATGGTTTTTAAATGGCACCCAGAATTATGTTGCACGAAGCACAATTTCACATCATTCTGGGTCCATTTGTGTGAAAACAAGGTCCAGTCAGGCTGAAACGTTACAGGACGGTAGAATCTATTGAGTTGTAAGTGATCTGAACGTTTCATGATGATAGCACTTTCCTAAGGGGGTCAAACCATGTCCCAGAGGTCACCGGATCTGTTGTCAATTTAAAGAAGTAGTCCAGTTACACATTTGTGGGCTTATAACCTGGCTTCTGAATATCCTAAAGAGGTCAGGTTTGTTTTAGAGTACTCCAATTAACAGCCCCCATTACCCCAAAAAGGAATGGAGTCATTAGCACTTATGGTTTTTAAATGGCACCCAGAATTATGTTGCACAAAGCACAATTTCACATCATTCTGGGTCCATTTGTGTGAAAACAAGGTCCAGTCAGGCTGAAATGTTACAGGACGGTAGAATCTATTGAGTTGTAAGTGATCTGAACGTTTCATGATGATAGGACATTCCTAAGGGGGTCAAACCATGTCCCAAAGGTCACCGGGCCTGGTGCCACTTTAAAGAAGTAGTCCAGTTACACATTTGTGGGCTTATAACTTGGCTTCTGAATGTCCTAGAGAGATCAGGTTTGTTTTAGTGTACTCCAATCAACAGCCCCTACAACCACAAAAAGGAATGGAGTCATTAGCACTTATGGCTTTTAAATGGCACCCAGAATTATGTTGCACGAAGCACAATTTCACATCATTCTGGGTCCATTTGTGTGAATACAAGGTCCAGTCAGGCTGAAACGTTACAAGAAGGTAGAATCTGTTGAGTTGTAAGTGATCTGAAAGTTTCATGATGATCGCACATTCCTATAGGGGGTCAAACCATGTCCCAAAGGTCACCGGGCCTGGTGTCACTTTAAAGAAGTAGTCCAGTTACACCTTTGTGGGCTTATAACTTGGCTTCTGAATATCCTACAGAGGTCAGGTTTGTTTTAGAGTACTCCAATTAACAGCCCCCATTACCCCAAAAAGGAATGGAGTCATTAGCACTTATGGTTTTTAAATGGCACCCAGAATTATGTTGCACAAAGCACAATTTCACATCATTCTGGGTTCATTTGTGTGAAAACAAGGTCCAATCAGGCTGAAACGTTACAAGAAGGTAGAATCTATTGAGTTGTAAGTGATCTGAACGTTTCATGATGATCGCACATTCCTAAGGGGGTCAAACCATGTCCCAAAGGTCACCGGGCCTGGTGTCAATGTAAAGAAGTAGTCCAGTTACACATTTGTGGGCTTATAACTTGGCTTCTGAATGTCCTAGAGTGATCAGGTTTGTTTCAGAGTACTACAATCAACAGCCCCTACAACCACAAAGAGGAATGGAGTCATTAGGACTTATGGTTTGTAAATGGCACCCAGAATTATGATGCACGAAGCACAATTTCACATCATTCTGGGTCCATTTGTGTGAAAACAAGGTCCATTCAGGCTGAAACGTTACAAGAAGGTAGAATCTATTGAGTTGTAAGTGATCTGAACGTTTCATGATGATCGCACATTCCTATAGGGGGTCAAACCATGTCCCAAAGGTCACCGGGCCTGGTGTCACTTTAAAGAAGTAGTCCAGTTACACCTTTGTGGGCTTATAACTTGGCTTCTGAATGTCCTTGAGAGGTCAGGCTTGTATTAGTGTACTCCAATAAACAGCCCCTACAGCCACAAAAAGGAATGGAGTCATTAGCACTTATGGGTTGTAAATGGCACCCAGAATTATGTGGCACGAAGCAAAATTTCACATCATTCTGGGTTCATTTGTGTGAAAACAAGGTCCAATCAGGCTGAAACGTTACAGGAAGGTAGAATCTATTGAGTTGTAAGTGATCTGAACGTTTCATGATGATAGCACTTTCCTAAGGAGGTAAAACCATGTCCCAAAGGTCACCGGATCGGTGTCAATTTAAAAAAGTAGTCCAGTTACACATTTGTGGGCTTATAACTTGGCTTCTGAATTTCCTAGAGAGATCAGGTTTGTTTTAGTGTACTCCAATCAACAGCCCCTACAACCACAAAAAGGAATGGAGTCATTAGCACTTATGGTTTTTAAATGGCACCCAGAATTATGTTGCACGAAGCACAATTTCACATCATTCTGGGTCCATTTGTGTGAAAACAAGGTCCAGTCAGGCTGAAACGTTACAAGAAGGTAGAATCTGTTGAGTTGTAAGTGATCTGAAAGTTTCATGATGATCGCACATTCCTATAGGGGGTCAAACCATGTCCCAAAGGTCACCGGCCCTGGTGTCACTTTAAAGAAGTAGTCCAGTTACACCTTTGTGGGCTTATAACTTGGCTTCTGAATATCCTAAAGAGGTCAGGTTTGTTTTAGAGTACTCCAATTAACAGCCCCTATTACCTCAAAAAGGAATGGAGTCATTAGCACTTATGGTTTTTAAATGGCACCCAGAATTATGTTGCACGAAGCACAATTTCACATCATTCTGGGTCCATTTGTGTGAAAACAAGGTCCAGTCAGGCTGAAACGTTACAAGAAGGTAGAATCTGTTGAGTTGTAAGTGATCTGAAAGTTTCATGATGATCGCACATTCCTATAGGGGGTAAAACCATGTCCCAAAGGTCACCGGCCCTGGTGTCACTTTAAAGAAGTAGTCCAGTTACACCTTTGTGGGCTTATAACTTGGCTTCTGAATATCCTAAAGAGGTCAGGTTTGTTTTAGAGTACTCCAATTAACAGCCCCTATTACCTCAAAAAGGAATGGAGTCATTAGCACTTATGGTTTTTAAATGGCACCCAGAATTATGTTGCACGAAGCACAATTTCACATCATTCTGGGTCCATTTGTGTGAAAACAATGTCCAATCAGGCTGAAACGTTACAAGAAGGTAGAATCTATTGAGTTGTAAGTGATCTGAACGTTTCATGATGATCGCACATTCCTAAGTGGGTCAAACCATGTCCCAAAAGTCACCGGATCTGGTGTCACTTTAAAGAAGTAGTCCAGTTACACATTTCTGGGCTTATAACTTGGCTTCTGAATGTCCTAGAGAGATCAGGTTTGTTTTAGTGCACTCCAATCAACAGCCCCTACAACCACAAAAAATAATTCAGTCATTAGCACTTATGTTTTTAAATGGCACCCAGAATTATGTTGCACAAAGCACAATTTCAAATCATTCTGGGTTCATTTGTGTGAAAACAAGGTCCAATCAGGCTGAAACGTTACAGGAAGGTAGAATCTATTGAGTTGTAAGTGATCTGAAAGTTTCATGATGATCGCACATTCCTAAGTGGGTCAAACCATGTCCCAAAGGTCACCGGATCTGGTGTCACTTTAAAGATGTAGTCCAGTTACACATTTGTGGGCTTATAACTTGGCTTCTGAATGTCCGAGAGAGATCAGGTTTGTTTTAGTGTACTCCAATCAACAGCCCATACAACCACAAAAAGGAATGGAGTCATTAGCACGTATGGTTTGTAAATGGCACCCAGAATTATGTTGCACGAAGCACAATTTCACATCATTCTGGGTCCATTTGTTTGAAAACAAGGTCCATTCAGGCTGAAACGTTACAAGAAGGTAGAATCTATTGAGTTGTAAGTGATCTGAACATTTCATGATGATCGCACATTCCTATAGGCGGTCAAACCATGTCCCAAAGGTCACCGGGCCTGGTGTCACTTTAAAGAAGTAGTCCAGTTACACCTTTGTGGGCTTATAACTTGGCTTCTGAATGTCCTAGAGAGATCAGGTTTGTTTTAGTGTATTCCAATCAACAGCCCCTACAACCACAAAAAGGAATGGAGTCATTAGCACTTATGGTTTGTAAATGGCACCAAGAATAATGTTAAACGAAGCACAATTTCACATCATTCTGGGTCCATTTGTGTGAAAACAAGGTCCAATCAGGCTGAAACGTTACAGGAAGGTAGAATCTGTTGAGTTGTAAGTGATCTGAAAGTTTCATGATGATCGCACATTCCTATAGGGGGTCAAACCATGTCCCAAAGGTCACCGGCCCTGGTGTCACTTTAAAGAAGTAGTCCAGTTACACATTTGTGGGCTTATAACTTGGCTTCTGAATATCCTAAAGAGGTCAGGTTTGTTTTAGAGTACTCCAATTAACAGCCCCTATTACCTCAAAAAGGAATGGAGTCATTAGCACTTATGGTTTTTAAATGGCACCCAGAATTATGTTGCACGAAGCACAATTTCACATCATTCTGGGTCCATTTGTGTGAAAACAATGTCCAATCAGGCTGAAACGTTACAAGAAGGTAGAATCTATTGAGTTGTAAGTGATCTGAACGTTTCATGATGATCGCACATTCCTAAGTGGGTCAAACCATGTCCCAAAAGTCACCGGATCTGGTGTCACTTTAAAGAAGTAGTCCAGTTACACCTTTGTGGGCTTATAACTTGGCTTCTGAATGTCCTAGAGAGATCAGGTTTGTTTTAGTGCACTCCAATCAACAGCCCCTACAACCACAAAAAATAATTCAGTCATTAGCACTTATGGTTTGTAAATGGCACCCAGAATTATGTTGCACGAAGCACAATTTCACATCATTCTGGGTCCATTTGTGTGAAAACAAGGTCCAATCAGGCTGAAACATTACAAGAAGGTAGAATCAATTGAGTTGTAAGTGATATGAACGTTTCATGATGATCGCACATTCCTATAGGGGGTCAAACCATGTCCCAAAGGTCACCGGGCCTGGTGTCACTTTAAAGAAGTAGTCCAGTTACACATTTGTGGCTTTATAACCTGGCTTCTGAATGTCCTAGAGAGATCAGGTTTGTTTTAGTGTACTCCAATCAACAGCCCCTACAATTACAAAAAGGAATGGAGTCATTAGCACTTATGGTTTGTAAATGGCACCCAGAATTATGTTAAACGAAGCACAATTTCACATCATTCTGGGTCCATTTGTGTGAAAACAAGGTCCAATCAGGCTGAAACGTTACAAGAAGGTAGAATCTATTGAGTTGTAAGTGATCTGAAAGTTTCATGATGATCGCACATTCCTAAGTGGGTCAAACCATGTCCCAAAGGTCACCGGATCTGGTGTCACTTTAAAGAAGTAGTCCAGTTACACATTTGTGGGCTTATAACTTGGCTTCTGAATGTTCTAGAGAGATCAGGTTTGTTTTAGTGTACTCCAATCAACAGCCCATACAACCACAAAAAGGAATGGAGTCATTAGCACTTATGGTTTGTAAATGGCACCCAGAATTATGTTGCACGAAGCACAATTTCACATCATTCTGGGTCCATTTGTTTGAAAACAAGGTCCATTCAGGCTGAAACGTTACAAGAAGGTAGAATCTATTGAGTTGTAAGTGATCTGAACATTTCATGATGATCGCACATTCCTATAGGCGGTCAAACCATGTCCCAAAGGTCACCGGGCCTGGTGTCACTTTAAAGAAGTAGTCCAGTTACACCTTTGTGGGCTTATAACTTGGCTTCTGAATGTCCTAGAGAGATCAGGTTTGTTTTAGTGTATTCCAATCAACAGCCCCTACAACCACAAAAAGGAATGGAGTCATTAGCACTTATGGTTTGTAAATGGCACCAAGAATTATGTTGCACGAAGCACAATTTCACATCATTCTGGGTCCATTTGTGTGAAAACAAGGTCCAATCAGGCTGAAACGTTACAAGAAGGTAGAATCTATTGAGTTGTAAGTGATCTGAACGTTTCATGATGATCGCACATTCATAAGGGGGTCAAACCATGTCCCAAAGGTCACCAGATCTGGTGTCACTTTAAAGAAGTAGTCCAGTTACACATTTGTGGGCTTATAACTTGGCTTCTGAATGTCCTAGAGAGATCAGGTTTGTTTTAGTGTACTCCAATCAAGAGCCCCTACAACCACAAAAAGGAATGGAGTCAGCACTTATGGTTTGTAAATGGCACCCAGAATTATGTTGCACGAAGCACAATTTCACATCATTCTGGGTCCATTTGTGTGAAAACAAGGTCCAATCAGGCTGAAACGTTACAAGAAGGTAGAATCTATTGAGTTGTAAGTGATCTGAACATTTCATGATGATCGCACATTCCTATAGGGGGTCAAACCATGTCCCAAAGGTCACCGGGCCTGGTGTCACTTTAAAGAAGTAGTCCAGTTACACCTTTGTGGGCTTATAACTTGGCTTCTGAATGTCCTAGAGAGATCAGGTTTGTTTTAGTGTACTCCAATCAACAGCCTCTACAACCACAAAAAGGAATGGAGTCATTAGCACTTATGGTTTGTAAATGGCACCCAGAATTATGTTGCACGAAGCACAATTTCACATCATTCTGGGTTCATTTGTGTGAAAACAAGGTCCAATCAGGCTGAAACGTTACAGGAAGGTAGAATCTATTGAGTTGTAAGTGATCTGAACTTTTCATGATGATAGCACTTTCCTAAGGGTTGTCAAACCATGTCCCTTAGGTCACCGGATCAGTGTCAATTTAAAGAAGTAGTCCAGTTACACATTTGTGGGCTTATAACTTGGCATCTGAATGTCCTAGAGTGATCAGGTTTGTTTCAGAGTACTCCAATCAACAGCCCCTACAACCACAAAAAGGAATGGAGTCATTAGCACTTATGGTTTGTAAATGGCACCCAGAATTATGTTGCACGAAGCACAATTTCACATCATTCTGGGTCCATTTGTGTGAAAACAAGGTCCATTCAGGCTGAAACGTTACAAGAAAGTAGAATCTATTCAGTTGTAAGTGATCTGAACGTTTCATGATGATCGCACATTCCTATAGGGGGTCAAACCATGTCCCAAAGGTCACCGGGCCTGGTGTCACTTTAAAGAAGTAGTCCAGTTACACATTTGTGGGCTTATAACTTGGCTTCTGAATGTCCTAGAGAGGTCAGGCTTGTTTTAGTGTACTCCAATCAACAGCCCCTACAGCCACAAAAAGGAATGGAGTCATTAGCACTTATGGTTTTTAAATGGCACCCAGATTTATGTTGCACGAAGCACAATTTCACATCATTCTGGGTCCATTTGTGTGAAAACAAGGTCCAATCAGGCTGAAACGTTACATGAAGGTAGAATCTTTGAGTTGTAAGTGATCTGAATGTTTCATGATGATAGCACTTTCCTAAGGGGGTCAAACCATGTCCCAGAGGTCACCGGATCTGTTGTCAATTTAAAGAAGTAGTCCAGTTACACATTTGTGGGCTTATAACTTGGCTTCTGAATGTCCTAGAGAGATCAGGTTTGTTTTAGTGTACTCCAATCAACAGCCCCTACAACCACAAAAAGGAATGGAGTCATTAGCACTTATGGTTTTTAAATGGCACCCAGAATTATGTTGCACAAAGCACAATTTCACATCATTCTGGGTCCATTTGTGTGAAAACAAGGTCCAGTCAGGCTGAAACGTTACAGGACGGTAGAATCTATTGAGTTGTAAGTGATCTGAACGTTTCATGATGATAGCACTTTCCTAAGGGGGTCAAACCATGTCCCAGAGGTCACCGGATCTGTTGTCAATTTAAAGAAGTAGTCCAGTTACACATTTGTGGGCTTATAACCTGGCTTCTGAATATCCTAAAGAGGTCAGGTTTGTTTTAGAGTACTCCAATTAACAGCCCCCATTACCCCAAAAAGGAATGGAGTCATTAGCACTTATGGTTTTTAAATGGCACCCAGAATTATGTTGCACAAAGCACAATTTCACATCATTCTGGGTCCATTTGTGTGAAAACAAGGTCCAGTCAGGCTGAAACGTTACAGGACGGTAGAATCTATTGAGTTGTAAGTGATCTGAACGTTTCATGATGATAGGACATTCCTAAGGGGGTCAAACCATGTCCCAAAGGTCACCGGGCCTGGTGCCACTTTAAAGAAGTAGTCCAGTTACACCTTTGTGGGCTTATAACTTGGCTTCTGAATGTCCTAGAGAGGTCAGGCTTGTTTTAGTGTACTTCAATAAACAGCCCCTACAACCACAAAAAGGAATGGAGTCATTAGCACTTATGGTTTTTAAATGGCACCCAGAATTATGTTGCACAAAGCACAATTTCACATCATTCTGGGTTCATTTGTGTGAAAACAAGGTCCAATCAGGCTGAAACGTTACAGGAAGGTAGAATCTATTGAGTTGTAAGTGATCTGAACGTTTCATGATGATAGCACTTTCCTAAGGGGGTCAAACCATGTCCCAGAGGTCACCGGATCTGGTGTCAATTTAAAGAAGTAGTCCAGTTACACATTTGTGGGCTTATAACTTGGCTTCTGAATGTCCTAGAGAGATCAGGTTTGTTTTAGTGTACTCCAATCAACAGCCCCTACAACCACAAAAAGGAATGGAGTCATTAGCACTTATGGCTTTTAAATGGCACCCAGAATTATGTTGCACGAAGCACAATTTCACATCATTCTGGGTCCATTTGTGTGAAAACAAGGTCCAGTCAGGCTGAAACGTTACAAGAAGGTAGAATCTGTTGAGTTGTAAGTGATCTGAAAGTTTCATGATGATCGCACATTCCTATAGGGGGTCAAACCATGTCCCAAAGGTCACCGGGCCTGGTGTCACTTTAAAGAAGTAGTCCAGTTACACCTTTGTGGGCTTATAACTTGGCTTCTGAATATCCTACAGAGGTCAGGTTTGTTTTAGAGTACTCCAATTAACAGCCCCCATTACCCCAAAAAGGAATGGAGTCATTAGCACTTATGGTTTTTAAATGGCACCGAGAATTATGTTGCACAAAGCACAATTTCACATCATTCTGGGTTCATTTGTGTGAAAACAAGGTCCAATCAGGCTGAATCGTTACAAGAAGGTAGAATCAATTGAGTTTTAAGTGATATGAACGTTTCATGATGATCGCACATTCCTATAGGGGGTCAAACCATGTCCCAAAGGTCACCGGGCCTGGTGTCACTTTAAAGAAGTAGTCCAGTTACACATTTGTGGGCTTATAACTTGGCTTCTGAATGTCCTAGAGAGATCAGGTTTGTTTTAGTGTACTCCAATCAACAGCCCATACAACCACAAAAAGGAATGGAGTCATTAGCACTTATGGTTTGTAAATGGCACCCAGAATTATGTTGCACGAAGCACAATTTCACATCATTCTGGGTCCATTTGTTTGAAAACAAGGTCCATTCAGGCTGAAACGTTACAAGAAGGTAGAATCTATTGAGTTGTAAGTGATCTGAACATTTCATGATGATCGCACATTCCTATAGGCGGTCAAACCATGTCCCAAAGGTCACCGGGCCTGGTGTCACTTTAAAGAAGTAGTCCAGTTACACCTTTGTGGGCTTATAACTTGGCTTCTGAATGTCCTAGAGAGATCAGGTTTGTTTTAGTGTATTCCAATCAACAGCCCCTACAACCACAAAAAGGAATGGAGTCATTAGCACTTATGGTTTGTAAATGGCACCAAGAATTATGTTGCACGAAGCACAATTTCACATCATTCTGGGTCCATTTGTGTGAAAACAAGGTCCAATCAGGCTGAAACGTTACAAGAAGGTAGAATCTATTGAGTTGTAAGTGATCTGAACGTTTCATGATGATCGCACATTCCTAAGGGGGTCAAACCATGTCCCAAAGGTCACCAGATCTGGTGTCACTTTAAAGAAGTAGTCCAGTTACACATTTGTGGGCTTATAACTTGGCTTCTGAATGTCCTAGAGAGATCAGGTTTGTTTTAGTGTACTCCAATCAAGAGCCCCTACAACCACAAAAAGGAATGGAGTCATTAGCACTTATGGTTTGTAAATGGCACCCAGAATTATGTTGCACGAAGCACAATTTCACATCATTCTGGGTCCATTTGTGTGAAAACAAGGTCCAATCAGGCTGAAACGTTACAAGAAGGTAGAATCTATTGAGTTGTAAGTGATCTGAACATTTCATGATGATCGCACATTCCTATAGGGGGTCAAACCATGTCCCAAAGGTCACCGGGCCTGGTGTCACTTTAAAGAAGTAGTCCAGTTACACCTTTGTGGGCTTATAACTTGGCTTCTGAATGTCCTAGAGAGATCAGGTTTGTTTTAGTGTACTCCAATCAACAGCCCCTACAACCACAAAAAGGAATGGAGTCATTAGCACTTATGGTTTGTAAATGGCAACCAGAATTATGTTGCACGAAGCACAATTTCACATCATTCTGGGTTCATTTGTGTGAAAACAAGGTCCAATCAGGCTGAAACGTTACAGGAAGGTAGAATCTATTGAGTTGTAAGTGATCTGAACTTTTCATGATGATAGCACTTTCCTAAGGGTTGTCAAACCATGTCCCTTAGGTCACCGGATCGGTGTCAATTTAAAGAAGTAGTCCAGTTACACATTTGTGGGCTTATAACTTGGCATCTGAATGTCCTAGAGTGATCAGGTTTGTTTCAGAGTACTCCAATCAACAGCCCCTACAACCACAAAAAGGAATGGAGTCATTAGCACTTATGGTTTGTAAATGGCACCCAGAATTATGTTGCACGAAGCACAATTTCACATCATTCTGGGTCCATTTGTGTGAAAACAAGGTCCATTCAGGCTGAAACGTTACAAGAAAGTAGAATCTATTCAGTTGTAAGTGATCTGAACGTTTCATGATGATCGCACATTCCTATAGGGGGTCAAACCATGTCCCAAAGGTCACCGGGCCTGGTGTCACTTTAAAGAAGTAGTCCATTTACACATTTGTGGGCTTATAACTTGGCTTCTGAATGTCCTAGAGAGGTCAGGCTTGTTTTAGTGTACTCCAATCAACAGCCCCTACAGCCACAAAAAGGAATGGAGTCATTAGCACTTATGGTTTTTAAATGGCACCCAGAATTATGTTGCACGAAGCACAATTTCACATCATTCTGGGTCCATTTGTGTGAAAACAAGGTCCAATCAGGCTGAAACGTTACATGAAGGTAGAATCTTTGAGTTGTAAGTGATCTGAATGTTTCATGATGATAGCACTTTCCTAAGGGGGTCAAACCATGTCCCAGAGGTCACCGGATCTGTTGTCAATTTAAAGAAGTAGTCCAGTTACACATTTGTGGGCTTATAACTTGGCTTCTGAATGTCCTGGAGAGATCAGGTTTGTTTTAGTGTACTCCAATCAACAGCCCCTACAACCACAAAAAGGAATGGAGTCATTAGCACTTATGGTTTTTAAATGGCACCCAGAATTATGTTGCACGAAGCACAATTTCACATCATTCTGGGTCCATTTGTGTGAAAACAAGGTCCAGTCAGGCTGAAACGTTACAGGACGGTAGAATCTATTGAGTTGTAAGTGATCTGAACGTTTCATGATGATAGCAGTTTCCTAAGGGTGTCAATCCATGTCCTAAAGGTCACCGGATCTGGTGTCACTTTAAAGAAGTAGTCCAGTTACACATTTGTGGGCTTATAACTTGGCTTCTGAATATCCTAGAGAGGTCAGGTTTGTTTTATAGTACTCCAATTAACAGCCCCTATTACCTCAAAAAGGAATGGAGTCATTAGCACTTATGGTTTTTAAATGGCACCCAGAATTATGTTGCACGAAGCACAATTTCACATCATTCTGGGTCCATTTGGGTGAAAACAAGGTCCAATCAGGCTGAAACGTTACAAGAAGGTAGAATCTATCGAGTTGTAAGTGATCTGAACGTTTCATGATGATCGCACATTCCTAAGTGGGTCAAACCATGTACCAAAGGTCACCGGATCTGGTGTCACTTTAAAGAAGTAGTCCAGTAACACATTTGTGGGCTTATAACTTGGCTTCTGAATGTCCTAGAGAGATCAGGTTTGTTTTAGTGTACTCCAATCAACAGCCCCTACAACCACAAAAAGGAATAGAGTCATTAGCACTTATGGTTTGTAAATGGCACCCAGAATTATGTGGCACGAAGCACAATTTCACATCATTCTGGGTCCATTCGTGTGAAAACAAGGTCCAATCAGGCTGAAACGTTACAAGAAGGTAGAATCTATTGAGTTGTAAGTGATCTGAACGTTTCATGATGATCGCACATTCCTACAGGGGGTCAAACCATGTCCCAAAGGTCACCGGGCCTGGTGTCACTTTAAAGAAGTAGTCCAGTTACACATTTGTGGGCTTATAACTTGGCTTCTGAATGTTCTAGAGAGATCAGTTTTGTTTTAGTGTACTCCAATCAACAGCCCCTACAACCACAAAAAAGAATGGAGTCATTAGAACTTATGGTTTGTAAATGGCACCCAGAATTATGTTGCACGAAGCACAATTTCACATCATTCTGGGTCCATTTGTATGAAAACAAGGTCCAATCAGGCTGAAACGTTACAAGAAGGTAGAATCTATTGAGTTGTAAGTGATGTGAACGTTTCATGATGATAGCACTTTCCTAAGGAGGTAAAACCATGTCCCAAAGGTCACCGGATCGGTGTCAATTTAAAAAAGTAGTCCAGTTACACATTTGTGGGCTTATAACTTGGCTTCTGAATGTTCGAGAGAGATCAGGTTTGTTTTAGTGTACTCCAATCAACAGCCCCTACAACCACAAAAAGGAATGGAGTCATTAGCACTTATGGTTTTTAAATGGCACCCAGAATTATGTTGCACGAAGCACAATTTCACATCATTCTGGGTTCATTTGTGTGAAAACAAGGTCCAATCAGGCTGAAACGTTACAGGAAGGTAGAATCTATTGAGTTGTAAGTGATCTGAACGTTTCATGATGATAGCACATTCCAAAGGGGGTCAAACCATGTCCCAAAGGTCACCGGGCCTGGTGCCACTTTAAAGAAGTAGTCCAGTTACACCTTTGTGGGCTTATAACTTGGCTTCTGAATGTCCTAGAGAGGTCAGGCTTGTTTTAGTGTACTTCAATAAACAGCCCCTACAACCACAAAAAGGAATGGAGTCATTAGCACTTATGGTTTTTAAATGGCACCCAGAATTATGTTGCACAAAGCACAATTTCACATCATTCTGGGTTCATTTGTGTGAAAACAAGGTCCAATCAGGCTGAAACGTTACAGGAAGGTAGAATCTATTGAGTTGTAAGTGATCTGAACGTTTCATGATGATAGCACTTTCCTAAGGGGGTCAAACCATGTCCCAGAGGTCACCGGATCTGGTGTCAATTTAAAGAAGTAGTCCAGTTACACATTTGTGGGCTTATAACTTGGCTTCTGAATGTCCTAGAGAGATCAGGTTTGTTTTAGTGTACTCCAATCAACAGCCCCTACAACCTCAAAAAGGAATGGAGTCATTAGCACTTATGGCTTTTAAATGGCACCCAGAATTATGTTGCACGAAGCACAATTTCACATCATTCTGGGTCCATTTGTGTGAAAACAAGGTCCAGTCAGGCTGAAACGTTACAAGAAGGTAGAATCTGTTGAGTTGTAAGTGATCTGAAAGTTTCATGATGATATCACATTCCTATAGGGGGTCAAACCATGTCCCAAAGGTCACCGGGCCTGGTGTCACTTTAAAGAAGTAGTCCAGTTACACCTTTGTGGGCTTATAACTTGGCTTCTGAATATCCTACAGAGGTCAGGTTTGTTTTAGAGTACTCCAATTAACAGCCCCCATTACCCCAAAAAGGAATGGAGTCATTAGCACTTATGGTTTTTAAATGGCACCCAGAATTATGTTGCACGAAGCACAATTTCACATCATTCTGGGTCCATTTGTGTGAAAACAAGGTCCAATCAGGCTGAAACGTTACAAGAAGGTAGAATCTATTGAGTTGTAAGTGATCTGAACGTTTCATGATGATCGCACATTCCTAAGGGGGTCAAACCATGTCCCAGAGGTCACCGGATCTGGTGTCAATTTAAAGAAGTAGTCCAGTTACACATTTGTGGGCTTATAACTTGGCTTCTGAATTTCCTAGAGAGATCAGGTTTGTTTTAGTGTACTCCAATCAACAGCCCCTACAACCACAAAAAGGAATGGAGTCATTAGCACTTATGGTTTTTAAATGGCACCCAGAATTATGTTGCACGAAGCACAATTTCACATCATTCTGGGTCCATTTGTGTGAAAACAAGGTCCAATCAGGCTGAAACGTTACAAGAAGGTAGAATCTATTGAGTTGTAAGTGATATGAACGTTTCATGATGATCGCACATTCCTAAGTGGGTCAAACCATGTCCCAAAGGTCACCGGGCCTGGTGTCACTTTAAAGAAGTAGTCCAGTTACACATTTGTGGCTTTATAACCTGGCTTCTGAATGTCCTAGAGAGATCAGGTTTGTTTTAGTGTACTCCAATCAACAGCCCCTACAACTACAAAAAGGAATGGAGTCATTAGCACTTATGGTTTGTAAATGGCACCCAGAATTATGTTAAACGAAGCACAATTTCACATCATTCTGGGTCCATTTGTGTGAAAACAAGGTCCAATCAGGCTGAAACGTTACAAGAAGGTAGAATCTATTGAGTTGTAAGTGATCTGAAAGTTTCATGATGATCGCACATTCCTAAGTGGGTGAAACCATGTCCCAAAGGTCACCGGATCTGGTGTCACTTTAAAGAAGTAGTCCAGTTACACATTTGTGGGCTTATAACTTGGCTTCTGAATGTCCTAGAGAGATCAGGTTTGTTTTAGTGTACTCCAATCAACAGCCCATACAACCACAAAAAGGAATGGAGTCATTAGCACTTATGGTTTGTAAATGGCACCCAGAATTATGTTGCACGAAGCACAATTTCACATCATTCTGGGTCCATTTGTTTGAAAACAAGGTCCATTCAGGCTGAAACGTTACAAGAAGGTAGAATCTATTGAGTTGTAAGTGATCTGAACATTTCATGATGATCGCACATTCCTATAGGGGGTCAAACCATGTCCCAAAGGTCACCGGGCCTGGTGTCACTTTAAAGAAGTAGTCCAGTTACACCTTTGTGGGCTTATAACTTGGCTTCTGAATGTCCTAGAGAGATCAGGTTTGTTTTAGTGTATTCCAATCAACAGCCCCTACAACCAGAAAAAGGAATGGAGTCATTAGCACTTATGGTTTGTAAATGGCACCCAGAATTATGTTGTACGAAGCACAATTTCACATCATTCTGGGTCCATTTGTGTGAAAACAAGGTCCAATCAGGCTGAAACGTTACAAGAAGGTAGAATCTATTGAGTTGTAAGTGATCTGAACGTTTCATGATGATCGCACATTCCTAAGTGGGTCAAACCATGTCCCAAAGGTCACCAGATCTGGTGTCACTTTAAAGAAGTAGTCCAGTTACACATTTGTGGGCTTATAACTTGGCTTCTGAATGTCCTAGACAGATCAGGTTTGTTTTATGTACTCCAATCAACAGCCCCTACAACCACAAAAAGGAATGGAGTCATTAGCACTTATGGTTTGTAAATGGCACCCAGAATTATGTTGCACGAAGCACAATTTCACATCATTCTGGGTCCATTTGTGTGAAAACAAGGTCCAATCAAGCTGAAACGTTACAAGAAGGTAGAATCTATTGAGTTGTAAGTGATCTGAATGTTTCATGATGATCGCACATTCCTATAGGGGGTCAAACCATGTCCCAAAGGTCACCGGGCCTGGTGTCACTTTAAAGAAGTAGTCCAGTTACACCTTTGTGGGCTTATAACTTGGCTTCTGAATTTCCTAGAGAGATCAGGTTTGTTTTAGTGTACTCCAATCAACATCCCCTACAACCACAAAAAGGAATGGAGTCATTAGCACTTATGGTTTGTAAATGGCACCCAGAATTATGTTGCACGAAGCACAATTTCACATCATTCTCGGTTCATTTGTGTGAAAACAAGGTCCAATCAGGCTGAAACGTTACAGGAAGGTAGAATCTATTGAGTTGTAAGTGATCTGAACGTTTCATGATGATAGCACTTTCCTAAGGGGGTCAAACCATGTCCCAGAGGTCACCGGATCTGTTGTCAATTTAAAGAAGTAGTCCAGTTACACATTTGTGGGCTTATAACTTGGCTTCTGAATGTCCTAGAGAGATCAGGTTTGTTTTAGTGTACTCCAATCAACAGCCCCTACAACCACAAAAAGGAATGGAGTCATTAGCAATTATGGTTTTTAAATGGCACCCAGAATTATGTTGCACGAAGCACAATTTCACATCATTCTGGGTCCATTTGTGTGAAAACAAGGTCCAGTCAGGCTGAAACGTTACAGGACGGTAGAATCTATTGAGTTGTAAGTGATCTGAACATTTCATGATGATAGCACTTTCCTAAGGGGGTCAAACCATGTCCCAGAGGTCACCGGATCTGTTGTCAATTTAAAGAAGTAGTCCAGTTACACATTTGTGGGCTTTTAACCTGGCTTCTGAATATCCTAAAGAGGTCAGGTTTGTTTTAGAGTACTCCAATTAACAGCCCCCATTACCCCAAAAAGGAATGGAGTCATTAGCACTTATGGTTTTTAAATGGCACCCAGAATTATGTTGCACAAAGCACAATTTCACATCATTCTGGGTTCATTTGTGTGAAAACAAGGTCCAATCAGGCTGAAACGTTACAGGAAGGTAGAATCTATTGAGTTGTAAGTGATCTGAACGTTTCATGATGATAGCAGTTACCTAAGGGTGTCAATCCATGTCCTAAAGGTCACCGGATCTGGTGTCACTTTAAAGAAGTAGTCCAGTTACACATTTGTGGGCTTATAACTTGGCTTCTGAATATCCTAGAGAGGTCAGGTTTGTTTTATAGTACTCCAATTAACAGCCCCTATTACCTCAAAAAGGAATGGAGTCATTAGCACTTATGGTTTTTAAATGGCACCCAGAATTATGTTGCACGAAGCACAATTTCACATCATTCTGGGTCCATTTGGGTGAAAACAAGGTCCAATCAGGCTGAAACGTTACAAGAAGGTAGAATCTATCGAGTTGTAAGTGATCTGAACGTTTCATGATCATCGCACATTCCTAAGTGGGTCAAACCATGTACCAAAGGTCACCGGATCTGGTGTCACTTTAAAGAAGTAGTCCAGTTACACATTTGTGGGCTTATAACTTGGCTTCTGAATGTCCTAGAGAGATCAGGTTTGTTTTAGTGTACTCCAATCAACAGCCCCTACAACCACAAAAAGGAATAGAGTCATTAGCACTTATGGTTTGTAAATGGCACCCAGAATTATGTGGCACGAAGCACAATTTCACATCATTCTGGGTCCATTCGTGTGAAAACAAGGTCCAATCAGGCTGAAACGTTACAAGAAGGTAGAATCTATTGAGTTGTAAGTGATCTGAACGTTTCATGATGATCGCACATTCCTACAGGGGGTCAAACCATGTCCCAAAGGTCACCGGGCCTGGTGTCACTTTAAAGAAGTAGTCCAGTTCCACATTTGTGGGCTTATAACTTGGCTTCTGAATGTTCGAGAGAGATCAGGTTTGTTTTAGTGTACTCCAATCAACAGCCCCTACAACCACAAAAAGGAATGGAGTCATTAGCACTTATGGTTTTTAAATGGCACCCAGAATTATGTTGCACGAAGCACAATTTCACATCATTCTGGGTTCATTTGTGTGAAAACAAGGTCCAATCAGGCTGAAACGTTACAGGAAGGTAGAATCTATTGAGTTGTAAGTGATCTGAACGTTTCATGATGATAGCACATTCCAAAGGGGGTCAAACCATGTCCCAAAGGTCACCGGGCCTGGTGCCACTTTAAAGAAGTAGTCCAGTTACACCTTTGTGGGCTTATAACTTGGCTTCTGAATGTCCTAGAGAGGTCAGGTTTGTTTTACTGTACTCCAATCAACAGCCCCTACAACCACAAAAAGGAATGGAGTCATTAGCACTTATGGTTTTTAAATGGCACCCAGAATTATGTTGCACAAAGCACAATTTCACATCATTCTGGGTTCATTTGTGTGAAAACAAGGTCCAATCAGGCTGAAACGTTACAGGAAGGTAGAATCTATTGAGTTGTAAGTGATCTGAACATTTCATGATGATAGCACTTTCCTAAGGGGGTCAAACCATGTCCCAGAGGTCACCGGATCTGGTGTCAATTTAAAGAAGTAGTCCAGTTACACATTTGTGGGCTTATAACTTGGCTTCTGAATGTCCTAGAGAGATCAGGTTTGTTTTAGTGTACTCCAATCAACAGCCCCTACAACCTCAAAAAGGAATGGAGTCATTAGCACTTATGGCTTTTAAATGGCACCCAGAATTATGTTGCACGAAGCACAATTTCACATCATTCTGGGTCCATTTGTGTGAAAACAAGGTCCAGTCAGGCTGAAACGTTACAAGAAGGTAGAATCTGTTGAGTTGTAAGTGATCTGAAAGTTTCATGATGATATCACATTCCTATAGGGGGTCAAACCATGTCCCAAAGGTCACCGGGCCTGGTGTCACTTTAAAGAAGTAGTCCAGTTACACCTTTGTGGGCTTATAACTTGGCTTCTGAATATCCTACAGAGGTCAGGTTTGTTTTAGAGTACTCCAATTAACAGCCCCCATTACCCCAAAAAGGAATGGAGTCATTAGCACTTATGGTTTTTAAATGGCACCCAGAATTATGTTGCACAAAGCACAATTTCACATCATTCTGGGTTCATTTGTGTGAAAACAAGGTCCAATCAGGCTGAAACGTTACAGGAAGGTAGAATCTATTGAGTTGTAAGTGATCTGAACGTTTCATGATGATAGCACTTTCCTAAGGGGGTCAAACCATGTCCTAAAGGTCACCGGATCTGGTGTCACTTTAAAGAAGTAGTCCAGTTACACATTTGTGGGCTTATAACTTGGCTTCTGAATATCCTAGAGAGTTCAGGTTTGTTTTAGAGTACTCCAATTAACAGCCCATATTACCTCAAAAAGGAATGGAGTCATTAGCACTTATGGTTTTTAAATGGCACCCAGAATTATGTTGCACGAAGCACAATTTCACATCATTCTGGGTCCATTTGTGTGAAAACAAGGTCCAATCAGGCTGAAACGTTACAAGAAGGTAGAATCTATTGAGTTGTAAGTGATCTGAACGTTTCATGATGATCGCACATTCCTAAGGGGGTCAAACCATGTCCCAGAGGTCACCGGATCTGGTGTCAATTTAAAGAAGTAGTCCAGTTACACATTTGTGGGCTTATAACTTGGCTTCTGAATTTCCTAGAGAGATCAGGTTTGTTTTAGTGTACTCCAATCAACAGCCCCTACAACCACAAAAAGGAATGGAGTCATTAGCACTTATGGTTTTTAAATGGCACCCAGAATTATGTTGCACGAAGCACAATTTCACATCATTCTGGGTCCATTTGTGTGAAAACAAGGTCCAGTCAGGCTGAAACGTTACAAGAAGGTAGAATCTGTTGAGTTGTAAGTGATCTGAAAGTTTCATGATGATCGCACATTCCTATAGGGGGTCAAACCATGTCCCAAAGGTCACCGGGCCTGGTGTCACTTTAAAGAAGTAGTCCAGTTACACCTTTGTGGGCTTATAACTTGGCTTCTGAATATCCTAAAGAGGTCAGGTTTGTTTTAGAGTACTCCAATTAACAGCCCCTATTACCTCAAAAAGGAATGGAGTCATTAGCACTTATGGTTTTTAAATGGCACCCAGAATTATGTTGCACGAAGCACAATTTCACATCATTCTGGGTCCATTTGTGTGAAAACAATGTCCAATCAGGCTGAAACGTTACAAGAAGGTAGAATCTATTGAGTTGTAAGTGATCTGAACGTTTCATGATGATCGCACATTCCTAAGTGGGTCAAACCATGTCCCAAAAGTCACCGGATCTGGTGTCACTTTAAAGAAGTAGTCCAGTTACACATTTGTGGGCTTATAACTTGGCTTCTGAATGTCCTAGAGAGATCATATTTGTTTTAGTGCACTCCAATCAACAGCCCCTACAACCACAAAAAAGAATTCAGTCATTAGCACTTATGGTTTGTAAATGGCACCCAGAATTATGTTGCACGAAGCACAATTTCACATCATTCTGGGTCCATTTGTGTGAAAACAAGGTCCAATCAGGCTGAAACGTTACAAGAAGGTAGAATCTATTGAGTTGTAAGTGATATGAACGTTTCATGATGATCGCACATTCCTAAGTGGGTCAAACCATGTCCCAAAGGTCACCGGGCCTGGTGTCACTTTAAAGAAGTAGTCCAGTTACACATTTGTGGCTTTATAACCTGGCTTCTGAATGTCCTAGAGAGATCAGGTTTGTTTTAGTGTACTCCAATCAACAGCCCCTACAACTACAAAAAGGAATGGAGTCATTAGCACTTATGGTTTGTAAATGGCACCCAGAATTATGTTAAACGAAGCACAATTTCACATCATTCTGGGTCCATTTGTGTGAAAACAAGGTCCAATCAGGCTGAAACGTTACAAGAAGGTAGAATCTATTGAGTTGTAAGTGATCTGAAAGTTTCATGATGATCGCACATTCCTAAGTGGGTCAAACCATGTCCCAAAGGTCACCAGATCTGGTGTCACTTTAAAGAAGTAGTCCAGTTACACATTTGTGGGCTTATAACTTGGCTTCTGAATGTCCTAGAGAGATCAGGTTTGTTTTAGTGTACTCCAATCAACAGCCCATACAACAACAAAAAGGAATGGAGTCATTAGCACTTATGGTTTGTAAATGGCACCCAGAATTATGTTGCACGAAGCACAATTTCACATCATTCTGGGTCCATTTGTTTGAAAACAAGGTCCATTCAGGCTGAAACGTTACAAGAAGGTAGAATCTATTGAGTTGTAAGTGATCTGAACATTTCATGATGATCGCACATTCCTATAGGGGGTCAAACCATGTCCCAAAGGTCACCGGGCCTGGTGTCACTTTAAAGAAGTAGTCCAGTTACACCTTTGTGGGCTTATAACTTGGCTTCTGAATGTCCTAGAGAGATCAGGTTTGTTTTAGTGTATTCCAATCAACAGCCCCTACAACCAGAAAAAGGAATGGAGTCATTAGCACTTATGGTTTGTAAATGGCACCCAGAATTATGTTGTACGAAGCACAATTTCACATCATTCTGGGTCCATTTGTGTGAAAACAAGGTCCAATCAGGCTGAAAAGTTACAAGAAGGTAGAATCTATTGAGTTGTAAGTGATCTGAACGTTTCATGATGATCGCACATTCCTAAGTGGGTCAAACCATGTCCCAAAGGTCACCAGATCTGGTGTCACTTTAAAGAAGTAGTCCAGTTACACATTTGTGGGCTTATAACTTGGCTTCTGAATGTCCTAGACAGATCAGGTTTGTTTTATGTACTCCAATCAACAGCCCCTACAACCACAAAAAGGAATGGAGTCATTAGCACTTATGGTTTGTAAATGGCACCCAGAATTATGTTGCACGAAGCACAATTTCACATCATTCTGGGTCCATTTGTGTGAAAACAAGGTCCAATCAAGCTGAAACGTTACAAGAAGGTAGAATCTATTGAGTTGTAAGTGATCTGAATGTTTCATGATGATCGCACATTCCTATAGGGGGTCAAACCATGTCCCAAAGGTCACCGGGCCTGGTGTCACTTTAAAGAAGTAGTCCAGTTACACCTTTGTGGGCTTATAACTTGGCTTCTGAATTTCCTAGAGAGATCAGGTTTGTTTTAGTGTACTCCAATCAACATCCCCTACAACCACAAAAAGGAATGGAGTCATTAGCACTTATGGTTTTTAAATGGCACCCAGAATTATGTTGCACGAAGCACAATTTCACATCATTCTGGGTCCATTTGTGTGAAAACAAGGTCCAGTCAGGCTGAAACGTTACAGGACGGTAGAATCTATTGAGTTGTAAGTGATCTGAACATTTCATGATGATAGCACTTTCCTAAGTGGGTAAAACCATGTCCCAGAGGTCACCGGATCTGTTGTCAATTTAAAGAAGTAGTCCAGTTACACATTTGTGGGCTTATAACCTGGCTTCTGAATATCCTAAAGAGGTCAGGTTTGTTTTAGAGTACTCCAATTAACAGCCCCCATTACCCCAAAAAGGAATGGAGTCATTAGCACTTATGGTTTTTAAATGGCACCCAGAATTATGTTGCACAAAGCACAAATTCACATCATTCTGGGTTCATTTGTGTGAAAACAAGGTCCAATCAGGCTGAAACGTTACAGGAAGGTAGAATCTATTGAGTTGTAAGTGATCTGAACGTTTCATGATGATAGCACTTTCCTAAGGGTGTCAATCCATGTCCTAAAGGTCACCGGATCTGGTGTCACTTTAAAGAAGTAGTCCAGTTACACATTTGTGGGCTTATAACTTGGCTTCTGAATATCCTAGAGAGGTCAGGTTTGTTTTAGAGTACTCAAATTAACAGCCCCTATTACCTCAAAAAGGAATGGAGTCATTAGCACTTATGTTTTTTAAATGGCACCCTGAATGATGTTGCACGAAGCACAATTTCACATCATTCTGGGTCCATTTGGGTGAAAACAAGGTCCAATCAGGCTGAAACGTTACAAGAAGGTAGAATCAATTGAGTTGTAAGTGATCTGAACGTTTCATGATGATCGCACATTCCTAAGTGGGTCAAACCATGTCCCAAAGGTCACCGGATCTGGTGTCACTTTAAATAAGTAGTCCAATTACACATTTGTGGGCTTATAACTTGGCTTCTGAATGTCCTAGAGAGATCAGGTTTGTTTTAGTGTACTCCAATCAACAGCCCCTACAACCACAAAAAAGAATGGAGTCATTAGAACTTATGGTTTGTAAATGGCACCCAGAATTATGTTGCACGAAGCATAATTTCACATCATTCTGGGTCCATTTATGTGAAAACAAGGTCCAATCAGGCTGAAACGTTACAAGAAGGTAGAATCTATTGAGTTGTAAGTGATATGAACGTTTCATGATGATCGCACATTCCTATAGGGGGTCAAATCATGTCCCAAAGGTCAACGGGCCTGGTGTCAATGTAAAGAAGTAGTCCAGTTACACATTTGTGGGCTTATAACTTGGCTTCTGAATGTCCTAGAGAGATCAGGTTTGTTTTAGTGTACTCCAATCAACAGCCCCTACAACCACAAAAAAGAATGGAGTCATTAGAACTTATGGTTTGTAAATGGCACCCAGAATTATGATGCACGAAGCACAATTTCACATCATTCTGGGTCCATTTGTGTGAAAACAAGGTCCAATCAGGCTGAAACGTTACAAGAAGGTAGAATCTATTGAGTTGTAAGTGATCTGAACGTTTCATGATGAACGCACATTCCTATAGGGGGTCAAACCATGTCCCAAAGGTCACCGGGCCTGGTGTCACTTTAAATAAGTAGTCCAGTTACACCTTTGTGGGCTTATAACTTGGCTTCTAAATATCCTAGAGAGGTCAGGTTTAATTTAGAGTACTCCAATTAACAGCCCCCATTACCCCAAAAAGGAATGGAGTCATTAGCACTTATGGGTTGTAAATGGCACCCAGAATTATGTGGCACGAAGCAAAATTTCACATCATTCTGGGTTCATTTGTGTGAAAACAAGGTCCAATCAGGCTGAAACGTTACAGGAAGGTAGAATCTATTGAGTTGTAAGTGATCTGAACGTTTCATGATGATAGCACTTTCCTAAGGAGGTAAAACCATGTCCCAAAGGTCACCGGATCGGTGTCAATTTAAAAAAGTAGTCCAGTTACACATTTGTGGGCTTATAACTTGGCTTCTGAATGTCCTAGAGAGATCAGGTTTGTTTTAGTGTACTCCAATCAACAGCCCCTACAACCACAAAAAGGAATGGAGTCATTAGCACTCATGGTTTTTAAATGGCACCCAGAATTATGTTGCACGAAGCACAATTTCACATCATTCTGGGTTCATTTGTGTGAAAACAAGGTCCAATCAGGCTGAAACGTTACAGGAAGGTAGAATCTATTGAGTTGTAAGTGATCTGAACGTTTCATGATGATTGCACATTCCTAAGTGAGTCAAACCATGTCCCAAAGGTCACCGGATCTGGTGTCACTTTAAAGAAGTAGTCCAGTTACACATTTGTGGGCTTATAACTTGGCTTCTGAATATCCTAAAGAGGTCAGGTTTGTTTTAGAGTACTCCAATTAACAGCCCCCATTACCCCAAAAAGGAATGGAGTCATTAGCACTTATGGTTTTTAAATGGCACCCAGAATTATGTTGCACAAAGCACAAATTCACATCATTCTGGGTTCATTTGTGTGAAAACAAGGTCCAATCAGGCTGAAACGTTACAGGAAGGTAGAATCTATTGAGTTGTAAGTGATCTGAACGTTTCATGATGATAGCACTTTCCTAAGGGTGTCAATCCATGTCCTAAAGGTCACCGGATCTGGTGTCACTTTAAAGAAGTAGTCCAGTTACACATTTGTGGGCTTATAACTTGGCTTCTGAATATCCTAGAGAGGTCAGGTTTGTTTTAGAGTACTCAAATTAACAGCCCCTATTACCTCAAAAAGGAATGGAGTCATTAGCACTTATGTTTTTTAAATGGCACCCAGAATGATGTTGCACGAAGCACAATTTCACATCATTCTGGGTCCATTTGGGTGAAAACAAGGTCCAATCAGGCTGAAACGTTACAAGAAGGTAGAATCAATTGAGTTGTAAGTGATCTGAACGTTTCATGATGATCGCACATTCCTAAGTGGGTCAAACCATGTCCCAAAGGTCACTGGATCTGGTGTCACTTTAAATAAGTAGTCCAATTACACATTTGTGGGCTTATAACTTGGCTTCTGAATGTCCTAGAGAGATCAGGTTTGTTTTAGTGTACTCCAATCAACAGCCCCTACAACCACAAAAAAGAATGGAGTCATTAGAACTTATGGTTTGTAAATGGCACCCAGAATTATGTTGCACGAAGCATAATTTCACATCATTCTGGGTCCATTTATGTGAAAACAAGGTCCAATCAGGCTGAAACGTTACAAGAAGGTAGAATCTATTGAGTTGTAAGTGATATGAACGTTTCATGATGATCGCACATTCCTATAGGGGGTCAAATCATGTCCCAAAGGTCAACGGGCCTGGTGTCAATGTAAAGAAGTAGTCCAGTTACACATTTGTGGGCTTATAACTTGGCTTCTGAATGCCCTAGAGTGATCAGGTTTGTTTCAGAGTACTACAATCAACAGCCCCTACAACCACAAAAAGGAATGGAGTCATTAGGACTTATGGTTTGTAAATGGCACCCAGAATTATGATGCACGAAGCACAATTTCACATCATTCTGGGTCCATTTGTGTGAAAACAAGGTCCATTCAGGCTGAAACGTTACAAGAAGGTAGAATCTATTGAGTTGTAAGTGATCTGAACGTTTCATGATGAACGCACATTCCTATAGGGGGTCAAACCATGTCCCAAAGGTCACCGGGCCTGGTGTCACTTTAAATAAGTAGTCCAGTTACACCTTTGTGGGCTTATAACTTGGCTTCTGAATATCCTAGAGAGGTCAGGTTTAATTTAGAGTACTCCAATTAACAGCCCCCATTACCCCAAAAAGGAATGGAGTCATTAGCACTTATGGGTTGTAAATGGCACCCAGAATTATGTGGCACGAAGCAAAATTTCACATCATTCTGGGTTCATTTGTGTGAAAACAAGGTCCAATCAGGCTGAAACGTTACAGGAAGGTAGAATCTATTGAGTTGTAAGTGATCTGAACGTTTCATGATGATAGCACTTTCCTAAGGAGGTAAAACCATGTCCCAAAGGTCACCGGATCGGTGTCAATTTAAAAAAGTAGTCCAGTTACACATTTGTGGGCTCATAACTTGGCTTCTGAATGTCCTAGAGAGATCAGGTTTGTTTTAGTGTACTCCAATCAACAGCCCCTACAACCACAAAAAGGAATGGAGTCATTAGCACTCATGGTTTTTAAATGGCACCCAGAATTATGTTGCACGAAGCACAATTTCACATCATTCTGGGTTCATTTGTGTGAAAACAAGGTCCAATCAGGCTGAAACGTTACAGGAAGGTAGAATCTATTGAGTTGTAAGTGATCTGAACGTTTCATGATGATTGCACATTCCTAAGTGAGTCAAACCATGTCCCAAAGGTCACCGGATCTGGTGTCACTTTAAAGAAGTAGTCCAGTTACACATTTGTGGGCTTATAACTTGGCTTCTGAATGTCCTAGAGAGATCAGGTTTGTTTTAGTGTACTCCAATCAACAGCCCCTACAACCACAAAAAGGAATGGAGTCATTAGCACTCATGGTTTTTAAATGGCACCCAGAATTATGTTGCACGAAGCACAATTTCACATCATTCTGGGTTCATTTGTGTGAAAACAAGGTCCAATCAGGCTGAAACGTTACAGGAAGGTAGAATCTATTGAGTTGTAAGTGATCTGAACGTTTCATGATGATAGGATATTCCTAAGGGGGTCAAACCATGTCCCAAAGGTCACCGGGCCTGGTGCCACTTTAAAGAAGTAGTCCAGTTACACCTTTGTTGGCTTATAACTTGGCTTCTGAATGTCCTAGAGAGATCAGGTTTGTTTTAGTGTACTCCAATCAACAGCCCCTACAACCACAAAAAGGAATGGAGTCATTAGCACTTATGGCTTTTAAATGGCACCCAGAATTATGTTGCACGAAGCACAATTTCACATCATTCTGGGTCCATTTGTGTGAAAACAAGGTCCAGTCAGTCTGAAACGTTACAAGAAGGTAGAATCTGTTGAGTTGTAAGTGATCTGAAAGTTTCATGATGATCGCACATTCCTATAGGGGGTCAAACCATGTCCCAAAGGTCACCGGGCCTGGTGTCACTTTAAAGAAGTAGTCCAGTTACACCTTTGTGGGCTTATAACTTGGCTTCTGAATATATTACAGAGGTCAGGTTTGTTTTAGAGTACTCCAATTAACAGCCCCCATTACCCCAAAAAGGAATGGAGTCATTAGCACTTATGGTTTTTAAATGGCACCCAGAATTATGTTGCACAAAGCACAATTTCACATCATTCTGGGTTCATTTGTGTGAAAACAAGGTCCAATCAGGCTGAAACGTTACAAGAAGGTAGAATCAATTGAGTTTTAAGTGTTATGAACGTTTCATGATGATCGCACATTCCTATAGGGGGTCAAACCATGTCCCAAAGGTCACCGGGCCTGGTGTCACTTTAAAGAAGTAGTCCAGTTACACCTTTGTGGGCTTATAACTTGGCTTCTGAATGTCCTAGAGGGATCAGGTTTGTTTTAGTGTACTCCAATCAACAGCCCCTACAACCACAAAAAGGAATGGAGTCATTATGGTTTGTAAATGGCACCCAGAATTATGTTGCATGAAGCACAATTTCACATCATTCTGGGTCCATTTGTGTGAAAACAAGGTCCAATCAGGCTGAAACGTTACAAGAAGGAAGAATCTATTGAGTTGTAAGTGATCTGAACGTTTCATGATGATCGCACATTCCTAAGTGGGTCAAACCATGTCCCAAAGGTCACCGGGCCTGGTGTCACTTTAAAGAAGTAGTCCAGTTACACCTTTGTGGGCTTATAACTTGGCTTCTGAATATCCTAGAGAGGTCAGGTTTAATTTAGAGTACTCCAATTAACAGCCCCCATTACCCCAAAAAGGAATGGAGTCATTAGAACTTATGGTTTTTAAATGGCACCCAGAATTATGTTGCACGAAGCACAATTTCACATCATTCTGGGTTCATTTGTGTGAAAACAAGGTCCAATCAGGCTGAAACGTTACAGGAAGGTAGAATCTATTGAGTTGTAAGTGATCTGAACGTTTCATGATGATAGCAATTTCCTATAGGGGGTCAAACCATGTCCCAAAGGTCACTGGATCGGTGTAAATTTAAAGAAGTAGTCCAGTTACACATTTGTGGGCTTATAACTTGGCTTCTGAATGTCCTAGAGAGATCAGGTTTGTTTTAGTGTACTCAAATCAACAGCCCCTACAACCACAAAAAGGAATAGAGTCATTAGCACTTATGGTTTGTAAATGGCACCCAGAATTATGTGGCACGAAGCACAATTTCACATCATTCTGGGTCCATTCGTGTGAAAACAAGGTCCAATCAGGCTGAAACGTTACAAGAAGGTAGAATCTATTGAGTTGTAAGTGATCTGAACGTTTCATGATGATCGCACATTCCTACAGGGGGTCAAACCATGTCCCAAAGGTCACCGGGCCTGGTGTCACTTTAAAGAAGTAGTCCAGTTACACCTTTGTGGGCTTATAACTTGGCTTCTGAATATCCTAAAGAGGTCAGGTTTGTTTTAGAGTACTCCAATTAACAGCCCCCATTACCCCAAAAAGGAATGGAGTCATTAGCACTTATGGTTTTTAAATGGCACCCAGAATTATGTTGCCAAAGCACAATTTCACATCATTCTGGGTTCATTTGTGTGAAAACAAGGTCCAATCAGGCTGAAACGTTACAGGAAGGTAGAATCTATTGAGTTGTAAGTGATCTGAACGTTTCATGATGATAGCGGTTTCCTAAGGGTGTCAATCCATGTCCTAAAGGTCACCGGATCTGGTGTCACTTTAAAGAAGTAGTCCAGTTACACATTTCTGGGCTTATAACTTGGCTTCTGAATATCCTAGAGAGGTCAGGTTTGTTTTATAGTACTCCAATTAACAGCCCCTATTACCTCAAAAAGGAATGGAGTCATTAGCACTTATGGTTTTTAAATGGCACCCAGAATTATGTTGCACGAAGCACAATTTCACATCATTCTGGGTCCATTTGGGTGAAAACAAGGTCCAATCAGGCTGAAACGTTACAAGAAGGTAGAATCTATTGAGTTGTAAGTGATCTGAACGTTTCATGATGATCGCACATTCCTAAGTGGGTCAAACCATGTACCAAAGGTCACCGGATCTGGTGTCACTTTAAAGAAGTAGTCCAGTTACACATTTGTGGGCTTATAACTTGGCTTCTGAATGTCCTAGAGAGATCAGGTTTGTTTAAGTGTACTCCATTCAACAGCCCCTACAACAAACAAAAAGACTGGAGTCATTAGAACTTATGGTTTGTAAATGGCACCCAGAATTATGTTGCACGAAGCACAATTTCACATCATTCTGGGTCCATTTGTGTGAAAACAAGGTCCATTCAGGCTGAAACGTTACAAGAAGGTAGAATCTATTGAGTTGTAAGTGATCTGAACGTTTCATGATGATAGCACTTTCCTAAGGAGGTAAAACCATGTCCCAAAGGTCACCGGGCCTGGTGTCACTTTAAATAAGTAGTCCAGTTACACCTTTGTGGGCTTATAACTTGGCTTCTGAATGTCCTAGAGAGGTCAGGCTTGTTTTAGTGTACTCCAATAAACAGCCCCTACAGCCACAAAAAGGAATGGAGTCATTAGCACTTATGGTTTGTAAATGGCGCCCAGAATTATGTTGCACGAAGCACAATTTCACATCATTCTGGGTCCATTTGTGTGAAAACAAGGTCCAATCAGGCTGAAACGTTACAAGAAGGTAGAATCTATTGAGTTGTAAGGGATCTGAACGTTTCATGATGATCGCACATTCCTAAGGGGGTCAAACCATGTCCCAAAGGTCACCGGGCCTGGTGTCACTTTAAAGATGTAGTCCAGTTACACCTTTGTGGGCTTATAACTTGGCTTCTGAATATCCTAGAGAGGTCAGGTTTAATTTAGAGTACTCCAATTAACAGCCCCCATTACCCCAAAAAGGAATGGAGTCATTAGCACTTATGGGTTGTAAATGGCACCCAGAATTATGTGGCACGAAGCAAAATTTCACATCATTCTGGGTTCATTTGTGTGAAAACAAGGTCCAATCAGGCTGAAACGTTACAGGAAGGTAGAATCTATTGAGTTGTAAGTGATCTGAACGTTTCATGATGATAGGATATTCCTAAGGGGGTCAAACCATGTCCCAAAGGTCACCGGGCCTGGTGCCACTTTAAAGAAGTAGTCCAGTTACACCTTTGTGGGCTTATAACTTGGCTTCTGAATGTCCTAGAGAGGTCAGGCTTGTTTTAGTGTACTTGAATAAACAGCCCCTACAACCACAATAAGGAATGGAGTCATTAGCACTCATGGTTTTTAAATGGCACCCAGAATTATGTTGCACAAAGCACAATTTCACATCATTCTGGGTTCATTTGTGTGAAAACAAGGTCCAATCAGGCTGAAACGTTACAGGAAGGTAGAATCTATTGAGTTGTAAGTGATCTGAACGTTTCATGATGATCGCACATTCCTAAGTGGGTCAAACCATGTCCCAAAGGTCACCAGATCTGGTGTCACTTTAAAGAAGTAGTCCAGTTACACATTTGTGGGCTTATAACTTGGCTTCTGAATGTCCTAGACAGATCAGGTTTGTTTTATGTACTCCAATCAACAGCCCCTACAACCACAAAAAGGAATGGAGTCATTAGCACTTATGGTTTGTAAATGGCACCCAGAATTATGTTGCACGAAGCACAATTTCACATCATTCTGGGTCCATTTGTGTGAAAACAAGGTCCAATCAAGCTGAAACGTTACAAGAAGGTAGAATCTATTGAGTTGTAAGTGATCTGAATGTTTCATGATGATCGCACATTCCTATAGGGGGTCAAACCATGTCCCAAAGGTCACCGGGCCTGGTGTCACTTTAAAGAAGTAGTCCAGTTACACATTTGTGGGCTTATAACTTGGCTTCTGAATGTCCTAGAGTGATCAGGTTTGTTTCAGAGTACTACAATCAACAGCCCCTACAACCACAAAAAGGAATGGAGTCATTAGGACTTATGGTTTGTAAATGGCACCCAGAATTATGATGCACGAAGCACAATTTCACATCATTCTGGGTCCATTTGTGTGAAAACAAGGTCCATTCAGGCTGAAACGTTACAAGAAGGTAGAATCTATTGAGTTGTAAGTGATCTGAACGTTTCATGATGAACGCACATTCCTATAGGGGGTCAAACCATGTCCCAAAGGTCACCGGGCCTGGTGTCACTTTAAATAAGTAGTCCAGTTACACCTTTGTGGGCTTATAACTTGGCTTCTGAATATCCTAGAGAGGTCAGGTTTAATTTAGAGTACTCCAATTAACAGCCCCCATTACCCCAAAAAGGAATGGAGTCATTAGCACTTATGGGTTGTAAATGGCACCCAGAATTATGTGGCACGAAGCAAAATTTCACATCATTCTGGGTTCATTTGTGTGAAAACAAGGTCCAATCAGGCTGAAACGTTACAGGAAGGTAGAATCTATTGAGTTGTAAGTGATCTGAACGTTTCATGATGATAGCACTTTCCTAAGGAGGTAAAACCATGTCCCAAAGGTCACCGGATCGGTGTCAATTTAAAAAAGTAGTCCAGTTACACATTTGTGGGCTTATAACTTGGCTTCTGAATGTCCTAGAGAGATCAGGTTTGTTTTAGTGTACTCCAATCAACAGCCCCTACAACCACAAAAAGGAATGGAGTCATTAGCACTCATGGTTTTTAAATGGCACCCAGAATTATGTTGCACGAAGCACAATTTCACATCATTCTGGTTTCATTTGTGTGAAAACAAGGTCCAATCAGGCTGAAACGTTACAGGAAGGTAGAATCTATTGAGTTGTAAGTGATCTGAACGTTTCATGATGATTGCACATTCCTAAGTGAGTCAAACCATGTCCCAAAGGTCACCGGATCTGGTGTCACTTTAAAGAAGTAGTCCAGTTACACATTTGTGGGCTTATAACTTGGCTTCTGAATGTCCTAGAGAGATCAGGTTTATTTTAGTGTACTCCAATCAACAGCCCCTACAACCACAAAAAGGAATGGAGTCATTAGCACTCATGGTTTTTAAATGGCACCCAGAATTATGTTGCACGAAGCACAATTTCACATCATTCTGGGTTCATTTGTGTGAAAACAAGGTCCAATCAGGCTGAAACGTTACAGGAAGGTAGAATCTATTGAGTTGTAAGTGATCTGAACGTTTCATGATGATAGGATATTCCTAAGGGGGTCAAACCATGTCCCAAAGGTCACCGGGCCTGGTGCCACTTTAAAGAAGTAGTCCAGTTACACCTTTGTTGGCTTATAACTTGGCTTCTGAATGTCCTAGAGAGATCAGGTTTGTTTTAGTGTACTCCAATCAACAGCCCCTACAACCACAAAAAGGAATGGAGTCATTAGCACTTATGGCTTTTAAATGGCACCCAGAATTATGTTGCACGAAGCACAATTTCACATCATTCTGGGTCCATTTGTGTGAAAACAAGGTCCAGTCAGGCTGAAACGTTACAAGAAGGTAGAATCTGTTGAGTTGTAAGTGATCTGAAAGTTTCATGATGATCGCACATTCCTATAGGGGGTCAAACCATGTCCCAAAGGTCACCGGGCCTGGTGTCACTTTAAAGAACTAGTCCAGTTACACCTTTGTGGGCTTATAACTTGGCTTCTGAATATATTACAGAGGTCAGGTTTGTTTTAGAGTACTCCAATTAACAGCCCCCATTACCCCAAAAAGGAATGGAGTCATTAGCACTTATGGTTTTTAAATGGCACCCAGAATTATGTTGCACAAAGCACAATTTCACATCATTCTGGGTTCATTTGTGTGAAAACAAGGTCCAATCAGGCTGAAACGTTACAAGAAGGTAGAATCAATTGAGTTTTAAGTGTTATGAACGTTTCATGATGATCGCACATTCCTATAGGGGGTCAAACCATGTCCCAAAGGTCACCGGGCCTGGTGTCACTTTAAAGAAGTAGTCCAGTTACACCTTTGTGGGCTTATAACTTGGCTTCTGAATGTCCTAGAGGGATCAGGTTTGTTTTAGTGTACTCCAATCAACAGCCCCTACAACCACAAAAAGGAATGGAGTCATTATGGTTTGTAAATGGCACCCAGAATTATGTTGCATGAAGCACAATTTCACATCATTCTGGGTCCATTTGTGTGAAAACAAGGTCCAATCAGGCTGAAACGTTACAAGAAGGAAGAATCTATTGAGTTGTAAGTGATCTGAACGTTTCATGATGATCGCACATTCCTAAGTGGGTCAAACCATGTCCCAAAGGTCACCGGGCCTGGTGTCACTTTAAAGAAGTAGTCCAGTTACACCTTTGTGGGCTTATAACTTGGCTTCTGAATATCCTAGAGAGGTCAGGTTTAATTTAGAGTACTCCAATTAACAGCCCCCATTACCCCAAAAAGGAATGGAGTCATTAGAACTTATGGTTTTTAAATGGCACCCAGAATTATGTTGCACGAAGCACAATTTCACATCATTCTGGGTTCATTTGTGTGAAAACAAGGTCCAATCAGGCTGAAACGTTACAGGAAGGTAGAATCTATTGAGTTGTAAGTGATCTGAACGTTTCATGATGATAGCACTTTCCTATAGGGGGTCAAACCATGTCCCAAAGGTCACTGGATCGGTGTAAATTTAAAGAAGTAGTCCAGTTACACATTTGTGGGCTTATAACTTGGCTTCTGAATGTCCTAGAGAGATCAGGTTTGTTTTAGTGTACTCAAATCAACAGCCCCTACAACCACAAAAAGGAATAGAGTCATTAGCACTTATGGTTTGTAAATGGCACCCAGAATTATGTGGCACGAAGCACAATTTCACATCATTCTGGGTCCATTCGTGTGAAAACAAGGTCCAATCAGGCTGAAACGTTACAAGAAGGTAGAATCTATTGAGTTGTAAGTGATCTGAACGTTTCATGATGATCGCACATTCCTACAGGGGGTCAAACCATGTCCCAAAGGTCACCGGGCCTGGTGTCACTTTAAAGAAGTAGTCCAGTTACACCTTTGTGGGCTTATAACTTGGCTTCTGAATATCCTAAAGAGGTCAGGTTTGTTTTAGAGTACTCCAATTAACAGCCCCCATTACCCCAAAAAGGAATGGAGTCATTAGCACTTATGGTTTTTAAATGGCACCCAGAATTATGTTGCACAAAGCACAATTTCACATCATTCTGGGTTCATTTGTGTGAAAACAAGGTCCAATCAGGCTGAAACGTTACAGGAAGGTAGAATCTATTGAGTTGTAAGTGATCTGAACGTTTCATGATGATAGCGGTTTCCTAAGGGTGTCAATCCATGTCCTAAAGGTCACCGGATCTGGTGTCACTTTAAAGAAGTAGTCCAGTTACACATTTCTGGGCTTATAACTTGGCTTCTGAATATCCTAGAGAGGTCAGGTTTGTTTTATAGTACTCCAATTAACAGCCCCTATTACCTCAAAAAGGAATGGAGTCATTAGCACTTATGGTTTTTAAATGGCACCCAGAATTATGTTGCACGAAGCACAATTTCACATCATTCTGGGTCCATTTGGGTGAAAACAAGGTCCAATCAGGCTGAAACGTTACAAGAAGGTAGAATCTATTGAGTTGTAAGTGATCTGAACGTTTCATGATGATCGCACATTCCTAAGTGGGTCAAACCATGTACCAAAGGTCACCGGATCTGGTGTCACTTTAAAGAAGTAGTCCAGTTACACATTTGTGGGCTTATAACTTGGCTTCTGAATGTCCTAGAGAGGTCAGGTTTGTTTTATAGTACTCCATTCAACAGCCCCTACAACCACAAAAAGACTGGAGTCATTAGAACTTATGGTTTGTAAATGGCACCCAGAATTATGTTGCACGAAGCACAATTTCACATCATTCTGGGTCCATTTGTGTGAAAACAAGGTCCATTCAGGCTGAAACGTTACAAGAAGGTAGAATCTATTGAGTTGTAAGTGATCTGAACGTTTCATGATGATAGCACTTTCCTAAGGAGGTAAAACCATGTCCCAAAGGTCACCGGGCCTGGTGTCACTTTAAATAAGTAGTCCAGTTACACCTTTGTGGGCTTATAACTTGGCTTCTGAATGTCCTAGAGAGGTCAGGCTTGTTTTAGTGTACTCCAATAAACAGCCCCTACAGCCACAAAAAGGAATGGAGTCATTAGCACTTATGGTTTGTAAATGGCGCCCAGAATTATGTTGCACGAAGCACAATTTCACATCATTCTGGGTCCATTTGTGTGAAAACAAGGTCCAATCAGGCTGAAACGTTACAAGAAGGTAGAATCTATTGAGTTGTAAGGGATCTGAACGTTTCATGATGATCGCACATTCCTAAGGGGGTCAAACCATGTCCCAAAGGTCACCGGGCCTGGTGTCACTTTAAAGATGTAGTCCAGTTACACCTTTGTGGGCTTATAACTTGGCTTCTGAATATCCTAGAGAGGTCAGGTTTAATTTAGAGTACTCCAATTTACAGCCCCCATTACCCCAAAAAGGAATGGAGTCATTAGCACTTATGGGTTGTAAATGGCACCCAGAATTATGTGGCACGAAGCAAAATTTCACATCATTCTGGGTTCATTTGTGTGAAAACAAGGTCCAATCAGGCTGAAACGTTACAGGAAGGTAGAATCTATTGAGTTGTAAGTGATCTGAACGTTTCATGATGATAGGATATTCCTAAGGGGGTCAAACCATGTCCCAAAGGTCACCGGGCCTGGTGCCACTTTAAAGAAGTAGTCCAGTTACACCTTTGTGGGCTTATAACTTGGCTTCTGAATGTCCTAGAGAGGTCAGGCTTGTTTTAGTGTACTTGAATAAACAGCCCCTACAACCACAATAAGGAATGGAGTCATTAGCACTTATGGTTTTTAAATGGCACCCAGAATTATGTTGCACAAAGCACAATTTCACATCATTCTGGGTTCATTTGTGTGAAAACAAGGTCCAATCAGGCTGAAACGTTACAGGAAGGTAGAATCTATTGAGTTGTAAGTGATCTGAACGTTTCATGATGATAGCCCTTTCCTAAGGGGGTCAAACCATGTCCCAGAGGTCACCGGATCTGGTGTCAATTTAAAGAAGTAGTCCAGTTACACATTTGTTGGCTTATAACTTGGCTTCTGAATGTCCTAGAGAGATCAGGTTTGTTTTAGTGTACTCCAATCAACAGCCCCTACAACCACAAAAAGGAATGGAGTCATTAGCACTTATGGCTTTTAAATGGCACCCAGAATTATGTTGCACGAAGCACAATTTCACATCATTCTGGGTCCATTTGTGTGAAAACAAGGTCCAGTCAGGCTGAAACGTTACAAGAAGGTAGAATCTGTTGAGTTGTAAGTGATCTGAAAGTTTCATGATGATCGCACATTCCTATAGGGGGTCAAACCATGTCCCAAAGGTCACCGGGCCTGGTGTCACTTTAAAGAAGTAGTCCAGTTACACCTTTGTGGGCTTATAACTTGGCTTCTGAATATCCTACAGAGGTCAGGTTTGTTTTAGAGTACTCCAATTAACAGCCCCCATTACCCCAAAAAGGAATGGAGTCATTAGCACTTATGGTTTTTAAATGGCACCCAGAATTATGTTGCACAAAGCACAATTTCACATCATTCTGGGTTCATTTGTGTGAAAACAAGGTCCAATCAGGCTGAAACGTTACAAGAAGGTAGAATTAATTGAGTTTTAAGTGTTATGAACGTTTCATGATGATCGCACATTCCTATAGGGGGTCAAACCATGTCCCAAAGGTCACCGGGCCTGGTGTCACTTTAAAGAAGTAGTCCAGTTACACCTTTGTGGGCTTATAACTTGGCTTCTGAATGTCCTAGAGAGATCAGGTTTGTTTTAGTGTACTCCAATCAACAGCCCCTACAACCACAAAAAGGAATGGAGTCATTATGGTTTGTAAATGGCACCCAGAATTATGTTGCATGAAGCACAATTTCACATCATTCTGGGTCCATTTGTGTGAAAACAAGGTCCAATCAGGCTGAAACGTTACAAGAAGGTAGAATCTATTGAGTTGTAAGTGATCTGAACGTTTCATGATGATCGCACATTCCTAAGGGGGTCAAACCATGTCCCAAAGGTCACCGGGCCTGGTGTCACTTTAAAGAAGTAGTCCAGTTACACCTTTGTGGGCTTATAACTTGGCTTCTGAATATCCTAGAGAGGTCAGGTTTAATTTAGAGTACTCCAATTAACAGCCCCCATTACCCCAAAAAGGAATGGAGTCATTAGAACTTATGGTTTTTAAATGGCACCCAGAATTATGTTGCACGAAGCACAATTTCACATAATTCTGGGTTCATTTGTGTGAAAACAAGGTCCAATCAGGCTGAAACGTTACAGGAAGGTAGAATCTATTGAGTTGTAAGTGATCTGAACGTTTCATGATGATAGCACTTTCCTATAGGGGGTCAAACCATGTCCCAAAGGTCACTGGATCGGTGTAAATTTAAAGAAGTAGTCCAGTTACACATTGTGGGCTTATAACTTGGCTTCTGAATGTCCTAGAGAGATCAGGTTTGTTTTAGTGTACTCAAATCAACAGCCCCTACAACCACAAAAAGGAATAGAGTCATTAGCACTTATGGTTTGTAAATGGCACCCAGAATTATGTGGCACGAAGCACAATTTCACATCATTCTGGGTCCATACGTGTGAAAACAAGGTCCAATCAGGCTGAAACGTTAAAAGAAGGTAGAATCTTTTGAGTTGTAAGTGATCTGAACGTTTCATGATGATCGCACATTCCTACAGGGGGTCAAACCATGTCCCAAAGGTCACCGGGCCTGGTGTCACTTTAAAGAAGTAGTCCAGTTACACCTTTGTGGGCTTATAACTTGGCTTCTGAATATCCTAAAGAGGTCAGGTTTGTTTTAGAGTACTCCAATTAACAGCCCCCATTACCCCAAAAAGGAATGGAGTCATTAGCACTTATGGTTTTTAAATGGCACCCAGAATTATGTTGCACAAAGCACAATTTCACATCATTCTGGGTTCATTTGTGTGAAAACAAGGTCCAATCAGGCTGAAACGTTACAGGAAGGTAGAATCTATTGAGTTGTAAGTGATCTGAACGTTTCATGATGATAGCAGTTTCCTAAGGGTGTCAATCCATGTCCTAAAGGTCACCGGATCTGGTGTCACTTTAAAGAAGTAGTCCAGTTACACATTTGTGGGCTTATAACTTGGCTTCTGAATATCCTAGAGAGGTCAGGTTTGTTTTATAGTACTCCAATTAACAGCCCATATTACCTCAAAAAGGAATGGAGTCATTAGCACTTATGGTTTTTAACTGGCACCCAGAAGTATGTTGCACGAAGCACAATTTCACATCATTCTGGGTCCATTTGGGTGAAAACAAGGTCCAATCAGGCTGAAACGTTACAAGAAGGTAGAATCTATTGAGTTGTAAGTCATCTGAACGTTTCATGATGATCGCACATTCCTAAGTTGGTCAAACCATGTACCAAAGGTCACCGGATCTGGTGTCACTTTAAAGAAGTAGTCCAGTTACACATTTGTGGGCTTATAACTTGGCTTCTGAATGTCCTAGAGAGATCAGGTTTGTTTTAGTGTACTCCAATCAACAGCCCCTAAAACCACAAAAAAGAATGGAGTCATTAGACCTTATGGTTTGTAAATGGCACCCAGAATTATGTTGCACGAAGCACAATTTCACATCATTCTGGGTCCATTTGTGTGAAAACAAGGTCCAATCAGGCTGAAATGTTACAAGAAGGTAGAATCTATTGAGTTGTAAGTGATCTGAACGTTTCATGATGATAGCACTTTCCTAAGGAGGTAAAACCATGTCCCAAAGGTCACCGGATCGGTGTCAATTTAAAAAAGTAGTCCAGTTACACATTTGTGGGCTTATAACTTGGCTTCTGAATGTCCTAGAGAGATCAGGTTTGTTTTAGTGTACTCCAATCAACAGCCCCTACACCCACAAAAAGGAATGGAGTCATTAGCACTTATGGTTTTTAAATGGCACCCAGAATTATGTTGCACGAAGCACAATTTCACATCATTCTGGGTTCATTTGTGTGAAAACAAGGTCCAATCAGGCTGAAACGTTACAGGAAGGTAGAATCTATTGAGTTGTAAGTGATCTGAACGTTTCATGATGATAGCACATTCCAAAGGGGGTCAAACCATGTCCCAAAGGTCACCGGGCCTGGTGCCACTTTAAAGAAGTAGTCCAGTTACACCTTTGTGGGCTTATAACTTGGCTTCTGAATGTCCTAGAGAGGTCAGGCTTGTTTTAGTGTACTTCAATAAACAGCCCCTACAACCACAAAAAGGAATGGAGTCATTAGCACATATGGTTTTTAAATGGCACCCAGAATTATGTTGCACAAAGCACAATTTCACATCATTCTGGGTCCATTTGTGTGAAAACAAGGTCCAGTCAGGCTGAAACGTTACAAGAAGGTAGAATCTGTTGAGTTGTAAGTGATTTGAAAGTTTCGTGATGATCGCTCATTCCTATAGGGGGTCAAACCATGTCCCAAAGGTCACCGGGCCTGGTGTCACTTTAAAGAAGTAGTCCAGTTACACCTTTGTGGGCTTATAACTTGGCTTCTGAATATCCTACAGACGTCAGGTTTGTTTTAGAGTACTCCAATTAACAGCCCCCATTACCCCAAAAAGGAATGGATTCATTAGCACTTATGGTTTTTAAATGGCACCCAGAATTATGTTGTACGAAGCACAATTTCACATCATTCTGGGTCCATTTGTGTGAAAACAAGGTCCAGTCAGGCTGAAACGTTACAAGAAGGTAGAATCTATTGAGTTGTAAGTGATCTGAACGTTTCATGATGATCGCACATTCCTATAGGGGGTCAAACCATGTCCCAAAGGTCACCGGGCCTGGTGTCACTTTAAAGAAGTAGTCCAGTTACACCTTTGTGGGCATATAACTTGGCTTCTGAATATCCTAAAGAGGTCAGGTTTGTTTTAGAGTACTCCAATTAACAGCCCCTATTACCTCAAAAAGGAATGGAGTCATTAGCACTTATGGTTTTTAAATGGCACCCAGAATTATATTGCACGAAGCACAATTTCACATCATTCTGGGTCCATTTGTGTGAAAACAATGTCCAATCAGGCTGAAACGTTACAAGAAGGTAGAATCTATTGAGTTGTAAGTGATCTGAACGTTTCATGATGATCGCACATTCCTAAGTGGGTCAAACCATGTCCCAAAAGTCACCGGATCTGGTGTCACTTTAAAGAAGTAGTCCAGTTACACATTTGTGGGCTTATAACTTGGCTTCTGAATGTCCTAGAGAGATCAGGTTTGTTTTAGTGCACTCCAATCAACAGCCCCTACAACCACAAAAAAGAATTCAGTCATTAGCACTTATGGTTTGTAAATGGCACCCAGAATTATGTTGCACGAAGCACAATTTCATATCATTCTGGGTCCATTTGTGTGAAAACAAGGTCCAATCAGGCTGAAACGTTACAAGAAGGTAGAATCTATTGAGTTGTAAGTGATATGAACATTTCATGATGATCGCACATTCCTATAGGGGGTCAAACCATGTCCCAAAGGTCACCGGGCCTGGTGTCACTTTAAAGAAGTAGTCCAGTTACACCTTTGTGGCCTTATAACTTGGCTTCTGAATGTCTAGAGAGATCAGGTTTGTTTTAGTGTACTCCAATCAACAGTCCCTACAACTACAAAAAGGAATGGAGTCATTAGCACTTATGGTTTGTAAATGGCACCCAGAATTATGTTAAACGAAGCACAATTTCACATAATTCTGGGTCCATTTGTGTGAAAACAAGGTCCAATCAGGCTGAAACGTTACAAAAAGGTAGAATCTATTGAGTTGTAAGTGATCTGAAAGTTTCATGATGATCGCACATTCCTAAGTGGGTCAAACCATGTCCCAAAGGTCACCGGATCTGGTGTCACTTTAAAGAAGTAGTCCAGTTACACATTTGTGGGCTTATAACTTGGCTTCTGAATGTCCTAGAGAGGTTAGGCTTGTTTTAGTGTACTTCAATAAACAGCCCCTACAACCACAAAAAGGAATGGAGTCATTAGCACTTATGGTTTTTAAATGGCACCCAGAATTATGTTGCACGAAGCACAATTTCACATCATTCTGGGTTCATTTGTGTGAAAACAAGGTCCAATCAGACTGAAACGTTACAGGAAGGTAGAATCTATTGAGTTGTAAGTGATCTGAACGTTTCATGATGATAGCACTTTCCTAAGGGGGTCAAACCATGTCCCAGAGGTCACCGGATCTGGTGTCAATTTAAAGAAGTAGTCCAGTTACACATTTGTGGGCTTATAACTTGGCTTCTGAATGTCCTAGAGAGATCAGGTTTGTTTTAGTGTACTCCAATCAACAGCCCCTACAACCACAAAAAGGAATGGAGTCATTAGCACTTATGGTTTTTAAATGGCACCCAGAATTATGTTGCACGAAGCACAATTTCACATCATTCTGGGTCCATTTGTGTGAAAACAAGGTCCAGTCAGGCTGAAACGTTACAAGAAGGTAGAATCTGTTGAGTTGTAAGTGATCTGAAAGTTTCATGATGATCGCACAATCCTATAGGGGGTCAAACCATGTCCCAAAGGTCACCGGGCCTGGTGTCACTTTAAAGAAGTAGTCCAGTTACACCTTTGTGGGCTTATAACTTGGCTTCTGAATATCCTAAAGAGGTCAGGTTTGTTTTAGAGTACTCCAATTAACAGCCCCTATTACCTCAAAAAGGAATGGAGTCATTAGCACTTATGGTTTTTAAATGGCACCCAGAATTATGTTGCACGAAGCACAATTTCACATCATTCTGGGTCCATTTGTGTGAAAACAATGTCCAATAAGGCTGAAACGTTACAAGAAGGTAGAATCTATTGAGTTGTAAGTGATATGACCATTTCATGATGATCGCACATTCCTATAGGGGGTCAAACCATGTCCCAAAGGTCACCGGGCCTGGTGTCACTTTACAGAAGTAGTCCAGTTACACCTTTGTGGCCTTATAACTTGGCTTCTGAATGTCTAGAGAGATCAGGTTTGTTTTAGTGTACTCCAATCAACAGCCCCTACAACTAAAAAAGGAATGGAGTCATTAGCACTTATGGTTTGTAAATGGCACCCAGAATTATGTTAAACGAAGCACAATTTCACATCATTCTGGGTCCATTTGTGTGAAAACAAGGTCCAATCAGGCTGAAACATTACAAAAAGGTAGAATCTATTGAGTTGTAAGTGATCTGAAAGTTTCATGATGATCGCACATTCCTAAGTGGGTCAAACCATGTCCCAAAGGTCACCGGATCTGGTGTCACTTTAAAGAAGTAGTCCAGTTACACATTTGTGGGCTGGTAACTTGGCTTCTGAATGTCCTAGAGAGGTCAGGCTTGTTTTAGTGTACTTCAATAAACAGCCCCTACAACCACAAAAAGGAATGGAGTCATTAGCACTTATGGTTTTTAAATGGCACCCAGAATTATGTTGCACAAAGCACAATTTCACATCATTCTGGGTTCATTTGTGTGAAAACAAGGTCCAATCAGACTGAAACGTTACAGGAAGGTAGAATCTATTGAGTTGTAAGTGATCTGAACGTTTCATGATGATAGCACTTTCCTAAGGGGGTCAAACCATGTCCCAGAGGTCACCGGATCTGGTGTCAATTTAAAGAAGTAGTCCAGTTACACATTTGTGGGCTTATAACTTGGCTTCTGAATGTCCTAGAGAGATCAGGTTTGTTTTAGTGTACTCCAATCAACAGCCCCTACAACCACAAAAAGGAATGGAGTCATTAGCACTTATGGTTTTTAAATGGCACCCAGAATTATGTTGCACGAAGCACAATTTCACATCATTCTGGGTCCATTTGTGTGAAAACAAGGTACAGTCAGGCTGAATCGTTACAAGAAGGTAGAATCTGTTGAGTTGTAAGTGATCTGAAAGTTTCATGATGATCGCACAATCCTATAGGGGGTCAAACCATGTCCCAAAGGTCACCGGGCCTGGTGTCACTTTAAAGAAGTAGTCCAGTTACACCTTTGTGGGCTTATAACTTGGCTTCTGAATATCCTAAAGAGGTCAGGTTTGTTTTAGAGTACTCCAATTAACAGCCCCTATTACCTCAAAAAGGAATGGAGTCATTAGCACTTATGGTTTTTAAATGGCACCCAGAATTATGTTGCACGAAGCACAATTTCACATCATTCTGGGTCCATTTGTGTGAAAACAATGTCCAATCAGGCTGAAACGTTACAAGAAGGTAGAATCTATTGAGTTGTAAGTGATCTGAACGTTTCATGATGATCGCACATTCCTAAGTGGGTCAAACCATGTCCCAAAAGTCACCGGATCTGGTGTCACTTTAAAGAAGTAGTCCAGTTACACATTTGTGGGCTTATAACTTGGCTTCTGAATGTCCTAGAGAGATCAGGTTTGTTTTAGTGCACTCCAATCAACAGCCCCTACAACCACAAAAAAGAATTCAGTCATTAGCACTTATGGTTTGTAAATGGCACCCAGAATTATGTTGCACGAAGCACAATTTCACATCATTCTGGGTCCATTTGTGTGAAAACAAGGTCCAATCAGGCTGAAACGTTACAAGAAGGTAGAATCTATTGAGTTGTAAGTGATATGAACGTTTCATGATGATCGCACATTCCTATAGGGGGTCAAACCATGTCCCAAAGGTCACCGGGCCTGGTGTCACTTTAAAGAAGTAGTCCAGTTACACCTTTGTGGCCTTATTACTTGGCTTCTGAATGTCCTAGAGTGATCAGGTTTGTTTTAGTGTACTCCAATCAACAGCCCCTACAACTACAAAAAGGAATGGAGTCATTAGCACTTATGGTTTGTAAATGGCACCCAGAATTATGTTAAACGAAGCACAATTTCACATCATTCTGGGTCCATTTGTGTGAAAACAAGGTCCAATAAGGCTGAAACGTTACAAGAAGGTAGAATCTATTGAGTTGTAAGTGATCTGAAAGTTTCATGATGATCGCACATTCCTAAGTGGGTCAAACCATGTCCCAAAGGTCACCGGATCTGGTGTCACTTTAAAGAAGTAGTCCAGTTACACATTTGTGGGCTTATAACTTGGCTTCTGAATGTCCTAGAGAGATCAGGTTTGTTTTAGTGTACTCCAATCAACAGCCCATACAACCACAAAAAGGAATGGAGTCATTAGCACTTATGGTTTGTAAATGGCACCCAGAATTATGTTGCACGAAGCACAATTTCACATCATTCTGGGTCCATTTGTTTGAAAACAAGGTCCATTCAGGCTGAAACGTTACAAGAAGGTAGAATCTATTGAGTTGTAAGTGATCTGAACGTTTCATGATGATCGCACATTCCTATAGGGGGTCAAACCATGTCCCAAAGGTCACCGGGCCTGGTGTCACTTTAAAGAAGTAGTCCAGTTACACCTTTGTGGGCTTATAACTTGGCTTCTGAATGTCCTAGAGAGATCAGGTTTGTTTTAGTGTATTCCAATCAACAGCCCCTACAACCACAAAAAGGAATGGAGTCATTAGCACTTATGGTTTGTAAATGGCACCCAGAATTATGTTGCACGAAGCACAATTTCACATCATTCTGGGTCCATTTGTGTGAAAACAAGGTCCAATCAGGCTGAAACGTTACAAGAAGGTAGAATCTATTGAGTTGTAAGTGATCTGAACGTTTCAGGATGATCGCACATTCCTAAGTGGGTCTAACCATGTCCCAAAGGTCACCAGATATGGTGTCACTTTAAAGAAGTAGTCCAGTTACACATTTGTGGGCTTATAACTTGGCTTCTGAATGTCCTAGAGAGATCAGGTTTGTTTTAGTGTACTCCAATCAACAGCCCCTACAACCACAAAAAGGAATGGAGTCATTAGCACTCATGGTTTTTAAATGGCACCCAGAATTATGTTGCACGAAGCACAATTTCATATCATTCTGGGTTCATTTGTGTGAAAACAAGGTCCAATCAGGCTGAAACGTTACAGGAAGGTAGAATCTATTGAGTTGTAAGTGATCTGAACGTTTCATGATGATAGGATATTCCTAAGGGGGTCAAACCATGTCCCAAAGGTCACCGGGCCTGGTGCCACTTTAAAGAAGTAGTCCAGTTACACCTTTGTGGGCTTATAACTTGGCTTCTGAATGTCCTAGAGAGGTCAGGCTTGTTTTAGTGTACTTGAATAAACAGCCCCTACAACCACAAAAAGGAATGGAGTCATTAGCACTTATGGTTTTTAAATGGCACCCAGAATTATGTTGCACGAAGCACAATTTCACATCATTCTGGGTCCATTTGTGTGAAAACAAGGTCCAGTCAGGCTGAAACGTTACAAGAAGGTAGAATCTGTTGAGTTGTAAGTGATCTGAACGTTTCATGATGATAGCAGTTTCCTAAGGGTGTCAATCCATGTCCTAAAGGTCACCGGATCTGGTGTCACTTTAAAGAAGTAGTCCAGTTACACATTTGTGGGCTTATAACTTGGCTTCTGAATATCCTAGAGAGGTCAGGTTTGTTTTATAGTACTCCAATTAACAGCCCCTATTACCTCAAAAAGGAATGGAGTCATTAGCACTTATGGTTTTTAAATGGCACCCAGAATTATGTTGCACGAAGCACAATTTCACATCATTCTGGGTCCATTTGGGTGAAAACAAGGTCCAATCAGGCTGAAACGTTACAAGAAGGTAGAATCTATTGAGTTGTAAGTGATCTGAACGTTTCATGATGATCGCACATTCCTAAGTTGGTCAAACCATGTACCAAAGGTCACCGGATCTGGTGTCACTTTAAAGAAGTAGTCCAGTTACACATTTGAGGGCTTATAACTTGGCTTCTGAATGTCCTAGAGAGATCAGGTTTGTTTTAGTGTACTCCAATCAACAGCCCCTACAACCACAAAAAAGAATGGAGTCATTAGAACTTATGGTTTGTAAATGGCACCCAGAATTATGTTGCACGAAGCACAATTTCACATCATTCTGGGTCCATTTGTGTGAAAACAAGGTCCAATCAGGCTGAAATGTTACAAGAAGGTAGAATCTATTGAGTCGTAAGTGATCTGAATGTTTCATGATGATAGCACTTTCCTAAGGAGGTAAAACCATGTCCCAAAGGTCACCGGATCGGTGTCAATTTAAAAAAGTAGTCCAGTTACACATTTGTGGGCTTATAACTTGGCTTCTGAATGTCCTAGAGAGGTCAGGCTTGTTTTAGTGTACTTCAATAAACAGCCCCTACAACCACAAAAAGGAATGGAGTCATTAGCACTTATGGTTTTTAAATGGCACCCAGAATTATGTTGCACAAAGCACAATTTCACATCATTCTGGGTCCATTTGTGTGAAAACAAGGTCCAGTCAGGCTGAAACGTTACAAGAAGGTAGAATCTGTTGAGTTGTAAGTGATCTGAAAGTTTCATGATGATCGCTCATTCCTATAGGGCAGGGGTGGGCAATTATTTTTTCCATGGGGCCACATGAGAAATAGAAAATATTGTGGAGGGCCAGGCCAAAAGGCTGAAGTCAATTATGCATAATATTAATGGTATTTCTTTATAAAAAGCAGTAAATACCATTGTTTTTTCAAGCTGGTAAGAGTAGGCTATATGTTATAAATGAGCAAAAAGGAAAAAGTGAGGTTGGCTTACAAAAATGTGATTTATTCAAATTTCCCAAGGCAATGGTAAACAAAGTGCGCATTTGGTTTTTGTTAAACATTTGTGACTTATATTAGTTAACAGTTTTAGTCACATTCACTCCAAAACACATTTTGAGTTTCAAATATTGTTGGAAAGAGGTTATTAGCATTCTACAGACACACAGTATTGTCTGTAAAATAAAATCACTGAACTGTGATCTTGAGAAAGAGGTTTAAAAAAAAGTGTCCCAGTTCACTGCTAGTTGCCTACATTTGTGGTCCAAACACCTTATTTTGTGTTTTTAAGCGATTTTTTCTTATTCAGTGAGAGAAATCTAGTCTCTGCTGGGCTTTAACGAGTGCATCAGTCAGGTTGAATGTCTGAGGTGGAGATGCGAAGCACAGCTGACAAATGATCATCAGTGAGAGAGGATCTTTACCTGGATTTTGTAAACTTCATCATTGAAAATGTTTGTTCACAAATGTAGGTAGAGCCGAAGAAAACCAACATCTTCTGAGCATGTCTCTTCAGGTTTGGAAAGTCCTCCTTAAGAGAAGAGTAGAAATCCAGCAGAGATCCTGAATCTCTGCTTTCAAGTCCCAAACCCTCTTCAGCACTTTCCCCAGGCTGAGCCATCTGACAGCTGTGTGGAGTCCTCCAAAAGAGCTACAAACTGTCTGTGATTTATTGCCCGCGCCCTGATGAAGTTTATTATTTTAGTAACAACATCAGTAACATGGTTGATTTTTAGCACTGACTTTCACAACACATGTTGGTGTATAATTCAAGGCAAAAACACCTATTTTTAATCTGCATCGATTTCTGTCACTTTATCTTGCATGCATTTCTAAAGTTCGACATTTTTCCCTGTAAGATTTGGACAACCGTCTGTTGTGACACCTGACAGTCTCTCCCATTTCAATCCCAGAGTGTCCGTGCACGCATTTACCTCTGTAAAAAGATCACTCCCTGTCGTTGTCCCTTTCATCGGCTGCATTGCTGCCCGCTCCTCTGTGAGCTCCGTTATCCCCCGGACAAATACGAGCAGCTGGGCTGTGTCCCGGACATCACAGCTCTCGTCTGATGAGAAAAAGTCTAAACTTGCCACTTCACGTTGCAGCTGAAGCTCCAGGTTCCCCGCAATGTCCTCGATCCTCCCGGTCACGGTTCGCCTGGACAGCGGGATTTGCTCAAATGCGCCTTTTTTTCAGGGCATATTAGTGCGGCAGAGTCCACCATGCACTCTTTGACAAACTCTCCCTCTGAAAACGGCTTGTTGTTTTTAGCTATTTTGTGGGATATCACAAAGCTGGTCCTGGTTGCTGCATCCCTGGATGTGTGAAGCTTAGTAAAACAGCCTTGCTGCTTTTGCAACTTTGCTAGCAAAGCTTCGGATGTCCGTGCCCTCTCAGCATCAGACAAGTTCTTGTATTTTTCCGAGTGTTTCTTGTCGTAATGCCGACTCAAATTGTAGTCCTTAAACACGGCAATCTCCCCCCCGCAAACCAAACACACGGCTTTACCTCCGGCTTCAGTAAAAAAAATACTTAGCAGTCCAATTTTTGTTGAAAATCCTGCATTCGGCATCTTTCTTTCTTTTCTTTTTTTTTTTTTTTTTTGCATGAGCGGACATTTCTCGGGCTACAATCACCATGTCAACCGCAGGCACCTGTTGCTATACGTATTGCGTCATTGTGCACGTAAAAAACAACTTCAAAATAAAAGCAATGCAGCCTTAGCCCATGCATGAGGTAAAATGAGAAAATACATTTATTTTGTAATTTCCAATTAACCTTACGCGGGCCGGTCAAAGTCAACCAAAGGGCCGTATGTGGCCCGCGGGCCGTAAAATGCCCAGGTCTGCTATAGGGGGTCAAACCATGTCCCAAAGGTCACCGGGCCTGGTGTCACTTTAAAGAAGTAGTCCAGTTACACCTTTGTGGGCTTATAACTTGGCTTCTGAATATCCTACAGAGGTCAGGTTTGTTTTAGAGTACTCCAATTAACAGCCCCCATTACCCCAAAAAGGAATGGAGTCATTAGCACTTATGGTTTTTAAATGGCACCCAGAATTATGTTGTACGAAGCACAATTTCACATCATTCTGGGTCCATTTGTGTGAAAACAAGGTCCAGTCAGGCTGAAACGTTACAAGAAGGTAGAATCTATTGATTTGTAAGTGATCTGAACGTTTCATGATGATCGCACTGTTGAGGGTCTGACCTCATGAGGAAATTACTATGCAGTGATTTTCTCCAAAATGACTGTGCTTAAATTGCTCTGAAAAGCAAATAATCACATCAGCGCCAAGAAACTTCATTTCCCATGATGCTTTGCACACGGAAGCATTGGGATGATGTCACCGCCTAGTACCAGAAACACGTTCTGCGCATGTGCGGGAAGCCGTGGAGCTTTTCCCGCGAACTAAGACCATAAATCTTCAGCAGAGACAAAGAATCCTCGTTCTTTTGCCCAGGATACCTGGCGGTAAGGACACGCTTGTCAACGCTCCGACTCCCTTGAGCACGCGGAAGCTCTAAGTGCCCAAGTTGAGCCCACGGAACTGCTGGAAACTAAACTGCAAGCCCATCAGATCTGCTCGTTTCTGCTCCCCTCCAGCTGATGTTTGAGGACACAGAACTGCGGAGGAAAGCAACAACTCCATCAAGCACGCTGTAAGTTATAACTCAGCACAGAAAGAAACTTTGCTGTCTCTGTCCAGCCCGTGGAGAAACACTCGTGAACGCCAAACAACGGAGAAAGCATCAAACCGACGGACGACGCCGAAAGCTGCGGAGAAACACGGAGAACCGTCAAATCAAAGAGGGAGGGACGCCTCGCTCTTCTGGTGATCAGCAACTCATCTCTTTCTCTCTCTCCTTCTTCTTCCGTTAACTCTATAGTCCAGAATAAGCAATAAAACCGCGCTATTGCTTAAAAAGTAGCTTCGTGTTTTCCTCTTTCGTCCCAAACACGTCCGTCGGGTCATTTTGAAAGAATAAACTGCTTATTGATCATTGTTTGGTATCTTAAAATGGTTTCTGTCATGGCCAGGCTGAAACTAAAAGATATTAATTTGTGATTAATCTTTTGTGTTGTTTCATGATCTTTTGAAATGTTTTGAGTGATTTAAGGTTAAGTTACTACTGATTCTAAGTGCTTTGGAAGTTAAAGTGCAAGTTGCCACCCACACTTTAGCCAGACAAAGGGGTCAGCCATCTTGTATTCAAGACTCCATTTTGAATCCATACACACGCACACACACACACACACACACACACACACACACACACACACACACACTACTCCTTTGTGAGAACAAAGGACCCCATTCATACATCCTCCATCACATGCAAACACATCCATCTTCAATCATATCACACGGTTATTATTCATCTATTCCACTGTTTATTCATTTGACAAATTGTTAATTAAATGTTATAAAATTCAGATTTTTGTGTCCAGTAGCTTTGTTGTGTCGAAGAGAAGTCTCTGCTCCGAGGATTCTACGAACTTCAAGAAAGACTGATAAGAGTTTTGGATTCATTTCCCTTTCTAATTAAAGGGTGGTGCCCCGAAGATATCTAAGAATATCTTAATTAATTAATAAATCAGTAAATAGTTCCATATTTACAGAATTTATTGAAGAATCCAAAAGTAAGTTAAAGCTTACGAATTGTTCGCTCCTAATAACACCAACATTTTATTGGTGCGGCCGTGTGAGGCTTGGATACACAGAGATTTCTATCCGGCACAAACAAACAAATAAATCCAAAGAGCTTGAATTAAAAATAATCCGTTGTTCAGCCTTGAACCAGCAACAGAGTGGTGCTGATTTCGCTGAGCAGGAAGCTGCATCGAACTCTCACCAGTAACTCAGTGCTTCTTTAAAGGTGCAACGTGTAAATTAATTCTGGTTGACCTTTTAGGTTAAAAATTCAGTTTTTCCTTAAAGGTGCAACGTGTAATTAATTCTGGCTAACCTTTTAGGTTAAAATTCAGCTTTTCCTTAAAGGTGCAACATGTAATTAATTCTGGCTAACCTTTTAGGTTAAAATTCAGTTCCTCATTAAAGGTGCAGCGTGTAAGTAATTCTGACTAACCCTTTTAGGCTAAAATTAACTGCTAATTTAGCGACTTTAACTCACAGTGGCTATTGTAACTAACTGAAACCTTCACTCAAAGACTGATAACACCTTGTTTGCTAATATTCTGAAGGAATAACTAGCATATTTAACACTGCAAGTGTTGTAAGACGTTGCTACGGCAACGCACCAGCTTTTGCTAAAATACTGAAAGGAATAGTATTTTAGGTGTTAGTCACGGCATTCCGTGCAATCTTAAAACGCTAAAACCTGTGCGCACAAAGGTTAATTTAGTGTTTTTCTGCTACAAAGCTAGCAGTTGCTGCCCAAAAGGTGCAGCTTGAGCTATCTGCAGAAGCTCTACTAGGCTATTTTTGGTTCGGTTGTTAAAAATGGAGGGACAGAGTAGTGAACTGACCAACTCCCAGCAACCAGGTGGCGCTGCGGCCCACGACTATGAACCTGGCCTACTTTCTGGACAAATATTGTCCAAACTGGTCGCGGTTGCTCGAGAACCCGACTACCCTTCTAGGGATTTCACTGAAGAACAGCGTAGCGTCGAGCTAGAAGCTGTAATTGATCAAATAGAAAACCCGGATGGTACAAAACCAATCCAGGTTCACTTAGCTAAGTTAGCCCTGATCCTCTATCAGAGAGGACTCCAACGTGGTCAGAAGATCATGAACCTCCAGAGCATGCTAGCTGAAAGGCAGCAAAATGGAAGGCAGAAGGATGACGAGGAGGAAGACGACACCAGCACCGATTCTGGGGAAGATGGGGAGAAGACCCCGCCCCCTTCTGCTGATGACAACAGACAGTGGGAAGGGGGGAAACACCAGGACTCTCTGGACGGACGCACGCCGCAGGGGAGAGATGAAGCTCATCTGTTCCAACCTTCGGCCCCGTTCCCTACACACACTATAGGGCATTCAGGACCACCTAGGGGCCGAGGGCAATTCGCCCTCGAACCCCAGGTTGGACCACCACCCTCATCTTCACGGCCTTCTCAATCTGTGAGAAGTCGACCAGCTGAGCGGCACCTCTATTTAGACCGCTCCCCCAGTCCACGAAGGGTGCAAGGTGCCGGCTGGGGTTATGCACCCCAAGCTGCACCTCAACCATCCACCCATCCTAGCTACTCCGGTATTCGGCATGCCGGTAACCAGCTGCAGGACAAAGCATCATACGCCAGTCCGTATCCGGACAAAGTGTATTACGCAGAAGCCCCAGTTGAAAGATGCAGGCTGCACTACGCAGACGAGCCCCGGGAGGAGGACCTCCCAAGACACCCACGTGACGTGCCAGCAGCCCACCACAACATGCCGGACCCCGATTTGGGCCCCAGGAGTCAACATTGGGAGCCCAGAGCACACCAGCGATATCCAGCGCCCTCTGAGACAGACCGTGGGTCAGAGTCAGAGGATGACGCGCCGTACCGTGAGTCAGGGCTCCGTGTACGTCAAATTGAATCGCTAGCTAAAGACATAGAACGCTTTGATCCTAACACCAATGAATCCAATGTCGACGATTATCTCAGGGAGATAGAACGTTGTCTGCTTGATCTTCCAGCACCCTCTTCAAGGGAAAAGCTCAAGCTAATTTGGAAAACCACATCTAGAACGGTGCACGGTTTCATGGAAACTCTACCACCTGACATTCGTGATCGGTACTCCTCGCTCTGCCGAGCGTTGAGAGATGAATACGCCACGTATGCAGACTCTGCGTCAGCTACAATGGGGGCCTTCTCCATCAAACACGGGAGGAACGAACCCCCCAGAGAGTATTATCGCCGACTCAAAAGTGCTTATTTCCAAGGTCGAAACGGCCCTGGGCTCGAGGAAGACCCTGCCTTCAGATCCCTGTTCATTCACAACCTGCACGAGTGTGTTCGATCCGAAGTCTCAATGTATTGTCGGATGAAAAAACTGACAACTCAGGAGATTAGGAGATATGCTCAACAGGCTTGGGAAGCCGGCGGAAAGCCCCAAAAGCCTGAAGCACATCACCGCGTTATGCACCTAGCTCCCGACGCCGAGCCGCGTTTGGAGCTCGAAGGCACAGAAGCTCCACCCACTAAGCCAAAATCTGCTAAACCTAGACCTGTTAAACCGCGAGAGCAGTCCCAATCTCCTCAACAGGGGAAGGGGGGTGCTGATTGGCTGCCTAGGTCTGGACAATCAGACAGGAAGTGGCCCAACCAAAACCAACGGCAAGCAGGTCGGAACAGTGGAAGGTTTAAGGAGCGCCGCCCACAGGTAGGTCCCGAACACAAGTCCGCAGGTGAGTACTTGACCAAAGCCGACCTCCAGGAGATGTTTCAGCAGTTCCTAGCTAAACAGAAGGAACAGCTGAGATCTGCAGGAGAGACCCCTGCACCAAAGTCTTCTTCTAAGAAGCCAGACCCAGAGCCAATGTCCGCATGACTAGGCGTGGCTCAACCTCCCAGCGTGGCCAGGACCTACCTGATCAGCTGGGGGAACACTACTGGTAGATCACAGGAGTCTCCTGAAATCTACCCCCCAGAGAAACCTGATACTAAATTTCTGAAGTTCCTTGGTGACTTAACAAACCATGATCATGCTCGCCGTTTGTACTGTAGCACCAACGTAGGTGGATGCATACAGGTTGATGCTCTGCTGGATACTGGCTCAGAAATCACCCTGATATGCTCCACACTGTTCCATCGCTTGTCTGACACCATGCGGTCGCTCGGGAAACCAGTCCAGGTAGAACCCTGTGACCTGAAAATCACCAGCTACACCCAGACCCGGGAGTGTATCACTCACCGGGCGTGGCTGGACATCACCTTCCAAGACATGACTCTGGTTCACCCGTTTTATGTCTGCCAGCTAGACACTGAACCACTTCTCATTGGTCAGGACCTGCTTGAACGTCTAGCTCCCCTCATCGACTGCCAGAAGGGTCAACTGTGGGCCCAGGTGGACACACCTAAGCCCTGGAACCCGGATAGCAGCCGACCATCCTCCATTCTTGAAGTCAGCATAAGTGAGCAGCAAAACCCTTGTTCCAAGGTCATGCCCCTCCCTACAGCTCCCACAGACGATGACCGCCTGCAAAGGCACGAAACCGCTCCTGGAACTCCGCTCCGCGCACATTCATCTTTTCTCTGCTCGCTGAAGAACGTCAGCCTGCAGCCATATGCACCACACATAGTTGGTGGTCTTACCATCAACTGCACCCACATCTCAGATGCTCGCCTTGCTCTTTGGTCTGAAAAGTCAGCCATCAGCCAGCAGACGTTTGAACACCTGCGTCAGAAGGACCCCCTTCTGGTCAGCGTGACACGTAGCCATCGGCTCTTGTCACCTACTTGGCCGCAGAGGCTCCTGAAAGCGCCAGAGGTCTGCTCTCTGACTATCCAACTTGGAGCAAGACAGGTCACACATACATTCAGCATCATACCACAGCTTGATCCACCTGCACTCATTGGAGCAGATCTGCTGGTTCGACTCGGTGCCCAGCTGGACACTTGCAATCATGTCCTTTGGGCCCGAGCCACACCTTCCTCTGAGCCTCGCTCAGAAGGCCGTGAACACTTGCTGTCCGGTCAGACCATTCCACAGGCCTGCCGTGCAGTGGTTGAGGCCAGCACGGTTCTGCCCCCACTGGTCAAGGGAGTGCCTGTTCGTCTGACTCTGATGAAGCATCAGAAGCTGCCAGGCACACAGGCCTTCTTCCAGCCATCACCGCACTTCTTGGAGCTCAACTTAGCCGTCTGTGGCACGCCACTCTTGGAGCTGAACAATCGTTCTGCCTACTTGTTGGTCGAAAATCCGACCCGGAGTCCTATCCACATGCCGGCAGGAAAGCCCTTGGGCATGCTGATAGATAGCTCATTCCATGACTTCGAACTGTCAGTCCCCGTGATCGGACAACTTCCGTTGTTCTTGAACGACAGACAGGTTGGTGTAGACACATTCAGTACTTTCCCTTCACAAATGATTACCATCAAGCGGCATGAAGCCCTTCCTGAGGAACCCATTTGCAGTGCAACCTTAGATACTGACGGTGGTCAGTGTCTAACGGTTTTTGCAATAAATACTCAACCCTCTGAGTCACCGGCTGAAAGCCCGGAACACCAGAGACCCTCCTCCTCTGAACCTTATGACGGCTTCGAGGCCGAAGTCAGCCAGCAGCTTGACAAAGCGGATGCGCTGGAGTCAGAAGAGCAGAGAGCAGAGCTTAGAAGCCTGTTCTATGAGTTTCAGTCCGTCTTATCCAGGGACTCCCTGGACTGTGGACTCACAAACCTGCACACGGTTCGCATTCCAACGAACCCGAATGCCCCTCCTACTTTTGTACGTCAGTACAAGATTCCCCTCGCTGCTTATGAGTCGATCCAGGAGATCCTCGATCAGCTGAAGGAGAAAAACATCATCAGAGAGTGTAACTCCACTTACAACTCTCCCATCTGGCCGGTTCTGAAACCGACTGGGAAATGGCGTCTCACCATAGACTATCGTGCACTGAACAAACAAGTACCTCTCTCCAGATGGCCTATGATCCATTTAGATCAAGAGCTAGCCAGAGTCAGAGATGCTCGTTTCTTCTCTACGGTTGACGTAGCCAACGGCTTCTGGACCATGAAGGTTGAGCCGGCGGACCAGTATAAACTAGCTTTCTCCTTTGGAAATCGCCAATATACTTGGAACCGCTGCCCCTTTGGCTACTCTAACTCACCTGCAGAGTTCAACATCTTCCTCCACAAAGCCATGTCAGATGCTGCTTCCAGAGGGAACCTCATATATGTCGATGACATCTTGATGAGGAGTCGAACCTTCGAGGAGCACCTGGCCGAACTCCGTCACGTGCTGCAACAGCTCGCTGATGCCGGAGCTAAATTGGCGATTCTCAAGGGACAGTGGTGTCGAACCAAAGTGGAGTATGTTGGACTGCTGGTTGGCCCTAATGGAGTCGAGCCCCAAGCGGGACGCATTAGAGCCATTCAGGACATCAAAGCCCCAGCCAATCTGACTGAACTCAGGAGCTTCCTCGGAGTCTGCAACTACTCCAGGCAGTTCATTGAGGAGTACGCTGAAATAGCGAGGCCCCTCACCGAGCTACTTCGGAACGACACACCTTTCGTGTGGGACAGACCCCAAGAACACTCCTTCCAGTTCCTAAAACAGAAGTTGGCGTCCGCACCCTGTCTGGCTTACCCAGACAAGGATAAAGAGTTCTACATAGAGGCTACTTTCTCCTCTCACTGCCTGAGCGCTGCTTTGAAGCAGAAACACGATCAGGACATGAGAGTTGTGGCATACGCCAGCAAGCCTCTGAGCAAGGTGGAACTCCAGTTCTCAGACTGCGAGAGAGCTCTCCTCTCTACAGTCTGGGCTGTCAAACACTTTTGTAGTTACATCGGTGGACAGAAAGTGATCATTGAAACGTGTCATCAGCCTGTCACCTTCCTAAACAGCCAGCGTCTGCGCGAAGGAAGAGTGTCAAACAGCCGCATTGCGACGTGGATGATGGTGCTCCAAGGATACAACATTGAGGTCAAGTATGGTCAGAACACCAAGCTAGCGCTAGGACAAGGGCTAGCAGGCTGCCAGCACTGTGACTCTGACTCCGTCATGGGCCCCCTGGACACACCTGCCGCAGTCTACCCAACCGCATCCAATCATCGCTACTTTGATGAGAATGTTTGCCAAGGGCTTCCGAAAGTTTACACTGATGGATGCTCCTACCTTCACGAAGGCCAGCTCCGTGCTGGGGTTGGAGTCGTTTGGGTGGACTGTGACACCAAGCAACCAAATCACTACCGGTTGGGCCAAAAGTCTAGTCAGTACGCCGAAATCGCTGCAGTGTTGATAACCCTCCAGCAGGCAGCAGCCTTGGACATCACTCAAATCGTCCTTTGCTCTGATTCAAACTACGCTAGACACAGCTTCATTTCTCACTTCCCCATGTGGAAGGAGAACCACATGAAAAACGCCAGGAACAGAGATGTGAAACACTCGGAGTTATTCCTAGCGTGTGATCTGCTCACCACTGAGAAAGGCATAATGGTCTACTGGAAAAAGGTCAAAGGTCACTCCAGGACCATAGGTCCGGAGAAAGATGGTAATGACGAAGCTGACCGCCTTGCTAAGCTCGGTGCTGACCAGGGAACCTGTTGGGAATTCAAAGACGAGTGGCTTCCACCCAAGGCCGTTCACGAGGTCTGCGCGATTACTCGTCGCCATGCTAAACAGGCAGATGAACCTCAGAACGTTGAGGTACCCGTGTTTCTAGGCAGAAAACCACAGGACGTGGACCTAGTCACCATGCAGGAACAAGATCCTGACCTGAAGCTCATCCGCGAGCTTCTCCAAAAGGGCCCGATGTCTAAACAACCATCACCACCTATTGGTGCAAGCCAAGATTTGGTAAACCTGCATCGTCAACTCGCGCACCTGAAACTACAAAACGATTTGTTAGTTAACATGCGTGACGATCACAGCCCGCCGCGCTGGGTTGTTCCACTCGACCACAGAGGAGTGATGCTTGCCTACGCCCACGACACTCCGGTTGGAGGTCACCGTGGAGCAAAAGCTACCCTCGCGTCACTGACAGAAGTAGCATATTGGCCGTCGATGTCCAAGGACGTACACAGCTATGTCCAAGGCTGCCTCGTCTGTGCCCAGTTTCAACCCTCCCAGCCGCTTGCTAGAGCACCACTGCAACGCAGGGGAATAACCTTCCCTTGGTCCCACCTGCAGATCGACTGGGTTGGACCGGTTCCCAAATCGGCAAGAGGAAACAAATATATGCTAACTGTAACTTGCAGTTTCACAAAGTGGGTGGAATGCCTTCCAGCGCCAAACGATACAGCCGTCACAACCGCTGTACTGCTGATTAACCACGTTTTCAGTCGATGGGGACTTCCACTCTGCATTGACTCTGACCGAGGAACTCATTTCACATCCAGTATAATGACGTCCCTGTTTGAACTTCTGGGAGTGGAAGTGAGATTCCACCTTCCCTATCACCCACAGTCATCCGGACAGGTCGAACGGATGAACCGCACGGTCGTCTCTATGCTCAAAAAGTACGTCTGCTCCACTGGGAAGGACTGGGACGTCAAGCTCCCTCTGGTCCTGATGGCCATACGGTCCACTCCACAGCGATCCACTGGGGTTACGCCCTTTGAGATGATGACCGGCAGACTGATGACTCTACCACTGCACCTCCTGTATCACCCAGAGGATGTCAGTGTTGCCACTGCCTATACCGCCCATCAGTATGTGGCAGACTTGAAAACACACCTCAGAGCTACGTTCGCGCACGCTCAGAAGAAACTGGAGACCAACGTAGAAGGCGCTAAAGCCTACTACGACCAAAAGACAACCAGCCGCGAATACGAGGTGGGTGACAAAGTATTCTACTTTCGGTTCGCCCAACCGGCACGCAAAGCTAAGAAGTTCCTGCCCTGCTGGTCAGGACCATTTGAGATTGTGGCAAAACTCTCTCCAGTTGCATACAGGTTACACATCACCAAAGCGAGACAGGAGCCTGTCTACAAATGGGTGCATGCAAACCAAATCAAACCCTACGTCAAACCATCCCCGCGGGTACAGAGACCAGACTCCCCGCAGGAGGTAGACGTAGTCTCGACATAGTTCTATGCATGGAAATGGAAAAGGGGGGGGGGGAAGTGCACGTTTAACCCACTAACATGTACTAACCGACAAAGAACAAGACCCCCCCCCCCCCCCCCCCCCCCGCCGTTCTTTTCACTAACCACGAGTCTCTCCATTACAGGATGGAGTTCCTCTGGATCTTCTGCATCCTCTTTGGATCAACGGCAGCCACTCCATCAGCCATCATTAAACCGGGACCACCAACCGGGATGGTCCTCCAAGACAACCCCGGATTGTTGATCACACACTGCCGCATTCATACGCAACGTATCGTTGTCCCTTTGGACCCGTGGGACGTCTATCACAAACACGTGATACCGGCCCCTCCTCCTCACAAGTCCATTATTGGTACTGTTCAACATGCCAAGCGCACCACCGCTTACATGTTGGCACAACTTCAAAAATTTATAGTCACTGAAGATGACCTCGGAGAAAATAACCGCCCAAAAAGGTTTCTAGGTGGACTCATCGCTGCGGTGTCCGCGGTGGGTTCCCTCTTTTCAGTTGGACTTTCGGCGGCTAACACAATTAGTCTTAAGACTGTCCAACGACACATTGCCGAACTCCAGGATGAGATGCCAGAGATCCAGGGGAACCTCCTCCTCCTAGACCGCAAACAGGAAGCTCTTACTAAAACCTTACAGGGTACTCTTGTAACGGTCAACCTACATTCTGCTCTGATTAATGAATCTCTACGTGCAATCAAGACTTTGTCTGACACCATACATCAGGATATTGTGTACACATGAGTGGTGAGAGATTTGATGCAGGACCTGCTCAGAGAAGTAAGTTCCACGCTGGACAGCTTGGTTGAAAGTCGTATTTCCCCGTACTTGGTACCACTGGACCTGCTCAAAGTTAGCTTGACAGCTGCTACCCCTCTACTGTGCACCTTTCACAAATCCACCTAGCGTACAGCCTAGGCAGTGCAAATCCCATTCACGTTGAAAAAAATTAGAACTCGGTTTCCTGTTAAACGTTCCCATAATTGTGACACCTCACATCTATAGGTTTAGGTCGATGCTGAGCATTGGTATTTGAAAGGACGGTAGGCATTTCCACTTTGAACTAGAAACCTGACACTCCATCACCTCAACCTCGAACAGCATGACTCAGAGATTGAGATCATGGACGCTTTCCAGGGTTATAACTTTGCCTTCGATTTAGAAATTGACCAACAATTACTGATTGAAGGAACCAAATTTGTTAAGTTCACACAAAACCCGCGTGAACTTACTTTGACGCCCAAGACGCTACATTGACACAGATTATACGATTTAATCTGCACATTGGTCGCCCTGGGGATGGAATGGCTCATCACGGCCGTGATAGCTTATTCTGCCTACAGGCGTGTTAATAAACTCCAAGATAAGATGCACTTGCTCACCTACGGTGTGCCTCGTGACCGCGTTCGGGGAGACTCCAAGCGTGAATGTACCACACCTGTCTAAAGGGGGTGAGCAACATTTTCTTTGTTATTCTGTAACCCTAAGAGTAGTTCTCACTTTAGTCTACCTCACATTTTTATCTGAGTGTTGCATTATGTCACATTCTTTATAAGCTACACACTGAATGTATGACCTAAGAATGTATTTTATGAGACCTCAAGGTTGCTATGAATTTTCTTGGATGTTATATGTTTTTTTTTTGGGTTTTCTGTATTTTTGTTTCTTACTTGGTCACATATTGACTAGTGGTTATGTGCCGGCCCAGCTCAGTCTGTCAATGACTCTGTCTGACGCACCAGAACATTGTAGTACCTCTTAGTTTTATGGTCCTTGTTTTAGCCCAAAGACTGTCCTGATCCACCCTTTGGACCAAAAAAGGGGGGAATCTTGGGACCACATAGGTCAATGCGCGTTTGCGAACTATGGACCTCGTACATCACCGCGTGATCCATAAACTGAACTGTATGGCCGGCGGTGAGATGCCTTTGTGTCCCCTCGTGGAGTTAACCGCCCACCGACCTTCCTCCTTCTACACTACTACCTCTCGCATGGACGACATCATCATTGCGTACGACCTGCGTGAGTGGCTTCTTCTCGTTATGCGCGTTGGGGACTATCCCGTTTCCTATCCTCTTTGTGCCTGACCAGGATCAAAGACCAAAGGCGCCAGGATCCAAGACAAAGACCAAAGACAAAGGCGTCCAAGGAGACCAACGTCCTAAGGGACAAACCCACCTGTGCTTCCGACAATCAAGTCGACCTACGTTCATGAGGAACAAACCCATATGTGCTTCCGACGATCGAGCTTTGGGCGCGATCCCCGAAACCAAAAGGGGGAATGTTGAGGGTCTGACCTCATGAGGAAATTACTATGCAGTGATTTTCTCCAAAATGACTGTGCTTAAATTGCTCTGAAAAGCAAATAATCACATCAGCGCCAAGAAACTTCATTTCCCATGATGCTTTGCACACGGAAGCATTGGGATGATGTCACCGCCTAGTACCAGAAACACGTTCTGCGCATGTGCGGGAAGCCGTGGAGCTTTTCCCGCGAACTAAGACCATAAATCTTCAGCAGAGACAAAGAATCCTCGTTCTTTTGCCCAGGATACCTGGCGGTAAGGACACGCTTGTCAACGCTCCGACTCCCTTGAGCACGCGGAAGCTCTAAGTGCCCAAGTTGAGCCCACGGAACTGCTGGAAACTAAACTGCAAGCCCATCAGATCTGCTCGTTTCTGCTCCCCTCCAGCTGATGTTTGAGGACACAGAACTGCGGAGGAAAGCAACAACTCCATCAAGCACGCTGTAAGTTATAACTCAGCACAGAAAGAAACTTTGCTGTCTCTGTCCAGCCCGTGGAGAAACACTCGTGAACGCCAAACAACGGAGAAAGCATCAAACCGACGGACGACGCCGAAAGCTGCGGAGAAACACGGAGAACCGTCAAATCAAAGAGGGAGGGACGCCTCGCTCTTCTGGTGATCAGCAACTCATCTCTTTCTCTCTCTCCTTCTTCTTCCGTTAACTCTATAGTCCAGAATAAGCAATAAAACCGCGCTATTGCTTAAAAAGTAGCTTCGTGTTTTCCTCTTTCGTCCCAAACACGTCCGTCGGGTCATTTTGAAAGAATAAACTGCTTATTGATCATTGTTTGGTATCTTAAAATGGTTTCTGTCATGGCCAGGCTGAAACTAAAAGATATTAATTTGTGATTAATCTTTTGTGTTGTTTCATGATCTTTTGAAATGTTTTGAGTGATTTAAGGTTAAGTTACTACTTATTCTAAGTGCTTTGGAAGTTAAAGTGCAAGTTGCCACCCACACTTTAGCCAGACAAAGGGGTCAGCCATCTTGTATTCAAGACTCCATTTTGAATCCATACACACGCACACACACACACACACACACACACACACACACACACACACACACACACACACACACACACACACACACACACACACACTACTCCTTTGTGAGAACAAAGGACCCCATTCATACATCCTCCATCACATGCAAACACATCCATCTTCAATCATATCACACGGTTATTATTCATCTATTCCACTGTTTATTCATTTGACAAATTGTTAATTAAATGTTATAAAATTCAGATTTTTGTGTCCAGTAGCTTTGTTGTGTCGAAGAGAAGTCTCTGCTCCGAGGATTCTACGAACTTCAAGAAAGACTGATAAGAGTTTTGGATTCATTTCCCTTTCTAATTAAAGGGTGGTGCCCCGAAGATATCTAAGAATATCTTAATTAATTAATAAATCAGTAAATAGTTCCATATTTACAGAATTTATTGAAGAATCCAAAAGTAAGTTAAAGCTTACGAATTGTTCGCTCCTAATAACCCCAACAGCACATTCGTATAGGGGGTCAAACCATGTCCCAAAGGTCACCGGGCCTGGTGTCACTTTAAAGAAGTAGTCCAGTTACACCTTTGTGGGCTTATAACTTGGCTTCTGAATATCCTAAAGAGGTCAGGTTTGTTTTAGAGTACTCCAATTAACAGCCCCTATTACCTCAAAAAGGAATGGAGTCATTAGCACTTATGGTTTTTAAATGGCACCCAGAATTATGTTGCACAAAGCACAATTTCACATCATTCTGGGTCCATTTGTGTGAAAACAATGTCCAATCAGGCTCAAACGTTACAAGAAGGTAGAATCTATTGAGTTGTAAGTGATCTGAACGTTTCATGATGATCGCACATTCCTAAGTGGGTCAAACCATGTCCCAAAAGTCACCGGATCTGGTGTCACTTTAAAGAAGTAGTCCAGTTACACATTTGTGGGCTTATAACTTGGCTTCTGAATGTCCTAGAGAGATCAGGTTTGTTTTAGTGCACTCCAATCAACAGCCCCTACAACCACAAAAAAGAATTCAGTCATTAGCACTTATGGTTTGTAAATGGCACCCAGAATTATGTTGCACGAAGCACAATTTCACATCATTCTGGGTCCATTTGTGTGAAAACAAGGTCCAATCAGGCTGAAACGTTACAAGAAGGTAGAATCTATTGAGTTGTAAGTGATATGAACGTTTCATAATGATCGCACATTCCTATAGGGGGTCAAACCATGTCCCAAAGGTCACCGGATCTGGTGTCACTTTAAAGAAGTAGTCCAGTTACACATTTGTGGGCTTATAACTTGGCTTCTGAATGTCCTAGAGAGGTCAGGCTTGTTTTAGTGTACTTCAATAAACAGCCCCTACAACCACAAAAAGGAATGGAGTCATTAGCACTTATGGTTTTTAAATGGCACCCAGAATTATGTTGCACGAAGCACAATTTCACATCATTCTGGGTTCATTTGTGTGAAAACAAGGTCCAATCAGACTGAAACGTTACAGGAAGGTAGAATCTATTGAGTTGTAAGTGATCTGAACGTTTCATGATGATAGCACTTTCCTAAGGGGGTCAAACCATGTCCCAGAGGTCACCGGATCTGGTGTCAATTTAAAGAAGTAGTCCAGTTACACATTTGTGGGCTTATAACTTGGCTTCTGAATGTCCTAGAGAGATCAGGTTTGTTTTAGTGTACTCCAATCAACAGCCCCTACAACCACAAAAAGGAATGGAGTCATTAGCACTTATGGTTTTTAAATGGCACCCAGAATTATGTTGCACGAAGCACAATTTCACATCATTCTGGGTCCATTTGTGTGAAAACAAGGTCCAGTCAGGCTGAAACGTTACAAGAAGGTAGAATCTGTTGAGTTGTAAGTGATCTGAAAGTTTCATGATGATCGCACAATCCTATAGGGGGTCAAACCATGTCCCAAAGGTCACCGGGCCTGGTGTCACTTTAAAGAAGTAGTCCAGTTACACCTTTGTGGGCTTATAACTTGGCTTCTGAATATCCTAAAGAGGTCAGGTTTGTTTTAGAGTACTCCAATTAACAGCCCCTATTACCTCAAAAAGGAATGGAGTCATTAGCACTTATGGTTTTTAAATGGCACCCAGAATTATGTTGCACGAAGCACAATTTCACATCATTCTGGGTCCATTTGTGTGAAAACAATGTCCAATCAGGCTGAAACGTTACAAGAAGGTAGAATCTATTGAGTTGTAAGTGATCTGAACGTTTCATGATGATCGCACATTCCTAAGTGGGTCAAACCATGTCCCAAAAGTCACCGGATCTGGTGTCACTTTAAAGAAGTAGTCCAGTTACACATTTGTGGGCTTATAACTTGGCTTCTAAATGTCCTAGAGAGATCAGGTTTGTTTTAGTGCACTCCAATCAACAGCCCCTACAACCACAAAAAAGAATTCAGTCATTAGCACTTATGGTTTGTAAATGGCACCCAGAATTATGTTGCACGAAGCACAATTTCACATCATTCTGGGTCCATTTGTGTGAAAACAAGGTCCAATCAGGCTGAAACGTTACAAGAAGGTAGAATCTATTGAGTTGTAAGTGATATGAACGTTTCATGATGATCGCACATTCCTATAGGGGGTCAAACCATGTCCCAAAGGTCACCGGGCCTGGTGTCACTTTAAAGAAGTAGTCCAGTTACACCTTTGTGGCCTTATAACTTGGCTTCTGAATGTCCTAGAGTGATCAGGTTTGTTTTAGTGTACTCCAATCAACAGCCCATACAACCACAAAAAGGAATGGAGTCATTAGCACTTATGGTTTGTAAATGGCACCCAGAATTATGTTGCACGAAGCACAATTTCACATCATTCTGGGTCCATTTGTTTGAAAACAAGGTCCATTCAGGCTGAAACGTTACAAGAAGGTAGAATCTATTGAGTTGTAAGTGATCTGAACGTTTCATGATGATCGCACATTCCTATAGGGGGTCAAACCATGTCCCAAAGGTCACCGGGCCTGGTGTCACTTTAAAGAAGTAGTCCAGTAACACCTTTGTGGGCTTATAACTTGGCTTCTGAATGTCCTAGAGAGATCAGGTTTGTTTTAGTGTATTCCAATCAACAGCCCCTACAACCACAAAAAGGAATGGAGTCATTAGCACTTATGGTTTGTAAATGGCACCCAGAATTATGTTGCACGAAGCACAATTTCACATCATTCTGGGTCCATTTGTGTGAAAACAAGGTCCAATCAGGCTGAAACGTTACAAGAAGGTAGAATCTATTGAGTTGTAAGTGATATGAACGTTTCATGATGATCGCACATTCCTATAGGGGGTCAAACCATGTCCCAAAGGTCACCGGGCCTGGTGTCACTTTAAAGAAGTAGTCCAGTTACACCTTTGTGGCCTTATAACTTGGCTTCTGAATGTCCTAGAGTGATCAGGTTTGTTTTAGTGTACTCCAATCAACAGCCCATACAACCACAAAAAGGAATGGAGTCATTAGCACTTATGGTTTGTAAATGGCACCCAGAATTATGTTGCACGAAGCACAATTTCACATCATTCTGGGTCCATTTGTTTGAAAACAAGGTCCATTCAGGCTGAAACGTTACAAGAAGGTAGAATCTATTGAGTTGTAAGTGATCTGAACGTTTCATGATGATCGCACATTCCTATAGGGGGTCAAACCATGTCCCAAAGGTCACCGGGCCTGGTGTCACTTTAAAGAAGTAGTCCAGTAACACCTTTGTGGGCTTATAACTTGGCTTCTGAATGTCCTAGAGAGATCAGGTTTGTTTTAGTGTATTCCAATCAACAGCCCCTACAACCACAAAAAGGAATGGAGTCATTAGCACTTATGGTTTGTAAATGGCACCCAGAATTATGTTGCACGAAGCACAATTTCACATCATTCTGGGTCCATTTGTGTGAAAACAAGGTCCAATCAGGCTGAAACGTTACAAGAAGGTAGAATCTATTGAGTTGTAAGTGATCTGAACGTTTCATGATGATCGCACATTCCTATAGGGGGTCAAACCATGTCCCAAAGGTCACCGGGCCTGGTGTCACTTTAAAGAAGTAGTCCAGTTACACCTTTGTGGGCTTATAACTTGGCTTCTGAATGTCCTAGAGAGATCAGGCTTGTTTTAGTGTACTCCAATCAACAGCCCCTACAACCACAAAAAGGAATGGAGTCATTAGCACTTATGGTTTTTAAATGGCACCCAGAATTATGTTGCACGAAGCACAATTTCACATCATTCTGGGTCCATTTGTGTGAAAACAAGGTCCAATCAGGCTGAAACGTTACAGGAAGGTAGAATCTATTGAGTTGTAAGTGATCTGAACGTTTCATGATGATAGCACTTTCCTAAGGGGGTCAAACCATGTCCCAGAGGTCACCGGATCTGTTGTCAATTTAAAGAAGTAGTCCAGTTACACCTTTGTGGGCTTATAACTTGGCTTCTGAATGTCCTAGAGAGATCAGGTTTGTTTTAGTGTACTCCAATCAACAGCCCCTACAAACACAAAAAGGAATGGAGTCATTAGCACTTATGGTTTTTAAATGGCACCCAGAATTATGTTTCACGAAGCACAATTTCACATCATTCTGGGTCCATTTGTGCGAAAACAAGGTCCAGTCAGGCTGAAACGTTACAGGAAGGTAGAATCTATTGAGTTGTAAGTGATCTGAACGTTTCATGATGATAGCACTTTCCTAAGGGGGTCAAACCATGTCCCAGAGGTCACCGGATCTGGTGTCAATTTAAAGAAGTAGTCCAGTTACACATTTGTGGGCTTATAACTTGGCTTCTGAATGTCCTAGAGAGATCAGGTTTGTTTTAGTGCACTCCAATCAACAGCCCCTACAACCACAAAAAAGAATTCAGTCATTAGCACTTATGGTTTGTAAATGGCAACCAGAATTATGTTGCACGAAGCACAATTTCACATCATTCTGGGTCCATTTGTGTGAAAACAAGGTCCAATCAGGCTGAAACGTTACAAGAAGGTAGAATCTATTGAGTTGTAAGTGATATGAACGTTTCATGATGATCGCACATTCCTATAGGGGGTCAAACCATGTCCCAAAGGTCACCGGGCCTGGTGTCACTTTAAAGAAGTAGTCCAGTTACACCTTTGTGGCCTTATAACTTGGCTTCTGAATGTCCTAGAGTGATCAGGTTTGTTTTAGTGTACTCCAATCAACAGCCCCTACAACTACAAAAAGGAATGGAGTCATTAGCACTTATGGTTTGTAAATAGCACCCAGAATTATGTTAAACGAAGCACAATTTCACATCATTCTGGGTCCATTTGTGTGAAAACAAGGTCCAATCAGGCTGAAACGTTACAAGAAGGTAGAATCTATTGAGTTGTAAGTGATCTGAAAGTTTCATGATGATCGCACATTCCTAAGTGGGTCAAACCATGTCCCAAAGGTCACCGGATCTGGTGTCACTTTAAAGAAGTAGTCCAGTTACACATTTGTGGGCTTATAACTTGGCTTCTGAATGTCCTAGAGAGATCAGGTTTGTTTTAGTGTACTCCAATCAACAGCCCATACAACCACAAAAAGGAATGGAGTCATTAGCACTTATGGTTTGTAAATGGCACCCAGAATTATGTTGCACGAAGCACAATTTCACATCATTCTGGGTCCATTTGTTTGAAAACAAGGTCCATTCAGGCTGAAACGTTACAAGAAGGTAGAATCTATTGAGTTGTAAGTGATCTGAACGTTTCATGATGATCGCACATTCCTATAGGGGGTCAAACCATGTCCCAAAGGTCACCGGGCCTGGTGTCACTTTAAAGAAGTAGTCCAGTTACACCTTTGTGGGCTTATAACTTGGCTTCTGAATGTCCTAGAGAGATCAGGTTTGTTTTAGTGTATTCCAATCAACAGCCCCTACAACCACAAAAAGGAATGGAGTGATTAGCACTTATGGTTTGTAAATGGCACCCAGAATTATGTTGCACGAAGCACAATTTCACATCATTCTGGGTCCATTTGTGTGAATACAAGGTCCAATCAGGCTGAAACGTTACAAGAAGGTAGAATCTATTGAGTTGTAGGTGATCTGAACGTTTCATGATGATCGCACATTCCTATAGGGGGTCAAACCATGTCCCAAAGGTCACCGGGCCTGGTGTCACTTTAAAGAAGTAGTCCAGTTACACCTTTGTGGGCTTATAACTTGGCTTCTGAATGTCCTAGAGAGATCAGGTTTGTTTTAGTGTATTCCAATCAACAGCCCCTACAACCACAAAAAGGAATGGAGTCATTAGCACTTATGGTTTGTAAATGGCACCCAGAATTATGTTGCACGAAGCACAATTTCACATCATTCTGGGTCCATTTGTGTGAAAACAAGGTCCAATCAGGCTGAAACGTTACAAGAAGGTAGAATCTATTGAGTTGTAAGAGATCTGAACGTTTCATGATGATCGCACATTCCTATAGGGGGTCAAACCATGTCCCAAAGGTCACCGGGCCTGGTGTCACTTTAAAGAAGTAGTCCAGTTACACCTTTGTGGGCTTATAACTTGGCTTCTGAATGTCCTAGAGAGATCAGGCTTGTTTTAGTGTACTCCAATCAACAGCCCCTACAACCACAAAAAGGAATGGAGTCATTAGCACTTATGGTTTTTAAATGGCACCCAGAATTATGTTGCACGAAGCACAATTTCACATCATTCTGGGTCCATTTGTGTGAAAACAAGGTCCAATCAGGCTGAAACGTTACAGGAAGGTAGAATCTATTGAGTTGTAAGTGATCTGAACGTTTCATGATGATAGCACTTTCCTAAGGGGGTCAAACCATGTCCCAGAGGTCACCGGATCTGTTGTCAATTTAAAGAAGTAGTCCAGTTACACCTTTGTGGGCTTATAACTTGGCTTCTGAATGTCCTAGAGAGATCAGGTTTGTTTTAGTGTACTCCAATCAACAGCCCCTACAAACACAAAAAGGAATGGAGTCATTAGCACTTATGGTTTTTAAATGGCACCCAGAATTATGTTGCACGAAGCACAATTTCACATCATTCTGGGTCCATTTGTGCGAAAACAAGGTCCAGTCAGGCTGAAACGTTACAGGAAGGTAGAATCTATTGAGTTGTAAGTGATCTGAACGTTTCATGATGATAGCACTTTCCTAAGGGGGTCAAACCATGTCCCAGAGGTCACCGGATCTGTTGTCAATTTAAAGAAGTAGTCCAGTTACACATTTGTGGGCTTATAACTTGGCTTCTGAATGTCCTAGAGAGATCAGGTTTGTTTTAGTGTACTCCAATCAACAGCCCCTACAACCACAAAAAGGAATGGAGTCATTAGCACTTATGGTTTTTAAATGGCACCCAGAATTATGTTGCACGAAGCACAATTTCACATCATTCTGGGTCCATTTGTGTGAAAACAAGGTCCAGTCAGGCTGAAACGTTACAAGAAGGTAGAATCTATTGAGTTGTAAGTGATCTGAACGTTTCATGATGATCGCACTTTTCTAAGGGGTTCAAACCATGTCCTAAAGGTCACCGGATCTGGTGTCACTTTAAAGAAGTAGTCCAGTTACATATTTGTGGGCTTATAACTTGGCTTCTGAATGTCCTAGAGAGATCAGGTTTGTTTTAGTGTACTCCAATCAACAGCCCCTACAACCACAAAAAGGAATGGAGTCATTAGCACTTATGGTTTTTAAATGGCACCCAGAATTATGTTGCACGAAGCACAATTTCACATCATTCTGGGTCCATTTGTGTGAAAACAAGGTCCAGTCAGGCTGAAACGTTGCAAGAAGGTAGAATCTGTTGAGTTGTAAGTGATCTGAACGTTTCATGATGATCGCACATTCCTATAGGGGGTCAAACCATGTCCCAAAGGTCACCGGGCCTGGTGTCACTTTAAAGAAGTAGTCCAGTTACACCTTTGTGGGCTTATAACTTGGCTTCTGAATATCCTAAAGAGGTCAGGTTTGTTTTAGAGTACTCCAATTAACAGCCCCTATTACCTCAAAAAGGAATGGAGTCATTAGCACTTATGGTTTTTAAATGGCACCCAGAATTATGTTGCACGAAGCACAATTTCACATCATTCTGGGTCCATTTGTGTGAAAACAATGTCCAATCAGGCTGAAACGTTACAAGAAGGTAGAATCTATTGAGTTGTAAGTGATCTGAACGTTTCATGATGATCGCACATTCCTAAGTGGGTCGAACCATGTCCCAAAAGTCACCGGATCTGGTGTCACTTTAAAGAAGTAGTCCAGTTACACATTTGTGGGCTTATAACTTGGCTTCTGAATGTCCTAGAGAGATCAGGTTTGTTTCAGTGCACTCCAATCAACAGCCCCTACAACCACAAAAAAGAATTCAGTCATTAGCACTTATGGTTTGTAAATGGCACCCAGAATTATGTTGCACGAAGCACAATTTCACATCATTCTGGGTCCATTTGTGTGAAAACAAGGTCCAATCAGGCTGAAACGTTACAAGAAGGTAGAATCTATTGAGTTGTAAGTGATATGAACGTTTCATGATGATCGCACATTCCTATAGGGGGTCAAACCATGTCCCAAAGGTCACCGGGCCTGGTGTCACTTTAAAGAAGTAGTCCAGTTACACCTTTGTGGCCTTATAACTTGGCTTCTGAATGTCCTAGAGTGATCAGGTTTGTTTTAGTGTACTCCAATCAACAGCCCCTACAACTACAAAAAGGAATGGAGTCATTAGCACTTATGGTTTGTAAATAGCACCCAGAATTATGTTAAACGAAGCACAATTTCACATCATTCTGGGTCCATTTGTGTGAAAACAAGGTCCAATCAGGCTGAAACGTTACAAGAAGTTAGAATCTATTGAGTTGTACGTGATCTGAAAGTTTCATGATGATCGCACATTCCTAAGTGGGTCAAACCATGTCCCAAAGGTCACCGGATCTGGTGTCACTTTAAAGAAGTAGTCCAGTTACACATTTGTGGGCTTATAACTTGGCTTCTGAATGTCCTAGAGAGATCAGGTTTGTTTTAGTGTACTCCAATCAACAGCCCATACAACCACAAAAAGGAATGGAGTCATTAGCACTTATGGTTTGTAAATGGCACCCAGAATTATGTTGCACGAAGCACAATTTCACATCATTCTGGGTCCATTTGTTTGAAAACAAGGTCCATTCAGGCTGAAACGTTACAAGAAGGTAGAATCTATTGAGTTGTAAGTGATCTGAACGTTTCATGATGATCGCACATTCCTATAGGGGGTCAAACCATGTCCCAAAGGTCACCGGGCCTGGTGTCACTTTAAAGAAGTAGTCCAGTTACACCTTTGTGGGCTTATAACTTGGCTTCTGAATGTCCTAGAGAGATCAGGTTTGTTTTAGTGTATTCCAATCAACAGCCCCTACAACCACAAAAAGGAATGGAGTCATTAGCACTTATGGTTTGTAAATGGCACCCAGAATTATGTTGCACGAAGCACAATTTCACATCATTCTGGGTCCATTTGTGTGAAAACAAGGTCCAATCAGGCTGAAACGTTACAAGAAGGTAGAATCTATTGAGTTGTAAGTGATCTGAACGTTTCATGATGATCGCACATTCCTATAGGGGGTCAAACCATGTCCCAATGGTCACCGGGCCTGGTGTCACTTTAAAGAAGTAGTCCAGTTACACCTTTGTGGGCTTATAACTTGGCTTCTGAATGTCCTAGAGAGATCAGGCTTGTTTTAGTGTACTCCAATCAACAGCCCCTACAACCACAAAAAGGAATGGAGTCATTAGCACTTATGGTTTTTAAATGGCACCCAGAATTATGTTGCACGAAGCACAATTTCACATCATTCTGGGTCCATTTGTGTGAAAACAAGGTCCAATCAGGCTGAAACGTTACAGGAAGGTAGAATCTATTGAGTTGTAAGTGATCTGAACGTTTCATGATGATAGCACTTTCCTAAGGGGGTCAAACCATGTCCCAGAGGTCACCGGATCTGTTGTCAATTTAAAGAAGTAGTCCAGTTACACTTTTTTGGGCTTATAACTTGGCTTCTGAATGTCCTAGAGAGATCAGGTTTGTTTTAGTGTACTCCAATCAACAGCCCCTACAAACACAAAAAGGAATGGAGTCATTAGCACTTATGGTTTTTAAATGGCACCCAGAATTATGTTGCACGAAGCACAATTTCACATCATTCTGGGTCCATTTGTGCGAAAACAAGGTCCAGTCAGGCTGAAACGTTACAGGAAGGTAGAATCTATTGAGTTGTAAGTGATCTGAACGTTTCATGATGATAGCACTTTCCTAAGGGGGTCAAACCATGTCCCAGAGGTCACCGGATCTGTTGTCAATTTAAAGAAGTAGTCCAGTTACACATTTGTGGGCTTATAACTTGGCTTCTGAATGTCCTAGAGAGATCAGGTTTGTTTTAGTGTACTCCAATCAACAGCCCCTACAACCACAAAAAGGAATGGAGTCATTAGCACTTATGGTTTTTAAATGGCACCCAGAATTATGTTGCACGAAGCACAATTTCACATCATTCTGGGTCCATTTGTGTGAAAACAAGGTCCAATCAGGCTGAAACGTTACAAGAAGGTAGAATCTATTGAGTTGTAAGTGATCTGAACGTTTCATGATGATCGCACATTCCTATAGGGGGTCAAACCATGTCCCAATGGTCACCGGGCCTGGTGTCACTTTAAAGAAGTAGTCCAGTTACACCTTTGTGGGCTTATAACTTGGCTTCTGAATGTCCTAGAGAGATCAGGCTTGTTTTAGTGTACTCCAATCAACAGCCCCTACAACCACAAAAAGGAATGGAGTCATTAGCACTTATGGTTTTTAAATGGCACCCAGAATTATGTTGCACGAAGCACAATTTCACATCATTCTGGGTCCATTTGTGTGAAAACAAGGTCCAATCAGGCTGAAACGTTACAAGAAGGTAGAATCTATTGAGTTGTAAGTGATCTGAACGTTTCATGATGATCGCACATTCCTATAGGGGGTCAAACCATGTCCCAATGGTCACCGGGCCTGGTGTCACTTTAAAGAAGTAGTCCAGTTACACCTTTGTGGGCTTATAACTTGGCTTCTGAATGTCCTAGAGAGATCAGGCTTGTTTTAGTGTACTCCAATCAACAGCCCCTACAACCACAAAAAGGAATGGAGTCATTAGCACTTATGGTTTTTAAATGGCACCCAGAATTATGTTGCACGAAGCACAATTTCACATCATTCTGGGTCCATTTGTGTGAAAACAAGGTCCAATCAGGCTGAAACGTTACAGGAAGGTAGAATCTATTGAGTTGTAAGTGATCTGAACGTTTCATGATGATAGCACTTTCCTAAGGGGGTCAAACCATGTCCCAGAGGTCACCGGATCTGTTGTCAATTTAAAGAAGTAGTCCAGTTACACTTTTGTGGGCTTATAACTTGGCTTCTGAATGTCCTAGAGAGATCAGGTTTGTTTTAGTGTACTCCAATCAACAGCCCCTACAAACACAAAAAGGAATGGAGTCATTAGCACTTATGGTTTTTAAATGGCACCCACAATTTTGTTGCACGAAGCACAATTTCACATCATTCTGGGTCCATTTGTGCGAAAACAAGGTCCAGTCAGGCTGAAACGTTACAGGAAGGTAGAATCTATTGAGTTGTAAGTGATCTGAACGTTTCATGATGATAGCACTTTCCTAAGGGGGTCAAACCATGTCCCAGAGGTCACCGGATCTGTTGTCAATTTAAAGAAGTAGTCCAGTTACACATTTGTGGGCTTATAACTTGGCTTCTGAATGTCCTAGAGAGATCAGGTTTGTTTTAGTGTACTCCAATCAACAGCCCCTACAACCACAAAAAGGAATGGAGTCATTAGCACTTATGGTTTTTAAATGGCACCCAGAATTATGTTGCACGAAGCACAATTTCACATCATTCTGGGTCCATTTGTGTGAAAACAAGGTCCAATCAGGCTGAAACGTTACAGGAAGGTAGAATCTATTGAGTTGTAAGTGATCTGAACGTTTCATGATGATAGCACTTTCCTAAGGGGGTCAAACCATGTCCCAGAGGTCACCGGATCTGTTGTCAATTTAAAGAAGTAGTCCAGTTACACCTTTGTGGGCTTATAACTTGGCTTCTGAATGTCCTAGAGAGATCAGGTTTGTTTTAGTGTACTCCAATCAACAGCCCCTACAAACACAAAAAGGAATGGAGTCATTAGCACTTATGGTTTTTAAATGGCACCCAGAATTATGTTGCACGAAGCACAATTTCACATCATTCTGGGTCCATTTGTGCGAAAACAAGGTCCAGTCAGGCTGAAACGTTACAGGAAGGTAGAATCTATTGAGTTGTAAGTGATCTGAACGTTTCATGATGATAGCACTTTCCTAAGGGGGTCAAACCATGTCCCAGAGGTCACCGGATCTGTTGTCAATTTAAAGAAGTAGTCCAGTTACACATTTGTGGGCTTATAACTTGGCTTCTGAATGTCCTAGAGAGATCAGGTTTGTTTTAGTGTACTCCAATCAACAGCCCCTACAACCACAAAAAGGAATGGAGTCATTAGCACTTATGGTTTTTAAATGGCACCCAGAATTATGTTGCACGAAGCACAATTTCACATCATTCTGGGTCCATTTGTGTGAAAACAAGGTCCAGTCAGGCTGAAACGTTACAAGAAGGTAGAATCTATTGAGTTGTAAGTGATCTGAACGTTTCATGATGATCGCACTTTCCTAAGGGGTTCAAACCATGTCCTAAAGGTCACCGGATCTGGTGTCACTTTAAAGAAGTAGTCCAGTTACATATTTGTGGGCTTATAACTTGGCTTCTGAATATCCTAGAGAGGTCAGGTTTGTTTTAGAGTACTCCAATTAACAGCCCCTATTACCTCAAAAAGAAATGGAGTCATTAGCACTTATGGTTTTTAAATGGCACCCAGAATTATGTTGCACAAAGCACAATTTCACATCATTCTGGGTCCATTTGTGTGAAAACAAGGTCCAATCAGGCTGAAACGTTTCAAGAAGGTAGAATCTATTGAGTTGTAAGTGATCTGAACGTTTCATGATGATCTCACATTCCTAAGTGGGTCAAACCATGTCCCAAAAGTCACCGGATCTGGTGTCACTTTAAAGAAGTAGTCCAGTTACACATTTGTGGGCTTATAACTTGGCTTCTGAATGTCCTAGAGAGATCAGGTTTGTTTTAGTGTACTCCAATTAACAGCCCCTATTACCTCAAAAAGAAATGGAGTCATTAGCACTTATGGTTTTTAAATGGCACCCAGAATTATGTTGCACAAAGCACAATTTCACATCATTCTGGGTCCATTTGTGTGAAAACAAGGTCCAATCAGGCTGAAACGTTTCAAGAAGGTAGAATCTATTGAGTTGTAAGTGATCTGAACGTTTCATGATGATCTCACATTCCTAAGTGGGTCAAACCATGTCCCAAAAGTCACCGGATCTGGTGTCACTTTAAAGAAGTAGTCCAGTTACACCTTTGTGGGCTTATAACTTGGCTTCTGAATGTCCTAGAGAGATCAGGCTTGTTTTAGTGTACTCCAATCAACAGCCCCTACAACCACAAAAAGGAATGGAGTCATTAGCACTTATGGTTTTTAAATGGCACCCAGAATTATGTTGCACGAAGCACAATTTCACATCATTCTGGGTCCATTTGTGTGAAAACAAGGTCCAATCAGGCTGAAACGTTACAAGAAGGTAGAATCTATTGAGTTGTAAGTGATCTGAACGTTTCATGATGATCGCACATTCCTATAGGGGGTCAAACCATGTCCCAATGGTCACCGGGCCTGGTGTCACTTTAAAGAAGTAGTCCAGTTACACCTTTGTGGGCTTATAACTTGGCTTCTGAATGTCCTAGAGAGATCAGGCTTGTTTTAGTGTACTCCAATCAACAGCCCCTACAACCACAAAAAGGAATGGAGTCATTAGCACTTATGGTTTTTAAATGGCACCCAGAATTATGTTGCACGAAGCACAATTTCACATCATTCTGGGTCCATTTGTGTGAAAACAAGGTCCAATCAGGCTGAAACGTTACAGGAAGGTAGAATCTATTGAGTTGTAAGTGATCTGAACGTTTCATGATGATAGCACTTTCCTAAGGGGGTCAAACCATGTCCCAGAGGTCACCGGATCTGTTGTCAATTTAAAGAAGTAGTCCAGTTACACTTTTGTGGGCTTATAACTTGGCTTCTGAATGTCCTAGAGAGATCAGGTTTGTTTTAGTGTACTCCAATCAACAGCCCCTACAAACACAAAAAGGAATGGAGTCATTAGCACTTATGGTTTTTAAATGGCACCCAGAATTATGTTGCACGAAGCACAATTTCACATCATTCTGGGTCCATTTGTGCGAAAACAAGGTCCAGTCAGGCTGAAACGTTACAGGAAGGTAGAATCTATTGAGTTGTAAGTGATCTGAACGTTTCATGATGATAGCACTTTCCTAAGGGGGTCAAACCATGTCCCAGAGGTCACCGGATCTGTTGTCAATTTAAAGAAGTAGTCCAGTTACACATTTGTGGGCTTATAACTTGGCTTCTGAATGTCCTAGAGAGATCAGGTTTGTTTTAGTGTACTCCAATCAACAGCCCCTACAACCACAAAAAGGAATGGAGTCATTAGCACTTATGGTTTTTAAATGGCACCCAGAATTATGTTGCACGAAGCACAATTTCACATCATTCTGGGTCCATTTGTGTGAAAACAAGGTCCAATCAGGCTGAAACGTTAAAGGAAGGTAGAATCTATTGAGTTGTAAGTGATCTGAACGTTTCATGATGATAGCACTTTCCTAAGGGGGTCAAACCATGTCCCAGAGGTCACCGGATCTGTTGTCAATTTAAAGAAGTAGTCCAGTTACACCTTTGTGGGCTTATAACTTGGCTTCTGAATGTCCTAGAGAGATCAGGTTTGTTTTAGTGTACTCCAATCAACAGCCCCTACAAACACAAAAAGGAATGGAGTCATTAGCACTTATGGTTTTTAAATGGCACCCAGAATTATGTTGCACGAAGCACAATTTCACATCATTCTGGGTCCATTTGTGCGAAAACAAGGTCCAGTCAGGCTGAAACGTTACAGGAAGGTAGAATCTATTGAGTTGTAAGTGATCTGAACGTTTCATGATGATAGCACTTTCCTAAGGGGGTCAAACCATGTCCCAGAGGTCACCGGATCTGTTGTCAATTTAAAGAAGTAGTCCAGTTACACATTTGTGGGCTTATAACTTGGCTTCTGAATGTCCTAGAGAGATCAGGTTTGTTTTAGTGTACTCCAATCAACAGCCCCTACAACCACAAAAAGGAATGGAGTCATTAGCACTTATGGTTTTTAAATGGCACCCAGAATTATGTTGCACGAAGCACAATTTCACATCATTCTGGGTCCATTTGTGTGAAAACAAGGTCCAGTCAGGCTGAAACGTTACAAGAAGGTAGAATCTATTGAGTTGTAAGTGATCTGAACGTTTCATGATGATCGCACTTTCCTAAGGGGTTCAAACCATGTCCTAAAGGTCACCGGATCTGGTGTCACTTTAAAGAAGTAGTCCAGTTACATATTTGTGGGCTTATAACTTGGCTTCTGAATATCCTAGAGAGGTCAGGTTTGTTTTAGAGTACTCCAATTAACAGCCCCTATTACCTCAAAAAGAAATGGAGTCATTAGCACTTATGGTTTTTAAATGGCACCCAGAATTATGTTGCACAAAGCACAATTTCACATCATTCTGGGTCCATTTGTGTGAAAACAAGGTCCAATCAGGCTGAAACGTTTCAAGAAGGTAGAATCTATTGAGTTGTAAGTGATCTGAACGTTTCATGATGATCTCACATTCCTAAGTGGGTCAAACCATGTCCCAAAAGTCACCGGATCTGGTGTCACTTTAAAGAAGTAGTCCAGTTACACATTTGTGGGCTTATAACTTGGCTTCTGAATGTCCTAGAGAGATCAGGTTTGTTTTAGTGTACTCCAATTAACAGCCCCTATTACCTCAAAAAGAAATGGAGTCATTAGCACTTATGGTTTTTAAATGGCACCCAGAATTATGTTGCACAAAGCACAATTTCACATCATTCTGGGTCCATTTGTGTGAAAACAAGGTCCAATCAGGCTGAAACGTTTCAAGAAGGTAGAATCTATTGAGTTGTAAGTGATCTGAACGTTTCATGATGATCTCACATTCCTAAGTGGGTCAAACCATGTCCCAAAAGTCACCGGATCTGGTGTCACTTTAAAGAAGTAGTCCAGTTACACCTTTGTGGGCTTATAACTTGGCTTCTGAATGTCCTAGAGAGATCAGGCTTGTTTTAGTGTACTCCAATCAACAGCCCCTACAACCACAAAAAGGAATGGAGTCATTAGCACTTATGGTTTTTAAATGGCACCCAGAATTATGTTGCACGAAGCACAATTTCACATCATTCTGGGTCCATTTGTGTGAAAACAAGGTCCAATCAGGCTGAAACGTTACAAGAAGGTAGAATCTATTGAGTTGTAAGTGATCTGAACGTTTCATGATGATCGCACATTCCTATAGGGGGTCAAACCATGTCCCAATGGTCACCGGGCCTGGTGTCACTTTAAAGAAGTAGTCCAGTTACACCTTTGTGGGCTTATAACTTGGCTTCTGAATGTCCTAGAGAGATCAGGCTTGTTTTAGTGTACTCCAATCAACAGCCCCTACAACCACAAAAAGGAATGGAGTCATTAGCACTTATGGTTTTTAAATGGCACCCAGAATTATGTTGCACGAAGCACAATTTCACATCATTCTGGGTCCATTTGTGTGAAAACAAGGTCCAATCAGGCTGAAACGTTACAGGAAGGTAGAATCTATTGAGTTGTAAGTGATCTGAACGTTTCATGATGATAGCACTTTCCTAAGGGGGTCAAACCATGTCCCAGAGGTCACCGGATCTGTTGTCAATTTAAAGAAGTAGTCCAGTTACACTTTTGTGGGCTTATAACTTGGCTTCTGAATGTCCTAGAGAGATCAGGTTTGTTTTAGTGTACTCCAATCAACAGCCCCTACAAACACAAAAAGGAATGGAGTCATTAGCACTTATGGTTTTTAAATGGCACCCAGAATTATGTTGCACGAAGCACAATTTCACATCATTCTGGGTCCATTTGTGCGAAAACAAGGTCCAGTCAGGCTGAAACGTTACAGGAAGGTAGAATCTATTGAGTTGTAAGTGATCTGAACGTTTCATGATGATAGCACTTTCCTAAGGGGGTCAAACCATGTCCCAGAGGTCACCGGATCTGTTGTCAATTTAAAGAAGTAGTCCAGTTACACATTTGTGGGCTTATAACTTGGCTTCTGAATGTCCTAGAGAGATCAGGTTTGTTTTAGTGTACTCCAATCAACAGCCCCTACAACCACAAAAAGGAATGGAGTCATTAGCACTTATGGTTTTTAAATGGCACCCAGAATTATGTTGCACGAAGCACAATTTCACATCATTCTGGGTCCATTTGTGCGAAAACAAGGTCCAGTCAGGCTGAAACGTTACAGGAAGGTAGAATCTATTGAGTTGTAAGTGATCTGAACGTTTCATGATGATAGCACTTTCCTAAGGGGGTCAAACCATGTCCCAGAGGTCACCGGATCTGTTGTCAATTTAAAGAAGTAGTCCAGTTACACATTTGTGGGCTTATAACTTGGCTTCTGAATGTCCTAGAGAGATCAGGTTTGTTTTAGTGTACTCCAATCAACAGCCCCTACAACCACAAAAAGGAATGGAGTCATTAGCACTTATGGTTTTTAAATGGCACCCAGAATTATGTTGCACGAAGCACAATTTCACATCATTCTGGGTCCATTTGTGTGAAAACAAGGTCCAGTCAGGCTGAAACGTTACAAGAAGGTAGAATCTATTGAGTTGTAAGTGATCTGAACGTTTCATGATGATCGCACTTTCCTAAGGGGTTCAAACCATGTCCTAAAGGTCACCGGATCTGGTGTCACTTTAAAGAAGTAGTCCAGTTACATATTTGTGGGCTTATAACTTGGCTTCTGAATATCCTAGAGAGGTCAGGTTTGTTTTAGAGTACTCCAATTAACAGCCCCTATTACCTCAAAAAGAAATGGAGTCATTAGCACTTATGGTTTTTAAATGGCACCCAGAATTATGTTGCACAAAGCACAATTTCACATCATTCTGGGTCCATTTGTGTGAAAACAAGGTCCAATCAGGCTGAAACGTTTCAAGAAGGTAGAATCTATTGAGTTGTAAGTGATCTGAACGTTTCATGATGATCTCACATTCCTAAGTGGGTCAAACCATGTCCCAAAAGTCACCGGATCTGGTGTCACTTTAAAGAAGTAGTCCAGTTACACATTTGTGGGCTTATAACTTGGCTTCTGAATGTCCTAGAGAGATCAGGTTTGTTTTAGTGTACTCCAATTAACAGCCCCTATTACCTCAAAAAGAAATGGAGTCATTAGCACTTATGGTTTTTAAATGGCACCCAGAATTATGTTGCACAAAGCACAATTTCACATCATTCTGGGTCCATTTGTGTGAAAACAAGGTCCAATCAGGCTGAAACGTTTCAAGAAGGTAGAATCTATTGAGTTGTAAGTGATCTGAACGTTTCATGATGATCTCACATTCCTAAGTGGGTCAAACCATGTCCCAAAAGTCACCGGATCTGGTGTCACTTTAAAGAAGTAGTCCAGTTACACATTTGTGGGCTTATAACTTGGCTTCTGAATGTCCTAGAGAGATCAGGTTTGTTTTAGTGTACTCCAATCAACAGCCCCTACAACCACAAAAAAGAATGGAGTCATTAGCACTTATGGTTTGTAAATGGCACCCAGAATTATGTTGCACGAAGCACAATTTCACATCATTCTGGGTCGATTTGTGTGAAAACAAGGTCCAATCAGGCTGAAATGTTACAAGAAGGTAGAATCTATTGAGTTGTAAGTGATCTGAACGTTTCATGATGATCTCACATTCCTAAGTGGGTCAAACCATGTCCCAAAAGTCACCGGATCTGGTGTCACTTTAAAGAAGTAGTCCAGTTACACATTTGTGGGCTTATAACTTGGCTTCTGAATGTCCTAGAGAGATCAGGTTTGTTTTAGTGTACTCCAATCAACAGCCCCTACAACCACAAAAAGGAATGGAGTCATTAGCACTTATGGTTTGTAAATGGCACCCAGAATTATGTTGCACGAAGCACAATTTCACATCATTCTGGGTCCATTTGTGTGAAAACAAGGTCTAATCAGGCTGAAACGTTACAAGAAGGTAGAATCTATTGAGTTGTAAGTGATCTGAAAGTTTCATGATGATCGCACATTCCTAAGGGGGTCAAGTTATGTCCCAAAGGTCACCGGATCTGGTGTCACTTTAAAGAAGTAGTCCAGTTACACCTTTGTGGGCTTATAACTTGGCTTCTGAATGTCCTAGAGAGATCAGGTTTGTTTTGGTGTACTCCAATCAACAGCCCCTACAACCACAAAAAGGAATGGAGTCATTAGCACTTATGGTTTGTAAATGGCACCCAGAATTTTGTTGCACGAAGCAAAATTTCACATCATTCTGGGTACATTTGTGTGAAAACAAGGTCCATTAAGGCTGAAACGTTACAAGAAGGTAGAATCTATTGAGTTGTAAGTGATCTGAACGTTTCATGATGATCGCACATTCCTATAGGGGGTCAAACCATGTCCCAAAGGTCACCGGGCCTGGTGTCACTTTAAAGAAGTAGTCCAGTTACACCTTTGTGGGCTTATAACTTGGCTTCTGAATGTCCTAGAGAGGTCAGGCTTGTTTTAGTGTACTCCAATCAACAGCCCCTACAGCCACAAAAAGGAATGGAGTCATTGGCACTTATGGTTTGTAAATGGCACCCAGAATTATGTTGCACGAAGCACAATTTCACATCATTCTGGGTCCATTTGTGTGAAAACAAGGTCCAATCAGGCTGAAACGTTACAGGAAGGTAGAATCTATTGAGTTGTAAGTGATCTGAACGTTTCATGATGATAGCACTTTCCTAAGGGGGTCAAACCATGTCCCAAAGGTCACCGGGCCTGGTGTCACTTTAAAGAAGTAGTCCAGTTACACATTTGTGGGCTTATAACTTGGCTTCTGAATATCCTAGAGAGGTCAGGTTTAATTTAGAGTACTCCAATTAACAGCCCCCATTACCCCAAAAAAGAATTTAGTCATTAACACTTATGGTTTTTAAATGGCACCCAGAATTATGTTGCACGAAGCACAATTTCACATCATTCTGGGTCCATTTGTGTGAAAACAAGGTCCAATCAGGCTGAAACGTTACAGGAAGGTAGAATCTATTGAGTTGTAAGTGATCTGAACGTTTCATGATGATAGCCCTTTCCTAAGGGGGTCAAACCATGTCCCAAAGGTATCCGGGCCTGGTGTCACTTTAAAGAAGTAGTCCAGTTACACCTTTGTGGGCTTATAACTTGGCTTCTGAATGTCCTAGAGAGGTCAGGCTTGTTTTAGTGTACTCCAATCAACAGCCCCTACAGCCACAAAAAGGAATGGAGTCATTGGCACTTATGGTTTGTAAATGGCACCCAGAATTATGTTGCACGAAGCACAATTTCACATCATTCTGGGTCCATTTGTGTGAAAACAAGGTCCAATCAGGCTGAAACGTTACAGGAAGGTAGAATCTATTGAGTTGTAAGTGATCTGAACGTTTCATGATGATAGCACTTTCCTAAGGGGGTCAAACCATGTCCCAAAGGTCACCGGGCCTGGTGTCACTTTAAAGAAGTAGTCCAGTTACACATTTGTGGGCTTATAACTTGGCTTCTGAATGTCCTAGAGAGATCAGGTTTGTTTTAGTGTACTCCAATCAACAGCCCCTACAACCACAAAAAAGAATGGAGTCATTAGCACTTATGGTTTGTAAATGGCACCCAGAATTATGTTGCACGAAGCACAATTTCACATCATTCTGGGTCGATTTGTGTGAAAACAAGGTCCAATCAGGCTGAAACGTTACAAGAAGGTAGAATCTATTGAGTTGTAAGTGATATAAACGTTTCATGATGATCGCACATTCCTATAGGGGGTCAAACCATGTCCCAAAGGTCACCGGGCCTGGTGTCACTTTAAAGAAGTAGTCCAGTTACACCTTTGTGGGCTTATAACTTGGCTTCTGAATGTCCTAGAGAGATCAGGTTTGTTTTAGTGTACTCCAATCAACAGCCCCTACAACCACAAAAAGGAATGGAGTCATTAGCACTTATGGTTTGTAAATGGCACCCAGAATTATGTTGCACGAAGCACAATTTCACATCATTCTGGGTCCATTTGTGTGAAAACAAGGTCCATTAAGGCTGAAACGTTACAAGAAGGTAGAATCTATTGAGTTGTAAGTGATCTGAAAGTTTGATGATGATCGCACGTTCCTAAGGGGGTCAAGTTATGTCCCAAAGGTAACCGGATCTGGTGTCACATTAAAGAAGTAGTCCAGTTACACCTTTGTGGGCTTATAACTTGGCTTCTGAATGTCCTAGAGAGATCAGGTTTGTTTTGGTGTACTCCAATCAACAGCCCCTACAACCACAAAAAGGAATGGAGTCATTAGCACTTATGGTTTTTAAATTGCACCCAGAATTATGTTGCACGAAGCACAATTTCACATCATTCTGGGTCCATTTGTGTGAAAACAAGGTCCATTAAGGCTGAAACGTTACAAGAAGGTATAATCTATTGAGTTGTAAGTGATCTGAACGTTTCATGATGATCTCACATTCCTAAGTGGGTCAAACCATGTCCCAAAAGTCACCGGATCTGGTGTCACTTTAAAGAAGTAGTCCAGTTACACATTTGTGGGCTTATAACTTGGCTTCTGAATGTCCTAGAGAGATCAGGTTTGTTTTAGTGTACTCCAATCAACAGCCCCTACAACCACAAAAAAGAATGGAGTCATTAGCACTTATGGTTTGTAAATGGCACCCAGAATTATGTTGCACGAAGCACAATTTCACATCATTCTGGGTCGATTTGTGTGAAAACAAGGTCCAATCAGGCTGAAACGTTACAAGAAGGTAGAATCTATTGAGTTGTAAGTGATCTGAACGTTTCATGATGATCGCACATTCCTATAGGGGGTCAAACCATGTCCCAAAGGTATCCGGGCCTGGTGTCACTTTAAAGAAGTAGTCCAGTTACACCTTTGTGGGCTTATAACTTGGCTTCTGAATGTACTCGAGAGGTCAGGCTTGTTTTAGTGTACTCCAATCAACAGCCCCTACAGCCACAAAAAGGAATGGAGTCATTGGCACTTATGGTTTGTAAATGGCACCCAGAA